>NW_023425355.1:30947014-32217191 GCF_014108415.1 Molossus molossus | reverse complement strand
ACAAGTCCAGGAAGCACAGAGAGTCCCAAACAAGATGAACCCAAGAAGGTCCACATCAAGACAGATCATCATCAAAATGCCAAGGGTTAAAGATAAAGAGAAAATCTTAAAACAAGCAAGAGAAAAGTAGTTAGTTACCTGCAAAGGAGCTCCCATAAGACTGTCAGCTGATTTCTCAAAAGAAACTTTGCAGGCCAGAAAGGAGTGCCAAGAGATATTCAAAGTGATGACGAGCAACAATCTACAACCAAGATTTCTCTATCCTGCAAAGCTATCATTTAGAATCGATGAACATATAAAGAGTTTCCCAGACAAGAAAAACTAAAGGAGTTTATCATCAGCAAACCAGTATTATATGAAATATCAAAGGGTCTTCTTGAAGGAGAAGAGCTAAAATATTAACAATAAAATGACAATTAATACATGTCTATCAACAATTGAATCTATAAACAAAATGAACAAGCAGGACAGAAACAGACTCATAGATACAGAGAACTTTTTGTTGCTTGCCAGACGGGAGGGGGCTGGGAGAATGTGGAAAAAGATAAAGTATTAAGAAATACAAATTGGTTGTTAGATTGATGAACCTCAAAGGGAAGGGGGGAGGGATTAGTGGGGGGAAATCCATGCAAATCGTAAAAATGTCTGAATGACAACTTTTTAATATTATTTTCTTTACTTTGATTCTTCATAGTAGATGAAGCTAAGCTAGTTTTGCCTTATATTTTATCATGTTTGGCTGGTTGATATATGCCTTGTTCTAAAAAATGATTTACAGTAGTTTAAACTATTTAACACTGTTTAAAAATAGTAGGAATGTAAGAAGAAATCACAACATGCAAGTCCTTACTATTGAATGAGGTGGGCCACAAAGTGAAGCTTAATCTATCTGACAGCAACATAAATAAGGAAATATTCATACAATGCTTATTTAGAAAATAATAAACATGTTCCTAAGGAAAAAAATTATGATACTATTTTAGCTAATATTTACTGAGCATTTACCATGTGCATAATGCATAGTTCCAAGTACTTTATGTACAAATTCATTGAATCCTTACCACAGAAGTAGTTCCTTTTCATTCTACAGGTGAGGAATCTGAGGCTCATAGAATTCAGGTGACTTTTTAAAGGTCATACACCCAGAAAGTGAAGAGTTAGCATCTAGCCACAGTTAGTCCTGACTATTAAGCCCACAATTTAATCTCTAATGAATACTGTCTTTTTTCCTGGTACATGTGACTTTTTCTAATAATGAGACCAGAGAAAAATATATATTCCATGTGTTTTTGTAGAGCAAATAAAGAATAACATCCGCAGAAACATCTTAAACACAGTGACAGATTTCATTCATCTTAAGATAATTTATAATTATCCTATCAAATATTTGCAGCAAATGACTTCTTAGGTGCTTAAAAACAATGTTTTAAGTGTTTCAAACATACCTCCCTCTATCTCTTAACACAATCTTTCTAGAATAATTGCACCACTTTTTTAGAGAAGTTTCATTCATTAAAAATTCTGAATTGCTGGAGCCTGAATCTCTGAAATATTAAAAGTGTCAAGGCTCACTTCATTTATACTTATTGTAGATAGGATCATGTATGGCAGTCTTTGGTTACTGTTATAGATTAAATAATAAAATCACCTGGTGGGAAATGATTGTTGAGTAGCCTGACTGAATGTTAAATTTAATATGTTAGTGTGCTATGAATTTGGTTGTTGAGATCAGCAAAGTATCCCACCATCTATGTCTGTCTCCTTTCCTCTACTTAATTCTTATTTATCTTTTGAATGGGAGCTTTAAACCCAGAATTTATATCTGGAGGATATCTCAATGATGACTGTGCAATAAAAATGATAAGAAGGACATGGATTTTTCCATAACGTCTAGAATTACCTGATTATGTTAGATGCAAAATTGAAATAAGCTGTTATTAAATTACAGCATTATAGCACTTCAAAGTCTGTGTTTGTTCACTTCAGAAATTACTAGTCATTTCATATACTGAACTGGGAAGGAGGAAGGGGAAATAGTGACCTATTACTAGATCCATTAGACAAGAGATTTATTTATGCATTACATATCCATCTTGATGCAATTATGCTGATCATTTTTTTTTTCTTTTATGGCTTTATTGAAAACTACTGGTAATAAAGCAATTATAAAGTAAATATCCTAGCATATATCTATTATATAAAAGGCAATAGACTTCATATTCATTTGAAGTTAAGTGGACCCCTATCTACTTTTTCCCTGAGAGATTCAGTACTTCTAAGACAAATCACTGTTCTAAAAGATATGTAAATATGAGAGGTCTAGTGTATGAATGGCAAATAAGATGGGTCAGGCAATTTGTTTTGATTGCCAAATCATTGTTTGTTGATTTAAAATTTGTTTTTCCTTTATTGATTTCAGAGAGAGAGGAAGTGAGAGGGAGAGAGAGATAGAAACATTGATGAGAGAGAACATCAATTGGCCGCCTCCTGCATGCCCCACACTGGGGATTGGGTCCACAACCTGGGCATGTGTCCTGACTCAGAATCAAACCAGCGACCTCTTGGTGCATGGGTCGACGCTCAACCACTGAGCCACATTGGCCAGACTGTTTGTTGATTTTAAATAAACTCTGATTATTGCTTGACAATATTTTCTTAATCCTCACCTGGAGAATATTTTTTCCATTTATCTTCAGATTGGGGGTGGGGAGATAAAGAGAGAGAGAGAGAGAGAGAGAGAGAGAGAGATCAGTTGCCTCCTGCATGACCCTGATCAGGTCCAGGGACTGAACTGCAACCAAGGTACGTCCGTTTGACCAGAATTGAACCCACAATTCTTTGGTCCATGGGCCAATGCTCTAACTGCTGAGCCAAACCGAACAGGGCAATATTTTATCATTTAAAAGGAGATAGAGGTACTAACATGAATTTGAACACTTACTGTGTGCCAGGCTTGGTGTAAAACATGCTCTGGACATTATTGCACTTAATGCTCACAACTCTAAAAATTATGATAATTATCTCTATTGTATAAATGGGAAAACTGAGGTAAGGGAGGTTATATCAGTGATCCAAGGTCATGCAGCTAGAAAATGGTGAAACAAGGATTTTTATTTTAGACAACCTAACTAAACTCACTACCATATATAATCTGTGGCAGCATGATCCCAAACTATTAGGGGGATAGAAACAAAGAAAGTCATAGTTATCTAAATACCGCTGTTGTAAATCAATCATCTAATGGTATGTTGGGACAGGCTCAGCAAGATCAGGACTGAAATCTGGTTAGATTCCTAGATTTGGTCAAAGTTCAGGGTCAGAACATGGGGGAAAGGAATAGTATTCTAGAAAATAAGAAGCTTGTCAACAAAGAACCAGAATCTGAGATTTCCTTTTTCTAACCAAGCAAAATCAGATTAATCACATGATTGAGTTTTAGGTAGAAAGAATTTGGTAGGGGTCCAAATAGAGAGGTAATTAATAGGAGATTCTGAACTACTTATCTCTTCCCTTCTCTGACTCCTTTTTCCATCAGACTCCCTGAAGTATGTTTCCTCAAATTTTGACCTTGAAATACTTATATTATGTTATATTATGTCTCTGTACTTTATCCTGTGGCAATTTTATTTTACTTTAAGGCTACAATCATTATATCTGTGTGGATGACACCCAAATCTCTCTGTCTAGTATGAGAGAAGTACAGATATAATGCTATGAAGGTTTAAATAATGTAGCAATAACATTCAGATTTTATTTTTTTTTAAGGGATGATAAAGTGGGAATCAGAATTTCCTGGTGGGGAGGTAGCTTTTGAGTGGGGCCTTACATTCTGGAGTAGGATTTGAATATGTAGAAATAGTAAAACGTTTCCAACAGAGGAAACAGGTTGAACAAAAACACATTGCTGAGGAATGATAGAGCATGTGTAGGAAATAGCAAGCATCTTAGTTTTTATTATAAAATGAGTGAAAGGAGTACTGAGAATTGATGTGTGCTGAGACTTGGCTTAATCTTAAATGATAGCCAAAGGACTTTTCATTGTATTTGAACTAAAGGTACTAGAAGGGCCACTAGGTTGAAACATACAGTACGGAGCTATATACATGAAATTGGAATTATGGAGAAAATTCACTACTACATTTATTATGTTGTTACATGCTGCTGAGTCAACTCTGACTCTTGATGAACCAAGAGTGAGTGAACAGTCTCATCATAAGGTTTTCAATATAAGAATAATAAAGACTGGGAAAAGAGCATGCAGTGATTTACCTTTGCTTCTGCTGCTTAGTGTGTGGGACCAACCCACATGTCTCAGGCCATGATGCTGCAAATCACTAGATGCCTACAAAATGTAAGTGCCCCTGTGGGTACCATATTATACCTTATTTCTCTTTAGTTTTTTGAGAGAATAGTCTGTAGTCATTTCATATTGATTACCTATCCTATCCACAGCAGTTAGTGTGGTACCCTGGAATCAATAAAGGAATAAATGATGCTTACTTAATTACTGGCAATACTGTCTTTCAAAAGATGCCTGAACTTTGATTTTTATGATGTTCTACAACATATTTCTTGTGTCTAGTGGAAAGAACTCTAGTCTGAAAATCTAGAGCCTAATTTCAAGTGTTCTACTAACACCACTGTAACTAGTTCCACTACATCTCTTCTATGCCTGGACTACTGTTGAACCCTCCAATCTGGATGAGATGTTCCTCCTCTGAAATATTTTAGAATGCTGCATATCTTATTACACCATGACTCACTGTACACCCTAATTATTCATTTACTTTTCTATTTCTTCTACTGTGCTCCGAAACCCTTCCAGAAAAGGACTATGCACTATTTCTGTTCCCCCAGACATGTGCCTGAGACATAGTTGGCACTAAAATATCATCCAGTGAATGTAGGAATGATTTCTCCAAGGTTTGTTTTAAATATCACTACACACTTTTGCATTTATTACATTTATTACATTTACTACATTTATTACTATGTGCATGATACTCTAATTAATATAGCATGGTATCAAATAAATTCTGCCCTCAAATAGCTTTTCATCTACTAGAGAAGATGTGACCTATATAAAAAAAATACACACACACACATACACACAAACTAAAAAGGTCAACTAAACTATTTCCAAGAAGGTGCTTTCACTGCCCACTAAAAGTCTTTCATTGTAATTTGATATCTTGGATACCCAACACCTGGATGATTCCTTATTTCCCCTCCAGATGCCATGCCATCTTGCAATTATGAGCTAAGTCTCCCCTGTGTTCTAGGATGCTGTCAAAGTAAACTCTGAATAACACTGTTACCTTTGAAAACAGTGCAGGAAATTCAGAATGATAGATTAAATGAAAATTCCATGCTCAGTGCAAGAGGAATAAAGTTTCATCTTGCCAAATCACTGCTGCATACAGTTACTGCTGTCTAAATGAACAACATGCATTCAATGAGTACATGGTGTGTCTGGGGAAAACTATCATAACCAACTGTCCCCAGACCCTGAATTGCATATTCAAAATAAAATGTTTGAGCTCCATAACATTTATCTATATCCATTCCCCGTATCTTCCCCTAACTTTTGGGATTTGAACTTCACTCAAAAACACTTCCATACACCTTACAAAATTCTAAACCCTATTGACAATCTGTCAACTTCTGTAGGAATAGATTTTTTTGTGAATCCAAGCACTTGTTACATACACTAAAGCAAGTCACAATGATAAATGTACAATTATTACAGTTTTATATAATATTTTCCCATTTACTTATACCACGTAAGCTAGATCCATTTTCCTGATTCAGAGTCACAAAGCAGATATCAAGAAATTCAGATTATTCCTGTTCCACCCTCCACTACACCTGATCACAAGCTCTTGATTTTCTTTTCCCCTAACAGGAATCTCTACCCAGTCAAGACATTCTTATATGATAACCCAAGTAAGACTTTTTTCTCTCTCTCTTTCTTTAAATGTTTCAAGTACAGTTAAGATCTTTGGGATGCACTGAAGAGTCCCTTGATCACTAAAAGCCACAGTGACTTCCCAAAACACTATCATTTATTGTATTCCAGTCATCCTCCAATTTGCTAATCCCTAACCTGACCGTTCATTAAATTTAAGGCCTAAATATCCAAGTCAGAAAATATTCTAATATCCTCACTGATCTTTGCCCTCAGTGGAGGAGCTGACAAATAATCATACAGCAAGATGGATAGAGAAGTTTTTAAACTGGGGTTAAAGTCATTATGAATTTTCTCAAATTACACACATAATTTTCAGGGTATGGACATTATTTTCTCTGCAGTTTGTATAATTTTTATTAGATTCTTAAAATGATCTATGATCACCAAATAATCAAGTAATGTGAGGGTTTATGACTCTTGTCCTTTTCAGGAAAATCTTGGTCTGTGGTTTTGTCTTTGGCTGAAAAGATATTGTGATCAGTGAATACACATCTTCTTTGACTTCCCAGGGATGGTGAAGGAGAAAATAGCTACAAATCCATAAATGTCCCTAAATAAAAGGACTCTGTGTCAGTCTGTACCCCAACTCCATGTCTCTGGGTTAATTTTGTTCAGCAGTATGTTTAGTTCATTATATTCCACATATAAGTGAGATTATATGATATTTGTCTTTCTCTGCTTGGCTTGTTTTGCTTAGCATAATACTCTCCAGGTCCTTCCATGCCATCTCAAAGGATAAGATATCTTTCTTTCTTATAGCTACATAGTATTCCATTGTGTATATGTACCACAGCTTTTTAATCCACTCATCTGCTGATGGACACTTGGGTTGTTTCCAGATCTCAGCTATTGTAAATAGTGCTGCTATGAACATAGGGGTATATATATTCTTTCTGATTGATGTTTCAGATTTCTTAGGGTATATTCCTAGAAGTGGGATCAGTGGGTCAAATGGCAGTTCAATTTTTAACTTTTTGAGGTAGCACCATAGTGTTTTTCACAGTGGCTGTACCAGTCTGCATTCCCACCAGCAGTGTACTAGAGTCCCCTTTTCTCCACACCCTCGCCAATACTTATTGTTTGATGATTTGTTGATGGCGGCCATTCTGACAGGTATGAGGTGATACATCATAGTTGTTTTAATTTGCATTTCTCTGATGATTAGTGATGTTGAGCACTTCTTCATATGTCTCTTGGCCATTTGTATGTCCTATTTTTAGAGGTGTCTATTTAGAACTTACATGTGTGTATGCATGACCAATGAACATAGACAACAAAGCTGGAGATGGGGCAGGGGGGAAGGGGAGGAGGGTGTCAGTGGGGGAAAAATGAGAAATATCTGTAACAAAATCAAATATAAAAATTAAAAAAAGAAAAGGATTCTGTTTTCAGAGTCTAGGAATAGTAGTAGTATTTCTTTTTTCATAATAAAATGTTTGTAGTGTTGGACAATTTACAAAACTCTTCTTAGCATTATATTTATTCCTATCATAACAGTCTCTAAATAAAAGAATTGTATCAAATTATGTAAGCACTACATTAGTGAGTACCACTGGTGTGTGTGTGTGTGTGTGTGTGTGTGTGTTCCCATGTGATTTGAATAAAGCTCTATAAATCAATATAGGATTGTCTGAAAAGTTTTTTTTAAATATATTTACCTGCTTCTTTTAAATATATGTTACTGTAAATTTAAAATTGTCAGAAACTGTTGGATTTTTTTTCCTTTAATTTGTTTGTGGATACTATCTTACTCTAATTTGAAAGATAGCTCAGTTTATTTTAGTTTTCTAAAACTGTTCTCATCTAATAAATGTTATTCTTTTTAGTACATGTTGTATGTTAAATATATAATCAAGTGTGATTTTATTTTTAAATTTTGTAAGACTTTCCACATAAATATTTTCACAAATGAGGGGAAAAAATGATGTTAGATAATGCATTCTAATTTTTGGTTCTGAAAATATGGTCATTAATAATTCAATGGCTTTGAACAGAGTAATAAAGAAAAGCCATATTTGAAGTGAACATTGGCCTCCATGTTTCCAAAAGATACAGATAAAGGTTTCTTACATATAAGAAAACACCAGAAAAATAATTGTCTTGTGGAATGGTACTAACAAAAGAGTCTAGAGCTACTTCTTACCATGCACCTAACCCCAATAAAAAACAAAACAAACAAAAACAAAACAACAACAACGACAAACATAAAGAGAGTCAACTAAGGAGCCAAAAAAAGTCAGGGACCTTGCCTGGATGGTGTGGCTCAGTGGTTGGCCATCAACCCATGTCCCAAGAGGTTGCCAGTTCAATTCCTGGTCAGGGAACATGCCCAGATTGTGGGCCAGATCCCCAGTGGGAGGCATGCAGGAGGTGGCCAATCGATGTTCTCTCTCACCAATGTTTCTATCTCTCTCTCCCGCTCCCTTCCTCTCTCTCTAAAATCAATAAAGTAAAAAAAAAAAGTCCAGATGGCTTTACTGGTGAATTTTACCAAACATTTAAAGAAGAACTAACATCAGTCCTGAAGAGGAGTGAATACTTCTGAGTGCATTTTACAAGGTCAGCATTACCCTAATACCAAAGCCAGAGGAAGATAATACAAGAAACGAAAATTATAGGTCAATGTCCCTGATAAACACAGATGCAAAAATCCTCAACAAAATATAAGCAAACAAAATTCAGAAATACATTACAAAGGTCATAGAACATGATTAAGTGGGATCTATTCCATGGCTGCAATACAGGTTTAACATCCACAAATCAATAAATATTAATATCCCACATTAACAAAATAAATGATAAAAATCATATGATCACCTCAATAAATAAAATAAAAGCATTTGACAAAATTCAAGATGTTTTCATAATAAAAACTCTCAACAAACTGGGTATCTCAACATAATTAAGAGCATATTTGAGAAACGCACAACTAACATCATACTCAATGGTGAAAAGTTGAAAGCTTTTCCTGAAAGGTCAGGAATAAGAAAAGGGTGCCTACTCTTGCTACATTTATTCAACACAGTATTTAGAAGTACTAGGCAGAGAAGTTATGAAAAAAAAATGTATCCAAATAGAAAAGGAAGAAGCAAATGTATCTCTATTTGAAGATGGCATTTTATTATATGTAGAAAACCCTAAGGACTTCATAAAAAAACTGTAAGAACTAATAAACAAGTTTAGTAAAATTTCAGGATACAAAATCAATATGCAAAAATATGTTGTGTTTCCATGCACTAATAACAAAATATCACAAAAAGAAATGAAGTAAACAATTTAATTTACAATGGTACAATAAAATATTTGTGAATAAATTTAACTTAGGAGGTAAAAGATCGGTACCCTGAAAACTCTAAGACATTGATGAAAGAAATTGAAGAAAACAAATAAATGGAAAGATATTTTGCACTCATGGATTGAAAGAGTTAATATTGTCAAAATATCCATATTACACATTAAATGCAACCCCTACCAAAATTGTAAGGGAATTTTTTACAGAAATAAAGCAATTTTAAAATTGGTATGGAACCACAAAAGACCCAAAAGAATCAAAGCAATTTGAGAGAGAAGAACAAAGGGGGAGGAATCACACTTCTTTACTTTCAACTTAAATTATAAATCTATACTAATCAAAACAGTATAGCATTAGTATAAAAACAGACACATAGATCAATGGAACAGAACAGAGACCCCATAAATAAATGCACACATCTATGGTTAATTAATTTATAATAAAGAAGCCAGGACTATACAATTGAGAAAAAAATAACCCTTCAATAAATAAAGCTGGGTAAACTCTAGAGCCACATGCAAAGGAATGAATTTGGAACCCTATTTTACACTAGACACAAAAATCAACTTAAAATAGATTAAAGACTTGAATGTATAAACCAATGCCGTAAAACTCCTAAAAGAAAACTGGGTCTCAGCAATGTTTTTTTTTTTTTTTCTTTTTTATGTAACACCAAAAGCAAAGATAACACAAGCAAAAATAATTAAGTAGGACTATATCAAGTTAAAAAGTTCTGCACAGCAAAGGCAACCATCAACAAATAGGCACCCATATGCAACGGGAGAAAATATTTGCAAACCATATATCCAATAAAAGAATAATATACAAAATGTGTAAGAAATTCACATAACTGCCCTGGCCAGTTTGGCTCAGCAGTTAGAGCGCCAGCCTGCGGACCAGAGAGTCCCGGGTTTGGTTCTCACTAAGGGCGCATACCCCAGTTGCAGTTCGTCCCCAGACCTGGTTTGGGGTCGTATAGGTGGCAGTCAGTCGATGTGTCTCTCTCACATCGATGTTTCTCTCTCTCTCTCTTTCTCCCTCTCTTCCTCCCACTGTATCTGAAGATAAATGCAAAAAAATATATATCCTTACATGAGGATTAAAAAGAAATTGATATGACTGAAAAACAACAATGACATAATTTTAAAAATGGGCAAAAAATCTGAATAAACATTTTCAAAAGAAGACATACAAATGGACACTAAGATCCAGAAAAAGTGCTCAACCTCACTAATCATCAGGGAAATGCAAAAGCACTATGAAATATTATTTCACACCTGTTAGGATGGCTATTAATATAAAGGCAAGAGATAATAAATGCTGGTAAGGATATGGAGAAAAGATACTCCTTGTGCACTGTTGGTGGAAATGTTAATTGGTACAGACACTATGGAAAACAGTATGAAGGGTCCTCAAGAAGTTAAAAATAAAACTGACAGCCAGCAATTTCACTTTGGGTAGATATCCAAAGGAAATGAAGTATCTGTACTCCCATGTTCACAGCATCACATACATTAGCCAAGGTATGGAAACAACCTAACTGCTAAGTGTTCATGGACAGATAAATGGATAAAGAAAATGTGAGATAGATATCTATATATCTCTAGAGATATAGATATAGATATATAGATAGTTATAGAGTGAAAGAAACCAATCAGAAAAACACAAACAATACATAGTATATGTACACGTGAAACCTAAATTAAAAGCAAAACTCATAGAAACAGAGACTAGAAAACTGTTGCTGGGACTGGGGAGGGATTTGGGAAAATAAGGAAAGATTGGTAAAAAAGTAAAACTTTCAGTAATAAGATAAATTAGACCTGAGGATCTAATGCATAATTGATAACCCTATATTATATCATTGCAATCTGCTAAGAAAGTAGAACTTAAATGTTGCCATCAAAAAATGAAAAAAAAGGGAGGATTCCAAAATGGCGGCAGAGTGAATGGAAGCTACACAGACAATCTCCCAGGACCAAACAGGAATTACAACAAAAATAAAGACAAATCATCAGGAAAAGGCAACAGAAAAGAAGATTGGAGGACCACATAAACAGGGACACTGACTCAATCCTGGTAGGTTTGTGGAGACGGGAAAGAGCGGCTGGGAGCCCATGGTCGGCAGCGGCCTTAGCTGTGAGCAGCGGCCTTGGCTGTGAGCGGCACCCTCAGGTTGAACTACCAAGTGGCTCCACAGCGCAGAGCTGGGACAGATGCCAAAATAGCCACAGCCACTTACCTTGGGCTCTGGCTGAAGGAGGGCAGACTGGACAGGAACTGTGTGGAGACACTGGGGATTTGGAGGGCACTCAGAGCTTATGCTGAATTGCAGGCACACAGGATGGTGGTCATCTTAATCCTTCTCAGGACTCTAAGGAGAGGCAGCAACCCCTCCTTCGGAGATTCAACCCAACCCAGTGGCCACTGAAATGCAAATTGAGTCCCATTAACAACCAGCATCTGCCCCACCTCCAGAAATCCTCTTACACTGAGAACCTGAGGGAGTTTTTCATTCAACTGAGAAGCCAAGCTTCTTCGGGTAACCACCACTGAGAGTCTCCAGGCAAAAAGCAGAAAGATAACTGCACCATATCCTGAGATAGCAACTCTGCCCAGGAAGGAAAGACTTGACAGTGTTGTATAATGTGGGTCCTCCCTGGCTAATCCAAACCCAGGAGAAGGAACCACAAACAGCAGAATATCAACACCCACAGGGAAAATTTGGCAGACTCCAAAGCTCACCGTGATAGCCAAAATGGTGAAACACAGAAACAAAAGCCAAATGAAAGAACAAGAGGCCTCTACCAAAGAGGAGATAAATGGGTGCAGTTAAGAAAGTTAACAGAACTAGAATTCAGAGCCATGATCTTGAGGAAGGTCAACAGCATGTGTAAGGACATGAGCACCATGAGTAAAAACATAAAAATGTTGAAAATCAACCAATTACAAATTAAAAACCAGCAAGAAGAAATGAAGGGCATATCAGAAATAAAGAACACATTGGAAGGTCTAAACAGCAGAGTAGAGGAAGCTGAAGACTGGATCAGTAAATTAGAAGATAGGGAAGAAAAAATCAACCAATCAGAAAACCAAAAGAAAAAAAAAACAATTAAAAAACAGGAAGACAGCTTAAGAGAACTGTGGGACAACTGGAAACATAATAACATTCGCATTATAGGAGTCCCCAAAGAAGAAGAAAATGAGCAAAAGTTAGAGAATATATTTGAAGAAATAGTGACAGAAAACTTCCCTAATTTAGTGAAGGAAGAAGGCATTCAAGTTCAAGAAGCACAGAGAGCCCCAAGTAAAAAGAACCCAAACAGGCCCATACCAAGACACATAGTAATCAAAATGCCAAAAATTAAAGACAAAGAGAGAATCCTAAAGGCAGCAAAAGATAAGCAACAGATTACTTACAAAGGAAACCCCATAAGGCTTTCAGCTGACTTCTCAACAGAAACATAACAGGCCAGAAGGGATTGGCATGAGGTAATCAAGGTCATGAAAAACAAGGATCTGAATACGAGACTACACTACACAGCAGGGCTATCATTAAAAATAGAAGGTGAAATACAGAGCTTCCCAGACCAAAAAAAAAAAAAGGCTAAGGGAATATATTAGCACCAAACCAGCACTACAAGAAATGTTAAAAGGACTGCTGTAATTAGCAGGAGAAAGGAAAAAAAAAAAAAAAAAAAAGAACCACACTAAACAAAAATGGCAATAAATAAATACATATCAATAATCACCTTAAATGTAAATGAATTGAATGCTCTGATAAAAAGTCACAGTGTAGCTGATTGGCTAAGAAAACATGACTCATTTATATGTTGTTTACAAGAGACGCACCTCACAACAAAAGACTGACATGTTGAAAGTGAAGGGATGGAAAAAAATCTTCCAAGTAAAGAGAAAGGAAAAAAAACGCTGGGATAGCAACACTCATATCTGATAAAATAGATTTAAAAATGAAGACCATAGTTAGAGACAAAGAACGCTACTAAATAATATTGAAAGGCTCTATCCAACAGGAAGATATAACCTTGATAAACATATATGCAACCAAATTAGGAGCACCAACATATACTAAAAATCTACTGGAATACTTCAAAGGATAAATCGATAGCAATACAATCATAGAAGGGGACTCAACACCCCACTGACATCACTGGATAGATCTTCTAGACAAAAAAATTAGCAAGGAAACAGAGACTCTAAATGAAGCATTCAACCAAATGGATTTAATAGAATTATACAGAGAATTATATCTCATAACTACAGAATTCATATTCTTCTCAAGTGCACATGGGGCATTCTCAAAGATAGACCACATGTTAGGGCACAAACTAAGTCTCTACAAGTTCAAGAATATTGAAATCATATCAAGTACCTTCTCAGATCACAATGGCATGAAACTAGAAATCAATTGCAACAAGAACATTCAAAGACATTTGAACACATGGAAGCTAAATAGCATGTTATTAAACAACAAATGGGCCAATGAGAAGATCAAGTAAGAAATTAAAAACTTCCTGGAATCCAATGAAAATGAACACACAACAACACAAAACCTATGGAATGCAGTTAAAGCAGTTCTGAGAGAGAAGTTCATAGCACTGCAGGCCTACCTCAACAAGCAAGAAAAATCTCTAATAGACTACCTAACCTCACAACTTAAAAAACTAGAAAGCAATAAAAAATAAAACCCTAGAGCAAGTAGAAGGAAGGAAATAATAAAGATCAGAGCAGAAATAAATGACATAGAGACCAAAAGAACAATTCAAAGGATCAATAAAACAAAGACCTGGTTTTTTGAAAAGATAAACAAGATTGATGGACCCTTACCTAGACTCACCAAAAAACAAAGAGAGAGAACTCAAATACACAAAATCAGAAATGAAAGAGGAGAAGTAATAGCTGACACCACAGAAATACAGAACATTTTTAACAACTACTGTGAAAAATTATATGGCAACAAATTCGACAATATAAGCAAAATGGACAAATTTCTAGAAACACATAGTCTCCCAAAACTGGACCAGGAAGAGATAGAAAACTTGAACAGATCAATAACACCAGAAAAAATTGAAGATGTAATTAAGACTCTCCCAGCAAACAAAAGCCCAGGCCCAGATGGCTTCACAGAGGAATTTTACCTAATGTTCAAAAAAGAACTAACACACATTCTCCTCAAAATATTTCAGAAAATTCACGAAGAAGGAAGACTTCCAAACTTGTTTAATGGGGCCAGCATAATTCTAATTCCAAACTCAGAAAAAGATTTTACAAAGAAAGAAAACTACAGGCCAATATCCCTGATGAACATAGACATCAAAATCCTGAACAAAATACTAGCCAATCAGATTCAGCAACACATCAAAAAAATTATTCACCATACCAAGTGGCATTTATCCCAGGAATGCAAGGCTGGTACAATATTCACAAATCAATAAATGTGATACACCACATAAACAAAATGAAAAACAAAAACCACATGATAATATCAATAGATGCTGAAAAAGCCTTCTACAAAATCAAGCATCCATTTCTGATTTAAATGCTCAGAAGTGTGGGAATAGAGGGATGATATCTAGACATAATGAAGGCCATATGTGAAAGACCTACAGCCAACATCATACTCAATGGGCAAAAACTAAAAGCATTTTCCTTAAGAACAGGAACAAGACAGGGATTCCCACTTTCACCACTCTTATTTAAAATACTACTGGAAGACTTAGCCACAGCAATCAGACAAGAAGAAAAAATGAAAGGGATCCAAATTGGAAAGGAGGAATTGAAACTATCATTATTTTCAGATGACATGATACTATATGTAGAAAACCCCAAAAGACTCCATCAAAAATTTATTACACTAAATAAATGAATTTGGCAAAGTAACAGAATACAAAATTAACATCAACAAATTGACGGCATTCTTATACACCAATGATGAACTCACAGAAAGAGAAACTAAGAAAACATTGCCATTTATCATTGTGGCAAAAAAAAAAAAAAAAAAAATACCTAGGAATAAACTTAACCAAAGAAATGAAGGACCTATTCTCAGAAAACTACAGGTCATTGAAGAAAGAAATAAAAGAAGATATAAAAAGTAGAAGCACATACCTTGTTCATTGATCAGAAGAATTAACATCATTAAAATGTCCATACTACCCAAAGCAATGTATAGACTCAATGCAATCCCCATCAAAATACCAACGACATACTTCACAGAATTAGAACAAATACTTCACAAGTTCATATGGAACCAAAAAGACTTCGAATAGCCATGGCAATCTTGAAAAAAGAAGAACAAAATAGGAGGGAACACATTACCAGATTTCAGGTTATATTACAAAGCCACTATAATCAAAACAGCTTTGTACTGGCACAAGAACAGGGATATAGACCAGTGGAACAGAACGGAGAACCCAGAAATGGACCCAAGGAAATATGCTCACTTAATATTAAACATAGGTGGCAAGAACATACAGTGGAGTAAAGACAGCCTCTTTAATAAATGGTGTTGTTAAAATTGGACAGCTACATGCAAAAAAAAAAAAAATGAAATTAGACCATGAACTTACACCATACACAAGAATAAACTCAAAATGGATAAAAGACTTAAATGTGTCTCATGAATCCATAAAAATCCTAGGAGAAATTGTAGGCAAAATTTCAGACATCATATGCAGTAGAATTGCCACAGACATATCACCTAAGGCAACAGAATCAAAAGAGAAAATGTACACATGGGACTGCATCAAACTCAAAAGCTTCTGCATAGGAAAAAATACAATCATGAAAATTAAAAGGCTACTCACTGTTTGGGAGAGCATAATTGCTAATGTTATATCAAATAAGGGTTTAATTTCCAATATATATGGAGTGCTCATACAATTCAACAAAAGGAAGATATAGAACCCAATTAAAAAATGGGCAGAGGAACTAAATAGACACCTCTCCAAACAGTACATACAAATGGCTAAGAGACATATGAAGAAATGCTCATCATCACTAATCATCAGAGTGATGCAAATTAAAACAACAATGAGCTATCACCTAACACCTGTCAGAATGGCCGCAATCAACAAATCATCAAACAACAAGCGTTGGCGAGGGTGTGGAGAATATGGTACTCCAGTACACTGCTGGTGGGAATGCAGACTGGTGCAGCCACTGTGGAAAACAATATGGTATTACCTCAAAAAATTAAAAATTAAACTTCCATTTGACCCAGTGATCCCACTTCTAGGAATATACCCTAAGAAGCCCGAAACACCAACAGACAGAATATATGTACCCCCATGTTTGTAGCAGCACTATTTACAATAGCTAAGATCTGGAAACAGCCCAAATGTCCATCAGTAGACAAATGGATAAAAATACTGTGGTACATATACACAATGGAGTACTATGCAGCTGTAAGAAAGAAAGATCTCTTATCCTTTGAGACTACATGGAGGGACCTGGAAAGTGTCATCCTTAGTGAAACAAGCCAAACAGAGAAAGACAAGTATCATAGGATCTCACTTATTTGTGGATTATAATTTACATAACAGTCTGAGGAATGGGGGAGTCCCAGAGACGTGGAAGTGGGGTACAGACTGACAATCCCCAGAAGAGGGGTGGTGGGGGAGAGATAAACCCCAGAACTTTTATGCATGTATGTATGAACAACGAACATGGACAACAAAGCTGGGGAGAGGGTGGTGAGGGAGGGTGAGAGGGGAATCAGTAGGGGAAAAAGGAGAAACATCTGTAACAAAAATAAATAAATTAATTAAATAAAAAATAAATAAAAGAAAGAAAGAAAGAAAGAAAGAAAGAAAGAAAGAAAGAAAGAAAGAAAGAAAGAAAGAAAGAAAGAAAGAGAAAAATTAAAAAAAAAAAAAAAAAAAAAAAAAGAATTGATAGATGTCTTAGTTAACTCGATGTGAAGAATTCTTTCACATCCTGGCCGGCTTGGCTCAGCGTTTAGAGCATCAGCCCATGGACTGGACGCTGGGTTTGATTCCAGTCAAGGGCATATACCTTGGTTGTGATTCGTCCCCGGTCCTGATTAGGGTTTTATGGGAGGCAACCATTCCATGTGTTCCTCTCATGTCAATGTTTCTCTCTCTCTCTCTCTCCCTCTCACTCTATTTGAACAAAAATTGAAAAATATCTTTAGGTGATAATTATTTAAAAAAATGAATTATTTTACAGTGTACATGTAAATCAAATAATCACATTGTATACTTTAAAGATTTTACAATTTAATTTTATTTGTCATTTATACCTCAATAATTTTTTAATCACACACACAAAGAATAAGTTAAAGGCTCATGTCTAATTGTAAAATATCTTGTGAGAGCTGTTTGATTGTAATAAATTTAGTAATCCATGAAAACAAAAGTTGTCTGTGATAATATTTTACACAGAATGGCCATATGGTTGCACTGAAATTAGGCATAAAAGACTATAAAATTTGGAATTAGAATCTCTAAGTATTTATATTATATATAATATTTTAGACAACTCACTCAAATTTTTAGTTTCTCTGTTAGTAATTATTGAAGGAGCCTACCAACTGAAAAAGGACTTGTGTATATGCAGTACATAGTATTTAAATACACTAGAGTACAATTGAAAAACACAATATATTATTTTATTCTGTTAAGCATGGGATGTTAACAGTCTCATACACTTGGATGCATTTCAAGATGTTTGACATAAAGGAAATATATTATTTTGCTCAGTACTGTCCTAAACAGAAAATGTTAAAATTATCATATTCAAAGCTAAAGTACATTTTTTCTCTTAGCTCACTTGGCTACTAATGAAGCCAAATTCATAAATATTAATTAGCTTCTTTCTAGTCCAACCCTGTAATCTTGATGTTGGCCAGTGAAATGCTATAAGAGGTCATATGTGGATTGGTGAGTGGTTCAGGAAAAAAATCTTCTTTATGGCTGGAACAACTCAAAATACATGCTCTGCTGAGGTTAGGTCCACAGTACATTTTTGTATATATAGGACAGCACAAATACTCTATTGTAAAGACACTTTTTAAAAGCAAAATTCTTTCAGATTTTAAGAAGCAGGACCCAAGAACACTTGCTGTAAAAATGAAATGAGTAAAAATAGAGACATCTTTCATATTGATGATGTCCATGTGAACCTGGAGCTACATAGCTGATACAAAGGAAAGCAGTTATCTTAACATGACCAGTGATCTTTTTTAAAAATCCTAAGATCTGGTTAAAGAGAACCAGTAAAAAATATGAAAATGCTGATAAGTAAAATTATCTCTATGCTTTGGACGACATAAAACTCAATTAGATCTTGATTTGTATCCACTTTCTATATCCTACTTCAACAGTGTGACTAGTTAATGTGGCTGAGGAAACTGTATTCTCTGCCATATCAACAGAGTAATCTGCTAAATGTGCTCTTATATTGTGTTGGTTTCTCTTACAGTGTAATGCAATCTACTCACAAGATAAAGTGTATTAGTTATCTGCTGCTTCTTTCAGAAGTTATAAACTTACTGACATAAAATCACACAAATACATTATCTTTTAACTTTATGGAAATATATTTTTTATACAAAAATTTGATCACATTTGATATATATATATATTTGATGAGTTTGGACATATGCTATACACTCATGAAACTACCACAATCCAGGTACTAAACATATCAATCACCTCTAAGACTTTCCTGTGCTCTTTTGTGTTTTGTTTGTTTCTTGTGATAACACAACGTGAGATCTATCCTCTTAATGTATTTTAAATTTTATAATACTGTATTTTTAATTACAGGTACAATGTTTTACTGTAGATCTTTATAAGTTATATATCTTGTATAACATAAATTTTATACCCATTGACCAACAATGCCCCATTTTCTCTTTACCCCATGCCTTGGCAAGCACTATTCTATTCTATTCTATTCTATTCTATTCTATTCTATTCTATTCTATTCTATTCTATTCTATTCTATTCTAATTTTTTTATTCTACTCTATTCTATTCTATTTTTTTTGTTTCTATGACTTTAATTGCTTTAGATACCAAATATAAGTAGAATCATGCATTATTTGTCATATGTGACTGGGTTATTTCACTTAGCATAATGACTTCTAGGTTAACCCACATTGTTGCAAATGGCAGGGTTTCCTTTTTTAAGATTGGATAATATTTTATTTTATGTATGTGCCATATTTTCTTGATCTGCTCATCCATCAAAGGACATTATTTTTTCCATACCTTGGCTATTGTGAATAATGCAGCAATGAATATAGGAATGGAGATCCCTCCTTGAGATCCTAATTTTAATTATTTTGGCTATATTCCCAGAAGTAGAATTTCTGGATCACCTGGTAGTTTTATTTAAAATTTTTTTTTATCCTCACCCAAGGACATTTTTCTATTTTTTGTTCAGATAGAGTGGGAGGGAGAGAGAAAGAGGGAGAGAGAGAGAGGGAGAGAGAGAGAGAGAGAGAGAGAGAGAGAGAGAGAGAGAGAGAGAGAGAGAAACATCGATTTGAAAGAGACATATCTAGTGGCTGCCACTCGCATGACCAACCAGGGCTGGGGAAAAGCTGCAACCGAGGTACGTGCCCTTAGCAGGAACTGAACCTGGGTCTCTCTGGACTGCAGGCTGACGCTCTAACTGCTGAGCCAAACCAGCCAGGGCTATTTTTAATTTTTTAGAACCAATCATATAACTTGCATTGGTGGCTGCACCATTCTACATTCCCATTGATAGTGTACAAGGGTTCCAATTTCTCTACTTCTTACCACTTGATTTAATCTTTTGAGGCATATTTTTGTTTCTGTGTGTTTTCTTTTATAATAGCCATCCTAACAGGTGTGTGGTGATACCTCATTGTGGTTTTGATATGCATTTTCCTGATGATTAGATGCATACCTTTTATACACCTAGTGATCATTTGTGTTGTCTTTGGAGAAATGTCAAGTCCTTGGCTCATTTTTAAATCAGTTTTATTTGAAAGTATTATCCTAAGCAAAACAAGCCAAACAGAGAAAGACAAGTATCATATGATCTCACTTATTTGTGGAATATAATGAACGTAGCAGTCTGAGGAATGGGGTAGTCCCAGAGACGTAGAAGTGGGGTACAGACTAACAATCCCCAGAACAGGGGGTGGTGGGGGAGAGATAAACCACACAACTTATATGCACATATGCATGAACAATGGACATGGACAACATAGCTGAGGACAGGGTGGGGAGGGAGGGGGGGGAATCATTGGGGAAAAGGAGAAACATCTGTAACAAAAATAAATTAATTTATTTTAAAAAATCAGTTTTATTTCGTCAGATATTTGTGTTTGTTTTTTACTATGAAGTTGTAGAAGACTCACATATTTTGTATATTAACTCATTATCTTCAGATAAATTATTTGTAAATATTTTATCCTATTCCATACATTCAAAATCTATTATCTTAACAGTTCTGTAGGTCGCAAGTCTAGCATGGGCCTCACCTAGGCTCAAATCAAGGTGTTGGCAGGGCTGAATTTATTTTTTGATGCTCTAGGGGACAATCTCCTTGTGTTTTCCATCTTCTAATAGCTGTTATGTTCCTTGGCTGGTGGCCCCTTTCCCTCATTTTAAAATCCAGAAACAGTGGATCAAGTTCACCTTGATATTATATCACATTGCTCTGACCTATTCTGCCTCCTTTTTCTACTTTTGAAGACTCTTATAACTACATTGGGTCCACCTAGATAATATAGAATAATTCTAGAACCAATTTCAATTTCCATTTGTTATGTAAGGTAATACACAGATTTAAGGGAATAGGATATGTCCATCCTTTGAGGGAGCATTATTCTGTCTACCACACGGAATAAAAGTTCAGCGCTACCAAAGACAGAATTCACTTGGTTTTTATGTTACCAAAATTCTGATCTAGTTTTTTATAAAGTATACTCAGAGATATGTTAGTGGGTATAATGCATACAAATACACACAAATGCATGCATCACAAATATATACACAAATACACAAACATTCCCATGCAAATTATATGATGGTAAAATATGTGTAGGAAATGGTTGATTAATCAAAATTCTAACTTTATTATATAAATTTGAGGAGACTTGATACACCAAAATTCACTATAAAACCTCAAGATGGGGAGAGCATATGAAGTCTTCCCCAACTAAACTGATTATCAAGTTTGTTAAAACTGATTATAAATTTGATTACAAAACATTTTAAGTATATTTTGCTGGACTAGTGGGAAACACTACCCTATGGTTTTGGTGTCTACTTCCAGGTGCTTTTAGAGACTGGTACTAGTAAGGTCAATTAGATAACTGCACAATTGGTCTATTTTCTAGCTATAAACTTCATATTATCATTGATCTTACCCTTTGAAATATTTTATTGTTATTTTTTATTTTTTTATTTTTGTTGAAAGTATTACAGATGTTCCTCGTTTTTCCCCATTGATCCCCTCCTTCCCACTCCCACCCACTCCTGCCTTCCACAGCCTGGTGTCTGTGTCGAATGGTTGTGCATATATGCATATAAATTCTTTGGTTTATCTCTTCCCACCCCCTCCACCCCCAACCCTCTGAGGTTTGTCAGTCTGTTCCCTACTTCCATGATTCTGAATCTCTTTTGGTCAACAGCTTATTTTGTTCATTATGTTCCACAAATATGTGAGATCATGTGGTGCTTGTCTTTCTCTGACTGGCTTATTTTGCTTAGCATAAGACTCTTGAGGTCCCTCCATGTCATCCAGAAAGATAAGGGATCTCTCTTTCTTACAGCTGCATAGTATTCCACTGTGTAAATGTACCATAGTTTTTTTTTTTTTTTTTTTTTTTTTTTTTATCCACTCATTTTCTGATAGGCACTTGGACTGTTTCCAGATCTTAGTTATTGTAAATAATGCTGCTATGAACATAGGGGTGCATATATTCTTCCTGATTGGTGTTTCATGCTTCTTAGATTATATTCCTAGAAGTGGGATCACTGGGTCAAATAGTAGTTCCATTTTTTAAATTTTTTGAGGAAACACTATGTTGTTTTCCATAATAGCTGCACCAGTCTGCATTACAACCAGCAATGTACCAGAGGATCCTTTTCTGTACATCTTTGCCAGCACTGGTTGTTTCAAGATTTGTTGATGGCATCCATTCTGGCAGGTGTGAGGTGATATCTCATAGCCATTTTAATTTGCATCTCTCTGATGATTAGAGATGATGAGTATTTTTTTATGCTTCTCCTGGCCTTTTGTATGTCCTGTTAGGAGAAATGTCTATTCAGGGTCTTCACCCATTTTTAGATTGGGTTGTTTGTCTTCCTTTTGTTGAGTTGTATGAGTACTCTGTATATTTTGGGTATTAACCCCTTATCTGACATAGCATTGGCAAATATGTTCTCCTAGAGAGTGGGTTCACTTCTAATTTTGATGCTGTTTTTTTTTGTTTGTTTGTTTGTTTTGTTTTGTTTTGCCATGCAGAAGCTTTAAGTTTGATGTAGTCCCATTTATTAATTTATACCTTTGTTTTTATTTCCCTAGATGATGTACTAGTGAAAATTCCACTAAATATGAGATTTGTTTGCCTACATTTTATTCTCGAATTTTTATGATTTCACAAATTGCATTTAAGTCTTTTATTTATTTTGAGTTTATTTATTTTTTGTATGGTGTACGTTGGTGGTCTACTTTTATTTTTATTTTTCTTTTCTTCTTCTTCTTTTTTTTTTTTGCATATAGTTGTCCAATTTTCCCACCACCATTTATTGAAGAGACTGCCTTTTTCTTTTTATTGTATGCTCTTGCCTACTTTGTGGAATATTAACTGTATATGCTGTTCTATTTCATTGGTCTATATGTCTGTTCTTGTGCTAGTAACAGGCTGTTTTGATTACGATGGCTTTGTAGTATAACTTGATATCTGGTTTTGTGATCCCTTCCACTTTGTTCTTTTTCAAAAAGGGACTTTCATGGTTCCATGTAAACTTTTGGAGTGTTTGTTTTAGATCTGTGCAATATGCCATTGGTACCTTAAAAGGGATTGCATTAAATCTGTAGATTGCTTTGAGTAGTATGGACATTTTAATGATGTTGCAATTTCTGATCCATAAACATGGTATATGTTTCCACTTCTTAATATCTTCTTCTATTTCTTTTTTCAATGTCATGTAGTTTTCTGAGAAGAGGACATTTACTTCTTTGATTAAGCTTATTCCAAGGTAATTTTGTTTGTTTTTGTTGTTGCAATAGTAAAAGGTATTGTTTTGATTGTTTGTTTGTTCCCTTTTCTGAGTGTTCATTATTGGTGGATAAGAATGCCATCAATTACTGGATGTAAAGTGTGTATCCTGCTACTTTGCCAAATTCATTTCTTAAATTTAGTAGATTTTGATGGAGTCTTTAGGTTTTTCTATGTACAGTATCATATCATCAACAAATAGTGACAGTTTCACTTCCTACTTTATGATTTGGATCCCTTTTATTTTTTCTTCATTTCTAATTGCTATGACTATGACTTCCATAAGAGTGGCATAAGTGGGCATTCCTGTCTTGCTCCTGTTCTTAAGGGAAATGTTTTTAGTTTTTGCCCATTGAGTATGATGTTGGCTGTAGATTTTTCATATATGGTCTTCATTATGTTAAGATATGATAACTCTATTTCCACATTGCTGAGCGTTTTTTTGTTTTGTTTTGTTTTGTTTTGTTTTTTTAAATCAGAAATAGGTGCTGGATTTTGTCAAATGCTTTTCAGCATCTATTGATATGATCGTATGTTTTTTATCTTTTAGTTTGGTTATGTGTTGTATCACATTTATTGATTTGCAAATATTGTACCATTCTTCCATCCCTGGGATACATACCACTTGGTCATGATGAATAATTTTTTTTGATGTATTGCTGGATCAAATGTGTTAATGTTTTGTTATGGATTTTGGCTTCTGTGTTCATCAGTGATATTGGCCTTTAGTTTTCTTTCTTTGTAGTGTCTTTATCTAGTTTTGGAATTAGAAGTATGCTGGCATCATAAAATGACTCCTTGAATTTTTTTGGAATAGTTTGAGGAGAATGGGGGTTAATTCTTCTTTTAATGTTCAGTAAAATTCCCCCATGAAGCCATCTCGGGCCAGGCTTTTGTTTGCTGGAAGTTTATTGGATACATCTTCAATTTTCTTAGTTGTTATTGGTCTGTTCAAGTTTTTGGTCCCTTACCCATTAAATTTTGGGAGACTGTGATTTTAGAAATGTGTCCATTTCACCTAGATGCAATTTGGTGGCGTATAATTGTTCATAATATTGTTTAACAATCCTTTGTATTTCTGTGGTGTCAGTTGTTATTTCTCCTCTCTCATTTCTGATTTTTTTTTTTTTTAATTTGGGTCCTCTCTGTTTGTTTCTTTGTGAATCTGCCTAAGGGTTCATCAATCTTGTTTATCTTTTCAAGAACCAAGTTTTTGTTTCATTGATCTTTTGAATCTTTTTAGTCTTTATGTCATTTATTTCTGCTCTGACCTTTACTACTTCGTTCCTTCTACTTGCTCTGGATTTTTCTTTTTGTTTACTTTCTAGTTCTTTAAATTGTAAGGTTAGATAGTCAATTAGACATTTTTTCTTGTTTCTTGAGTTAGGCCTGTAGTGCTGTAAGCTTCCCTCTCAGGTCTGCTTTCACTATGTCCCATAGAGTTTGTGTTGTTGTGTGTTCATGTTTATTAATTTCCAGAAATTATTAATTTCTACCTTGATCTCCTTGGAAATCCATCCATTGTTTAATAACATGCTAGTTAGCCTCCATGTGTTTGAATGTTTTTTACTGTTTTTATTCTAATGAATTTCTAGTTTCATGCCATTGTGATCTGAGAAGATGCTTAATATGACTTCAATATTCTTGAACTGTAGAGACTTAGCTTGTGTTCTAACATGTGGTCTATCTTTGAGAATATCCCATGGACATTTGAGAAGAATGTGAATTCTCCAGATTTGGGGTGTAATTCTCTATAGATATCTATTAAATCCATGTGGTGTAGTGCATCATTTAGAATCTGTTTCCTTGTTAATTTTTTGTCCAGAGGATCTATCCAGTGATGTCAGTGGGTGTATTAAAGTCCTGTGCTATGATTTTATTGCTGTCAATTTCTCCTTTGAAGTCCTCCAGATGTTTTTCAATATATTTTGGTGCTCCTATATTGGGGGCGTATATGTTTACCAAATTTATATTCTCCTGTTGAATGGATCTTTCCAATGTTATATAGGGCTCTTTTTATCTCTAGTTATGACCTTCATTTTGAAGTCTATCTCATGAGATATGAGTATTGCTACGGCAACTTTTTTTTTTCTTTCCATTTTCTTGGAAAACATTTCTCCATCCCTTTACTTTCAACCTATGTAAGTCTTTTGTTGTTAGCTGGGTCTCTCGTAAGCAACATATATATGATGAATGCTTTCTTATCCATTCAGCTACTCAGTGTCTTTTGATTGAAACATTTAATCCATTTACATTTAATGTCATTATTGATATGTTTTTATTTATTGCCATTTTTATTTATTATGGTTATGTTTCTCTCCCTAATTCTTCTGCTTATAACAGCAGTCCTCTTAACATTTCTTGGGTTTCTGGTTTGGTGCTAATATATACCCTTAGCCTTTTTTTTTGGTCTGGGGATCTCTTTATTTCTTCTTCTTCTTTTTCAATGATAGCCTTGCTGGCTATAGTAGTTTGGGATTCAGAAGCTTGTTTTTCATTACCTTGAATACTTCATGCCATTCCCTTTTGGCCTATAGTGTTTCTGTTGAGAAATCAGCTGATACCCTTAGTGGGGCTCCTTTGTTGGTAACCTGTTGCTTATCTCTTGTTGCCTTTAAGATTCTCTCTTTGTCCTTATTTTTTGGCATTTTAATTATTACGTGTCTTGGTGTGTGCTTCTTTGGTTTCTTCTTACTTGGGGCTTGTATGCCTCTTTCCTTCACCAGAAGTTTCCTGTCACTATTTCTTTAAATAGATTTTTTAACACTTGGTCATTTTTTTCTTCTTCTGGAACTCCTGTGACACAGATGTTTTTATGTTTCATGTTGTCCCACAATTTTCTTAATTTATCCTCCTGTTTTTTTAATTATTATTTTTTTTTCTTTTTAGTTCTCTGGGTGTTTTTTTCTACCCTGTCTTTTAATTCGCTGATCTGATCCTCAGCTTTCTCTACCTGCTGGTTATTCCTTCCAGTGTGTTCTTTATATCTGCTATTTCATTCTTCGTTTCCACTTGAAGGTTTTTAACTTCCAGTGGTAAATTTTTATTGTTTCTATATCTTTACTCATGCTGTTGGGCTTCCTCATAATCATTACACTGAACTCTACCTCTGATAACTTGTTTAATTCCATTTCATTGATCCTTTCTTCTATATAATTTTCTTGTTCTTTCACTTTAGATTTGTTTTTGTTTTTGTTTGTTTGTTTGTTTCACCATTTTGTCTGCCTCAGTGGCTTTTGGAGACTGCCAAACTTTCCTCTGTGCTGGGGAGCTTCCACTCTGTGCTGTGGAGCCAGCTTGGAGATGTAACTCCCAACTTCTCAGAAGGAACAGCCCCCAGCTGCTGCACATGGGGACCCAGCCAGCCCTCTCACACCTTCACAGCTCCTACTGGACTCAATTTGATGTTCTCTTTCCATCCCTGGTTATAAGGGTTCTCTCTAACTGCTCTTCAGTTGGTTTTTCCTGATGGCTTGTCTTTATTTTAGTTGTAATTTCAGTTTGGTCCTGGGAAATGGTCTGTGAAGCTTCTATTTACTTTTCTGTCATTTTCCCTCTCCCTTTGAAATATTTTAATTGGTTACTAGCTCATTGCTCACTGTTGGTAGAAATCAGAGACATAACACCCAAACATTTACTGTGTTTTTATCTTTATATAAAATTAAATATGATTTAGGCATTTTCAAAAATATTAACTCATTAGAAAATTATTATTTTCTGTTATCCAGGGGTTAATAATAAGGCCCAATTGTTATAAAGGACAATCATCTTCTCTTTAGTCTATTCTTACTGATATTTTTCCAGTTTATATCCCTCATGTTGGCCAATGAAAGGCAGGCATTTTGGTCATAAGTTGCTAGAGCTCTCCCCATAATTTGCTCATTCCTTTCCTTCAGTTCTCAGTCTAAATGTCACCTCTTCTTGAGGTCTTTTTCTGATCATTTTTTATGGAGTAGTCTTCACCAGTGAGTTCATATATTATCTTACTCTTTTCCTTTGAAGAAGTTATCAGAGTTTGTAAACATCTTATATACTTGTTTGCTTCTCTATTAATTGTCTCTTTTCCTCAACTAAAATGTAGTCAACACAACAACAAGTGCTGGCAACAATGGGGAGAAAAGGGAACCCTGTGTACTGTTGATGGGAATGCAACCATTATGAAAAACAGTATGAAGGTTTTTCATAAAATTAAAAATGAAACTGCCTTTTGAACCAGTGATTTCACTTCTGTGAATATATCTGAAGAAACATGAAACACTAATTCAAGAGGAGGAAGGAGGAGGGAGACTGGATGAAAGAAGGTCAAAGGATTAGCTAAAGAACATATATGCATAACGCATAGACACAGACAACAGTGTGGTGATGGCCAGAGGAAAGAAGGCTGGGGGCTGGGTGAAGGTGGGCATAGTGTGTGTGTGTGTGTGTGTGGGGGGGTTATAATAGGACATCTTTAATAGTATCAACAATAAAAATAAAGTAAAAAACAAAAATAAAATGTAAGCTCCATGAGGGCAGGGACTTTGTCAGTCTTATTTACTGTTATATCTCCAATATCTAGAAATGGGCCTGACACATATAAAAAAGTCAATAAATATATGATAATTGCATGAAAAATTCCTATAGTGTGGATTACAAAGAAAAATATGGGTTGCTGAAGCAAAATTGCTAGCCTTGTACCACCAAGCCTCTTTGTGACACAACTAGGACCATATCCTTTGTCACCTAATGCTTTAAAAAGTGTTATTGCTTTATAGAAAATAATTTTCTAATTACTGCTTTGTGGGTCTTCTGTCATTTGACTAGTTGGTAGTTACTAGTCAATACTTTCCTTCACTGCTTTAAAAATGACTCTGTAAATACTGGTGCTTGGTCAATGAATACATCTAGTAGTATTGGACACATAGGGAAATGGGAAAGTTCACATTTTTTCTCTTTTACAAGTCATCACTAAAGAAATAATTCCTCTTTTTTTTTGCCAGCTCCGTAAGGACCTTCTATGATTGACTCACAATTTCTGAAGCCTAAGAGCATCTACTGAGAAAATTTTTGTTCAGAGCTAACAACCATTAGCTACTTGAAGTAAACAGTATAGAGGCAATGTGAAATTCAAACACCGGTTTTTATTAATTTTGGCAAAAGAGAAAAGGCTTGATGATTAAAGCTATGTGATATAAAAATTAAAGCTACCTGATATGAATAATGTAGCCCTACATCAGTGGCTTACACTGCCATTTGCTTTGGGTACTGTTTCAGAAATCTGTTACATCCTAGCAATATGATCTATAAAAAGACCCCTGATGTTGAAGGTAGTCCCAAGTATTAAATGAAATTAAATACTACATTTAATACTGACTGTTGGCCTACTACTGTCAGGTTTACTATAAGGAATCTGAAAGAAGTTACAAATACCCTTCTCTTGCACACAGGGAACTTCTAGGTCTCATCTTCTTTTAGGTAAAAATAATGAAAGTCAGCTTTATAGAGGATCAGTGGCCTTATCACCAGCAGTACATAGCAATAAACAGAGGTTTTCAAAACCCACTCTGCAGAAACCTAGGGGATCTATGGCAGTGGCTGGACCCTAAAGACATTGGGACATCACTAGGGATATACTCTTTCAGTAAAGCTACTTCTCCTCAATATGTTTTAATATGGGGTTTCAGCTTTAAATTGATTTTGTAGAAATAATTTTACAACTAAAAGGGAAATGTGACTGAAACGGGTAATAATTATTATCCTTTGTAAAGGCCTAATACTGCCATTTTGATTTGATACCCAGTGCTTCTCTTAAGTATGTTCTACATAGTTTTTCAATATTGACATTAAAATAAATTAAATTTTAATTAAAATTTTTGAGATAATTAAACATCCCCAACAAAGTTTCAAGACTAGATTTAATGAATGCAAGACTATCAAGCTCATTTTAATGAATCTAGAGAATGCTCAAACATAGTAAAGTCCTTTTTCAAAATGAAATAAAAATTAGTACACTAGTTATTATATTGTTCAATGTTGCCATCCACATTATCATAATAAGCACACTTTTTAAAATCAGATGTTCCTGTTGTGTGCTATAATAAAGGAGAGCGGGAAGAGAGAGAGTAATAAAACAGACTTGTCCTGATTAATCCTTGCTTTGAAAAATAATTTTATGATACATTATTTTGACCTTCCCAGTATTGTATATTTTGATCTGATGGCCATTCCACCTCTTTTCCAAAGTTCACTGATGCTGTAAATAAGAGAAATGTTCAATGGCATACCCTGAAAAGTATGCATCGTTGAAAAGGTTAGAATAGTAGAGTCAATTGTTACTACTTGTAATTTACACAATATATAAATCGTTCAAATTCAAATAACTCATTCTCTTGACAAACAGAATAAGAGCAACATAAAATGGCACAGGAATTTATTTGGAATACAGGGAAAAAGAAAAAATGTAGCCCAAACTGTTTCTTTCTGATGATGTTCTATTTATTTTTCCACAAGCACTAGAAACACATGAGGTTACCTAGAAAACAAGTTACATTTACTTTGAATGTAAGCTTGAAAATGTCAAAGAAAGGAAAATTCAATAGTAGATTTCATTTTGCTAGACAAAGAAATAGCAGGGATATAGTGCAAAACACACTGGTTGATTTGGAATAGTCATATCTCAAATTTCATGTACAAATTATCTGTAGAACCTTAAAATGTCACTTTTATTCCCTGAGCTTGAATTTCCTCATGCAAAAAACAATGAAATTGGATCAGAAGTTCTCTTAGACTCTCCCCAACCCTAATATTCTGACCTCTCATTTGATCTTATACTTTACAATCCAAATCTCTTTCCAGACTTTTCCACAGCGGTTGACTGTTTCCAAAGATTGCACCAAATTAAATGCATGTACTTTGTCTTTTTGAGAGGAAGAATCAATTCCCCTTCCTTTTGAATTTGGGCTTGCATTGTGGTATGCTTTCCCCAATATAATACAGCAAAAGTGATGCCCATTCCAGGCTTAGTTTTTAAGAGGTCTGATATCTTATGCCTGTCTTAGACTTGTTAAGTAAAGAAGTTTGGACTAAACAAGTAAATAATGAAATATGTGGAAAGAGAAGCCACATAGAGAAGAATTGAGGTGCTTCTGTCAAAAGTTAGCACCAGGGATCCAGAATGTGAGTGTGAAGCCATGATGGGTGCTCCAGGCTCAGTCATGCTCTGAGATGAATGCAACTGCATGAATGAGCACAGTCAAAATTATGTGCAGCATCTGAAATACCCAGCCTCTCACAGTGTCATAAGAAACAAATAAATAATCGTTTTTAAGCCAATAAATTTTGCAGGGAGGTTGTTATAGTGTAATAGAAATTGAAATGACCTCTTTAGTAAATTACATCTCTACTTACTCAATTGTTCAAGTCCGAAATCTAAAAGACTTTCATTACACTATCCTCTTTTTCACCACCCTATTTTAAATCTACTTCCAAGTCCATTAGACAGTAAGCTTCCTTTTTTAGAAGAAAAATTATTTATTTTAACATTTTAAAAAAAATTATTGGGAGTATTAAAAATATCACTTCCTCTCTTTGTGGCCCCTCCACCAAACTCCCACCCCATCCCAGGCCTTCCCCATACTATTGTCTGTTTCCATAGGTTATGCACATATGCATATATGTTCTTTGGTTAATCTCTTCCTGCCCCTCCTCCCTCACCAAGATCTGTTATTTTGTTCTATGAATCTATACCTCTAGAACTATTTTTTTCATCAGTTTATTTTGTTTATTAGCTTCCACATATAAGTGAGATCATATGGTATTTGTCTTTCTCTGACTGTTTTTTTTTTTTTTTTTTTTTTTTTTTTTTTTTTGCTTAGCATAATACTCTTCATGTCCATTCAAGCTGTCTCAAAGGGTAAGGGATTCTTCCTTTTTAGAGCTGCATAATATTCCATTGTGTAAATGTAGCACAGTTTATTATCCACTCATCTACTGATGAGCACTTGAGCTATTTCCAGATTTTGGCTGCAATAAACATAGAATGCATATATTCTTTTGAATTAGTGTTTTGGGTTTCTTCAGATTTATTCCCAGAAGTGAAATTACTAGGTCAAATGGCAGTTTCATTTTTAAATTTTTGAGGAAACTTCATACTGTTTTTCACAGTGGTTGCACCAGTCTGCATCCCACAAGCATAGACTGCAAGCTTCTTGAAGACAGAAACTATCTCTCTTGCTCACTGTTGCATGTCCAGTATTCAACACAGTGTCTGAGAAAAAGTACACTAATTTAAGGAAGTACTGTTAATCTTACCTGCACCAACACCATCTTGGTCTAAGTCACCTTCATCATCTGTCTAAAATACTGCAATTGTCCTTTTTAAAAATAATGATTTGTAGATTTTGAGAGAAAGAGACAGATAAACATTGATGTAAAGTGCAACATCAATTAGCTGCATCTTGCATGCGCCCTGCCAGGGATAAAGCTTGCAAGCAGGGCATGTGCTGTTGACAAGGATTTGAGCAGGCAACCTCGTGCACAGGACAGCACTCAATCAACTAAGCCACACTGGCTAGGGCTGCAGTTGTCTTTTAATATAGGCTCCTCATTTAAGGAAGCTCGGTGAAGAGTGTATAAGAAACCTGTACTTTTCCTGCAACATTTTTGTAAGTCTAAAATTATTTCAAAATAAAAAGTTAAAATATATATGTATGTATATAAATTACATTATAAGACTTATTTGATTAGAACTTAATTATGTAGTTCTGCATGTTGTAGAAACTTCTTACTTCTGTGATGCCATTTCTAGTCATCTCTACTTGCATTTCTACATATTACAATGTTCTAGCTACACTAGATTTAAGTTTCTCAAATATTTCCAACTTTTTCCTTCTTTAGGACACTAAAATATTCAATTCCCTTGCAGATGAAACATATTATCCTCAAATTTCTCATGGTGCCTCCTTCTCATCCTTTAACTTTCGGCCTCTAAACTTTCTGAAACCATCCATAATCTAATTGTTCTTTCATAGAACTCTCTTCTTCCCAATCATAATTCATTGCAGTTTGTATTTCCACATCCTGTAAAACAGTAGGTTAATGTGTGTGTGTGTGTGTGTGTTTATATAATTTAATCTTCATCTAAGACTATGATTTTATTGATTTGAGAGAGAGGGAGAGAGATAGAGACAGACAGAGAGAGAAACATCAACATGAAACATAAATTGCTTGCCTCCCATAAGCTCCCCAACTGATGATTGAACCAGCAACTGATGATTGAACCATCAACCTGACTGGAAATCACACCTATAACATTTTGATGTAGGAGATGATTCTCCAACCAACTGAGCCTCCCAGCCAGGACAAATATTAAGTTAATTTAATTACCTTCTTTCTCATTGGACTATTGTCACCATGAGCAAAGAAGCCACATTTTTATTATTGCCACCGTGTTTATAACAGTGCATGTACATCATTAGCATTCAATAGCTCTTAGTTGAATGAGCTAAATCTAGTAGAGATTTACTTAAATTACCTATTTGTATTAAGCACTAATTAAAATCTATGCCAATTAGAATACATTGGCAAAAGCCATGTTTGTGGGCATGAAAAAGCATCCTCAGTTAAGAAAAGAAGAATGAGAGGTTATTTTATGGCTCTAGAGAGAACAAAACTTAACCATCCCACATGATCATATCAGCACTAAAAGGCCTAGGGATTACAACAGATGTGAATGTTATGCATTTATTTACTGGACCCTAGTAATATTACATTTATTTAACCAGTACTTTTTAATTATCAATTATTTAAACTGCCTATTTTCTTTTTTTTTTTTTTTTATCCTCACCCGAGGACATTTTTCCATTTTTTGTTGAGATGGAGCGGGAGGGAGAGAGAGGGAGAGAGAGAGAGAGAAACATCAATGTGAAGGGACACATCGAGTGGCTACCACCCGCACAACCAACCAGGGCCGGGGACAAACTGCAATCAAGGTACGTGCCCTTAGCGGGAACCGAACCCGGGTCTCTCTGTACCGCAGGCCGACGCTCCAACTGCTGAGCCAAACCGGCCAGGGCTAAACTGCCTATTTTCTACATTGACTTCACATAGAATCTACACTGCCAGAAGGAGCTAGAGGGAAGATCCAGGTTACATCACATGTTTAGACCAAAACAAAGCCCAGCGATACACAGAAATACACAAATTCCACACAGCAATAATCTAGAATCTCAATTTATCATTTTTTGTAATCTTTTACAGGAAAATAATAGAAATGTGCCAGCTATTTTCTTCTACTTCTCAAACTACTCCTTTCTCCACTATTTTTGAACTAAGATAAGAAAGAAACATAATTCTAAAATTGCACTTTCTTACTATCCCACTTCTATCATATGTGTGTATACCCTTAAGATTAAATTGGCTTGTTTCCAAAATGGCAGCAGATTGAATGAAACCTAAACTGACCTTTTCCCAGGACCAAACTGGAATTACAACTAAAATATAGAAAAATCATGCAGAATAACGAACGGAAGACTACTTGAAGAGAACTCTTACAACAAAAGACATAAAAAGGACACCACAACGAGATGAGTAGGAAGTATAAAGTAGTGAGAAGACTGGCTGGGCTCCCAAAGGCAACAGCTGAATTGCTGGTGGGATATCTCAACTGTGGGATGTTCTCTCTGAGAAGTCTGTGGTCTAAACCCCAATCTTCACTTCCCAGCCCAGAGCAAGAAAGGTGCCCACATAACACCTGGCTGTGAAAGTCGCTAGAGGTTCTGTTTGGCAGGGAGAGAAGGTTGGGAACACAGGCACCCACTTGAAAGGCCAACACATTAACTTCTTCTGAAGCCACTCATCTTGGGCTCCAGCAGAAGGAGAGTAGAGTGAACTGGAGCTGTGTGTGGGGATTCTGGGGTTCATGGCTCTGGGTAGGGAGCTGTAGGGGCCAATGCCTGGGTCCCTGTTCTGAGTCATTGCCCTGCAGTACAGAAGCCATCTTTCTCATGCAGAGTTTTCCCATCAAAGCAGCTTTAACCTGTGTTGGGGGTGGGGGACATATTGCTTCACCTGTTGGAGTTCCTCTCAGCCCACCCACCAGCAGGAGGAGTTTATATCCAGCTGAGGACAACAGACTGAGGCTCATTAATTGACTGAGACTAACAGCCAGCCTGCAGGCAGAGATAAAACTTTTGGTGATTGGGTCATTGCATGACCTGTGGACTCTGGGATTTATAGAACTGGGAAGAGAGCTATGAAGGCAGCTGCCTGGGCCCTGTGCTGAATCATTACCCCATGTTGTATAAGCCATCTTTTCTCAAGCAGGTTTCCCATCAAAGCAGCTTTAGCAGGTGGGAAGCAATTGCCCCACCCATTGCAATTTTTCTCACCCCACCCACTGAGTGGAGTTTACATCTAGCTGAGGACTACAACCTTAGGTTCATTAAATGACTGAGACTAATAGGCAGCCTATAGGCAGAGGTGGATCTCTGGGTGCTTTCAGTTCTTGCCTGGCATGCAACTCTGACCCAGGAGAGTAAAATCAGATCTTGGTGTTCTGCTTGGTCCTTTCCATACATATCCAGCCCCAGCAGAAGGATCTACAAACTACAGATCATTGATACCCATAGGGAGATTTTGGCAGGCTCCAAATCCTACTGAGCTGCATTGTACTTCATATGATAAATAACTGCACAACACCCTGCTCACTGCATTGGGGGTTGAGCATCACTGTCAGCTAGTCAGAGGGTCAAGACCACGTATGAAAGGGCCAATAGTAATCAAGACTCCATTACAACAGGAGGGCACCAAAAAAGCACACAAGGTATAATATTAGAGCATCCTGGTCTGGTGATAGGGGAGAAGTGCCACTGGGTCTCACAGATCACCTATTACATAAGACCACACTACCCAGATTGGGAGTTGTAGCATACCTATCTAATACATAGAAACAAACACAATCAGGAAGCTAAAATATTGAAACAAAGAAACAAGCCCCAAATAAAAGAATAAGAGAAGGGCTAAAGGAAATGTAGATATGCAATTTATCAGATATAGAGTTTAGAATAATGATTATAAGAATGCTCATCAGCATGAGAAATTTTATAAAAACTATGAAATACAACCAATCAGAAATGAAAACTTGCATAAGAGAAATAAAGAATGCACTGGAAGAAATAAACACCGTATTAGAGAAAGCCAGGGATCAGATGAGCAAATTAGAAGACAATGTAGAAAAAAACAACAACACTCAGTTGGAAAACAACAACAACAACAAAAACAATAGAAAATCTAGAGGACAGTTTAAGAGAGCTGTGGGACAATATCAAATGCAAGAACATCTACATTACAGTAAGATGCAACATCTACATTACAGGAGTACCAGAAGGAGAAGAAACTGAGCAAGGTTTAGAGAACCTATTTGAAGAAATCACAGCAAAAAAGGTCTCTAACTTGGTGAAGGAAAAAGTCACACAAGTTTAGGAAGCATAGAGCATCTCAAGCAAGAAAACCCCAAAGAGGCTCATGTAAAGACATAGCATAATTGAAATGCCAAAAATTAAAGACAAAGAGGGAATCTTAAAGGCAAAAAGAGAAAAGCAATGTGTTACCTACAAAGGCGCTCCCAAAAGGCTATGAGCTGATTTCTCAGCAGAAATACTACAGGCCAGAAGGGAATGGCATGAAGTATTCCAGGTAATGAAAAACAAAGCTCTGAATTCAAGACTACTTTGTTTATCAAGGCTTTCATTAAAAATAGAAGGTACAATAAAAGAGCTTCATATACAAAAAAAAAAAAAAAAGTCTAAAGGAATGTATTACCACCAAATCAGCATTGTTAAAGGGACTGCTATAATAAAAAGAAAACAATGAAGAGAGAGAAACGCAGATATAAAGAATAAAAATGATGACTGGCTGGTGTGACTTAGTGGATTGAGCATCATCCCATGGATTGAAAGGTCCATTTGATTCCTGGTCAGGGCATGTACCCAGGTTGCAGGCTCAATAACCAGTAGGGGGCATGCAGGAGGCATCCAATTGATATTTCTCTCTCACAGAGATATTTCTATTTCTCTCTCCCTTCCTCTCTCTCTGAGAAAAATAATAAAAATATATATTAAAAAAGATAAATAAAAATAAAATGGCAATATAAAAGTACCTATCAATAATAATCTTAAATGAAAATAGATTAAAATTTACAATCAAAGACATAGGGTAGCTGAATGGATAAGAAAATATAGCCGATATATATACTTTCTACAAGAAACACACCTCAGAACAAAATACTCACACAGGATGAAAGTGGAGAAATGGAAAAACGTCTTCCATACAAATATAAATAAATAACCTGGGGTAGCAATACTCATATCTGATAAAATAGACTTCAAAATGAAGGTCATAACAAAAGACAAAGAAGGTCAGTACATAATATGAATAATATTGATTCAAAAAGAGGATATAACCCTGGTAAACATATGTGCACCCAATATAGGAGCATCAAAATATATTTAAAATTTTCTGAAGAATGTTAAGGGAGAGATCAACAGCAACACAATCATTGCATGGGAATTTAACACCGCACTGTCATCACTGCATAGAAATTCTAGAGAAAATAATAGCAAGGAAACAGAGACCATAAAGGACGTACTAGATCAGATGGATTTGATTGATATTTCAGAACATTTCACGCCAAAGCTGCAGAACACACATTCTTCTCACAGAATATTCTCAAAGGTAGAATAAATTAATCTTAGTACACAAACTAAGTCTCTACAAGTTCAAGAATATTGATCATTTCAAGCATATTCTTTGACCACAATGGCATGAAATTAGAAATAATTATAATAAAAACACTGAAGACATGCAAACATATAGAGTCTAAACAGCATGTTATTAAACAATGAATAGATAAACAATGAGATCAAGAAAAACAGTTAACTCTTCCTGGACACTATTGAAAATGAACACACAACAACACAAAATCAATGGGACTGAGCAAAAGCAGTCCAGAGAAGGACATTCATAGCAATACAGGTCTAACTGAAGAAACAGAAACAAATGTCTAATAAATTATCTAATCCTACAACTTAAAGAATTATAAAGAGAACAAAAATAAAAACCAAGAGTAGCTAGAAGAAAATAAATAATAAAGATCAGGGCAGAAAAATATGACATAGATATTAAAAAACAAAACAAAAAAAAACCCACAAAAGATCAATAAAACCAAGACGTTGTTCTTTAGAAAGATAAAAAGATTGATGAACCTTTAGCCAGATTCACCAAGAAAGAAAGAGGAACCAAGTAAATAAAATCAGAAATGAAAGAGGTGGATCAATGACTGATACCACCAATATACAAAGGATTGTAAAAAAATATATATATATGAACAATTATATGCTAACAAATTGGACATCCTAGGTGAAATGGACAAATTCCTATAAGCATACAGTCTGACAAAACTTAACCAGGATGAGTCAGAAAACCTGAACAGACAAATAACAAGTAAAAAAATTCAAGCAGTAATCAATAAACTCCAGCAAACAAAAACCCTCATCCAGACAACTTTAAAGGGAAGTTTTACCAAACATTCCAAGATGAACTAACATCTATTCTTCTAAAATGACTCCAAAAATTTTAGGAGGAAGAAAGATGTTCAAACTCTTGTTATGAGACCAGCAAAACCAGATAAAGACACTAAAAAGAAAGTACAGACCAACATTTCTGATGAACATAGATGCCAAAATTATTAACAAAATACTATCAAATTAAATCCAGTAATATATTTTAAAAAATTATACACCATTACCAAGTAGAATTTATCCCAGGAATGCAAAGCTGGTACAATATTTGTAAATTGATAAATGTAATTTACCACATAATCAAAATAAAAGATAAAATCTTATGATCATATCAATAGAAGATGAAAAAGCATTTGACAAAATCCAGACCCATTTTTTATTAAACTCTCAGCACAGTGGCAGCAGAGGGTTTATACCTCAACATAATAAAGGCCATATATGACAATCCTACAGCCAAAATTATGCTCAGTGGGCAAAAATTAAAACCATTTATCTTTAAGAACAAGAATAAGACAGGGATGTCTGCTCTCACCACTCTTATTCATAACAGTACTAGAAGTCTTAGACACAGTGATCAGAGAAGAAGAAATAATAAAAGGCATCAAAATAGGAAAAGAGAAAGCAAAACTGTCATTATTTACAGACGACATGATATTGTACATAGAAAACCCTAAAGACTCCACCAAAAAACTACTAGATTTAATAAATACATTTGGCAAAGTACCAGGATACAAAATTAACATCCAGAAATTGATGGCCTTTTTATAAACCAATAATGAACACTCAGAACTAAAAAAAAATCTCATTTATAATTGCAAAAAGAAAAATCAAAAAACTTAGGAGTAATGTTAACCAAGGAGGTAAAAGACCTGTTTTCAGAAACCTACAAAGCATTGAAAAAACAATAGAGGAAGATATAAAAAAGTGGAAGCATATATCATGTTCATGGATTGAAAGACTCAACATCATTAAAATGTCCATACCACCAAAATCAATCACAGATGCATACAATCCCTATTAAAATATGAATGGCATATTTCACGGTTCTAGAAAAAATAGTTCAAAAGATTATGCAGAACAAAAAACATTTAAAAATCTGAATAGCTGTAGCAATATTGATAAAGAACAACAACATTGGTGGGATCACAATACTAGATATCAGGTTACACTACAAAGCCATTGTAATCAAAACAGACTGGTACCGGCACAAGAACGGGAATACAGGTCAATGGAACAGAACAGAGAAACCAGAAATTGACCCAAGACATTATGCTCAATTAAAATTTGACAAAGGTGGCAAGAATATACAATGCAGTAAAGACAGCCTCTTTGATAAATGATTTTGAGAAAACTGGACAGCTACATGCAAAAAAAAAATAAAATAAAAAATAAAACTAGACCACCAAATTATACCATACACAAGAATAAGCACAAAATAGATAAAAGATTTAAATGTTAGTCATGAAACCATGAAAACCCTAGAAGAAATCATAGGCAGCAAAATCTCAGACATCACACATAGTAGAATTTTCACTGATATATCACCTAGGGTAAGAAAAAAAAAAAAAAAAAGAGAAAGAAATAAACAAGTGGGACTACATCGAGTTAAAAAGCTTTTGCACAGCACAGACAAACAAACAAAAAACATCAACATGAAAAGGGAACCCACTGTATGGGAGAACGTAATTGCCAATGATACACCAGAAAGGGGATTAATTTCTAAAATATATAGAGTACTCATACAACTCAACAAAAGAAAGACAAACATCCAATTAAAAAATGGTCAGAGGACCTGAATAGATGCTGCTCCAAAGAGAACATACAAATGGCCAAGAAACATATGAGAAAATGCGCAACCTCACTAATCGTCAGAGAGATGCAAATTAAAATGACCATGAGCTATTACCTCATTACTGCCAGAAAGGCTGCATCAACAAATCATCATACAAGTGTTGGTGATGGTATGGAGAACAGGGCACCCTAGTATACTGCTTATAGGAATGCATACTGGTACAGTCACTATGGAACTATGGGAAATAAAATGGAGTTTCCTTTAAAAAAATAGAACTGCCATTTGACCTAGTGATCCCAATGCTAGGAATATATCCGGAGAATTCTGCAATACCAGTTAGACAGAATATATCCACACTTAGGTTCAGAGCAGCACTATTTACAATAACTAAGATCTGGAAACGGCTCAAGCGCACATCAGTAGATAGATAGATAAAAAAGCTCTAGTACATTTACACAACGGAATACTACGTAGTTGTAAGAAAGAAAGATATCTTACCCTTTGAGACAGCATAGAGAGACCTGGAGAGTATTATGCTAAGAAAAATTAGCCAGTCACTAAAAAGACAAGTATCATGTGATCTCACTTATATGTGGAAGTTAATGAATAAAATAAGCCAATGAACAAAATAGATCCAAAGGTGTGGAATCAAGAAACAGACTGACAAACTTCAGAGTAAAGAATAGGATGTGAAGAGATAAACCAAATAACTTATATGCATGTATGCATAACCTATGGACATAGACAATAGGGTGGTGAAGTTAGAGGCATGCATGAGAGGGGAGGAGGAGTTCAATGGTAGAAAAAGTAGAGACATCTATAATACTATCGACAACATAGATACATTTATAAAATGCAGACTTTTTGGCTCCTTATCAAATAGAGTGTAATTTCTTGGATTTGGTGTTGGTCCAAGAATCTACATTTTAATGAACAAAGCTAGGGACCATAGACTATAGACTACTTTTGGCATGAAAGCAGCCATAGGCAAGGAATGGGAGGTGGAAGCAATGAGGAGAATGTCAAGGCAGGGAAAAGGAGGATATCTGTAATACTTTCAAGAATAAATATAAACTTATAAAAGGAGTTAAATTGGTTAAATCTTACTATTCTCAGTGCTATGTTGTGATGAAATATTTTATTTATTTTTTTCAGATCTACAAACTGATATTGTTCTATAAATACAAACTCTATAACCACATCAGGATCTCAAGAATATTCCTGGCAATGAGGAAATATTTCTGTGGGAGACTCCAAAATGGTGGCAGAGTGAATGGAAGCTACATAGACCATTCCTCAGGACCAAACTGGAATTACAACTAAAATAAAGACAAATCATTAGGATAAATCAACAGAAAAGCAGCTGGAGAAGACCCATCTAACCACTGTCAGAAAGAGGACACTAAATGGAGCAGGGTAGGAACTGAGGAGGTATGAGAGGGAAGGTTGGGAGCCCATGGACAGCAACTGTTTTAGCTGTGGGCAGCTCCCTTGGAGATAAAACCCAAGCCAGCTCCACAGCTCAGTGGGCCAGCACAGAACCTTAAATTGCCTACAGCCATTCACCATGAGCTGCAGCATAGGGAGAGCAGACTGGACTGTAACTGTATGGGGACTCAGAAGCTTGAAGAGCTGGGAGGGCAAAGGGAGTTTTTTGATAAATTACTCCCTCACAGGACAGTAGCCATATTACTCAAAGAATCCCTTCCCAGAGGCCCAGGAGAAGCAACAGCCCCTTCCTCAGTAATTTAACCTCACCCAGGCAGGCTAGAGAAAGGCAAGTTGAGGCTCATTAACAGCCAGCAAACATCTTCCCCATCACTGGAAATCCTCTTACCCTGAACACCTGAGGAATTTTTTAATTTAGATCAGGGCTACAACCCAAGGCCCATGGAGAAAATAAAACTAATAACCACCAGGCAAAAACCTAGAGGATAACTGAACCTTTCTTGGGCTTGCAAATCTACCCAGGAAAGATCTACCCAGGAAAGTAAGACTTTACAGTGGTGTTTAATGTGGGTCCACCCAGGCCCATCCAAACCCAGTAGAGGGAGCCACAAACAACAGAACACCAATACCCATGGGGAAAATATGGCAGGCTCCAAAACCCACTAAGCAAGCAAAATGGTGAAACAAAGAAAAAAAGAACACAAATAAAAGAACAAGATAATTCAACAAAAGATGAAATAAATGAAAGGGAATTGAGCAAGATATCAGAAGGAGTGTTCAGAGTAATAATCATGAAGAAGTTCAACAGCATAAGTAGAAATATAGAAGCATTAAAAATCAACCAATTGGAAATGAAGAATGATAAAGCAGAAATAAAGAACACATTGGAAAAAATAAACAGCAGAGTAGAGAAAGCGTAGAATCAGATCAGTGAATTCATAGACAGGGTAGAAAAAAATCACCCAATCAGAGAACAAAAAAGAAAAAAAAAAGAAAAAACCGGAAGACAGCCTAAGAGAACTGTGGGACAATATGAAACATAACAACATCCACATCAAAGGAGTTCCAGAGAAGAAAATGAGCAAGGGTTAGACAGTATATATGAAGAAATAGTGACAGAAAACTTCCCTAACTTGGTGAAGGAAAATGGCATACAAGTACAGAAAGAACAGAGAGCCCCAAGTATCAAGAATCCAAATAGAAACACACCAAGACACCTAATAATTAAAATGCCAAAAATTAAGACAAAGAGAGAATCCTAAAGGCAGCAAGAGAAAAAAAACAGGTTACCTACAAAGAAACCCCCATAAGGTTATCAGCTGAATTCTCAACAGAAACACACAGGCCAGAGGGAATGGCATAATGAATCCAAGACTACTCTACCCAGCAAGGCTATCATTCAAAATAGAAGGTGAAATATAGAGCTTTCCCAGACTCCCTCCCAAAAGGGGGGAGGGCTAAAAGAATATATTAACACCAAATAGGAAGAAAAATATGACCACAATAAACAAAACTAGAAATAAATAAGCAAATATCAATAATAACCTAAAATGTAAATACACCAAATGGCTCAATTAAAAGGTAGAGTAGCTGATTGCATAAGAAAGCATAACTCATATGTATATTATTTATAAGAGACCACCTCACAACAAAATACTCACATGTGTTGAAAGTGAAGAAATGGAAAAAAAATCTTCTAAGCAAACAGAAAGAAAAAAAGAGCAGGGGTAGCAATACTCATATACAATAAAATAGACTTCAAAATGAAGGCCATAACTAGAGACAAAGAAGCCCACTACATAATATTGAAAGAATCTATCCAACAGGAAGATATAACCTTGGTAAACATATATGTACCAAACATAGAAGCACCAAAATATATTAAAAATCTTCTGGAGGACTTCAAAGGAGAAATCAGCAATACAATGATAGCAGGGACTTCAACACCCTGCTGACATCACTGGATAGAGCCTCTAGACAAAAAATTAGCAAGGAAACAGAGACTCTAAATGATGCAATAGATCAAATGGAATTAATAGATATCTACAGAAAATTAAACCCCAAAACTGCAGAATTTACATTCTTCTCAGTGTACATGAGAGATTCTCAAAGGTAGACCACATGTTAGGACACAAACTAAGTCTCTACAAGTTCAAGAAGATTAAAATCATATCAAGCATCTTCTCAGATCTCAATGGCATGAAACTAGAAATAAATTACAACAACAAAAAAAAATACACATTGTACACATGGAGGCTAAATAGTATTTTATTAAACAATAAATGGGTTATCAGAGAGATCAAGGTAAAAATCAAAAACTCTCTGAAAACCAATGAAAATGAACACACAATAACACACAATCTGTGGGATGCAGCAAAAGCAGTCCTGAGAGGGAATTTCATAGCACTACAGGCCTACCTCAGAATAAGAAAAAATTCTAATTCACTACCTAGCCACACAACTTAGAGAACTAGAAAACAAACAAGAAAAAAATCCCAGAGCAAGTAGAAGGAAAGAAATAGTAAATATCAGAGCAGAATAAACAACATAGAGACTAAAAAAAAAAAAAAAAAAAAAATCAAATGATTGATGAAACAAACAGCTGGTTCTTTGAAAAGATAAAAAAGATTGATGGACCCTTAGCTAGCTTCACCGAGAAACAAAGGGAGAATACCCTAATAAACAAAATTAGAAATATAAGAGAAAAATAACAAATGACACCACAGACAAAGACTCGTTAACAAATACTATGAACAATTATATGCCAACAAATTGCACAACCTAGGTGAATTGGACAAATTCTTAGAAACACATAGTCTCTAAAAACTCAACTGGCAAAAAGTAGAAAACCTGAACAGACCAATAACAACTAAGAAAATTGAATATATAATCAAGAATCCCCCAGCAAACAAAAGTCCGGGCCCAGATGGCTTCATGGGGCAGTTTTATCAAACATTCAAGGAAGAATTAATACTTATTCTTCTCAAATTATTCCAAACAATTCAAGAAGAAGAAAGACATCCCAACTAGTTTTATGAGGCCAGCATAATTGTAATTTTAATTACAAGTCAATTTCAAGTAAACTACAAAGAAAGAAAACTGCAGGCCAACATCTCTGATGAACAGAGATGCCAATATCCTTAACAAAATATGAGTTAATCAGATCCAACAATATATTTTAAAAAGTATTCAACATGACCAAGTGGGATTCATCCCAGGAATGCAAAGCTGACACTATATTTGCAAATCAATAAATGTGATATACCACATAAACAAAATGAAAGATAAAAATCTTATGATCACCCTGGCCAGTTTGGCTCAATGGTTAGAGCACTGGCCCACAGACCAGAGAAGCCTGGGTTCGGTTCCTGCTAAGGGTACATACCTTGGTTGCAGTTTTTCCCTGGCCCCAGCTGGGGTTGTGTGGGTGGCAACCAGTTGATGTGTCTCTCTCACATCAATATTTCTCTCTCTCTCTTCCTCCCTCTGTCCCTCCCACCCTATTTCAAGATAAATGCAAAAATGTCCTCAGGTGAGAATAAAAAAAAAAAATCTTATGATCATATCAATAGATGCTAAAAAAAAGCATTCAAGAAAATCCAGCACTCATTTCTGATAAAAGCACTCAGCAATATGGGAATAGAGGGATCATATCTTGACATAATGAAATCCATATACAAAAAGACATACCCAACATCATATTCAATGGGCAAAAACTAAAAGCATTTCTCTTAAGAACAGGAACAAGACAGGGATGCCCACTTTTGCCACTCTGATTTAACATAGTATTGGAAGTCTTTGCCACAACAATGTGACATGAAAAAATAAATAAATAAAAAGAATACAAATCAGAAAGGAGGAAGTGCACTGTCATTATTTGCAGATGACATGATATTGTACATAGAAAACCCTTAAGGCTCCATCAAAAATCTACTAGATTTAATGAGCAAATTTGGCAAAGTAGCAGGATGCAAAATGAAAATCAAGAAATTAACGGCATTCTTATACACCAATTATGAACTCACAAAATGATAAACTAAAAAAACAAACCAATTTACCATTGAGGCAAAAAAAATAATATACCTAGGAATAAACTTAATTTAAAAAGTAAAAGACCTATTTGCAGAAAACTACAGGACATTGAATAAAGAAATAGAGAAAGATATAAAAAACAGTGGAAGCATATACCTTGTTCATGGATTGGAAGAATTAATGTCATTAAAATGTCCATACTCCCCAAAGCAATCTATAGATTCAATGCAATCCCCACCAAAATACTAATGACATATTTCACAGAACTAGAACAAATACTTTAAAAGTAATATGTAACCACATAAGACCGCAAGTAGCCATAGCAATCTTGAAAAGAAGAACAAAATTGGAGAGATCACAATACCAGATATCAGGTTATACTACAAAGCCACTGTTATCAAAACAGCCTGGTACTGGCAAAAGAACAGGCAGATAGAACAATGGAACAGAATAGAGAACCCAGAAATGGACCCAAGGCAATATGCTCAATTAATATTTGACAAAGGTGGCAAAAGCATACAGTGGAGTATAGACAGCCTCTTTAATAAATGGTGTAGGAAAAATTGGATAGCTACATGCAAAAAAATGAAACTAGACCACCAACTTACACTATACACAAGAATACATTCAACATGAATAAAAAACTTAAATGTTACTCCTGCATCAATAAGAATCGTATAAGAAAATGTAGGTAACAAAATTTCAGATATCACGTGCAGCAGAATTTTCACTAATACAATGCCTAAAGCAATAAAAAAAAAAGAAAAAATTAATACACAGGACTACATCAAACTAAAAAGTTTCTCCATAGCATAAAAAACAACCATCAAAATGGAAAGGGAACCCACTATATGGGAGAGTGTAATTGCCAACGTTATATCCGATAAGGAGTTAATTTCCAAATTATATAGAGTAGTATGCAACTCAACAAAAGAAAAAGAACCCAATTATAAAATGGGCAGGGTACCTAGACACCTCCACAAAGAGGACACAGAAATGGCCAAAAGACATGAAAACAGCACTAATCATCACAGAGATACAAATTGAAATGACTATGAGGTATCACCTCATGCCTGCCAGAATGGCTATCATCAACAATTAATCAAACAATAAGTGCTGGCAAAGCTGTGGAGAAAAGGGGACTTTAGTACACTACTGGTGGAAATGCAGACTGGTTCAGTCACTGTGGAAGACAATATGGTGTTTTCTCAAAAAAATTAAAAATTGAATTGCCATTTGACCCAGTGATCCCACTTTTAGGAATATGTCCTAAGAAGCCTTAAACACCAATCTGAAAAAAAATATATGTACTCCTATGTTCATAGCAGCACTATTTACAATTGCTAAGGTCTGGAAACAGCCCAAGTGTCCATCAATAAATCAGTGGATAACAAAACTGTGGTACATATACACAATGGAACACTAGGCAGCTGTAAGTCAGATCTCATATCCTTTGAGACAACATGGAGTGACCTGGAAAGAATTATGCTAAGTGAAATAACCCGATTAGAGAAAGACAAATATTCCATGATCTCACTTATTTATGGAATATAAGAAATAAGAAAATATCATAACCAAAACTGACCTAGAAATATAGAAAGGAGTATGGTTTAGACTGAGAAATCTCAGGGGAGAGATTCAGGGGTGAGGGATGAGATAAACCAAAAAACTTATTTGAATGTATGCATAACCAATGGCCATAGACAACAATGTTTGTGGTGGGGGGATAGGGAGGAGGGTGTCTATGGGGAAAAAGGAGAAACATCTGTAACAAAATTAAATTAATTAATACAAAAGTTTTAAAAATATATTTCTGTGAAGGAGACAGCTAAAATGAGTAAGCCCTTATGGCTTGAAGACAGGGAGGAAAAGCCAAACAAACAAAAAAGTTTAAATATGGCCCAATTTTGAAAGAGGTTTTGTACATACACAGGGACTTAGTAAGCTAGACTTGTAGATTCAGCACAACATCTATTTTTAGATAAGACTTTTCTTTTAAGATTGGCTAGAGACTTGTCTATGTTCTTGTCTAATAGTATATATTTCCAGAAGCCACCAATGATATAAAAATTCAAATGTCCAGGCTTGCAAATATTCATATTTCATGCAGTAAACTTCTCACCTTGGGACTGAAGATTTTACCTGTCATCCAGATGTTCACATTCATAAGTATATCAATGTAAATAGGTATGGTATTATGGATTGAATTGTGTCCCCCATAAGCTATATACCTCACCCTTGGTAAATGTGAATGTGGCCTTACTTGGAAATAGGATCTTTGAAAACGTGAGATGAGGTTATACAGGAGTAAGGTGAGACCTTTAATCAAATCACTGATGCTCTTATAAGAACAGGAAAATTTAGAGAGAAGAAAAGAGACACAGACAGTGAGAGAATGACATGAAATTACAGAGACAGAGACATCGACAAGCCAAGGAACATCAAACCCTACTGGCAACTGTCAGAAGCTAGAAGAGAGACATGGAACAGGTTCTCCCTCAGAGCCTCCAGAAGAAACCAACACTGCTGACACCTTGATTTGAACTTCTAGTCTCTGGAACTGTGAAACAATAAATTTCTGTTGTTTTAATCAATAATACTGTAATAACTATGTATACTGTCAGGTTGATACTAGACTTATCACTTCATAAGTTATATACATATCTAACCACTGCCTTACCCAGTGTGGCTTAGTTGGTTGAGCATCATCCCATGCACTGAAAGGTCACAAGTTCAATTCTTGGTCAGGGCACATACCCAGGTTGTGGGTTCAATCCCGTGGTTCGGGTGTGTATGGAAGGCAACTAATGTTTCTCCCTCACACTGATGTCTCTCTCTCTCTCCCTTCTCCCTTCAGTATAGTATTCCAGAAGAGAGTAGTCGTAACAGTGCAAAGTTCCCATAAAAATAATTAAAAACTTGAAATATTCACCCTAGAGAAGACAAGATGTTTGGGGAATCTGCTACATTATTCAAATATTTGAAGAGTTTAATGAAAGAAAAATACATTTACTCTGTCTTACTATAAGAGGGAGATGATAGCTCAGCACAATAAATAACTTTCTAGTAAATAGAATCATAAATAAATTTTATATGTATGCATATGTGTGTGTGTGTGTGTATATATATATATATATATATATATATATATATCCACTACATCCTACACCTGAAACTAATATAATATTGAATGTCAACTGTAATTGAAAAATTTGATTTAAATTTCAAAAAAGAAAAGAAAGCACTTGCATAAACACAAAAAAGTCAACCAATATGTAACACTTCTTTTACAGCAGCCCAGTGAAATTAGTACATGTAGTAAGGTTAAGGGGTAGATATGTAATATAAAATGCAACCAGTCCACTTACATAGGATGCATCACTGTATTATTGTGGTAATTATTCAGTAAGATAGTTTGAGGTTTTTAAAAACCACAAACTAATTTTCACAATTCAATATGGAACCTGATTTCATTTTTTTTCTATTATTTAAAATACCAGAATTCTGGTATAATGAGACTGAAGAGAGTTAATATATTTCAAACATTACATAATGTAGTTTTCTTCCACTGATTGAAGTAGTCCAATCAATTCACTGAGAACTATTTCAAAAGCTCAATATTTAAAAACACTATCATATTCCCTATGGAAAAGTACAAATAGACTAGGCAATTAAAATAATTGAATTTAAAATATTCTGATATTTTCATTATGGATTTCTAATCCTGGATTTGTAAGTTGGCTCTGATTTATAGGCTTGGGAAGTAAATGATTCAGAATGTTCCTAGAGAGGGAGAAGAATATTGTGGAAAATATATACTTTTCCATATATCTGTTTTAACTTTACTAATTATGAGATTTCAAGGCTGATTTTATTTATGGTTTCTGTTCTTCTGTATAATTTAAAGTGCTCACACTGTTTGAAAATTTCATGATAATATGCAGTTCTTGACCACAGGGAGCAGTTAATGAAAACAAAACCATTAACTACTAAAAAGAAATAAAAAGTTTAGATCATTTCTACATTATTCCACAAGTGGATAAAAAAGGCCTTCATCAGGTATTTGTTGTCATGCTAAAAAAAAATGTTAAAAGTTGCTTTGGTAACTAAATTTATACTTAAGACTGAATTTGGTCAGAGTGGTTTGTGGGGATGAAAGGACTTAGGACTTATCAAAAATTTTAAGTTTGTAGTTAGCCCTGGAAATCTAGACACTATTAAGCCTATTTTCTCAAAGACAACAAATGAATCACACATTTATCACTGATCATGGATCATATGATTGTGGTGCTCTTTCATGTAGTAATTCCTGTGAAAATGGTTTGTGAATTTAGCTGACCACAAGTTGAAAATACTGGCCAACAGTGTGATGTGGCTGCTGAATAAACTCACATAATCTCTGGATACGTTTATAATAATAATGATATCTTCCATGAACATTCTACTTTACATTGTAAAAAGTGCTTTCATACAAATAATTTTATTTTATATAGTGATCAGATAACAGAAGTCAGTCTCCTGTTCCCTACAAGATTTAGGCCTCATTTAGTATATGGTCTCATATTGAGACATACAATGATACCTTCCGTATAGTATATCCAGAAGAGAGTAGTCATAACAGTGCAAAGTTCCAATAAAAATCATTAAAAACTTGAAATATTCATCCTAAAGACGGCAAGATACTTGGGGAGTCTGCTACATTATTTAAATATTTTAAGAGTTTAATAAAAGAAAATAGATTTACTCTGTCTTATTATAAGAGGGAGATGATAGCTCAGCACAATAAATAAATTTCTAGTGAATACAATTATAAAATAATTGAACAGGCTGCCTTGTTCTGAGTTCTCCATTGTCATAGAACTCTCTTCTTCCAGACAATCCTCTTTTAGGGATGTTCCAAGATTTAGCCCTGTATTCTGTAGGACTAGATGACTGTTGTGAGGACAGTCAGTACTTACCAATATGCTTGTGTTCCCCTACATTCTGTATCCTCCCTTGAAATTAGGATGGACATGTAGCTGAAATCTAGAAAATAAAACGTGGTGGGAACTAATATACAATACTTTCTGTTCTGGCACCAAAAGGGTCACTATGCCAGAGGAGAGTAAAGCCATTATCATCAAAAGTTACCTAAACACCCAACTAAATGTTGTGTTAGCAAAAATAAATATTTTCTTATGTTAAGCCATTGTAATTTTGTGGTTATTTATTATATTTGCTAGAGTTACTTACCCTTATTAATAAAACCACTAAGGTTTCTTTCTTTTAATTTGAAGATTTTATCGTTCTTGATAGTATGAAATACAAACAAAGTTTTCTTCTAAAGTAAAAGTGGATTTAAAAAGTATACAGAAATTAATGGGAGGGCTGTAGTGACAGCTATTGCAAGTCATATGGAATTTGGTTATCTCAGAAATTCCTTCACTTGTTTATTAATTCATTTGTATATGAATATATACATACAACAAATATTTACTGAAAATTAGGCACTGTGCTAACTTCTGGAGAAGAATGTTGAACAAAATATATAAATATCAAGTTCATAGTCTAGTAAAGAGAGACAGATATATCAGAAAATAAAGTTACATATTAAAACTATAAATGCTGGGACAGAATAAATCATCAGATATAGTAAAGATATTTTTTAAAAAGGAGACATATCTTCTTCTTGAAATTATGGGCCAGGGATCAGGAAAGCATCATTAGGAGGTCATGCTAAACTCAATATTGCTATATAAAGAAGTGTTTGACAGGTGCCATTGGGTTGCTGCATAAGTAAAAATAAGAGAAACCTTTTGGTATAGTTGGAATAATGAGTGCAAGGAAAGGATAGGATTGGAGAAGTAGGTTTCAATCAATAATGAAGATGAAAAACTTGTGTTTTCTTTCCTAAGTAGGTAACAGCAAGTTACTGAAGCTATTTAATCAGGAGAGAGAGATAACATTTACATTTTTATATATACATTTTACTGGTTATAGTGATGCAAACTGACTGAAAGTGTGTAAGAAAGACTGGAAGCAAAGAGCCAACTTGTAATTGATTATAATACTTGTCCAAGTGAGAGATATGGAAGCCTGATCTGAAGCTGTTGAAGCAATGATACAGAAGATTCTAAGTAAGTAGAATCCTAAGCATTGTTTGCATGATATGCAAGATGAGGTAGAGGGATGAGTGAATTTGAACCCTGAGGTTTCTGACTTGGCAAGTGGCTGGTAGAACACATTTCATTACCATATAATTTTTTGTAGTAACAAACAGACAACATGTAACATACTCTCTCGATAAGTATTTAAGTGTAGAGTACAGTATTGTTAAATATATTCCCATTGTTGTACAACAAATCTACAGAACTTTTCATCCTGCATGACTGAAACTTTGTATAATTGAACAACTCTGCACTTCTACTCATCCCTATCCACCATTAGAATTTTGCTTCCAAGCGTTTGACTATTTTAAATGCCTCATATAAGTGTAATTATGCCATATTTGTCTCTGTGATTAGCTTATCCATTTAGTATAATAACCTCAAGATTAATCCATACTGTAACATATGAGAAGATACATATCCTCTTTTGTTAAGTTGAATAATATATCACATTTTTTTTTATTCATTCATCCATTGGTTGACTTTTACACTGCTTCCACACCTTGGTTATTATGAATAATGCTGCAATAAACATGAAAGTGAAAATACTTCTTCAATATAACTATTTTAATTCTTTTAGATAAATATTCATAAGTGGGATTGCTGAATTAAACAGTTCTATGTTTAATTTTTTGAGGAGCATTCATACATAGCTGCTGCACCATTTTACATCTCCACCAATCATTTATAAGGAGACCAATTTATCCACATTCTCAATAGCATATGTTACTTTGGGAGTATTTCTTTCTTGTTGTCATTGTTAAATAATGCACCACCTAACAGCATGAGGTGATATCCCATTGGGATTTTGCCTTGTAGTTTCCTAATAATTGGTAAAATTGAACATCTTTTCATATACCTATTGACCATTTATGTGTCTCCTTTGGATAATGTCTATTTGACTTTTTTGCCAAGTTTTAAATCTGAGTTTTGTTTTTTTGTTATTAAGTTGTAGGAGTCCTTTATACATTTTGAATATTAATACTTTATCAGAAATATGGTTTGCAAATATTTTTACATTCTGTAGGTTTTATCTGCTTTTGAAAAATTATTTCCTATGCTTTTCAGAAACATTTTAGTTTCTTGTTTCCTACTTCTCTATTTTTACCTTCTTGCCTGTCCTTTGGTATCATATCCAAGAAATAATTTCCAAGACTAATGTTATGAAGTTTTCCTCTATGTTTTCTTCTAGGAGTTTTATACCTTTAGGCATTACATTAACTCTTTGATTTAGCTTGAGTTAATGTTTTATGTTGTACAGAAAAAGGTTCTAATTTCATTATTTTATATATGGATATTCAGTGTTTTCAACACATGTTGAAGAAATTATTCTTTCTTCATTGAGAGGTCTTAACATCTTTTTGGAAGATGATTTGACCATATAGGCATGGGTTTATTTCATGGTTCTCTATTCTGTTCCACTTGTCAATACATGTATTCTTATGCTAGTACAATGCTATTTTGATTGATTACTGTGGCTTTGTAATATGTTTTAAAATCAGGAAGTATGAGGCCTCCAGCTTTGCTCTTCTATCGCCATGATTTTGCTATTCTGTGATTTTTGTAATTCAAAGAGAATTTTAACAAATGATAACATATTTTCACACAAAAATATGTACACTAATGTTTATATCAGTCTTATCAATAAACATTAAAGAGTGGATACAACCCAAATATCCTGCAACTGGTGAATGGATGAATAAATGTGGTATATCTATACAATGAAATATTACTCGGCAATAAAAAAGGAATGAAGTATTGATATAAGGTACATATTTGAACCTGGAGAGCAATATGTTAAGTGTAAGAAGCCAATCACAAAGAACATATGTGGTATGATTCAATTTATATTAAATATCCAGAACAGGCAAAACTATAGACAAAGTAAACTGATTAGTGGTGGTTTGAAGCTAGAGTAGGGGGTTGAATTGGGGGACTGCTAATGGATATGGAGTTTCTTATTGGATGGTAAAATTATGAAATTAAATATGGTAATGATTCCAACACACTGTGAATATACTTGATACTACTGAAATGTATGATTAAGGGGGTAACTAGTATGGTATATGAATATCTTAATAAAGGGACAAAGGTATGTCTATCTCATAGAGTTTTGGGAGAACTGCATGATATTATCCATATAAATTACTTTATATAGTGTCTAGTACCTGGTAAGCAACTAACAATCAATAGCTATAATACAAAAATTACTAATACTAAATAATGTAATACTAAGTACTATTATAATGACAATAGGTAATTATTATTAGCAGTAAAGCTATTAATAAATAATACCAGATGTGGTTAAAACTATAATATCTATTATCAGTAGTAGAGCAATTCTGAAATAACAACTATTATTTTATTTCATTTATATATTATATTTTTTCACCAACACCATGTACTTTTATATTTTAATTTTTATTTTTTAATTAATTAATTTATTTTTGTTACAGATGTTTCTCCTTTTTACCCCACTGATTCCCCCCACCCAAACCCTCCCCGCCCTGTCCCCAGCTTTGTTGTCTATGTCCATTTTTCATACATACATGCATATAAGTTCTGTGGTTTACCTCTCACCCACCACCCCCTCTAACAGAAATTGTCAGTCTGTACCCCACTTCCACGTATCTGGGACTGCCCCAATACTCAGATTGTTGTTATGTTCATTATATTCCACAAATAAGTGAGATCATATGGAACTTGTCTTTCTCTGTTTGGCTTAGGATAAAATTTTGCTTAGGATAATACTTTCCAGGTCCCTCCATGTCATCTCAAAGGATAAGAGATCTTTCTTTCTTACAGCTGCATAGTACTCCATTGTGTATATGTACCACAACATTGTTATCCATTCATCTACTGATGGACACTTGGGCTGTTTCCAGATCTTAGCTATTGTAAATAGTGCTGCTATGAACATGAGGGTACATGTATTCTTTCTGATTGGTGATTCCGGATTTTTAGGGTATATTCCTAGAAGTGGGATCAATCACTGGGTCAAATGGCAGTTTAATTTTTAATTTTTTTCAGGTAACACTATAATGTTTTCCATAGTGCCTGCACCAGTCTCCATTCCCACTAGCAGTGTACTAGAGTCACCTTTTCTCCACACCCTCACCAACGCTTGTTGTTTGATGATTTATTGATGGTGGACATTCAGACAGGTGTGAGGTGATAGCTCATTGTTGTTTTAATTTGCATCTCTCTGATGATTAGTGATGTTGAGCATTTCTTCATTAGTCTCTTAGCCATTTGTATGTCCTGTTTGGAGAGTCCTCTCCCCATTTTTTAATTGGGTTCTTTGTCTTCCTTTTGTTGAGTTGTATGAGCACTTTATATATATTAGAGATTAACCCCTTATCTGATATATCATTGGCAAATATGCTCTCCCATACAGTGGGTTGCCTTTCCATTTTGATGATTGTATCTTTTGCTGTGCAGAAGCTTTTGAGTTTGATGTAGTCCCATGTGTTCATTTTCTTCTTTGTTTCTGTTGCCTTAGGTGATGTATCAGTGAAAATTCTGCTGAGTACGGTCTGAAATTTTGTTGCCTACAATTTCTTCTAGGATTTTTATGGATTCATGAGTCACATTTAAGTCTTTTATCCATTTTGAGTTTATTCTTGTGTATGGGGTAAGTTGATGGTCTAGTTTCATTTTTTTTTTTTGCATGTAGCTGTCCAATTTTCCCAACACCATTTATTAAAGAGGCTGTCTTTAATCCACTGTATGCTTTTGTCCCTTTGGCAAATTTTAATTGAGCACATAGTCTTGGGTCAATTTCTGGGTTTTCTATTCTGTTCCACTGATCTATATTGCTGTTCTTTTGCCAGTACCAGGCTGTTTTGATTACAGTGGATAACCTGAAATCTGGTAATGTGATCTCTCCAACTTCCTTCTTCTTTTTCAAGATTGCTGTGGCTATTCGAGGTCATTTTTGGTTCCATATTTACTTTTGAAGTATTTGTTCTAGTTCTGTGAAGTATGTCATTGGTATTTTTATGGGGATTGCATTGAATCTATAGATTGCTTTGGGTTGTATGGACATTTTAATGATGTTAATTCTTCTAATCCATAAACAAGGTATGTGCTTCTACTTTTTTATATCTTCCTCTATTTCTTTTCTCAATGACCTGTAGTTTTCTGAAAATAGGTCCTTTATTTCTATGGTTAAGTTTATTCCTACGTATCTTGATTTTTTTTTTGCCATGATGGTAAATGGTATTGATTTTTAGTTCCTCTTTCTGTGAGTTTATCATTGGTGTATAAGAATACCATGCATTTTTTTTACATTAATTTTGTATCCTGCTACTTTGCCAACTTTATTTATTAAGTCTAGTAAATTTTTCATGGAGTCTTTGCAATTTTCAACGTATAGTATCATGTCATCTTCAAATAATGCCAATTTCACTTCCTCCTTTCCAATTTGAATCCCTTTTATTTTTTATTCCTGTCCGATTGCTGTGGCAAAGACTTCTTGTACTATGATAAATAAGAGTGGCAAAAGTAGTCATCCTTCTCTTTTTTCTCTTCTTAAGAAAATGCTTTTATTTTTTGTCCATTCAGTATAATGTTGGCAATAGGTATTTCATATATGTCTTTTATTATGTTGAGATATGATCCCTCTATACCCAGATTGTTGAGCATTTTTATAAGAAATGGATGCTGGATTTTGTCAAATGCTTTTTCAGCGTCTATTGATATGATCATATGATTTTTATATTTCATTTTGTTTATGTGGTGAATCACATTTATTGATTTGCGAATATTGTACCAGCCTTGCATCCCTTGAATGAATCCCATTTGGTCATGGTGAATAATTTTTTTGATGTATTGCTGGATTTGATTTGCTAGTATTTTGTTCAGGATTTTGGGAACTATGTTCATCATGGATATTGGTCTGTAGTTTGTCTTCTTTATTCTGTCTTTTTTTGGTTTTGGAATTAGAATTATGCTGGCCTCATAAAACGAGTTTGGAACTCTTCCTTCTTCTTGAATTTTTTGAAATAGTTTGAGGAAAATGGGTATTAGTTTTATTTTGAATGATCGGTAAAATTTCACCGTGAAGCCATCCGGGCCTGGGCTTTTGTTTGCTGGGAGAGTCTTGGTTGCTTCTTCACTCTCTTTTGATGTTATTGGTCTATTCAAGTTTTCTATCTCTTTCTGGTGCAGTTTTGGGAGACTATGTAATTCTAGAAATTTGTCCATTTCACTTAAATTGTCAAATTTGTTGCCGTATAGTTATTCATAATATTTGTTCACAATCCTTTGTATATCTGTGGTGTCAGTTATTATTTCTCTTCTTTCTTTTCCGATTTTGTGTATTTGGGTTCTCTGTCTGTGTTTCTTGATGAGTCTAGCTAAGGGTCCATCAATCTTGCTTATTTTTTCAAACAACCAGCTATTTGTTTCATTAATCCTTTGAATTGTTTTCTTGGTCTCCATGTCATTTATTTCTGCTCTGATCTTTACTATTTCCTTCCTTCTACTTGCTGTGAGGTTTTCTTTTTGTTTGCTTTCTAGTTCTATAAGTTGTGAAGTTAGATGGTCTATTAGAAATTTTTCTTGCTTCTTGATGTAGGTCTGTAGTGCTATGAACTGACCTGTCAGAACTGCTTTCACTGCCTCCCATAGATTTTGGGTTGCTGTGTTTGGTTTCCAGGTATTTTTAATTACTTTCTTATCTCCATGGTAACCCATTCATTGTGCAATAACATGCTATTTAGCCTCCATGTGTTCAAATGTCTTTGCATGTTTTTGTTGCAGTTGATTTCTAGTTTCATGCCATTGTGATCTGTGAAGATGCTTGATAGGATTTCAATCTTTTTGAACTTGTAGAGACTTAGTTTGTGCCCTAACATGTGCTCTATCTTTGAGAATGTCCCATGTGCACTTGAGAAAAATGTGAATTCTGCCGTTTTGGGGTGTAATTCTCTGTAGATATCTATTAAATCCATTTGATCTAGCACTTCATTTAGAAGTCTGTGTTTCTTTGTTAATTTTTTTGTCTAGAAGATCTATCCAGTGGTGTGATCAGGGTATTGAAGTCCCGTGCTATGAGTGTATTTCTGTTGATTCCTCCTTTGAAGTCATCCAGAAGTCTTTTAATATATATTGATGCTCCTCTATTGGGTGAATATATGTTTATCAAGGTTATATCTTTCTGTTGGATTGATCTTTTCAATATTATGAAGTGACATTCTTTGTCTCTAGTTTTGGCCTTCATTTTGAAATCTATTTTAACAGATATGAGTATTGCTACCCCAGCTTTTTTTCCCTTTCCCTTTGCTTGAAATATTTTCACTACCTTCACTTTCAACCTATGTGAGTCTTTTGTTCTGAGGTGGGATTCTTGTAAACAACATATACATAAGTCATGCTTTCTTATCCGGTCAGCTACTCTGTGTCTTTTTATTGGAGCATTCAAACCATTCACATTTAAGGTGATAATTGATACGTACTTATTTATTGCTGTTTTTCTTTAGTGTCATTCTATTTTTCTTCCTATTTCTTCTACTAATTACAACAGTCCTTTTAGCATATCTTGCAGTGCTGGTGTGGTGTTAATGTATTCCCTTAGCCTTTTTTTTTCCTCTGGAAATCTTTTTATTTGACCTTCTATTTTGAATGATAACTTTGCTGGATATAGTAGTCTTGTATTCAGATCCTTGTTTTTCATTACCTTGATTATTTTATGCCACTCTCTTCTGTCCTGTATTGTTTCTGTTGAGAAGTCAGCTGAGAGACTTATGCGAGTTCCTTTGTAGGTAACCTGTTGCTTATCTCTTGCTGCCTTTAGGATTCTCTCTGTGTCTTTAATTATTGGCATTTTAATTACTCTGTTTCTTGGTATGGGTCTGTTTGGGTTCTTCTTACTTGGGCATCTCTGTGCTTCTTGAACTTGAATGCCTTCTTCCTTCACCAAGTTAGGAAAGTTTTCTGTCACTATTTTCTCAAATATATTCTCTAAACCTTGCCCATTTTCTTCCTCTTCGGGGACTCCTATGATGTGAATGTTATTACGTTTCCAGTTTTCTCACAGTTCTGTTAAGCTGTCTTCTTGTTTCTTAATTGTTTTTTTTTTTTTCCTTTTGGTTTTCTGATTGATTTTTTCTACCCTGTCTTCTAATTCCCTGATCCAGTCCTCAGCTTCCTCTACTCTGCTGGTTAGTCCTTCCAATATATTCTTAATTTCTGCTATGTCATTCTTTATTTCTACTTGGTTGGTTTTCAATGTTTCTATATCTTTACTCATGGTACTGATGTCCTTACACATGCTGTTGAGCTTCCTCAAGATCACGGTTCTGAACTCTACCTCTGATAATTTGTTTAGCTGCATTTCATTGATCTCATGTTCGAGAAAGTTCTCTTGTTCTTTCATTTGGGTTTTTTTTTTTTTTAATTTCATCATTTTGGCTATTTCAGTGTGTTTTGGAACCTGACAAATATTCCCTGTGGGTGTTGGTGTTCTGCTGTTTGTGGCTCCCTCCACTGGGTTTGGATGAGCCTGTGTGGGCCCATGTTAAACACCATGTCAAGTCTTACTTTCCTGGATAGATTTGCAAGCCCAGGAAAGGTTCAGATATCCTCTAGCTTTTTCCTGGTGGCTAGTAGTCTCAGTTACTCAGTGCCTTGGTAAGTAGCCCTGGTGTTCTACACCTATCTTGTTCTCGTCTGGGTCAAACAGGCCTTTCTGGTGCTCCAGCACCCTGCTAGTCTCCAGGGTAAATGGATCGCACAGTCCCTTTGGGGACCTGGCTCCATGCCTATGTTATGGGCTGCTGGGTTACACAGGTCTCTCTGTTGCTTCAGCACCCCACAGGTCCCGCAGGTAACTGGATGGCACATCCCCTGCTGGGTCACCCAGGCCTCTCTGTTGCTTCAGCACCCCACATGTCCTGTGGGTAATTGGATGAAATAGTCTCTGCTGGGTTGCACAGGCCTCTCTGGTGCTTCAGCACCTTGCAGGTTCCATGGATAACTGGATCACTCCATCCCTGCTGGGTCACACAGGCCTCTCTGGTGCCTTGCACCCTGCAGTTCCTGCAGGTGGGCAGTTGGATGGCACCAGTCTCTCTGGGGCTCTGGCTTTCCACTGCTCTTGTGGGCTACTGGACTGCACAGGCCTCTGTGGAGTCCCAGGTCCTCCCACTGTCAGCTGTGGAGTGCTGCTGCCCAGTGGGGCTCACCTCGTGCTCAACTTTTGTTGTAGTTTTTGGGGATGGGTCTCAGCTGCTGGTCTGTGCTTCTGTTGCCTAGAGATGGATGTCTGCTCCACAGTCTCTGTTGCAGGGGGAATAATATCTCAACTCTGATCTCTGATCTGGCTGCTACTATGGAGGATGGTGCTGGGCTCCCAGATGTCCGTGGCTTCTGCAACAGGCACCTTCGGAACTCCACTACTGTGCACTTGTCTTTGTTAAAACAGAGTGTCCACTGGTCCCATGGTGCCAGGTGTGCTGGTGGGCTCAGGTTGCTGGGCTCTAGCTGCTCCCACTTCTTCCTCCCAGGGAAGACCCGGAATCTTCCAAAATGATGGGACCTCCCTGCAGAGCAGGGAGAAGTGCCCTGAAGGGCCGCTTAGTGAGGTTGCTGGCTGCTCTGGTCCACAGCACAGGAATCTTCTGCTCCACGGCTCTGCACTGGTAGGGTTTGGTCAGCCTCCTTCACATCCACTCACACTCTCTCACACACTAACTCACTCTCTCACACACTCACCCTCCCTCTGGTCCTTCCCGTTGCCATCTTCTATATTTAATTTTTTAAAGTAATTAATTTTGTGACAGATATTTTGCCTTTTTCCCCAATTGACACCCTCCTTCTGTTTCCACTCACCCACCCCAGCATTGCTGTGTAAGTCCATTGGTTATGCTTATATGCATACATTCTTTGGTTTATCTCTTCCCTCTCCCTACCTTTTCTCTAAAGTTCATCAGTCTCAACCTTATTTCTATGTCTCTGGTTCTATTTTGATCCTCAGCTTATCTTCTTCATTATATTCCACAAATAAGGAATGCCATGTGATACTTGTCTTTCTCTGGCAGGCTTATTTCACTTAACATAATACTCTCCAGGTACCTGCATGTCTTCTCAAAGGATAAGAGATATTTCTTTTTTACAGCAGCATAGTATTCCATTGTGTATATGTACCACAGCTCTTCTATCCACTCATCTATTGATAGACACTTGTGATGATTCCAGATATTAGCAATTGTAAATAGAGCTGCTATGAACACAGTAGGACATATATTCTTTCTGATTGGTGTTTCAGGCTTCTTAGGGTATATTCATATAAGTGTATCACTGGGTCAAATGGCAGTTCAATTTTTAATATTTTGAAGAAGCACCATATTGTTTTCCATAGTGGCTGAACCAGTCTGCATTCCCACCAGCAGTGTACTAGAGTCCCCTTTTCTCCACATTCTTTCCAACACTTGTGTGATGATTTCTTGATGGCAGCCATTTTAGCAGGTGTTAGGTAATACGCCATAGACATTTTAATTTGCATCTCTCTGATGGTTAATGTCATTTAGTATTTTTTCATATGTCTGTTGGCCATTTATATGTTCTGTTTGGAGAGGTGTCTCTTTAGGTTTTTTGCCCATTTTTTAATTGAGTTCTTATTCTTCCTTTTGTTGAGTTGTATGAGCACTCTATCAGTTTTAGAAATCAACCCCTTATCTGATGGATCATTGGCAATTACACTCTCCCATATAGTGGGTTCCCTTTCCATTTTGATGGCTGTTTCTTTTGCTGTGCAGAAGCTTTTTAGTTTGATGTAGTCCCATGTATTTATTCTTTTTTCTTTGTTCCTTTTGCCTTAGGTGATGTATAAGTGAAAATTCTGCTGTGACTTGTGCCTGAAATTTTGTTGCCTACATTTTCATCTAGTATTTTTATGGATTCCCAAGTCACATTTAAGTCTTTTATTCATTTTGACTTTATTCTTGTGTATGGTATAAGTTGGTGGTTTTGTTTCATTGTTTTCCATGTAGCTGTCCAATTTTGCCAACATCATTTAAAAGGTTGTCTCTACTCTACTGTATGTTCTTGCCACCTTTGTCAAATATATATATTTTTTTCTTTTTTAATCCTCACCCGAGGATATTTTTCCATTTTTTGTTCAGATAGAGTGGGAGGGAGTGAGAGGAACAGAGAGAGAGAGAAACATCAATGTGAAAGGAACACATCGAGTGGCTGCCACCCGCACGACCAACCAGGGCCGGGGACAAACTGCAACCGAGGTACGCGCCCTTAGCGGGAACCGAACCCGGGTCTCTCAGGACCGCAGGCCGACGCTCTAACCGCTGAGCCAAACTGGCCAGGGCAAAATTTATTTATTTATTTATTTATTTATTTATTTATTTATTTATTTATTTATTTATTTTTGTAATCCTCATCCGAGGACATTTTTCCATTTTTTTGTTCAGATAGAGTGGAAGGGAAAGAGAGGAAGAGAGAGAGAAACATCGATGTGAAAGGGACACATCGAGGGGCTGCCACCCACACAACCAAACCAGGGCTGGGGACAAACTGCAACCGAGGTACATGCCCTTAGCAGGAACTGAACCCGGGTCTCCCGGGACCACAGGCCGACGCTCTAACCGCTGAGCCAAACCGGCCAGGGCCCTTTGTCAAATATTAATTAAGCATGTTGTCTTGGGTTAATTTCTGGGTTCTTTGTTCTGTTCCATTGATCTATATGTCTGTTCTTGTGCCAGTACCAGTCTGTTTTGATTACAGTGGCTTTGTAGTACAACCTGATACCAGGTAATGTGATCCATCATACTTTGTTTTTTTCAAAATTGTTGTAGCTATTCTGGGTCTTTTTTGGCTCCATATAAACTTTTGGAAAATTTGTTCCAGTTCTGTAAAATATGTCACTGGTATTTTGATGAGGATTGCATTAAATCTATAGATTGCTTTGGGTAGTATGGACATTTTAATGATGTTAATTTTTCCAATCCATGCGCAGGTGTATGCTTCCACTTTTTTTTTATATCTTTATCTGTTTCTTTTTTCAATGACCTGTAGTTTTCTGTGAAGAGGTCCTTTACTTCTCTGGTTAAGTTTATTCCTAGGTATCTTATCTTTATGCCACAATAGTAATTGGGATTATTTTTTTAGTTTCTCTTTCTGTGAGTTCATCATTGGTGTATAAGAATGACGTTCATGCCCTTGCCAGTTTGGCTGAGCAGTTAGAGCATCGGCCTGTGGACCAGAGAGTCCCAGGTTCAGTTACTGCTAAGGACATGTACCTAGGTTGCAGTTTGTCCCCAGCCCCGGTTGGGATCGTGTGGGTGGCATCCACTCAGTGTGTCTCTCTCACATCTCTCTCTCACATTGATGTTTCTCTCTCTCTTCCTCTCTTTCCCCCTCCCACTCTATCTGAAGATAAATGCAAAAAAAATGCAAAAAAAAGAATGACACTCATTTCTTGACATTAATTTTTATCCTGCTACTTTGACAAATTCATTTATTTAATCTAGTAGATTTTTGATCGAGTCTTTAGGGTTTTCTACATATAGTATCATGTCATCTGCAAATAATGAGAGTTTTACTTCCCCCTTTCCAATGTAGATCCCTTTCATTATTCCTTCTTGTCTAATTGCTGTGGCTAAGATTTCCAGTACTGTGTTAAATAAAAGTGGTGAAAGTAGGCATCCCTGTCTTATTTCTGTTCTTAAGGTAAATGCTTTCAGTTTTTTTCCATCGAGTATGATGTTGGCTATTGGTTTGTTATAAATGGCCTTTATTATTTTGAGATATGACATTCTATTCCCACATTGCAGAGAGTTTATTATCAAAAATTGTTGCTGAATTTTGTTGAATGCTTTTTCGGCATTTATTCACATTATTACATAATTTTTATCTTTCTTTTTGTTTATGTGGTGTATCACATTTATTGATTTGCAAATATTGTACCAGCCTTGCATCCATGGGATAAATCCCACTTGGTCATGGTGTATAATTTTTAAAATATATTTCTGTATTTGATTTGCTAAGATTTTGTTGAGGATTTTTGCATCTATGTTCATTAGACATATAGCCTCTCATTTTATTTCTTTTTAGTATCGTTATCTGGTTTTGGGATTAGGATTATGCAGGCCTCATAAAAAGAGATTGGAAGCCTTCTTTTATCTTGAATTTTTTGGAATAGTTTTAGAAGAATATTCTATATCTTTTAATAGTTCTTCTTTGAATGTTTGGTAAATGCTCCTCTGTAGCCATCCAGACCAGGTTTTTGTGTGCTCAGATTTTATTGAATGCTTCTTCTCTTCTCTTAATTGTTATTGGTCTGTTTAGGTTTTCTGACTCTTCCCAGGCGAGTTTTGGAATGGTATATGATTCTAAGAATCTGTCCATTTCACCTAGGTTGTCTAATTTGTTGTCATATAATTGTTCATAGTATTTTCTTACAATCTTTTGTACTTTTGTGGTTTCCGTTGTTACTTCACCTCTTTCATATCTGATGTTATTAATTTGAGTTCTCTCTTTTGTTTCTTGGTGAGTCTGGTTGATGGTTGATCAATCTTGTTTATCTTTTCAAAAACACAGCTCTTTGCTTCATTGATCTTTTGTACTGTTTTTTTTTTTAATCTCTATGTGTCTTTATTTCTGCTCTAATTCATTATTTCCTTCATTCTACTAACTCTGGCCTTTTCTTGTTGTTCCGTTTCTTAATCTTTAAGTTGTTGGGTTAGATTGTTTATTAGAAATGTTTCTTCTTTCTTCAGGTAGGCCTGTATTGCTATGAATTTCCTTCTGTTTTTGCTGTGTTACATATATGTTGTATTGTGTGTTCGTTTTCATTGGTTTTTAGAAAGTTTTTTATTTATTTCTTGATCGCATTGGTAGTCCATTCATTGTTTAATAACATGCTATTTAGCCTCCATGTGTTTGAAGGTTTTGAGTGTTTTTATTGTAATTTATTTATGGTTTCATGCCATTGTGATCTGAGAAGATGCTTGATATAATTTCAATCTTCTTGAATTTGTAGAGACTTACTTTGTGTCCTAACATGTGGTCTATCTTCGAGAATCTTCCATGTGCACTTAAGAAGAATATATATCCTGCAGCTTTGGGTGAAATGTTCTGTAAATATCAATTAAGTGCAACATATCTAGTTATTCATTTAAAAATTCTGTTTTCTTGTTAATCTTTTGTCTCTAAGATCTTTGCATTGTTGTCAGTGGGGTGCGAGTCACCCACTATAATTGTATTGCTATTGATCTCTCCTTTGAAGTCCTCCAGAAGTTTTTAAATATAGTTTTGTGCTCCTATATTGGTGCATATATGTTTAGTTATATCTTCTTGTTGACTTGATCCTTTTAACATTATGTAGTAATCTTCTTTGTCTCTTATTATAGCCCTCATGTTGAGTATATCTTATCAGATATGAGTATTGCTACACCAGCTTTCTTTTTCATTTCCATTTGCTTGGAAAATTTTTTCCATCCCTTTCCTTTCATCCTGTGTGAGTTTTTTGTTGTGAGTTTGGTCTCTTGTAGACAGCCTATATATGGGTCTTGTTTTCTTATCCAATCAGTTACACTATATCTTTTGATTGGAGCATTTAAGCCATTTACATTTAAGATTATTATTGATAAATATTTATTAGTTGCTACTAACTAACTAACATATTAGTTGCCTGTGTTCCACACCCCCCCCCCCCGTCTCTCTCTCTCTCTCTCATTTCTTCTTCTTACAACAGTCCCTTTAGCATTTCTTGCAGTGCTGGTTTGGTGGTGGTAAATTCTTTTACTTTTTTATTTTTGTCTGTGAATCTCTTTATTTCACCTTCAATTTTGAATGATAGCCTTGATGGATAGAGTAGCCTTGGATTCAGACCCTTGTCTTCCATTAATTTGTGTACTTAGCGCTATTCCCTTCTGGCCTACAGTGTTTCTACTGAGAAATCAGCTGACAGTCTAATGGGAGCTCCCTGGTAGGTAAATTTTTGTCTCTCTCTTGCTTCCTTTAAGATTCTTTCTTTGTCTTTAATGTTTGCCATTTTAATTATGATGTTTCTAGCTGTGGGTCTTTTGGGGTTCATCTTGCTTTGGACGGTCTATATTTCCTCAACTTGTGTGGCTTTTTTTTCACCAAATTAGGGACTATTTCTGTCATTATTCCTTCAAACAGGTGATCTATTCCTTTTCTCCAATTCTTCTCTTTTTGGTATCACTATGATGCAAGTGTTATATTTTGTCTTGTTCCAAAGCTCCCTTAAACTCTCCTTCTGCTTTTTATTTTCCCCCCCATTTGCTGCTCTATTTGGATGGTGTTTTCTACCTTGTCTTCTATCTTCCTTATTCAGTCTTTAGCTTCTTCTACTCTACTATTGAGACCTTCTAAGGTATTTTTCATATCAGCTATGTCATTCTTTATTTGCACTTGATTTTTATTCATAGCCTCTACCTCTTTTTCTTTTATGCATATGTAGTTCCCACTGAGCTCTTTATAATTTTCATTAATTTGCATGTAGGTCTTACTGAATTGTTTGAGCAACCTTAAAATAATTGCTTTGAATTCTTTATCTGAGAAATTCCTTGCTTCCAGGTCATGTATTTCCTTTTCTGGTGATTACTCCTTTTCTTTCACTTGTGTGTTGTTTTTTTGTCTCACCATTTTAGCAGTCTGGTAGTTCTAGGCCCAGTGAGGGATATTGGGATATGTATGGAGGTTGGTGTGTATCAAATAAGGGTGCTGTGCCTCCCAGACTGTTTTGGTGCATGGAGCCTTTTGCCTGCTATGAGTCCTGCAGGATTGACAACTGGCAACTGATATTGGTCTGTTGTCATAGGCGCTGCTGAGGTGTGTGAGTCCAGCTGTTGCACTGCTGTGGTGCACAGGTGCAGCTGGTGTGCTGCTGTGGTTTTTGGGTCCAGCTGGTGCACTGCTGTGGTTCTTGGGTCCAGGTAGTGTTCTGCTAGGGTGCATGTGTCCAGCTGGTGCACTGCTGGATGGTTCTGCTACCTGGTGGCACTCACCTTCTGATCAGTCACTGCTGATTTTGCCGGGGTTGAGTGTCAGCTCCCAGTTTGTGCTGCTACTGCTGCTGCTGTTGCTAGAGCTGCTCTCATATCCCAATCTTCTGCTTCTGTTGGGGATTGAGGGTGCTCAGCTCTCAGGACTTTGCTGCTGCTTGGACTGGGGCATGGTCCTGATCAGCCTCTTCTGATGCTGCTGGGGATGGGTTTCAGCTGCCGATCTGTGCTGCTGCTACCTGGGGATGGATGTCTGCTCCTAAGCCTCTGCTTCTATTGGGGATGGGGCTCTACTCTTGCCAGTCACTGCTACTCTGGGGGAAGGTACTGGACTCTCAAAGTGAAGCTACTGCTTCTGGGGGTGGTGCTCGACTCCCAAGCTAGTGCTATTGCTGCTGCTGTGGGGGATGGTGCTTGGATCCTGGACAGTTGCTGCTTCCCCAAGCAGGTACCTTGATGGTGCTGCTAATGTTTGCTGGTCCACATTGACACAGGGGGGTACACTGGTCTGACAGTGCAAGGCAAACTTGTAAACTCAGGTCACTTAGCCTTAGCCACTCCCTGCTGCCTTCTCCAAGAGAGCACCAGTGGATCTTCCAAAATGTTGGGGCCTTCTGGCTCCTTGACAAGCCACTTACTGTGGTAGCAGGCTTCTCCCCATACACAGCACAGGAACCCTGTGCCCCACGTTTCTGCACTGCTCAAGGTTGGTCATCCACACTCACGTCCACTCACACTCTCTCACACTCGCTCACACTTTTACACACTCACCCTTGCTCTGGTACTGCTTGCTGCCATCTTTTTTAACAACTATTATTTTATATATAGTTATAACATATAATATAGTCGTTGATTATGATTATGATTATGATTATGATTATGATTGGTTAAAAATGTCCCTATTTCCCAACCAGTGTGGCTCAGTGGATTGAGCATCGTCTCATAAACTGAGAGGTCCCAGTTCAATTCCTGATTAGGGCATGTGCCTGAGTTGTGGGCTCTATCCCCAGTAGAGGGCGTGCAAAGGGCAGCCAATCAATGTTTCTCTCTCACATTGATGTTTCTATCTTTCTCTCTTCCTCTCTTATTAAAAAATCAATAAAAATTCTTTAAGAAAAAAAATTCTATTGGACTTATAGATTGTTTAGGATATAATTTTGGGCCTAGCTAATGTTATCATTCTCAGTATATTATAATAAAATTAATACAAACCTTGGAGTCAGACAAATTGAATCAAAATTCAATCTCTCCCACTTACCAGTTTGTAGCCTCATGAAAGTAATTTGACCTATCTAAGGCTAACTTTTCTCATATACAAAGTGGTTTAAAAATACCTACTACTACTACTTTGGGTTCTTATGAAGACCAAATAAGACAGTGTATTTACAAACATCCATTGCACGGCCTAGTGCATAGTAAATCTTCAAATAATTTTGTTTCCATATGTGTAAAATCATGGTACTGACATTAATGAAAATGTGATGAAACACCTTCAGGCTTATATTAGTATCTCAATAGAACAGAAACTTCAGCAAAAATATATGAATAGAGGTCTGGTCAATCATGTTACTTATAAGATGTTCATGCTCAACCTATTACATTACAGAAAAAAATGTTTAGCAAACTGTTAACTTTTTCATTTCATTTTTAAGTTTCTCAAAATAAATGCAAGTAAGTTATAAAAAGTTGGACTAAGTAACCAGTTTCACTCTCAAGCATTAATATGGCAGCTAACTCTCAGGGAGAAAGCTTGGCCTGGATTTGGAAAAATTGTAAATAATACACATGTACAATTTGGCAATAGAGTAGTTTGCAGTTTGGGGCAGCCCATGCTAAGCATGTGCATGTTATCCTGCAAATAAATTAGATTTTTGTAAACAACTTACTAACCCTAGAATGTCTATAAGGAAGAGATAATGCTTCCATGGACCAGCTCCAATTATGTGTAAGAAAGTTGAGTGAACTCATGATACCCTTCTTTTTTTTTTTTCACATTCTTGATTTATTCAAGATTGAATGAAGGTTTTCAAGGAGTTCCTTGAATCTAACAGGGCAGGAAGAGTATAGAACAACAAAAATAGTTCAACAAAATCCCTTGCTACTAACATTATACACACATGGATATACCAAGTCATGGCTCAAGCAAATAAAATGATCATGTATGACTATTTGCATTGATAGCAATTCTGATTTAACACCTTTTAGCTCAGTTGGTTTGTAACTTGCTTTGGATTGTTTGTTCTATGACAACTTTAGAAAGAGTTGACTAATTTTACTAAACCTGAGAGACTCAAGGATATCATAATTTCCATCTTTAGCTTTTGCTATACTGTCCTGAAGAAAATTGTGGACAATTTATTATTTCAAAAGCTTATATCTCTGGAAATTTTTAATTATTTTCAAATAAATATAATATTTGGTTGGGTTGAGTTTACAGAGCTATGTCATTATATTAAGTGAAAGTGAGAGTACAAAACTGTTAATTTATGAGGTGTTGCCACAAAAAGCTCACTCCCTCTTCCCATCTCTCTTTGGACAATTGTATTGAATTGTAATTCTGCTTATACATCTGTCCTCCCCATTAGACTGAGAATAGCTTAAGGCAAAAAACTTCATTAATTCACCTCTATATCACCACGTTCTATCACAGTGATTGGCCTCCACTCTAAATGCAATACATTTTAGGTAAATAAAGTTTTAAAAAGATAGATTTGTTGGAACAGCTAATTTCTTCATTTGAAATTTAATTAGTTACTTATTTTTGTCTTCTAGTCATTAGTATTGCATTAAATATTATATTTTGCTTTATTCTATTGTAGAGTCTTTTATAGTGGTCTTATAGGGATCCTAATATAATTTTCAGTAGAAACTAATATGATAGTAAACTCAATTTCTGACAAAGATTAACACTCCTTAGATACACAGAGAAAGTTTGAGCTGGTAGCACATAACACTGACATGCAATATAAATTTGAATAGCCTATAAATAAAAAATAAATTCTGAATGATATTAGAAGTGAAATAAAGGGACATTTTATGTTGAATCAGATTAATCTGGAGATTATCTATCCAGCTTTTTGAAACATCTGAGGTATTGAATTAGCTTCAACTATTCCATTGATCTGAGTTTTTTTTGCTTTAGGCCCCCAGGCCTTCTTTTGGACTCCTTGAACCAAGAAGAGAAAGTAAATGGCATTTATATTTATTTTCTGTACAACAATGACTGGCTTATTTTAAGTATTAGAAAAATGTCCAAGATGAAAGTTGTCATCAATGAGAAGAACAGAGCATATTACCAAATTTACTCTTAATCAAAATTAGATACCAGATATCCAATCTTTTCATCCATATTTGTTCATGGCCTTTTCAATGCTCCTGGGTTTCTGTTATAGATTGTAAAGCATGTATTTGGATTTTGTAAAAAAAAAAAAAAAAAAAAAAAATCTGTGGTGTCATATTGTTATGATGTTTTAATACTTTGCTATTAAAGTGCAATAAAAAATGCATATGTTGTAATGCAGCATTATTTTATCTTAGGAGAATATTGAAAATAGATTTCCAACTGTCAAAAAAATTATCTCTGGTGAAGTAAAGGTTATTTATTAAATTAATAGCTAAATATAACTTCAGAAAGAGAAAATAAATGAAAGATAACAGCAACAAATTAGATTTTTATATGTTCTGTATATTGCTTTTGTCTTTATATTTTGTATATTACCACAGGCTGCTATAGCTGAATATGCTTGCATTGTGAGTACAATAGCTTTCAGATTATTTGTTAGGAGTGTGTTTATCATCTCAAATTATACAGTTATTCGGTTAAGATTAATCATCATTCAGCATTACACTGTGAACACAATTTAGCAACAACCAAACTGTCATCACTATTTCAGAAGAACATATGTAAATTTCTAGACCTTCATGGATGACTAATGGAATACACTATAGGAGAGAGAATCACAATGTTTATTTTTCTTTAGAGATGACAAAATAGCTGTACCAATACCAACTTCATACACTAAGAAGTATTTCTACTGAAAATATTGATTTGATGGATTGACTTTAGAAATATGCAGAACTGAGAATTGAATGGAACTCTCAAATTAAACACATGAACAATTATTCCAGAACATGCTCTCTGAAACCATCTTAAAGATATCACTCAAGTATTCCCTACAATATTTCTCATTTTGCATAAAATGTCTGTATGGAATATTTGCCCATGGGAAAAATGGGATTCAGAGAAATTCTATTTCTGAGAAAACTAATTAATGGTTGTTTTGATTATTTATTGTTTAGCATATTACACTTTACTTAGTGACAAATGACAACCACTTCAATTTGCTCATGACTTTTTGGGTCAAAAATTTGAGAAGATTTGTGTCTGAACTACATGGCATAAGCCAGGGAAGCTGGAGCTGGAGGATCCACTTCCAAGATGGTTTCTTCACTTACATGCCTTGTGCTTTGGTGCTCATTGTCTTCTCAGTCTCCACATGATTTTTCATGTTTTAAGGCCTCTTCATGTGACTTGAACTTTTCACAGCATGGTAGCTTCAGAGCAGACCGAAAGACCAGAACAGATGTTGGAAGGTTTCTATTGACAAGCATCCAAAATCCCAGAAGGTTACTTATGCCATACTCTACTGGTCAAGCATGCCCCAAGGACCACCCCCTTCCAAGAGGAGGGGAATGAGAAACTATGTTTTAAAGATAAGAGTAGCAAATATATATAGGTAGGGCAACTTTCAACCTACCTTTGTAATGTGCTTAGACATTTGGATTGGATTGTTATCATTTTTGGTAGTTCTAGTTTAATAATGTCTAAAGCTGAATGTGCTTTAAAAACTTTAAAAAATAAAGGAAAAACATACCAGAACTTTTCATAATCTTACTGAACTCTGAAAACTTTCTACATTTTGATAGGGTTGTCCAATTGCCCCACTTATCTTTTTCTTTCTTTATTTTACCTATTGGATTTCTAAATACTGATCACTCTGACTGCAAAACTGAGGGGCAATCTGTCAATTACCATGCTCCTAACATCACCTTACTATTGAGGGATAACAATAAGTTACAAAATCATTTCCAGTTGTATATAAATGCTGCTAAATAAATCTGTGGAAAAGTCACTTAAAATTAACCATTAATATACTCCTTAAAGTACCAAAGAACTGGCTTAACTGATTTTGTTTTTCTTTGTCCAAATTACATGATTATTTTAGCATTTCAGAGAAACAGACATTCTGGAATTAAAAAATGGGCATGTCTCCACCTTTCTGTTAAAAAAAAATTCTTTCCAAATTGTGTTACAAACTGAAATATGAAATTTTAGCCTTGCATCCAATGTAAATTGGAAAAAAATACTTTAGTAATTTTACAGGGTGGTGTTGGTAGTGAATTTTATTGGCATATATACCTAGGTTGAAATACATATTTACATAAAATATATATCTTGGAGATGTCCTGAATAGTACCTATATAAGTCTTGTAGCTAGTGCATCTGAATAAAATTTACTCCCTACAAGGATCTCTCTCCTTGCTTTAGAGAAATACTACTCAGACCTTTCGGTTGAAGTCTGCATAACTGTAGAGAAGAAAGAAGTACTCACTCAGTTCCACAAAAACAAACATACTCATGTTTTATTTGAAGTAGTTGTATGAATTTTGTTTTGTACTGCTTAATATATAATATTTCATATAAAATCAATTAGGCATTTGAATGTCCATGAAAGCTAATGGTACAAGATCATTTAAGGCTTTATGTAACTCCTGGAAAACCACAGATTGCTCTTGAAGTATTTTTGTCCCAGAATTGATGGAAAGAAGTAAGTAAAAATTAATTAGGGGTGTGTGTCAGCCCATCTAGATTTGGATTTAACAAAATGTAATGAGTACAAAATAATACAAGTGGTAGGGGGAGAGCCATAGTCTAATACTTCAACATTATCTACACAATACTCATAATTCCCACAGTTCACTCTTGATAACATGCTTATTCTTTTCTTTTCTTTTTGTTTTAAAACACTTAACTTTGATACTTATACTTTAAGGCTGTATTAACTGCAATGTGCTATGTTTCATTTTAGAAGAATAAGCAAGCTCTTAGGAATGTAATTTATCTCAAGTATCTTCAATGTAGCAATAAGCCTCTAACAATCCAAGTTGAATTGGAAAGATCAAAATTTGAGTCAGAGAAGAAAGAAACTGAAGACAATGCAAATAAATGGAAGCATATACCATGTTCATGGATTGGAAGAATTGATATAATTAAAATGTTTATGCTACTCAAAGCAACCTATAGACTCAATGCAATTCCTATCAAAATACCAATGACATATTTCACTGAATAAGAAGTAACCCCAAAATTTATATGGAATGAAAAGAGACTTTGAATGGTCATAGCAATCTTGAGAAAGAAGAACAAATTTGGAGGAATCATGCTACCTGATATCAAACTATGTTACAAGTCCATAGTAATAAAAACAGTATGGCACTGGCATAAAAACAAACATATAGATCACCCGACTGTTGTGGCTCGTGGACTGAGAAATGCCATTTAGATTCCAGATCAGGGCAAATGCCCAGGTTGTGGGGTTGATCCCCAGTAGGGGGTGTGCAGGAGGCAGCTGATAGATGTTTCTCTCTTACATTAATGATTCTCTTTCTTGCCCTTCCTCTCTCTCTTAAAAATCAATAAAAATATATTTAAAAAACAAAAACAAAAAACAAAAACACACAGACATATAGACCAATGGAACAGAATAGAGAGTCCTAAAATAAACCCTTGCCTTTATGGTAAATTAAAATTTGACAAAGGAGGTAAAAACATGCATTGGGATAAAGATAATCTATTCAATAAATGGTGAAGGAAAATTGCACAGATATGCACCAAAAAATGAAACCAGACAACATTCTTACACCATGCACAAGAATACATTCAAAATGAATGAAAAACTTAAATGTTAGAGTCAAAACCATAAACATCCTAAAAAAACATAGGCAATAAAATCTTGGACATTTCTCATAGCAATATTTCTTCTGATATATATCCCTGGGTAAGGGAATCCAAAGGAAAAAATAAACAAATGGGACTACATCAAACTCAAGTTTTTGTATAGCAATGAAAACCATCAATAAAATGAAAATACAACCCACTGAGTAGGAGAACATTCACCAATGATACATCTGATAAGAAGTTAATATCCAAAATTTATAAAGAATGCATACAACTCAACACCAGGAAGACATGTAATCCAATTAAAGATGGGCAAAGGAACTAAATAAACACTTCTCCAGAAGACCCATTAAACATGAAAATATGTTCAACATTACTAATCACTAGAGAGATGCCAAATAAAACTACAATGAGGTATCTCCTCACATCTGTCAGAATGGCTACCATTAATAAATCAAACAAGTGCTGGTGAGGAATTAGAGAATAGAGAACCCTCATGTGCTGTTGGTGGGAATGCAAATTGGTGCAGTCGCTGTGAAAAACAATATGCAGTTTCCTCAAATTGAAACACCAATCAGAAATAATACATGTACCCCCAAGTCTGTAGCAACACTATTTACAATAGCTAAGATCTGGAAACAGCCCAAATGTCCATCAGTAGATGAATGGAGAAAAAAGCTGTGGTACATATACACAATGGAGTACTATGCAGCTGTAAGAAAGAAAGATCTCTTATCCTTTGAGACGACATGGAGGGACCTGGAAAGTATTATCTTAAGCAAAATAAGCCAAATAGATAAAGACAAGTATCATATGATCTCACTTATTTGTGGAATATAATGAACATAACAGTCTGAGGAATGGGGTAGTCCCAGAGACACGGAAGTGGGGTGCAGCCTGACAATCCCCAGAAGGGGGGAAGGTAGGGGAGGGATAAAGCACAGAACTTATGTGCATATATGCATGAACAATGGATATGGACAATGGGGCTGGGGCTGGGGCGGGGAGGGTGGGGAAGGGGGAATTCAGTGGGGGAGAAAAAGATAAACATCTGTAACAAAAATAAATTAATTAAAAAAAATTAGAAATGGAACTTCATTATGACCCAGAGAGTCCAGTCTTGGAAATATATCTGAAGAAACCAAAAACACAAATTCAAAAGAATATATGCACCCCAATGTTCAGTGCAGCGTTATTTACAATAGCCAAGATTTGGAAGCAGCCCAAGTGCCCATCTATAGGTGAGTTGATAAAAAACAAACAAACAAACAAAAAAAAACCCTGCAGTATATTTATGCAATGGACCACTACTCAGCTGTGAAAAAGAAGGAAATTTACCTTTTTCGATAGCATGGGTATACCTGGAGAGTATTATGCTAAGTGAAATAAGCCAGTCAGAAATAGACAAATAAAAATGATTTCACTTATATGTAGAATCTAATGAACAAAATAAACTAACAACCCAAATGGAAACAGACTTATAGATACAGAAAATAGACTGACAGTTGTCAGAAGGAAAGGCGTTTGAAGGGCTGGGTGAAAAAGGTTAAGGCATTAAGCAAAAGAAAAAAATGAAATCATAGACACAGACAACAGTATAGTGATTACCAGAGGGAAAAGGGTTTTGGGGGAGGGAGAAGAGAGTAAAGGGAGAATACATGTGATGGAAGAAAACTTGACTTGGGATGGTGAAGAGACAATGAAATATACAGATGATATATTATAGAATCAATTATGCACTGAAATTGATATAATTTTATTAACCAATGTCATCCAAATAAATTCAATAAGATTTTTTTTTGAAAAGTTGAATAAAAAACTTCCAAAATGAGTTAAATATTGAAGCCTATTAATTGTCCCTGGCTATATAATTGGTCGATACCACTGTAGTCATATATTTTAATAAATTATATGTCCAAAGTAAGTCTAATATATTTCCAGTACATTTACTCAGTTCTCTTGCTCAGAATGGAAGACATTCTTAGAATTGAAGAACAGAATGAAACTTGGTTGATGAATGCTTATAGATGTTAAAGTACATGGTTTAGAATAAAAGCCATGGTTTGAAAAATATATTGGCCTATGAGTTTTAAGTTTATATAGTTCTTTAAATACAAGGGGTAGTGGTAGGAGACACACAGTGAAGGAGCCAACACGTTGTCTCCTTATTTGAGACTGTAAAAAGACAGCAGCACCCACAAATCAACTTTTTACTGTTCCCAATACCATATTATGCATAAATATTCAGGATCTCACCCTAAAACAAGTTTTAAATAGCCATAGATTCTTTCATTGATGACAATATTATTAAAACATTTTAAAGGCTTATTCTAGAGGCTCTTTTATTTTTCAAAAAGTGATTATCCTCCAAGAGTTAATGCTTTTTTAATTTGAAAAAAAAATACTTAGTTGATAATCATGAAAAATTTTCTGTACCAATCACTAGTGTAAGACACCCATAAATCTATCAATCACAGAGAAAAAAATATATATATGTTCTACAGCACACTTAATACCAAGTGTAACCAATTAGTATTACCGTTCCTTGATGCAATACAAACTCATTTCCTTAAGCCGCTATTGCACTGAACTTTAGGGTTATAAATGAGTAGACATAAATTGATTTGTGTGTAATAACGGTGACAATAAACCTGTCTTAGTTCATGCAATTTTCTCAATCTGTTAACAGAGAGCAAGTTTAAGATCTATTATTCCCAGAAGGGGACTTACCCAGCTGGACATCTATAACACTTGGCTGATTCTCCATGGGGAATAATGGCTTGGGAGGCTTGTCTGTGAGTAAAGCTAGAAGAGAAAGTCAAAGAAGGTAAAAGAAAAATGGAGATAAATTACAGGATAGAAAATATTCTATCGTGTATATTTAATGTTTGTAGACTTGATGGTGTGTAAACATTTATTAGACAGTATTCCTACTTGAGTTGTTACTCTATCCATACAATATCCATTTCCCAGCATATTTAGAGCACCATTGATCACTATAAATAGGCCATTTCAACAGCTACACTTTCCAATAAGATCAACCAAAGAGACTATTTTGAGTGCTTTTATAAGCTTGTGAATGTAAAGAAATATAGATTTTAAAAGAATAATCAGATAAACATTGAATCTCCATACCTACTTTGTGGTACTACACATTCTTTTTTTTATCCTCACCCGAGGACATTTTTTCCATTTTTTATTCAGATAGAGTGGAAGGGAGAGAGAGGAAGAGAGAGAAACATCAATGCAAAAGGGACACATCAAGTGGCTGCCACCCGCACGACCCAACCAGAACCGGGGACAAATTGCAACCCAAGTACATGCCCTTAGCGGGAACCATACCCAGGTCTCTCTGGACCGCAGGCTGACACTCTAACCACTGAGCAAAACCAGCCAGGGCTAATCTTAATGAACTATCACCCTAATGGTCATTCCTGGTGGATGGAAACTTCTATGCCTCTGAATTATTTCTGACTCCCCACCCCAACCTCCAAAAGCAATATAAAAAAACATTAGCAACTTCATTAGAATAATTGATCAAAACACTGATTGGACATATTTGTCTACCAAATCCTGGGCTAAGTGCTAAGGGAGAAGGCAGTATATAGGCAGTCTAGGACTATGAACTCAGAATTAGAACATTAAAATAAAGAGATAATAGAAAAATAATAAAATCTAATAAAATTATAGCATTTGAACTATAAGGCTATATGTGGTAAAGGAACAGAGAAAAGAGAGGTCAATAATGGGAAAACTATTATGAAGAAAATGGTCTCCTAGGAATATACCCTACGAAGCCTGAAACACCAATCAGAAAGAATATATGTACCCCCATCTTTGTAGCAGCACTATTTACAATCGCTAAGATCTGGAAACAGCCCAAGGGCCCATCAGTAGACGAATGGATCAGAAAGCTGAGGTACATATACACAATGGAGTACTACACAGCGGTAAGAAAGAAAGATCTCTTATCCTTTGAGACTACATGGAGGGACCTGGAAAGTATCATCCTAAGTGAAACAAGCCAAACAGAGAAAGACAAATTTCATATGATCTCACTTATTTGTGGAATATAATGAACATAACAGTTTGAGGAATGGGGTAGCCCCAGAGATGCAGAAGCGGGGTACAGACTGACAATCCCCTAAGGAGTGGGGAGGTGGGGGAGGGATGAACCACAGAACTTATACGCATGTATGCATGAACAGTGGACATGTTCAACAATCTGGGGAAGGGGCAGGGGGAATCTCTCTCCTTCCCACACTGTCTGAACAAAAAATGGAAAAATATCCTTGGGTGAGGATAAAAAAAAAAAAAAAAAAAAAAGATTTGAGTGCAGTGGGGTAAAGAGAAAGTTGCTCATAATGTAGAGTGACTGGAACAGAAACTAGATAGATAAAATGAAGCTCAATTCTGGAGGATCAAGAAATATGCAGGGGAATTTGGACATAATGTAGTAAACTAGAAGGCCATTGTACATTCTTGGAACAAAAACAACAAAAAACTCAAGATAAGTGCTATATAAAGATGATTAACTTGATTACAGAATGGACTTGAGAAGGAAAAAACAGCTAAGAAGATGCAGTAACAATGCTGCAGTGTGGGGATGAGGAGTCGGAGTGGTGGAATAAGGGGGAAAAAAGAGGCAATTTAGAGAGACACCTGGAAGAAAGAAATGAGAGGACTTGGCACACAGATACAAAATGTTTTATTATTTATATCCTGATTTATTTTTAACTGTTCCCAAATTTATATCATGCTTCAACTATCCAACTTATTGTTCTACTTATTAAAGTGAAATGTTTTATATTTTTGAAATTCACAGGAGACAGAATGGAGCTGGGCATATAAGAGAATCATTAAACTTTCATTAATGGACTGGCTTAAGAATTCCCTGTTGACATCAGAGAAGTTCATCTCATATTTTCAAGGGAGTTTAGAAGAGAAAGAAACATTGGTCACATGACAGGTACGGTTAGGAAAATATGCAAATAGGATGAGATTCCCCAAATAGTTGCTAATAAAAAACAGATACACCAGATATTTACTTAGGAAAGAGCTTTACATAACATTAGCTTCATCTTCTTGATATTTAAATTGCTTGAATGGAAAAATTTTAGTGAATTACTGAGAGTGAATTACTCTCATTTTTTCAAGAAATTTTTATTGATGGTCTACAATACATTGCCTTTATGAAATCAAAGAATATATTTTTATAATTAAGCTTATTTTGACATAATATAGATGAATAGTAAAATAATATCTATAGTCTTCATTTTCTAAGTATTTGAGTTAGTCTTTTGTGTTGCTTTTAATCCTCAGCTGAGGATATTTTTCATTGATTTTTAGAGAAAGTGGAAAGGAAGGAGGTGGGGGGGGGTAAGTGTGAGAGAGACACATTGATTGGTTGCCTCCCGCACAACTCTTACCCGGGCTAGGGATTGGACCTGCAAACTAGTTGCGGAACCTTGACCAGGAATCAAACCTGCAACCTTACAGTCCATGGGACAATGCTCTAAATCCTGAGCCAAACCGTACAAGGCTGAATTACTTTTAATAATCTGATATTTAAATATTATTTGAAACATACGTAATATACTTTAAACAAAATTTAAATATTTGAATTTAAAATCCAATAACAAATGTTCAATTTTATTGTTGCTTGTTTGTTTTTTTTTATGAATTTTTATTTATTTTTTTGTTACAGATATTTTACCTTTTTACCCCATTGGCACCCCCCACCCCACCCCCCCTCCGCCCCGTCCCCGGCTTAGTTGTCCATGTCCATTGGTCATGCATGCATGCATATAAGTTCTGTGGTTTATCTCTTCCCACCCCCCACCCCCCATCCCCTCTTCTGAGGGATGTCAGTCTGTGCCCTACTTCCATGTGTCTGGGTCTACTGTATTCCTCAGACTGTTATGTTCGTTATATTCCATATATAAGTGAGATCATGTGGTATTTGTCTTTTTCTGCTTGGCTTCTTTCACTTAGGATAATACTTTCCAGGTTATAATAGCAAAATATTGAAAACAACCAAGATATCCATCAGAAGGAGACTGGTTAAATAATGTTATGGTACATTTATATAATGATATATTGTTATGCATGTATTTGAAATAATTAGCTATATCTATGTACGTATTATAAAAATATCTTCAAGTAAACTGTTCAATAAAAAAGCAAGTTTCTAAACAGTGTGCACATTATACAATCCTTTGAATAAAATACATGAACACATAAATATATATATATGATATATATGTATATATAAAGTTATGTGTGCAAGTATGAATATTTCTAAAGGTATACATGTAAAACTTGTATTTTCTCTGAGAGAAACTGGGTGGCTGAGAAATGGTGAGTGGCAAGATAAGGGCAGTATGGTCAGTCAGAGTAACATTTAATTTACACTATATAACTTTATTATATTTGGAAAATTTACTAAAAGTAATATTTAAATTAAATTAAATCCAGCCACCTACATTTTATTTATAAAAATCATTTTGGTTTCTTTGTAGAATTATTGTCAATTTGCTTTACACATTCAGATTATAGACACTTAGCTTGACAAAAACTGTTCTTAATCTTATTTTCAAATGTGCCTTGCCTCTGAATGAATAACAATAATGTCTGAAGATGAATGCAAAAATGTGATTGGTAGGAAGCAATTGTAAATAATATATTTCATACTCAAAGATAAATGTTTTGTTCTACTTTAATCAGGATATGAATTTGGAGTCATTGTTGTCTCCAATCAGCTTTCCTCCTGCCGTGGACTATGGCTATATTTACCCTGATTTTATTATTGTTAAATGCCACTTACTGAAGTGACAATTTTAATATTAATGATAATTTTAACTGCCTTACATTTGTAGGTGGATTATAATTTTCAGACTATTTTCATATACATTAGCTCAAGGAATCTACACAATGACCTTGAGAAATAAGAAAGATAGTTATAATTATGGCCAGTTTAAAGATGAAGTTAAATGAAGTTTACACCAGCTCATTTGGATGCTCCTGTGACCAAAAGCCCACATTAGCAGAATGGATAGGTAGAAAGATATAAGTTGGAGGCAGGAGACTGGTAAAAATGCTCTACACTGAACCAATGTTTTTAGCCTCTTTGACTACACACTAATTAACTAAGCTAAGGTTCCAAGGCCAGTAGGAGAGATTTTGTAGGAAATAGTCAGCTGAAACATGATTCCTTATAGGACATTCCATACTCATATGTTTTGTTTTGTTTTTCTAAACCAATGAATGAAAGAGGATGGACTTGCATTTACCCTAACACATCCCAATGAGATGCATGGGACTGGAACCTCATTAAATTCCAATATCATGTCTAGGCCTGGAAATTCCAAGAAGTGCAGAACATTTGTGATACTAAAGCAACAAATGTAGCACTTCATCTAGATCCTGATGACAAGCCCAGTGACAAATCTATGTGTCCAGTATAATTGTAGCATTGCTACAGATTAACTAGAGCACATGCTGTCATGGGCAGGCAAGTTCATTTCTTTAAAAAAATCTCATCTGATTTTCACAGTTACTGTTTGGAAAATAAAGGTGGGGAGTGTCAATATCAGAATCCCTGAACAACAGAGTGGCGATTGACAATTTTATTAGAAAACTTATACTGGACCTCTAGACAAATTGAGGTCTGAGACATAGTTTAGTACTAACATTTCAGTTCACAATTCCTCCCTTGCATTTCACTCTCTATCTACTTACATTTAATTATCCTTAAATATAATTTTCCTACTGAAAATAACATGACACTAGTCTTAATGTGCTAGTGAAGCTATTAGTAAAACTACCTGCTTCTGCCCTGGCTGGTTTGGCTCAGTGGTTAGAGCGATGGCCCATGGACCAGAGAGTCCCAGGTTCCCGCTAAAGACCAGAATCCCGCTAAGGGCAAGTACCTCGGTTGCAGTTTGTCCCTGGCCCTGGTTGGAGTTGTGTGAGTGGCAACCAGTCAATGTATCTCTCTCACATTAATGTTTCTCTCTTTCTCTTCCTCCCTTCCTCCTTCCCTCCGGCTCTGTCTGAAGATGAATGCAAAAATGTCCTCAGGTGAGGATTTAAAAAAATAAATAAATAAAATAAAACTACCTGCTTCTTTCTAAAGCTAAGTTTTATATGTTTGACACTAACTTTCTTGAGTAGAATGTCTAAATAAGCTGATTTTCTATTGCAAAGGTTGTGTCTACCAGTACAACCAGATCAATTGGTTTAACAGAAATTATTGGTCAATTTCCATGAACTAGTATAATGAATCAGTAGAACTAGTTGTTTGGGTGAATAAATCAGCTTATTTGACTATATTGCTAAAGTATTTTATTTATTACAAATTTTATTTTCCTCTTTTGTTGTTCACTTGTCTGTTGAATTAGACTTATCAGTGAGATAGTGGGAGACAATAGAAGGACAGTTTGCTACAAAGGACACTAAGTATATGAACCCAAATAATTAAAATTATAAAGTAACTCATTAATTTCTATGAATAAAACCATTATGGAATGTGTATGTTAAGGTCAATAAAATAGATCCCTTCAAATCTGTTCAACACACAAGCACTGAAATCACATTTCAAAATCATTGTTGGTATCACAGCATTCAATCATACAAAATCTACCAACGTCTTATAAAATCTAAACTTGTCAGCGGGGAACACAAAAGCAGCCACAATATAAACTTAAAAAATAATCTTCCTGCCTCCTTCCCCACTCTTTTTCTACTTTATCAATTCTCTATATCCAAGTTACATTCCTAATTTGCCCATTAACACATTGCATTAATTACCAACTCTGCATCTCGGCTTAAATACTTTCTTTAAGCTTGGAATCAAATAAAAATAATTATGTGGATGAAAACGGGCCATGTACTAACCTGACAAGCTCAGGGGAGGGAGGCTGTGTGGCAGCCTTGCAAATTCAAAGACCTAAATTTAGCACAAAGGATGGTATAAAATTAAAATTTTTAAATTAAAAGAATTTTGTGGCAAGTAGTCATGTCCTAGGCCAGCATCTTCCCTGATAAAAGTCAATCTTTACCTTAACTGAGCCTGTCTATTGTCTTTTTGCATCTCACTCTGCGGAGACCACAAATACCCTCAATGTTACTGAGTTAATTGCTGACTGTTAACTGTCCCGTAACTACCTATGTAAGAGATGTATGTGTCCACTATTTTAATTTTTATTGAATCCCATAGGTTTTACTGCTTTGCCCCCCCAATCTATCACTAATAGATTTCATGTGACCCACTTAAATCTCCTCTCTTGATTGTAACATATAAAATAATGTGCAGCCCAGCATTGTGGCTCAGTGGTTGAGCATCAGCCCATGTACCAAGAGGTTGATGGTTTGATTCCCAGTCAGGGCACATACCCAGGCTGTGGACCAAATCCCCAGTCGGGGGCATGCAGGAGGAGGCCAATCAATGTTCTCTCTTATTGGTGTTTCTATCTCTCTCTCTCTCCCTTCCACATTCTCTAAATTCATTAAAGGAAAAAACAAATAAAATAAGGTAAAAAACTGCCATTCTCTGGAGCACTATGTCAATCTGTTGAGATTTTGCTTCCTGGCAATTGTTGACAGTTTTGGCTCAAATACACTCACAACTCTTCACAGGTTTGAATGTTTCTTACATTGACAGTTACTATAGTTATCATTCATTTAGTATCTACTTGTGCTAGGCACTATTCTAAGGCATTATGCATTACATTTTATAGATAACTTTTCCAAAGTCAAGTAGCTTTTGACTATTAAATCTGGGATCGGAACAGAGTTCTCTCTGATTTCACCATGCCAACAATACCTCTCTGAGATTCTGCCTTTCTTTTTGCCATCCTAAATCCCATCTATTACCCAAAATCCAACTTAAGCGATACATCTTCCAGGAAGCCTTCTCTAATAAAAACCCAAACTAAATTTATTTTCTGTAAAATACTAAAACATTTAGAATGTCTTTGAATCACTAATTTGGTTCACAGCATACACTACTTTGAATACAAATTAGACCTCACCTTATATGGGTATGTCTACTTTCCCTAACTAGATTTTTAAATTCCTGTTATAAAAGGATCATGCCTCACATAAACCACCAATTAAGATATTGTCTGGGAAGGAAAATGGCAGTGGAGTGAATGGAAGCTACACCGACCATCTCCCATGAGCAAATTGGAATTACAACTAAAATTAAAAAAAAAAAATCATCTGGAATAACAAGCTGAAGACTAGCTAGGAAGAACCCTTATAATCAGGAATGTAAAGAGGAGCCCAATCGAGACTGCTAGGAGGTATGCAGGCACAAGAGGGCTGGGTAGACTCCCACAGGCGGCAGCTGGGGACTACTATGTCTGTGAAAAGTTTTCCCCAAGAAGTATGGGGTTTAAACCCCAAGCTAGTTCCCCAGCAGAGAGTGGCAGAACAGGGAAAGGATCCCCATAACACTTGACTGTGTAAAAAACCTGAGCAGAATTTCTGTCTGGCAGGGAGAGATGTTGGGTACATGAGTACTCAACTGAAGGGCCGATGCACTAAATTACAGCTATAGCTACCCACTTTGGGCTTCTGCAGAGGGAAGAAAGACTAGACTGAAGAGAACTGGGGATTTTTGGTTCTGGGGAGAGAGCTGGGAAGGCTGTCAGGAGTCCAATGGTGAGTCACTCCCTCACATTACAGAAACCATTTTTCCCAGGCAGTCTTTTCCCATCAAAGCAGCTATAGCTCTTGGAGGAGGCAACTGTCTCACTCTTAGGAATTTAACCACACCCAGATGTGAGGAGTCAGTGCCTAGCACAAAATTGCAACCCGAGGCTCATTACTTGTCAGAGACTATTAGTCAGCCTGCAGGCAGAGGCTCTGGGATACTTAAATCTTTGCCTGGCCTGTGACACAACCTGGGAGAGGAACACCAGAAACCAGTGTCCAGCTTGGTACCTTCCATACTCATCCAAACCCAGCAGAGGGAGCCACAATCTACATAAGATTGATACCCACAGGGAGATATTGGCAGGCTCCAAATCCTGCTGAGACAGCCAAAATTGTGAAACAAAGAAACAAATCCCAAATAAAAGAACAAGATATTTATCCAGAGGAAAAATTAAATAAAATGGAGATAAGCAAATTATAAGATATAGAGTTCAAAGCAATAATTATGTCGATGCTCTACAGCATAAGAAAAGATATAGAAACAATGAAAAACAACCAACCAGAAATCAAGAATTGTATAGCAGAAATAAAGATCACATTGGAAGGAATAACCAGCAAATTAGAGGAATCCAACAAATAGATTTGCAAATTAGAAGACAGGGTACAAAAAAAATTCACACAATCACAGAACCAAAAATAAAAAAATGGACAGTTTAAAAGAGCCGTGGGGCAGAAAGTGAGCAAGGGCTAAAGAATCTGTTTGAATAAATAGTGGCAGAAAACTTTCCTAACTTGGTAAAGGAAAAAGGCATACAAATTAAGGAATCACAGAGAGCCCCAAGCAAGAAGAAACCACAGAGGCCCATGCCAAGACACATCATAATTAAAATGCCAAAAATTAAAAACAAAGAGAGAATCTTAAAGGCAGCATGAGAAAAGTAACAAGTTACCTACAAAAGAACTTCCATAAGGCTGTGAGCTGATTTCTCAACAAAAACACTAGAGGCCAGAAGCGAATGGCATGAAGCTTTTAAGGTAATGAAAAACAAATATCTGAATCCAAGACTACTCTCTCCATCAAGGCCATCATTCAAAATAGAAGGTGAAATAAAGAGCTTCCCTGACCAAAAATAAATAAATAAATAAATAAATAAAGGCTAAGGGAATATATTACCATCAAACCAGCATTGCAAGAAATGCTAAAGGGACTGCTGCAATAAGCAGAAGATATAGGCATAATAAATAAAAATGGCAATAAATAAATACATATTAATAATAATCATAAATGCAAATGAATTAAATAATCCAATCAAAAGACATAGAGTAGCTGAGTGAATAAGAAAGCATGCATGATATATATGTTGTCTACAAGAGACCTACGTCACAACAAAAGACTAACATAGGTTAAAATTGAAGGGATAAAAAAAATTTCCAAGCAGAAAGAAATGAAAAAAAAAAAAAAAAAAAGCTAGGGTAGCAATACTAATATCTGATAAAATAGATTTCAAAATGAAGGGCATAACATGATAAAGAAGGCCACTATATAATATTAAAATGATCGATCTAATAAGAGAATATAACCTTGGTAAACATATATGCACTCAATATAGGAGAAAAAATATATATTCAAAAACTACTGGAGGACTTCCATAAAGAAATAAAAATCAATATAATGATAGTAGGGGACTTCAACACCACACTAAAATCACTGCATATATATAATTAACAAGAAAACAGATACCTAAATGACAAACTAGATCAGATAGATTTAATATATATTTACAGAGAATTACAAATCAAAACTGAGAACTCACATTCTTCTCAAGTGCACACAGGAAATTCTCAAAGATAAATTACATGTTAGAACACAAACTAAGTCTCTACATGTTCAAGAAAATTGAAGTCATATCTAACGTCTGAGATCACAAATGCATGAAACTAGAAATTAATTACAATAAAACACTAAAAAATATGGAGGTTAAATAGCATGTTATTAAAAAAATGTATGGGTTACCAAGGAGATCAAGAAAGAAAAAAATGTCCTTCAAATCAATTAAAATGAACACACAACAACAACAAATCTACGGGCCACAGTGAAAGAAGTCCTGGGAGAGAAATTAGCATTGCAGGCCTACCTCAGGAAACAAGTCAAATTTCTAATAGATTATCTAACCCTACAACTTGAACTAGAAAGTGAACAAAAAGAAAAACCCAGAGTAAGTAGAAAGAAAAGAATAATAAAGGTCAGAGTGGAAATAAATGACAAAAAGACTTAAAATCAATTCAAAAGATCAAAGAAATCAAGAGATGGTTCTTTTTTTTTTTTTTTCCATTTTTAGTTCAGATAGAGTGGGAGGCAGAGAGAGAGAGAGAAACATCGATATGAAAGGGACACATCGAGTGGTTGCCACCTGCACGACCCAACCAGGTCTGGGGACAAACTGCAACCGAGGTGCATGCCCTTAGTGGGAACCGAACCCGGGTCTCTCTGGACTGCAGGCCAATGCTCTAACCACTAAGCCAAACTGGCCAGGGCAAGAGGTGGTTCTTTGAAAAGATAAACAACATTGATGTCCTTTTAGCAAAACTTACTAAGTATCAAATGGAGATGGCCCAAATAAACAAAATTAGAAATGAAAGAGAAGTAACAACTGACACCACAAAAATACAAAGGATTGTTAGAAAATAATATGAACAATTATACACCAACAAATTGGACAACCTAGGTGAAATAGACAAATTGTTAGAATCGCACAGTCTCTCAAAACTGAACTGGGAAGAGTCAGGAAATTTAAACAGACCAATAACAACTAAGAAAACTGAAGCTGTAATCGAGAAATCCCCAGCAAACAAAAGCCTAGTTCTGGATGGCTATATGGGAGAGTTTTACCAAACATTCAAAGAACTAACACCTATTCTAGAGGAAGGACGATTTTGAAGCTACTTTTATGAGGCCAGCATAACTCTAATTTCAAACTCAGATTAAAACACTACAGAGAAATAAAACAGGACAATATCCCTGATCAATATAGATGTCAAAATCCTCAAAAAAAAAAAAAAATTAACACATCAGGTCCAGCAGTATATTAAAAAACATATATATTCACCACAAAAAATTGGAATTTATCCCAGGGATGCAAGACTAGTAAAATATTCACAAATCAGTAAGTATGATAGACCACATAAGCAAAATGAAAGATAAAAATTACACGATCATATCAATAGATGCTGAAAAAGCATTTGACTAAATCCACCATTGATTTCTGATGAAAACACTCAGCAATGTGGGAATATAGAAATCATATCTCAACACAATAAAGGCCATATATGAAAAACCTACAGCCAACATCATACCCAAGGGGAAAAATAAAAGTATTTCCCTTAAGAGCAAGAACAAAACAGGGATGCCCATTTTTACCACTCTTATTCAACATAGTACTGGAAATCTTGGCAATAGCAATTAAAGAAGAAAAAATAAATAAAAGGGATCCAAATTGGAAAGGAGGTAGTGAAACTCACTATTTGCAGATGACATGCTATTGTACATAGAATACCCTCAGGACTTCACCAAAAAACTAGATTTAATAAATGAATTTGGCAAACAAGCAAGATACAAAGTTAATATCCAGAAATCAAAGGCATTTCTCTTTTTTAAATTGATTGTTTGGAGAGAGAGGAATGGGGAGAGAGATAGAAACATCGATGTGAGAGAGAAACATTGATCGGCTGCCTTCTGCATGCCCCTCTACTGGGGACAGAGCCTGCAACCTGGGCGTGTGCCCTGACTGAGAATTGATTTGGGACCTTTCAATCCATGTGATGACATTCAATTCACTGAGCCACACTGACAGGGCTCAAAGGCATTCTTACACACCAATAACAAACAGTCAGAAAGGGAAACTAAAAATACAATTCCATTTACCATTGAAACAAAAAATTAAGATACCTAGGAATAAACGAATCAAGAACATAAAAGACCTATTCTCAGAAAACTATAGGACATAGAAAAAGAAATAAAGGAAGATATAAAAGAAGAATCAACATCATTAAAATGTCCATACTACGAAAAGCACTCTAAAGATTCAATGCAATCCTTATTAAAATACCAATGGCATATTTTAAAGATCTAAAACAAATATCTGAAACATTTACATGGAAGCAAAAAAGACCCCAAATAGCCACAGTAATCTTGAAAAAGATGAATAAAGTCAGAGGCATCACAATACTGAATCTCAAGTTATACTACAAAGCCATCATATTCAAAAAGCCTAGTACTGGTACAAGAACAAGCACATCGATCAATAAAATAGAACAGAGAACCCAGAACTTGACCCAAAACATTATGTGCAATTAATATTTGACAAAGGAGGCAAAGACATAATATGAAGAAAAGACAGTTTCTTCAATAAATGGTGCTGGGAAAATAGTAGAGCTACATGCAAAAAAAATGAAACTAGACCACCAAATTACACCATACACAAGTGTAAACTGAAAATGGGAATAGACTTAAATGTAAATCATAAAACCATAAAATTCCTAGAACAAAATGTTGGCAGTAAAATCTCAGACATCACACATAACAAAATTCTCATTGATACATTGCCTAGGGCAAGAGAAACAAAGGGAAACATAGTAAATGGGATTACAGAAAACTAGAAAACTTCTGCATGGCAAAAGAAACCAGCTTCAAAATCAAAAGGGAACCCACTCTCTGGGATTACCTATTTGACAATGATAAATCAGATAAGGAGTTAATATCCAAATTATTCAGAGTACTCATACAACTCAACAAAAGTCACACAAACAATCCAATTTAAAAAATGGGCAGAGGACCTAAATAGACACTTCTCCAAACAGGACATACAAATGGCTAAGAGACATATGAAGAAATGCTCAACATCACTAATCATCAGAGAGATGCAAATTAAAACAACAAGGTATCACCTCACACCTGCCAGAATGGCTGCCATCAAAAAATCCTCAAACAACAAGTGCTGGTGAGGATGTGGAGAGAAGGGTACTCTAGCACATTGCTGGTAGGAATGTAGACTAGTGCAGCTATTATGGAAAACACTACGGTGTTATCTCAAAAAATTAGAAATAGAACTGCCATTTGACCAAGTGATCCTACTTCTAGGAATATACCCTAAGAAGCCTGAAACAACAATCAGAAAAAAATATATATGTACCCCTAAGTTTATAGTAGCATTATTTACAATAGCTAAGATCTGGAAACAGCCCAAGTATCCATCAGTAGATGAGTGGAAAAAAAGCTGTGGCCCATTTACACAATGGAATACTATGCAGCTGTCAGAAAGGAAGACCTCTTACCCTTTGAGACAGCATGAAGGGAACTTGAAAGTATTATGCTAAGTGAATTTAGCCTAGTCAGATAAAGATAAGTACCAAGAGATCTCACTTATTTGTGGAATATCATGAACAAAATAACCTGAAGATCAAAATAGATCCAGAAACACAAAAGTAGGAAACAGACTGACAAACCTAAGATGGAAGGAGCGTGGGAGGTTTGGGAAGAGATAAACCAAAGAACTTATATGCATATATGTATAACCAATGTACACAGACAATAGTTTGGGGAAAGCAGGACAGGGGTGGGATTGGGTAGGAGTTTCACTTCAGTCTATAATTGCCTCTATCAACTAAGCACTATAGCAATTAATTTCTTATATATATTTTCCAACCAAAACTCTAATATTATTTGCCTTATTTAAAACAGGAAATGCATACTGACATATATTGTTTGTTTATCAACTCCATCCAAAGGGAATATGTATTCTCTTGATGTTCCATCCTTAATGGAAAATTTGTGATGGGCTTAGATAAAAGATAAAGACAGTGATTTCAAGACTCATTTGGAGATTTGTTTTCAAACAATCTTCAGATCATTTGATGTGCATTTCCCACACATCCCTATACCACCCTCCCTAATTAGGAATAATTTCCTTTAGTAAATCACTATTGCTGATGGTGATGGCTCATGTGTGTGTATTTGGAAAATAAAATTATCGAGAAACACAGAGAGTCATAGAATTAAGTTGCTTTTAAAACAAACACATTTTATTTGCATTAAAAATAATCTTGTCACCATTTTAAAAAATTGCAAGTATTTTTTTTATTTATTTAGCATAGAACTTAAAGAAAGAATTTTTCTTTGAAAGAATAAGTAATCCTTTAACATGTAGATGGAAAGTTGTCTGGAAAGTGATGAGCAACCTACCTAACAATTTCCCTTGCACATCTCAGGGTCAACCTAGCAACTGCTCTGAGCATCTTGCTCAGAGCCTGTGTCCTGCCATGCAATTCAGTGTTGTGAATGGTCAGAGATGCTGTAAATTTCTCCTTAGGTGTGCTTTCCTTTAGATTCCATATTGATTTCCACGAATATTTGAGTTTTGAGTAATGCCAGAGCTTTAAGAAATTTGAGCATAAAGACAGGACAGAGATTCTAGAATGGCGGCAGAGTAAATGGAAGCTACACAGATCATCTCTCAGGACCAAACTGGAATTACAACTAAAATAAAGACAAATCATTAGGAAAAAGCAACAGAAAAGCAGCTTGCAAGGACCATATAGTCAAGGACACTTACTCAATCCTGGTAGGATTGTGGAGGCATGAGATGGGGCCTGGTAGCCCACGGTCGGTAGTGGCCTTAGCCATGAGCAGTGCCCTCAGGGTTGAATTCTAAAGTGGCTCCACAGCCCAGAAATAGTACAGATGCTAAAATAGCCACAGCCACTCACCTAGGGCTCCGGCAGAGGGAGGGTGGACTGGACAGGAAATCTGTGGGGACACTTGGGATTCAGAGGGTGCTCAGAGCTTTTGCTGAGTTGCACCCACTCAGGATGGTGGCCATCTTACACCTTCCCAGAGCTCTGGGGAGAGGCTGCAGCCCCTCCCTTGAACATTCAACCCCACCCGGTGGCCATTGAAATACAAATTGAGGTTCATAAGCAACCAGCATCTGCCCCAACATCAGAAAATTCCCTTACACTGAGCACCTGAGGGAGTTTTTTATTCAACTGAGAACACAAGGCTCTTCAAGTAACCGCGACTAATAGCCTCCAGGCAAAAGCTAGAGAATAACTGAAACATTCCTGAGCTTGCAACTCAGCCCAGGAAAGTAAGACTTGACAGTGGTGTTTGACATGGGTCCTCACATGCTCATCCAAACCCAGGAGAGAAAGCCACAAACAGCAAAATTACAAAACCCACAGAGAAAATTTGGCAGGCTCCAAAGCCCACTGTGATAGCCAAAATGGAGAAACAATGAAACAAATGCCAAATGAAAGAACAAGAGACCTCTACCAAAGTTGAGATAAATGAGGAGCAATTAAGCAAGTTAACAGACCTACAATTCAGAGCCATGACCTTGAGGAAGCTCAAGAGCATGAGTAAGGACATCAACAATCTCAGTAAAGACATAGAAATGTTGAAAATCAACCAAAGAGAAATTAGAAACCACCAAGAAGAAATGAAGAAGGACATATCAGAAATAAAGAACACACTGGAAGATTTAAACAGCAGAGTAAAGAAAGCTGAGGACCGGATGAGTGAATTAGAACATGGTAGAAAAAATCAACCAATCAGATAACCTAAAGAAGAAAAAAAAACCTTCAAAAATAGGAATATAGCTTAAGAGAACTGTGGGACAATGGGAAATGTAATAATATTCGCATCATAGGAGTCACCGAAGAGGATGAAAATGGTCAAGGGTTAGAGAATATATTTCAAGAAACAGTGACAGAAAACTTTTCTAACTTGGAGAAGAAAGAAGGCATTCAAGTTCAAGAAGCACAGAGATCCGCAAGTAAGAAGAACCCAAACAGGCACACACCAAGACACATAGTAATTAAAATGCCAAAAATTAAAGACAATGAGAGAATCCTAAAGGCAGCAAGAAATAAGCTATAGGTTACCTACAAAGGAAACCCAATAAGGCTCTCAGCTGACTTCTCAACAGAAACACTACAGGCCAGAAGGGAATGGCATGAAGTAATCAATGTCATAAAAAAACAAGGATATGAATCAAAGACTACTTTACCCAGCAAGGCTGTCATTAAAAATAGAAGGTCAAATAAAGAGCTCACCAGACAAAAAAAGGTTAAGGGAATATATGAGAACCAAACCAGCACTGTAAGAAATGTTAAAAGGACTGCTGTAATTAGTAGAAGAAATAGGAAGAAAAAGAGAACCAGACTAAACGAAAATGGCAATAAATAAGTATGTATCAATAATATCACCTTAAATGGAAATGGATCCAATGCTCTGATAAAAAGACACAGTGTAGCTGATTGGATAAGAAAGCATGACTCATCTATAAGTTGTTTGCAAGAGACCCACCTCACAACACAAGACTCACATAGGTTGAAAGTGAAGGGATGAAAAAAAATCTTCCAGGCAAACAAAAAGGAATAAAAAGCTGGGGTAACAATACCCATATCTGATAAAATAGATTTCAAAATGAAGGCCATAACTAAAGACAAAGAGGGCCAAACCATAATATTAAAGGATCTATCCAAAAGGAAGATATAACCTTGATAAACATATATGCACCCAATATAGGAGCACCAAAATATATTAAAAATCTTCTAGAGGACTTCAAAGGAGAAATCGACAGCAATACAATCATAGCAGGGGACTTCAACACTCCACTGGCATCACTAGACAAAAAATTAGCAAAGAAACAGACTCTAAATGAAGCACTAGACTAAATAGATTTAATATATATCTACAGACAATTACACCTCAGAACTGCAGAATTCACAATCTTCTCAACTGAACATGAGACATTCTCAAAGATAGACTACATGTAAGGACACAAACTAAATCTCTACAAGTTCAAGAAGACTGAAATCATATCAAGCATCTTCTCAGATCACAATGGCATGAAACTAGAAATCAATTTAAATAAGAACATGCAAAGACATGTCAACACATGGAGGCTAAATAGCATGTTATTAAACAATAAATGGGTTACCAAGGAGATCAAGAAAGAAATTAAAAACCTACTGGAAACCAATGAAAATGAACACACAACAACACAAAATCCATGGGATGCAGTGAAAGCAGTTCAGAGAGGGAAGTTCATAGCACTACAGGCCTACCTCAAGAAACAAGAAAATTTCTAATAGACTACCTAAACTCACAACTTAAAGAACTAGAAAGCAAACAAAAAGAAAACCCCAGAGCAAGTAGAAGGAAGGAAATAGTAAAGATCAGAGCAGAAATAAATGACATAGAGACCAAAAAAACAATTCAAAGGATCAATGAAACAAAGAGCTGGTTTTTCAAAAAGATGAAGATTGATGGACCCTTAGCTAGACTCTCCAGGAAACAAAGAGAGAGAATCCAAATACACAAAATCAGAAAATGAAAGAGGACAAATAACAACTGACACCACAGAAATACACAAGACTGTTAACAACTACTATGAACAATTACATGGCAACAAATTTGACAATCTAAGTGAAATGGACAAATTTTTATACATAGTCTCCCAAAACTGAACAGGGAAGAGATAGAAAACTTGAACAGACCAATAACAACTAAGGAAATTGAAAATGTAATCAAGACTCTCCCAGCAAACAAAAACCCAAGCCTCCTGTCTCTAAAATACTGCTCCCTGGAACCTCATCCTATTGATGTATAAACATTTCAAATGTGATTACTATAAAAAAATTATACAGCCCTGGCCGGTTTTGCTCAGTGGTTAGAGCCTCGGCCTGCGGTCCTGAGAGACCCGGGTTCGGTTCCCGCTAAGGGCGTGTATCTCGGTTGCAGTTTGTCCCCGGCCCTGGTCGGTTGTGCGGGTGGCAGCTACTCGATGTGTCCCTTCACGTCGATGTTTCTCTCTCTCTCTATTCCTCTCTCTCCCTCCCACTCTACCTGAACAAAAAATGGAAAATTGTCCTCGGGTGAGGATAAAAAAAAAAAAATTATACAAGATAATGTACTTCTGGGTTCCACAGAGAACTTGGGTTATATTTAGCATTAAAAGAAATGAGAGGTTTAACAGAGAGAATGGATCAATTTTCTAGCTTTAAAGAAATACAATTGAAATATAACATTTTATAAGTTTAACGTGTGCAATATATTGATTTGATACATTTATGTATTGCAAAATTATTACCACCATAGGGTTAACCAACACCTCCATCATGTCACATAATTATCTTTTTTTGTGTGTGTGTGAGAATATTTAAGGTCTAATCTCAGCAACTTTCAAGTATATGCTACGGTATTGTTAACTATAACCACAATAGTGTGCATCAGATCCCCAGAACTTACTCATTTTCTAACTGGAAGTTTGTACTCTTTTACTAATACTTCCTCACCCCCCCCCTTAACTCAACCACTAGTAACCACCATTCCACTATGTTTCTATATGTTCCGCTTACTCTAGATTTCACAGACAAGTGATATGAAGTATTTCTCTGTCTGACATTTCATTTAACATAATGCCCTTAAGGTCCACCTTTGTTGTCACAAATGGCAGAATTTCCTTCTGTGCCATGCCACATTTTTATGGAATGGATCAATTTTTAACTTACATTAAGATCCTTGTTTGGTTCTGTGGTTACTGATCTCTCATATTATATAAATTTGACACAGAGAGTGGTGCCTAAGAACATAAAAAGATAGATAATTTTAGAGCTAGACGAGTTCATATTTGTGTAATTTATCTGACTGTTATGACAGATAAATAAACTGAAGGGTAGAAAAGAAAGGGTTTGGCTGAATATTATATTGTATATTAATGATAAAGAAAACCGAAATCCATGTTTTCTAATTAAAGTTCAATATTCTTGTCACTGTTCCATGCCTAACATTGCTTAAGCATGCATTCCATGCCAAGCTCTTTTACACTCATCCATTCTTTAAATCACCGGAACAATGTATGATGTATGAAATGGTTCTTAATATTATCAACATATTACAGATGAAAAAAATGAGGCTCAGTGAGATTAAGAGACTTGTCTATAGTCTTATTGCTGATAAGTATATTATGGTCCAGGATTCAACTTAAGTCTATTTGACTTTTGAGTCTGAGCTCATAGCCACTACTCTATTCTGTCACCACTCTTCCCTGGTTTTTGTTGGTTTGTTTGTTTGTTTTTTTAAAGAATGTTTGTTTTCAATTTAAATACATCCTGTTTCTGTATAAGCATCACAAAAAATGAGAGAGAGAGAGAGAGAGAGAGAGAGAGAGAGAGAGAGAGGTTTTATTGAATTGATAGACTTTGGGGGATGAATTTGCTGAATAATTTTACCTGTGTCTACACAATTCCACAGGTCAAAAAGTGGGATAATACTTCACAAGATTTTAATTTCTACATTGTTTTCAAAGGAAAACCCAATATCATGCATTGCTAAGAGTTTATATAGATGGTGCTATACATATGATAGTATAAATAAATTTTAAAAAATTCTCATTAAAATGATGCCAGTGTTTCATGACCAAGACACGCACTCCTTGACTTGAATCATGAGAGAAAAATGTGTTCCTCTTTAGAATATTTTTTGAGTAATAAATACTGAGATGTAAGAAATAAAAATATGTGCTCTGTTTAAAATCAGAAAAAAAGTGTAATGAAAAGTCAGTCTTAGATTATTTGGTGTCATTCATTATTTGAATCAGTTAACAAACATTTATAGTTCTTTAACAGCAAGGTACTCTAGGAAACTGTGTGTCTGTCCTGGGGTTGAAGATGTAAAATACAAATTTGAAGATTTTTTTCTTTTCCAGTTTTATTGAATTTATTGGGGTGACATTGGTTAATACAATTATATAGTTTTCAGGTGTATAATTCTACAGTACATCATCTGTATATTGCATTGTGTTTATCACCTCAAGTAAAGTCTCCTTCATCACCATTTATTCCCTCTGTATCCTCTCTACCTCCCCTATCCCTAACACAGATTTGTATCAAAAGGGATGGGTATGTACAAATGGCTGTAGTAAATGACTAAAAGTGGTGTTTGTCTGCTTTTTCTTTCATTGCTGCCGTAACAAGTTACCTCAACACATATAGTTTGGGAGGTCAGAAATCTGATGCAGATCTTACTGGGTGAAAATTAAGATGTTGGCTAGGCTGAATCTTTGACTGAGGTCCTAGGAGATAATTTATTTCCTTTCCTTTTCCAGCTTCTAAAGGCTGCCCACATTCATTGGTACTTGGCCTTATTCCATATTTAAAGCCAGCAATGGCAGGTTGAGTCATTCTCACACTATATCACTCCAACCTTCTCTTCTGGCTCACTCTTCTACTTTTAAGGACCCTTGTGATTACATTGGGCTCACCTGGATAAGTCAGAATAATTTCCCTATTTTAAAGTCATTTGATTGGCAACCATAATTCAATTTTCAAACTTAATTTGCATTTGCTATACAACCTAACATATTCTCATAACAGATTAAGATGTGAATATTTTTTTAGAGGGGCATTATTCCTGCTATAAAAGTGTCACAAGAGGTAATCAAATAAAATACAAATGGAATTTAAAGAGAAATATTACATCTGGGCTGTCATGTGGAACAACCACATACATTGCCTGTGTCATATTTTTACAAAATAAACTTTTCTTTACTGGTCTCATTTCAGCCACCTCAGTTTGTGAATATAAATATAATCTTTGTATCTCAAAAAAAGTCCATCAAGGCAATTATTTTAGTAGATTGGACTGGTTTTGATACTCTGATTTTAGCTTATTTATATATTTATTTGTGGCCACTAAACTTATTAGGCATTCATAGCCTATCAACATATTTTGTAATGCAAAAAAGTAAGGGAAAGCAAAATATAACTTAAGCAATTTTAATTATTTAAAGGTGTGAATAATCCCTAATGACTACAGCTGTGGGTGTTAAATAAACAATAACTTTAGAATCAAATTTTTCATGACAGAAATAGTTTTCTAATTCACAGAATAATATTTTGGTGGACATTAAACATGATGTAATATTTGAACTCAGGAAGAAATTGTCCTCCTAATTGGAGAGACATGCTAACATAAAGACACAGTTTGAGGTCTATTGCCATTTTGTTTGTTCATATATTTTATCTTTTTCTTCAAAAAGACTCTTCATCATTTCATATAATAACGATTTGTTATCCAATTTACGTATCTCTAACTTTAATTCTAGGATCTTTCTCCCTGAATCTCTCTGAGTAATATGAAATATTGCAAATTAACTCAATCCTACTAGAACAATATCTGCCAATAAAGTCATTTTGTTTTCATTTTTATCATTGAAGTCATAACCTGACCCTTAGAAATTTTGAATAACTTTCCACATGATGGCAGTGCCCTGGGAGTTTTCCAAGCTTGTTCTCTGTCTTTGTCATACTGATGAGCACTAACTCAACTAACCAAGTATAAGTTGATGACCTGTGATATTGAAATTGATTTTCAAACAAAGCCAATTATGACTGTTCACAGTTCCAAGGAGAAAATTTAGAATAGGTGATTTCAAGATTACTGAAAAAAGAATAATCAAAGAAAAGAGAAAAAATAAACTGAACTTACATAGCACTTTCTCCTTTCACCTATTATCTCATTAAGTCCAACTAGGACTCTAGTAAGGCAAGCACTGTTATCTTCAGAAGTGGAAATATGAAATCTCAGAAATATTTCAAAGTAGGAAGTCTCTTGAAACAGAGTTCTTTGCCTTTCTGAATAAACCTCAAAATATTCATACTACTAACTGTGGAACTTTAAAGATGGCTGCATATTTTCTGATAGGATACATATTTCTTCAGCTGTCATTATCATTCATCTCCTGATATGATTTTGTCAAGAGATTGAACCCAGCCTGGCTGGTGTGTTTCAGTGGATGTAGCATCGTCCCATGGACTGAGAGGTCCAGTTCCATTCCTGGTCAGAGCACATGCCAGGGTTGCAGGCTCGATCCTCAGTAGGAGGTGGTAAGAGGCAGCCGATAGATGTTTCTCTCTCACATCGATGTTTCTATCTCTCTCTCACTTTCTCTCTCTGTAAAAAATAAATAAAACACATTTTTAAAAAAAGAGAGACTGAGGACTTCCAGTCAAGACGGAAGGTAAATGTGGAACTCACCTCCACCCACAACCACATCAAAGTTACAACTAAACTACAGAACAAACATCCATCAAAACCACCTGAAATCAAGCTGCATGGAAGTCCTACAACTACAAAATTAAAGAAGAGGACACATCGATATGGGTAGGAGGGGCAGAGGCACAGACAGGCTGGTCTCACACCCATGTGTGGTGGATAAAAATCAGGAGGGATACCTCGACAGGGAACGTCCTCCCTGAGGAGCAAGGGGTCCCGGTCCCAAACCAGGCACCCCAGCTTAGGGTTCCAGTAACCAGGAAAAGAAGTCCCCATAACCTCTGGCTGTAAAGACCAGTGGGAACTGAGGCTGAGGGAGGCTGAGGCTTCTAGAGTCCCAAGCATTTTATCTTAAAGGGCCCACACATGGACTTACTCAGACTTGCTCCCTCTGAGCTTCAGCATGGGTTGGGGGGAGGCAGCTTGAAAGACACCAGAGACATGTGGGGAAGAACTGACTTGTTTGGCCTCAGAGTAAGGGTTATAAAGGCAGCTTTCTCCTGAACAGACATGCTGGTGGAGGCCAGCGTTCCTTTGTTGAGCCCTTCCCCCATGAGTCTGGCACATGGGAACCATATCTGGGACTCCAAAAACCTGGCTCACACTGTTTGCCCTGCCCTGGTGATTCCCTGAGGCTCTGCCCCACCAAATTTTTGGGCCCACCCAAGCTATTTCCAGTGGCTTTACCATTGGATTGGCCTATTTTGGCTCCTGCTTCATATTTTTCTAAATTCTCTCAAACAAGCAGCATCTGGCCACAGCAAGCCTCATACCTCTTATTAAGTGGCCCCATCCCCAGCACTAGAAGCAGCCAGCCTAGGTTCACAGCCAAGAAACAAGCCATTGATTTGGAATATAAGGAAGAAAGAAAACACCCAATCAGAACAGCAAAAAGTAAAAAGAATTTCCCCCAAAATAAGGATAGTATAAGGAGCCTGTGGGACAACTTCAAGTGTATCAACATTCACATCACTGGAGTGCCAGAAGGAAAAAAGAGAGAGCAAGAACTTAAAAACTTATTTGAAAAAATAATGACAGAAAATTTCTCTAACATGATGAAGGAAATAGACATACAAGTTCAGGACGCACAGAGTCCCAAACAAGATGAATCCAAAGAGGTCCACACCAAGACACATCATCATCAAAATGCAAAAAGTTAAAGACAAAGAGTCTTAAAAGCAGCAAGAGAAAAGCAGTTTGTAACCTACAAAGGAACTCCTATAAGACTGTCAGCCAATTTCTCAAAAGAAACTTTGCAGATCAGAAATGAGTGGCAAGAAATATTCAAAATGATGAAAAGGAAGGACCTACAACCAAGATTACGCTATCCTGCAAAGCTATCATTTAAAACTGATGGCCATATATAGTTTCTCAGAAAAGAAAAAGCTAAAGGGGTTCATCACCACCAAACCAGTATTATATGAAACATCGATGGGTCTTCTTGGAGCAGAAGAAGACAAAAAATATGAACAATAAAATGGCAATAAAGACATATTTATCAACAATTAAATATACAAACAAAATGAGCAAACAGAACAGAAACAGGTTCAAAGATACAGAGATCTCTTTGTTGGTTCCCAGATGGGTTGGGGCTGGAGGGCTGGGTGAAAAAGATGAAGGTATTAAGAAGTACAAATTGGTTGTTTGACTGACAAACCTCTAAGGGAAAGGGGGGGTGGGGTGAAGGGGGGGGGGCATCTGTAATATATTCAACAGTAAAGATGTTTTGTTTTTGTTTTGTTTTTTAAAGATCACAGCAATGATCCAAGATAGAGCAAGATAGAAGCTGCAAGGTATTTTCTGACATAGTCTTAGAGTCACACACTGTCATTTCCATAATATTCTGCTGGTTCCACAGGTCATCCCTATTCACTGTGATAAGGGGCCAAACAAGGAAGGCATCACTGGGGACCATCTGGCAGGATGGCTACCACATAGAGGGATACAGAGCCACACAGAGTCTGAGGCCTAGAGTGCCATTCTAAAAAGTGCTGAGCTATGGGGCTGGCTTGTCAGATTTTTGCATTCTATTTGTGCAAGGGTAGAGGCACCTAGATAATATTTCTAGCTACTCCACATATTTTTAACACAATTCATTTCACATCTCATGCAATTCATGGAGTCTGTGGTGTAAAGTTTCCTACATTTTGGTTCTGTGGAGAGAATTCAGGGGAGTCTTTGGACTTTGATGGGAAAAAAAATATGCCTGTATTTTTATAAGGTTCTAAGTGAATGTCAACACACCACAGTCTTCCTAGCAGTACCTATGACTTTGTCACCAACACATATTGAAGATATTTTGACTTCATTTTACAGCTGTTGCAAATATCTTAAAAGACCATTTATACTCATCACTATTTCAAAATTGTGGTGATTATTAGACCTGCTGCTAGATCTTGTTATTTTCTGTGTTAATAAAGAAGCACACATATTAATTTCAAAAGAGAGTGAGAGATTGAACCCAATGCTTAGAAAGGGAATATACAGCTCTGAATAAGCAGACTTTGAGTATCATAAGACTAATGCTTTGACATGGTAGTCACTCTCTGTTACTCTCCACTACAGTTTTCTCTATTCTGGAATAGATAAAGCAGCTTCTAGGTATGGTCTAATTTACCCAAGGGTCTGAATATCTCCTCTCTCCATACCATCATCCCCTTATCTGAGTTAATGCTTCCCTGCAGAACATTCCAGTACAGATGGAAACACAGGTATTCAAGGCTGCTCTGGCCTTATGCCTCATTGATTTGGTGCCATTGAATGTTTCTACAGCAAAAATACACTTGCTTTTAAACTGTGTTTAGTCAAGAAGTGGTCATATCATTTGTGAGAGAACAAAAGACTTTTCAGAAAAGTCTTCTGGTAGGGTGGTTACCTGGGTTTATAAACCAGTGAAAATACTGCAGATTGATCTTGCTGCATAAGGCGACTCAGTGTCTACTTCCCTGCTTTAGCCTAACAAGCTAGTTACATGTCTGAATGAAACCCAGGCCTTAAAGATATTTGTTCATGGGCCAATGACCCATAAATGCTTTGGCATGAGCCTGATAGCTGGAACTCATGAGCATCTAGGCGTTTAGTCTCAGACAGCCCAATAGAAGAAAAAGGCACTGCCTAGTATTGAGGAGGAAATTTTAGTGCCTGAAATGGCAAAAGCTCTTCATCCCTGCTTGTCCTATGTGTATCCAGACCTGGAAATATCTGTGATGTTCATCAGCATCTGGCTGTTCCCACCCTAATTCAGAGCAGATGGCTTCTTATATGTTATGATTTTATAAAGAAAGCCTCTTCCAATTTTCAAAAACATCTGCCACCCACTATCTAGGTCAAAAATGCTATAATGTTGTTGAAAGCATAGCCTCTGGGTTAAGAATACCTGAGTTTGAATTCTGTCTCTGCCATTTACTGTGTGACCTTGGTCATGTTTATTAACCTCTTGGTATTCCAGTTCCTTAATTCCAGTTCAATAACTGTGGATGGTAATAATACCCACTCGTTAGGATTGTTACAAGGATCAAATGAGATCATGCTTCTAAAGTGCAAAGTACAGGCTTAACTCATTTAGTTCTCAATAAATGGTAATTATTATTATTAATTTGCCAATTAAAAGAACATTAAGTGGTATCTACCCCTAGGGTGGGGATCCAATGTAATGTATGACTGAGAATACATATGACAAGGATAGAAAGGTTGAAAAAGAAACAGGGATGGGTATACTGAAGGGAAGATGTGGGAGTAGTGGAGAGACAAGAGTACTAAAATCACCAAAGTGAATCTCACTCCAAAAAATTAATTTCCCAATACCTGGCGCTATCACAGTACTTGTATATAGATATCCATATTAAGAAATCAGATGGTTAACTTAGACTTAGTTAAGGGGATTGCATTTTTCTCTGCTAACTTAAAAAAATATATAATAATGTATAAGGAAATTACTGAGCTGCACTTTCATAGTATCTATGTAGAAAATAGACTGAACTTAAATCAATGCTTTTATTGACTCCCTGTAAATACTGCAAAACCAAAAGGAAATTAAGGTGGTTGGCTGGAGTTTTAGGCCAATATCAATGTTTCCATAAAAGCAGATAGATAAATTATTGGAAGAATAATAGAAGCCACTTCAGCTGCTTAATAAAATGTCTTCCACAGAATTTATAGAATAAAAGAACTTTAGTGTCCATGTAGTATAGTGGCCAAACCCTGGGCTGAAATTTGAAACCTGAGTTATAATCCCACCTCTACTAATAATTTATTCTATGACCTTAGAATATTTATTTAATTTTTTTTTTTATCCTCACCTGAGGACATTTTTCGATATTTTGTTCAGATAGAGTGGGAGGGAGAGAGAGAGAAACATCGACATGAAAGGGACACACCGAGTGGTTGCCACCCGCACAACCCAACCAGGGCCGGGGACAAACTGCAACCGAGGTACGTGCCCTTATCGTGAACTGAACCCGGGTCTCTCCAGACCGCAGGCCAACGCTCTAACCGCTGAGCCAAACCGGCCAGGGCTATTCATTTAAATTTTATGTTGCTTAGTTTCCCTATCTTCAAAACAGGGATGATAATTTTTCTCTGCAATTTGCATTGTTAATATGAGGATTAAATAAAATAATAAATACAGAGCAGGGCAAAAGTAGGTTTACAATAGGTTGTATGGAAAATAATACAATAACTAATAAATAATAATACAAGAATAAACTGTGTTTCATGTACTCACAACTGTAAACCTATTCTTCTCTGCTCTCTATAAAAAACTATGAAATATTAAAAACTCTAATAATATAAGCTATAAAGTAGAAAATGCCCTCTTAAAGTTACAACTTCCAACAAGGCATCCCAAAAATGTAATGTAGCTGTCTCATACCATTTTTAGAGATCCCAGAAGAAGAAATCTACAGAACAATATTAGTGGTTTGTTCAGTGTTTCAGAAGATTTTGCCATTATGGTATTCTATTTTATATCTAGTGTAAATTTATCTAACTGCAATGAAAGGCAACATTTATTGAAGAAAAGGGAAAACAATCATTGTCATCCATATTTCTGCAAAATAATATATAATTCTTAAATGGAACTTCCTATAAGTTAAGTGCTATTTTAAGAACATAACAAATATTATTTTATTTAATTCTTCCAAATCTGTGTATGAGGAACATACTACTATTATCTCAATTTTACAGATATAAAACAGAGGCATCAAGAATTCAGGTGACTTGCCAGAGGTCACATAGCTAGTAAGATACAAAACTGAGGACTGAACTAAGGCAGTATGGCTCCAGAGTCCTTGTTCAATATAAGTTTAATAGAATCCTGATCACTTTGTGCCATTTCAACAATAATTTAGTCCCACAGAATCATAATTAGAAAGATTCTGTCCTCCTAAAACATGAGTTCCTGCTAAATAGTCCCCAGCATTCAGCTTTGGCTTGGTAACTTTTCTTCAATAGACTCACTTCCTTTCAAGTTTGATAAAAATGTATTCCTTGGACATTTAGGTAAACTTTTTCTTTGTATGTTTTACTTGTTTGTTTTATTTCTGCTTTTTTGGAATAACACAAAATAAACCAATAGGCCTTCTATATACCAAAACCTAAAATATTTGCTGACAGATTTCTTGATCTCATTCACCCCCTGGTCCTCTGAAAATCTTCCCTTTTCCCAGTTAAACACTGCTAGTTCCTTCAATTGTCCATTGTCTTTTAGTGACATGTGTTCCAAAACGCTTTACCATCCTAGACATTCCTTTTTGGGCACACTCTAGTCTATCAATAGTCCTCTTAAATATGGCACAGTACATAAAATACACAATTTAAGATGTCATCTAAAGTTCAGTGGAACCAATACTTCTATTGTTCTGGATCCTACCTTCCTATAATGTAGACAAAGACTGAATTAGCATTTTTGGCAAGCTAGTCACCCTGCTTATGCTCTTAGCCAAATAAAATCCCAAGACTGTACTTTTGCAGTTGGATTTTTGGACCTGAATGAAAAACTTTACATTTTTTTTCTGATTAAATGTCATCTGGTTAGTTTCAACCCATCATTCCAAACAACTGAGATCTTTTTGAATAAGAATTATGTCCTCCAAAGAATTAACTGTCCCTCCCAACTTCCTCTCATTTGCAAATGTGATAAGTATAATTTATATGTCATCTAACTCACCAATAAAAAATTCAGAACAGGACAGCACCCTGAGAGAGGGCTCTCTAGGGGTCAACAACAATGGTTCATTAATCAAACACATTTGAAATAAATGCCTGCTGACTGCCCAAAATTCCCCACCATGACATATTTCTCTGGCTCTGCCTCAAGCTCTGCACTATTTTTTTTCCAAGTTGGACCAGGTAAATAATGTGTGGAGTTCAGTACAAAACAAAAATGTGAGTCTCCTCATTCAAAAGTTATAAAAGTTTCCAGATAGTAAAAGCAGATCATTAAATCAAGTGTGGGGCCCTTCTGAGCAAGAGATACTACGTGAATACACAAGTCACATGCCCATGAAAGCAGCCATATCCCCAAAATTTGCTGTGACAAAGACTGTAAGCAAAATCCACAAAAGCTGTTTTCTTTTCTTTTTAAGCACATACATAAACTACATGTGTCAGCCTCCACTGCAATTAGGTGTGACCATGAGTCTGAGTTCTAGCCAGTGCAATGTGAATGAAAGTGATATGTACTGCTTCCAGGCCTGGCCCATAAAAACCTCCCAAGCACAATTTTTCATGCCCTTTTCTCTTCTATCAGCTAGATACAGATAATAATGGAGACCTTGGAATCCACATGCCAGAGATGGTAAAAACCTAGTTCCTTGAAAGCTGGGGATTGGGTGGGGTGGAAGGGGAGGAGGATGTTAATGGGGGGAAAAATGAGAAACATCTGTAACAAAAACAAATTAATAAATAAAAAATAAAAATAGAAAAAAATAATCTATTAAAAAAACACCTTTTAAGGACTTTGTGTGAGTAAAAAATAAATTTGTATTAATGTTGAACCACTGTACATTTGTGGATAATACAATTACCTATAAGGCTAGTTGAAATTCATATTCCTTGGTCCCTCTAATAAAGAATAAAATTTTATAGGTCTGAGGTAGAGAGCGGGAATCTATATTTATTAACAAGCCTCCTGCAGCTAATTCTGATGATAAGGCAAGTTTGAAGACCCATTGCACTAGGTTTTTTCTTCCATTTTCCCTATCACAATGCCTACTTTTTCTATTTTTTTTTATTTCTTCTAGTTCTTGTTTCCCAGGTGAGATTTATTTCATTTCTTTTTTTTTTTTTTTTTTTTTTAATCCTCACCCGAGGACATTTTTCCATTTTTTGTTCAGGTAGAGTGGGAGGGAGAGAGAGGAACAGAGAGAGAGAGAGAAACATCGACGTGAAAGGGACACATCGAGTGGCTGCCACCCACACAACCCAACCAGGGTCGGGGACAAACTGCAACCAAGGTACGTGCCCTTAGCGGGAACCGAACCCGGGTCTCTCAGGACCGCAGGCCGACGCTTTAACCGCTGAGCCAAACCGGCCAGGGCGATTTCTTTAGTTAATCTGTTTTAGTATTACAGTTTTGGTGACTGAGCTTAAACAGGCATCTTGTAATTTGGGAATGAAAGTTACATGCAAGAAATAGAAGAATAGAAAGAGAGCAGAAGGCTAGATCAATGATGACTTCTTTAAGCTTCCATACCAAACATGAACTAACTCTTGAGATTTTTCCTTTTTTTTTTTTTTTTGGCTTCAGAAAATGAATGCTTATGTGTAATAGAAAAACTATCAAGTAGGTTTTTTCTGCTATATGTAGTAGAATCTAATCCTCAACCACAGGGAATTGTGTTGTAATATGGGGCTCTTTCAGGGTCTACAATAAATAAATATATATAAAATTTCTTTATGCTGATTATGTCTCTCTGCTTTCATATAAAATCAGGTCTTCCCTAACTGAATTGTCCAGACAATTGAGTGGCATGGTGGAAGTACTATAAATTGATACTTAATTTTACTTGGTTCATTATTCATCTGGTATTTCTCTTTGGTCATCAAGAAATGTCTCATCAAAGCTAGAAATGTCACTGTAAAAGTCTTAAAAATATCAGAGAGAGTATGATGATTGGTAATTTTTAATGAATAAAGATGCACCTTATACCAGTTTCCTGTGGTCTAAATGTTTGTGCCTACTTAAAATTCATATGTTGAAATTTAATGAACAAAGAGAGGAAAAATGGCAGTGGAGTGACGGAAGCTACACAGGCTATCTACCAGTACCAAACTGGAATTACAACTAAAGTAAAGAAAAATCATCAGGAAGAAACAACTGAAAAGCAGGTGGAGAGAACCCATATAACCAGGGACAGAAAGAACATGCCAAATAGAGCCTGATAGGAACTGCAGAAGCATGAGAGGGTGGGCTGGGAGGAAACAGACAGCAGCTGAGGGCTCTTTGAGCTGTGAGTGGTTCCTGCTGAGAAAACAGGGGTGTTAAAAAGCACCAGATCAGCTACAGCCTCTCACCTTGGGCTCTGGCAAAGGGAATGCAGACTGGACTGGAACTGTGTGTGGAGAGAGCCTGGGGGCTCTTGGCTCAGGAGAGAGCTGGAGGAGAAGATACTGGGATTTTTTAACAGAATCACTCCCTCATAAGACAGTAGCAATTTTAGTCAAACAGCCCCTTCCCAGAGCCCTGGGGAGAAGCAACAGCCCCTTCTTCAGGAATTCAGGACCACCAGGCAGGGTGAGGGAAATGCAGATTGAGGCTCATTAACATATAGAGTCTGACAGCAAGCAAGTGTCCAACCTGCTGGAAATCCCCTTACACCTGAGGGACTTTTTATTCAGCTGAGGGCTACAAATAGAGACTCATAAAATAACTGAGACAGATAGCCTCCAGGCATAAACTAGAAGATAACTGAACCTTTCCATGGCCTGCAAATCTACTGAGAAAAGTAAGACTTGATAGTGGTGTTTAACATGGAACCTCTCACACTCATCCAAACCCAGTAGAGGGATCAAAAAACGGTGAAATACCAACAACAAGGTAAATTTGGCAGGCTCAAAAACCCACTGAGAAAGCCAAAATGGTGAAACAAAGAAACAAATCACAAATGAAAGAAGAAGAAAATTCTGCAGAAGAAGAGATAAATCAAATGAAATTAAGCAATATATCAGAGGAAGAGTTCAGACTGATGATAATGAGGAAGCTCAACAACATGAGTAAAGATAAGGAAATGCTGAAATCAACCAATTGGAAATGAAGAATGACATAGCAAAAATAAAGAACACACTGGAAGGAAGAACGAGAGAGTAGAGGAAGCTGAGGATCAGATCAGTGAATTAGAAAACAGGGCAAAGAAAAACACAAATCAACCAATCAGAGAACCTAAAAAAACAAACAAACAAACAAAAAAAAAAAAACAATTAAAAAACAGTAAGATAGAAAACGTATGTATTATAGGAAGATGGCAGAGGGAGGGTGATTGTGTGAGAGAGTGAGCGAGTTTGTGAGAGAGTGTGAGTGGACGTGGAGATGGACAACCAAACCCGAGCAGTGCAGAGACACAGAGCAGAAAGTTCCTGTGCTGTGGATGAGAGCAGCCGGCTATCACACTAAACTGACCTTTAGGGCGCTTCTGCCTGCACCACAGGGAGGACCCACTATTTTGGAAGATCCCAGGTCTTCCCTGGGAGGAGACAGTGGGAGCAGCTAGGTCCCAGCAATCTGACCCCACCAGCACACCTGGCACCATTGGACAAGTGGACACTGTTAACACAGAACTGTGCACTGTAGTGGAGCTCCCTGCCGTGGGTGCCTGTCGTGGAAGCCACAGACAGCCTAGAGCCCAGCACCATCCTCCATAGTAGCAGCCAGATCAGAGTTTAGATATACCCCCGGCAACAGAGGCTGGGGAGCAGATATCCGTTCCCAGGCAATAGAAGCACAGACCAGCAGCTGAATCTCATCCCCAAAAACTACAGCAAAAAATGAGGAGGAGTTGAGTCTCGCTGTGCAGCAGCACTCCCCAACCGCCAGCTGCAGGACCTGGGGATCCACAGAGGCCTGTGTGGTCCAGTAGCCAACAAGAGCAGTGGGAAGCAGGAGCCTGGAGAGATTGGTGCCATCCAGCTGCCTGCCCGTGGGAACTGCAGGGTGCTGGGTCACCAGAGAGGCCTGTGTGACCCAGCAGGGACTGTGATATCCAGTTACCCACGGGAAATGCAGGTTGCTGAAACACCAGAGAGGCCTGTGAGACCCAGAAGAGACTGTGCAATCCAGTTATCCATGGGATATGCGGGGTGCTGAAACACCAGAGAGGCCTGTGCAACCCACTAGCCCATAACATAGGCATAGAGCCAGGTCCCCAAAAAGACTTTGTGATTCAGTTACCCACAAAATCTACAGGGTGCAGGCACACCAGAAAGGCCTGTGCACCCAGCACCCAAGATAGGCTTAGAGGATGTGAAAATGGAGGCAGCGTGAATAGAAGCTACACAGAGGATATCCCAGGACCAAACGAGAAAAGTAAAATAAAGACAAATCCTCAGAAGAAAAGCAGCAGGACAGGACCATATAACCAGGGACACTGGTAGGATCTGCAGAGGCGAGAGAGGGTGGCCGGGTGGGAGCAAGAGGAAAGCAGCAGACTTAACTGTGAGCAGTGCCTTTGGGGAATAAAGTCCAAGCCCGCTCCACAGCACAGAGAGCTGGGGCAGAGGACTAAAATAGCCACAGCCACTCACCTGGAGGTTATGGTGGAGGGAAGGCAGACTGAACTGGAATTCTGTGGGGACACCCGGAATTTGGAGGGCACTCCGAATTTTGGCTGAGTTGCGGCCACAAAGGACGTTGGCCAGTGTGCTCCTTCCCAGAGCTCTGGGGAAAAGCAGCAGTCTCCCCCCTCAGAGATTCAGCCTTTCCCAGGTGAGGAAAAGAAATGCAAACTGAGGCTCATTAATAACCTGAACTTATCCCACCCTCTGGAATCCTCTTAAGCAGAACACCAGGGCTACATTGCAAGGCACTGAGTTATTGAGACTATTAGCAACCAGGAAAAAGCTAGAGAATAACTGAACCTTTCCTGGGCTTGCAAATCTACCCAGGAAAGTAACACTTGACAGCGTTGTTTAACTTGGGCCCACCCAGGCTCATCCAAACTTGTAGAGGGTGCCACAAACAGCAGAACCACAACACCCACAGGAAAAATTTGGCAGATTCCAAAACCCACTGAGATAGCCAAAATGGTGAAACAAAGAAACAAATCCCAAATGAAAGAACAAGAGAACTCTATCAAAGATGAGATCACCTAAATGCAGCAAAGCAAATTATCAGAGGTAGAGTTCAGAGCCATGATCTTGAGGAACCTTAACAGCATGAGTAAGGACATAAAAAACATGAGTAAAGACATAGAAATGTTAAAAATCAACCAAGTGGAAATTAAACACCACCAAGAAGAAATGAAGAATGACATATCAGAAATAAAGAACACATTGGAAGGTCTAAACAGCAGAGTAGAGGAAGCTGAGGTCCGGATCAGCACATTAGAAGAAAGGGTATTGAAAATAAACCAATCAAAAAACCAAAAGGAAAAAAAAAAAATAAAAACAGAAAGACAGCTAAAGAGAACTGTGGGACAACTGAAAACATAATAATATTCGCATCATAGGGGTCCCTGAAGTGGAATAAAATGGGCAAGGGTTAGAGAATATATTTGAAGAAACAGTGACAGAAAACGTTCCTAACTTGGTAAAGGAAGAAAGAATTCAAGTTCAAGAAGCACAGAGAGCCCCAAGTAAGAAGAACCCAAACAGGCCCACACCAAGACACATAGTAATTAAAGTGCTAAAAATTAAAGACAGACAGAGAATCCTAAATGCAGCAAGAGTTAAGCAACAGGTTACCTACAAAGGAAACCCCATAAGGCTCTCAGCAGACTTCTCAACAGAAACACTACAGGCCAGAAGGGAGTGACATGAAGTAATCAAAGTCATGAAAAACAAGGATCTGAATCTAACACTACTCTATCCAGCAAGCCTATCATTCAAAATAGAAGGTCAAATAAAGAGCTTTCCAGACCAAAAAAAATAAAAAAATAATAAGAAAAAGACTAAGGGAATATATTAACTGCAAACCAGCACTGCAAGACATGCAAAAAAAAAAAAAAACTACTATAATTAGTAGAAGAAACAGAATGAAAAATAGAACCACACTAAACAAAAATGGCAATAAATACGTACCTATCAATTATCACTTTAAAGGTGAATGGTTTGAATGCTCTGATAAAAAGACACAGATTAGCTGAGTAGATAAGAAAGCATGACTCACATATATGTTGTTTACAAAAAACCAACCTCACAACAAAAGTCTCACATAGGCTGAAAGTGAAGGAATGGAAAAAATCTTTCAAGCAAATGGAAGAAAAACAGTTGGTGTAGCAATACTCATATCTCATAATGCAGATATTAAATTTGAAGACCGTAAATAGAGACAAAGAAGGCCACGACATAATATTGAAAAGATCTATCAAACAAGAAGATATAACCTTGGTAAACATATATACACACAATATAGAAGCACCAACATATATAAAAATCTGAAGGACTTCAGAGGAGAAATCATCAACAATACAATCATAGCAGTGGACTTCAATAACCCCTCTGACATCACTGGATAGATCTTCTAGTCAAAAAAATTAACAAGGAAACACAGACTCTAAATGAAGCACGAGATCAAATGGATTTAATTGATACCTACAGAGAATTACAACCCAAAACTGTAAAATTTACATTCTTCTCAAGTACACATGGGACATTCTCAAAGATAGACCACATTCTAGGGCAACAACTAAGGCTCTACGAGTTCAAGATGATTGAAATCATATCAAGCATCTTTTTAGATAACAACGGCATGCACCTAGAAATCAATTGAAACAAAACATGCAAAGACATTTGAAAACATGGAGGCTAAATAGCATGTTATTTAACAATAAATGGGATACCATGGAGATCAAGGAAGAAATTAAAAACTTCCTGGAAACCAATGAAAATGAACACACAACAACACAATATCTATGGCATGCACCAAAAGCAGTTCTGAGAGGGAAGTTCATAGCACTACAGGCCTATGTCAAGAAGCAAGAAAAACTTCTAATAGACTATCTAATCTCACCACTTAAAGAACTAGAAAGCAAACAAAAAGAAAACCCCAGAGCAAGTAAAAGAAAGAAAATAGTAAAGATCAGAGCAGAAATAAATGACATGGAGACAAAAAAAAAAAAAAAAAATTCAAAGGATCAATGAAACAAAGAGCTGGTTCGTTGAAAAGATAAACAATATTGATGGACCCTTAGCTAGGCTCACCAAGAAACAAAGTGAGAGAACCCAAATACACAATATCAGAAATTAAAGAGGAGAAATAATAACTGACACTACAGAAATACAATGGATTGTTAACAAACATTATGAACAATTATATGGCAACAAATTTGACAATCTAAGCAAAATAGACAAATTTCTAGAAACACATAGTCCTCCAAAACTGGACCGGGAAGAGACAGAAAAGTTGAACAAACCAATTACAACAAAATAAATTGAAGATGTAATCAGGACAAGCCAGCAAACAAAAGTCAGGGCCCGGATGGCTTCAAGGAGGAATTTTACCGAACATTCAAAGAAGAATTAATATTGATTTTCCTCAAACTATTTCAAAAAAAATTTAAGAAGAAGAAACACTTTCTAACTCGTTTTATGAGGCCAGCATAATTCTAATTCCAAAACCAGAAAAAGACATTACAAAAAAGAAAACTACAGACCAATATCCCTGGTGAACATTGATGCCAAAATCTTGACCAAAATACTAGCAAATTGAATCCAGCAATACATCGAAAAAATTATTCACCATGACCAAGTGGAATTTATCCCAGGGATGCAAGGCTGGTACAATATTCGCAAATGAATAAATGTGATACACCACATAAACAAAATGAAGAATAAAAATTATATGATCATATCAATAGACAGTGAAAAAGCATTTGACAAAATCCAGCACCAATTTCTGATAAAAACGCTCAGCAATCTGTAAATAGAGGGATCATATCCCGACCTAACAATGGCCATACATGAAAGACCTACAGCCAACATAATACATAAAGGGCAAAAATTAAAGCATTTTCCTTAAGAACAGGAAAAAGACAAGGATGCCCACTTTTGCCACTCTTATTTAACATAGTACTGGAAGTGTTAGCCACAGCCTTCAAACAGGAAGAAAAAATAAAAAGGATACAAATTGGAAAGGAGGAAGTGAAACTGTCATTATTCACAGATGACATGATACTATATGTAGAAAACCACCAATGACTCCATCAAAAATGTACTAGACTTAATAAGTGATTTTGGCATAGTATGAGGATACACAATTAACGTCAAGAAATCGATGGCATTCTTTTTTTTGTTTGTTTTTTTCCTCACTCGACGACATTTTTCCATTTTTTGTTCAGGTAGAGTGGGAGGGAGAGAGAGGAAGAGAGAGAGAGAGAAACATCGATGTGAAAGGAACACATCGAGTGGCTGCCACCCGCACAACCGACCAGGGCCGGGGACAAACTGCAGCTGAGGTACATGCCCTTAGCGGGAACCGAACCCGGGTCTCTCAGGACCGCAGGCCGATGCTCTAACCGCTGAGCCAAACCGGCCAGGGCTCGATGGCATTCTTATACACAGATGATGAACTCACAGAAAGAGAAACTAAAAAGAAAATCCCATTTACAATCATGGCAAAAATATCAAGATACCTAGGAATAAACTTTACCAAAGAAATAAAGGACCTATTCGCAGAAAACTACAGGTCATTGAAAAAAGAAATAGAGGAAGATATAAAAAAGTGGAAGCACTTACCTTGTTCATAGATTGGAAGAATTAACATCATTAAAATGTCTATACTACTCAAAGCAACTATAGATTCAATGCAAGCCCCATCAAAATACCAATGACCTACTTCACAGAACTAGAATAAATACTTCAAAAGTTCATATGGAACCAAAAAAGACCCTAAATTGCCACAGCAACCTTGAAAAATAACAAAGTTGGAGGGAAATCATTACCAGATTTCAGGTTATATTACAAAGCCACAGTAATCAAAACAGCCTGGTACTGGCACTGGAACAGGCATACAGATCAGTGGAACAGAACAGAGAACCCGGAAATGGAACAAAGGCAATATGCTCAATTAATATTTGACAAAGGTGTCAAGAGCCTTCAGTGGAGTAAAGACAGCCTCTTTAATAAATGGTGCTGGGAAAATTGGACAGCTACATGCAAAAATATGAATCTAGATCATCAACTTACACCACACACAAGAAAAAACTCAAAATGGATAAAAGACTTAAATGTGACTCATGAATCCATAAAATTCCTAGGAGAAAATTTAGGCATCAAAATTTCAGACATCATACGCAGCAGAATTTTTATTGATACATCACCTAAGGCAACAGAAACAATGGAGAAAATGAACACATGGGACTACAACCAAGTCAAAAGCTTCTACACAGCAAAAGATATAGTCATCAAAATGGAAAGGCTACCCACTGTATGGGAGAGCATAATTGCCAATGATATATCAGATAAGGGGTTCATTTCCAAAATATGTAGAGTGCTCAAATAACTCAACAAAATAAAGACAAAGAATCCAATTAAAAAATTGGCAGAGGAACTAAATAGACACGTCTTCAAACAGAACATACAAATGGCTAAGAGACATATGAAGAAATGCTCAACATCACTAATCACCAGAGAGATGCAAATTAAAACAACAATGAGGTATCACCTCACACCTGTCAGAATGGCCGCCATCAGTGAATCATCAAACAACAAGTGTTGGTGAGGGTGTGGAGAAAAGGTAACTGTAGTAAACTGCTGGTGCGAATGCAGACTAGAGAAGCCACTATGGGAAACTATATGGTGTTACCTCAAAAAATTAAAAATTGAACTGCCATTTTACCCAGTAATCCAATTTATAGAAATATATGCTAAGAAACCTGAAACACCAATCAGAAAGAATATATGTACCCCATGTTTATAGAAGCACTATTTACAATAGCTAAGATCTGGAAACAGCCCAAATGTCCATCAGTAGACTAATGGATATAAAAGCTGTGGTACATATACACAATGGAGTACTATGCAACTGTAAGAAAGAAAGATCTCATTCTTTGAGACGACATGGAGGGACCTGGAAAGTATTATCCTAAGCGAAACAAGCCAAGCAGAGAAAGACAAATATCACATGATCTTACTTATTTGTGGAATATAATGAATATAACAGTCTGAGGAATGGGGTAGTCCCAGAGACGTGAAAGTGGGTACAGACTGACAATCTCCAGAAGAGGGGGCAGTGGGAGAGAGATAAACCACAGAACTTATATGCATATATGCTTGAACAATGGACATGGACAAAAAAGCTGTGGACAGGGTGGAGAGGGTGGGGGAGGGGGAAATCATTGGGGGAAAAAGGAGAAACATCTGTAACAAAAATAAATTAATTAATTTTAAAAATAAATAAAAAATAATAAAAACAGTAAGATAGCCTAAGGGAACTGTTGAAACATGTGATATGCAACAACATCTGCATCATAGGCATGCCAGAAGAAAAACAAAATGAGTAAGGGTAAGATAATATATTTGAAGAAATAGTGACAGAAAACTTTCCTATCTTGGTGAAAAAAAAAGGCATAAAAGTTGAAGAAGCACAAAGAGCCCCAATTAAGAAGGACCCAAACAGGCCCACACCAAGACTCAAAATAATTAAAATGCAAAAATTAAAGACAAAGAGAATCCTAAAAGCAGCACAGTATAAGCAACACATTACCTACAAAGAAACCCCCATTAGACAATCAGCTGATTTCTCAACAGAAACACGACGGGCCAGAAGGGAGTAGCATGAAGTGTACACAGTAATGCAAGGCAAGGGTCTGAATCCAAGACTACTCTACCCAGCAAGGCTATCATTCAAAATAGAAGGTCAAATAAAGAGCTTCCCAGACAAAAAAAAAAAAAAAAGACTAAGGTAATATATTAACCCCAAACCAGCACTGCAAAATATGTTAAAAGGACTGCTGTAATTTGAAGAAGAAATAGGGAGAAAAATATAACCACACTAAACAAAAATGGCAATAAATAAGTACATATTACTAATCACCTTAAATTGGAATGGTTTGAATGCTCTGATAAAAAGATACAGAGTAGCTGACTGGATAAGAATACATGACTCACATATATGTTGTTTACAAGAGTCCCACCTCAAAACAGAAGACTCACGTAAGTTGAAAGTGGAAGGATGGGAAAAAAAATATTTCAAGCAAGTAGAAATAAACTAAACTAAAAAGCTTCTCCCAGCAAATGAAACAAGCATCAAAATAAAAAGGGAACACACTATATGAGAGAGCATAATTGCCAATGATACATCAGATAATGGTTAATCTCCAAAATATATAGAGTACTCATACAACATAACAAATGGAAGACAAACATTCCATTTAAAAAAATGGCCAGAAGATCTAAATAGACACCTTTCCAAACAGGACATACACATGGCCAAGAGACATATGAAAAAATGCTCAAGGTCATTACGTATCAGAGAGATGCAAATTAAAACACTATGAGGCATTACCTCATACCTGTCAGAATGGCTGCCATCAACAATTCATCAAAGAACCAGTGTTGGTGAGGGTGTGGAGAAAAGGGGACTCTAGTACACTGCCGGTGGGAATGCAGACTGGTGCAGTCACTATGGAAAACAATATGGTGTTACCTCAAAAAATTAAAAATTGAACTTCCATTTGACCCAATGATCTCACTTCTAGGAATATACCCTAAGAAGCCTGAAACACCAATCAGAAAGAATATATGTACCCCTATGTTCATAGCAGCACTATTGATAATCACTAAGATCTGGTACCAGCCCAAATGTCCATCAGTAGATGGGTGGATGAAAATGCTGTTGTACATATACACAATGGAATACTATGCAACTGTAAGAATGAAAGATCTCTTATTTTTTGAGATGATATTGGAGGACCTGGAGAGTATTATGTTCAGCAAAAGAAGCCTATCAGAGAAAGACAAAAATCACATGATCTAATTTATGTGTGGAATATAATGACCCAAATAGGCTGATGAACAAAATAGACCCAGAGACATAGTAGTAGGATACAGACTGACAAACTTCATAAGAGGGGGTAGCTTGGGAGGAGAAAGAGATAAATCATAGAACTTATATGCATATGTGCATAATCAATGGACATAGACAACGATGTCAAGGAGGGGAGGGATCAGGAGGATAGTGTCAAATGGGAAAAAGGAGAAACATCTGTAACAAAAATAAATTGATAATAAAAATGAAAGAAAAAAAGAAACTTAATGATCAATGTGATAATTTTAGGAGGTAGGACAATTAGATATGCTTAGGTCATGAAGGCAAAGCCCTCATTTTTTGGGGAGACATTGGCTCAAAAAACCATACAGTTTTCAAATGTACAACTCAACAAAACATCATCTACATACTTCATCATATGCCCATACTCATGGCTGGACACCTGAAGATTTGTGGTTCAGGAGACAAAATCTCATGGATGAGCATCTTGGACCTTCATTTCTGACTTCCAGTGGTGCTACCCTTATCCTTTGCAAATCCTTTGAATATTCTCGTTTGGATAGCTAAGAAGATATATATGCGATATCAATAATGTCAGTGAAAAAGTACACCCACTGAGCATTCTCAAGGGATCTTGTGTCCTCAAAAAACAGAAAAGCTAGAGCTCCAGTCAATATGGTAGTGTAGGTAATTGCAGCACTCAAATCCTCCCACAACCACATCACAATTATAAATAAACTGCAGAACAACCATAGTTCATAATTGCCTGAAATCTAGCTGAATAGAAGTCCTACAAGTAGGGACTTAACGCAGAAGCCACATCAAGACAAGTAGAATGGGCAAAGATGCGGAACGGGTTGGTCCCACGACCATGTGTGGCAGATAAAAACAAGAAGGAATATCTCAGCTGCAAAAGTCCCACCTAAGGAGCAAGGGTTCCCAGCCCTACAGAATGCCCGCAATACCAGGTTTCCAGTGCTGGGAAGTAAAATCCCATAACTTCTGACTATAAATCTAGTGAAAATTGAGGCTGAGTGAGATGGAGTCTGGAGTCCCAGGAAGTTCCTCTTCTAGGGCTCATGAACAGGCTTACATGAACTCAATCTCTCTGAGATCTAGCACTAGGGAAGCAGCTTCAAAGTCACCAGAAACATTTGGGGAAGAAATGAAGAGTCTGGAATCAGGGTAAAAGCTGGGGGGGGGGGGTGGGCAGCTATCTCCTAGTCAGAAGTGCTGGCAGGGACAGCAGGTGAATACCATATCTGAGTCTTCATCAATCTGGCTATCACTGTTTGCCCAACCCTGATGATTCCCTAAGACCCCATCTCATCAAACTCATAGGCCCACCCAAGCTGTTTCCTATGCCTTTTCCATACACATGACTGGTCTTGGCTCATGCTCAAGACTTTCCTAAAATCTCTCAAAGAAGCAGCATCTTGCCTCAGTGTTCTCTATACAGCTTGCTAAGTGACCCCAGACCCAGCACTAGCAGTAGCTGGCTGAGGTTTGCAGCCTGCTACAGATTGCTTTTTAAGTCAAGCAGGGTGGCCCTGAGAAAAACGCAGGCACCAGCTGATCTTGACCTGTACCTCCTGAGAGGCTCCAGAGCCAGTGCATCTGGTGAACAGCTTCTAACCATGTCAAAACAGCCCCCAACTACCTCTACAGCAACACGCTCAATGGGATGGATTCAGCAGGCACCAGAGCCCCACTGAAGTAAGTCCTGCTCTATGTGTCAAGCCCCTACAGAGCAGATCCTCCATGGTGGGCAGTTGGCACAGCCAGTCCATACAGTGGACTTATCTTGGCTAAATTCCTCCCATTGACGTGTCACAACAATCAAGGGTCAGCTACAACAGGAGGGTGTACACAGACTACAGAGAGAGCACACTTGGAGTGCCCAACTTGGGTGATTGGGGAGGCTGTGCCACTGGACCGTTATTGGACACTTACTATATTTAGCTACTCTGCCAAGACCAGGGGAAATAGAAGCTCTACCTAAGACATAGAAACAAACACAGGGAGGTTGCCAAAAAAGAGAGAAACATGTCTCAAATAAAAGAACAGAACAAAACTCTGAAAAAAATAACCAAGTAAAACAGAGACAAGCAATCTACTAGATGCAGAGTTCAAAACACTGGCTATAAGGATGCTCAAGGAACTTAGAGGAGTAGTAGTTGAACTTAGAATTTCAACAGCATATAAGAGCCCATGGAAAGCATGAAAAAGAACTAGTCAGAAATGAAGAATACACTAACTGAAATAAAAAATAATTTATAGGATTCAACAGTAGAGTAGATGAAGCTGAGAATAAAAATAGCAATTTCAAATATAAGGACACAAAAAACACCCAATCAGAATGGCAAAAAGATAAAATAAATAAATAAAATGAAGATAGTGTAGGGAGCCTCTGGGACAATGTCAAGCATGCCAACACTCACATCATAGGGGTGTGGAAGGAGAAGAGAGAGAGCAAGAAATTGAAAACCTATTTGAAACAATGACAGAAAACTCCTCTAACCTGGTGAAGAAAACAGACATACAAATCCAGGAAACACAGGGAGTCCCAATCAAGATGGATCCAATAAGGTTCACACCAAGACACAGCATAATTCAAATGCAAAAGTTTAAAGACAAAGAGAGAATCTTGAATGCAACAAGAGAAAAGTCATTAGCTACCTACAAGGGAGCTCTTATAAGAATGTCAGCAAATTTCTCAACAGAAACATTGCAGGCCAGGAGTGCCAAGAAATAGTCAAAGTGATAAAAAGTAAGGACCTATAACCAAGGCTAATTTATACAGCAAGACTATCATTTAAGACTGGAGCAGAAATAGAGCTTCCCAGACAAGAAGTAAAAGGAGTTCAACATCACAAAATTGGTGTTACATTTAGAATCAACAGACATGTAAAGAACTTCTCAGACAAGGAAAAGCTAAAGAAGTTCATCACCACCAAACCAGTAGTACATGAAGTGTTAAAGGATCTTAGATGAAGGCAAGAGTGTGGTAATGGCCAGAGGGAAGTGGGTACAGGGGCTGGGTGGAGGTGGGCAAAGGGGGGAAAAGGGTATATCTTTAATAGTGTAAACAATAAAAATAAAGTAAAACAGAAGGAGGAGGAGAAGAAAAATATGAACAATAAAATGACAATAAATACATATCAACAAATGAATAGAAGAAAAAATAAAAGAAGCAGCACAAAAACACTCATAGATACAGAGAACATTTTAATAGTTGCTATATGGAAGGGGTTTGGGGAGATGGGTGAAAATGTGAAGAGATTAAGAAATACAAATTGGGCCCTGGCCTGTTTGGCTTAGCAGTTAGAGCATCAGCCTTCAGTCCAGAGAGACCTGGGTTTAGTTCCCGCTAAGGGCATATACCTCGGTTGCAGTTTGTCCCCAGTCCTGGTTGGGTCGTGCGGGTGGCAACCACTCGATGTGTCCCTTTCACGTTGATGTTTCTCACTCTCTCTCTCTCTCTTCCTCTCTCTCCCTCCCACTCTATCTGAACAAAAGGTGAAATAATGTCCTTGGGTAAGGATTAAAAAAAAAAGATGAAGTACAAATTGCTTGTTACAGGTAGAGGTGGACAAAGATGGTAAGGAATGGGGATGGAAAGAGATTTTGCTTGGGCTAATAGACACATGATGCAGTGTGCAGATAATGTTTTATTGAGTTGTACACTTAAAACCTATTTTCTTTTCAAATCAGTGTCACCTCAATAAATTCAATAATACTTACTAAAAACAGAATGGTCTTGGGGATGTAAAGTACAGCATAGAGAATATTGTCATTGACATTCTAATACCTATGTATAGTGTCAGATGGGTATTAGATTTATCAGGATGATCACATAGTAAGTTACATAATGTCTAATTACTGGGGTGTACACCTGAAAGTAATGTAATAGTGTATGTCAACTGTAAATAAAAAATAATTTAAATTTTAAAATAAGATAGAAAATATAGAGAACAAAGATAACATGCTTATTGACAGCTAACAAGCAGCCATGAACAGATTTAAAACTGAACTGAATCAGAGAAGTATTTGATTAAACACTCACTGTCTTTTAACAAAGAGAGAAAGACCCTGGAACAGAAAATGTAGGTCAGTTTTCCCACGCTGAAAAGGTTGACAGCACTTTCCTTCCTGGGATAGCAATCTACTGAGTAGGAGAATTGCTGATTACCTTACTGGTAATATTTGCAAGTATATCTATATATGGTCTCATCTGGCCATCCAGAATCAGGTTAAAAGTCAGAAGTAGGTAAAGCAGTCCTCATTGGGATGCCTTGATTATTTGCCTACAAATACAAGGTCCAGCTTTATAAAATCTTGTATTTTGAGAGGAATATTATGATCCTTGTACATTTATTTTAACATCATTACATTAAATCAAGTCTGACTTTAAGTAATAACAAAAAAAAAACAAATAAATTATAGTTTACAAATAAATCTATATTTTTAATTAATTAATTTTTGTTACAGATGTTTCTCCTTTTCCCCCCACTGATTCCCCCCTCCCCCACCCTCCCTGCCCTGTCACCAGCTTTTGTCCATGTCCATTGTTCATGCACACATGCATATAATTTCTGTGGTTTATCTCTCCCCCACAACCCCATCTTCTGGGGATTATCACTCCGTACCCCACTTCCACGTCTCTGGCACTACCCCATTCCTCCAACTGTTATGTTCATTATATTCCACAAATAAGTGAGATCATTTGATTCTTGTCTTTCTGGGATTGGCTCATTTCACTTAGGATGATAATTTCCAGGTCCCTCCATGTTGTCTCCAAGAATAAGAGATCTTTCTTTCTTACAGCTGCATAGTACTCCATTGTGTATATGTACCACAGCTTTTATATCCATTCATCTACTGATGGACATTAGGGCTGTTTCCAGATCTTAGCTATTGTAAATAGTGCTGGCACAAACATGGGGGTACATATATTCTTTCTGATTGGTGTTTCAGGCTTCTTAGGGTATATTCCTAGAAGTGGAATCACTGTGTCAACTAGAAGTTCAATTTTTAATTTTTTGAGGTAACACCATATTGTTTTCCATAGTGGCTGCACCAGTCTGCATTCCCACCAGCAATGTACTACAGTCCCTTTTCTGCACACCCTCGCCTACAATTGTTGTTTGATAATTTGTTGATGGCGGCCATTCTGACAGGTGTGAGGTGATACCTCATTGTTGTTTTAATTTGCATCTCTCTGATGATTAGTGATGTTGAGCATTTCTTCATATGTGTCTTAGCCATTTGTATGTTCTGTTTGAAGACGTGTCTATTTAGTTTCTCTGCCCATTTTTGAATTGGATTCTTTGTATTTATTTTGTTGAGTTGTATGAGCACTCTACATATTTTGGAAATGAACCCCTTATCTGATATATCATTGGCAGTTATGCTTCCCATACAGTGGGTTGCCTTTCCATTTTGATGACTGTATCCTTTGCTGTGCAGAAGCTTTTGACTTGGATGTAGTCCCATGTGTTCATTTTCTCCATTGTTTCTGTTGCCTTAGGTGAGGTATCAGTAAAAATTCTGCTGCGTATGATGTCTGAAATTTTGTTGCCTAGAATTTCTTCTAGGATTTTTATGAATTCATGAGTCACATTTAAGGCTTTTATCCATTTTGAGTTTATTCTTCTGTATGGTGTAAGTTGATGGTCTAGATTCATTTTTTTGCATGCAGCTGTCCAATTTTCCAACATCATTTATTAAAGAGGCTGTCTTTACTCTACTGTATGCTCTTGCCTCTTTTGTCAAATATTAATTAAGCATATTGCCTTGGGTCCATTTCTGGGTTCTCTGTTCTGTTCCACTGGTCTATATGCCTATTCTTGTGCCAGTACCAGGCTGTTTTGATTACAGTGGCTTTGTAGTATAACCTGAAATCTGGTAATGTGATTTCTTCAGCTTTGTTCTTCTTTTTCAAGATTGCTGTGGCTATTTCGAGGTCTTTGTTGGTTCCATATGACCTTTTGAAGTATTTCTTCTAGTTATTTGAAGTATGTCGTTGGTATTTTGATGGAGCTTGCATTGAATCTATAGATTTCTTTGGGTAATATGGACATTTTAATGAAGTTAATTGTTCCAATCCACGAACAAGGAATGTGCTTCCACTTTTTATATCTTCCGCTATTTCTTTTTTCAATGACCTATAGTTTTTTGTGAATAGGTCGTTTATTTCGTTGGTTAAGACAATTCCTAGGTATATTATTATTATTATTATTATTATTATTATTATTTTGCCCCAATGGTAAACGGGATTTTTTTCTTAGTTTCTCTTTCTGTGAGTTCATCATTGGTGTATAAGAGTTCCATCGATTTCTTGATGTGAATTTGTATCCTGCTACTTTGCCAAATTCATTTATTAAATCTAGTAAATTTTTGATGGAGTCTGGGGTTTTCTACATATAGGATCATGTCATCTGCAAATAATGATAGTTTCACTTCCTCCTTTCTAATTTGGATCCCTTTTAATTTTTTTTTTTTCCTGTCTGATTGCTGTGGCTAAGACTTCCAGTACTAGGTTAAATAAGAGTGGCAAAAGTGTGCATCCTTGTCTTGTTCCTGTTCTTAAGGGAAATGTTCTTAGTTTTGCCCATTGAATATGATGTTGGCTGTAGGTCTTTCAGATATGGCCTTTATTAAGTCTAGATATGATCCCCTATCCCCACACTGCTGAGAGTTTTTATCAGAAATGGATGCTGGATTTTGTCAAAGGCTTTTTTGGCATCTATTGATATGATCATGTGGTTTTTATTCTTAATTTTATTTATGTGGTGTATCACATTTATTGATTTGCGAATATTGTACCAGCCTTGCATCCCTGGGATGAATCCCACTTGGTCATGGTGAATAATTTTTTTGATGTGTTGCTGGATCCGATTAGCTAATATTTTGTTCAGGATTTTGGTGTCTATGTTCATTAGGGATACTGGCCTGTAGTTTTCTTTCTTTGTAATGTCTTTTTCTGGTTTTGGAATTAGAATTTTGCTGGCCTTATAAAACGAGTTTGGAAGTCTTCCTTCTTCTTGAAGTTGTTGAAATAGTTTTAGGAGAATGGGTGTTAGTTCCTCTTTGAATGTTCGGTGAAGCAATCCTGGCCTGAGCTTTTGTTTGCAGGGAGAGTCTTGATTACATCTTAAATTTCCTTTGTCATTATTGGTCTGTTCAAGTGTTCTATCTCTTCCCGGTCAACTTTTGGGAGACTGTGTGTTTCTAGAAATTTGTCCATTTTGCTTAGATTGTCAAATTTGTTGCAATATAATTGTTCATAGTAGTTGTTAACGATCCTTTGTATTTCTGTGGTGTCAGCTGTTACTTCTCCTCTTTCATTTCTGATTTTGTGTATTTGGGTTCTCTCTCTTTGTTTCTTGGTGAGTCTAGTTAAGTGTCTATCAATCTTGTTTATCTTTTCGAAAAACCAGCTCTTTGTTTCATTGATCCTTTTTCACAATTATTCATTTCCATGATGATACTACAAAATGAGAATGTGTTCCTATTTAAAGAAATTCTTGATGCCAACTTTACTTTACTTGTTCAGGAATAAGAAAGAACCTTTTGTAGAGTGTGTTTCAAAGAGGAAAAACATGGATATCTCTCAAGATTGAATCTGGAAAAAGAAGTAATTGCTGTGTTGTTTCCCTTCTAGATGGGAAGAGGTCTAAAGACTAAGGAATTAGATTACTTCCAGTTCACAGTAAGGGGTTTTCTTTAATGCCAAATAGTTAGTACAACAGTGGTTAAAGGCTTACCAAGCAAACATGGACTTAAACCCCAGCACCACTTATTAGCTATACAACCTTATGAAAACAATGTAACTATTCTGTTTATCAGTTTCCCACAGTAAGTGAAAATAATTAGAATTTTTCTTATAGAGTTGTTATAAGAGTAAATGGGATATTATATGTGAAACGCCTGGCACATAGTAAGTACTTGATGAATTAGAGCTGAATGATTCTGATTATTACTATAGTCTTATTCTGTTGGTCTAATTTTATAATCTTTGGAAAATTCAAATAAGAATTCCCAAACATTTGTGCTATATCTCAGTATTATTTCCCAATGATAGACCTGCCATAAGGTATTTACTGAGTTATGTTATATGTTGTCACTGTACTGGATACTGTAAATGAACAAAAGAAGATTTTAAAGTTGTTGCCATCAGGAAATATGCAGTCAAATTTGGAGTATGTAAACTAGTTTTGGCAGAAAACTACAAAAGGTCTCTAAATTAAGGTAGAAATGTTTAATCTATAATGCGCCACACGCATTCATGTTCCGTAGTCTCCACTGGGAGGAAAGCACATTGAGTGTTTAGTAGATGCTTATCTAATAAAGAGAAACCACTGTGGTTTGATTCAACATTGTTGAAAATAAATCTATGGACTTTCCTCTTCTATACTAGGTAAATAACTTTCCTCTTCCATACTAGGTAAATGTACTGTTGCTAAAGAAAAAGCTAGTGATCCTTTCTGCTATCCCAAACCTATCAAATTAACAACACTCTTATCTGTTTTTATATCAAATAATAACATTTCACAGAATAAACTATTAGGCTAGGTGGATTACCCAGTTATTTCAAGGTAGCAATTTTATGAGACAGAAAACTGACCCTGTTTTTCTAACACCTACCAGAGGGAAGAGAAAATGGGAATCAGGTCACAAGTCGCAGGTCAGGATGGTACTGTAGGGATTTAAACCAATGGGGAGTAGTATGAACTAAGTTGCGCAAAAGGCTATGTCTTCTGGGGCAGGAGAATTTGACTTCTTAATTTTGATGCAGGGATGAAGAATTATATTGGAAAAAGAGTGGTGGATGGAAAGTGAGGGAAAACACTGATACTAAAACAAGTGGGTTGCCTCTCAGAGGCCCTGCTTGATTAATTTCCAGGTAGAAAGATAATTTGTAGATTTGTCTCTGAGAACAATTATTCTGACCTTAACTTTTTCAATAGTATTTTTTTTTTATCCTCATCCGAGGACATTTTTCCATTTTTTGTTCAGATAGAGTGGGAGGGAGAAAGAGAGAGAGAAACATCGATGTGAAAGGGACACATCCAGTGGTTGCCACCTGCACAACTCAACCAGGGCCAGGGACAAACTGCAACCGAGGCACGTGCCCCTAGCGGGAACCGAACCCGGGTCTCTCTGGACCGCAGGCCAACACTCTAACCGCCGAGCCAAACAGGCCAGGGCTCAATAGTATTTTAACAAACTATTCCATAAAAATGCTAAACTGACAAGAAATAGCTAAGTGCAAGAAGACAATTTTTTTTTCTCTCCTCACACAATGGCAAAGTGTAAGTGAAACCGAACACTACCTCAAGAGCCTTCTTTAATAAATTAGGACAAAATACAATGGTATTTAGGGATAAATTCCAAGCATTCCTCGTTTTAAGTAAAATTACATGGGGAATGCAAACCCATAGCTTCAGCAATTTTTCTCTTTCTAAAGTGATTCATTATCATAAAATTATTTTGTGATTTCATAAAAAGAGTTTCAGTGGCATTCTGAAAAATTTGGAAGGAGGACAGCGACTGGAATGAAATAAAGAAAATATTACATAACCCCAAGTGAGATATTAATCTTTATCCAGATGACCATCGTGCCTTCATTGTCAGGAAACCAGGTCTCACACAGCTCCTTAATAATTCAACTTTTTGATAGCAGTAATCGATCCAGTAATGAGATAATTTGGGGACTATTCCCAGGCAGGAGGAATTAATAATTCCCTATGAAAGATTTGCATGGGGGTGAGGGGAGTGGCAGAGAGGGAGGCTTATGCAAACCAACAGTGCAGCTGAAGGTGGATGTTTTCCCATTTCCTTTTTGTTTAGGAACCAACAGAGCAACATCTCTAATAAGATTTATTTTCTAAAGATCTGCACTTTATAAATTACATATACACAGAAACTCACACTCACACAAATTCACACACATACCACACACATATATCTAGATATTACTCCCTTAATTAATCATTCATATACCTCTTGCCAATAGTTCCCTGCAGCCTCTTTTCTTGTTTTTAAACTATATTATGCTATTATTACTCACTTCATTTCTAGTGCTGTGGATTTATGATAGGATGGGATTGTTTTCCACAATGAAAGAAACTACTTATGAAGGAAAGTTTAGTGATCTTTTAAAATATAAGTTGCTTAAGAGAATCTGTAAGCTTACTCTTTATATTGCCTGAGCCTTCAGTGGGGAAAGAAAAACAGACTGAGATTAATCCACACAGATGTGTTGGGATTTGTGTTCAGACTTTTTTTTTTTTTTTTCCTTTTTAGGGCCTAACACACTCCATTTGGAAGTGGCTTTAGTCCTTCCAAATTATTAGAGTAAAATTTAGTAGAATAGAAATTCTAACTCAAATAGATTTTGGTAATGATAAAAACTAAAACAAAAAAAATTGATTCATGTGATAAAACTTTATTTTTACTAGCTTCTTCTTGCCCCCGTCCTTATACATCTTCCTCTATACAGTTAACCGGAAGAGGATTATGTTCTTATCTTGATAGTACTCTCTAAGGAAAACTAAAAATATAGAAAACTGTGTATAAAGTATGAAGTAGCTCCATTTGAGTACCCAGCAGTCAACCATAATCATTAAATACTTAGTATGTGAAGGGCATTGTTAGACACATTGCATATATTATTTACGCTTCTTAATCTCAGAAATCTCAACCTTCAATACAACATAAGAAATGCATATTTTATATTTAAGAAAACTGACAAATACATAGTAAAACATTGATTTAAACCTGTTTGTCTCACTAAAGTGTCTGTATTCCTTCAATGTTTTCTCTCCAGAGATAAGCTGATATAACCCATTTTAACTGCATTTCCTTTATATGCTCACAGACATGGCATTATTCTGGATAGATGAAAAAATTGCTTCCTGCTATTTGGTCTGGGCTAACAGATGACTGAGTTTTAGCACATGCTTGTATAAAAGTTCATGATGCGCTAAATACAAGTGGTTTCTAAGTGGACTTTTTAAAATATGAAGATGGAAGGGACCAGGGAAACTCTCATTGCCCATTGGTAACTAAACAATTTCAAATGTTTTAGTGTGCTTAGTATTGTGTTATTTTAGTCACAGATCTTGCCATTTCAATTCAGGGGGAGGGGGGAGGAAGGGTTACAGCAACTTCATTATATAGCTTGGTAGCCCGTTGCTTGGAAAAACTCCCAGATAAACAGTGTGTTGTTATTTATGCACTTATGTGATTAATACTCCATATTTGAGAGAAACAATGTAAAGAATAAATATTTCACATCTACCTTGGAGGAAAAAGAGAAGAGAGGAAAAGAGAAAGGGGAAAGAGAAGGAAGGAAGGAAGGAAGGAAGGAAGGAAGGAAGGAAGGAAGGAAGGAAGGAAGGAAGGAAGGAAGGAAGGAAGGAGAGGATGCAGGGAAAGAAGGAGCAAAGGAGGGAAGGAGGGAGGAAACAAGGGAGAGAGGGAGAAAAGGATTCTAGAAAGGCAGGAAAGAAACATCAGAGCATCACATGCTTTTGTTTTACAAGGAGATACACGGTAAGATTCTTCAGATTTAGGGATGTATCCCCTTTTGTAGTTTGTCTTCTTTCTTAAATGAAAATGCCCATTTATAAGACATGCTTGTAGTCACTAGGAGATCCTTATATAGAGAAGGCTTACCCACTTTCCCATGTTGTGTGAAAAAAAAATACAAGGAACTGAATCTGGAGAATTTGTGGGTACTGAAGACAGAACTTTACCTGCATCACAATTTTGTCAAGATAGGCCCTGAGAAAATATGATTAGCTCTTGGACAAACTGATAGCAAACAATCCTCAAGTATCCTAAGATAAATGGTGGCATTTTGTACTAAGCATCATCAAAATAATGGAAGTGAAGAATTATATTAGTAAATTGGATATAATCATGCTTATGTTAGTATCAGGTGTTTTTTGTTTGATTGTTTGTTTTTGCCTAATGATTTTTTTTTCTCTATGGGTATTTAATGATTGTATATTTCCTTTGCCTATATTTGTGAATTTGAATCCTTGGTTTGGATCATGATCCTGACTAAGATAGCTGAGCAAGGTAGGGAAAAAATGTAGAGGATGTTTATTATAAAGCTTTATATATTATTTGAACAGAAAACACACACACACATGCCCCAAATACTCATGCTATTTACATTGGATTTTCCTTAGTTTCCTTGAGAAGGGCTATTAAATATATTTAATTAGATGTTATATTATCACAATGAACTTCTTGCTCTCTTGAAGACATGCTGTATTAATTCCCTTTGTGTCCTGCTCACATGCCCAAGCCAGAAAGATAAATTATTGAATGACGTACTGCTGCTAAAAGCCAAACACAAAGGTATAGATGATGATATAAGTGGGAAAGGAGGCTGACCTTAAAAGGAGAGCAAAAAAGATGTAAAAATAACATATCTTAAAATAAATATTTTAGAACAAACCTAAAGATGAATCATATAAAGTCTATGTAGATAAATTGAATAAAAATGACATTTATAGATCTAAAAATGATTATACAGAGACTCAGAAATATATGCACACACACATTCATTCTATGTTGAACTAAATATTTTTGTTTTTTCCATATGGTTTTATTGATTTTTTTGAGAGAGAGGAAGGGAGGGAGAGATAGAAACATTGATCAGTTGCCTCCTTTACAACCCCTACTGGGAATCAAATTCGCAACCCAGGCATGTGACCTCACTGAGAATCAAAAAAGGACCTCTCAGTCCATTGGACAATGCTCAATCCACTAAGCCACACCGTCTGGGCTGAAATATATATTTTTAAGTAATTCATCCAGGACCTCAAAAATAATTTCCTTTATCAAAGCAATGACAACAATAGCAAAAATTGTCAAACTCAACTTTTTCAGATCACTGGAAATTAACTAAAGGGTTTCAGCAATTCAAAGAGTGTCAAATGGCTGAATTTTAGTAATAACAATGAATTTTGTGGCATTTTAACTTGTCCTAATCTCAAACCTCATGCTAGCTTTAAAAATCAACAACTTCAAAATCAGCATACCTTGAAAATTAGCAGTCTAGCAGCCACTCTAGAAGCAGTGCGGGGTCTCATCCCCATACCAAGCTCCTAATGCTAGAGAACCAGGGCCAAGAGGAGGTGCACATATAGTATCTGGCAGTGAAAACCAGCTGGGATTCTGTTTGCCACAGATACACAGGAATATGCTAGAAACACGAGTGTCTTCTTAAAAAGTCAATGTACAAAATGTCTTTCACAGCCACTCGCCCTGGGCTCTAGCAGAATGAGGGTGAAGTGGACTAGAATTATGTGAGGAGATACTGGGGAGAGGGGAGAGAGCTGAAGGGACAGTTGCCAGGGTCCCACTGCTGAGTCCCTCTTATACAACACAGACACCATCTTATTGAGTGGGGCAATCCTCTCTTTAAGGCATCAGCCTGAGGGAATGTAGTAACCTCACCCTCCCTACTCCCTGTTGTAATACCCTGTGAGGCTCATGTATCATATAAAAGTCAGCTCCCTGGGTTGGAAGGGTAGAGATCCAGGCAGACTCAGGGGGTGTCAGTTATTGAGTTTTGTGGCTCCATTGTGGGGGCCATTTCTCCTACCTTCCCATGACACTGACCAGGGCCTCTATCTTATGAGAGGTACACTAGTCCAACCTTCTGGACTTCAGGCAGCCTGCCCTACAGAATTCCATCTCTCGAGGAAGTCAAGATAAAATTGGGACAGATTGAGTTTTGTGGGTCTAGAATAGGGGCCATTTCTCCCTCACACACCTGACTGTTAAAAAGCCTTTCCTCACACAGTCAAATCTTAATATGTTTGGACCTGATAAACTCTGCTGGTCTTACCCTGACAACTCTCTGATATCCCACCTCACCACAAATGTCTGTGGGCAACTGGTGGGTGGCAGGTGGGTAGCTTTTTTGTACTTTGGAACATTTTCTGAGTGGCCTCAGACCCAGCACTTGCATCCAGTTTGAACCTGTATCAATCTGGTGGACATCACACTTCCCTACCTGGTGACTACTGAGAACCTACCTCATGCAGCTCAAGTACCACCACAGACTTTTTGAATGACTGAGCATAACAAGCAGCTGGTAGGCAGAAACATGCAAAGACAGATCTCAAGTTACCTTGGTCCATTTGTTGACCTGCCTCTGGGCTCAGTGCTGATAGAAGCTAAATTTGCTGTGCAGCTTGGTCTTTTCCATATATACCCAGACACAGCAGAGGAGGCCACAAAATGTGAATCACTTGGCATCTCCAAACAAGTTGCCCAAAGCCAGTCACAGGCAACATCTGACATTGAACTGCACCAGAGTTCCTCCAAAGAAGCCTCATAATCAATACACCTAGTGTTGAGCTTCAGACAACATCAGAGAAGGATACAGTTAACTTCACAAATGGCACATATGAAGGGACATTTTGGCAGGCACCAGAGCTGCTGAAGTGAATACTGCTTCATGTTGTCAGCACCTGCACAACAGCTCCTACACTGTAGTCAAGGTTGATCAATACAGTTAGCCAGCCTGAAGGTCAAACCCATGCACGAACAGGCCAAGGGCAATCAAGACACAATTATAACAGGTGTACTCACACAACCCACACAAGGGATATTCCTGGATCTCCCAGGCCAGGTAATCAAGGAGAGTGCACCACTGGATTCCATAGGATATCTACTATATAATACCACACTACCAAGACTAGGAGAATTAACAGATCTACCTAATACACAGAAACAAACATAGGCAGCCCAAATGAGGAGACAAAGAAACCTGGCCTAAAGGAAAGGACAGGAGAAATCTCTAGAAAAATAACTAAATCTAATAGAGGTAAGCAAACCAACAGATATAGTTAAAAATAAAATGGTTATAAGGATGTTCAAGGAACTCAGTGAGAACTTCAACAAAGAGATAGCTAACACAAAAAAGGGCATAGAACATAAAAGAAGAGCCAAAAGTTAAGAATAAAATATCTGATATTAAGAATACACTAGAAGGAATAAACAGTAGGTTAGATGAAGCAAAAGATCAAATCAGTGATTTGGAAGGAAAGGAAGCAGAAAACACTGAATCACAGCAGTAGAGAAAAATAGAAAAAGAAAAAAATGAGAACAATTTAAGAGATTTTTGAGACAATATCAAGTGCAAAAACATCAGCATCATAGTGGTACCAGAAGGAGGAGAGTGTGCAAGAGAGCAAAGGGTTGAGAACCCATGTGAAGAAATAATGACTGAAAATTTCCTTAACCAGGTGAAAAATAAAGACACACCAGGGCAGAAAGCACAAGCGGCCAAACAACATGAACCCAAACAGGCTCACACTAAGACACACCATAATTAAAATAGCAAAGGTTGAGTCCTGGCCGGTTTGGTTCAGCAGTTAGAGCGTCAGCCTGCGGTCCTGAGAGACCCGGGTTCGGTTCCCGCTAAGGGCGCGTACCTCGGTTGCAGTTTGCCCCCCCCCCGCCCTGGTCGGTTGTGCGGGTGGCAGCCACTCGATGTGTTCCTTTCACATTGATGTTTCTCTCTCTCTCTCCGTTCCTCTCTCTCCCTCCCACTCTACCTGAACAAAAAAAAAAAAAAAAAATGGAAAAATGTCCTCGGGTGAGGCTAAAAAAAATAAATAAATAAAGTGCTCTTGAAAATACTTAAAAAAAAAAATAGCAAAGGTTGAAGATGAAGAGAATACTAAAAGCAGCAAAAGAAAGTTATTTATTTACAAGGAAGCTCCCCTAAGACTATTAGCTGATTTTTGCACAGAAACATTTCAGACCAGAAGAGATTGTTACAAAACATTTAAAGTGATGAAAAGCTAGGACCTTCAAAGAAGGCTAATTTATACATCAAGTGTATTATTTAAAATTGAAGAAGAGACCTGGCCAGTTTGGCTCAGCAGTCGGAGCGTTGGCCCACTGACCATAGAGTCCCAGGTTCAGTTCCCGCTAAAGCCATGTACCTTGGTTGCAGTTTGTCCCCGACCCCAGTTGGAGTTGTGTGGGTGGCAACCACTCGATATATCTCTCTCACATCTATGTTTCTCTCTCTCTCTTCCTCTCTCTCTCTCTCTCCCACTCCATCTAAAAGATAAATGCACAAATGTCCTTGGGTGAGGATAAAATAACGAAGGAGGAATAAAGAGCTGCCCAGACAATAAAAAGGAAGTCAAAACAATCAACCAATATTTCAAGAAATGTTAAAAATAATTATTTAAGAAGAAGAAAGAGGTAAAAAAGAAAAACATAATTATAAAGAGTAAAATGGCAAAAAGTACGTATCAATAATTACTTTAAATGCAAATGAATTAATTGCTCCAATCAAAAGATATAAGGTAGTTGAATGGATAAGAAAATAAGACCCATATAAGTGCTGTCTACAAGTGAACAACCTCAGAACAAAAGATACACACAAATTAAAGGGATGGAAAAATAAATTTCATGCAAATAGAAATAAACGAATCTATGGTAGCAATACTTATATCAATCAAAATAGCCTTTAAAACAAAAGGTATAATAAGAGATAAAAAAAGAACATTACATAAAAATAAAAGAATTAATCCAGCAAGAGGATATAACTCTTGTAAATATTTATGCACCCAACATAGGAGCATCTAAATATATAAAGCAATTTTGATAGACATAGAGGGAGAGAAAGAGAGCAATATAATTGTAGTAGAGGATTTTAACACCCCACTGACATCAATAAATAGATCTTCCAGACAAAAAAATCAACAAAGAAACTGTGGCCTTAAGTGACAAACTAGATCAGATAGTTTAATTGATGTCTTCAGAGCATTTCACCCCAAAGCAACAGAATATACATTTTCAAGTGTGCATGGAGCATTTTCTATGATACACCACATGTTAGGACACAAAACAAGCCTCAATGAGTATAAGAAGTTTGAAATCCTATCAAACAACTTTTCTGACCAAAATGGTATGAAATTAGAAATCAATCACAAGAAAAACAAAAACAAAAACATACAAACAGATGAAGGCTAAATAACATGTTACTAAGCAATGACTGGGTTAAAAATGAAATCAATAAAAAAGTCAAAAGATACCATGAAACAAATGAAAATGAGAAGATAACCCCAAATCTATGGGACACAGCCGAAGCAGTCCTGAGAGGAAAGTTCATAGCATTACAGGCCTACCTCAAGCAATAGAAAAATCTCAAATAAACAATCTAACTTTACATTTAAAGAAACTAAACAAACAAACAGAGCCCAAAGTGAGTAGAAAGAAAGAAATAATAAAAATCAGATCAAAAATGAACAAAATAGCCCTGGCCAGTTTGGCTCAGCGGTTAGAGTGTCCGCCTGCGGTCCGGAGAGATCTGGGTTCGGTTCCCGCTAAGGGCATGTACCTCGGTTGCAGTTTGTCCCCGGCCCTGGTTGGTCGTGTGGGTGGCAGCCACTCGATGTGTCCCTTTCACATCGATGTTTCCTTCTCTCTCTCTGCCTCTCTCTCCCTCCCACTCTGTCTGTACAAAAAAAAATGGAAAAATGTCCTCGGGTGAGGATAAAAAAAAAATGAACAAAATAGAGTCTTAAACAACAAAACAAAGATCAATGAAACCATGAGGTGGTTCTTTGAAAAGAAAAATATGACTAACAAACCTTTAAACAGATTAATCAAGAAAAAAAAAGAGAGAGAACACAAATAATTAAGATTAGAAATAAAAGAAGAGAAATAATAACTGGCACCACAAAAATAGAAAGGATTATAGAAAATATTACAAACAACTATATGGTCCAAAATTGAACAATTTGTAAAAAATGGATAAATTCCTGGAAAAATACAATCTTCCAGAACAAAATCAAGAAGGAACAGAAAATATAACCAGACCAATTACAAATAATAAAATTGAAATAGTAATAAAAATTTTTCTGAAACAAAAAGTCATAGGCTAAATAGTGTCACAGGTGAATTTTGGCAAACATTGAAGGATAAATTAATACCAATCTTTCTGAAAATATTCCAAAAAATTCAAGAGAAGGAAAGACACCCAAGCTCAATTTAATAGGCTAGCATTCTCCTAATTCCAAAACCAGATAAAGACACTACAAAGAAAGAAAATTATAGGCCAATATCCACAATGAACATAGTTGTAAAAATTCTCAAAAAAAAAAAAAATTAGCTAACCAAATCTAGCAATACATTAAAAAGATTATACACTAATCAATTGGCATTGATTCATGGGATGCAAGGTTGGTTTAATATTCATAAATCAATTAATGTGATACACCACATAAGCAATATGAAGCATAGTAATCATATGATTATATTAATGGATAAAGAAAACAACTTTTAACAAAATCCAGCACCCATTTTTTATAGAAACTCTCAGCAAAGTGGGAATAAAGGGAACATACCTCAACATAATAAAGGCCATATATGACAAAACCACAGCCACCATTATACTCAATGGGCAAAAACTAAAATTGTTTCCCTTAAAATCAGAAATAAGACAGGAATGACTGCTTTCACCACTCTTATTTAACATGATACTGAAAGCCCTAGCCACAATAATCCCATAACAAGAAGAAATAAAAGGCATTCAAATTGGAAAGGAAGAAGTAAAACTGTCATTATTTGAAGAAGACATATTATCTATAGTGAACCCTAAAGATTCCACCAAAAAATGACTAGAACTGATAAATAAATTCAGTAAAGTAGCAGGATACAAAATAAATATCTAAAAATTGATTGCAATTTTATACACCAATAATGAACTATCAGAAAGGAAAACAAACTTATTTACAATTACATAAAAAATAAAATACATAGGAATAAAGACAGCAAAAGACCTATACTCAAAATTATAAGACACTGAAGAATAAAACTAAAGAAGATACTAATAAATGGAAGCATGCACCATATTTATGAATAGGAATAATTAACATTGGTAAATATCCATGTTACCAAAAGCAATCTATACATCAACAATTTCTATCAAAATAACAATGGCATATTTAACAGAACTAAAACAGATAATCTAGAAATCTATATGGAACTACAAAAGATGCTGAATATCCACAAAAACATTGAGAAAGAAGAACAATGCTGGATTTATCATGCTACCTGTTATCAAACTATACTACAAGGCCATAGTACTCAAAAGAGCATGAAGATTCCAAAATGGTGGCAGAGTGAGTGGAAACTACACAGACCATCTCCCAGGACCAAACTGGAATTACAACTAAAATGAAGAAAAATCATCAGGTAAAAACGACTGAAAAGCATCTGGAGAGAACCCATATAACCAGGGACAGGAAAAAAATACACTGAATTGAACCTGGTAGGATCTGCAGAGATGCAAGAGGGTAGTCTGGGAAATGACAGACAGCAGCTGTTTCAGCTTTGAGCAGGTCCCTTGAGATTAAAATTCCAAACCAGCTCCACAGCAGCAGAGAGCCAGAACATAGCACTAAATTAGGTACAGCCACTCACCTTGGGCTCCAGCAGAGGGAGGGCAGACTAAACTGGAACTGTCTGGACACTCAGGAGCATGAAGAACTGGAAGAACATTGGGAGTTGAGTGCTGAATCATTCCCTCACAGAATAGTAGCCATATTACTCAAAAAGCCCCATTTTCAGAGCACAAGGGAGAAGCAACAGCTCTTCCCTCAGGAATTTAACTCCACCGAGCAGGGCCACAGAAATACAAATTGAGGCTCATTAACAACCAGCATTATCCCCACCCTCTGGAAATCATCTTATCCTGAACACCTAAGGGAATTTTTTATTCAGCTGAGGGCTACAATGCAAGGTTTATCAAGTTACTGAGATTAAGAGCCTCCAAGAAAAGAGCTAGAGGATAACTGAACCTTTCCTGGGCTTGTAAATATACGCAGGAAAGTAAGACTTGACAGTAGTGTTTAACGTGGGTCCTCCAACACTCATTCAAAACCAGTAGAGAAAGCCAAAACAGCAGAACACAACACCCACAGGAAAAAGGTGGCAGGCTCCAAAACTCGTTGAGATAGCCAAAATGGTGAAACAAAGAAACAAATCCCAAATGAAACAACTAGAGAACTATTCTGAAGTTGAAATAAATAAAAAGCAGTTAAGAAATTTATCAGAGGTAGAGTTCAGACTGATGATAATGAGGAAGCTCTACAGCATGAGTAAAGAGCTCAGCACCATGAGTAAAGAGTTCAGCACCATGAGTAAAGATTTAGAAACATTAAAAAACAACAAATTGCAAATAAAGAATGACATAGCAGAAATAAAGAACACAATGGGAGGAATAACCAGCAGAGGAGAGGAATCTGAAGACTGGATAAGTGAATTAGAAGACAGGTAGAAAAAAAATCAACCAATCAGAAAACAAAAAGAAAAAAAAATTAAAAAACAGGAAGACAGCTTAAGATAACTGTGGGACAACTGGAAACATAACAACATCTGCATCATAGAAGTCCCAGAAGAAGAAGAAAATGAGAAAATGTTAGAGTATATATTTGAAGAAATGGTGACAGAAAAAAATCCCTAACTTGGTGAAGAAAAAAGGCATTCAAGTTCAAGAAGCACAGAGAGCCCCAAGTAAGAAGAATCCAAACAGAAACCAAGACACATAAAAATTAATATGCCAAAAATTAAAGACAGAGAGAGCATCCTAAAAGCTGTAAGAAATAAGCAACAGGTTACCTACAAAGGAACCTCCATTAGGCAATAAGCTGATTTCTCAAAAGAAACATGACAGACTAGAAGGGAATGGCATGCAGTTATCAAGGTCATGAAAAACAAGGATCAGAAACCAAGACTAATCTATCCAGGAAGTTTATCATTGAAAATAGAAGGTGAAATAAGAAGCTTCCCAGACAAAATAAAAGGTGAAGAAACTATATTAGTACCAAACCATGATTGCAAGAAATGTTAAAAGAACTGCTGTAATTAGTAGAAGTAACAGGAAGAAAAATATAATTGAAAAAAAAAATGGCAATAAATAAGTATATATCAATAATAACCCTAAAGGAAAATTTAATGAATGCTTGGATCAAGAGACACAGAGTAGCTAATTGGATAAGAAAGTATGACTCATATATATGTTGTGTAAAAGAGACCCACCTCACAAGAAAAGACTCACAAAAGTTGAAAGTGAAGGGATGAAAAAAAAAAATCTTCCAAGCAAGTGGAAAAGAAAAAAAAAAGCTGGAGTGTAAATACCCATATCTGATTAAATAGATTTCAAAATGAAGGTCATAACAAGAAACAAAGAAGCCAGCTACATGATATTGAAAGGATCTATCCACCAGGAAGACATATGTGCACCCAATATAGGAACACCAAAATATATTTTAAAACTTCTGGAGGACTTTAAAGGAGAAATTGACAGCAATACAATTATAATAGGGGACTTCAACACTCCCAATGACATCACTGGAAAGATCCTCTAGACAAAAAATTAACAAGGAAACAGAGACTCTAAATGATGCACTAGACCAAATGGATTTAAAAGATATATACAGAGAAGTATAGCCCAAAACTGCAAAATTTACATTCTTCTCAAGTGCACATAGGGCATTCTCAAAGAAAGATCACATGTTAGGACACAAATTAAGTCTCCTCAAGTTTAATAAGATTTATATCATATCAAGCATCTTCTCAGATCACAATGGCATGAAACTAGAAATGAATTACATCAAACACATGTAAACACATTTGAATACATGGCTAAATAGCATACTGTTAAACAATTAATGGGTTACCAAATATATCAAGGAAGAAATTAAAAATTTTCTGGAAACCAATGAAAATTAAGACACAACAAGAAAAATGTATGGGACGCAGAGAAGGCAGTCCTGAGAGGGAAGTTCATAGCACTACAGGCCTACCTCAATAAACAAGAAAAAATTCTAATTGTTTAACCTTACAACTTAAAGAACTGGAAAAAAAAAAAAAAAAAAGAAGACCCCAAAGCAAGTAGAAGAAAAGACAGTAAAAAACAGAGCAGAAGTAAACAAAATAAAGACAAAAAAAAAAAAAAAAAATTCAAAAGATCAATGACACAAAGAGCTGGTTCTTTGTAAAGATAAAAAAGATTGATGGACCCTTAGCTAGACTCACCAAGAAACAAAGAGGACTCAAATAAACAAAATCAGAAATGAAAGAGGAGAAGTAACAACTGACAACACAGAAATACAAAGAATTGTTAACAAATAATATGAAAAATTATACGGTAACAAATTGAACAATCTAAGTAAAATAGACAAATTTCTAGAAACACAGTGTTATCCAAAATTGAACCAGGAAGAAATAGAAAACTTGAACACATCAATAACAACTAAGAAAATTGAAGATGCAATAAAGACTCTTCCAGAAAACAAAAGCCCAGGTCCTGACGGCTTCACAAGGAAATTTTACCAAAAATTCAAAAAAAAAAAAAAAAACTAACACCCACTCTCCTCAAACTATTCCAAAAAATTCAAGAAGTAGGAAGACTTCCAAACTTATTTTATGAGACCTGCATAATTATAATTCCAAAAATGGATAAAAACACTATAAAGAAAGAAAATTACAGGCCAATATCCCTGATGGACAAAGATGCCAAAATCATGAGCAAGATATTAGCAAATCGGATCCAGCAATACATTCAAAAAAGTATTCACCATTATCAAGTGGGATTCATCCCAGGGATGTATGGCTGGTACAACATTTGCAAATCAATAAATGTGATACACCACTTAAGCAAAATGAAAGATAAACCATATGATCATATCAATAAACAGTGAAAAATCCAGTACCCATTTGTGATAAAAATGCTCAACCATGTGGAAATACAGAGATCATATCTTAACATAGTAAAGTCCATATATGAAAAACCTATAGCCAACATCATTTTCAATGGGAAAAAACTAAAAGCATTTCCCTTAGCAACAGGAAAAGACAGGAATACCCACTTTTGCCACTCTTATTTAACATAGTACTGGAAGTGTTAGCCACAGCAATCAGACATAAAGAAATAATACAAAGTATCCAAATGGGGAAGGAGAAAGTAAAACTTTCATTATTCTCAGATGACATGATATTGTTCATAGAAAACCATAAAGACTCCATCAAAAATCTACTAGATTTAAAAAATGAATTTGGGAAGGTAGCAGGATAAAAAATTAACATCAAGAAATCAATGGCGTTCTTTTTTTATATATTTTTTTATTTTTTAATAAATTAATTTATTTTTGTTAAAGATGTTTCTCCCTTTTCCCCTATTGATTCCTCCCTCTCCCGCCTTCCCCACTCTGTCCCCAACTTTGTTGTCTATGTCCATTGTTCATGCATACTTGGATATCAGTTCTGTGGTTTATCTTTCCCCCACCACCCCAATTCTGGGTATTTTTAGTCTTTACCCCACTTCTACCTTTATGGGACTACCCAATTCCTCAGACTGGTATGTTCATTATATTCCACAGATAAGTGAGATCATGTGATATTTGTCTTTTTCTCCTTGGCTTGTTTCACTTAGGATAATACTTTTCAGGTCCCTCCATGTAGTCTCAAAAAATAAGAGATCTTTCTTTCTTACAGCGGAATAGTACTCCATTGTGTATAAGTACCACTGCTTTTTTATCCATTCGTCTACTGATGGACACTTGGGCTGTTTCCAGATCTTAGCTATTGTAAATAGTGCTGCTACAAACATAGGGGTGCGTATATTCTTTCTGATTGGTGTTTCAGGCTCCTTAGGGTATATTCCTAGAAGTGGGATCACTGGGTCAAATGGCAGTTCAATTTTTAATTTTTTTTTTTGCTACAGATTATTTTTAATTTTATTTTTGTTACAGATGTTTCTCCTTTTTAACCCCAATGTTACCCTCCTCCCCATCCCCCTGACCTCGTCCCCAGATTTATTGTCCATGACCATTGCTTATGTGTACATGCATATAAGTTCTGTGGTTTATCTCTTCCCTCCCCACATCCCCCACTTCCGAGGTTTGACAGTCTGTCCCCTACTTCCATGTCTCTGGGATTACTGATTCTTCAGACTGTTATGTTTGTTATGTTCCACGAATAACTGAGATCATGTGGTAATTTTCTTTTTCTGCTTGGCTTGTTTCACTTAGGATTATACTTTCAAGATACCTCCATGTCATCTCAAAGGATAAGAAATCTTTCTTTCTTACAGCTGTATAGTATTCATTGTATATATGTACCTCAGCTTTTTAAAATGTTTTGAGATAATACCATAGTGTTTTCCATAGTGGCTGCACCAGTCTGCATTCCCACCAGCAGTGTACTAGAGTCCCCTTTTCTCCAATGTGAGGTGATACCTCATTGTTGATTTAATTTGCATCTGTCTGATCATTAGTGACTTCGAGCATTTTTTCATATGTCTCTTAGCCATTTGTATGTTCTGTTTGAAGACATGTCTATTTAGTTCCTCTGCCCATTTTTGAATTAGGTTCTTTGTCTTTCCTTTGTTCAGTTGTATGAGCACTCTACATATTTTGGAAATTAACCCCTTATCTGATATATCATTGGCAATTATGCTCTCCCATACAGTGGGTTCCCTTTCCATTTTGATGACTGTATCCTTTGTTGTGCAGAAGCATTTGACTTTCATGTAGTCCCATGTGTTCATTTTCTCCATTGTTTCTGTTGCCTTAGGTGATGTATCAGTAAAAATTCTTCTGCATATGATGTCTGAAATTTTGTTGCCTACAGTTTCTTCTAGGATTTTTATGGATTCATGAGTCACATTTAGGCTTTTATCCATTTTGAGTTTATTCTTGTGTACGGTGTAAGTTAATGGTCTAGTTTTATTTTTTTGCATGTAGCTGTGCAATTCTCCCAACACCATTTATTGAAGAAACTGTCTTTACTCCACTGTATGCTCTTGCCACCTTTGTCAAATATTAATTGAACACATTGCCTTGGGTCCATTTCTGGGTTCTCTGTTCTGTTGCACTGGTCTATATGCCTGTTCTTGTGCCAGTACCAGGCTGTTTTGATTACAGTGGCTTTGTAGTATAACCTGACATCTGATAATGTGATCCTCCCAGCTTTGTTCTTCCTTTTCAAGATTTCTGTGGCTATCTGGGGTCTTTTTTGGTTCCATGTGAACTTTTGAAGTATTTGTTCTAGTTCTGTGAAGTATGTCATTGGTATTTTGATGGAGATTGCATCGAATCTATAGATTTGTTTGGATATCATGAATATTTTAATGAAGTTAATATTGCCAATCCATGAAAAAGGTATGTCCACTTTTTTAGTTCTTCCTCTAATTCTTTTTCAATCACCTGTAGTTTTCTGTGAATAGGTCCTTTATTTCTTTGGTTAAGTTGATTCCTAGGTCTATTAATTTTTTTTGCCGCAATGGTACATGGATTGTTTATTTAGTTTCTATTTCTGTGAGTTCATCATTGGTGTATAAGAATCCCATCAATATCTTGATGTTAATTTTGTATCCTGCTACTATGCCAAATTCATTTATTAAGTCTAGTCAATTTTTGACTGAGTCTTTGGGGTTTTCTATGTATACTATCATGTCATCTGTGAATAATGACAGTTTCACTTCCTTCATTACAATTTGGATTCCCTTTATTTTTCCTTCCTGTATGATTGCTGTGACTAAGACTTCCAGTACTATATTAAATAAGAGTGGCGAATGTGGGCATCCTTTTCTTGTTCCTGTTATTAAGAAAAATGTTTTTAATTTTTGCCCATTAAGTATGATGTTGGCTTTAGGACTTTCATATATGGCTTTAATTAAGTCGGGATATGATCCCTGTATTCCCAGATTGCTGACCATTTTTATTAGAAATGGGTGCCAAATTTTGTCAAATGCTTTTTCAGCATCTATTGATATGATCATATTTCATTTTATATTTCATTTTGTTTATGTGGTGTATCACATTAATTGATTTCCAAATATTGTACTAACGTAGCATCTCTGGGATGAATCCCACTTGGTCATGATGAATTATTTTTTCAATTTATTGCTGGATTCCATTTGCTACTATTTTGTTGAGGATTTTGGCATATATGTTCACCAGTGATATTGGTCTGTAGTTTTCTTTCTTTGTAGTGTCTTTTTCTGGTTGTGGAATTAGAAATATGCTGGCATCATAAAACAGGTTTTGAAGTCTTCCTTCTTAAATTTTTTGAAATAGTTTGAGGAGAATAGGTATTAGTTCTTCTCTGAATTTTTGGTAAAATTCCCCTGGGAAGCCATCTGGGCCTGGGCTTTTGTTTGCTGAGTCTTATTACATCTTCAATTTCTTTGCTATTATTGGTCTGTTGAAATTTTCTATCTCTTCATGATTCAGTTTGGGGAGACAATGTGTTTCTAGAAATTTGTCCATTTTGCTTAATTTGTTGAATTTGTTGGCATATAATTATTCATAATATTTGTTCGCAATCTTTTGTATTTCTGTGGTGTCAGTTATTATTTCTCCTCTTTCATTTCTGATTTTGTTTATTTGGGTTCTCTCTGTTTCTTGGTGAGTCTACCTAAGGGCTCATCAATCTTGTTTATCTTTTCAAAGAACCACCTTTTTGTTTCATTGATCCTTTGAATTGTTTTTTTGGTCTCCATTTTCTTTATTTCTGCTCTGATTTCTACTATTTCCTTTTTTCTACTTGCTCTGGGATTTTCTTTCTGGTTCTTTAAGTTGTGAGGTTAGATAGTCTGTTAAAAATTATTCTTGCTTCATGAGGTGGGCCTGTAATGCTATAAAATTCCCTCTCAGAACACTGCATACCATAGATTTTGTGTTCATTTACATTGGTTTCCAGGAAGTTTTTAATTTCTTCTTGATCTCCACGGTAACTTATTCATTGTTCAATAACATGCTATTTGGCCTCCATATTTTCAAATGGCTTTGCATGTTCTTGTTGCAGTTGATTTCTAGTTGCATGCCATTGTGATCTGAGAAGATGCCTTATATGATTTAAATCTTCTTGAACTTGTAGAGACTTAGTTTGTGCCCTAACATGTGGTCTATCTTTGAGAATGCCCTATGTGCACTTGAGAAGAAAGTGAATTCTGTAGTTTTGGGTTGTAATTCTCTGTATATATTTACTAAATCCATTTGATCTAGTGCTGCATTTAGAGTATTTGTTTTCTTGTTTTCTTGTTTTTTTTTTTGTTTTTGTTTTTTTTTGTCTAGAAGATCTATCCAGTAATGTGAGCGGGGTATTGAAGTCCCCTGCTGTGATTGTATTGCTATTAATTTCTTTTTGAAGTACTCCACAATATTTTCAATGTATATTGGTGTTCCTATATTGGATGCATATATGTTTACCAAGGTTATATCTTCCTGTTGGATAGATCCTTTCAATATGATGTATTGGCCTTCTTTGTCTCTAGTTATGGCCTTCATTTTGAAATCTACTTTATCAGATATGAGTCTTACTACCCCAACTTTTTTTTTGCTGTCTGTTTGCTTGAAAGATTTTTTCCCATGCCTTCACTTTCAACCCATGTGAGTCTTTTGTTTTGAGGGGGGTCTGTTGTAAACAACATATATGTGAGTCATGCTTTAAATCCAGTCAGCTAATCTGTGTCTTTTTATCAGAGCATTCAAACCATTCACATTTAAGGTGATAATAGATATGTATTTATTTATTGCCATTTTTGTTTAGTGTGGTTATATTTTTCTTCCTATTTCTTCTACTAATTACAGCAGTCATTTTAGTATACCTTGCATTGCTGGTGTGGTGTTAATATAGTACATTTGCCGTTTTTTTCTGGAAAGCTCTTTATTTGACCTTCTATTTTGAATGATAGCCTTGATGGATAGAGTAGTTTTGGATTCACATCCTTGTTTTTCATGAACTTGACTACTTCATGCCACTCCTTTCTGGCCAGTAGTGTTTCTGTTGAGAAGTCAGCTGAGAGCTTTATGGGGATTCCTTTGTAGGTAACCCATTGCTTATCTCGTGCTGCCTTTAGGATTCTTTGTCTTTAATTATTGGCATTTTAATTACTGTGTGTCTTGGTGTTGGCCTGTTTGGGTTCTTCTTAATTGGGGCTATCTGTGCTTCTTGAACTTGAATGCCTTCTTTCTTCACCAAGTTAGGAAAGTTTTCTGTCACTATTTTTTCAAATATATTCTCTAACCATTGTCCATTTTCTTCTTCTTTGAAGACTCCTATGATGCAAATTTTATTACGTTTTTAGTTGTCTCACAGTTCCCTTAAGCTGTCTTCTGTTTTTTGTTTGCTTGTTTGTTTGTTTGTTTTTCTTTTTCTTTTGTTTTCTGATTGGTTTTGTTTCTACCCTGTTTTCTAATTCACTGAGCCGGTCCTCAGCTTCCTCCACTCTGATGTTTAGTCCTTCCAATGTGTTCTTTATTTCTGCTATGTCTTTCTTCATTTCCACGTGGTTGGTTTTCAGTATTTCTATATCTTTACTCATGGTGCTGATGTCCTTACTCATGTTGTTGAGCTTCCTCAAGACCATGGCTCTGAACACTACCTCTGATAATTTGCTTAACTGCATTTCATTGATCTCATCTTTGATAGAGTTCTTTTGTTCTTTCATTTGGGATTTGTTTCTTTGTTTCACCATTTTAGCGATCTCAGTGGGTTTTGGAGCCTGCCATTCTTTTCTTGTGGGTGTTGGTGTTCTGCTGTCTGTGGCTCCCTCTGCTGGGTTTGGATGAGCCTGGGTGGGCCCATGTTAAACAACACTGTCAAGTCTCCCTTTCCTGGGTATATTTGCAAGCCCAGAAAATGTTCAGTTATCCTCTAGGTTTTTCCTGGTGGCTAGTAGTCTCAGTTACTCAGTGCCTTGGAATGTAGCCCTGGTGTTCTGCATAAGAGGATTTCCAGAGGTTGGGATAGATCCAGGCCATTAATGAGCCTCAATTTGCATTTCTTTGCCTCACCTGGGAAAGGCTGAATCTCAGAGCAGGGGATGGCGGGGGAGCTGCTGCTTTTTCCCACAGCTCTGAGAAGGAGCACACTGGCCACCCTCCTTTGTGGCTGCAACTCAGCAAAAACTCTGATTGCCCTCTAAATCCCATGTGTCCACAGAGTTCCAGCTCAGTCTGCCCCCCTCTCCTGTAGCCCCGAGGTGAGTGTCTTTGGCTATTTTATCACTCTGTTCAGGCTCACTGTGCAGTGGACTGGGCTTGGTCTTTATTCCCCAAGAGCATTGCTCACAGTTTAGATTGCTGCTGTCTGTGGGCTCCCAGCCCACCACCCTCTCACACCTCCGCAGATCCTATCAATGTCCCTGGTTATATGGTCCTGTACTGCTGCTTTTTTTTTTTTTTTGAGGATTTGTCTTTATTTTAGTTGTAATTCCCATTTTGTCCTGAACGATTGCCTGTATAGCTTCTATTCACTCCACCTCCATTTTCACATCCTCTATGCCTATCTTGTGCACAACTGGGTCACACAGGCCTCTCTGGGGCTTCAGCACCTTGAAGATCCCACAAGTAACTGGATGGTACAGTCCCTGTTAGGTCACACAGTCCTCTCAGGTGCTTCAACACCCCCACAGGTCCAATGTGTATTTGGATTGCACAGTCTCTGCTGGGTCGCACTGGCCTCTCTGGTTCTTCAGCACCCCACAGGTCAGAGATAATAAATAACACCATCTTTGCTGGGTCACACAGGCCACTTTGGTGCCTCTGCACCATGCAGGTTTTGCAGGCGGGCAGCTGGATCGCACCAGTCTTTCTAGGGCTCTGGCTTTCTGGAGCTGCTGGACTACACAGGCTCTTGTTGGCTGCTGGACCTCCCAGGCCTCTGTTGTTCCCCAGGTTTCACAGCTTGAAGCTGGAGAGTGATGCTGCCCCATAAGGCTCAACTCCTGCTCAGCTTTTGCTGAAGTTTTTGGGGATGGGTTTCAGCTGCTGGTCTATGCTTCTGTTGCCTCGGGATGGATGTCTGCTCCCCAGCTTCTGTTGCTGGGGGTATATCTCCACTCTGATCAGGCTGCTACTATGGTGGATGGTGCTGGGCTCCTGGCTGTCTGTGGTTTCCATGACCAGCACATTAGAAGATCCACTACTCTGCACAGGTCTGTGTTGACACAGAGTGTCCACTGGTCCAATGGTGCTAGGTGTGCTGGTGAGCTCAGGTTGCAGGGCCTTAGCCACTCCCACTGCCTCCTCCTAGGGAAGACATGGGATATTTCAAAATGGTGGGACCTCCCTGCAGCACAGGGAGAAGTGCTCCAAAGGGCTGCTTACCGTGGAAGCCAGCTACTCCCATCCACAGCTCAGGAATTTTCTGTTCCGTGGCTCTGCACTACTAGGGTTTGGTTGTCCACCTTCATGTCCACTCACAGTCTCTCACACACTTGCTCATTTTTTTCACACTCTCACCCTTCCTCTGGTCTTGCCCGCCACCATTTTTGATGGGATTCTTACACACCAATAATGAACTCACAGAAAGAGAAACAAACAAACAAAAAAACAATCCAATTTACCACTGCGGCCAAAAAATTAACATACCTAAAAGTAAATTTAACCAAAGAAGTAAGAGACCTATTTGCAGAATACTACAGGACATTGCAAAAAGAACTAGAGGAAGATATAAACATGTGGAAGCACATAACTTGTTCATGGATTGGAAGAATTAACATCAGTAAAATGTTAATACTACCCAAAGCAATCTATAGATTCAATGCAATCCCCATCAAAATACCAAGAACATATTTCACAGATCTAAAACAAATACTTCAGAAGTTCATATGGAACCAAAAAGGCACCGAATAGCCACAGCAATCTTAAAAAGAAGGACAAAGTAGGAGGGATCACTGTACTAGATACCAGGTTATACTACAAAGCCATTGTGATCAAAACAGCTTGGAACTGGCAAAAGAACAGGCATATAGTTCAAAAGAACAGAGCAGCGACTCAGATAATTGACCCCAGACATTATGTACATTTAATAGTTGATAAAGGTGGCAAGAGAATACAATGGAGTAAAGACAGCCTCTTAAATAAATAAATGTTGTTTGCAAAATTTGACATCTATATACAAAAAAATGAAACTAGACCACCAACTTACACCATACACAAAAATAATCTCAAAATGAATAAAAGACTTAAATGTCACTCTTGAATCCACAAAAATCCTATAAGAAAATGTAGTCAACAGAATTTTAAAAATCACATGCAGCAGAATTTTTATTGAAACAATGCCTAAGGCAAGAGAAACAAGGAGAAAATGAACAGGAGACTACATCAAACTAAAAAGCTTCTACACAGCAAAAGGAACCACCATCAAAATGGAAAGGGAACCCACTATATGGGAGAGCATAATTGTCAACAATGCATCAGATAAGGGGTCAATGTAAAAAATGCAGAGTACTCATACAACTGAACAAAAGCAAGATAAAAAACCCAATTAAAAAATGGGCAGAGGACCTACATATACACCTCTCCAGAAAGGACATACAAATGGCCAAGAGACATGAAGCAATGCTCGACGTCACTAATTATGAGAGAGATGTAAACTAAAATATCTATGAGTCATTACCTCACACCTGCAAGAGTGGCTACCATCTACAAATCTTCAAACAAGTGCTGATTAGAGCGTGGATAAAAGGGGACTCTAGTACACTGCTCTTGGGAATGCAGAATGGTGCAACCACTATGGAAAATACTATGATGTTACCCCATAAGTTAAAAATTTAACTGCCATTTGATCTAGTGATTCCACTTCTAGGAATATATCTTAAGAAGCCTGAAATACTAATTGTAAAGAATGTATGTGCCCCTATCTTCATAGTAGCACTACTTACAATTGCTAAAATCTAGAAACAGCCCAAGTGTCCATCAATTTTTGAGTGGAGAAAAAAGTGTGGTACATATACACAATGGAATACTATGCAGCTGTGAGAAAGAACAATATCTTATCTTTTGAGAGGAGATGAAGGGACCTGGAGAGTATTATGTTAAGCGAAACAAGCCAATTAGACAAAGACAAATATCACATGATCTCACTTTTTTGTGGACTATAACAAACAAATCAAACTGATGAACAAAATAATCCCAGAGTTATAAAAGTAGGGTACAGACTGACAAAGCTCAGAAGAGAGTTGAGGGGGAAGGAAGAGATAAACTACAGAACTTACATGCATGTATGTGTAACCAATGGACATAGACAACAATGCTGGGGATGGGGCAGGGGGGGGATAAATACCAAAATCAAGCAAGATAAAATAGTTATTCTTGATAGTCTTATAACAATTACATAAATTAAAATTTTGATTTAAAATGCTCTTGAAAAATAAATATTTAGGCTCAGATGTTATCAATGAAGAATTTTGCCCAATATTTAAAGAAAAATAAATAGTTACCTTCACAGTCTCTTTCAAAATATATAGAGCAGGGAATAGTAACTAACTCATTATTTGAGGACAGTATTAGACTGTTAAAAAAAGAACTGAAAAAAAAAGTATGCACCAATGTTTCAGTCAAGCTTAGATGCAAAAGTGTTCACAAAATATCAGCAAACAGATATAAACAATGTATAAAAAATATATACACTATGACCCTGTGGCAACAATGGTTTATGACAAGTATGCAAAGATGGTTTAAAATCTGACATTTAAATTAGGTAATCAACCATATTAATAGGCAGAAGAAGCAATATTGTAGGATTACGTCAATTGATTGAAAAAGCAATTGACAAATACAACTCCAGTTTATGATAAAACCTTCAGGAAGTTAAGAGCAGAAGGACAGCCTGGCCAGTGTGACTCAGTGGTTCAGCCAATAAGAGGTCGCTAGTTTGAGTCCCGGTCCGGGCACACACCTAGGTTGTGGGCCCAATCCCCGGTGGGGTGCATGCAAGAGGTGGCCAATTGATGTTCTCTCTCATCAATGTTTCTATCTCTCTCTCCCTCTCCCTCTTCTCGCTCTACAAATCAATAAAGAAAAAAATAATAATAGAAGGTCATTACCTCAAAAGGATAAAGAGCATGTACAAAAAATCTACGGATACTATTATACCTAATTGTGAAAGACTGAATATTTTCCCTGAATGTCAGAAATAAGGCAAGGATGTCCGCCGTTAACACATTTATTTAAAATTGTACTGGAAGTTGTAGTTAATGCAATAAGTCAAAAAAGGAGGCAGGGAGCACACAAAATGCAAAGGAAAAAACACATTGGCAGATGGCATAATTGTCTAAATAGAAAATCACAGAGAATCTGCCAAAAACACCAGAACTAATAAGTGTGTTTATCAAAGCCACAGAAAACAAAATTAGCAAATAAAACCTCACCTGTATTTCTATACACTTATAATGAACATTTGGAAACTAAAATGAAAACACAGTACCATTTTGTAACTACCAATCTGTATTTCTCAATTTCTTTACCTTTTTCACTGTGTTCCAACCCCCTTCCCCTCTGGCAACCTTCAGTCTGATTGTCTAACCACTATGTTGTACACCTAAAAATAATACAATATAATATTAAATGTAAACTGTAATTGAAAAAAAAAAAACACAAAACAATGTAATTTGTAATATCTCCAAAGAAAATGAGATGTTAGTCATAAATTTAATAAAATATGTACAGTATCTGTAAGTTAAAAATTACAAAATACTGATGAAGAAAATCAAAGAACATTATAAAAATGAAGAGAAATAAGAATGTTTATAGATCGAAAGACTCATTAGGGTAAAGCTATTGATTCTCCCCAAATGTATTTTTTGGTATAATATAATTCCTTTCCAAATCTCAGCAAGATATAGACATGCTTATTGCACAATTTATAGTAGAAGGCACAGACCCTAGAATAGTGAAAACAATCTTGAAAAAGAAATTTTAATTGAGAGAAATCACTCTACCTGATATTAACTCTTATATATAGCTGTAACTATCAAGATAGGGTGGTATTAATGGGAGGATAGACACATAGATCAATGGCAAATGTATACAACTCAGCAATAAACTCACAGAAACAAAAAAAAAATTATTTTTGACAAAGGTGAAAAACAATTCGATGGAGGAAGAATAGCATTTTAAACAAATGATGCCAGAAAAATTAGACATCTGAATCCAAAACATAATAATAGCAATCTCAACTTGAAACCCGTCCCTTGTCTTAAAATTAACTCAAAATAGATCATAGATCTAAACATAAAACTGAAAATATAAAACTTTCAAAAATATATAAAGTAATATTTTCAAAGTCTCTAATTAGGCAAAAAAAATATAAAAACAAGTTTAAAAATTGATTCAATTAGAAAATAAGCAGATGAAATGAAGAAACATTACACCAAAGAGGATATACTGATGGCAGGAAGCACATGAAAAAATATTTAACATTCTGAGTCATCAGGAAAATGCAAATGAAAACCATGATGAAACATCACTATACAGTTATCAGAAGGTATAGAAGAAAACAAAATTGACAACATCAAATACTAGCAAGAATGTAAAGAAAATGAATCTGTCATACATTGCTATCAAGATAAATTGTTATAGCTAATATAGAAAATATTTTGTTAGTTTCTTACAAAAAATATTATATAATTACATAACCTAGCTATTTCAGTTTTGGGCATTTATCAAAGAGTGATAAAAATAACTGCACAGAACAACCTATACCCAAATATTTATAGTGGCGTATACACAATAGACGAAAACTGGTAAAAGTCGACACCCTTCAATAACTGAATGGTTAAACAAACTGTGGTACATCTATCACGTGAAACATTATTCAGCAATTTAGAAAAATAAACTTTTTTTAAAACTTTGTTTCCTTTAATGATTTTTTTCTTTTTTATTAATTAATTTCTTTATTTTTGTTACAGATGTTTCTCCTTTTCTCCCCACTGATTCCCTCCTCCCTCTCCCTCCCCGCCCTGTCCCCACCTTTGTTGTCCATGTCCATTGTTCATGCATACATGCATATGAGTTCTGTGGTTTATCTCTCCCCCACTTTCCCCCTTCTGGGGATTGTCAGGCTGCACCCCACTTCCACATCTCTGGGACTACCTCATTCCTCAAACTGTTATGTTCATTATATTCCACAAATAAGTAAGATCATATAACATTTGTCTTTCTCTGTTTCACTTGTTTCAATTAAGATAATAACTTTCCAGGTCCCTTCATGTCGTCTCAAAGGATAAGAGATCTTTCTTTCTTACAGCTGCATAGTATTCCATTGTGTATATGTACCACAGCTTTTTTATCCATTCATCTACTGATGGACATTTGGGCTGTTTTCAGATCTTAGCTATTGTAAATAGTGATGCTACAAACATGGGGGTACATATATTCTTTCTGATTGGTGTTTCAGGCATCTTAGGGTATATTTCTAGAAGTGGGATCACTGGGTCAAATGGCATAAACTTAACCAAATAAATAAAAGACCTATTTGCAGAAAACTACAGGTAATTGAAAAAAAGAAATAGAGGAAGATATAAAAAAGTGGAAGCGCATACCTTGTTCATGGATTGGAAGAAATAACATTATTAAAATGTCCATATTACCCAAAACAATCTATAGATTCAATGCAATCTCCATCAAAATACCAACGACACTCTTCACAGAACTAGAACAAATATTTCAAAAGTTCACATGGAACCTAAAAAAACCTTAAATAGCTGTATCAATTTTGAAAAAGAAGAACAAAGCAGGAGGGACCACATTACCAGATGTCAGGTTATACTACAAAGCCACTGTAATGAATACAGTCTGGTACTGGCACAAGAACAAGCATATAGACCAGTGGAACAGAATAGAGAACCCAGAAATGGACACAAGGCAATATGCTCAATTAATATTTGACAAAGGTGGCAAGAGCATACAGTGGAATAAAGACAGCCTCTTTAATAAATGGTGTTGGGAGAATTGTACAGCTACATAAAAAAAGAGAAACTAAACCATCAACTTACACCATACACAAGAATAAATTCAAAACCAATAAAAGACTTAAATGTGACTCAGGAATCCATAAAAATCCTAGAAGAAACTATAGGCAACAAAATTTCAGACATCATACGCAGCAGAATTTTCACTGATACATCATCTAAGGCAACAGAAACAAAGGAGAAAAGGAACACATGGGACTACATCCAAGTCAAAAGCTTCTGCACAACAAAAGATATAATCATCAAAATGGAAATGCAACCCAATGTATGGGAGAGCATAATTGCCAATGATATATCAGAAAAGGGGTTAATCTCCAATATATATATATAGAGTGCTCATACAACTCAACAAAAGGAAGACAAAGAACCCAATTTAAAAATGGCCAGAGGAGCTAAATAGACACCTCTCTAAACAGGACATAGAAATGGCCAAGAGACATGAAGAAATGCTCAACATCACTAATCATCAGAGAGATGCAAATTAAAACAACAATGAAGTATCACCTCACACGTATCAGAATGGCCACCATCAACAAATCATCAAGCAACAATGTTGGACTTCCAGTCAAGATGGTGGTGTAGGTAAATGCGGTATCGCATCCTCCCACAACCACATCAAAGTCACAACTAAACTACAGAACAACTTTCATTCAAAACCACTTGAATTCAAGCTGAATGGAAGTCCTTCAACTACAAAATTAAAGAAGCAGCCACATCAAGACTGGTAGGAGGGGCGGAGGCATGATGGGCTGGTACCACACCCACGTGTGTCAGATAAAAATCAGGTGGATACCTCAGCTGGGAAGGTCCTCGCTGAGGACAGAGGGGTCCCTGTCCCACACCAGGTGCCCCACTCAGGGTTCCAGGGCCAGGAAGAGAAGTCCCCATAACTTCTGTCTGGAAAAGTCAGCGGGAACTGAGGCTCAGGGAGGCTGAGGCCACTGGAGCCCCAGGAAGCACCTCTTAAAGGGCCCACGCATGGACTTTTTAGACTCCCTCCCTCTAAGCTTGGAGGGGAGGCTGCTGGAGCAGCACCAGAGACTTACAGGGAAGAACTAAGCTGTTTGGCATTGGAGCGAGGACTGGAGAGGGGACTTTGTCCAGGACAAACGGAGTGTCAGAGGCCTTTGTTCCTTTGCTGAGCCCTTCCCTGGGGCGGCAGACAGCTGCCATATCTGGGACTCCAGCAACCTGGCTCATACTGGTTGCCCCACCCTGGTGAATCCCTGAGACCCTGCCCCACCCAACTTTCAGGCCCACCCCAGCTGTTGCCATATGCTTAACCATACGATTGGGCTGTCTTGGATCCTGCTTTAGGTTTTCCTAAATTCTTTCAAACAAGCAGCATCTGGTCTCAGCTAGCCCCATACCTCTTGTTAAGTAATACATAGAAACAAACACAGGGAGATATCCAAAATGAGGAGACAAATAAACAGGTCCCAAATGAAAGAACAGAAAAAAAATCTCCAGGAAAAGAACTAAGCGAAATGGAAATAAGCAACCTAACAGATGCTGAGTTCAAAATACTGCTTGTAAGGATGCTCAATGAACTTAGTGAGAACCTCAGCAAACTTAGTGAGGGCCTCAAAAGCATAAAAAAAGTACTAGTCAGAAATGAAGGAAGCACTAACTGAAATAAAGAATAATTTACACAGATTCAATAGTGGAGTAGGTAAAGTCAAGAAGCAAACCATCGATTTATAATATAAGGAAGTATAAAATACCCAATCAAAACAGCAGGAAGAAAAAAGACTCCAAAAAAATGAGGATAGTGTGAGGAGCCTCTGGAACAACTTCATGTGTACCAACATTCGCATCTTGGGGGTGCCAGAAGGAGAAGAGAGAGAACAAGAAATCGAAAACCTATTTGAAACAATAATGGCAGAAAACTTCCCTAACTTGGTGAAGGAAACAGATATACAAGTCCAGGAAGTACGGAGAGTCCCAAACAGGATGAACCCCAAGAGGCCCACACCAAGACACATCATCATCAAAATGCAAAAGGTTCAAGACAAAGAGAGAATCTTAAAAGCAGAAGAGAAAAGCAGTTAGTTACCTACAAGGGAGTTCCCATAAGACTGTCAGCTAATTTCTCAAAAGAAACTTTGCAGGCCAGAAGGGAGTGGCAAGAAATATTCAGAGTGGTGAAAAGCAAGAACCTATAACCAAAATTACTCTATCCTGCAAAGCTGTCATTTAGAATCTATGGCCATATAAAGAGTTTCCCAGAAAAAAAAAAAAGTTAAAGGAATTCAGCACCACCAAACCATTATTATATGAAATGTCAAAGGGTCTTTTTGAAGAAAAAGATAAAAAAAATATGAACAAACAAAATGGCAGTGAATACATATCTATCGACAATGAAATCTACACACAAAATGAACAGGCAGAGCAGAAACATTCTCATAGATACAGAGAACATTTTGCTGGTTGCCAGATGGGAGGGGGGTTGGGGGAATGGGTGAAAAAGGTGAAGGGATTAAGAAGAACAAATTGGTTGCTGGACTGACAAACCTCAAAGAGAAGGGGGTTGGGGAGTGGAAAAAAATAAACCAAGGAACTTACATCCATAACCAATGGACACAGATAACAGTGTGGGGAAAGGCAGGAGGAGGGTGGGAGTGAGGAGGAGGCGGTCAATGTGGGAAAAATGAGGAACATCTGCAATACATTCAACAATAAAGATAATAAATAAATTTTATAAAAAACAAGTGTTGGCGAGGGTGTGGAGAAAAGGGGACTCTAGTACACTGCGGGTGGAAATGTAGACTGGTGCAGCGACTATGGAAAACAGTATGGTGTTACCTCAAAAAATTAAAAATTGAACTTCCATTCTTTATTGATTTTTAGAGAGATAAGAAAGGGGAGAGAGAGAGAGAAAGAAACATCAGTGAGAGAGAACATCAATTGGCCGCCTCTTGCATGCCTCCCACTGGGGATCAGGCCTACAACCTTTGCAAGTGCCCTGACTGGAAATCGAACTGGTGACCTCCTGGAGCATGGGTTGATGCTCAACTACTGAGCCACACTGGCCAGGCTAAAAGAAATAAACTTTTGATACATGCATCAACTTGCCTGAATTTTCATGGAATTATTCTGAGAGGGAAAAAATGTCATTCCAAAGTATTAGACTGTATGATTCAATTTATGTAACATCTTTAAAATTCCAAAATTTTGGAAATAGAGAACAAATTAATGATTTCCAGGATTCAGTGCCAGCATAAGTGAGGCAGGAGCAAGAGGAAGGTTGATTTAGTTATAAAATGGAAATACAAGAGATTCCTGGGGTAGTAGAATTGTTCAGTGTCTTGACTGTGGTTATGGTTGCAAAAATCAACAAATGTCATAAAATTACATTGAACTAAATATGCAAATATACACAAATAAGTAAAAATTAAACAGTTGTTTGATGAGGGGTCACCCAAAACATGTATGGAAAGTAGAATGGAGGGATCCTATAAACATATTTAGACTATTTTTCAATTTTGCTTCCTAATGGAGATATGGTACATTGAATAGACTTGTCTCCTTACTCAGAAGCAGATAGCAAGTATTTAAAGATTTTCTGCAATGTGCAACATGTATTTTTGCAGTGAATGTGCACTATGCATCACTTTTATTACACTTGTAAAGTCTTTTCAAATTCACGTTTTACAAGCTTTTAAAATATTTTCAAAATGCCAATAAAAATGTCCAATTATAGGGTTAGGATTATTAAAGTCTAAAATCCAGCACCAAATCTGTCACAATTTTCATTTTTCATACTTCAGTGGGATGGACAATTGGGGTATACAAGAGAAACATGACAGATAGCCTTGAGTCTGGAAAAACATTTGACTGAGAATTTTGACCTTGGAGAATTTAAGATAATTATTTATGATACTGATAATCTTTAACACAGTGTGCTTTTTTAAAAATATTTTTTCTTTACTAAGTTTAGAGAGAGAAGAAGGGAGAGAGATAGAAACATCGATGAGAGAGAACATTGATTGGCCCCCTCCTGAATGCCCCATACTGGGGATCCGGCCCACAACTTGGGCATGTACCCTGAATGGGAATTGAACCAGTGACCCCTTGGTGCATGGGTTGACGCTCAACCACTGAGCCACACTGGCCAGGCTCAATGTGCCTTTTAATAACTATTAGATATAAATGCAACAAGAAACACAGTTCTTGTTCTCCCTGGAGCAATGAAGGCAGAGACCAATAAAAGTATAAAAAATATTTCAGATATATCATCAAAGCCAAATAGTCCCCACAGAGAACTTTTTTTAAAGATTGCCCTGGTATACAAAGGGTCAAAATAAAATTTGTTAAATGAAATTTTAATTACTCAGAAGTCCTCTGCATAGGAGTTTTACTAAGACTTCCATAAGTAATATTCCTTAATTATAAGTTAGCAGTGATACTTTATTCACTGGTTTGGGCAGGAATCTGGATATGATCAGAAATGGATCTTTCTTGAGTCAGAACTCTTGATTTTTCATAACTCTATTCTCTTTTTCACCTTCTAATTATAAAAAGCAAGTTTAAAAGGTTAATATTAGCCTTAAAAATAGAAGAAAGTTTCACTTGGTTCTAAAATTAGCCAAAATTGCAGGGGTTTCTTTTTTGTGTGTATGAACTGGTTTTTTGTTTGTTTGTTTGTTTCATCTTATTTTAATGTACACATCAAGTTTAGATCACTGTAAGATGACCCCAAATTATTTCAGTGTAGTATTTATCATAATAGAAAGTACACAACACTGGAAATTTAGCCAGGGATAAAGCATAATTTTAAGCACCTCTTATTTCAAAAGGTACATTGGAAAATGTAGCCTCAGGAAGCATCTGAAAGTGTCATAAAGGATTTGTTTGGAGCTTTATGATTATATTTTAAATAGTAATTATATATTGGATGACTTTTCACAGGGCAATCATGAGACAATGTCTATAAGATCATGGTTATCAGTGGGGAAAAACTACTTATCTCTCTATTGAATGTGGTTAATGGGTTAGCCATCATATATCTTTGTATTTGTTATTTCGCATACAAACAAAAGGAGTATTAACCTGGCTGGTGTGGTTCCCTGGTTGAGCGTCGACCCATGCACCAAGAGGTTGCCGGTTCAATTTCCAGTCAGGGCGCATGCCCAGGTTGTGGGCCTGATCCTCAGTGGGGGGCATGCAGGAGGCGGCCAATTGATGTTCTCTCTCATCGATGTTTCTCTCTGTCCCTCTCCCTTTCTCTCTCTCTAAAATCAATAAAGGAAAATAAAATTTTTAAAAAAGGAACATTAAATTGGACTGAGTGATATGGATACCTGCAGACAATATATATGCAGAAGTGTTTTTAACCTCTCTTTATAGATTTCATGCTTACAAGCATACCTCATCTTTTCACAGATATTATGAAAAGACTAATTTAGGAAACAAGAATATTTATGTAATCAAAACACAGATGTGCATAGAGGGAATGGTGAAAATGCAGACATACCTAACGCCAATTGGAATCATGAAGAAGGCTAAAACTACCTTAAAACTCTTTCCTTTTTCTTCAAAAAACTTTTAAAAATGTAATAACTGCATCATACACTAGTCAACACTATTTACTGAGTGTCTTACCATGTACCAGAAACAATGACAGGCACTTTTGCATTCATTCTCATTCAACTGTCACAGTCCTATAAAACAATAATTATTATCCCCATCTGGCAAGAAAGAAAACTAAGAAAGATACATCTGACACTTTCCTTGTGAATGGATAATTGTGGGCCTGGCCATCAGATAGGTCCAAGGGAGAAAAGGGGAGGGCCAGGATAAAGATGTTTAAATGCCATTTGTATAAAGAGAGCAGTTTCTATTCCATTCCCACAGTTTAATTTGGTTAAAATATAAGAAAGTAAAAATCAAATGGATTTTTGAGTATAAATAAGAAGTTCTATAGGAGGTCTGAGAAGAGAATAAATGATCAGAGAAGGCTTGAGGGAGGAGGGAGGATTTGAGCTAGGCCTAGGAGAAAAGGGAAAAGACATTCGGGGCAAGAGAACACATTGTGAAAAAACACAGAAATACCACGGAATAATGTCATTAATTAATCCATTTCATTTAAAAAAACTGATACAAAAAATGATGACTGTAGTTCTAACACAGACAAAAAATGAAAACCTAAAGAAATTGAGGATTGAGTTGTGTCCTCCATCATTTAAGCCTGTATATCCTTGACAAAGTTCATAAAGTTTCTTCATCTTGTGAAACTGTAATAACAAGAACTGCCCTACTTTCCTCATAAGGTTGCTGTAGCAATCCAATATATAAATATATGTGAATGTGCTCTGTAAATATAAAGATTTGCTCTAATGAAAGATGATTATTCCATATTATGCAAAGCTGATTTTCCTCAAAAACATCTATTCTTGCAAAATCCCTAGAAATATTCATTGAAAATGTCAATAAAAATGAACACAGACAATAGTGTTGTAAAGGCCAGGGTTGGGGAGGGAGCTAGGCAGACGTGGGAAAATAAGAGGAAAACAGGGGACATCTGTAATACTCTCAAAAATAAAAATTAATTTAAAAAATAAAAATAGCCTGGCTGGTGTGGCTCAGTGATTGAGCATTGACCCATGCACCAAGAGGTCGCTGGTTTGATTCCCAGTCAGGGCACATGCACAGGTTATGGGCCTAGTCCCTAGTGGAGTGCATGCAGGAGGCATCCAGTTGGTGTTCTCTCTCATTGATGTTTCTGTCTCTCCCTCTCCCTTCCTCTCTCTCTAAAATCAATAAACTAAAAATATTTTTTAAAAAATAAAAATAATTTTGCTTCTTCCCCTCATAGTTCTTCACTAGACTATTTACAAAATGCTCTATGAGGACAGTTGAGGGTTTGAGGCTAGTTTCCAGACAAACAAAATCTAAATTTATTACTAGTTTAATGGATTTAACTGATTACTGGCTGGCTATTACACTAAACTAGAAACCATCTAAATAGGTTTGAATTGTCAATCCAATGAAGACACTACATGTGAAGTGCTTATAGGTTATGATCTACCATTTGAAAAAGGCACACTTTCTCCTCCCTTAAAGGAGAAAGGACCTAGCGTTTGAGCATATAACAAAACAGCCTAGGCATAGAGCATCTGTTGCACATTATTAGGGTTCTCAGGAGTGGAAATATGACAAAGGTGGGGGTGTTAATAATATAAATGTAGGCAGAGTTTATGTATACTCCTGTCAGTGCTGAACATTATAATCATGGAGGAGATGGGAGGTTGATATCATTTGGAGCCATGAGAGACCAGAGACAGCTTTTAAATATACTGCCAAGTTTGGGGATAATAGGGAGTTAACATTTGTGAGAAACAATAGAGTATAATACTGAAGGGATTCAACAAAGTTTACTAATCATGAATTTGTTTGCCTAGGCCTATGATCAGAAGACTGTACATTCTTATACTCCAGGTATATAAGAAACTGATTCATAATAATGAGCCTTTTTGTAGTCATTATTTATGAATTGTATAAATCAAATAGTTCGTGTGGAAAACAGTTATAGTATTAAGAGTATACATCAAACCTAAGTAAACATGGATTAATCCAAAGGAACTATTTTATTTCTGGGTTCCCATTATCTCCTTGTCTTTGACAAGGCACCATACAAAGGCTCTACAGAAATACATTACACATATCAAAAATTGGGATAAGTTTACACACTTATCTATAACAGAATAAAAGCTACTACCTGTAAATAATTTCCAACATTTATTACATTTATTAGTCATTTATTACATTTATTTAGTTTACTTGCCTTTCAAAACTTATGTCCTCATTTGAATTAAAAAAACAAAAAACAAAAAAAAAAACTAAGGATATCTCAGTTTAAGGCTATCTGTCAGTATAAGAGAATGGCTTGAATCTTGTGATCACAATACATATGAACTTGTTTGCTTTAGGAGAGACCTAAGTTCATTCATATTAGAAATATTGAGAGTTCACTTCAAGGTCTAAGGCTTAAGTGAATATTTCATTATCCAGCACTACCAAGAAAAAACCTTGTATCTTTTTAATTAATTCCCCAAATTCTTTTCCCTCTATTTACAGACCTTAGCTATTAGTATTCACGTAACACTCAGAGCCATACAATATTTTATATCAAACAATGTAGCCTTCAGCTTTTGCATCCCTGAATGATGAGCAACATTACATTAAATGACATCTTTTTTGTCAAAGTTGCCTAGGCTAAAGACAGAATGAATACATTTGTATAAATTGTGGCTTCTTTATTAAATATAAATATATATTCTGCTACGCTTAAACATAAAACTATTAATATAGTTGAAATATGCCATATTTTCAACAGAAAAACTAGAAAGTGTTTAAAACCCTATCATAAATCCCAACTAATCCATTAAATATACAGTTGAAGCAACAATAGGGGAAAGAAAATACTGCTGAGCAGATCATCTGTCACTGAGTCATGTATCTCCATTTTTCATTGAATGAAGTGATTAAAGACTTTAAGGTCTATAGTATAGACAATTCAAAATTGAATTCCTTTTCCAAGGAAAAACCCTTCACATGCTATCATTTTGGGGTATGTTTTCTGTGTTAGTATATGAATTAATTTTTGAAAGATATAACTTCAAGTCTTTTTTCTACATGAGTCTATATATTTCAATTTAGATGTGAGAGACATCTAAAGGTAAGGCAGTCCTTACCTTGTTTTTGCAGTCTCAAATAGTTGTCAAAGAGAAATATACCTGAGGACTCTTGTTACCTAAATCCCCAAGACATCTTTTAAATCAAGTTCAATTTAGTAGTTGGATAAGGTCACCAGATGATTTTCATTAAGCAGGATAATCTTGGATTTCAATTTTGTACCCAGTACTCATTGATATTTTCTGTCCTCATTGGGCCTGGCTCCTTTCCATACCAACATAACACTACTCTGAGCCAGAGCAATTACACATCCTGTGCAGGATGTTTTTCTCTAACCTGTATCAAGAAACATTTTATAGGAGAAGATGCTTCTTATTCCCTGATCTACACTAGTGACTCCTTAATATCATTTTCCGTCTTTTTACCCCATTTTCCTTGCTCAGAAAAAGTTTTATTGTTAGAGAAAGGATCTTGGGCACTTTGGACTGAGCCACTGTAGTAGATTAACAGGAATCAGAGCACAGTCTAAGTTAAAATTCCAAATCCAAGTATTCATACAAGAGACTACTAGGATTTGTGGTTGGGCTTTTAGGCTTGGAAATATGGGATCTAATCAGGGTCTGAAGTGACTCAAAAGCAGAAAATAGAAAGTTAGGTCATAAACATACACTATGGGGTCAATAGCCAAGTCAAGATCACAGAAAAGGTAGGGTTCAATCTCACAAATGGCCATAGGGTAGGGACAGAAATCCGGGTCTATAACTGACAGGAGACTGGGCATTGTGTGGCTTTTCATTTTCTACATGAACCTGAGCTGTGTAAAACTTCTTATTCCCAGTTATTTGTCTTCTCCTTGGGGCCTTAAGGACTAATGAGAGAGGAGAAATGCAGTAGCAATACCCTACGATCTTGTCATTCTGATATGTTGAAAAACTCAATTTCAAGTAAAACTAACTTTGTTGTAGTTCAATACAGAAAACCCATCTGACAGGAGCAAAAGCTGCAATGATGTCAGCTTAGACCAAAGTATAAGTACAAAAAGATATTCTATGTCTAAATGCCTTATTTTCCCCACATAGAACTTCTCTCTGATGCACAAAGATAACCTATCCCTAACTCACACCGAAACAGAGTTTTTAGTAATTATTCTTTTGGGTTACCAAGTTTGGTCTTTTATCTATTTTTCTTAATTCTCACCTGATTTAATATTCCTGACACCCTTATCTGAAACAGGCTGCTTTGGGATCTTATGTTTTATACCATATGTTCCTAGCCAAAGCTCCTCCTTAATCCTTGGCACATATACCTATCTGGTACTTAACCAGGTCAGTATTTCTCAAGTAATCTACCTCTGAGTCATTTTCAAATTTTCATTTAATCTTAGACAGCCATCTATTTAGAGCACCGGTTCTCAACCTGTGGGTCATGACCCCTTTGGGGGTCAAGCAACCCTTTCACAGGGGTCACCTAAGACCATTGGAAAACACATATTTCCAATGGTCTTAGGAACTGAGACACCGCTCCTCTATACGTCTCCAGGTGGGTCCACCCACATGCAGATATGCCCACATACAACATGAGGAACTGTATTAAAGGGTCATGGCATTAGAAAGGTTGAGAACCACTAACTTAGAGGGTCTAGAGGAAAGTGGAATATGCTTAAATTTTCAGGGGGTGGTAGAACATAGATTATCTAGAAGAACAAGGAGCTGATAGTATTTAAACACTGAATCACAGCCATTTTATTTTGACAAAATGCAAATATTAGGCTTTTCCTGGCTGCTATTTTGTTTTGTTTTGTTTTGTTTTATCCTCACCTGAGGACATTTTTGCATGTATCTTCAGATACAGCAGGAGAGAGAGGGAGGAAGAAAGAGAGAGAAACATCAATGTGAGAGAGACACATCAAGAGGCTGCCACCCACACGACCCCAACCGGGGCTGGGGATAAACTGCAACCAAGGTACACGTCGTTAGCTGGAACCGAACCTGGGACTCTCTGGTCCACGCGCCAACTCTCTAAATGATGAGCCAAACCGGCCAGGGCCTGGTTGTTAGTTTTGATGAGTTTTTCTCTTTCTCAGATTGAAATAATTTATTTGGTGGCTTCACTGGACTCTCTGACACTGTATTACCCATCTCATAGTTTTAAACTGTAATAAACATTGATCAAACAATTAATTTACTCATGTGTCATGCTGCAAAAAAACAAACAAACAAAACCCTTTCTTCTAGATCCAAACCATTCAAATAATATGTCAGTATATGTGACTAAAGATTCAGCTAATAAACTAATTTTTAACCCACTATAACATTTTCTTTCATACTGTTATACTCCTCAAGGAAGACATTAGTTTGAAGTGCTTTTAAATGGATTGATCAGTGATATATTTTTAAAATATTTTTTCATTATTGGTTTTAGAAAGAGAAAAAGAGAGAGAGAGAGAGAGAAACATCGATGAGAGAGAACATCAATTGGCTGCCTCCTGCATGCCCCAAATTGGGGATTGGACCCACAACCTGGACATGTGCCCTGACTGGGAATCAAACCACCGACCCCTTGGTGCATGGGTCATTACTTAACCAGTGAGCCACACCAGCCAGGCTGATCAGTGATATTTGAATTGGGTAGATAACAATCCAAGACTAGAAGTTCCTACCACCTGCCTCTATATGAACTAGGTAAACACCCTACCATAATTTTAGTATTTCCTATGTTTGTAGTTCATCTTATTGGGAAAAAAATTAAAAAGTACAAATAGAAACATATGCTTTATGCATCAACAAAGTGCACATGAAATATTTTACAAATCTGACATAAAAGTGAAAATCAATATAGGTATAATATTCAAATTCATACACACTGTCACTGGGATCATTTTGGAAAAAAACTGATAGTATAATTAATTTAAACTCACTTTTACTGAGCTCTAATAAGCATAAATTTATATGATGGATATACAGAAAATCATTATACTGTTTGTAGCTTAGTTTGTAAATTCTATGTACCTGCATTTGGTATCAATAAGAATGAAAGGGATGTAAGTAATAAATTCTGCAGTGTTCAAAACCACCCAGTATTTGCGTAGATGGATATCACTTTAAGGAACAATAAAATGCAAATTTAGCTTTTAAAATAAATAAACTACAAGTGACTTTTTAAAAATTATTTTATTAATTTATTTTTTTACAGATGTTTCCCCATTGACACCCCTGTCCCCATCTACACCACCTCATACCCGGCTTTGTTGTCCATGTCCATCGGTTATGTGTACATGCATATAAGTTATGTGGTTTACCTCTTCCCTCCCCCCACCACCCACTCTTCTGAGGGTTCTTAGTCTGTACACTACTTCCACATCTGAGGGTATACCCAATTCCTCAGACTCTTATGTTCATTATATTCCACATATAAGTGAGATCCAGTGATATTTGGCATTCTCTGCTTGGTTTGTTTTGCTTAGGATAATACTTTCCAGATCCCTCCATGTCATCTCAAAGGATAAGAGATCTTTTTTTCTTACAGCTTCATAGTACTCCATTGTGTATATGTACCACAGCTATTTTATTTATTTGTCTACTGATAGACACTTGGGCTGTCTCCAGATCTTAGCTATTGTAAATAGTGCTGCTATAAAAATGAGGGTATATATATTCATTCTGATTGGTGTTTCAGGCTTCTTAGGGTATATTCCTAGAAGTGGGATCACTGGGTGAAATGGAAATTCAATTTTTAAGTTTTTTAGGTAACACCATAGTATTTTCCATAGTGGCTGCCCCAGTCTGCAATCCCACCAGCAGTTTACTAGAGTTCCCTTTTCTCCACAACCTTGCCAACACTTGTAGTTTGATGATTTGTTGATGGTGGCCATTCTGACAGGTGTGAGGTGATAACTCATTGTTGTTTTAAATTGCATCTCTCTGATGATTAGAGATGTTGAGCATTTCTTTATATGACTCTTGGCCATGGGTATGTCCGGTTTGGAGAGGTATTTAGCTGCTCTGCCCATTTTTTTAATTGGGTTCTTTGTCTTCCTTTTGTTGAGTTGTATGAGTACTCTATATATTTTGGAAATTAACCCCTAATCTGATATATCATTGGCAATGATGCTCTCCCACACAATGGGTTGCCTTTCCATTTTGATGGTAGTTTTTATTTATTTATTATTCATTTTACTGTACAGAAGCTTTTGAGTTTGATGCAGTCCCATGTATTCATTTTTTTCCTTTGTTTCTCTTGCCTTAGGTGATGTATCAGTGAAAAGTCTGATGCATATGATGTCTGAAATTTTGTTGCCTACATTTTATTCTAAGATTTTTATGTACTCACGAGTCACATTTAAGTCTGTTATTCATTTTCAGTTTATTCTTGTGTATGGTGTAAGTTGATAGTCTAGTTTCTTTTTTTTTTTTTTTTTTCATGTAGCATCCAATTTCCCAACACTATTTAGTAAAGAGGCTATCTTAACTTTATTGTATGCTCTTGCCACCTTTGTCAAATATTGAGCATAATGTCTTGGGTCCATTTCTGGGTTCTCTGTTCTGTTCCACTGGTCTATATGCCTGTTCTTGTGCCAGTACCAGGCTGTTTTGAGTACAGTAGCTTTGTAGTATAACCTGATATCCAGTATTGTGATCCCACCTACTTTGCCCTTTTTTTTGCAAGATTGCTGTGGCTATTCGGGGTCTTTTTTCGTTCCATATAAACTTTTGAAGTATTTATTCTAGTTTTGTGAAATATGTCATTGGTATTTTGATGGGGATTGCATTGAATCTATAGATTGCTTTGAGTAATATGGATATTTTAATGATGTTAATTTTTCCAATCTGTGAACAATATATGTGCTTCCACTTTTTTATATCTTCCTTTATTTCTTTTTTCAATGTCTTGCAGTTTTCTGCTAATAGGTCCTTTACTTCTTTGGGTAAGTTTATTCCTGGGTATCTTAATTTTTTTTCTGTGATCGTACATGGCATTGTTTTTTTAGTTTCTCTTTCTGTGACTTAATCATTGGTATATAAGAAGGCCTTCAACTTCTTGACATTAATTTTGTATCCTGCTAGTTTGCCAAATTCATTGATTACATATATTAATTTTTGGCGGAGTCTTTCGGGTTTTTTATGTATAGTATAATGTCATCTGTGAATAATGACCTTTTCACGTTCTCCTTTCCAACTCGGATCCCTTTTATTTTTTTTTCCTGTCTCATTGCTGTGGCTAAGACTTCCAGTACTATGTTAAATAAGAGTGGCAAAAGTGGGCATCCATGTATTTTCCTGTTTTTAAGAGAAATGCTTTTAGTTTTTGACCATTGAGTATGATGTTGACTGTAGGTCTTTCATATATGGCATTTATTATGTCAAGATATGATCCTCTATCATATATGGCATTTATTATGTCAAGATATAATCCTCTATTCCCAGCTTGCTCAGCGTTTTTATCAGAAATGGGTGCTGGATTTTATCGAATGCTTTTTCAGTGTTTATTGATATGATCATATAATTTTATCTTTCATTTTGTGTATGTGGTGTATCACATTTATTGATTTGTGAATATTGTACCAGTCTTGCATCCCTGGGATGAATCCAACTTGGTTATGGTGAATAATTTTTTTGATGTATTGCTGGATTTGATTAGCTAGTATTTTGTTCAGGATTTTGGCATCTATGTTCATCAGGGATACTGGCCTGTAGTTTTCTTTCTTTATAGTGTCTTTTTCTGGTTTTGAAATTAGAATTATGCTGGCCTCATAAAATGAGGTTGGAAGTCTTCCTTTTTCTTAAATTTTTTGGAATAGTTTGAGGAGAATGGGTATTAGTTCTTTGAATGTTCGGTAAAATTCACCCATGAAGCTGTTTGGGCCAGGGCTTTTTTTTTGCTGGGAGAGTCTTGATTACATCTGCATTTTCTTTTCTTGTTATTGGTCTGCTCAAGTTTTCTATCTCTTCCCAGTTCAGTTTTGGGAGACTATGCGTTTCTAGAAATTGGTCCATTTACTTAGATTGTTGAATTTGTTGCTGTATAATTGTTCATAGTATTTGTTCACACTCCTTTATATTTCTGTGGTGTCAGTTATTATTTCTCCTCTTTTATTTCTGATTTTGTGTATTTAGGTTCTCTGTCTTTGTTTGTTGGTGAGTCTAGCTACGGGTCCATCAATCTTGTTTATCTTTTCAAAGAAGCAACTTTTGATTTTCTTGATCCTTTGAATGTTCTTTTGGCCTTCATGTCGTTCGTTTCTTTTCTGATCTTTTCTATTTCCTGCCTTCTACTTGTTCTTGGGTTTTCTTTTTGTTTGCTTTCTAGTTGTTTTAGTTGTGAGGTTAGATAGTCTATTAGAGATTTTTCTTGTTTATTGAGGTAGGCTTGTACTGGTATGACCTTCCATCTCAGAACTGCTTTTGCAGCCTCCCATCAATATTGTGTCATTATGTGTTCATTTTCATTGGTTTCCAGGAAGTTTTTATTTTTTTCCTTGATCTCCATGGTAACCCATTCATTATTCAATAACATCCTATTTAGCTTCCATGTTTTAAAATGTCTTTGCATGTTCTTGTTGCAATTGATTTTTAGTTGTGTGCCATTGTGATCTGAGAAGATGCTTGATAGGATTTCAGTCTTCTTGAACTTGTGGATACTTTATTTGTGCCCTAACTTGTGGTCTGTCTTTGAGATTTTCTTATACAAACTTGAGAAGAAACTGAATTCTGTAGTTTTGGGGTGTAATTCTCTGTAGATATATATTAAATCCATTTGATTTATCACTTCTTTTGGAGTCTGTGTTTCGTTGTTAATTTTTTGTCTAGAAGATATATCCAGTGACGTCAGTGGGATGTTGAAGTCTCCTGCTATCATTGTATTGCTGTTAATTTCTCCAGAAGATTTTAATATATGTTGGTTTTCCTATATTGGGTGCATATATGTTTATCAGGGTTATATCTTCTCATTGGATAGAGCCTTTCAATATTATGTAGTGGCCTTCTTTGTCGTTAGTTATGGCCTTCATTTTGAAATCTACTTTACTACATATGAATATTCCTACACTAGCGTTATATTCCTTTCCATTTGCTTGAAATGTTTTTTTTTTTTTCCCCATCCCTTCACTTTCAACCTATATGAGTCTTTTTTTGTGAGGTGGGTCTCTTGTACAGAACATATATGTCATTCAAAATGGCAGTGGAGTGAATGGAAGCCACACAGACCGCCTCCCAAAACCAAACTGGAATTACAACTAAAATAAAGACAAATCTACAGGAAGAAGCAATAGAAAAGCATATTGCGAGGATCATACAACCAGGGACAATGACTGGATCCTGGGAGGATTGCAGAGGTATGAGAGGAGGGCTGGGGGACAAAAGACAGCAGTGGATTTAGCTGTGAGCAGCACCCTCAGGGTTACACTCCCAAGAAGCTACACAGCCCAAAGCCAGGACAGATGCTAAAAAATCCACAGCCACTCAACTTGAGCTCTTGCAGAGGGAGGTCAGTCTTGACTAAAACTGTGTGGGTACACTCAGGATTTGGAGGGAGTTCAGAGCTGTTGCTGATTTGCAGCCACGCAGGACGGTGGCCATTTTACTTCTTCCCAATGATCTGGGAAGAGGAGGCAGCCGGTCCCTGGGGGATTCAACCCAACGAGGTGGGCCAGTGAGATGCAAATTGAGGCTCATTAACAACTAGCATCTGCCCCACCCTTGGAAATCCCCTTATGCTTAGCACCAGAGAATGTTTCCATTCAACTGCGAAACCAAGGCTCTTCAAGTAACTGCTACTGATAGTCTCTATTCAGAAAGCTAGAGGATAACTGTACCATTCATGGGCTAGCAACTTTAACCAATATAGTAAGACTTGACACTGGTGTTTAACATGGGTCCACCCTCACTCATCCAAACCCAGTAGAGGTAACTATAAATAACAGAACACCAACACCCACAGGAAAAATTTGGCAGGCTCCAAAGCCCACTGTAATAGCAAAAACGGTGAAACAAAGAAAAAAAAAATGAAAAAAAAAGAGACCTCTACCAAAGATGAGATAAATGTGGAGCAGTTAAGAAAATTAACAGAGCTGGAATTCCGAGCCATGATCTTGAGGAAGCTTAATAGCATGAATAAGGACATAGAAATGTTGAAAATCAACCAATTTGAAATTAAAAACCACCAGGAAGATATCAAGAATAACATATCAGAAATAAAGAACATATTGGAAGGTCTAAACAACAGAGTAGAGGAAGCTGAGGACCAAATCAGTGAATTAGAAGACAGGGTAGAAAAAAATCAACCAAACAGAAAACAAAAAGGAAAAAAAACAACAACTAAAAAGCAGAAAGACAGCTTAAGAGAATTTTGAGATAACTGGAAACGTAATAATATTCGCATCATAGGAGTCCCCGAAGAAGAAGAAAATGAGCAAGGATTACAAAATATATTTAAAGGAATAGTGACAGAAAGCTTTCCTAATGTGGTGAAGTAAGAAGGAATTTGGTCAAGAAGTACAGAGAGCCCCAAGGAAGAAGAACCCAAACAGGCCCACACCAAGACACATGGTAATTAAAATGCCAAAAATTAAACACAAAGAGAGAATACTCAAAGAAGCAAGAGATAAGCAACAGGATATGCACAAAGGAACTCCCATAAGGTTCTCAGCTAAATTCTCAACAGAAACACTACAGGCCAGAATGTAGTGGCATGAAGTAATCAAGTTCATAAAAAACAAGGATCTAAATCCAAGAGTACACTACATAGCAAGGCTATCATTCAAAATAGAAGGTCAAATAAAGAGATTCTCAGACAAAAACAACAACAACAACAACAACAACAAACAAACTAAGGGAATAGAAACCAGCACTGAAAAAATGTTAAAAGGACTGCTTTAATTAGTAGAAGAAATAGGAAGACAAACATAACCTAACTAAACTAAAATGGCAATAAATAAGTACATATCAATTACCACATTAAATGTGAATGATTTGAATGCTCCCATAAAAATACACAGATTAGCTGACTAGATAAGAAACATGACTCATCTATATGTGCTTTACAAGAGACACACCTCACAACAAAAGACTCACATAGGTTGAAAGTGAAGGGATGGAAAAAAATCTTTCAATCAAATAGAAAGAAAAAAATGCTGAGGTAGCAATACTCATATGTGATAAAATACATTTCAAAATGAAGGCCATAACAAGAGACAAAGAAGGCCACTACATAATATTGAAAGAATCTTTCAAACAGGAAGATATAACCTTGGTAAACATATATGCACCCAATATAGAAGAACCAAAATATATTTAAAACTTTCTGGAGAAGTTCAAAGGAGAGATTGACAGCAATACAATCATACCACGGGATTTCAACACCCCACTGACCCCATTGGATAGATCCTGTAGACAAAAAAATTAGCAAAAACAGACTCTAAATGAAGCACTAGACCAAGTGAATTTAATAGATATCCACAGAGAATTACAACCCCAAACTACAGAATTTACATTCTTCTCTAGTGCCCATGGGACATTCTCAAAGATAGACCACATTACAGGACAAAAACTAAATCTCTACAAGTTCAAAAAGACTAAAAATCTTATCAAGCATCTTCTCAGATACAATGACATGAAACTAGAAATCAATTGGAACAAAACCATGCAAAGATAATTGAACACATGGAGGCTAAATAGCATGTTATTAAACAATGAATGGGTTACTGAGGAGTTCACGGAAAAATTAAAAACTTCCTGAAAAACAGTGAAAATGAACACAGTACAACACAAAATCTATGGGATGAAGCAAAAGCAGTTCTGAGAGGGAAGTTCATAGCACTACAGGCCTACCTCAAAAAGCAAGAACAATTTCAAATAGACTATTTAACCTCATGACTTCAGGAATTAGAAAGCAAACAAAAAGATAATGCCAGAGCAGGTAGGAGGAAGGAAATAGTAAATATCAGAGCAAAAATAAATGACATAGAGACCAAAAAATCAATTCAAAGGATCAATGAAACAAAGAGCTTGTTTTTTGAAAAGATAAACTAGATTGATGGACCCTTAGCTAGACTCAACAAGAAACAGAGAGAGAACCCAAATACACAAACTCAGAAATGAAAGAGCAGAAATGATAACTAACACTACAAAAATCCAAAGATCGTTAACAAATGCTATGAACAATTATACGTCAACAAATTCGACAAACTGAGCAAAATGTACAAATTTCTAGAAACACATAGTCTCCCAAAACTGTAACGGGAAGAGACAGAAAACTTGAACAGACCAATAACATCTAAGGAAATGGAAAAAGTAATCAAGACTCTCCCAGCAAACAAAAGCCCAGGCTCAAATGGCCTCACAGGGGAGATTTACCAAACAATAAAAAAAAGAATTAACACCCATTCTCCTAAAACTATTTCAAAAAATGGAAGAAGAAGGAACACTTCAAAACTCATTTTATGAGGCCAGCACAATTGTAATTCCAAAACCAGAAAAAGACACTACAAAGAAAGAAGGCCAATATCCATGATGAACATAGATGCCAAAATCCTGAACAAAATACTAGCAAATCAAATCCATAAATACATCAAAAAAATTATTCACCATGACCAAGTGGGATTCATCCCAGGGTTGCAAAGCCGGTACAATATTCACAAATCAATAAATGTGATACACCACATAAACAAAATGAAGTATAAAAACCACATGATCATATCAATAGATGCTGAAAAAGCAGTGGACAAAATCCAGCATTCATTTCTGATAAAAATTCTCAGCAATGTGGGAATAGAGGGATCATATCTTTACATAATCAAGACCCTATATGAGAGAACTACAGCCAACATCATACTCAGTGGGAAGAACCTAAAAGAATTTCTCTTAAGAACAGGAACAAGACAGGGATGTCCACTTTCGCCACTCTTATTTAACATAGTACTGGAAGTCTTAGCCACAGCAATCAGATACGAAGAAAAAATAAAAGGGATCCAAATAGGAAAGGAGGAAGAGAAACTGTCATTATTTGCTGATGACATATTATACGTAGAAAACCCTAAAGACTCCATCAAAAATCTACTAGACTTAAGAAATAAATTTGGCAAAGTAGCAGACTACAAAGTTAATGTCAAGAAATCAACAGCATTCTTATACACCAATGATAAAGCCACAGAAAGAGAAAGTAAAAAAAATTCCATTTGCCATTGCAGCAAAAACATGAAGATACCAAAGAAGTAAAGCTCGTATTAGCAGAAAACTACAGGATAGTGAAAAAAGGAACAGGGGAAGATATAAAAAAGTGGAAGCACATACCTTATTCATGGATTGGATGAATTAGCATCCTTAAAATGTGCATATTACCCAAAACAATCTGTAGATTCAATGCTATCCCCATCAAAATACCAATGGCATATTTCACAGAACTAGTTCAAAAATACATATAGAACCCAAAAAGACCACAAACAGCCACAGCAATCTTGAAAAAGAAGAACAAAGCTGAAGAAATCACATTACCAGATTTCAGGTTATACTACAAAGCCACTGTAATCAAAAGAGCCTGGTACTGGCACAAGAATAGGCATATAGACCAGTGGAACAGGACAGAGAAACCAGAAATGGACACAAGACATTATGCTCAATTAATATTTGACAAAGGAGGCAAGAGCATATAGTGGAGTAAAGACAGTTTTTTAAATAAATGGTGTTGGGAAAATTGGACAGCTACATGCAAAAAAAAATGAAACTAAAACATTAACTTATACCATACACAAAAATAAACTCAAAATGGAGAAAAGACTTAAATGTGACCCGTGAATCCTTAAAAATTCTTGGAGAAAATGTAGGCAACAAAATTCTGGACACCATACGCAGCAGTATTTTCACTGATACATTGCCAAAGGCGATAGAAACCAAAGAAAAAATGAATAAATGAAACTGCATCAAACTAAAATCTTCTGCACAGCCAAAGAAACAATCATCAAAATGGAAAGGCAACCCACTGTATGGGAGAGCATCATTGCCAATGATACATTGGATAAGAGGTTAATTTCCAAAATATATATAGAGTACTCATGCAACTCAACAAAAGGAAGACAAAGAACCCAATTTAAAAATGGGCAGAAAAACTAAATAGACACCTCTCTAAACAGGACATACAAATGGCCAAGAGACATATGAAGAAATGTTCAACATCACTAATCATCAGAGAGATGAAATTTAAAACAACAATGAGGTATCACCTCATACCTGTCAGAATGGCTGCCATCAACACATCATCAAACAACAAGTGTTGGCGAGGGTGTGGAGAAAAGGGGACACTAGTACACTGCTGGTGGGAATGTAGACTAATGTAGCCACTATGAAATACAATATGGTGTTACCACAAAAAATTAAAAATTGAACTGCCGTTTGTCCCAGTGATCCCTCTTTTAGGAATATACACTAAGAAGCCTAAACCACCAAACAGAAACAATATATGTACCCCCATGTTCATAGAAGTACTATTTACAATAGCTAAGATCTGTAAACAGCCCAAATGTCCACCAGTATATGAATGGAGAAAAAAAGCTGTGGTACTTATATACAATGGATTACTATGCAGCTGTAAGAAATAAAGATCTCTTATCCTTGAGACGACATGGAGGGACCTGGAAAGTATTATCCTAAGCAAAACAAGCCAAGCAGAAAAAGATAAATACCAAATAATCTCACTTATTTGTGGAATATAATGGACATAACAGTCTGAGGAATTCAGTAGACCCAGAGATGTGGAAGTAAGGTACAGACTGGCAACCCTCAGAAGAGGGGGAGGTGGGCAGAGAGAAGAGATAAACCACAGAACTTGTATGCATATATACATAGCCAATGTTCATGGACAACAAAGCTGGGGATGAAGTGGGGGTATGGGGAGGAGGGTGTCAATGGGGTAAAAAAAAATAAACATCTGTTACAAAAATAAAATAAAAAAAAACATATATGTGATTCTTTCTTTCTTTCTTTCTTTCTTTCTTTCTTTCTTTCTTTCTTTCTTTCTTTCTTTCTTTCTTTCTTTCTTTCTTTCTTTTTCTTCCTTTCATCCTAATCCAAGGACATTTTTCCTTTTTTTTTTTTCAGATAGAGTGGGAGGGCAAGAGAGAGAGAGAGAGAAACATTTATGTGAAAGGGACACATGGAGTGGCTACCTCCCACAGGACCGAAACAGGGCTGGGGAAAACTGCAACCAAGACACGTGCCCCCAGTGGGAACCAAAACCGGATCTCTCTTGACCACAGGCAGATGCTCTAACCACTTAGTAACCTGACCAGGGCAAGTCATGCTTTCTTATCCAGTCAGCTACTCTGGGACTTTTTATTGGAGCATTCAAATCATTCATATTTAAGGTGATAATTGATATGTACTTATTTATTGCCATTTTTTTTTAGTGTGATTCTATTTTTCTTCCTATCTCTTGTACTAATTACAGCAGTTCTTTTAGCATATGTCTCAGTGCTGGTTTGGTGTTAATATATTCCCTTAGCCTTTGTCTGGGAAGCTCTTTATTTGACCTTCTATTTTGAATGATAGGCTTGCTGGATAGAGTAGTCTAAATTCAGATCCTTGTTTTTTATGACCTTTATTACTTCATGCCTCTCCCCTCCGGCCTGTAATGTTTCTGTTGAGAAATCAGCTGAGAGCCTTATGGGGTTTCTTTGTAAGTAACCTGTTGCTTATCTCTTGCTGCCTTTAGGATTCTCTTTGTCTTTAATTTTTGGCATTTTAATTATTATGTGTCTTGGTGTGGGCCTGTTTGGGTTCCTCTTACTTGGGGCTCTCTGTGCTTCTTGAACTTGAATGTCTTCTTTCACCAAGTTAGGAGAGTTTTCTGTCACTATTTCTTCAAATATATTCTCTAACCCTTGCCATTTTCTTCCTTTTCAGGGACTCCTATGATTTGAATGTTACTACGTTTCCAGTTGTCCCACAATTCTCTTAAGCTATATTACTGTTTTTTAATTGTTTTTCCTTTTGGTTTTCTGATTGGTTGATTTTTTCTGCCCTGTCTTCTAATTCACTGATCTGGTCCTCAACTTCCTCTACTCTGCTATTTCGACTTTCCAATGTGTTCTTAATTTCTGCTATGTCATTCTTCATTTTCACTTGGTTGATTTTCAGTGCTTCTATTTCTTTACTCATGGTGCTGATGTTCTTACTCATGCTGTTGAGCTTCCTCAAGATCATGGCTCTGAACTCTACCTCTTATAATTTGCTTAACTGCATTTCATTGATCTCATCCTTGATAGAGTTCTGTTGTTCTTTCATTTGGTATTTATTTCTTTGTTTCACCATTTTGGCTATCTCAATGGGTTTTGGAGCCTTCCAAATTTTCCCTGTGGGTGTTGGTGTTCTGCTTTTTTTGGCTCCCTCTACTGGGTTTGGATGGGCCTGGGTGGGCCCACGTTAAACACCACTGTCAAGTCTTACTTTCCTGGGTAGATTTGCAGGCCCAAAAAAGATTCAGTTATCCTCTAGGTTTTTTCTGGAGGCTAGTAGTCTCAGTTACTCAGTGCCTTGGAATGTGGCCCTGGTGTTCTGCATAAGAGGATTTCTAGAGAGTGGGATTGGTGCTGGTTGTTAATGACCCTCAATTTGCATTTCTTTGACTCACCTGGGAAATGCTGAATCTCGGAGGGGGGGCGGGTCTGCTGCTTTTGCCCTCAGCTCTGGGAATGAGCACACTGGCCACAGTCCTTTGTGCACGCAACTCAGCAAAACCTCTGAGTGCCCTCCAAATCCTGGGTGTTCCCACAGACTTCCAACCCAGTCTGCCCTTCCTCTGCCGTTTCCCCCAGGTGAGTTGCTGTGGCTATTTTAGCACTCTGTCCTGGCTCTCTGTGCTGTAAAATGGATTGGTCTTTATTCCCCATGCATGCTGCTCACAGCTAAGACTGCTGCTGTCCATGGGCTCCCAGCCTGCCACCCTCGCGCGACTCTGCAAATCCTACCAGTGTCCCTGATTATATGGTTCTGTCCTGCTCCTTTCTTGTTTTTGTTCTGAGGATTTGTCTTTATTTCTGTTATAATTCCTGCTTGGTCCTGGGAGATCTGCTGTGTAGCTTCCATTCACTCCACCTCCATTTTCACATCCCCTAAGCCTATCTTGTGCGCAGCTGGGTCAAACAGGCCTCTCTGGTGCTTCAGCACCCTGCAAGTCCCATTGATAACTAGATCATACAGTCCCTGCTGTGTTGTACAGGCCTCTCTGGTGCCTTTGCATCATGCAGGCCCAGCTAGCAGGCAGCTGGATTGCACCACTGTCTCTTGGGCTCAGGCTTCCCATGGCTCTTGTGGGCTGCTGGACTGCACAGGCCTCTGTGAAGTCCCAGGTTCTGCTGCTGGTGGCTGGGGAGTGCTGCTGCCCCGTGGGGCTCAACTCCTGCTAAGATTTTGCTGTAGTTTTGGGGGAAGTCTCAACTTCTGGTCTGTGCTTCTGTTGTCTGGGAATAGATGTCTGCTCCCCAGCCCCTGTTGCTGGGAGTATATGTGGACTCTGATTGGGCTGCTACTCTGGGGGATGGTGCTGGGCTCCTGGCTGCCTGCAGCTTCTGGGAACAGCACCTTGGGAGCTCCACTACTATGCACTGGTTTGTATTGACACAGAGTGTCCACTGGTCCTATGGTGCCAGGTGCGCTGGTGGGCTCAGGTTGCCTGGCCCTAGCCACTCCCACTGCCTCCTCCCAGGGAAGACCTGTGATATTCTAAAATGGTGGGACCTCCCCACGGTGCATGGAGAAGAGCTCTGAAGTGCTGCTTACCGCAGTTGCCGGCTGATCCTGTCTACAGCACAGAAACCTTCTGCTCTGCCTCTCTGCACTGCAGGAGTTTGGTCGTCCACCTTCATGTCCACTTACACTGTCTCACACACTAGCTCACTCTCTCACACACTCACCCTCCCTCAGGTCCTGACCACCACCATCTTCTTCAATGTACTTTTAATTGGAGGGTTGTTTTCTCATTGTTGAGTATTGAGAATTCTTTATATATTCTGGATTTAAATACTTTCTACATATGTTATTTGCAAATATTTGTTCCCACTCTGTGGCTTGTCTTTTAATTATTTTAGCAGTGTCTTTCATAGAGCAAAATTTTAAATTTTGATGAATTTCCATTTATCACATTTTTTATTTTATGAATCATGCTTTGGGTGCTATATCCATATCATTAACTTTTGCATTTCAGGATAGATGATGTACTTATATTACAAGAGGTAGAATGGAATTAATGCCAAATTACTTGGAATTCTGTATCAGCTTTACATCTGAAAACTTTTGTAAATCACTAAATGTCTGTGTCTCTAATTTTCATTTTCTAAAATGGGAATCATAATCCCTGAACTGTCTACCTTAGATTACTCAGTAAATATGTAAATGTATGAGGGAATTGCAAAAATCATTTAAGTTCATGTAAGTGAATTTAAAAGTGTTATCAGATGTAAGGTATTATTGTTAGAGAACACAATCTAAATATAAATTCTTAGATGTTTACTTCTTTAAGGAATAGTAGAGGACATATCTATGGTACCTTATATTAATCCCACCAAATTTCCTAATTTTGAAGATGTATCAATCAATAAAAATATTTAATTCATTTAGGTTTATTTATTTTGCTCCAGTAAAATAAAATAGATGTTCCCACCACATGAAAAGTACTTGTAATAGGCTATGATAAATAGAACCAGCCAAATAATTGATGATTGTTAATTCTCACAAAGCACAAATACGCTCACTGTTGGGGAAAACACACTGATAGTTATAATGTGCTCAGTGACAGGCATGTGTATCAATTTTATAACTAATAATGGTTGGACTAGAACATTAAACCTTGAGGAACTATACTCAAAGTAATAAAAAGGTTAATAAAATTGTACCTTCTATACCAATGAACAAGCCATTTATTAAAGACAAGAATAGCTTTGTATATTACAACTCAAGTAATGATTCATGGTAAGGTATGGGTCTATAATATTACAAGTGTTAGTTTCCCATCTGTCACCAAGAACAACCAAAAGATCAATGATTATAACTGCCAGATAATTGTTTAGATAGATGAAATAAATTGTTGAGAAATTACTTTGGGTTAAAAACAACAAATTGGTCATTTGATTTATCAGTGAGCATCCTAGATGTGGTAAGCAGCTTTCCCAAGGCCTGTCTGGCATTCTATTTATTTATTTTTAAAATATGTTTTCATTGATTTTTTAGAGATACAGGAAGGGAGAGATAGATAGAAACATTGATGTGAGAGAGAAACATTGATCAGCTACCCTCTGCATGACCCCTATTGGAATATGCCCTGACCGAGAATCAAACCAGGACCTCTCAGTCCATGGGATGATGCTCAATGTACTGAGCCATGCTGGCAAGGTCTGGCTGGCATTTTATAATGTGTGTCTATACCCTATGGTTTGTCCTGAACTCTCTAAATGCTCCCCATCTCACTCCCTGAATAACTTTACACAACAAATAAAATACACATTATTTTTCTAGAAAATCTTGATAAGTCTTTCAGAACTCTCTAGCACTTGTATCATAGTTTCATTGCATGACATCTAAAATTAAAATTAATTGAATATAAGAAAAAAATAAAATAAACAGCTTTGCAATGTATCCAGGTCAAACACTGGAAAAGCTATCTTCTCCCAACTTCCCTACCTATATCCCCATAGTCAGCCACTGGGAAGGCTTTATGAGTGTTCAACTGCCTATAGGTACTATAATTTAAGTGGCAGTAAGAAGCTAGCTAAATTACCAATACCTCTTCTATGTAACAGGAATATCCAAAATTGTTCAAATAAGTCATTTTTTTTTTCACCCAAGATACATCTCCACAGGAAAGGAAACACATTGAACCCTCCACTCATTAACACTGTAGAGTGAATGAGCTCTACAAATCTTGTCCAGATGTGATTATCCAGAGGGAGGATATGAATCCCTGGGGACGATACTGAGCACTAAATATGACAGTTGTGGTGAGAACATCTCCTATCCAAATGTACTGGGGGCTGGTCCTGCTTATTTAAACCTTGGAACATGAGGGTTCTTGGTTTGTTAAACTGAGTTTGTCAATAGCAGTTTACAAACCTCGTCAAAGTTTTGGTGAAAGTGTGTCCAGAAAATATCTGGATCTGATTTTTTGCAATATATTCAAAACTCTCATCACATATTTCTTAATGCCACTTTCTTTTACAAGGCTCCCTTTACATCAACATTTCTTTTCCACCGTCTTTTCTTTCTCTGTAATTTGAACATAATTTCCATGTTTTTAATTTTCCTACTTTCACTTATAAATTCCCCTAACTCCTGTATTCTCTTGGTAAGTGTCAAGACTAGAGGACACCTTGAGTAGACAGATTCTTATCTGTCTCAAAGACAGACATCAGAACTATAAAGGTGGGGAACATGTTATTTCTGGAGATGGCTCTCCCTAGAGCCTCTAATAAATGTCCTATCTTTGCCTTAAGCTGTTGACAGTTTTGTTGAGCAGCAAGAATAGATTTTTCCATATTCAAGAGAGGCAAGTTGGTTAAAAATAAACACAGTCAGATCCTGTTAGAAAGATTTGGAAATATCAAAAGGTCAGATAGTTTCCTAAGGCCTTACACAGGTCTGTAGGAAAAGCCCAGAGGTTATGTTTTGTCTATAAGGGAGGCTTTTGAGTTGATATACACATACTATATATAAAGGGATGACAATGTCTATCTTTTTTATTTTGGTATTTGATCCTCTATCAAATGTGCTAGGTAAACAGTTGGGTATTTGATGAAGATTACTTCTCAGATCACATGCCACTGGAAAAGTCCCATTTACTGGTTATCTCATCCTAGAAACTTTGGGGTAAGCTACCTGGTAGGATTGTATTAGTCCTCTACACTTAGTTTTGAGTGGTCAACCCTTTGGGGTAATCAGTCTTATCAACAGTAAAACACTTACTATCAGCTTATAAATATTTAAATGCAGTCATTGTATACATGAGATTTATGAACCAGGATAAAATAAGTAATTCTCTAAAAATTGCTTTTCTTTGTTAAATAATAATTTTTCTTCAAGTTTGATCAAAACAAACTTGACATAATGACATAGCATGATGTAATGAGTTTGCAGAGTCCGTACTACACTATGCAACCGAGTCTATTTAATGCTATAAACTATATCATACTTAGTACGCAAACATTTTGATTATGTAGCCAACATTTTTAACAGTAAGTATCAACTCAAGTTGATATAAAATGCTATCTTAAAGAATTGCTAAAGCTTTATAGATATATGACCAAAAAGCAAAAATGCTGTATAAAACTTGTCAACAACTGTTTCTGGAATGATCTTAAAGTACAACATGATAAATTAGGCATAGTCCCTGAAATTAAAATACTTATGTTCTAACAAGGAAACAAAGACAACTAATTAAACTATATACTATGGAACTCCATTGAGCAAGGCTCATAATTATATTGCTTAAGATATAGAAGTAATATTAAATGTCCCAGCTAGAATAACCACAGACAATAAAAACACTCCATAGCAAATCTAAGTTATTAAAGAATAACATAATTTCATCTCATATACCAACTCTAGTTAGTTGATAATTAATGCATGGAATTTTTGAAAAAGATTTTGTGGTCATATATGTACTCAGAAGTAAAGAGTACTACAAATGATTGGCAATATCTGCCATGGGTATAAGAAATGGAAATGGAGCCCTGGCCGGTTTGGCTCAGCGGTTAGAGTGTCCGCCTGCAGTCCGGAGAGGCCCGGGTTCGGTTCCCGCTAAGGGCATGTACCTCAGTTGCAGTTTGTCCCCGGCCCTGGTTGGTCGTGCGGGTGGCAGCCACTCGATGTGTCCCTTCACATCGATGTTTCTCTCTCTCTTCCTCTTTCTCCCTCCCACTCTGTCTGTACAAAAAATGGAAAAATGTCCTCGGATGAGGATTAAAAAAAAAAAAGAAATGGAAATGGAAGCACAAATGCCAGGTCCTTGCTCTATCAAAATGGTCTTTGTTGAATCCCATTTCCCCATACTGTTATCAAAGAGGGGTTAAGAATCATGAATATGAATCATGGAGAAAACATAAGCAAGAGAGTGCGTTGGCTAACTGGAGATAGGGTTTTGTTAATCTAGAAAGATTTTTCTGGATAAAATGTGTCATAAGAATTCTTTAATTTGTGTACATAACTCAAGGATATTTGCTCTCCCTCCTATTTGTAAGTGGAACTGGGCTTCACTACCACAATTGACCAACAAATGTTGCTCTCACACATAAACTTAACACCAGCTAAAAAAAAAACAAATCCTGAGACTGGACATTTTAAGTGTGTAAGAAGAGTTAATTACTTAGGCTAGTTGTCAGGGTCTGAAAACTATGCTATGATGTCCCATGGGCCAAAACCATTATTGGGCATGTTTTTGTAAACAAATCTCATTGGAACACAATCACTTCCATTTGTTGTGTATTGTATATGGCTTCTTTCATGCTACGATAGCACAGTTGACTAGTTGCAAAAAGTAGTCTATGGTCACTTTGCTTTCTTTATTAAAATACAGATTCTTGGGACAACACCAAATCCACTGAATGGCACTCTCTTGGGCAAGAGGCCAAAAAATCTACATTTTTAAAATGTATCTATATTGTTGAAAGTATTACAGATGTCCAACTTTTCCTCCCATTGATCCCATTCCTCCTTGCACCTGCATACACCCTATCTGCCTTCACCATTGTTTATGCATATATGCATATCAGTTCTTGAGTTTATCTCTTCCCACTCTCCCTCCCCCCTTCCCTCTGAGGTTTCTCAGTGTTTCCTGCTTCTATGTCTCTGAATGTATTTTGTTTATCAGTTTATTTTGTTCATTAGCTTCCACATATAAATGAGATCATGTGATATTTGTCTGCCTCTTACTGGCTTAATACTCTCCAGTTCCCTCCATGCTGTCTCAAAGGGTAAGAGATCCTTCTTTTTATGGCTGAATAGTATTCCATTGTGTAAATGTACTACAGATTTTTTATCCACTCATCTACTGATGGACACTTGGGATCTTTCCAGATCTTAGCTATTGTAAACAGTGCTTCTATAAACATAGGAGTGCATATACTTTTATGATTGGTGTTTCAGGATTTTTTTTCTAATTAATTTATTTATTTATTTACTAATTTGTTTTTGTTACAGATGTTTCTCATTTCCCCCCATTGACACCCTCCTCCCCTTCCCCCCACCCCATCCCCAGCTTTGTTGTCTATGTTCATTGGTCATGCATACATGCATATAAGTTCTGTGGTTTATCTCTTCCCCCCACCCCCCTCCTCTGACACATGCAAGTCTGTACCCCACCTCTATGTCTCTGGGTTAATTTTGTTCAGCAGTATGTTTAGTTCATTATATTCCACAAATAAGTGAGATCACGTGATATTTGTCTTTCTCTGCTTGGCTTGTTTCACTTAGGATAATACTCTCCAGGTCCTTCCATGCCATCTCAAAGGATAAGATATCTTCCTTTCTTACAGCTGCATAGTATTCATTGAGTATATGTACCAGAGCTTTTTTATCCATTCATCTACTGATGGACACTTGGGCTCTTTTCAGATCTGAGCTATTGTAAATAGTGCTGCTATGAACACAGAAGTATGTCTCCTATGAACATATATTCTTTCTGATTGATGTTTCAGGTTTCTTAGGGTATATTCCTAGAAGTGGGATCACTGAGTCAAATGGAAGTTCAATTTTTAATTTTTTGAGGTAACACCACATTGTTTTCCATAGTGGCTGCACCAGTCTGCATTCCCACCAGCAGTGTACTAAAGTCCCATTTTCTCCATACCCTCGCCAACACTTGTTGTTTGATGATTTGTCGATGGTGGCCATTCTGAAACGTGTAAGGTAATACCTCATAGTTCTTTTAATTTGCATCTCTCTGATGATTAGTGATGTGAGCATTTCTTCATATGTCTCTTGGCCATTTGTATGTCCTTTTTGGAGAGGTGTCTATTCAGCTCCTCTGCCCATTTTTTTAATTGTTTTTTTTTTTTTTTTTACTTCCTTTTGTTTAGTTGTATGAGTACTCTATACATTTTGGAAATTAACTCCTTATCTGATGTATCATTGGCAATTATGCTCTCTCATATAATGGGTTCTATTTCCATTTTGATACTTGTTTCTTTTGCTATGCAGAAGCATTTTAGTTTGATGTAGTCTCATGTGTTCATTTTTTTCTTTGTTTCTCTTGCCTTAGGCATTGTATCAGTAAAAATGCTGCTGCATATAATGTCTGAAGTTTTCTTGCCTACATTTTCTTCTAGAATTTTTATGGATTCACAAGTCACATTTAAGTCTTTTATCCATTTTGAGTTTATTATTGTGTATGGTGTAAATAGGTGGTCTAGCTTTTTTTTTTTTTTTTGCATGTAGCTGTCCAATTTCTCCAACAAAATTTATTGAAGTGGTTGTCTTGACTTCACTGTATGCTCTTATCACCTTTGCCAAATATTAATTGAGCATAATGACTTGGGTCAATTTCAGGGTTCTCCGTTCTGTTCCATTGATCTATCTGCCTGTTCTTGTGCCAGTACCAGGCTGTTTTGATTACAATGGCTTTGTAGTATAATCTGAAATTTGGTATTGTGATCCCCCCTACTTTATTATTCTCTTTCAAGATTGTCATAGCTCTTCAGTGTCTTTTTGGCTTCCATATAAACTTTTGGAGTATTCTTATAGTTCTGTGAAATATGCCATTTGTATTTTGATGGGGATTGCATTGAATCTACAGATTGCTTTGGGTAGTATGGACATTTGATGATGTTAATTCTTCCAATCCATGAACAAGGTATATGCTTCCACTTTTTTATATTTTCCTCTATTTCTTTTTCCAATGACCTGTAGTTTTCTGCTAATAGGGCCTTTACTTCTTTGGTTAAGTTTATTCCTATGTATCTTAATTTTTTTATCACAATGGTAAATGGGATTTTTTTGGTAGTTTCTCTTTCTGTGATTTCATTGTCAGTGTATAAGAATCTCATCGATTTCTTGAGGTTAATTTTGCATCCTGCTACTTTGCCAAATTCATTTATTAAATCTAGTAGATTTTTGATGGAGTCTTTAGGGTTCTCTATGTACAGTATCATGTCATCTGCAAATAATGACAGTTAAAGTGAGTAAATATTTTTTGTTGTTGCTACAAAGGTGAATGAAAGAAACAGGAGATGCACAGTGGAGATGGAGTCAAATGACCTCCCAAAAAAATAATTTAGGAGGCTTCGCAGACAGAGCTGCCTGTTGTCAGGATCTCTGAGGGAAATGGCTTCTGAGATTATCAAAGCAAATCACAGTTAGACAAACAAATCTGAGTTAGCAATGTCATGACCGAAGAATGAATAACCTAGTTGATAGTGAAACTGAATTTCACGAGAGAAAGAAAAAAACTATAATATTTATTTTTATACCTGGAGTCTGGATCTGAGGAGTTTGTGCAACTGACACAAATTTTAGACCATAAGTGACTATATGTAAGAAACTTGAGGCCTTTGAAAATCACTGATAGTTCAATTTATTGCATCCACTATTTATCTTCTTTTCTTTTTTATTGAATGTGTTAGGGTGGCATTGGTTAATATAGTTATATAGGTTTCAGGTGTACAAATCTATAATATATCATCTGTATATTGTATTGTGTGTTCACCACCCAAGGTCAAGTCTCCTTCCGTTATCATGTATCCCCCTTTTATTCTCTTCTACCTCACTTTCACTCTAGTACTCACTATACTGTTTCTGTGTCCATGAGTTGTTTGTTTGTTTTTCTTTGCTTAATCCCTTCACCTTTTTCACCTAGCTCCCTAACCCCTTCTTCTCTGACAACTGTCAGTCTGTTCTCTGCATCTATGAGTCTGTTTTTATTTTGGTTTTTAGTTATTCGATTCATTAGATTCCACATGTAAGGGAAATCACAAGGTACTTGTCATGCCTTAACTGGCTTATTTTGCTTAGCATAATACTCTTCAGGTCCATCCAAGCTGTCAAAAAGGTTAAGATGTCCTTTTTTTTTATGGCCAAGTAGTCCATTGTATAAATGTACTACAGCTTTTTTATTCACTCATTTACTAATGGAGAATGTCAAATATTTCATAGTTTTTTTTTTCTTTTAGATATTATTGTTTCCTACCTTTTTATACTACTTTTTGAAAATAGAGAAACATCATAGATGGTGTTATATGATTGAATTTTATTTTCTGTTACAACAGTAACTAAAACTTTTGGTTTATGATTCTTATTTTCTTTTTAATTTTCTCATATACTTTTTAAATATGTGTATATTAAAGGCAACTTTTTAAATATTTTAAACCAGAATCCTTTTTGGAATATTCCAAAACTCCATTTACTTACAATACTTTTGTTTATTATTTTAGACACTTTCAATAGTGACTAAATCAGAAATTCAACCATAGTTTTACTACTAAACACACTTTCTGTTACTGACAGAGGCAAATAGTTAGTAATTTGCCTTAAACTATAATCTAAATCTCACCTACACATATTGCCTACACAAATGTAATTCTCAAAAGGGTTGAAGATATTTCCTTCCTATGAAGACAGTTCTTTTGGATAATACCTTCTCTAATGGCACCAATAAGCTTACAGATTTGATCCAATTTGATTAAACAATACTTACTCAATGTCTGGTAGAAACAAGAATTTGTATCAGGAGTGGCAAATTAGCAAGGTATCTAAGTAGTATACACATCTGCTGCAGTTATAAACATGACTCCAGAAAGTTTAGAGACCTGGCACTTACTAGTAAGGACAGGAAGTCAGGAATGATTTATCCTAAAGGAAATAAAATAATTGAGGTGGCTCCACTTGGGAAAATCTCATTTCAGAGTCTAGTTATATAAACCCCACTGTTGGACATATGCCAGACTCAGAAGCAGAGACAACAGCTGCTCTAAGTCATAGAGTGTTAGAAAGTTCCAGAACAGGTGGGAGGATAAAGAATTAGGAGAGAGAGGGAGACAGCTAATGCTAGCAGCAGGAAGCCTTAACCAGGAGCATATACAAGCCCTGTTCCCCAATCAAGCAAAAGAAAGAAAGAAGCCCAGCCCTGTACAGCAACCAATGCAAGGTGACCTAATTAAAACATATTACTAGGCCCACATAGCTAACCTCCCAAAAGCTTCTGTGGCATCCAATTGGGAATTTGCTGCTTGTGATAATAATAACATGGTATATTGTGTTGCTGCCAGTGTAGTATAGTTCTAAAGACAAATCTAGTTTTGGATTCAAACTACTCTGTGCATAAGAAATGGAGAAAAAAAACGTGTATTCCTTCATTATAGTCTCCTGTCAAAATAAATTACTTTTGTAATCTTAATTTCAAGTCATTAGTGTATAATTTGTATTATCAAGACTTTCTTAACCTAAGGTTTTATCTGATGTGGGCTGAGATCATATGGCTATGCCTAGAATATCATAAAAACACTAGGCCTTAAGATAGCATGTCTGTGCATTGAGGGATGAGAGAAAGAATACTAGCATCCATCTATTCATTTTCATGAGTACTTTTTCAACCAGCAAATATTTAATTGTCAACTCTGTATCAAAGATTGTGTTAGGTGTTGGGGATACAGAGTTGAACAAAAAGAGACAGTTCTGGTTCTCATGGACATCACAATGAGGTGAAGGGTATAGAGAGTAAATAAACACTTAGATATGTAATTAAAAATTACCAACAAATAGTGCTTTAGTGGAAATGAACAGGGTCAAGTGACAGAGAATAACAAGGTGGGGAGTTGGTGAGATTATTTAGATGGGATGATCAAGAGGGTCTCATTTAGATACCTTTTTGAAAGAGAATTGAAGGATCAGAGATTGTCAAACTAGGGAGGAGCATTCTGGGTAAGTGAAATGGTACATGTGACAATATTCTGAGGTAGGAAGAGTGTGGTGTGTGAGAGGAGTTGAAATGCGTGGGGGAGAGCCGATTAAATGTTTGGGAAGTAGACAGGCCTTAAAAGACACAGGGTTGTACAAGCTAGTAGTTTGAATGTCTCCTAAGAGTTTCTTCAGCCTGTTCAATGAGCTTCACCATTCATTAATTTATTCATTCATTCAGTCACTCCTTTGATGTTTAATGAGTGCCTGGTATGTTCAGGCATACTTCTATGTCCTGAAAGTATATGTAATAGGAAATAAAACCATCAATAATCCCTGCCCTCATGAACCTGACATTCTACTGGAAGGAAGATAGGCAGTAAATAAGAAAACAGAAAAAAAATAAATAAGATAATTACAGATTTTTATATGTGCAATGGCAGAAAGTGAAAAGTGCTATTATAAAGAATGACAGTGGACCTCTTTAATCAGTTTCATCTCCTGGCATGGAGCTTTGCACTTAGCTGCATTTACATTATTGTTTTAGTTGCTGTTGGGGTTTTTAACATTTTTTTTTATTAAAATACGTTAAATTAAATCAGGAAAATGAACGGTGCTATCAAAAAGAAGGATAAATTAATTATTTTGCTTTCTAATCTACAACTTAAAATATCTACATTAAAATTAACATTTGACACACTAAATATATATAATTCTTGTCAAACATACCTCCATAAAGTAGGGATGAGGATAAAGAAATAAAATAAATTCAAAACTTCACTCTAATTCTACAGAGACCTTGTGAGAATAATTAGGGGTTGGAGGAGGTAAGGTCAGTATATTCTCCCAGCTTCCATTCCCTCATAATGGGCCTGTGCGCACACCAGCAAAGGAAAGAAAAGAGGACAGCAGAGGTTGACAGTTACGTTGAGTTAAAATAAAACTGGTTGGTATCATTTAATTTATAACTCACTGAATCCTATCCATAGGAATTAGTTTCAGAAAACAAAAACAGTTGGGAGTAGTTGTGATTACCTGTAATTCCTGGGGGGATGGGGATGATATAACCACCCTTAATTACGTAACTTTCCTTTTCCTATGTCTTCAATTTCCTTGTTACTGATTCTTTTCTACCTTTATCTTCTTTAACCCCTGCCTTTTTAACTCTCTTCCCCTATCTTTGCCTTAGGTCAGTCTTACAGGTGCTTATTGTGTGGTAAAAGGTGACATCTGCCTCCCTGATTGCCACCAGTGCAAAAAGAATTCCTGACTTTTAACCCAGATGATCTTATTTATTCTGCTAAACCCCTCCATGGTTTTGTCAGAGTGCTCTTTTTAGTTAGGGGTCTGGGTTGTCACATCTCTCCTCTCCAAGTTGAGATTTATATATCACTATTCCAGGTTGGCTACACTCTGAAACTGAAGATAGTGATTCATATTTTGAGGACAGAGCTATAGCTCTCCTAGATTTCCTTTCAGTCTATTCTGCCCTGGTTGCTCAGTTGGATGGAGACCCAGAGTAAACAAATTGTCCCTTCCACCCCAGCTGGCCACAGGAATAGGACAGCTACACCCAGGATGCCCCTGGATGGTGTTCTATAAAGTCATGAGGTATAATAGAGCTGTGAACTGAGCTAAGGAGGAGATAGGACAAGCTTACTGGGAAGAAAGACATGGTGGATGGAAAAGGCTTATCAGTTACACACTGAGTCCCTTTGTTCACTGTTTAGCCTCCCCAGCCCCATTCCTCTCAGTTTCAATGTAGATGCTCTTTATCATTCCACTTCCTACCCAAATTGTGTACTATTCTTATCCTCAGTGGTATGATTATTTTGGTGCAGACTTCCCAAGCTTGTCTTCTTTTCTTGAGGAAGTCCGAAAGAAGTAGATGGGGCCCTTGCAGTCCAGGAACAGCCTGAGGCTGGAGTTAAATCCAACTGTAACCTTGACATCTCTGAGTAGGTTCATGGGGCTTTTCAATCAAACTTCTCAAACTTTTCAAAACTGATTGAATGATATCATTAAAGTGACAGATCTTACTGTTGAATACTTAGACAAGGTTTAAATTGTTATTGGAAGTCATTGCTGAAAGAACGCTCAAATAAAGCTTAGTTATTAACTAAGAGGCATAAACTTATAGATCATTTTTGATTATCAATATAAATGTGCCTGTATTTCAATTTGGTTCCTTGATAAGTGCATTCCTTAGTCCCTGAGACAGAATTATTTACATAAAACAATGAGTCCCCGATAGGTCAACTGCATGTCTGACTATGGAGGATTAATTCTGAGGTTGCCAGAAACACACTATTGGAGAAAGGTTTCCAGGATTTTGGTTTAACATGCAAGAACTTTCTTTTCCTTTTGTTTTTTTATCCTCCCCCGAGGACATTTTTTTGCATTTATCTTCAGATAGAGCAGGAGGGAGAGAGGAGGAAGAGAGAGAGAAACATAGATGTGAGAGAGACACATGGAGTAGTTGCCACCCATACGACCTGAACTGGGGCCGGGGACAAATGCATGCAAGAACTTTCAATTAGAATCATCCAACCATGCAATGGGCTGCCTTGAATCACTGAATGATCACATGTTAATAATTTTATAAAGGGGATCTCACATTGGTTAAGGAGTTGGACTAGATCATTAGTTCCAAAATAGTACATGGACAGGTTATATTGAAATTATCCAGTAGGCTTGCTTATAATGTAGGTTCTCAGACCCCATTTCAGATCTCCTGAATTGAGATAAGCCCAAGATTATATTTTCAAAAAGTGCTTGTAGGTGGTTTATAATGTTAAGAGAGGTTTGGGAATCAGTGAACCAAATGACTTCAACAATTCAAATTTACTTTTATTTGTTATACTTAAAGCAAAACAAAACACCTGGGTTTAATTTTCTCATCTTAAACCTATTTTTGTATGAAAGGGACTGCAATGCCCTGGATCATACATACTATCATTTAGCAGTAACACACATGCATATGTAATGATTCTCACTTTTCACAAAAGCCTTGCTTCACAAGGAAAAATGCCCTGCAGATAACATTTCATACTAATTCCAATGTATAGTCCATAAAAAAATGACAAGATGAAGAAATGTCTGATGTAACTGGTTTAAAAACTACTACATGATTTCATTTACTGAATAAAATAGGATCCATCAGTTTGGAGTTGTCTCTGGGTTAGACTTGCTGATAACTGCACTACAGCAGATTTGTAGACCAAGCTGTCAGCAAAATAATATATATATAATCATTGGCGCACATTTTCTGTGATACTTGCATTGCTGTTTGGATTTGAAATAAATATAGAAATTTTTCTTTACATCTGTTGCCTTCTTACGTGGATATGTCTGTAAGCATTTGTCCAAAATATAGTACCATACAAGTGTAATTTTGGAAAACAACAAACAACATCCCCACTCTCAATTCAGTAGAACTCTGGCTTTGAAGAAGGCTTATGGAAATAGACATGGAATCCTTGGTACAAACAGAATGCAAGCAAATGTTCAAAGTAACTATGTGATGAGTATAAAAGGCTTATTGTACTGAATGATATTTCTAGCACAAGTCCATGCAGTTCTTAGAAAATCATTAAAATCTAAAAAAAAACAAAAACAATAATAATGAAAGGTTATTATGGTCATATTCTCAAGTAATAGTGGATTTATAATACAGATCAGACCATGAAAACAAGTATTAGAAGAGTAGAATTTTCCTATATCACAAATAGATTTTTAAAAATTATTTTTATTAATTTGTTTTTGTACAGATGTTTCTCCTTTTCCCCCCATTGACACTCTCCCCCCCCCCCACACCTCATCCCCAGCATTGTTGTCTATGCTCATTAGTCATGCATACATACATATGAGTTCTGTGGTTTATCTCTTGCCCTCCAACATCCCCTCTTCTGAGGTTTGTCAGTCTGTACCCCACCTCCATGTCTCTGGGTTAATTTTGTTCAGCAGTTTGGTTAGTTCATTATATTCCACAAATAAGTGAGATCATGTGATAATTGTCTTTCTCTGCTTGGCTTGTTTCACTTAGGATAATACTCTCCAGGTCCTCCCATGCCATCTCAAAGGATAAGATATCTTTCTTTCTTATAGCTGCGGAGTATGCCATTGTGTACATCTATCACAGCTTTTTAATCAACTCATCTACTGATGGACATTTGGATTGTTTCCAGATCTTAGCTATTGTAAATAGTGTTGCTATGAACATAGGGGAACATATATTCATTCTGATTGGTGTTTCAGGATTTTTAGGGTATATTCCTAGAAGTTAGATCACTGGGTCAAATGGGAATTCAATTTTAAACTTTTTCATGGAGCACTATAGTGATTTCCACAGTGGCTGCAACAGTCTGCATTCCCACCAGCAGTGTACTAGAGTCCCCTTTTCTCCACACCCTAGCCAACACTGGTTGGTTGATGATTTGTTGATGGCGGCCATTCTGACAGGTGTGAGGTGATAGCTCATTGTTGTTTTAATTTGCATCTCTCTGATGATTAGTGATGTTGAGCATTTTTTCATATGTCTCTTGGCCATTTGTATGTTCTTTTTGGAGAGGTGTCTATTTACGTCCTCTGCCCATTTTCTAATTGCTTTTTTTTTTTTTATCCTCACTCGAGGACATATTTCAATTTTTTTGGTCAGATAGAGTGGGAGGAAGAGAGAGAGAGAGAAACATTGACATGAAAGGGACACATGGAGTGGATGCCACCCACACGACCCAACCAGTGCCGGGGACAAACTGCAACCGAAATACGTGCCCTTAACGGGAACCGAACCCGGGTCCCTCTGGACCTCAGGCCGACACTCTAACCGCTGAACCAAACTGGCCAGGGCTCTAATTGGGTTTTTTGTCTTCCTTTTGTTGAGTTGTATGAGCACTCTATATATTTTGGAAATTAACCCCTTACGTGATACATCATTGGCAATTATGGTCTCCCAGATAGTAAGATCCCTTTCTGCTTTGATGGTTGTTGCTTTTGCTGTGCAGAAGCTTTTGAGTTTTATGTAGTCTCATGTGTTCATTTTTTCCTTTGTTTCTGTTGCCTTAGGTGTTGTATCAGTGAAAATTCTGTTGGGTATGATGTCTGAGATTTTGTTGCCTACATTTTCTTCCAGAAATTTTATGGATTCACGAGTTACACTTAAGTCTTTTATCCATCTTGAGTTTATTCTCATGTATGGTGTAAGTTGGTGTTCTAGCTTTGTTTCTATTTCAGGTAGCTGTCCAATTTTCCCAACACCATTTATTGAAGAGGTTGTCTTGATTTCACTGTATGCTCTTGCCACCTTTGTCAAATATTAACTGAGCATATTGTCTTGGGTCCATTTCTGAGTTCTTTATTCTGTTCCATTAATCTATCTGCCTGTTCTTGTGCCAGTACCAGGCTGTTTTGATTACTGTGGCTTTGCAGTATAACCTGAAATCTGGTAATGTGATTCCTCCTACTTTGTTCTTCTTTTTCAAGATTATTGTGGATATTTTAGGCGGTTTTTTGTTCCATATAAACTGTTGGAGTGTTTGTTCTAGTTCTGTGAAGTATGTCATTGGTATTTAGATGGGGATTGCATTGAATCTACAGCTGGCTTTGGGTAGTATGGATATTTTAATGATATTAATTCTTCCAATCCATGAACAAGGTATATGCTTCCACTTTTTTATATCACCTTATATTGTTTTATTCAGTGACTGGTAGTTTTCTGTGAAGAGGTTCTTTACTTCTTTGGTTAAGTTTATTCCTAGGTATCTTAATTCTTTTGCTTCGATGGTAAAAGGGATTGTCTTTTTACTTTCTCTTTCTGTGATTTCATCATTGGTGCATATGAATGCCATTGATTTCTTGACTTTAATTTTGTATTCTGCTACTTTGCCAAATTCATGTATTAAGTCTAGTAGATTTTTGATGGAGTCTTTAGGGTTTTCTCTGTACAATATCATGTCTTTTGCGACTAATGACAGTTTCACATCCTCCTTTCCAATTTGTATCCCCTTTATTTTTTCTTCATGTCTAATTGCTGTGGCTAAGACTTCCAGTACTGTGTTAAATAAGAGTGGTGAAAATGGGCATTCCTGTCTGGTTCCCATTCTCAAGTGGAATGCTTTTAGTTTTTGCCTATTGAGTATGATGTTGGATATAGGTTTTTTATACATGGCCTTTATTATGTTAAGATATGATCCTGCTATTATCAAATTGCTGATTGTTTTTATCAAAAATGGGAGCTCAATTTTGTCACATGTTTTTTCAGCATATATTGATTTGATCATATAGTTTTTATCATTTCTTTTGTTTATGTGGTGTATCATATTTAATGATTTACGAATATTGTACCATCCTTGCATGCCTGGGATGAAACCCACTTGGTCAAGATGAATAATTTTTTTGATGTATGGCTGGATCCGATTAGCTAGTCTTTTGTTCAGGATTTTGGCGTCTATGTTCATCAGGGATATTGGCCTGTAGTTTTCTTTCTTTGTAGTGTCTTTATCTGGTTTTGAAATTAGAATTATACTGGCTTCATAAAATGAATTTGGAAGTGTTCCATTTTCTTGGATTTTTTGAAATAGTTTGAGGAGAATGGGTATTAAATCTTCTTTAAATGTTCAGTAAAACTCCCCTGTGAAGCCATCTGGGCCTGGGTTTTTTTTTTTTTTTTTTCTTTTGAGTTTTTTTATTACATTTTCAACTTCCTTTGTTGTTATTGGTCTGTTCAAATTTTCTATCTCTTCCTGGTTCAGTTTGAGGCTGTGTGTTTCTAGAAATTTTTCCATTTTTTTCTAGATTGTCCAGTTTGTTGGCGTATAATTGTTCATAGTGTGATTTCTCATCATTTTAATTTCTGATTTTGTTTATTTGGCTTCTTTCCTTTTTTTTTTTTTTTTTGGTGAGTTTGGCTAAAGTTCCATTGAGCTTGTTAATCTTTTCAAAGAACGAGCTTTTTGTTTCATTGATATTTTGAATTGATTTTTTTTTAGTTTCTATGTTGTTTATTTCTGCTTTGACCTTTACTATTCCCTTCCTCCTACTAGCTCTGAGTTTTTCTTTTTGTTTATTCTCTAGTTCTTTAAGTTGTAAGGTTAGAAAGTCAATTAGAAAAAAAAAATTTTTTTTGAGGTAGGCCTGTAGTGCTATGAACTTCCCTCTCAGGACTGCTTTTGCTGTGTCCCACAGATTTTATGTTGTTGTGTATTCATTTTCACTAGTTTACAGGAAGTTTTAATTTTTTTTTTTTATCTTGCAAATAACCCATTTGCTGTTTAATAACATGCTATTTAGCCTTGAAGTGTTTTTGAATGTTTTTGTGTGTTTTTATTGTAATTGAGTTCTAGTTTCATGCCACTGTGATCTGAGAAGATGCTTGATATAATATCAATTTTCTTGAATTTTTAGATACTTGCTTTGTGTCCTAACACGTGGTCTATCTTTGAGAATGTGCACTTCAGAAGAATGTATATTCTGCAGCTTTGGGGTGAAATGTTCTATAAATATCAATGAATTCCAACTGGTATAGTTAGTCTTGTAAGGACTCTATGTTCTTGTTTATTTTTTGTCTAGAAGATCTATCCAGTGGTGTCAGTGGCACATTAAAGTCACCCACTATGATCATGTTGCTATTGATCTCTCCCTTGAAGTCCTCCAGAAGTTTTTAATATATTTCGGTGCTCCCATATTTGGTGTGTATATGTTTACCAGGGTTATATCCTCTTATTGGATTGCTCTTTTTAATATTAGGTAGTGACTTTTTCTGTCTCTTATTATGACCCTTGTTTTGAAGTCTATCTTGTCAGATATGAGGATTGCTACACGAGCTTTTCTTTCATTTCCATTTGAATGGAAATTTTTGTTCCATCCCCTCACTTTCATTCTGTGTGAGTCTTTTGTTTTGATGTGGGTATCTTGTAAACAGCATATATATGGGTCATGTTTTCTTATCCAATCACCTACCTTATGTCTTTTGATTGGAGCATTTAAGCCACTTACATTTAAGGTAATTATTGATAGATAGTTATTAATTGCCATTTTAACTTTATGCCTGTATTCCTGTCTCTGTCTTTGTTTCTCTCTCTCTCTCTCTCTCTCTCTCTCTCTCTCGCTCTGTTTCTTCTTCTACTTACAAAGGTCCTTTCAGCATTTCTTTCAGTGCTGGTTTGGTGGTGGTAAATTTTTTTTAATTTCTTTTTTTAATCCGTGAAGCTCTTTATTTGTCCTTCCATTTTGAACGATAACCTTGCTGGATAGAGTAGTCTTGGATTCAGACCCTTGCCTTGCATTAGTTTGTACACTTCATGCCACTCCCTTCTGGCCTGCATCATTTCTATTGAGAAATAGAGTGACAGTCTAATGGGAGCTCCCTTGTAGGTAATTTTATGTCTCTCTCTTGCTTCCTTTAAGATTCTTTCTTTGTCTTTAATGTTTGCCATTTTTATTATTATGTGTCTAGCTGTGGGTCTTCTGGGGTTCAACTTGCTTAGGACTCTCCGTGTTTCCTAGACTTGTGAGACTTTTTCCTTCACAAGTTTAGGGAAGTTTTCTGTCATTATTTCTTCAAACAAGTTCTCTATTCCTTTCTCTGATTCTTCTTCCGGTATCCCTATAATGTGAATGTTGTTATGTTTTGTATTGTGCCACAGCTTCCTTAAACTTTCCTCCTGCTTTTTAATTAAATTTTTTTTTTTTTTTTTTTTGTATTTGCTGCTTTGTTTGAGTGTTTTTCTCTACCTTGTCTTCTATGTCGCTGATTCGGTCTTCAGTCTCTTCTAATCTACTAGTAAACCCTTCTAAGTTATTTTTCATAACAGGTATGCCATTCTTTATTTCCTCTTGATTTTTATGCATAGCTTCTACCTCTTTCTGTAAGCTGAAGTAGTTCCCAGTGAGCTCTTCATAATTTTTTTTTTTCTTTTGTGGTACATGCCCCTAGTGGGAACCGAACCCTGGACTCTCTGTTCCACAGGCTGATGCTCAACTGCTGAGCCAAACTGGCCAGGGCTCTTCATAATTCTTATTAAGTTGCTTGTAGTTCTCACCAAATTGTTTGAGCAGCCTTAAAATCATTGCTTTTAATTCTTTATCTGCCAAGTTGCTGTCTTCCATTTCCTGTAGTTCCTTTTCTGGTGATTCCTCTTCTTCTTTCCTTTGGGTGTTATTTCTTCGTTTCCTCATTTTAGCCATCTGGTAGCTCTAGACCTGCTGAGGGATGTTTGCATGTGTATGCACCTCACTGTATATGAAATGAGGCTACTGTGCCTCCCAGACTGTTTTGGTGTGTGTTGCCTCTTGCCTGCTGTGGATCCTGGAGGATTGACTGCTGGGGGCTCTTACTGATGTGTTCTGGTAGGTGCTGCTGCTGGATCTCATAGGCCCCTCTGGAGCTGTGTTCCCACCTGGTCGCTAGTGCCACCTGTAGCTGTATAGCTCAGGCCCTGTTGGAGCTGTGCTGGATCGCACAGTCCCTTAAGAGACCCGACTCCATACCTATCTTGTGGGCATCTGGGTCGCACAGGCCTCACTGGTACCCCAGCACCCCGCAGGTCTTGCGGGCAGCTGGATTGCTCAGTTCCTTCGGAGACTCGGATCTATGCCTATCTTGTGGCCTGCTGGGTCACACAGGCCTCTCTGGTGCCTCATTACCCCATAGGTCCTGAGGGCAGCTGGATCTCACTGGTCCCTCTTGGGCTCTGGCTTCCCATTGCTTTTGTGGGCTGCTGGGTAGCACAGTCCTCTGTGGAGCCCCAGGTCCCGCTGCTGGTGACTGGGGAGTGCTACTGCTCTGTGGGGCTCCACTCCTGCTCATCCTTTGGTGTACATTTTGGGGATGGGTCTCTGTTGCTGGTATGTGCTTCTGTTGCCTGGGAATGGATTCTGCTCCTGAGCCTCTGTTGCTGGGGTTATATCTCGACTCTGATCAGGCTGCTACTGTGGGGAATGGTGATGGGCGCCTGGCCGTCTGTGGCTTCCACAACAGGCACCTTGGCAGCTCCACTACTATGCACTGGTCTGTGTTAACACAAGGTGTCCACTGGTCCGATGGTGCCAGGTGCACTGGTGGGCTTAGGTTGCTGGGCCCTAGCCGCTCCCACTGCCTCCTCCTAGGGAAGACCCGGGATCTTCCAAAATGGTGGGACCTCCTGATGGCGCAGGGAGAAGTGCCCTGAAGAGCCACTGACCGTGGTAGCTGGCTGCTCCTGCCCACAGCATGGGAACCTTCTGTTCTGAGTCTCTGCACTGCATGAGTTTGGTTGTCCACTTTCATGTCCACTCACCCTCTCACACACTAGTTAACTCTTTCACACACTCACCCTCCCTCTGGTCCTGCCCGCTGCCATCTTTTTTCCTCCCTATTCTATCTCTTCTTATTACCATTACTACTGTAGGGCTATATTGTGTATATAATATATTACAGTTGATAAAGTGCTTATATAGACAATACCTCACTTGATCAATCTATATTCATTAAATAAATATTTACTAAAAATCTATACCTTGCCTGACCTTAAATATACAGTGGTTTAAAAAAAAAAACAAAAAAAACACAAAATCAAAACAAAACAAACATACATTGAGCTTATAATTTCAAATGGAAATTTTTAATGGAGCAAATAAAATTATCATTACAACTTACAAAACTGTAATTAAGAAAAAGATCAAGGGTGCTGTGAGTGGAGAACACAAGGGACCTAGATTATACTGGGAGGCCAGAGAAGGTTGCTCTGTGTGGACATGAGGTAAGATGGAAGGATGAGAAGTTTTCAGTGAGATAAAAATGCAATAAAGAATTTTCCAGGTCCAGTGAACATGTATAAAGGCCCCAAGGAAGGAATAGGCTTGACTTAATTAAAATGGAGTTTAAGAGGCAAAAGATGAAGATAGATGGGTACCAGAAGCCAGATGATGCCAGACCTTACAAGTTCAAGTTAAAGAGTTTGAAGTATATTTCAAGTAGAGAGGAAAGCTAATGAAGGGTTTTGAATAGGGAAATTAGAAGATTCAATTCACTTTATATCAGTGCTGCCTGGTAGAAAAATAATGTGACTTATGTAAATAATTTACAATTTTCTTGTAGCCACATTAAAATAGTAAAATGAATATTAGGAATGAAGAAGTGAAAGTGTCATTTGTTGCAGATGCCATGATTCTGTATATAAAAAACCCTAAAGACCACCAAAAAATAATTACAAACAATAAACAAATAGAGTAAATTTGCAGGATTCAAAATCAATATACAAAAATCCATTTCATTTTTATATACTAACAATAAAATTTCAGAAAAAGAAAAAAACGGGCCCTGGCTGGTTTGGCTCAGCAGTTAGAGCATTGGCCTGCGGTCCCGAGAGACCTGGGTTCGGTTCCCGCTAAGGGCACATTCCTCGGTTGCAGTTTGTCCCCGGCCCTGGTTGGGTTGTGTGGGTGGCAACCACTTGATGTGTCCCTTTCACGTCGATGTTTCTCTCTCTCTCTCTCCCTTCCACTATCTGAACAAAATATCAAAAGGTGTCCTCGGGCAAGGATAAAAAAAAAAGAAAGAAAGAAAAAAATGGTTTGCAATTGCAACAAAGAATAAAATATCTAAGAATAAATTTAACAAAGAATGTAAAGGACTTATGTTCTGAAAACTACAAAGCACTATTAAAAGAGAGTAGAAAAGACAATGAAATGAAACAATATTACATGTTCATGTGTTGGAAGAATTAACATAATTAAAATGTCCATATTACCCAAAGCAATTTAAATATAAAGTTCAATCCCTATCTAAATCCTAGTGACATTTTTAAAGAAATGGAACAAACAATCATTAGATTTGTATGGAATCAAAAAGGCCCAGAATAGCAATGCAATCTTGAGAAAAAAGAACAAAGCTGGAGGTATCACACAACCTAACTTGAAATTATACTACAGAGCAGTGATAATCCAAACAGCATAGTGTTGGCAGAAAAACAGACAGAGATCCATGAACATAATTGAGAACTCAGAAATAAAGCCACATGCATTTAGGCAAATAATTTTTGACAAAGATATCAGAAATATACCATGGTGAAAAGAAAGCCTCTTCAATAAATGGTGCTGGTAAATTTGGAATGTCATATATAAAAGAATAAAACTAGACTACAGTTTGCTTTCATGTACAAAATTTAATTAAAAATGGATCAAAGATCTAAATATAAGAAATGAAACAATAAACTACATAGAAGAAAACATGGGTACTAAATTTATGGACCTTGGTCTTAGAGAAGATTTTATTAATTTGACCCCAAAGGCAAGGGAAGTAATTGTAAAAATTAATTAATGGTATATCAAACTAAAAAGCTTCTGCACAGCAAAAGAAACTACCAACAAAACAAAAAGGCAACCGACCGAATGGGAGAAGATACTTGCAAACAACAGCTCCAACAAAGGGGTTAATATCTAAAATATATTAAGAACTCATGCAACTCAACACCAAACAAAAAATCCAGTTGAAAAATGGGCAGAAGACATGAACAGATACTTCTCCCAAAAATACATACAAATAGCCAACAGATATATGAAAAGATGCTCAACTTCACTAGCTATTATGGAAATGCAGAAGTGGGGAGGGGGATGGGAAGAGATTAGCCAAAGTACACATATGCTTATATGCATAACCAATGGACACAGACAATAGTGCTGTGAAGGCAGGGGAGTGGGGACAGGCTGGAGCGAGGTGGAAGATGTCAATGGGGAAAAAAAGGAGAAACATCTGTAACAAAAATAAATTAATAAAAATAATTTTAAAAATTAAAAATAAAAAACCACATATTGTTAGGACTCGGAGAAAGAACCAATGTGCTGCTGGAGAAACAAAGGCAGATGTGATAAATTATCATTCTGGGGATCAGGGAAAAATAAAATAAAATTAACTAACTAAATAAATAAATAAATGCCCAGAATCTTCCTTCATTTCTATGGCTATAGATAAAATGCTTCTCCTACTTTAAAAGCCTACATCTCCTTTTGTGCCATGAATACAGTCACTTGGTTACTTTCATCTCTTCATGAACTTTTCTCCTACAAGTATCCTTTTTCTCTTCTCTAGCAAAAAATGTTTCCCTTGCTACTGATTGATTTCCATCAGGAAACATAAGGCTCTAGTATCTCCAATCTCAAAACAAATAAAACTAAAACTCTTTCTTGACTTAATATTCACCTTTACCTACAACCTCATAGCTCTTCTCTCCTTCACAGCAAAACTTCTTGAGTGACTGGTGTGAAATAGCTGACTTCATTTTATCACCATATTCTCTTCTCAATCAACATTAATTGGGTTTCCTTTAACACCACCCAATACTGCTATATCCAATAGCCATTTTCTAGTTCTTATCCTAATTATCTTTTCATCAACACTTGACATAGTTTACTACTCCCTCCCACTTGAAATGCTTTCTTTCTCTTGGCTAACTTCTCCTTCTCTGTTTAACTTCCAACTATTTGAGTATCTAAACTCCTTTCAAATTCCAAACATGCTAAGCTTATTTTTGATTTGGGCCTTTGCATAACATCAGCCTGGAATGTTTTCCCCACTCATCTTTATATGGCTGTCTGTTTTGTGGCACTCAGACTTTAGCCTTTTCTTACTATCTAATGCATCTCATCTTATCACTCACTACCACATCACACATGTTGCTTTTCTGAATGGTGCTTAGCACTAGCTGATATACTTCTTTTTCTTGTTTGTTTTCTTACCCATTTTATGTCTCTCCCACAAAGAAAATAATCTCTGTAAGAACAAAGACCTTATTGTTATTTTTATATCACTTGCTCCTAAAATGCCTAAAACATAGTAGAATAACAAAAAGTAATTGTTTAATATCTAGAGGTTTAAAATAATATCTAATCTATAGCATTTTTCAAGGAACAATGGCAATTTATACTGAATTTTATATATGCTTTCAACAAATACATTATATATAGAAATTAATTTACTGCTTTAGAACAGGTACTCAAAAATTAAAGTTATAAAAAAAATTAACATGCATATTTGGCTTGACATTTTAAGCTATATGCTTGTGGATATACCTACACATTTCAAAAGAGAGAAATTTGGGACATAAACCTAGTATCAGTCTTAAGAAAAAAAATAGTTTTAGGCTGTGACTTAGAATGAATGATCTGTTGTAATACTGCATTTTACAGATGGTGGAATTAAGGCCCAGAGAAGAAAAATCATTTACCCAAGCTCATATAGCATGTTAAGTGGTAGAGTTATAACTAAAACCTAGCTACATTACTCCTAACCTTCAGACCAAGTTCAAAGTAAATACTATACTATATTACAAAAGGGTCCTATCACATCTTTTATTCTGAAGCTCCATAAGTTCTCATATTATTACAGACTATTAATGCAAGGGTTTTTAATCTTAGTCATCTCTATTTCTCAAGAGCAAGCCAAATTTATATAATAATTGACTTGATATTACTAAATAAAGTCAAAGTAAAACTTAGTGGTAAGTAAAGGAAGACTGAGTATTTATATGTTCAGTGGAAGCTCTGTACTGATATATGAAAATTCATGTAGATTTATTAATCATCTTATTTATTATTCTGAACGAAACAATTTTCACAGTTGTAAAATTCCAAAAGTTAAATTAAACACATCTACCAAAACTAACCTAGAGAATATTATATATGCACTTTACATAAATCATGCATCATTTATCAAAAATAAATATATCTATATATCACTGCATATGAGAATAAAGTGTACTGGCTTAGAATGCTTTCAAACACAAACAAAAAAAATCTGCTTGTATGGGAGATATATGTTTGTTCATGGAATTAAAAAATATATGTTTTTATTGTTTTTAGAGAGAGAAGAAGGGAGAGGGAGAAAGGGAGAGAGAGAGAGAGAGAGAGAGAGAGAGAGAGAGAGAAACATCAATGTGAGAAAAACTGATCAGTTGCTTCCCATATGCACCCTGATCAGGGATTGAATGCATGGGATGACACCCAACTAACTGAGCTACACTGGCTGTTCATGGAAATTTTTATCAGTTAGGGTAACATATCACCTGGATGTCTGTTTATTAGCAAATAATATTGTGAAAAATTATAGTAAAATATATTAATATGTGTTGATTTTATTCTGTAAGCCAAATTATTCTTTTTTTTTTAAACCAGTATACAGTTTGAATGTATACTAAAAACCTTGATTTAAAAGGAAAGAAACCCTGTTCAGATGATACATTATCAATACTAGAGACAGTAGTATACTGGCTTTTATAATTGTTCAAATTAAATATAGATATGTTAAATATAGTATTGTAAGAATAGGAGATCCTGCCATCTATACTAACCACTGTATCTGTCCCCTTTGTCAGAAAACAAAAAAATCCTCCCTCCTGTCCATGAAAAAAAGAGGAAAGAAAAAAAAATAGAGAAAATAAAATTTTTTAAAAAATTTAGAAAAGAATAAAGCACAATTTTGCAGGGATAACAAATTATTTGTTAGAAATAATCTGCATAAAAAGCTACAAATACTAATATTTTAGTCCATGGTGGTGAGAGAAAGTAACCTAGAGGTTGGGAAAAGAGGTGGGAACATGTCATGACAATAATACTCTAGTCTAGTTGATTGTAAAGCTGAACATGAGAAATGAGAACATGGTTAACATTAAGTAGGGAAATCATCTAAAGTGGCCTCATGCTCTGACAGACAAGAGTAAAGCTTACTGTCTGATATTTTTTTCTGACACTTTGTCACTAGGTGGCTCATATCTCTGTGGTTGGAGGAACTATGAGGCAGAATGTAAAATTTCTTCCTCTATTTAACTTCTGACTGTAATATTTAAGACTAATTGAGTGACAGGATACAGGATCAATTAATTAATGTCTTCTCTGAACATCAATTTTATAACTATCACTGTGTGAGATACATTGGAAGAGAGAAACATATGACTATGTACCTATCTGTAAGAAATGTGTCATCTAAAACACTGCATGCAAATATCAGCGTATGCGGCAACATATTTTTGTTTACCAAAGATAAATCACTTAGAAAATATTCCATTAGCAAAGGAGGGAACAAAGAGCTTGACAGCAGTAGAACTGGAAAACTCTATAGCCTTTTGGACATTTAGAGAAATTGAGTAGATCCAGAATGTGGGTAGTCTCAAATCACACAGGCTGAGGTGGAAAGTAGCCCAAACCTTATCACATGATATGTTTATCAGAGTTTCACCTTGAACTGCTCCCAAGATCCCTAAAGATCACAGAGTGTAAGTCCCAAATATATTATCCCCAAGACCTTATCACTAAACCAACATGGCAAATATGACATGTTTTCCATGTGAGTTATCTAAGGATTTTGTTTTGGTTTTGGTTCTTTATACAGATTCTGTCTATTTTCATGATTTTCTCTATAAATCACAAGCATCTGCAACCAACTTGCACCAGCAAACCTTATAAAACAGGTACCCTGAAACTAGATACAAGACATTAACACAAGTAGAGTTTCTTCATCTTATATAATGGTTGGGTTGGTCTATTATTGTTTAGAAAAGAATAGTATTTCAAACTGTTATTGACTTGGTAAAGAAGCTCCAGGAATATGGCACTGTTGAATCTCTTTAATAAGCTGTGCATTGGTATTCATTCTTAGGCATTTACAAAGAAAACTGTTACATTAACCTTTAACTATTTCACCAAATCCCCCATTGTAAAAAAAAAAAAAGGTCATTATTCTCAACTAGTAGTAGAGCAGTTATTTTGAAATAAAGAATCTAACTGAAGAACTTAAAACCTTCTAATTTTTACATGACTAAATAAATTTAGCTGGTATAAGTAACCAGGGATAGAAAAGTAAACTTACGCCCTGGCCAGTTTGGCTCAGCGGTTAGAGCGTAGGCCTGCTGTCCGGAGAGACCTGGGTTCGGTTCCCGCTAAGGGCACGTACTTCGGTTGCAGTTTGTCCCCGGCCCTGGTTGGTCGTGCGGGTGGCAGCCACTCGATGTGTCCCTTCACGTCGATGTTTCTCTCTCTCTCTCCTTTCCTCTCTCTCCCTCCCACTCTATCTGTACAAAAAATGGAAAAATATCCTCGGGTGAGGATAAAAAAAAAAAAAGTAAACTTACATAAATCATGTGGTGCTCCATGAACCACACAATGGATCTATTCTTCTCACTATGTTGCATTACATTTTAATTGAAGAATTCATGTACAGAATTCTCAAGATTTGCAAAGTTTTGGGTAGAATAGGTAATAAAATATAGGTAAATAAAATGAGCTAGAAATATGAACAGCTTGAGCCTCTGTTATGAATTCATAAATCCCTTAAATTAGGAAGAATTACACTGGGATTTAGAACTATTGGGATATGCATTTGCATCTTGAGCTGTTCCTTTTACCACTAAGTAGAACAATCCACTGACTTATTCCTTTGTAGGAAACAGAGACATTTTGTTACCTACTCTAATGTGTTAGCATAAAATATTTTGAATGCACCATAATGTGGGCACATAGAGTTTGAGACATATGTTCAGAACTAGAATCTGTACAAGATTTTAATTTTAATCAAAGCTGAAACATCCCATAACTAGGGTCACCATCTGTCCTTCAGCAACAAAAACAATGTAGATACTTTCAGTCATCTTGTTTCATCCTATTATTATCACATAAAAGCAGAATTGCTATGATGGAGACATAAAAGATATGAACAAAAAGAGACTTAAAAATTAATTCAGTGAATAGCTACAATAATACATTCTTATAACCAACCCACTTACACCTGCCTTTTTAAAACATTTATATGAGCTTTTAAAACATGCTAGGAAAGTAAGTTTTCTTGTTACTGCAATCTTGTTGAAAGTCTTGCCACTATTCAAAGTTGTGATATATATTTACAGAAACTTTGGCTCATAATCATTTATTTTTTGAAATGATTATATCATAGCAGGGCAGTATACCCTTTTTGAAAAATGCTTATAATTTAATGATAATGTTTTGAGACTGTATTGCTTTAGATATAATAATTACAAATGTAAAAAATGATTATCAATGGATATTAGGTAATTTTTATATTTTATTTTCATTTTTGCAAGTTTGATTGACTGCTTCTCTATGAGGTCTTGAGCAACAGCCCCTGATGTGACATGTCCCATTGAAATAAACATTTAATTAATTAATTAATTTATTTATTTATTTATTGTCAATACATTTAATAATTATTTGCCAGTTCAGAAAGCAGAAATTGTTTTCAAGCACCTAAACTCTGTAGTTGCCTTCAAGATGTTTAAAAATGTACATTGATTAATAGACTATTTGGCTTGCTGTATCCCTTCTGACAGAATATGGGTTTTAGTCAACTTCAGGAATTGAGGTGAATTCTTAGAATTATTATACTAGGTCAAAACCTTTCTTAAAAAAAAAAAAGCTAATGATCAGTGGCTTATTGGTTATGTGTATCTTTGGACGTCTCCATAACTTGTTAGAATCATCAAAAAAAGAATCACAGACCTCAGGGAGTCCTGGCTCTAAATTATCTCACAGTTGAAAGCAATTTTACCTGGCCTTATTATAAAATATGGGTCAACTGCCATCCCTACAAAACTGTGCTTTTTGCATTACCTTTACCATATTTACAGGTTCAATATCAAAACTACAATAATAGAGATTTATTTTGTTGCATAAATTTAATGCTTAATATATCCTACAATATCCAGATTTTGTTTTCCTAATCTTATGGTGAGGTTGCATTTCCTATGAAAATAAAATGCAAAAAAAAAAAAAAAAAAAGGAAAGAAAATGCTTCATTAACAAACTGCTTAATAATTATAAGTCAAAAATCCATATTAATCGTTTTGGAAATTGAAATGTGGTAATAACTATAAATACCATATTTTTGAGCTTTGCAATTCCATGTTATATTCATCATCAATTCCTCATTACCTACTTGCACAACGGTTGCCCCATAATATGCATTCAATGTATTTTTGCTGAATTATTAAAGTGCTGATTGATAAATGTAGTGGAAAACAACTTAGTAAAATAATTGCCATGACATAACCAACAAAACCAGTTGATGTAATTTTTTTTTTTCTCAAAATGGTTGTCCATGTATCATCAGGAAGAACATGAGTACTAAAGTATTTTCCTTCTTCTACTCCAAGTACTGGTTTGTATACGGTCTCATGGCAGACTAAAGTACTGGGCTATGAATATTTAAGGAGTTCAGAAGACAATTATTATGAGTCTCTTCAGGTAAGACATGTATGAAACCATTTTAAAAATATGTCAGATGACATATGAGCCATTAAATGAGTATATAAATAGTACAAATCAGTGCTATAAAAATTAAAAGGTAACTCCATCTAGACTGATGTAATCCAGGTCAAATATTGGATGACATAAGAATTCAACTATACTTGAATGACTAACATGATTTGCATTAGTGGAATGGAGTAGTGATTAAAATACAAGTGAGGAATAGTGTAGTTAGAAGTATGAAAATGAAGCTTTGTAGTTTTGGAAAACAACGTAAAGATCAAATGTATTGTAGTATATGTTTCCCATTGTTTTTAGGATAAAGACAGAAGCTCCCTAACATGGCCTATATAAGGTGCTATATGATTTAGCATCTGCTACTTCTCCGGCCTCATCTTTCTCTTTTGCTGCCTCTGATCAAGCCTTTCGGGTTACTGTTCTCACTTCCAGGAACATTTTCTTTTACTTTTTACTTAGGTGATACCAAGCCACCTTTCATATCTCATCTCAAGTATCACTTCCGCCAAGATTAGGTCAATAGTGCCTGACACATAATAGGTGCTTATAAATAAATGAAGGAATTGGAAATTTAAAAAGCGTTAGATTAATAAAAGTCTTTAGCCCTGGCCGGTTTGGCTCAGCGGTTAGAGCGTCGGCCTGCAGTCCTGAGAGACCCGGGTTCGGTTCCCGCTAAGGCATGTACCTCGGTTGCAGTTTGTCCCCGGCCCTGGTTGGTTGTGTGGGTGGCAACCACTCGATGTGTCCCTTTCACATCGATGTTTCTCTCTCTCTCTGTTCCTCTCTCTCCCTCCCACTCTACCTGAACAAAAAATGGAAAAATGTCCTCGGGTGAGGAAAAAATATATATATATAAAAAGGTCTTTACAGTGGGCTAGCAAATTTCACTATATGGGAACATCATCCAGTCATTCATCCAATAAATACAAATTGAATATTTATTATATCCTAGATTTTTTTTATCAGTTAGAGAAGATACAAAAAATGTATGATTTTTTTTCCTGCCTGTAGTCTATTCAATATGTGAGGAAAAGTAAAAAAAAAAAAATCATAGGCAGTTACAATGTAAGGTTATCAGTGCTGTGATAGACAAATGTATAATGCTTTTGGAGCATTAAGGAAGAGACCTTAGAAAAGAAGAGAGATGGTAAGGGGAGACTGCTTTATAGGAACAGGTCATATATAAATTGATTTTTTACTTTTATTATGCTTATAATATAAGAACAAATATAAAAAGTAATCAATAAAGTGGCATTAGTAAATAGTAACAGAATGCCTTTTAAAGTTTATACATTTTATTTAAAAAACAACAACAGAGGGATAAAAGAAATTACTAAAGGATTAGAACCTGGAGAGTTAGTTTGGCCAATGAGAGAGGAGACAAGTTAGGAGGATGAATTTACCAGCCTCCTATTCTTGAGGTTTCTTTGAAGGTATTTTTGAAGATTATACAAATTACCTCATTGCTCATCTGAAGTTTTGATCAGTATGCATGTAAAATATAATGAGCATCTGCTCCACAGATATAACCTTGTCTCCAGACTTAGACAAGAACCCATTTTCTAAATATAGCATCAACAGGGATATACTCAAGGAGGAGGTAAAGAACAAAATGTTTTTTCTGTAAACTTTCAAGTCAACAAGTATAGACTAAGTTTCTACTGTTTCCCCTGCACTGTGTTAGGCAGATTAAGGTTCTCTTTATAACAGCTGGCATTCTAATTCACTTTCTAGTTGCTGCATAAAGGCACTGAAATGGAAATACATATTTTTCTTATATTTATAATGCATTTAATTCACAGGCAACTGTAAAAAAGTTTAAAGCAAATATGGAAGAATTAAAAAATAAACATTGAAAACTTTCTAAAGCATATTGGGTCAGTTCCAGGTATTTCCTAAATTTAGCCATAGAACCTTACATTGAAATAAATATAGCAAATTACTACTTTGGAAATTGGGCTCTTGGGAATCTCTGATTCTGTTTCAAATGGCTATTCCTAAATACATGTTACAAAAATAAAATATATCTTTAGATCAAAAATTTTCCTTAGGACAAAAATAATTATCCTGCTTCTATGTATGTATCATATTCACTCTTTTACTATAAAGATACTTTTATCTTTCAGCAAATGATGAGTCAAAAAAGTCGTTTGGGACAGACAGTTACACTGATGCTTTTTATTAAATTTTTTAGTCTTTGTTTTTAAATTACAGTTTACATTTTAAAGAACAATATAAATAAACAAACAAAACAGAAAACATATTCTCATGATTTTTAGGATCACTATCAAATAAGCTTTTCTGAAGCTCTTCTCAGACCAAGAAGGTATGCAACAAGGGTTACTTTCTACTGAAAAAACTGAGTGGGCACTGAAAATTGGAAGTTTCTGAGGTTGGAGGGTTTGGAAAGAGGCCTGGCCTAAAGACTAAGAATTGAAATGGTGTACATCAAATATCTTCAGTATATAGAAACATGACCTTAGAAGCCAATTCAATTCTATTATGATAGCTCATTGGGAAGGCAAACAGGAAGTGGGGATAGTTTAATTATTCAGTGTTTCCCTGAGACCTGAAATAATAAATTTCAAAGAGGAAAGCATAGGTACTAAACTTATGGACCTTGGTCTTACAGAAGATTTTATGAATTTAAGCCCAAAGGCAAGGGATGTAAAGACAAAAATAAATACATAGGAGTATATCAAACTAAAAAGCTTCTGTGCAGCAAAAGAAACCACCAACAAAACAAAATGGCAACCAGCCGAATGGGGGAAGATATTTGCAAACAACAGTTCTGACAAGGGGTTAATATCCAAACTATATAAATAACTCATACAACTCAGCACCAAACAAAAACAAACAAACAATCTAATTAAAAAATGTAAAGAGGACCTGAACAGACAAGAAAAAATTAAATACTGCCTTGAGACATGGATGGGTGTTGAGAATATCATGCTGAGCACAATAAATCTCCCCAAAAAATGTACAAATATAAATCAGGTATATGAAGAGATGCTGAACTTCACTATTAGTCAAATGCAATAAAAATTACAACAAGACTTGACTTGGGGTGACAAACACACAATGCAATGTAAAGATCATTTGTCATGCAAATGTATACCTGACACCTCTATAATCTCATTAAACAATGTCACCCTAATAAATTTAATAAAAAGAAAAATAAATGAATAATAGATCTAGTCATAATTCAACATCTCTTTCTTCATAAAGGGAAACTTTGGACATGGATGAGATCTCCTTGAGAGACTAAATATAATGACAAAAGAAGGGAAGTGAGGATGGAAAATTGGGGCAAAAACAACAAAGAGTAAGTATAGGAGAGAAGTATCAAAAGAAATGGTCTTTATTCATTCAACAAGCATTTATTGGGCTTTGTATATTAAGTACTGAAAAAGACTGTCTTTCACTTGAGGAGTTCTCAATTTAGTTGAGTGAGGCAGATGCATTAATAGATAATAATAGCACAATATTTAAGTTAATACCTCCTCCTGTGCTTTGCATCTTATCTCCTCATTCACCTCTGAGACCTTATTCCATTACTGACCCATTCTATCTTTCTACTCTATCTTCAAGCTTTCCTTCTCACCTCACACTTTTTCTTTCAGATTGTAAACATACACAATGTTCTCAGTTAACAGCAACAACAAAGTCTACTGATGTTGTCTCTCAGTGTAGCTGTTGTTCCCTCTCTCTCTCTCTCTCACTCTCTCTTTTTTTTTATATATATTTAAGGTATCAACTTTATCTAATTCACTCTCCACTTCACTGCTGTTTTATGCTCTCAAAACTTCCCTGAATCTATGACTACTAAAGACATCAATGACAAAAAAAAAAAAAAAGAAAAATAATTAATTAGTTCTTATCTTACTTGACTTGTCTATGGTATTCAATACTGCTGACCTCACTGAAATTCTACCTACCTGCCTCCATGATATATATTTTCTGCCTCTCCCTTATTCTCTAGTCATTTGTCAGTCTTCTTTGAAGACTTCCCTTAAATATCGGGGTTCTCCACAACTTCATCTTTGGTCCTCTTCTCACCTTGAATGTTCTTCTGTGTTATTTAACCCATCCATAAAATGTATATTAACATCTAATACACTGTTAACTTTAAAAGATTTATCTCTAGTCCATGACATTTCTCCTGAGAACCAAACCCAAAATATCCAACATTTTACATTGACACACCATTTTCAAAAGTTATCTCAACTCATGGAAAAAGGGCTAGGGAGGTGGGGGGGGAGAGAGAGAGAGAGAGAGAATGAATGAGAGAGAGAGAAATGAAGAAATGAGCATTAATTTTCTACAAAGTCTTACCATCATATTTACTTAACTAGTTTCTCTTTTTTTTTAATCATGTGCATCCCTGTGGTGATAAAATTGATCAACTGTAATTCATAAATCTATATTTTTATTTATCACATTTGAATTTTATTTTTATTCTACTACTAACTGGTCCTATTACCTTCAGCCTTACTCCCTCCCATTCCATCTTTCACATAAATATCAAAATAACCTTTCTAAAATGCATATGCTATTAAGTGACTTGCCTGATTAAGCCTCTCAAAGATTTAATATTGCCTTCAGCAGTGACTCTTAAAATTTCCTATGGCTAAGAACACTCTGGGGGGGGGGTGTTAAAACAGAGATTTGGGGCCTAACTCCAGGGTTTCTGATTCAACAGCTCTGGTGTTGGGTCTCAGATTTGCTTTTTTAACAATTTCTCAGGTTATTTTGGATACACATTCAGCAGAACGTAATACTTGGTTGTGCAGTTAGAAGGAAATAAAGAGAAGTCTAGGATGACAGCTGCGTTTCTGTCATTAGAAACTTAAGAAATTGGGTGGATGGTGGTGCAATCACTGAGAAGGAGTTACTCACAAAGGAGACAGCAAAGGTGATAAGCTCAATTTTGGAAATCTTAAGGAGTTTTCTCAAACTGTATTCTAAAACAAGCAAGAGATAAACAATGTGTTTCCTACAAAGGAACCCCCATAAGTCTCTCAGCTGACTTCTCAAATATAACAATACAGGCCAGAAGGGAATGGTATGAAGTAATCAAGGTCATGGAAAACAAGGCTATGAATCTGAAACTACTCTACACAGCAAGGCTATCATTCAAAATAGAAGGTCAAATATAGAGCTCCCCAGACAAAAAAGGCTAAGGAAAAAACATTAGCACTAACTCCAACTGCAAGAAATGTTAAAAGAACTACTGTAATTAGAAGAAGAAATAGGAAGAAAAATAGAACCAAACTAAACAAAAATGGCAATAAATAAGTACATATCAATAATCACCTTAAATACAAATGGACTGAACGCTCTGATGAAAAGAAACAGAGTAGCTGATTGAATAAGAAAGCATGACTCATTTATATGTTGTACAAAAGAGACCCACCTCACAACAAAAGATGCACATAGGTTGAAAGTGAAGAAATGGAAAAAAATCTTCCAAGCAATCGGAAAGGCAAAAAAAGCTTGGGTAGCAATACTCATATCTGATAAAATAGATTTCAAAATGAAGGCCATAACTAGAGACAAAGAAGGCCACTACATAATATTGAAAGGATCTATCCAACTGGAAGATATAACTTTGATAAACATATATGCACCAAATATGGGAACACCAAAATATATTAAAAATCTTTTGGAGGACATCAAAGGAGAAATAGGTAGTGAAACAATCACAGTAGGGGACTTCAACACCCCATTGACACCACTGGATAGGTCCTCTAGACAAAATAATTAGCAAGGAAACAGAGACTCTAAATGAAACACTAGACCAAATGGATTTAATAGATAATCTACAGAGAATTACACCCCAAAACTACAGAATTAACATTCTTCTCAAGTGCACATGGGACATTCTCAAAGATAGACCACATGATAGGACACAAACTAAATCTCTACAAGTTCAAGAAGATTGAAATCATATCAAGCATCTTATAAAATCACAATGGCATAAAACTAGAAATCAATTGCAACAAGAACATGCAAAGATATTTGAACACATGAAGGATAAATAGCATGTTATTAGACAATGAATGGGTTACCATGGATTTCAAGGAAGAAATTAAAAACTTCCTGGAAATCACTAAAAATGAACACACAATAACACAAAATCTATGGGATACAGCAAAAGCAGTTCTGAGAGAAAAGTTCATAGCACTACAGGCCTACCTCAAGAAACAAGAAAAAAAATTATAACTGACTGTGTAACCACACAAATTAAAGAACTAGAAAGCAAACAAAAAGAAAACCCCAGAGCAAGTAGAAGGAAGGAAATAGTAAAGATCAGAGCAGAAATAAATGACATGGAGACCAAAAAAGTAATAAAAAGGATCAATAAAACAAAGAGCTGCTTTTTCGAAAAGATAAACAAGATTGATAGACCCTTAGCTACAATCACCAAGAAACAAAGAGAGAGAAACCAAATACACAAAATCAGAAATGAAAGAGAAGAAGTAACAACTGACATCACAGAAATACAAAAGATTGTTAACAGCTATTATGAACAATTATATGGCAACAAATTCGACAATCTAAGCAAAATGGACAAATTTCTAGAAACACACAGTCTTCCAAAACTCGACCAGGAAGAGATAGAAAACTTGAACAGACCAATAACAACTAAGGAAATTGAAGAGGAAATCAAGACTCTCCTAGCAAACAAAAGCCCAGGCCCGGGTGGCTTCGGGGGTGGGCGGGGGGGCGGGGAGTTTTACTGAACATTCAAAAAAGAACTAACACCATTCTCCTCAAACTATTTCAAAAAATTCAAGAAGAAGGAAGACTTTCAAACTCATTTTATGAGGACAGCATAATTCTAATTCTTAAACCAGAAAAAGACACTACAAAGAAGAAAACTACAGGCCAATATCCCTGATGAACATAGACGCCAAAATCCTGAAGAAAATACTAGCAAATTGGATCCAGCAATACATCAAACAATTATTCACCATGACCAAATGTGATTCATCCCAGGGATGCAAGGCTGGTACAATATTCGCAAATCAATAATTGTGATACACCACATAAACAAAATAAAAAATAAAAACCACATGATCATATCAATAGATGCTGAAAAAGCATTAGACAAAATCCAGCATCCATTTCTGATCAAAACACTCTGCAATGAGTAAATAGGGGATCATATATCGACATAATAAAGGCCATATATGACAGACCTATAGCCAACCTTATATTCAATGGGCAGAAACTAAAAGCATTACCCTTAAGAATAGGAAAAAAGACAGGGATGCCCACTTTCACCACTGTTATTTAACATAGTACTGGATGTCTTAGCGTTCCAAATTGGAAAGGAGGAAATGAAACTGTCATTATTTGCATATGACATGATATTATACATGGAAAACCCTAAAGATGCCATCAAAAATCTACTAGATTTAATAAAGAATTTGGCAAAGTAGCAGGATACAAAATTAACCTCAAGAATTTGACAGCATTCTTATACACCAATGATGAACTCACAGAAAGACAAACTGAAAAAACAATCCCTTTTACCATCACTGCAAAAGAATTAAGATACCTAGCAATAAAGTTAACCAAAGAAGTAAAAAAAACTATGTGCAGAAAAAAGAAATAGAGGAAGATATTAAAAAGTGGAACCACATACCTTGTTCATGAATCAGAAGAATTAACATCATTAAAATGTCCATATTATCCAAAGCAATCTATAGATTCAGTGCATTCCCCATCAAAATACCAACGACATATTTCACAGAACTAGAACAAATTCTTCAAAAGTTCATATGGAACCAAAAAAAGACCCTGAATAGCCACAGCAATCTTGAAAAAGAAGGACAAAGTAGGCGGGATCACAATACCAGATATCAGGCTATACTATAAAGACACTGTAATCAAAACAGCCTGGTACTGGCACAAGATCAGGCATATAGACCAGTGGAACAGAATACAGAATACAGAAATGGACCCAAGGCAATATGCTCAATTAATATTTGACAAAGGTGGCAAGAGCATACAGTGAATAAAGACAGCCTCTTTAATAAATGATGTGGGGAAAATTGAAACTAGATCATCAAAAAAATGAAACTAGATCATCAACTTACATGCAAAAAAATTAAACTCAAAATGGATAAAAGAATTAAATGTGACCCATGAATCCATAAAAATCCTAGAAGAAAATGTAGGCAACAAAATTTCAGACATCATATGCAGCAGAATTTTTACTGATACATCACCTAAGGCAACAGAAACATAGGAGAAAATGAACACATGGGATTATATCAAACTCAAAAGCTTCTGCACAGCAAAAGAATCAACCATCTAATTAGAAGGCAACCCACTGTATGGGAGAACATCATTGCCAATGATATATCAAATAAGGGGTTAATTTCTAAAATATATAGAGTACTCATACAACTGAACAAAAGTAAGACAAAGAACCCAATTCAAAAATGGGCAGAGGATCTAAATAAACACCTCTCTAAACAGGACATACAAATGGCCAAGAGACATATGAAGAAATGCTCAACATCAGTAATCATCAGAGAGATGCAAATTAAAACAACAATGAAGTATCACTTCGTACTTGTTAAAATGGCCGCCGTCAACAAATCATCAAACAACAAGTGTAGGGGAGGGTGTGGAGAAAAGGGGACTCTAGTACACTGCTGGTGGGAATGCAGACTGGTGCAGCCACTATGGAAAATAATATGGTGTTATCTCAAAAAATTAAAAATTAAACTTCCTTTTGATCCAATGATTCCACTTCTATTTATGTACCTTAAGAAGCCTGAAACACCAATCAGAAAGAATATATGTACCCCTATGTTCATAGAAGCACTATTTATAATAGCTAAGATCTGGAAATAGCCCAAGTGTCCATCAGTAGAAGAGTGGATAAATAAGCTGTGGTACATATACACAATGGAGTATTATGCAGCTGTAAGGAAGAAAGCTCTTTTATCCTTTGAGACAACATGGAGGGACCTGGAATACATTATCCTAAGCGTAACAAGCCAAGTACAAAAAGACAAATACCACATAATCTCACTTATTTATGGAATATAATAAACATAACAGTCTGCGGAATAGGGTAGACTCAGAAACATGGAAGTAGTGTACAGACTGACAACCCTCAGAAGAGGGTGTGGTGGGGGGAGGGAAGAGATAAACCACAGAACTCATATGCATATATGCATAACCAATGGACATGGACCATAAATTGGGGACAGAGCAGGGGGGATTGGGAGGAGTGTGTCAATGGGGTATAAATGGAGAAACATCTGTAACAAATATAAAATTAAAAAAAAATTTAAAAATGCATATTAAGGACAGATTGAAACTAGAGGCTAGATTTGTGGTCAAGAGTCAGCATTTGATATACCTTGAGAACAATGCACATGTTTCGGTCTTGATATGGTAAGCAATAGGTACTCTCAAAAAATGAAGTAGTAGACTTTTGGTAAGGTAAGTAATTAAATAAATAACAAAACAAGAGAGCCTGGAAAAAGGAGCCTAGTTATGAGAGATGAGGAGGACCTAACTAAGGTAATGACATTGGACTATCAAAGAAGAGTTGATACTCTGAGAATTTGAGAGGGAAAGAAAAGACAATTCTCTACAGATTTGGAAATGGTGAAAAGATAAAAGAATTGCCAAAATTCCAAGAATTCAACAAGAATTTAGATCAAGACATTTAGGGGTCTTTAATTCTGAAAAGGTCACATCTCTAAATAAAGGTAATTCAAAGTAAACACAATTCCAATGTATAAAATAGTTTTAGCAAAAAATATTTTTCTCATGGCTTCTTCTATGCTTTAAAAATATTCACCAAGATATATACATGTCGTGTGTTGTGTGTGTGTATAAATATATATATGTGTGTGTGTGTGCGTGCATTGTTAATGCCATAAGTACACATGCTTTGTCTGCTCATTAAGCAATTTAGCAATGCTAGTAATATTAGCTAATAATAACAAAACTCTCACAGTCATTCACATATACAAAAGCCATTTTATCAACATTATCTCATTTGATCAAGCAATACTGTGAATTTGCTTGTATTTATTTTATGGAAAAGCACAAAATTATCAAATGGCTTATCAAAACCTTTAGATTCTTTAGATCAAAGACAGGTCATTTTTATCCTGTAAGCCTCAATTTCTTTATCTATGAAATAGAGAGATTAATAATAATGCTCTCAGAGTGTAGCTGCAAAAATTAAATGAGATAAGGTATGCCTAAATGTGTAGTATAGTCTATATGCAATATATAATATAAAAATATTTATTGAATTGACTTAATGCTCAGAAGTATTTACTGACCTGACAACTTCATGAGATCACCAGATTCTTAGAAAATTCCTGTTAACCATGCCTTAATTCTAATTATATCACAGTAAATTATCTCAATTTTAAAATGGATGCAAAAGAACCAGGAACTCAGAGAGTATAGTCAATAGGCCTGTGAAAAGATTTGCTTACTTCAGAAAGGGATCTATTTGAGATTTTGAATGTTTTCATCAAAGTCAAAATCTGGAGGAAACACACACACACACTTAACCCTTCAGAACAACCAATACATATATCTTTATATATGAATTTGAGAACATTGCACATTACCATGGCTGATTTTGAGGCCCTTTCACTAACAGGAACAAATGTATTATCAGGACTACTAAGAATATGGATCACAACTCAAAAATATGCCTTTCGTACCTTTAAAAATATGTCACTGTCAAAGTTCCTCATCTTTTCCTGGTATTTGTGACATGCTACAGAATAATTTAAATGTGAAAAATATTAAATATAGATTTTGGTGACAATATAGTAATCCAAATATTGGTGAAGTGCTAGGTGATTGTACCTAGTCTACAGCTTAACTTACTTTATATCAGCCGAGGTCAAGATCAGAGGACATCACTCTTTCTTTTCCTTTCTTCCTCCCTCCCTCCCTCCCTCCCTCCCTCCCTCCCTCCCTCCCTCCCTCCCTCCCTTCTTTCTTTCTCTTTCTTTCTTTCTTTCTTCTTTCTTTCTTTCTTTCTTCTTTCTTTCTTTCTTTCTTTCTTTCTTTCTTTCTTTCTTTCTTTCTTTCTTTTGTTTTTTGAGAGTGGCAAGTAACAAGATTTTGCTGTACAACCACTGTTTTCTAAGAATGTTTCAAATTAGCTCTGTTAGCTGTTGCTGATGAGAGGACTGAAATGGACAAGTGAATAAAACCTCAGTGGCTTTTGATTATACCTCTTAAATATTCAGAGTAAATTGTCAACAGACCCTGGCTAATCTTTATCGTTCTAATCTTCAGACACATCCAGGCTTCCTCAAGTATCGTAGCCTGGTTTTTCACAACAGCATATTTTAAATAAACCGAAGTTATGCTTAGGACTGAAATTCCTTGCAAACCATTAATTTGTTGGAATGCCCTATGACATGATTATTATTCACTCTGAAGTCTCAAAAATAATTTAAGGCTAACTATATTCGCTGAAATAAATGAACAAAATATCACAAGCTAATGTCCTCATGTGTAAAAATTGGATAATAAGAACTACTTTGCCTGGCTTACATCACAGAGTCCTCCCCACAAGTCTAAAGATTAAATGAAGAAAATGAATATAAAAGTGTCTTGTAAGTGACAAAATAAAGCATTTCTGTAAGGTTGGTGACAGTGATTTAAAGTCTTTAATATACTATTTTATCACATATTTTCTTATTGATTTTAAAAATTCATTTTTTTTTTATCAGTGGGTCTTTTACTCACCAGACTTATCTGAAGAAAGCCATCTGGAATGCATATTTACAAAATTAGATTTTCACCCTTTATATCAGAGGCAAAAACTCATACCATGAATAGTGTAACTATCTATGAATTTACTTTCTTCACAGAAGACTGCAAAAATTAAAAGTTGGTTAATTAAGTCCTTGGTAATTGGCTTTCTATTACTAATACATTAACTTCCCCTAAGCATGTTAAAGGCCCATTAAGATAGTGGGGAATACTATGTTAGAAAGCAATATCTCTGTACTTTGCTTTACAAAAAACAATGTAGGAAACTCCGTACTAAGCAGATCAACAGGATGATGGTTGCTATATACAAATTCATATTACAAATAGAGTGCTTTAAATAAAATTTCTCCTAGGGCATTTAATTCTTAGGTCATTAATTATTCAGCAAATATTCATTAAATACCAGTTATACATCAGGCACTGTGCTAGATAATAGAACAATTTTTATTGTATAGGCATACTCCTTACTCCTAAGATTCAATAATATTAATGTTTCTGTATCATTGGAATGCCACCTATGAGCAGAGAAAAAATCTGTGCTTGATGAAGGGAGAGAGGTGAAATATGGTAAGAACCAGATTACAAAGACCTTGGTGAAGGTCACCCACTAAAGTGGTTTATGTAGTGGAGTGATATGATTAGATATGCCTTTTAGAAAAAACACTGTCTTCATCCTTTCTCTCTGAAAGTCTTCCTATTAAAGGGTCACAATAGCAAAGGAGGGGAACATGGAAACAAGACAAAAAACATTTTTTATTGATTTGAAGACAGGTGTAGGAGATGTTTATTTTTTAACTGACCCCTGAAAGAACACAAATCAATGACTGAATCAACTCAGCTATGCGTGTCATACCAACATTATCTCATTTGATTAATCAATACTGTGAATTTGCTTGTATTCATTTTATAAAAAAGCACAAAGTTATTAAATGACTTATCAAAACCTTTAGATTCTTTAGATCAAAGACAGGTCATTTTTATCCTTTAAGCCTCAATTTCCTCATCTATGAAATAGAGAGATTAATTATAATGCTCTCAGAGTGTAGCTACAAAAATTAAATGAGATAAGGTATTCTACATGTCTAGTATAGTCTATTTCTATAAGCTGCAAGAAGGGAAGTTCAAGGGTTAGGTAAGAGGAAAGGTGAGGGCAGGGAGGGAAATGGGGTTGAGGCAAGTCTCAATGCTGTTCAAAGTTGAATGGATCATATAATGCAGTTGCCTGTGACAGTTCCAATTTATGCCAATTGTCCCAGCATAATTATTAGTAATAACTTTGTACATTCTCAAGTTTTTCAGTTTGGATTATAAATTATATAGCCACCCTACCTAAAGGTAGGCTCAACTGACAAAATATTAATTCATCACCTTGAAAATAATTTTAAAAGAACAATCTTGGCTCTGGTTGGGTGGCTCAGTTGGATGGAGTGTCGCCCCGTACACCAAAAATTTATGGGTTTGATGCCCTGTTGGGGTGCTTACAGGAGGCAATCGATCAATGTCTCTTTCTTTCTCAAATCAATAAACATATTCTTGCCCTGGCTGGTTTGGCTCAGTGGTTGGAGTGTCAGCCTGCGGATCAGAGAGTACCGGGTTCGGTTCCTGCTAGGGGCATGTACCAAAAAAAAACAAAAAATAAAATAAAATAACATATCCTCAGGTAAGAATTTTAAAAAGAGAAAAAATAATCTTGGAGATCCCAACTGCTGTTCTAGACAAAAAAAAAGTGAAACATCCACTACATTTACTCCACTACAAAAGAGCAGAAATTCCCCCAGAAAGGAAAAACACGAGATAACTAATGGTATGTTCATAAACCTATGACTGACTATCTTCCGGTACTTACTCTGAAAACATTGAGTGTAATTGCCCTGGGGAAACTTCTCTATGACATTTACAGATTCTGAATGGTACTTGCCTAACAACTGTACATTAATCAAGTTTAAGTTATAACAGTAGAATTTTGTAATTAATGAGAGGGAGTCAAATAAACCATCTTATAGAAAACAAAAAGGGAAATTTAATGCCTATGCCCAGGTTCTGGCTGTAGAAGAAAGTGAGGAAACCAAGAAATGGCAATGTCTTTTAAAAAAATAAAGTAAAAGGGTTATTTCTAGACTGGGCTGTTAAGTGCCAGCTGGTGGTGGTACTAAAATCATACTTTGATTCTAAAGATAAACAAAATCCAACTCAATCTGATGATACATTTTATGTCAAATGAACTTTTAAAATTATGAATAAAAAGATTATTTCTAGTAGTAACAAAATAGCACTACCAAGCAAGTGGTATATCTTAGAATCCAAACTAGAAATGGAGTGGGAAGACACAAAATAATCTACCAAACTAACTAGAAGGAAAATAATTCCTTTGAACATATTTTTAAAACACATAAAAATGAAAACATAATAATTTATGCTGATAATATAACACGCTAGGAATTTCTTTGTAGTCAATTATTTATAATCAGAAATATGAGCTTGCAACTCAAGTTGCAAATTTCAATTGACTCTAATTCACAAAGATTAGTACACCTTCTATGTAATAAGGCACAAAGCAAATCAAGACAAAAAAAAAGATGACAATCAGTATGTATTAAATGAAGCTAAATTGTGTATAAGACTCTATGCAAAAACCTCTGATAGCCCTGGCCAGTTTGGCTCAGCGGTTGGAGTGTCGGCCCACAGATAAAGTCCCGCATTCAGTTCCTGCTAAGGGCACGAGCCTCAGTTGCAGTTTGTCCCCGGCCCCATTTGAGGTCGTGTGGGTGGTGACCACTTGATGTGTCTCTCTCACATTGATGTTTCTTTCTCTCTCTCTTTTTTCCTCTTTCCCTCCTTCCCTCCCGCTGTATCTAAAGATACATGCAAAAATGTCCTCGGGTGAGGATTAAAAAAAAAACAAAACTGATAAATCTAGACACAAGAAAATATATAATTTGTCTTAATTAAAGGATGATTGTAAGAGCAAAATAGACATTGGCTGTAAGATTAAGAGATGAAAGCCTTGTTGGTGTGGCTCAGTGGCTGAGCATTGACCCATGCACCAAGAGGTCACCAGTTTAATTCCTGGTCAGGACACATGCCCAGGTTGTAGACCCAATCCTCAGTGAGGGAAATGCAGGAGGTGGCCAATCGATGTTCTCTCTCACTGATGTTTTTATCTCTCTCTCCCTCTCCCTCTTCTCGCTTTACAAATCAATAAAGAAAAAAATTTTAAATAAAAAATTAAAGAAAGAGATGAAAGCCGTCTACTATTTTCAATGGCAAATTAGATTATTACTGAATTGACCTCCTCATAGACTGTGATTATTGCTCTGGCTCTTCATTTTATTTTCCAATGGTAAAACTGGCCTGTTCTTGCAACATGAGGACATTAAGCTGGAAATTATAAAGACCACATGACTAATAATCATAAAATTGTCAAATTTTAAATGTTTGCAGAAAATCTGTAGTTATAATTCATTTAGTCTTTCTAATGGCATTTACTTTGAGTTATGATTTATAAAAATAACCTCTTTTGTTTTAGAAAAGTATTTCTTTTGATCCCTGACTTCTTGTGGTAGCTCTCAATATGAGTGTGTATATTCCAACTGCTTTATTTAGGCATTTGGAATATACACACTCATATAATTGTGGCAGCTGACATGGTCAGAGTTACTAATTTATGCCTTTATAGAATGGCTTGTTTTCTCCAATTACCCATTTTCTAGAGACTCAAAGAATAATACAAGCCAATCACTTTCTGTTTTGTAATTAACTTAATTATTTTAGAAGCTGAAGAGGTCTTAATTTTTTAAAGTGTATTGCAAATGCCAAGTACTTTATTCCTTAATTTGCAAATAAATTTTTATTAACTTAAATTCCATGATAAAATAATTACACATTGTAATACATGTTTTATTTAGTGTAATTTAGATTCATAATAAGAAAATGATCCTCATTACTGTTATTGCATAAATAAAATAAAACAGAACTGTCCAGTCATAATTATTAAGTTAGATTCAGTTTTGCAGAAAATAAACACAGTGAAATTTGGGATGAAAGATATACAGGTGAGCCCTGGCTGGTTTTGCTCAGCAGTTAGAGTGTCGGCCTGCGGTCCAGAGAGATCCGGGTTCGGTTCCCGCTAAGGGTACCTCAGTTGCAGTTTATCCCCGGCCCTGGTTGGGTCGTGTGGGTGGCAACCACTCGATGTGTCCCTTTCACATCGATGTTTCTCTCTCTCTCTCTCTTCCTCTCTCTCCCTCCCACTCTATCTAAACAAAAAATGAAAAAATGTCCTCAAGTGAGGATAAAAAAAATAATAATAAAAGAAAGATATACAGGTGATAAAGTTAACAAATAGACACACAATGTCTGATTACAGGTCCAAAACAGCAAAAAAAAAAAAATTATAATGAATTCGGAGTCATGTTCTGTCTTCCAAAATTACCTGTGTTTCCAAATAAATATTATATAGTTACATATATATATATATATATATATATATATATATATAATCTACTCTGAACCTTGAAAAGATGGCAGACTTGAAAACCAGAAGGAACTTAAAGATCGTGTTTATTCATCCTTTCTTTTTCTCCCCAATTCCCATTTTATAGACACGGAAAACAAGCATAGAGAGATGAAACACTGTCATTAAGTTTCCATAACAAGATAGTGGCAGAGACACTATATGATCATCAAGAGCAGAATTACATTTAGTAGTGTCAGTGAAATGTTCTAATGTATCAAGCCTCAGTAATACTGTGTATATATTTCTTACCTTCAAATCAGTATTTATCAAAATAAAATTTGGGCAGAACTAAACTTTTCTATGAGAATATTTGTGTGAGTGTTTCAACTAAAATAAATCAACAGAATGTGTTTTGAATATGCTAGGTAATCATCTCATAATTGAATACTATCACATGGTTTAAATGCCAATTTTTACATATTTGTTTATAATTATATTGGCACTAATCACTATTATATATAAAATAATACATATAAATGTATACAAATGACACCTTCATGTCAAATGAGAAACAAAGGACATCATGGTGCATTATAGTCCAAATAATAAAAAAATGATAGGGAAATTATAGCATCTCACAGCACACAGTAACCCAGCCACGTGCAATTCAAAAGAACGTGCACTTATCAGTCAGTACATAGTCATATATCAGTGATTTTATTGCTGTAAAACTTGATTAACATGACTTGTAAACTTTTTAGTTTTGTGATTTTATTTGCTTCATTCAAATTCTGTTTTTGAATAAAAGTTATACATATAAGGATTTAAAACTAAGTCCATATGTGTTTGGAATTTTATTAAAGGTATAATAAACATAATTTAAGACCACAATAGGGGTCCACAAGTTTTCTTCTTTTAAAGGCCTAATTTGTTAAGTGGTTCCTTTGCTGAATGGGACAATATCATGTTGTTTCATATTGGTGGAGAGGGGTCTGAGACAGCAGGGAAACATTCCAGCTAGGGAGAATTTAAATCTGAGGTTGAATCTTATTGTAATACTAACATCATGGGGAAAGAGAAAGGAGGAAATTTTTTACATGTTGCAAGACTGCTCCTTTAGGTTCACATCAATTATCTTGGCTTCCTATATCATCTCTTCATATTCCTGTCTTTTGCCTCAGGATTCTGATTCTGTTTTCACATTTTAGTTTCAAATCCATATTGCATCTGTTAATAATACCTTCTACTTGGACATCTTACCATCAACTCAATCTCAGAACATCAAAAACAAAATTATGTATTTTCCCTCTTAAAATTTTAATCTTTTTCAATTATAAAATAATAATATCCAGATCCATTCACACTTCAGAACATTATGCTGAGTGAAACAAGCCAGTCAGAAAAAGACAAATACCATATGATTTCACTCATTTGTGGAATTTAATGAACAAACTAAAGTGCCAAGCAATATAGATGCAGACTCATATATAGCAGGTTTACAGCTTGGTGGGGGTGAAGAGGGATTGAGCGAAGAAGACAGAAAAGAGAAAACTCATGCACATGGACAACAGTGTTGTGATTGTTGCAGGAAGGAGGGTGAGTAGAGATGGAAGAGGGCATAGAGGATGGAAAATATAAAATAAAATAACAGAAAAAGAAAAAATAACTCTATCAATCATTCTCCTTGTCACTCAAATCTGAGACTTCGAAAACTCAATTGTATCTTTCTTTACAATGACTATTGCATTTATACCCTCCTTTTGTTTTCATTAACACTGCCATAGCTTATACCTTTATCGCCTCACATCTGGATTATTTTAAGCAATCATTTAATAATGGTACTATGCTGTAAGTATTATTCTGGTGATTATGAACACAAACTATAGAAACCAGCTGCCTAGGTTTAAATCTTTCTTAAATAAGTTCTACTAATTATATGGGGGTTCCTGGCAAGTTATTTAACATTTCTTTCTTTTTTTTTAAGTTTATTGATTTCAGAGAGAGAGGAAGTGAGAGGGAGAGAGAGATAGAAACTTTGATGAGAGAGAACATCAACTGGCTGCCTCCTGCATGCCCTTTCACTGAGGATCGGGCCTACAACCTGGGCATGTGTTTTGACTGGGAATCAAACTGGCAACCTCTTGGTGTATGGGTTGATGATCAACCACTGAGCCACACCAGCTGGACATATTTAGCATTTCTATGACTAACTTTTCCCTTGTAAATAGCTAGGAAAATAATAATAATAATAATAATAATAATAATACATCTTACTGAGTTGCTCTAAAAATTAAACATATTAATATGTATAAAATGTGTACTGGCTGATATATAATAAGTAGTCAATAAATGTTGTCTATTAACATAAAATGTTTCCTATCTGTTCTCTCCAAAAGTCCCCCCAAATCAAACAATGTCTGCATAGCACCCTCTCTGTTTAGTATACAAGCAAGCCTATGCTTGCTGAGACTCAGAAAGGTAGCAATGGAAGAAAAGCTCACCAAGAGCAAAGATGTGTGATTAAAGAGCAAAGGTAAGATCATCCACACCCTCATATTCTCAATAACTATGTATGGGTGCAAAAGTTAGACAGTGAAGCCCTGACCAGTTTGGCTCAGCAGTTAGAGTATCGGCCTGTGGTTCAGAGAGATCCAGGTTTGGTTCCCACTAAGGGCAAGTACCTCAGTTGCAGTTTGTCCCCCGCCCCAGTTGGGGTCATGCAGGAGGCAGCCACTCGATGTGTCCCTTTCACATCAATGTTTCTCACTCTCTCTTCCTCCCACTCTTCCTGAACAAAAATAGAAAAATGTCCTCGCGTGAGGATGAAAAAAAAAAAAAAAAGTTACACAGTGAAGAAGGCTGATAGAAAAAAAAAAAAAGATTCATTTGAAATGTGGTGTTGGAGAAGGGCTCTATAGATACCCTGGACTGACAAAAAGATGAACAAGAAGGTCCTAGAGCAAATGAACCCTGACACAGCTTGGAGGTAAAAATGACAAAATTGAAGCTGTCCTACTTTGAGCACACCATAAAAAGGTGCAGTTCTTTGGAAAAGACAATAATGTTGGGCAAAACAGTAAGCAGCAGGAAAACAGAATACCAAATATGAGATAGATAATGTGGGGTTGGGGGAGTTGGGAGATGGACCTTTTTAACCTTGTGTTAAGCACTCTCAACCTTCTGTTAATGCATTCTCCTAATACTAGCTAAAGGAGGGGAGGGGGACCTGGCCTAGGTGTGTTGGGTGCTTCATTTGCATGTGAATAAGGGTTTGTTATCTTTTGGCTTTAAGGTCTATTCCCTTAAAAAGCAAAAGACAAAGCTAGAGTGTATGCAGTAATGCCATCTCAAGGAAATAATTTATTTAAATCCACTTGTAACCTGGGGGTACCAGCCTGCAAATAAATGAGACAGCATCCAGAGAGCTGGAACATTTGTTACCTTGCAAAACTCCCCCTCACTTCAAGCAGCATGTGCTTATAGTTTCATTGCATTGCACCAATCCTGGCAGGCTGAGAGATGGCAAGTGGTGACCCCGTGATGTGATTTGGGTACATAGCAGCTAGATTAGACACTACTAGCAAGTGGTGACGCAGGGGTGAAATTTGACACAACCAGCAACGTAATGGTATGTGAAAGGGAAGTGGTGATCAGATCCAAAGTAAACTTCACTTGAGAAAGAGTATTCTTGAGCCAGCAGCACGCTGGCTTCGGACAGCTGCCAGCATATCTAGTGTCATGAGGGGTTTCCAGTTAGCATGGGGTCGGGATTATCTAAAGATCAGACTTTATGCGTGAGTCTTACAACAGCTGCTGAAAGCGGCTCAGTGCTCTGCATCTGAACACAGCAGAAGCTTTTGCAGCTTCTGAGGGACACACAGGAGTTCTGCCAGTGGTTCCCTAAGGAGGGCACATTGGATTCTGCCATGTGGTTCAAAGTAGGGGAAACTTTTAGGGTGCGCAAAGATTCAGGGTGTAAAATTTCCACCTCAACCCTTCTTTTATGGTGACTGGTATTTACAGCATTGCAGCAGCTGATTGAGAAGATCAGTTCCAGCAGTGTGACAGCTCCAACTTTCCCTTCGGAGGATACTCCAGAGCCAACGGCTCCCGCATGGTCCAGAAAGGAGGAAATATTTCCTCCCCTTCCACAAAAGGTGGGGGATGTCTTAACCTCAGCACACCCAGCAATGGAGGGCTGTCTTATAGAGGCCAGGAAAGCAGGCGACTTTGGGGCTTTCCCAGCTATATTACAGCCAAGTCAACAATCTGTGCACAAATGTTTGCCCTATCAGGTTTTTAAAGAATTCAGGCAAAGCATAAAGAAAAATGGTTCACAAAGTTCCTTTACTATAGGAGTGTTGGAGGAAATAGCTGGTAGTTATCTGATGACTCCCTGGGATTAGAAGGCACTATCAAAAACAGTGTTGATGCAGGCCCAATTCCCTGTGTGGAAGTTCAAATGGAGGGTTGGAGACCTCAGAGCCTCCAAGGCAGGAAATGCAGGCCTGGATCTTATCACCACCACAGAATTAACCCCTAAGGAGTCTGATGATATTTGTTTAGTGCCTACAGGAGTGTATGGCCTCTTGCCAGAGGGGAAAGTAGGTTTAGTGATTAGAAGATCTAATTTAACAATGAAATGACTCAAATTTTGAACAAGTTAAAGTAATGCTTAAGGCAGTGGGCTTTCATGAATTAACGCTGGGAACCCAAATAGCTCAACTTCTTTTGTTACCCTACTGGGTTCCTGGAGCCAATTCCACAATTAGAAGGAATGCAGGGTTTGGGAGCACTGGTTAGTGTGATGTTTTCTGGACTGTGGCTATTAACACCAGAAAGCTCTTGTTCTCCATTAATATACATGTGCTGACATGTTCATAACCCCATAATTGATTATTAGGAAAGTCATTGTGTGCCCTCTAGCTGCACCTGTTTTGTAAAGAATTTAATCAACATAATAGAGATCAAAATAACCTCAATAAATTGGAATACTCCCTGAACCAAGAGATTGTTGGGAGCTGGCTACATGTCTGAAAAAGAAAGATTTGAACCCCACCTAACGTCTTAGGGAGATTCCCAGGAGAGGAGAGGCCGTACTGCATCCGGCCCTCTCACTCTCATCCAGATAGACTGGTCACTCAGAATACACTTCCAGAGGCTTAACCAGGTCTCCTTTCATCTTTTTGGGGGACGTCTTGTCGTCTCCTGGCCATTTGTCAGAAACCCAAGTAGGATCTTTGGGGCCCTGGAACTCAGGGGGGCCTCCCCTCAGATCTATATGGGTCTGGTGGCCAGATTGGGAGAGAAAGCCCATCCTAGGTAACTAGCCCTTGGTGTAGCAAAACACCAGGGAATCTTGCTGGTACCTTCAATTGTTGTATCTGCTGCTGTGGAGCTCAGTAATATAGGCAAGCAGCATGAAATACCTACCCTAGATTGGGTGGAGATTTTAGATAACTAAGCCAAAAAATATTCTCTGAGGAAAGAGACCTTAAAGGAAACCTTAACCGAATTTACTTTAAAAACCAGTGAAAACTGAACCACTCTGCTCCCCCTTGCCCTCTTATAGTTCTTGCAGGCCCTGCAGTCTGCCCTGAAAGCTGTCCACAAACTTGTCTGCCAAGCCCTGCCTGTGCCCACCTCGGACTCTATGCACCCCTTCAAGCCTGAGGACTCGATATGATTTTCTGAGGACTCTGGTGAATGGTATCCTCTATTCAGAAGACTGAAAAATGAGTGATGATGCTCCTGACCACTGTAGCAGTGGCAATCCCACAATTTCAAAAAACAAAAAGAGTGGAGGTGTGGGGTTGGGGGATTGGAAGATGGACGTTTTTTAACCTTGTGTTAAGCACTCTCAACCTTCTGTTAATGCATTCTCCGAATACTAGCTAAAGGAGGGGAGGGAGACCTGGCCTAGGTGTGTTGGGTGCTTCATTTGCATGTGAATAAGTGTTTGTTATCTTTTGGCTTCAAGGTCTCTTCCCTTAAAAAGCAAGAGACAAAGCTAGGGTGTATGCAGTAATGCCATTTCAAGAAAATAATTTACTTAAATCCACTTGTAACCTAGGGGTACTAGCCTGCAAATAAATGGGACTGTGTCCAGAGAGCTTGAGCATTTGCTACCTTGCAAATCTTCCCCTCACTCCAAGAAGCATGTGCTTGTAGTTTCATTGCCTTGCACCATCCCAGCATGTCAAGAGATGGCAGATAAACTCTATATAAAAGAAGCCACAGCCCTGAGTCTACAGGAGCTGAGCAGGGCTGTTGAGGACAGCACATTGTGGATATTTCTTATTGATCAGAGTGACAGGAGTTAGAGCTGAGTCAATGGCACATAACATATAAACAAGCCTATGCACAACTTGCTTCATTAACATGAATGCATTTTGCCTTTCTATGCTTGGTTTCCTCACCTTCATGTTTTCAGCACTATGATATAAAGGAATGATGTAAACAAGGGGAAGAATGAGTAGAGAGTAATGGCAGAAATAAGTTCTGTGTTGGGATAGCATAGTTACGCATGAAACAATGAAAGAATTGGAAAGCATGTATGTAAGATTGAGACAGTTCTTGGTTCAACTTCTTAATTTAATATTCCTGGCTGTGTGACCTTCATTAAGTCACTTACCAAGTCTACCTTCACTTCATTATTTGTAAATTAAGAATAATAAATTATAGCTTTTCCTCAAGTGGCAGATCCCTCAAAATTCACTTTCAGCTCTTTAAACAAGAAGAACCAGCAATTCCAAAATGGCAGCAGAGTGAAAGGAAGCTACACAGACCATCTCCCAGGACCAAACTGGAATTACAACTAAAATAAAGACAAATCATTGGGAAAAAGCAACAGAAAAGCAGCTTGCAAGGACCATATAACCAGGGACACCTAATCAATCCTGGTAGGATTGTGGAGGCACAAAAGGGGGGCTTGGAGCACACATACAGCAGTGGACGTAGCTGTGTGCAGCACTCCCAGGTTAAACTCCCAAGCAGCACCACTCCCAAGAGCAGAGCCGGGACAGACACTAAAATAGCAACAGCCACTAACCTTGGGCTCTGGCAGAGGGAGAACAGACTGGACTGAAACTGTGTGGGGACCCTAGGGATTTGGAGGGTGCTCAGAGTTTTTGCTGAGTTGTGGCCATGCAGGACAGTGGTCATCTTACTCCTTACCAGGGCTCTGGGGAGAGGTGGTGGCCCCTCCCTTGGAGATTCAAACCCTCCCAGGTAGGCCATTTAAATGCAAATTGAGGCTCATTAACAACCAGGATCTGCTCCACCCTCGGGAAATCCCCTTATGCTAAACACCTGAGGGAGGTTTTTATTCAACTGAAAACCCAAGGCTTTTCAAGTAACCACAACTAATATCCTCCAGGCAGAAAGCAAGAGGATAACTGAACCATTCCTGGGCTTGCAAATCTACCCAAGAAAGTAAGACTTGATAGTGGTGTTTAACGTGGGTCCTCCCATGCTCATCCAAACCCAGTAGAGGGAGCCATAAATAGCAGAACACCAACATCCACAGGGAAAATTTGGCAGGCTCCAAAGCCCACTGAGATAGCCAAAATGGTGAAACAAACAAACAAACAAAAATACAAATTCCAAATGAAAGAACATGAGACCTCTACCAAAGATGAGATCAATGAAATGCAGTTAAAGCAAGTTAACAAGCTAGAATTCAGAGCCATGATCTGGAGGAAGCTCAACAGTATGAGTAAGGACATCAACAACATGAGTAAAGACATAAAAATACTGCAAATCAACCAGTTGAAAATAAAAATAAACCAAGAAGAATAACATAGCAGAAATAAAGAACACATTGGAAAAATTAAACAGCAGAGTAGAGGAAGCTGAGGACTGGATCAATGAATTTGAAGACAGGGTAGAAAACAAAATCAATCAATCAGAAAACCAAAAGGAAGAAACAATTAAAAAACAGGAAGACAGTTTAAGGGAACTGTGGGACAACTGGAAACATAATAATATTTGCATCATAGGAGTCCCCGAAAAAGAAGAAAATGAACAAGGGTTAGAAAATATATTTGAAGAAATAGTGACAGAAAACATTTCCTAATTTGGTGAAAGAAGAAGGCATTCAAATACATATCAATAATCACCTTAAATCTAAATAGATTGAATTATCTGATATAAAGACACAGAGTAGCTGATTGGATAAAAAAGCATGACATATATACATGTTGTTTACAAGAGACCCACCACACAACAAAAGACTCACACAGGTTGAAAGTGAAGGGATGGAAAAAAATCTTCCAAGCAAACCGAAAGGAAAACAAAAGCAGGGGTAGCAATACTCATATCGGATAAAATAGATTTCAAAATGAAGTCCATAACTAGAGACAAAGAAGGTCACTACAAAATATTGGAAGGATCGATGCAACAGGAAGATGTAACCTTGGTAAACATATATGTACCCAATATAGGAGCACCAAAATACATTAAAAATCTTCTGGAGGAATTCAAAGGAGAAATCGACACCAATACAATCATAGCAGGGACTTCAACACCCTGCTGACATCACTGGATAGATCCTCTAGACAAAAAATTAGCAAGGAAACAGCTAAGTCTCTACAAGTTCAAGAAAATTGAAATAATATCAAGTATCTTCTCAGATCACAATGGCATGAAACTAGAAATCAATTGCAAAAAGAACATGCAAAGAAATGTGAACACATGGAGGCTAAATAGCATGTCAATAAACAATGATTGGGTTACCAAGGAGATCAAGGAAGAAATTAAAAACTTCTTGGAACCAATGAAAATGAACACACAACAACACAAAAACTATGGGATGCAGCGAAAGGAGTTCTGAGAGGGAAGTTCATAGCTCTACAGGCCTACCTCAAGAAACAAAAACAAAAAATTATAATACATTATCTAACCTCACAACTTAAAGAACTAGAAAGCAAGCAAAAGAAAATCCCAGAGCAAGTAGAAGGAATGAAATACTAAAGATCAGAGCAGAAATAAATGACATAGAGACCAAAAAAAAAAAAAAAAAAACAATTCAAAGAAACAAAGAGCTGGTTTTTCGAAAAGATAAACAAGATTGATGGACCCTTAGCTAGACTCACCAAGAAATAAAGAGAGAGAACCCAAATACACAAAATCAGAAATGATGGAGGTGAAATAATAACTGACACCACAGAAATTCAAAGGATCATTAACAAATATCATCAACAATTATACTGCAACAAATTCGACAATCTAAGTGAAAAGGACAAATTTCTAGAAACACATAGTTTCCCAAAACTGGACTGGGAAAAGATAGAAAACTTGAACAGACCAATAACAACTAAGAAAATTGAAGAGGCAATCAAGACTCACACAGCAAACAAAAGCTCAGGCCTGGATGGCTTCACTGGGGAGTTTTACTGAACAGTCAAAGAAGAACTAACACCCATTCTCCTCAATTTTTTAAAAAAATTTAAGAAGAAGAAAGCCTTTCAAACTTGCTTCATGAGGACAGTGTAATTCTAATTCCAAAACCAGCATGCCGTTGATTTCTTGATGTTAATCTTGTAACCTGCTACTTTGCCAAATTCATTTATTAACTCTAGTAGATTTATGATGGAGTCTTTAGGGCTTTCTATATAAAATATTATGTCATCTGAAAATAATGACAGTTTCACTTCCTTCTTTCCAATTTGGTTCCCTTTTATTTTTTCTTCATGTCTAATTGCTGTGGCTAAGACTTCCAGTACTATGTTGAATAAGAGTGTTGAAAGTGGGCATCCCTGTCTTGTTCCCGATCTTGAGGGGAATGCTTTTAGTTTTTGCCCATTGAGTATGATGTTGGATGTAGGTTTTTCATAAATGGTTTTTATTATATCAAGATATGATCCCTCTATTTCCACATTGCTGAGCGTTTTTATCAGAAATGAGTGCTGGGTTTTGTCGAATGATTTTTCCGTGTTTATTGATATGATCATATGATTTTTATTTTTCATTTTGTTTATATGGTGTATCACATTTATTGATTTGCAAATATTGTACCATGCTTGCATTCCTGGGAAGAATCCCACTTTGTCATGGTGAATAATTATTTTGATGTATTGCTGGATCTGATTTTCTAATATTTTGTTAAGGATTTTGGCATCTGTGTTCATCAGGGATATTAGCCTATAGTTTTCTTTCTTTATAGTGTCTTTATATGGTTTTGGAATTAGAATTATTCTGGTCTCATAAAATGAGTTTGGAAGTGTTCTGTTTTCTTGTATTTTTTGTAATAGTTTGAGGGAAATGGGTATTAGCTCTTCTTTTAATGTTCAGTAAAAATTCCCCATGTAGCCATCTGGGCCTGGGCTTTTGTTTGATGGGAGATTTTTAATTACATGTTCAATTTTCTTTGTTGTTATTGGTGTGTTCAGGTTTTTATCTCTTCCTAGTTCAGTTTGGGAGGCTGTGTGTTTCTAGAAATTTTTCCATTTCTCCTAGATTGTTCAATTTGTTGACGTATAATTGTTCATAGTATGTTTCGATGATCCTTTGTATTTCTGTGGTGTCAGTTGTTACTTCTCCTCTTTTGTTTCTGACATTGTTTATTTGGTTTCTCTTTTTCTGTTTCTTGTTGAGTCTGGCTAAAAGTCCATTGACCCTGTTTATCTTTTCAAAGAACCAGCTTTTTGTTTCATTGATCTTTTGAATTGTTTTTGGTCTCTATGTCATTTATATTTGCTCTGACCTTTACTATTTTCTTCCTTCTACTAGCTCTGTTTTTTTCTTTTTATTTATTTTCTAGTTCCTTAAATTGTAAGGTTAGAAAGTCAATTAGAAATTTTTCTTGCTTCTTGAGGTGGGCCTGTAGTGCTATGAACTTCACTCTCAGGACTGCTTTCACTGTGTCCCATAATTTTGTTGTGTTGTGTGTTCATTGTGGCCTTTTTAATAGCTATGCAAAAAGTTCTGATTGTGGCTGATTTCAGAGGTAATGAGTTCTGAAACTCCTATAAATGATATAAAGAAAATGCTAACATAAGACACATGAAAAAGAAGGAATTTATGTGAAGCTTCAAGATTTATATGATACCCTAAATTTAGTACCAAACTAATATACCTTCCTCTCATATATTCATTTCCTGAACAACTATCTCAGATATTACTAAATAAGCACTAAAATAATTTGTTAATATCCTGGGTTATATTAGACCATTTCAATCCTAATCACTAGTTTATAAAACAAAACACTGGAATCTCATATTGGGGCATATTTTTTATGCCACCCGTTGAGACAAAATGTGTTTAAGCCTATCTCTCAGTTTACTGGAAAACTGATAGAAACTTCATTTTATGAGCAGTCAGGATTCATTGAAGTGAAAAAAGAAAAAAATAATAATATTGATATATGATCATTACTGTAAAAACATATTCAAACATTTTTGCCTATTTATCTACCTACGTACCTACTTACCTATTTTGAGAGAATTGACTGGTACAATATATACCAAGTTTTAATTGTGCCTGAATCTACAAATAATTATTGTTGTTGTTGTTTTCTTTGCTGTTTATTTTTATTTTTTATTTTCCTAAAATAAACATTACTTCCCTGCAGACTAATCAAGATTTCCAAATTTACATGCTATAAGAGTAAGATTAACAATGGAAATGAATGAATGAGCCAAAGGTGTATGACAACAAGGAAAAGTAGTGACTTGTATAACCTGGAGAATATATTCTCTTTTGAAAGGAGGTGGCTGGTACTCACCTCCAGTCATAATTGACGTAAGGAATTGAAATAATCTGGAAATAGAGATTTTGTGTATTTTTAGATTTTTAAATATTAGCAACTGATGTAAATTTTGAAGAAAATGGAGGTTAAACAAAATAGATATGTGGGTCCACAGTTGGTCAATTTACCACTTTTGAAATGAATAGACACATTACAAATGTAAAAAAGGAGTCAGTTCATGATTCTCTAGCCAGTTTCACAGAGAACACCCAAAGAGCCTCAGTAAGAGTTTTTAATTTACATTGAGAAAATATAGTGGTGTAGTGATCAACAAACGCTGAATAATTAAGAGTGGGTTACTCAGGGTGTGATGAGATTGGCACATTTGACAAGGAGGAAATAATGGGAAGTTCTTCAGTAGTTGGGCTTCATAGGAAGATATAGCATGACTTGAAAAAGTTGAAGGGGTAAAAGAGAAGTGAAGTAGGCTGAGATCCAAGTATAAATTGCACAATTCCAGGTACCTGTTCACTGGATGAGAAGTTGATTGCCTGAGGGTAACATTATAAATAAGAGGGTAGGCAAAAAGTGAGGAATAATGGATGACTACTATATGGCTTTTAGAAATTATTTTTGGTAAAGAAATTTATTATTTCACCTGCAGAACAAAATATTGGAGACTTATTCCTATTTATATTCCGACTCTTCAAATAATCTAAGTAAAATAATTATATTTGCCATTTAACTCTATTACTCTTTTCTATATAATTACCTCTGGTGTTAAACTGGCAAGGTTTTAAATTTAAAAACAAAGTCATATGCTAAAAATACCTCACTCTACTTCTTTTGTGACTCCCCAAAGGAAATGTATAAATGGTGTTTCTTTTCATTGAAAAATCAAAGTAATAATTATGTTCCAAATAGTATCACCTTTCAACAATCAGACATAGCATACCCCTAGAAAAAGTCTTGATTCATATTTTTTATAGTAGGTAAATATTGGTTGTAGCTGAAGTTAGTCTTGTGTCCATCTGGCTGATGAGTTCTTGCACTGAGGAAATTATGTGGCAGCAGTATATAATTAACCATCTTTAAGAATAGTGACACTGCAGTTAGTTGAATTTGGGTTTGAATTCTAGTTGATACTAGTGACTTAATGTGGGCAAGTCAATTAACCTCTTTGTCTGACAGTTTTCTTATCTATAACATGAGACTAATAGTGCCTACTTCATAAATTTGCTATAGGGATTAAAAGTGAAGAATTTAAAATATTGCTTGGCGGTATGCATGTAATGATAATGATGTTTTTCTTATCACCAGCCCCATTAAAGATGACTGACCCAATTTTCACTTCCCTGAGGGCATTGCTCTTCATTAGGAATGGATTAATATAAAGCCAATGTGTGTGCATGCATATTCAAAAAGACTATAAAAGTTAATGTTAATGACAGAATATTATGCCAAGTCTTTGGAAAGACATTTAAGCTCAAGGAGGTCTTGTGATAAACCCTTAAGGCATTTCTAACCAGGTGTAACTAGTGGGCCTGAAAGTTAGGGTGGGCCTATGGAAATAATTAACAATCATATGGAAATAATTTGATGATAATTATACTGATAAACTACAACTTTTAATGTTATTATTGGCAATAATAATATTAGATAATTGACATTAGGCACTTATTATAGATAAGACACTGTAGTAAAGACTTTACATGGCTTGTTTTATTTAATGCTTACAATAACTAACCTTATGAGATTGATGCAGCTAAGAACTCCAAATAGAGAAACTGAACTTCAGCAAGGTTAAGTAACATTCCCTAAATCATATATCTAGTAGCAGAGACTTGGATTATATATGAGATTATTCTATCTTTAAACCTTATGATCTCATTAGTCTAACCTTATAGATAAGAAAACTCAATGAAAAATATAATAGACTAGGAGCTAGGAAAACTGGCCTTTGGTCCTAATTTCTGCCCTACTAACTATATCCATTGACCTTGGGCAAGTTACTTAACTTCTCTAAGCCTAAATTTTATAACTATAAAAGTGGAAATAACAGTGAAAGATTATCATGAGAACTAAACTAAGTAAACATCAACTATCGCTATTGTTAATATAATTATTGTATTGATTATCTTCTTTTCATGGATCTCAGCATCATGAGCAGAGGAATCACCACTCACTGGAAAGGGCTGAAGATGGAGACAAAAAGTGTAGACCAATCTTAAATGTAAGGGGCCTAAGCCATATCAAAAGTTGCTCATTCCCTTAACAGCATTTCTGAAATCAGTTTAATTTCTAATGATTTAGTAATGAAAAGTTCTGTTAATTTAGATTCATAACAGTTTGGATATTGATAAAGCAAGACTTCACTAACAAAGAATGTACAAATATGCCACACTGAGATGTCATTTTCGCTTAAAGATTATTTTGAACTGAAAGCATTAAGAAACAGCAGATACAAAAATAATTTATTCTCGGCCCTCCCTCCTCTGCCTAAAATCAGAGTATAAATTTCCCTATGTGAAGGTGTCCTTCCTCCCCTCTCCCATACCAGAAGGAATAGAACAACACTTGTTACAGGAGAAAAGTCAGTGCTGAGACAAATCTGCATAAACAAACCTTACTGAAATACCTATTATCTTACATTAGTTTCTTTATATATTTACCTTTCCACTATTTTCTTCCCCTAGAAGCCCAAATCCCTTTTCTTTGGTCTTATCACTTTCTTGTCATGCATTGCACTTTGATGAGGCAATATATAAATTCTCAAGCCTAACCACTTCTTTGGGTTTTCACTTCTTTTCTGTGATATTCCTATGCTCATGCAAAATAAACCATTTCTCCTGCTAATTGTCATTTGTCAAATCAATTTGCAGGACTCAGCTACTGAACCCAAGAGGGTAGAAGAAAAGATTTTCCTTCCCTATAATAATTTGTTGGCTTTTGAATACAATGCCATTAGCCTGGTGAGAAATAGATCCCTACAAATCACCATGTTGATTTAATCCTGAGAAAATGAATGACCAGTTTAGTGCCATAAATCAAATTGATTATTACCTAAATAAAATGCTTTGTCTTGTTTATACATTTGTTTATCAGTGATAACCTGCCTTCTTCCACAAGATATCTGCTAGAGAGTTGGGATTGGAAGCCACAAGCAGTATTTCAGTGAAATAACTGGTCTGTCCATTCAGAATATGTTCCCTCACTGATGACAATGTAATGGTTGGTTATTGTTGAAGATTAAAACCTGCTGTTACTTCAGAGCTGTAGTTTGCAAAAGTTCTTATCTTCTCATGATCTAACAGAAGAAAAAGGAAGCTACACTACCATGTTGTCTATAATAGTGAAAAGTTATAAAATATGTGTTAATAATTTATCGACATTTTAAAATAATTATATAATTTCATCAGTTTTCTATATGATCAAATATGTTAATTTAGAATAAAAGCAATCCCTTTCTCTTTAAATTAAATGGAACTCTTGAACAAGAACTCTGGTTTTTATCACGAAGGGAGAATGATGAAAATGCCACAGCACAGAAAACATGTTTCACATTTGATAAGCAAAGAAGACAACTAAATGTGTTAATTATAAGTTTAAAAGTTTTAAAGACATTCTGAAGATCAATGAAAATCTTGCATTATTGTTTCTGAACAGGTCATTATATGCCTGGTAATAAAGGAATTAAGCAAATGACATTATTGTTTAGCAGTCAGTAGAGTAATTACATACTCAGTAAGAGCCTCAAGTGTTCAAAGTGCAAAAGAGTAGATGTATATCATATAAAAGAAAGTCTCATGTGGAAGGTGTCAGGCCCTGTTCCAGAAGATTTAGTTTGCTACATTCAAGTGTCTCAAAAGCCAAGGCAGGATTCTACATATGAGGAAAGATCTAAAATATTTAAACAGTCACATAGTCTATTTATCCTGCTTCTATAAGAACTGCCATTAAGCCCTCAATAAGAAGTCAAAAGTTCCATGAAAATTAGTCCCCCAAATTCCTGTGGAGATCTATTTATCAAAGCATGAGACATGAGGGATGACTTGAGACAGAGCTTAGTGGGTTAAAACAACACAAGTATCAAGTCACAGTTTCCATGAATCAAGAGTTCAGGCACAGTTTAGCTAGACTCACTACTCCCAGGTCTCTCCAGGCTGCAATCCGGGTGCTATCTGGTGCTGTAGTCTTATTAGAGGTTTGAACAGGAAAAGGCTCCTTCCAAAACAATTTTTAATTAAAAAAGAATAATTGTTTATTGAATTTATTGGGGCAACATTGGTTCTCAAAACCATATAGGTTTCAAGTATACACCTCAATAAAACATCATCCACATAAAACACTGTACAGCCATTGCCCCAAGCAAAGTTTCTTTCCATTCCCAATTTCCCCCCCTTTTCTCACCTCCATTTACCCCCACCCCCCCTTTTCTCTCTGGTTATCAACACATGGTTGTCTATGTCTATGTATCATATATATATATATATATATATATATATATATATATATATATGCTTTTTTGCTTAATCTGTTCACCTTCTTTAATCCAGCCCCCACAGTCTTGAGTGTATAAATCTTTCACCTTTTATTTCCAAGATAATTCTTATTGTAGAAAGAATTTATCCCCATGTGGTTGTAGAAATGAGGTCCCATTTTCCTGATGACTGTCAGTTAGGGGTCACACTCTACTTCTAGAGGTTGCAAGGTATTCCTTGCCATTTGGCCCTTTCCATGGGCCAGCTCACAACGTGGCTACTTTTCAGAGCCAGCACTGGAGAGAGTCTCCTACTCCAGTCTGCTAAGACAGATCTTATATAACAATGTTATACCGGAGTGTCAATCTATAACTTTGCTATATTCTAATGCTTGACATTAAGTCACAGTGGGCCCAACATTCAAGGTGAGGAGATTATACAGAGGCAGGAGCATTTGGATATGGGGAATCATTGAGGGTCACCTCAAGTTCTGTCTGCCACAGAGAGGACAAAATGCCACTCCTGAACCTCTAGTTAGTTTTTATTTTATTGGAATTACATGTTAAAGAACTGATCATTTCTCAGGTGCTTCCAGTTGTTTCCAGAAATCCCAGAGCTGTATGTGAGTTCTCTTCCTCTAGCTAACTGTACAGGATCACATGGCATGCAATTTAGGCAGTTTTATTCTATTTGCATAAAATCTTTAATTCTCCATTTTTTTATCACTTTCTCTTAATTTTTTCTCTTTTTATCCTGTGCCTTATATGCATAACTCTGTAGCCTATTTCAACCCATTTTTGGAATAAACAGGACATAATATATACATAAATTTTTTAATGAATGCACCAGTCAATCCTCCATAGTAAGCCACTTTCAAACTTACTTACCATATAATCCAGTTTACAGTTATCTCTAGGACCATGTTATTGATGCAAATGACTCAGAACATGAGAGTGAAGCTGGGTTTTCAGAGATATTTTCCCCTTATATCAAAACATTTTATTTAGCTTTAAAATAAAGTAGAGATTAATTATGTTTCAAAATTACTCAATTCAAACTTTTTACTTTATTTTTCTAAATTTCTCAACATTTGACTGAATACAACTACCCTCTTGCCACCCCCAAACAATTCTCATGTCACCAGAGGTTACATCTCCTTTGACTGATTTTCTAATTTGTACCTCTCTCCTAAAGGGAAGGGGAATTTCAGTCCTCAAAACACTATTCCACTGCTCTTTATAAATACCCTGTATAGAACTGATAAAGGTAGTCATTAAATATCTTATCTCATTTATTTCCTCTTTTCTTTTCTTTTTTTTAATCCTCACCCGAGGACATTTTTCCCTTTTTTGTACAGATAGAGTGGGAGGGAGAGAGAGGAAAAGAGACAGAGAGAAACATCGATGCGAAAGGGACACATCGAGTGGCTGCCACCCGCACGACCAACCAGGGCCGGGGACAAACTGCAACCGAGGTACATGCCCTTAGCGGGAACCGAACCCGGATCTCTCTGGACCGCAGGTGGATGCTCTAACCGCTGAGCCAAACCAGCCAGGGCTCATTTATTTCTTCTTGATAGTTGGCTTCGATAACTTAAGTATTTTCCCTTGTCAAATCTCCTCTAGTGGAAAATACATAGCCAAGTTTGAGAAAGGGCTTTTAAATCTTTTATATCACCAGTGAGTCATTTGGCAAAATATTTCAATAACATCTCATTAATTGTATTTTAGTGTTCTTTTAACATGACAGGAAAGCCTGCCTTCAGGCCTTCACACTTGCTAGTCCCTCTGCGTATAACACTCCTCTGAAGCTTATCTGCCTGGTTTACTTCTCTTCCTTCAGATTACTGCTCATATATCATTTCATAAAAAAGACCCACCCTAGCCAGTTTGGCTCAGCGGTTAGAGCGTCAGACTGTGGTCCAGAGAGACCCGGGTTTGGTTCCCGCTAAGGGCACGTACCTCGGTTGCAGTTTGTCCCCTGCCCTGGTTAGGTTGTGTGGGTGGCAACCACTCGATGTGTCCCTTTCACATCGATGTTTCTCTCTGGCTCTCTCTCTCCCACTCTATCTGAACAAAATATGGAAAAATGTCCTCAGGTGAGGGGGGAAAAAAAAGACCCTCTGGGCCAATCTATGTAAAATATCAACACTCTCTCTAACCCTATCCCGTCCCCAATCCTTACTAGGTTTAATTTTTCTTCAGAGCACTGAACAACATCTTGAGACAGTATATATTTAATTATTTACTCATGACTCACCTGACTCCCTGCTCTAGAATATAAACTCTATGAAGAAAGTGACTTTGCCTTATTTGTCACCATCTAGAACAATACCTGACACACAATACGACTAAACATATATCTGATATAATAAAGAATGAGTGAGTGGTGAACATAAAATGATGAATAATGTCAGTCCCATTGGCATACGCTATAGAGCCTGAAGCCTGGAAAAAGTTGAGTAAATACTCACTTTTGGGGGCCCATCAGTTCACTCTCTGGTCTCACATAATGTTCCTATTAGCCACCTTTGTGAAAATTGTGAACACTGAAGTAGAGAGAGGCAAAGCCACTTATTCCAGGTTGCTAAGGTGATAAGTAATCACCAAGCATCAACCATGTACTCAGGAACATACAAAGTACTATAGAAGATAGAAAAAGGGAGGTTTACAGGTGTAGTGCTTAAAATCCTGCACTTTGAGAGTCAAAGAGACTTGTATTCTAATCTCAGCTCTGTCACATTCTAGCTATGTGACTTGGACACATTTATTATATTGTCTGAATTTTAGTTACCTCAACCATAAAATAAGGACAATATGATCTTTTTCCAGTTTGTGGTGAAGAACATGTATTTTAATCAACAGAGATAGAAAAAATGAGAAAGTATAACATAGTCTTGGCAAACAATAACCTGTAGTAATACTATTACTACTACTGCTGCTACTACTACTATTATTATTATTAAATTATAGTCCTGAGACAACTAGAGAACAATGCAATAAAGGGATATTCTGGGGCCAAGAACCAGAATGTCTCCTATGGATGCTCCACAAACTACTGCTACCATTTACAAGCATATTTCTCAGTTTGCAGTAACATAAACATGGTATAATAAGTAGAAAGAGAAGTCTTTGGAGACAGAAGATTTGGGTTTGAGTGCCTACTCTACAACCTACTTCATGGATAATACTGGGCAATTCATAACTATGTTTAAATCCATTTTTTCTCATTTATGATTTGGAAATAATAAAGGAGTAAAATAATGATTAAATGAGATACTGCATTATGAAAATCTCTAGCATAACATAGCACCTTTAAAAAGTAGGAATTCAATAAAAGTAAGTAGGATCAACCCTCACCGATGTTCCTTGGTTGGAGCCTTGTCCCACACACCAGGAGGTGGTGGTTGATTTCAAGTCAGGGCATGTGCCTGGATTGCAGGTTTGGGTTGTGGTGCATGCAGGAGGAGGCCAATCCATTCTATGTTTCTTTCTCTCATTGATCTCTCTCTCTTAGATAAATAAAAATAAGTTGAATCAAAACCTGATTTCATTTATATATGGAATCTCATGAACAAAATAAACTGATGAACAAGCATAGAAAGAGAGGCATGGATACATGGAACAGACTGACACCTGTCAGAGGGGAGGGTGATGGAGGGACTAGATGAAAGAAGATTTAGCCAAAGAACATATATGCATAGCCCATGGACACAGACAACAGTGTGGTGATGGCCAGAGGGATGGAAGTCGGGTCTGGGTACAGGTGAGTAAAGGGGTAGGGGTATAGAATCATCTCTAATAAATAGTGTCGACAATACATTTTTTTTATTTTTTATTTTTTTGTTATCCTCACCTGAGGACATTCTTGCATTCATCTTCAGATAGAGCGGGAGTGAGAGAGGAAGACAGAAAAAAACATCAATGTGGGAGAGATATATCGAATGGCTGCCACCCACATGACCCCAACCCCAACCAGAGCTGGGGAAAACTGCAACCTAGGTACGTGACCTTAGCTGGAAATGAACCCTGGGTCTCTCTCACCGCAGGCCGATGCTCTAACCGCTGAGCCATACCGGCCAGGGCAACAATACATTTTTTTAAAAAAAACTGATTTATTGCTTGTCTATTCCCATACCATTTCTCACCCAAGAGTGCATATCTGTTCCTTTTTGCTCTACACCTATTTAAATCCTATCTAAACTCTAATGAAAAATTTAAGTTGTAATATCTTATGGTAGATGCTCTAGTACTCTTTCCCCGGCAGATCCTTTAGGACCAATTAACACCATCCCAAAACTGCTGAGAACATCAGACTGCTTGCTGACCCTCAAAGCTAGACTCACCCTGAGAGATACCCTTGAATAAAAGGAGCTACCTTGACCAAGGTTAACACCCTTGCAAAGAGTGGTCGATGGCCAAAGACTGGATGATACAGGAATTCAAAGCCCAAGCCTACTTGCCTCAGTTTGGGATAACTTTGAAAGTCCATCCCAGTATCAGATCTCTCTGTGAGATCTGCTGAGACCATGTCACTAACCATGTTATAGGTTATAGGTCAACTTCTTCCACTGCTTGATCTTGCCTTTTGCTTTTCTTACTTCCTTATACATATAACTCCAAAGAGCACTTCCAAATAAACCTTATGCATGTAACTCCTCATTTTAGAATATTTTTCTAGGGAAAACAAGCTATGATACTCCCAAAAGCCTTTTTAGACCATGGGTACAAATAAGAGGTTAAATTACTCTGAGGTCCTATACTCATTAGTCAGTGTAGCATATTGTGCCTTTTTTCATAAGCAATATTTTCAGGTATGTACATCACATCATCCAGGCAAGATTTGAGTCTCTTTTAGAGCAAAGAGAGAGTTTCAGGCTTTCTCCATTGCCACTTAGTAGGGATTCATACACAGGACACATACTAGGTGTTCAATGAAGATTTTGGATTTTTTTCTTGGTTTGCTAACCGTATTATTAAAAAACAACTTGCTTTATGATTTAAAAAATCAAATTGAGTTTTTCAAAAATGTAAGTTTTTTTTTCTCCTAAATAAGCACTCAGAGCATACTGACAAAATAAATGAGAGGGCAAAATAAAAACGATTGGGTAGAAATAAAGCAAGTAAGGTAATATGGTAGTTATGTTATTTTAATTTATCTATAATGTTGAAGGTATTACAATTGGCCTTCCTTTTTTCTCATTGACACCTCCAACCAGTTTCTGCCCCACCCTAGGCCTTTATTTCCTTATTGTCTGAATCCATGGGCAATGCATATATACATATAATTTGGTTAATCTTTCCCCCCGTCCCACCCCACCCACGCTTCCTTCTAAGATTTGTCAGTCTGTTCCATGTTTCCATGCCTCTGGTACTATTTTTATTCATCAATTTATTTTTTCATTAGGTTCTACATATAAGTGAGATCATGTGATATTTGTCTTCCTCTGACTGGCTCACTTCACTTAGCATAATACTCTCCAGGTCCCTCCGTGCTGTTACAAAGGGTACTAGATCTTTCTTCCTTACAGCGGCATAGTATTCCATTGTGTAAATGTACCACAGCTTTTTTATTCACTCATCTACTGATGGACACTTATGCTCACAGAGGTTAGATAACTCTTGCAAGATCACAAAGTTTGAATAGTGAAGTCAAGATTTGAACCTGGATCTACCTGACTTCCAAAACTATGGTCTTATTAACTATACGTAAAACCAACTAATGATAAAAACAAGCAATCATTTTACAGTATGTATATTGTGGCCAAGAGTGCCCAAATGTGTTTTATTCAACAAATATTTATTTAGAGACTACCATGAGCCAGGGAACAATACTGCGGTAATAATAGTAAAGACATCCTTGTTTCCTCCTCTCTTTATCTCACTCATATGAACCAATTCATTATTAAGACCTGTTGAATTTGATACAGAATTATAAATGGGAGAGAGGAGAGTGCTGACTTCCACTGAAAGGTCAGAGAAGACTGCTTGGAGGATGGGCACTGAAGCTTGTCACAATTCCCACTACTGAGCCTAACATGTTTTTGGCACTGTCCCCTGCCATGTAAAATGGGCTGTCATTCAGATAAGTCACTTAAAAATTAATCAGTATTCTCATCATTCTGTTTCAGTTTTCTCTGGACTCAATCAATCCAAATTGATCAGGGACAACCCTTGTACACAAGAGGAGGGAGCCAGGTTTGAGGCACAACCTATAAAAACATTACCAGTACTGATGTTTACTTTATCTTTTAAAAATAAAATTATCCATTTTGGTTAACTGTATTAAAAACAGAGATTCCAAAATGGTGGCAGAGTGAACGAAAGCTACACAGACCATCTTCCAGGACCAAACTGGAATTACAACTAAAATAAAGACAAATTGTCAGGAAAAAAATAACAGAAAAGCAGCTTGGAGGACCATATAACCAGGGACACTGAGCGATCCTGGTAGGATTGTAGAGGTGCAAGAAGGGAGCTCGGAGCCTACAGAGAGCAGCAGTCTTAGCAGTGAGCAGCACCCTCGGGTTAAACTCCCAAGTGGCCCCACAGTGCAGAGCCGGGACAGATGCTAAAATAGACACAGCCACTCACCTTGGTCTCTGGCAGAGGAAGGGCAGACTGGACTGGACTAGACTGTGTGGGGACACTCGGGATTTGGAGGGCACTCAGAGCTTTTGCTGAATTGCAGCCACTCAGGACAGTGGTCATCTTACTCCTTCCCCAGGCTCTGGGGAGAAGAAGTGCCCCTCCCTGGGAGATTGAAACCCACATGGTGGCCATTGAAATGCAAATTGAGGCTCAGTAACAACCAACATCTGCCCCACCCTGGAGAAATCCCCTTACCCTGAACACTGGAGGGAGTTTTTAATTCAACTGAGAAGCCAAGGGTCTTCAAGTAACAGGGACAAATAGCCTACAGGCAAAAAGATACAGAATAACTGATCCATTCCTAGGCTAGAAACTCTGCCAAGAAAGGTAAGACTTGACAGTGGTGTTTAATGTGGGTCCTCCCATGCTTATCCAAACCCAGTAGAGGGAGCCATAAACAGCAGAACACCAACACCCACAGGGAAAATTTGGCAGGCTCCAAAGCCCACTGAGATAGCCAAAATGGAGAAACAAAGAAACAAATCCCAAATGAAAGCACAAGAAACCTCTACTGAAGATGAGATAAATGAGGTACAGTTAAGCAAGTTAACAGAACTAGAATTCAGAGCCTTGATCTTGAGGAAGATCAACAGCATGTGTAAGGACATGAGCACCATGAGTAAAGACATAGAAATGTTGAAAATCAACCACTTGGAAATTAAAAACGACCAAGAAGAAATAAAGAATGACATATCAGAAATAAAGAACACATTGGAAGGTCTAAAGAGTATAGTAGAGGAAGTGGAGGACCGGATCAGTGAATTAGAAGACAGGGTAGAAAAAAATCAACCAATCCAAAAACCAAAAGGGAAAAACTATTAAAAATTAGGAAGACAGCTTAAGAGAACAGTGGGACAACTGAAAAGGTAATGAAATTCACATCATAGGAGTCCCCAAAGAATAAGAAAATGAACAAGGGTTAGATAATATATTTGAAGAAATATTGACAGAAAACTTTCCTAATTTGGTGAAGAAAGAAGGCATTCATGTTCAAGAAGCACAGAGAGTCCCAAGTAAGAAGAACACAAACAGGCCCACACCAAAACACATAGTAATTAAAATGCCAAAAATTAAAGACACAGAGAGAATCCTAAAAGCACCAAGAGATAAGCAACAGGTTACCTATAAAGGAACCCCGTATGGCTATCAGCTGACTTCTCAAAAGAAATACTAAAGGCCAGAAGGAAATGGCATGAAGTAATCAAGGTCATGAAACAAAAAGGATCTGAATCCAGAGTATTCTACATAGCAAGGCTGTTATTCAAAATATAAGGTCAAATAAAGAGCTTCAGAGAAAAGAAAAAAAAAAAAAAAGGGAAAGGGAGTACATTAGCATCAAACCAGCACTGCAAGAAATGTTAAAAGGACTGCTGTAATTAGTAGATTAAATAGGAAGAAAAATAGAACCAAACTAAACAAAAATGGCAATAAATAAGTGCATATCAATAATCACCTTAAATGTAAATGGACTGAATGCTCCAATAAAAAGACACAGAGTAGCTGATTGGATAAGAAAGTCTGACTCATTTATATGTGGTTTACAAGAGAACCACCTCACAACAAAAGATACACATAGGTTGAAAGTGAAGAGATGGAAAAAAATCTTCCAAGCAAACCGAAAGGAAAACAAAAGCTGGAGTAGCAATACTCATATCTGATAAACAGATTTCAAAATGAAGGCCATAACTAGAGACAAAGAAGGCCACAACATTATATTGAAAGGATCTATCCAAAGGAAGATATTACCTTGATAAACATATATGCACCCAATATAGGAACACGAAAATATGTTAAAAATCTTCTGGAGGATTACAAAGAAGAAAAAGACAGCAATACAATCATAGCAGGGGACTTCAACACCCCGCTGACATCATTGGATAGTTACTCTATACAAAAAATTAGCAAGGAAACAGAGACTCTAACTGAAGGACTAGACCAAATGGATTTAATAGATATCTACACAGAATTACACACCAAAACTACAGAATTCACATTCTTCTCAAGTGCTCAAGAGACATTCTCAAAGATAGACTACATGTTAGGACACAAACTAAGTCTCTACAAGTTCAAGAAAATTGAAATAATATCAAGCATCTTCTCAGATCACAAGGACATGCAACTAGAAATCAACCGAAACAAGAACATGCAAAGACATTTGAACACATGGAGGCTAAATAGCATGTTATTAAACAATGAATGGGTCAACAAGGAGAACAGGCAAAAAATTTAAAACTTCCTGGACACCCATGAAAATGAACACACAACAATACAAAATTTATGGGATGCAGCGAAAGCAGTTATGAGAGGGAAGTTCATAGCACTACAGGCCTACCTTAAGAAACAAGAAAAATCTCTAATAGATTATCTAACCTCACAACTTAAAGAACTAGAGAGTAAACAAAAAGAAAACACCAGGCAATTACAAGAAAGTTTATAGTAAACATCAGAGCAGAAAAAAATTACATAGAGTCTAAATAAAAATAATAATAAAAGGATCAATAAAACAAAAAGCTGTTTTTTTTGAAAAGATAAACAAGATTGATGCACCCTTAATTAGACGCACCAAGAAACAAAGAGAGAGAACCCAAATACAGAAAATCAGAAATGAAAGTGGAAAAGTAAAAACTGACACCACAGAAATACAAAAGATTGTTAACAACTACTATGTACAATCTAAGCAAAATGGACAAATTTCTAGAAACACATAGTCTCCCAAAACTGGACCAGGAAGAGATAGAAAACTTGAACAGAACAATAACAACAGAAGAAATTGATAATGAAATCAAGAATCTCCGAGGAAACAAAAACCCAGGCTCAGATGGCTTCATGGGGGAGATTTACCGAACATTTAAAAAATAACTAACACCCATTCTCCTCAAACTATTTCAAAAAATTCAAGAACAAAGAAGACTCCCAAACTCATTTTATGAGACCAGCATAATTCTAATTCCAAAACCAGAAAAAGACCTTACAAAGAAAGAAAACTACACACCAATATCCCTGATGTACATAGACGCCAAAATCCTGAACAAAATAGTAGCTAAACAAATCCAGCAATACATCAAAAAAATGATTCACCATGACCATGTGGGATTCATCCCAGGGATGCAAGGCTGGTACAATATTCGCAAATCAATAAATGTGATACACCACATAAATAAAATGAAGAATAAAAATCACATGATCATATGAATAGATGCTGAAAAAGCCTTCAACATAATCCAGCATCCATTTCTGATAAAATCGCTCAGCAATCTGGGAATAGAGGGATCATATCTTGACTTAATAGAGACCATATCTGAAAGACCTACAGCCAACATCATACTCAATGGGCAAAAACTAAAAGCATTCCCCTTAAGAACAGGAACAAGACAAGGATGTCCACTTTCACCACTCTTATTTAACATAGTACTGGAAGTCTTAGCCACAGCAATCAAACAGGAAGAAAAAATAAAAGGGATCCAAATGGGAAAGGAGGAAGTGAAACTATGATTATTCGCAGATGACATGATACTATACATAGAAAACCCCAAAGACTCCATCAAAAATTTACTAGACTTCATAAATGAATTTGGCAAAGTAGCAGGATACAAAATCAACGTCAAGTAATTGATGACATTATTATACACCAATGATGAACTCACAGAAAGAGAAACTAAAAAAACAATCAAATTTACCATTGCGGCAAAAAAGTTAAGACACCTAGGAATTAACTTAACCAAAGAAATAAAAGACCTATTCAAAGAGAACTATATGTCATTGAAAAAAGAAATAGAGGAAGATGTAAAAAAGTGAAAGCACATACCTTGTTCACTGATTAGAAGAATTAACATCACAAAAATGCCCATACTACCCAAAGCAATCTATAGATTCAATGCAATCCCCATCAAAATACCAACGACATACTTCACAGAACTAGAACTAATACTTCAAATGTTCATATAGAACCAAAATTGACCTTGAATAGTCACAACAATCTTGAAAAAAAAAAAAAGAACTAAGTAGGAGGGATCACATTACCAGATTTCAGGTTATACTACAAAGCCACAGTAATAAAAACAGCCTGGAACTGGCACAAGAACAGGCATGTAGAGCAGTGGAACAGAAGAAAAAACCCAGAAATGGACCCAAGGCAATATGTTCAATTAATATTTGACAAAGGTGGCCAGAGCTTACAGTGGAGTAAAGAGAGTTTCTTTAATAAAGGGTGTTGGTAAAATTGGACAGCTACATGCAAAAAATGAAACTAGACCACCAATTTACACCATACACAAAAATAAACTCAAAATGGCCCTGGCCGGTTTGGCTCAGCGGTTAGAGCGTCCGCCTGCGGTCCGGAGAGACCCGGGTTCGGTTCCCGCTAAGGGCATGTACTTCGGTTGCAGTTTGTCCACGGCCCTGGTTGGTCGTGCGGGTGGCAGCCACTCAATGTGTCCCTTTCACATCGATGTTTCCCTCTCTCTCTCTTCCTCTCTCTCCCTCCCCCCACTATATCTGTACAAAAAATGGAAAAATGTCCTTGGGTGAGGATAAAAAAATAAAAATAAATAAATAAACTCAAAATGGATAAAATACTCAAATGTGACTCATAAATCCATAAAAATCATAGAAGAAACTGTAGGCAACAACATTTCAGACATCATAAGCAGCATAATTTTCACTGATATATCACCTAAGGCAACAGAAACAATGGAGACAATGAATACATGGGACTACAGCAAACTCAAAAGCTTCTGCACAGCAAAAGAATCAACCATCAAATTGCAAAGGCAACCCACTGTATGGGAGAGCATAATTGCCAATGATATATCAAATAAGGGGTTAATTTTCAAAATATTTAGAGTGCTCATACAACTCAACAAAAGACAAAGAGCCCAATTAAAAAATGGGCAGAGGAACTAAATAGACACCTCTCTAAACAGGACATACAAATGGCTAAGAGACATATGAAGAAATGCTCAACATCACTAATCATCAGAGAGATGCAAATTAAAACAACAATGAGGTATCACCCCACACTGGAGAAAAGGGGACTCTAGTGCACTGGTGGTGGGAATGCAGACTGGTGGAGCCACTATGGAAAACAATACGGTGTTACTAAAAAAATTAAAAATTGAACTGCCATTTGACCCAGTGTTCCCACTTCTAGGAATATACCCTAAGAAGCCTGAAACACCAATCAGAAAGAATATATGTACCCCCATGTTCATAGGAGCACTCTTTACAATAACTAAGATCTGGAAACAGTTCACGTGTCCATCAGTAGACGAATGGATAAAAACCTGTGGTACATATACACAATGGAGTACTATGCAGCTGTAAAAAAGAAAGATCTCTTATCCTTTGAGACTACATGGAGGGACCAGGAAAGTACCATCCTAAGTGAAACAAGCTAAACAGAGAAAGACAAGTATCTTATGATCTCACTTATTTGCGGACTATAATGAACATAGCAGTCTGAGGAATGGAGTAGTCCCAGAGATGTGGAAGTGGAGTACAGACTAACAATCCCCAGAAGAGGGGATGGTGGGGGAGAGATAAACCACAGAACTTATATACATGTATGTATGAACATTGGACCTGGGAATTCTTGACCATAAAGCTGAGGACAGGGCAGGGGGGGAGGGGGAGGGGGGAATCAGTGGGGGGAAAAGGAGAACCATCTTTAACAAAAATAAATAAATTAAAAAAATGGTTCTACCTCGAGAAAAATAGCTAACCTACTATTTTTTTTATGTTAAATTATTTCACAATGAAGTCCTTTAAAAACAAAAACTGTTTGTAAAATAAAGTAAGCCCCCTTTATACTGCTTATGGTATCCAGGGACCAGGCTGCATCTTGGAAATTCAACAGCCCCATTCAGTCAAAGCCAGCTCTACCCCAGCTAGCTTGTGACACTGACATTAGCCCTATCTCCCAAAACCAGAATTACAAAGGCCTGCATTCTTCTTTAGGGCCTTTCAAGTCAGATCTTATTTTCTTGCTGTCACAGAATGAAGTCTCAGTCAGTATGACATCTACTTCCTCATTTGGCAGAAGACTCTCTGGTACTTTCATTTCTGATAGAATTTAGACTTTATTCGGAGACAGAGCTTTTGTTTTCCTATGGATTATTGTAGTACAGAGAAGTGAGTATCTGCACACCAGTAGTTTTCTTTTTTCTCATTTTTATAACAAAAAAAATCACTGCTAAAGTGTGAGATTCCTCCCTAGAATAGAAATACAAACAGCTTAAAACCTATTCTTATACTTAGTTATGACTAGCACATACCAATAATTGATGCGTTTTTTATTTGAGGGTTAAGGGAGTAGGCATATTAAATTCCGAACCACCTCCAGAGGATACATTCTGTAGTATACCTCAGGGAATGGACAGAAGATGGTAACTTTTGGAGGAGGGCACAGTGTTAGGTGAATGGCCTAAAATGCCATTATCATGCTTAGAGCAAGAAGATTCTATTTGAAAAGTATTAGTTTAGGCCATTGCTAGTGTGGCTCGGTTGAGCATTATCTCATGCACCAAAAGGTCAAAGGTTTGATTCCAGATCAGGGCACATATCCAGGTTGCAGGTTGATCCCAGAGTGCATACAGGAAGCAACTTATCAATGACACCAATGTTTCTCTCTGTCTCTCCCACTCCCTTCCTGTCTCTATTTAAAATCAATAACATGCCCTGGCCAGTTTGGCTCAGCGGTTAGAGCGTCGGCCTGCGGTCCAGAGAGACCCGGGTTCGGTTCCCGCTAAGGGCACGTACTTCGGTTGCAGTTTGTCCCCGGCCCTGGTTGGTCGTGCGGGTGGCAGCCACTCGATGTGTCCCTTCACATCGATGTTTCTCTCTCTGTCTCCCTTCCTCTCTCTCCTCCCACTCTATCTGTAAAAAAAAAAAAATGGAAAAATATCCTCGGGTGAGGATAAAAAAATAAAAATAAAAAAAAAATAAAATAAAATCAATAACATTATTTTTAAAAGTTAAGAAAAGCATCAATTTGGACTCCATTTCACATATGCTCTAAAGCCTTTGAAATGAAATAAACTTCTAGATAAATAGATGGCTATTTACTTTTTTTTCAAAGTATTATAGTATCAGAAGACTGAATAAGTCTGTCATGTGTCCCAAAAAGGCCTCATGTTAAAAATAGCTCATCCATGTGATACAGTAGAAGTACATTATAAGTTACATATACAAAAATCCTGTATTTAACTAAGAGATATATAAAATGATCATTCACTGATTGAATTAATCTCTCTGGCAGTGCTTCACACAGTGAGTTTCTCTAGCATACTTCCTTGTTTATGCATTGTTTTAGGGAACTAAAAGGATAGGGAGTAGATAATTAAGTGGGTATTGGTAAAAAAAAAAAAAGTTTTAAATGGAGGTGATTGTGATAAAAGGCATTGACTTCTTAAATCTGTTCAAGAATTTATAAATTATTACCCAGGATTAAATGTGAGTCTCTAAGTAGATTACTCATCTTGAAATTATAAAATAAATGAAACCCAGGTCTCATTTTTATATTTACTGATTGGTTGCATCTTGTAAATATTTGGTATATAAGAGAAGACATTTAGTTTTGCAATGTTTGATGAAACACAATTAATTGTGCTACTAGGAGTAAGCCCCCTTTGAGAATTATAGAGATTTGTACCAAGATTTATCCACTTGTACAAATTTTCAGATTTATATTTCACTGCCAGTCATAAATAAATTTGTAAGAGGTGTAAAAATTGTTTTTGAAAGCCTGCTTCACATTTCTCCCTGTCCAAGCACCGGTAACTCTCAGGATATCCTGCTTACTCCTTTCATAAAACTATTCTGGAAAGTAGACAAGACAGTATATACATATAGGATAGTAGAAGAATCTGGACTTCAGATGCTGCCTCTCCTAATCACTGCAGCTGTTTAGCAAAGGCAAGTATATTTCTACAAATGGACTGTACTGGAGGTGGAAATGGAAAGGAGAGAGTACACTGAAAAGGTAAAATTAACAAGGTGTGAAAGTTCATTTGATGTATGATGGGAAGGAAAAAAAATGGCATCGAAGATTGCTATTAGATACAAGATATTATGTGTGCTTCAGATAATAAAGAAGGTATCAAAAGAGTAACCATGATGACTTTGCCAGAAGGGCAGCAAGAATTTTTAATCTTTAATTCAGGAGAGAATCCAGAGGTAAAGATATAGATTTTAGGAGCCATGCTATATATGCAATGTTACCCAGAGAGGATGTAGAACAAAAAGAAAAAAGAACTGAAGACAAAGCCCTGGAAAACACCTGCATGCTAGAGGTAAAAACAGAAAGAAAAGACTGATTTTATGACTAAGGAGAAGAATTAGAAGAATATAGTGTCTCAGAACTCAAAGCAGTAAAAGGTTGTAAAGAATAGGATAGCCTTCAAAGAGTATCAAAGTGTTTGTCACATAGTAAGCACACAATAAAGATTTATTGAGTGAATGAATGATGCTTTGAAAGGACACATAGTGGAGAAGGCAAGAAAATCAGGCCATGTTAGAGCCGTTTTCAGGGCAAGATCATCTCAGCTTCCACCAGCAACTGAACATCTCAATTATAACTGCGGTGAGTGATGCTATCACTTCATAGCTTTATCTGTTATGTTCTGTAAGGCTCAACAAACCTCTCACTTGGATAATGATAATTTTCCTTCAAGCTGAATGGCTCTCTGATTGTGTGTATTTCAAAGTGGAAAATGTGTGGTTATTCACCAGTACTATAACTCAGTCAGTTTCAAGGTTTGCGAAGGGTTAGGGAAATGTTCTTCATAAAAGCCATTAAAGTTTTGAATGAGAAACATTTGATTTTTAGCAATAACTACTTGTTTGTATACTTTTATTGGTGAATATTCTTCTGTGTAAGAGCAAAAGTATATGTCCAAAGACAAACTAAGGACATTCGAAATCTCCCACTCATGGCTTCCATCAATGTGTTGGTGAGACCAGAATTCTCAATGTAAAAGGTTTGCTGGAGCAAAGCAATTTTAAAGCTTAGTTTGTATTTTCCAGGGAATCCTCTTTTTTCAGGTCTATAGCTACCATCTATCCCTTCTGGTCTCAATTCAAAAGTGTTTTTTCCAAAACAGTACATTTGTTCAAAATGGATTCAACTTCTTGAGGTAGTTGACTGGAAAAATTTCTTTCTAAGATCTGGTGTCTGATATAAATAGGATATATCCTATTTATCATCCAAGGAGAGATAAGACTAAAATTCAAATTCACATACCAGGAACTCAAGTAAATATGTGCAAGATTTCCTGAGTGGCACATACTAAGTATATAGTAGGAGAGAGAGATTTTTCCCAAAAGCAGAATCCAGAGGCATTTTTAAGTAGAGAATATTGAAAACAAATAAAATAGTAAAAGATGGGGAAAAAAGACAATGACAAGATAGAGATTGGATCAAAGGCAGAAGGGCCAGCTAGACAGAAAAGAGCAATGCATATTCAAAGAATTCCTATAATAATCCAAGAGAACTAAAGTAGAAGGTTCTTGTTGGGAACCAATAGCAAATTAGATGGACCAAACCGAAGCCTTAGTTCAGTGGTTCTTAAACATTTATATACATCTGAATTACTTGGGGTAATGCTAAAAATGAAAAATTTTGGACCTGTTCCCAGAGATTCTGTTCCATAGGTCTAGGATACTGATGACGAATTTGTAAGTTTAACATGCACCTGCAAGGGATGCTGATGCAGGCTGTCAGAGTCCACACTTAAAGAAACATTATATTAGAAGGTGACATCTGGTAGGAGTCACTGTCAGGTTCTTTTAAATTTCAAGTGTACTTAATGACACTATAGTTACATTTTATTTAAAGTAAAGCCATTGAACTATGTCTTTTCTAAAATAGATATATTTTATAAAGCAAATGATGCCTGCAATTTTAATTGGAATTTATCCTTTCACATACAACAGGAGAAAAACACCAAGCAAGAGTGCTTCTAAACTTTTTATACAAACAAGATGACCAAATTCACTTTTTTCCATCAGTGTCTGTTTGTAGGTGATAAACACCTCTTTTTCCTCTGAGTTTGGATTAATTAGGAGACCACCTGCTGTTCAGTTTATAAAACTTAGCTGTTCAATTCACGGGAGAGCTGTCTGGGAGAGTTTGGGTTACTTTAATTTAAATGTCCATGAGAGTGATTCTGAAATGTAGCCATATATGCCATTTGGCCAACACCATACATTTAGCAAATGAAATATCTAAGATTCCATCATTAAATAATCACATTTCACAAATGTATTTCAATACACAGGCATGGGATATAGGTAAATTATTTGCCACCAAAAAGAAGCCTTACAGGCTAGGGATCAACTCAAAAAAAAAAAAAAAAGTGAGGTAGGATTTTTCCAGGCACAAAAATAAAGTAAGTATATTCTAGGCAGAGCAAACAGTATTGAGGGAATATGCATAAACCATAAAATGCTTTGTGTATGCTAAGAAATGGATAGATAATTGGTTTTGCTTAAAAGGTAGGTAGATTGAGGTAATATGTTGAATAATTGAATAATTATCACAATATAATACCTACAAAGTTCTCACTATGCCAGGCACCGTTGTAAATACTTTACATATATTTACTTATTTAAATATCACAAAAAGTCCTTTACATAGGTAGGATTATTAGTCCCATTTCACAAGGATATTGAGCTACTGGGAAGTCAGCAAAGGGTTTCAGGCATGATCAGATTTGTATGTAAGAAAGGTGTGTTGCCTGCAGTGGAAAAGATGGCTTAGAAAGGAGACTAGAAGCAGATTAGGAAAGAAGATGATATAATAATTCAGGCAGCATTTAATGAAAACCTTAATTAGGACAGTAGAAATAGAAAGATCATTTTAAAGAAAGAGAGAGAGAGAGAGAGATGAGGCAAACTCACCATACTAAGTAGCCAATAGGATTTCAGGTTTAGGGGGAGAAGTAAGAGAAGGATTATTAAATATGATTTCTAGGTCTCACTTGGTCTATAGGTAAATGGTGGTGACATTTATTAGGGCATAAAATGTAAAACAAAGCATATTTTACAGGTAAGTTATTAAATTTCATTTTGGACACCTTATATTGAGATTCCAGTAGTATACCAGAGGTACATATAAAACAATTGGTTGTTTAGATGTAGAATTAGGAGAGATATCTGAGTGGGAGATGGAAGCATTTGTACTTCTCTTCTTTGGCCTTCTGGAATTTCTGCCTTCATTGCTGTTGTCTGACTTATTAGTAAGAATCATACTGGTATGAAAGAAAGACAGGTTTCTTTGTGAGCATAAAACCTTAGCACATAAAGGCGGTTGAAAATATACCAAAGCTTAGCCTGACCAGTGTGGCTCAGTGGATTGAGTGTCATACCATGGACTGAGAGGTTCCAGTTCAATTCCCAGTCAGGGCTCATGCCTGGGTTGCAGGCTAAATCCCCAGTAGGGGGTGTGCAGGAGGAAGCTGATTTATGCTTCTCTCTCACATTGATGTTTCTATCTCTCTCTCCCTTCCTCTCTCTCTAAGAAAAGCAACAAAAACATATTTAAGTATATATACTATAGACTTAATATATAAATATAAATATATAATATAAATATATATATACATATATATATATTTATACACATACATATATGTGTGTGTGTGTATATATACATACCAAAGCTTAGCGCCAGCCTGTCTTAGGTTGACCTGTCCCTAATTGCCACATGTCAGGACAGAAAGGGTCTACATGGATAACTAGGAAGTATCTCATTAAAGCATACATGATGCTCATCAGTCCTTTCTGGTTTCTCCTAAACTTCTGCATATGCATGTTGACCCTTGATCCATGACTGCCACACAGTCTTTTATACTTTATAACCTTTTAAATTGATTGTCAAGTTTTGTTTGTGAACATACATACCATATGCATAGTTTTAATCAGTAATAGAAACAATGTTTGCTTTATTTTACAGACATATTTTAATGCATGTGGTTGCTTTTTATTACGTAGTATAAATTTGCCAAATAAATTTTAGAAATAGCTAAAAATTTGTTCAGGAGTTTCTCTTTTGAAGGACATTCCTCTCATAAATTACTTCTTAGTGACTCTGTCAAAGCCTGAACCTAGGGTATATCTGAAGGGGAAAAAAAGTTTATTTATGGACATTGTGGTAAGCACAATTCTAAAATGGCTTCCAAGAACCCTGACTCCTGGTGTACATACCTTATTTAATCCCCTGTGTGAATATGATAGAATATCATTCTTATGATTAAGTAATGCTCTATGGTAACGATGAAGAAAAATTTCAGATGAAGTTAAGGTCCCCATTCAGTTAATTCGAGTTAACAAAATGGAGGATTTTTCTGGTTAAGCCTGACTTAATCACATGAAACCTCAAAAGACTGAAAAAGTCAGAGAAATTCTAGGCAACAGAGATGTTTTCCTGCTGGTCTGGAAGAAAGCAAATAATTATTTTAGAAGCTGCCTCTCTAGAAGGCCATGCAACTAGGACCTGAAAGAAAATTGGAAACCACATTCCTATAATCACAAGGAACACATTTCTGCTGACAGTCTGAATGAGCTTGGCAGAAAACTCTAGGCTCCAGATGAGAACAGAACCCACACATTAACTAGATTTCAGCCTTGTGACATCATTGAATCCAACTATATCTGGACTTCTGACCTATACAAAAGGTGGAATTGTAAAATAGGTGGCTTGCCCTGTCCAGTTTGGCTCAGCAGTTGGAGCGTTGGCCTGTGGACCAGAGAGTCCCAGGTTTGGTTCCCGCTAGGGGCATGTCCAAAAAAAATGGGTGGCTTAAAAACCATTGTTTGTAGTAATTTTTTATGTAGCAATAGAAAACTAATACAACAATAAATTTAGAACCTGTAGCCTATTTTAGTGGCTAATGTCACCTGACATTCTGTATACGTTTATAGCCTTCTCATGTTGTTCATTTTAGGTATCTTGGACTCAGCAGTGGGGACTTTACTGTATTTTTCTTTTTTTTGTACTCCTCACCTGAGGATATTTTTCTATTTATCTTCAGACAGAGTGGGAGGGAGAGAGAGGGAAAGAAAGGGAGAGAAAGAAACATTGATGTCAGAGGGACACATTGACTGGTTGCCTCCTGCATGGCCCCAACCAGGGCCAGGGACAAACCACAACCGAGGTACTTGCCTTTGGCCGGAATCGAGCCTGTGACTCATTGGTCCTCCGGCCGATGCTCTAACCGCTGAGTTAAACCAGCCAGGGCATCCTGTATTTTTCATGATAAATACACACACTGGCCAAAAAAAGAAAAGATAACCTGTGGCCTAAAGGGATAATATTATTCATGCCAACAATATTCCACAGCAGCTATGACTTTCAAAGGGTAGGTGCCAGCATAACGACTCCAGTTTTCTCAGAAAAGTGTTTATTATTCTTTAGGTATAAGCTTTACTAAGGAAGATAGCTACATACCAATTCTATAGGCAGATTAGATCTAATAAACTCATAAGATATACTTTTGCACCCCAAATCATTCCTTATTAAATATGTACAGTTGTCCAATGGACATCAATTTATTTTCCTTTTCCCCCCATGTCCCTGGTCTGATATGTCTGCAAAACCCCCTCACCAGTCATGATTTCTAAGTGTTTGAATTCATTGTTCTTACCAGTCAGAGACCCTGTGTTGGTTACTTAAGAATGGCTTATACTGAACAGCACTTGTAACATCAAATCTTGCGCAAAATTAATGTACATATCCCAACATAAACATTAGAAACCCCATGTCTAATGTTCCAGGCTTATTTTTCTTTTTCCCTATGTTTCCAACAAAACACACTTGTCTAGTGTCAATTTTCATAGATTCCTGGCAAATAAGAGGTGTTAATCTGATCCATTCATTCATCCAACCAGTATTAATAGAATGACCTATCACATGCTAGATACAATCAACATTCTCTGTGGAACAGAGCCAGCTTCATGGGTCTGTGATATGTGCAGTTGCACAGAATTCTTATTTAGACAGGCTCTGTGCTTGTTTTAATTCTCTGCATTACCATGTTGAAATTTCTAATCATTTTTTAACAGGGGGACTTACATTTTTATTTTATACTGGGCCATACCTATATGTAGCTAGCTTTGTTATTAGAAAATAATATAAAGGGGTATACAACTGAACTAAAAGGATATTAGGCTATCTACACTCTACTCTGTTGTTAAATGATTCCATGATCAATTCCCTCACTGAGCCTCAATTGTCTCTTCTATAAATTGAGTAGATGAGACTGAGTCAGTGTTTCCCAAACTAGCCTGAAAATGAGACTCACTAGGGAGGGTTGTTATGACTATAAAGCACACGTTCTGAGTGAGAACTTCTAGTTATTTCTGTCAGTTTGCTCCCATTTTAATATCCCCAACAATCTCTTGCACCTCAGTACTGATGACCCACCCCCTTTCCATAGCCACATGAGAGAACCCATCTTTGGAGATGGGGGACATCAAATCAGGAGAGGCTTCATGGAAGAGGTTGCACTTGAGCCAACCCTTGAGGGATATGGCAGAATTCCCCAGACAGAAACAGAGGGGAATATATTCCAGAGAGAGTTATCATTTATGTGCAAAAACAGAGATGGTGCAGCCCTGGCCGGTTTGGCTCAGCGGTTGGAGCATTGGCCTGCAGACCAGAGAGTCCCGGTTTCAGTTCCCGCTAGGGGCACACACCAAAAAACAAACAAAAAAACAAAAAACAGAGATGGTGCACAGGTACAAAGCATGAGCTCATGAGTTGGTTCAGATCAAAATCTGGCACTGTGTTTCCCCATGTCCCACAGTTCTCTTCTGTGTCATTGTGAACTTCACATATACACAGACACTCACATATACACAGTGTGTATATGAAAATATATGCATATCCTTACATTTTCTTTTTCCCTATTCCATTTTTGAGAATATAAACATTTCTGTCATTTTTTCAGTGGAAATGTGAACTCTGCCTCTTTTGCTGGCATTCTTTTCCATGACAGCCACCCAAAGTTTCTCTGGGTCTTTCAAGATCAGATGCCTATGTGCATGCGTGTGTGCGTGTGAGTGCGCACAATGTTATTTTCATTATATATACTTCTTATCTGTGATATCCTGTCACTGTTGACGCATTCATATCATCTGCATATGTTGTATAAGCAGCAGTAAAGTCACCAAAAAGTAAACAGTAAATATTATATTTGATTTGACTGACATATACACTGACATAAATAAAATAGGAAATAAAAAATCAGTTGCAAGAAAGCAAGCATGAGAATACCCTTTTAAATTCCCCAATAGTTCATAATTCCATGGCACATCTCAGAATCACCTTGCTTCTTTCATGAACACATTCCCATCACAATGGGTGAAAATAGGCATGTCAATGTCAATAATTTGAACGTTATGATGTTCCCACCGTTGAGCTCAATTTCCTCAAACTACTGCCTAATGCTTCATACCAGGCAAAATATAGATGCTTGACTTTGCAAATGCAGGCACCGATATTTAATACATTGGGAATTTTGCTCTAGCTTGGATCATTTCATGCAATTCGACAAGCTACCAGCTTTGTGAGAGGCCTTGCTACGGTATTAGAGGGAGCAAAGCTTAGTAATTGTTATCCCCTCACTGATAAACTGCAGGTCAACCTGGGATCTTTGTCAGGTTGAAATCTAAACATTAGCCAATACAGAAAGAACAGCTCATCTCAAAGCTCCATTTCTGGGCTGTGGGAAAGTTGTGCAGTGCCACAATATCTCAGCTCCACAAAGGCCTTATTAAGCGTGACAGCAACAGCTGGACCTGATAGAACTGGCAGAGCATTGGAAAAAACACAGGCCCATTAGGTAAAGGAGAAAAAAAGGTATAACTTGAAATATTAAATAATGCATCTCTGAGCTGCTGGTGACCATGAAAATATCAGCAGCTTGATTAGAGTTTTGTATTGTGTAGAAGGCAATAGCTACGATTCCCTTTAGCTACCTTGACTCGCCTTGTCACATTTTTCCTTACAAACATAATATAAAACAGTCCTTTGAAAAACCAATGTATTTCATGTGCTGCTTGATAAATAAACACAGTGAAAGTAAGTTGGAACAAGAAATTTGCTTATTCAACAAACAACTGTATGGCAGAGGGAAACTCCGGAGGTTGGCTTTCAAGTCCTTCTATCTACTTAGCTTACTCTGCTGCACCAGAACTCATTTCACTGTTCTCTACCATGAACAGGTCATGAATCCTTTCAGCACACACTATATTAATTCCTCTCTCTGTGCCTTTATTCTTAACTCACTTGGAATAACCTTCTCTCCTACTTCCAATTTCAAACAATCTACTTCTTCCATTTTCCTTTGAGAGCTACCTCACGTCCTATCTCTTCCCAAAAGTCTTACCTTACTTAACAAAACCCAGTGATGTCTTCTTTCTGTTTCTTTCTATAGTGCTTACTAGCTACACCATATAGCCTGGTCTCTACTTCTATACATTCTTGTATAGATATAAAACTTCTGGGGATAAGGTACTAATATTCCCTGTAGTGCTTAAAAGTGTTCACTACATAGTAATTGGTAAATTACTGTTCAGTAGTAAAATGTTTGACCTTTGGATCTTAACTCTAAAGCTATTTCTATTACTATAGGTAAATTATTTAAATGTTGTATTAAACTCCAGTTTCCTCTTCTGTGAAATGGAAATATAATAATCCCCAGGTATCCACAGGAGATTGGTTCTAGGACGCCCTGCAGACACCAACATTTTAGGATGCTCAAGCCCCTTATATAAAATTATATAGGACAATGCGTATGGGCCCTCTGCATCTGTGAATTCTCAGTTGCATATTCAAAATATTGTTTATATCCATGATTGGTTAAATCTGCAGATTCAAAACCATGGGTATGGAGGGGTGACTATAATAATAGCTATCCCCCAAAATTAACTTTGTCTTGTTCTCATATTTCATTTCTATCATCCAAGTTATATTGTTTTTACTTCTTAGGGAACTTTTTCAAAATAAAAAATATGACATTTCCTAGAGTCTTTATTTTACCTTGCTCAGTCAAGAAGGCTATTGAAGACAGACCCAAATCGCTGGGTTGAATGGCCACCAAACATGATTCTTTACCTTAAATAGGGAACTACAAATAGGAGACTTTTTATACTTTTCCCACTTTTCTTCCCAAATCTTATTCTCTAGGTAATTATGAGAATGTTAGGAATCACTGTTGATTATTCACATTCTAAATGTGGGCTCTTGAAGTAGCTGAAAATAAGACAGTATCATATGATTTCACTTATTTGTGGAATATAATGAACATAACAGTCTGAGGAATGGGATAATCCCTGAGACGTGGAAGTGGGGTACAGACTGACAATCCCCAGAAGAGGAGGTGGTGGGGGAGAGATAAACCACAGAACTTATATGCATGCATGCATGAACAATGGACATGGACAACAAAGCTGGGGAGAGGGCCTGGAGGGAGGGTGAGGGGGGAAATCAGTGGGGGGGAAAGGAGAAACATCTGTAACAAAAATAAATTAATTAATTAAAAAATAAGAATAAGGGGCTAATGAGAAACAAACAAACAAAAAAGATAAATAAATTTAAAAAAAACAACAACAAGAAACACAGCCTTAGGTAGTATTTTTGAAAGTGGCATAAAACCAGTAGTAAAGAACATTAAAACTAATAGTAAAGAACATTAAGCTAAGTGAAATAAGCCAGTCAGAGAAAGACAAGTACCATATAATTTCACTCATATGTGGAATCTAATGAACAAACTGAACTAACAAGCAAAATAGAGACAGACTCATAGATAGAGGGCAGGCAGACAGCTCCAGTGGTGGTGGTGGTGGTGGTGGTGGGGGGGGGGTGTTGGCAAGGTGGAGAGATTGAGCAAAAAAGAAAGGAAAGAGAAAGAACTCATGAATATGGACAACAGTGTGGTGATTGAGGGGGTAGGGAAATACATGGTGATGAAAAAATTAAAATTAACTAAAGAAATAAATTAACAGCAACAAATATATTACAATGTTCTGACATTTCCTAAGTATTTATTAAGTGCTAGGTGCTGTTTTAAATACTGTGTATATATCAACTTATTTTGTGCTCATCAGAATCCTATGAGGTAGGTACTATGATTTTCCTCATTTTATAGGTAAGGAATCTGAGGCAGAGAAAGATTAAGGAAGTTTCCTAAGGTTATAGAGAGTAAGGAGTCAGGGTATAAACCCAGATCTATCTGACTCTATAACCTGTGTTCCTAATAATTATATCATACTGAGTCTCAAATAACATTTAGAAAATAAGAAAAGAAAAATAAACCTAATAACTAAAGTTTTCCAAATAAATATGATTACAAGGTAGAATGGTTGGTTTTAAATTTAAATGAATGGTACCAGAAACCTAGATGTCATACCTAATTTTTCTCCCTGACCTCCCACATCCAATTACTAACCCAGTCCTATAGAGTCTACATCCCCAATAGCCTTCAAATTTATTTATTCTCTTCTTCCCCACAGCCACTAGCTTAGTTTAGGCATCATCACCATCTCTTGCCTCTTAACTCCTCTCTTTACTCTAGTCTTTCCCACTTCCAGTCCAGAGGACAGCTGGAGTGATATTTCCAAAATGCAAACCCGATAATATCACATCTTGCATGAAACTTGTAAGTGGTTTGCCATTGTCTTGATAGTTAAAAATCTAAACTTTTTAACCTGACTCATAACATAAAAGTTACCTCATGAGTTGAATTATGTTTACCTCTCCAGGTAATATATTGAAGCACGCCTTTCCTAGAGTGTATATTGAAACAAAAAAAAAATAATTAAATTTTCTCAAAATGCCTTGGCCCCTCTCAAATAATAGGATACGCAGAGAAAATATTGTAGTTTGGGTTGAAGAAATACAAGAAGCTGCTGAGGGCTTTAAGATAAACTAAGTCAGAAGCTCAGAGCAGAAATAGTAGAAGCCCTATACAAATGGATAAATATGATCAGCACTTTTTAAATTTTCAAACAACATAAAAAAACTGAACTATAACTGACTGTTTTCTGTTACAGAGAAATTTGATGTGAGTAATTAAATCCTTAAAAAAATTAGGTCCCATAGAAAGGATTTTTTCCTTTACTATCATAGGCCCAACAAGCAAATACCTGCAAATATTCAAATGATAAATTTCTTAGTTCTATTTTTAACAGTTTTTCAACATACAGCCTATTTTTACTTTGAAACATCAGTATAAGATAGGCAGAGTAAAATGAGAAAATAAAATGAGAAAAGGTAAATTACTAGCTAAAGGTCACCAAGCTAATTACTAATGAAGCCTAGATTAGAACCTCTAGTGGTTCCTAATCCACCTATCTAAGGTTTGGCTTGATAGATAAGGTGCTTTTCACACCCCGCCCCCAAAATATACTAGAGACCTTCACCTTTGAATCATGGGTTAAAATTAAATACTTAAATCAACGTTTACTCCCAGTGTTTCTAGTGCTTCTGATTCCAAGAGACTCAAGAGTCATTGAACAATGTTCACTATGAGCAAACTTTTAAAAAATTTTTCATAGTGAATATTGTAAGGTGATATAGAAATTATAAGATTTAAGGTAATTTTATTAATATCGATGGAGAGGTTTTTAAAATATGTTTTTATTAATTTTTTAGAGAGAGAGGAAGGGAAAGAGAGAGACAAACATTGATGTGAGAGAGAAACATTGTTCGGCTGCCTCCTGCATGCCCCCTACTGGCGTTTGAGCCCATAACCCAGCATGTGCCCTGACAGGGAATCAAACCAGGACCTTTTAGTCCATAGGACAATGTTCAGTGCACTGGGCCACACACCGGCCTGCCTCAATGGAGAGTTTTAAAAGTCTTTCACTCTTCTTTTGTCATTAAATAAAACTAATTTGCAACCATTAAAAAAAAAAAGAGGCACTGAACAATAGAAGACAAGTTGTGCCATTAGGTAATGAATGCAAAATTGGGTTTTTATCTGTCATTAAATGGCTCCTCCACTTTATACCCATTATCACTCTCATTAGCCTTTGCCTCTCAACAACATGCCCAAACTTTTGAATATGGATTGAGTTGAATTTCCTGCTTATGAGTAAATATCTGCATAACATGTTTCTTAATTTTGTCTTCACCAAGTTTTCATTTTATAGGAAAGAACAGTGTTTGTATTATACAGTAACTAATTATTTACTCCTTAAAGCAGAAAGTCTACACATTTAAAGACTCAGGTTTCCTGATTTTCTTTTTTCCTGTCTGGTTCTATAAAAAAACTGCTTTTACAATGTTTTTATTAAAACCAAATTTTCTACATATCTTTGCTTAATTTTTCTGGTTAAAACCAGATAACTATTGCATATACAGTCCTAGCCATTTCTCATTGAATGCCTTTTTTCATTGATTAACAAGCTGATTTTTCCATGATGGCCCATCACTAGCTATATTTATTTTTTAATACCTTTGTTATTGTACCAGGCCAATATACTCAAAATTGATTGCATCTGTTTTTATCAGACTCATCGAATAGCATACAGTCAAAAATGATGTACAACAGAAAGCAAATTAGTGGTTGCGAAGGGCTAGGGGGAGAGAGAGTGTTTGCTTAATGGCATGGGGTTTCCTTCTGTAGTGATGAAAATATGTTTGAACTAAATAGAACTAATGGTTGCATGAAATTGTGAATGCGTAAAAAAATGTTCTGCTGACATGTCACATATATTCTAGTGGAAGAAAGCAGGCAATAAACAAATAAAAAAGTAAATTACATTCTATGTAAGAAAGCATAAAATTCCAAAGAGAAAAATTAAGCAAGCTTATACTAAACCAGGGGGATGTGATTTTAAAGAAGACCTCATTGAAAAGAGGTCTTTACTCATTTAAGTAAATATTTCAGGATATTAAAAATACTACTCCATACTACCCAAAGCAATCTATAGATTCAATGCAATCCCCATCAAAATACTAATGACATATTTCACAGAATTAGAACAAATACTTCAAAAGTTCATATGGAACCAAAAAATATCCTGAATAGCCACAGCAATCTTGAAAAAGAAGAACAAAGTAGGTGGGATCACAATACTGGATAACAGGTTATACTACAAATCAACTGTAATCAAAACACCCTGGTACTGGCACAAGAACAGGCATATAGATCAGTGGAACAGCACAGGGAACCCGGAAATTGACCCAAGACATTATGCTCAATATTTGACAAAGGTGGCAAGAGCATGCAATGGAGTCAAGACAGCCTCTTTAATAAATGGTGTTGGGAAAATTGGACAGCTACATGCAAAAAAAAAAAAAAAAAAAAATGACCATCAACTTACACCCTACAAAAAAATGAACTAAAAATGGATAAAATATTTAAATGTGACTCGTGAATCCATAAAAATCCTAGAAGAAGATGTAGGCAACAAAATTTAGACATCATATGTAGCATAATTGTCACTGATACATCACCCAAATCCACAGAAACAAAGGAGAAAATGAACACATGGGACTACATCAAACTTAAAATCTTCTGTACAGCAAAAGAAACAATCATCAAAATAGAAAGGGAACCCACTGTATGGGAGAGCATAATTGACAATGATACATCACATAAGGGGTTAATTTACAAAATATATAGAGTGCTCATACAACTCAACAAAAGGAAGACAAAGAACTCAATTAAAAAATGGGCAGAAGAACTAAATAGACACCTCTCCAAACAGGACATACAAATGGCCAAGAGACATATGAAGAAATGCTCAACATCACTAATCTTCAGAGAGATGCAAATTAAAACAATAATTAAGTATCACCTCACACCTGTCAGGATGGCCTCCATCAACAAATCATCAAACAACAAGTGTTGGCAAGGGTGTGGAGAAAAGGGGACTCTAGCACACTGCTGGTGGGAATGCAGACTGGTGCAGCCACTTTGAAAAGCATTATGGTGTTACCTCAAAAAGTTAAAAATTCAACTGCCATTATACCCAGTGATTCCACTTCTAGGAGTATATCCTAAGAAGGCTGAAACACCAATCAGAAAGAATATATGCACCCCTATGTTCATAGCAGCACTATTTACAATAGCTAAGATCTGGAAACAGCCCAAGTGTCAATCAATAGATGAGTTCATAAAAATGCTGTGGTACATACATACAATGCAATATAATGCAGCTGTAGGAAAGAAAGATCTCTTATCCTTTAAGACAACATGGAGGGAACTTGAGAGTATTATGCTAAGCAAAATAAACCAATCAGAGAAAGAGAAATTCCACATGATCTCACTTATTTGTGGAATATAATGAACAAGGTTGGCTGATAAATGAAATAGACACTGAAACATAGAAAGGAGTATGTTTAGACTGACAAACCTCAAGGTAGGGGGGCGGGAGGGATGGAGGCGATTAACCAAAGAACATATATGCATGCATGCATAACCAATGGACATAGACCACAATGCAGGGGGTTAGGGGGGCTAGATGGGGAGGAGGGTGGTCAGGGGGAAAAGGAGAAACATCTGTAACAAAAATAAATTAATACAAATTGAAAAAAAAGAACATTAGCCATCAGCTTATTGAACAAAATAGATCAAGAGAAATGGAAATAGGGAACAGACTGACAAACCTCAGAGAGAAGGGGATGGAGACAGGAAGAGATATACCAAAAAACTTATATGCATATATGCATAACCAATGGACACAGACAATAGTATGGTGAAAGGCATGGGGGAAAGGGGGTGGAAGCAGGGAGAAGAATGTCAAAGGGGAGAAAAGGAGGGACATCTAAAATTAAAAAAAAAAAGTTTTAAAAAAAGCTAGCCAGCCCCGGCCGGTTTTGCTCAGCAGTTAGAGTGTAGGCCTGTGGTCAAGAGAGACCCGGGTTTGATTCCCACTAAGGGCGCATACCTCGGTTGCAGTTTGTCACCGGCCCTGGTTGGGTTGTGTGGGTGGTAGCCACTCGATATGTCCCTTTCACATTGATGTTTCTCTCTCTCTCTCTCTCTTCTCTCTCCCTCCCTCTCTATCTGAACAAAAAAAAATGGAAAAATGTCCTCAGGATAAAAATAAATAAAATAAAAATTAAAAAAAGCTAGCCAAATGGGTGTAAAGTAGAAGACTATTACAGGCTTAAGTAATAGCAAGTGCAAAGGCCCTGAGTTCCCAAAAGTATCTGAAAGACAATTAATTCAAAGTTGCTTTTGTCTGACTTGAAGGTTGCAGGAGCTAAGAAATCATCACCATCTTTCAGTAGCATCTGAGGTAAAGTCATTTTATGTTTAATGTTCTACGCTTGTATGCCTGGCCAAAGCTGCACAGGATAAGGATTAATAGTCTGGACCAGGACTGGCATTTATTATCATTTACACTTTCTATTTCCACAAGTGAATGTAAGTACTTATATTTTTGGTTGAATTTCCAATTGACATTTTGGCCATTGGATGTTTTCAGTAAGTCAACAGCCTCTCAATGGAAGAAGTAAATAAATTCTGAGGGGTGCATTAAGGTATAAATGGGTGGAGGGAGTAAAGTTAATTTTGTTTGCCTGTTTTGTGCTAAATATATTTGTTCCAAAAATATAATCCTCTGACAAATTTTAAAAATGAATGCACAGTCTTTCTGCATCCCCTCTTTATCCTCTTTTCCAGAGAAACTTATATTTTTTCTGGAGAACTGAACTAAGATGGGTACAGAAATGCTACAAACATTAGATACGTTTATGCCCCCACATCTCACCCTATATTGACCCTGATTGCATCAGGCCATCTTAAAATCGGTAATACTTTCAACAATTAAAAAAAAAAAAAAAAAAAAAGACTTTCTTCTGTACCTGCAGTTGAATCACACAGGAGCATGGCTTGCAATTGCTTATCGACCTTTTTCTGGTTTCATTTTAGCTTGCTAACTTTCATTTTTTTTAATTTCCATATATTTTATGTATTTTCATAAGTTGCTCCAGACTTTTGGGGAATTAAATTGGGTATGGAAAGACAACAGAAGTTAAGAGAAGGGAGAAAATGGTGAATGACCAAATAAGTCAAAAGACAACACTAGATTCATAATCAGGCATCTGCCTATATCTTGTGGTGTGATCTGAAACAGTCTGGCTGAGCCTCTTTGGAACATAAACCAATATTCACATGGATTCAAACACAGAAGAGAACCCTTTTCAAGGCCCACAGTATGTCAAACTAATCTTTGGGAATATCAAGATCCACCAGAGGATAACTTCATTCCCAAATATCACCAATATTAATGATTTTTTCCAAGTAAATAAGAACAAATTATGAGTCCTGGTCTTAGAAGCCATTAAAGGAGACACCACCATCAGAGGAAACCATTCACTTAGCCACAGTTAAATGCATATTTCTCACAATATTTTTTATTATTTTATGCTTGTTATTCATTCAGTTGAGAGTTAACTGTGGTTTGAATCTAGCAAAAATATCTTGGGCATGTGGGAAAAGATCAAAGATCCAAAGTTGCCTTTTATCTTAACTATTAACATATATATGTGTCCCAAAAATGTATACACAATTTGCATAACAATAAAATCAGTGTCTAATAACACACAGTTCATTTTCAAAATGTAGAAGAATCAACAGAAACGAGTTTTATTTTTTTGTTAACACCTGTTATCTTTTTAGTAAGAACAATGTCAAAGTGTTTATTGCCTTTGTTTTTTCTAAGAGGTTTTTTTTATGTAATATATTTATTTCTTTATTTTTTAAAATAAATTTATTTATTTTTCTTACAGATATTTCCCATTTTTTACCCACTGATTTCCCCCTCCCGATCCCTCCCAGCCCCATCGCCAGCACTGTTGTCCATGTCCACTGTTCATACATACATACATATAAGTTATGTGGTTTATCCCTTCCCCCCACCCCCACTTCAGGGGATACAGTCTTTACCCTACTTCCACGTCTCTGGGTCTACCCTGTTCCACAAACTGTTATGTTCATTACATTGCACAAACAAGTGAGATCATATGATACTAGTCTTTCTCTTGTTTGGCTTGTTTTGCTTAGGATAATACTTTCAAGGTCCCTCCATGTAGTCTCAAAGGATAAAAGATCTTTCTTTATTACAGCTGCATAGTACTTCATTGTGTATATGTACCACTGCTTTTTTATCCATTCATCTACTGATGGAAACTAGGGCTGTTTCCAGATTTTAGCTATTGTAAATGGTCCTGCTATGAACAAGGAGGTACAGATATTTTTTGTTTGGTGTTTCAGGCTTCTTAGAGTATATTCCTAGAAGTGGAATCACTGGGTCAAATGGCAGTTCAATTTTAACTTTTTGAGGTAACACCATACTCTTTTCCAAAGTAGTTGCACTAGCCTGCATTCCCACCAACAGTGTGCTAGAGTCCCCTTTTCTCCACACCCTCAACAACACTTGTTGTTTGATGATTTGTTGATGGCAGCCATTCTGACAGGTGTGAGGTGATACCTCATTCTTGTTTTAATTTGCGTCTCTCTGATGATTAGTGATGTTGAGCATTTCTTCATATGTCTCTTAGCCATTAGTATGTCCTGTTTGGAGAGGTGTCTATTTAGTTCCTCTGCCCATTTTTTAATTGAGTTCTTTGTCTTCCTTTTGTTGAGTTGTATGAGCACTCTATACATATTGGAAATTAACCCCTTATCTGATATATCATTGGCAATTATACTCTCCCATACAGTGGGTTGCTTTTCCATTTGATGGTTGTAACTTTTGCTGTGCAGAAGCTTTGAGTTTGATGTAGTCCCATGTGTTCATTTTTTCCTTTGTTTCTGTTGCCTTAGGTGATGTGTCAGTGAAAATTCTGCTGCATATGACGTCTGAAATTTTTTTGCCTACAGTTTCTTCTATGATTTTTATGGATTCATGAATCACATTTAAGTATTTTATCCATTTTGAGTTTATTCTTGTGTATGGTGTAAGTTGGTGCTCTAGTTTCATTTTTTTGCATGTAGCTGTCCAATTTTCCCAACACCATTTATTAATGAGGCTGTTTTTACTCCACTGTATGCTCTTGCCACCTTTGTCAAATATTAATTGAGCATATTTTCCTGGATCCATTTCCGGGTTCCCTTTGCTGTTCCACTGATCTATATGCCTGTTCTTGTGCCAGTACCAGGCTGTTTTGATTACAGTAGCTTTGTAGTATAACCTGAAATCTGGTAATGTGATCTCTCCAAGTTTGTTCTTTTTCAAGATTGCTGTGGCTATTTGAGGTCTTTTTTGGTTCCCTATGAACTTTTAAAGTATTTGTTCTAGTTCTGTGAAGTATGTCGTTGGTATTTTGATGGGGATTGCATTGAATCTATAGATTTCTTTGGGTAATATGGACATTTTAATGATGTTAGGAAAGTTAAGAAAGTTGTCTGTTACTGGTTCTTCAAATATATTCTCAAACCCTGTCCCATTTTTTTTTTTCTTTTTGGGGACTCCTATGATGCAAATGTTATTACATTTTCAGTTGTCCCACAGTTCTCTTAAGCTATCTCCCTGTTTTTTTGTTTTGTTTTGTTTTTTTTCCTTTTGGTTTTCTGATTGGTTGATTTTTTTATATCTGTCTTCTAATTCAGTGATCCGGTCCTCACCGTTCTCTACTCTGCTGGTTAGTCCTTCCAATACGTTCTTAATTACTGCTATGTCGTTCTTCATTTCCACTTGGTTGGTTTTTAATATTTGTAAATCTTTACTCATAATGCTGTTGTCCTTACTCATGCTGTTGAGCATCCTCAAGATCATCGCTCTGAACTCTACCCCTGATAATTTGCTTAGCTGCATTTTATTTATCTCATCTTCAATAGAGTTCTCTCGTTCTTTCATTTGGGATTTGTTTCTTTGTTTCACCATTTTGGCTATCTCAATGGGTTTTGGAGCCTGCCAAATTATTCCTGTGGGTGTTGGTGTTCTGCTGTTTGTGGCTCCTTCTACTGGATTTGGATGTGCCTGGGTGGGCCCACATTAAACATCACTGTCAAGTCTTACTTTCCTGGGTAGATTTGCAAACCCTGGAAAGGGAAAGGTTCAGTTATCCTCTAGCTTTTTCCTGGAGGCTAGTAGTCTCAGTTACTCAGTGCTTTGGAATGTAGCCCTGGTGTTTTTCATAAGAGGATTTCGGGAGTGTGTGATAGATGCTGCTTGTTAATGAGCCTCAATTTGCATTTATTTGTTTCACCTGGGAAAGGCTGCGTCTCTGAGGAGCAGGCCTTCTGCTTTCCCCTACAGCTCTGGGAAGGCGCACACTGGCCACTGGCCTTTTGGGGCACAACTCAGCCAAAAATCTAGTGCCTTCCAAATTCCGGGTGTCTCCACAGAGTTCCAGCCCAGTCTGCCCTCCCTCTGCTGTAGCCCCCAGGTGAGTGGCTGTGGCTATTTTAGCACTCTGTCCTGGCTCTCTGTGCCATTAAGCGGGCTTGATCTTTATTCCCCAAGGGCGCTGCTCACAGTTAAAACTGCTGCTGTCTGTGGGCTCCCAGCACGCCACCCTCTGGCGCCTCTGCAGATCCTACCAGTGTCCCTGGTTATATGGTTTTGTCCTGCTGCTTTTCTGTTGATTTTTTTCTGAGGATTTGTCTTTATTTTAGTTGTAATTTCCATTTGGTCCTGGGAGAGTGTCTTGTAGCTTCTATTCACCCCGTGTCCACTTTCACATCATCTACGCCTATCTTGTGTGCACCTGGGTCACACAGGCTTTTCTGTTGCCCAGCATCCTGCAGGTTCTGTGGGTAACTGAATCGCACAGTCCCTATGGGGACCTGGCTCTATGCCTCTGTTATGGGCTGCTTGGTCGCATAGGCCTCTCTTGGTGCTTTAGCACCCCACAGGCCCCGAGGGTAACTAGATCGCACAGTCCCTGCTGGGTTGCACAGTCCTCTCTGGTGCTTCAGCACCCTGAAGTTCCCACAGGTACTTGGATAGCACAGTCCCTGCTGGGTCGCATAGGCCTCTCTGTTGCCCCCACATCCTGCAGGTTCCATGGGTGGGCAGCTGGATTGCACCAGTCTCTCTGGGGCTCAGGCTTCCCACTGCACTTATGAGCTGCTGAACTGCACAGGCCTCTGTGGAGCCCCAGGTCCTGCTGCTGATGGCTGGGGACTGCTGTTGCCCTGTGGGGCTCAACTGCTGCTCAGCTTTTACTGTCGTTTTTGGGGATGGGTCTCAGCTGCTGGTTTCCTGGGGATCAATGTCTGCTCCTCATCCTCTGTTGCTGGTGGTATATCTGGACTCTGATTGGGCTACTACTCTGGGGGATGATGCTGGGCTCTGGGCTGTCCGTGGCTTCCGCAACCAGCACCTTGGGAGCTCCACTACTGTGCACTGGTCTGTGTTGACACAGAGTGTCCACTGGTCTGATGGTGCCGGTTGTGCTGGTGGGCTCAGGTTTCTGGGCCCTAGCTGCTCCTAATGCCTCCTCCCAGGGAAGACCGGGATCTTCCATAATGGTGGGACCTCCCTTCTGAGCAGGGTGAAGGGCTGCTTATGGAGGTAGCCGGCTGCTCTCGTCCACAGCACAGGAACCTTCTGCTCAGTGGCTCTGCCCTGCTCGGGTTTGGTTGTCCACATTCACATCGACCCACACTCTCACACACTTGCTCACTCTCTCACACACTCACCTTCCCTCTGGTCCTGCTGCCACCATCTTTAAGAATTTTTTTTTTTTTCCCCCAGGATTCATATCTTATACAGGGCATCTAACATAGGGTTGAGTACCTGGCAGGCACTTATTAAAATATTATTTACCGATCAATCAATTCACTCTTCTCAACAACCACTGTGTCTAAATAAATTATATTTCTCTCGTCATTATAGCCACTCAACAGCAAAACAAGTAATATAGGTAAATCATCTACTTTTTAATTTTGTTGAAAATTAGCAATGGGAGGTTCCCAAACATGTTTTGACAAATAAGTACAGCAGATAGATACTGAAAAAGCAGTGTTTTCCCCTAATTACCTTTTGTGTTGCTGTGACTCTTCCTCTACTATAGCAGTTTCCTTTGTTGTGTTCTTCTCCGCACACTAAATTGTATCAGGGGACTCAAAAGAGAAATGTCAATTTTGTGGTTGTGATCTACGTTAGAAAATCTTCATATCTATGTTGGTTGAAAAGCCCCGTAATATTAAAAAAATATATAGTAATTCTAAAGTAGTCCTATTCTTATGTAGTAGGCTCATTTCTGACATTGATCCAGTTATTAAACTCAAGCATTTTGCTAAAAGTCTACAGAAATGTCCCTTTTCCTTGTCCGAAAAAAGCAGAGCTCTGGGAAACATAAGCTGCATGATCTTGAGGATCTTGTACACTGAAGTGTGGGAAATGGTGACAGACCTAGGAATGTTGTATCCCATTTTTTTTTTCCACACAGGACAGGTAAAGAAAAGAACAGACCATTTACATGTAGAAAAAGTATTTTTTATTACATTATGATCTATTATTATAAATTGTTTTTGCTCAACGCTCTAATTTTAGTTATATCCTATTACAACCAATTTGATCACTGGGATGTAAATATGTTATCTTCTTACATAGTTTAATTTTATCTGTTACTGGTTTGAGGTTGAATGTCAGAACTGAAAGATTCCTTAGAGTTTGAGGTACTGAGTTCATTTCTAAAGGGTAAATTGAAGGCCTATATTACTTTCTCTAACAATTATACTTTAGACATTTAAAGATTACCTATACCAAGGTGCCAATGTTCTCTCTAAAGAGGTATAAACAAACCGTTCACAAAAAAGTGAAATGTAAGTTTTGTATTATATGAAAACATGTTTAACACCAATCATAATAATATATAAATAAACCTACACTTGAGAACAGAACATTTGGAAAAAAACATTGTATTGACAAGGATTTGAGGAATGAGGCATTCTCAGATGTTGTTGGTATAATTAGAAACATGTACAACATTCCTAGAAGTAGAATTACTGGGTATTTCTTAATATAACTGTAGATTCTATCAACATTATTATAAAAATGTTTTGAATTTGTATGAATCCTTGTTTAAAAGGGTCTTGGGACTCCTAAGAATCCTTTGGCCACACTTTGAAAACCACTGTTACAGGAAATAAAATATTTATGAATCATATCCAAAAAACTGGAATAAAATATTGCATCTGTTTAAGGGGTATGAGGTAGAAGAGAGAAGTTTTAGTGTACATATATTTTTATATTGGAATGTGTGTAAGTATTGCATATTCAAAAATAAATAAGACTGACAGAAGTGTTGTTTTTGCTTTCTTAATAAAGTTGCATGACTTCAACAATAACTCCTAACTGAACAAAAGGCCTATGTTTGAAAACTGTCACTTATATTTCTGATGACTTTAGGATCATTTCATAAATTCTATAAATCCATCATGACAGCCTTAAAAGCATTATTTTTTAGTCAGACAGTCCTTCACACTCAAGTTTCATTCTTGCTTCCCTTGACCTTCTGTCAAATAATTAATGAAGAGTAAATAAATGTTTAAAGCCAGTAGGCAGGCCTTTTGCCATGAAAAATATATATATATTTCTAATATATCTGTTCTGTAGAATTCTCATTTCTTTTTTTTAAAGCACAAAATGCTTAACAAATGTTCCTGGGAAGTCAGTTTTCAAATATTCTGTTCTATGTAAGAGGTTTCAACAAGTAGTAATGCAGCACAAAATGTAATAATTTATATTCATTATATTTTAAAATAATTTTGACTGTGCCTGGCTGGTGTGGCTCAGTGATTGAGCATCAACCCATGCACCAAGAGGTCGCTGGTTGGATTCCTGATCAGGGCACATTTCCAGGTTGTGGGCCCGACTCCCAGTGGGGGGCATGCAGGGGCGGCCATTGATGTTGTCTTTCATCAGTGTTTCTATCTCTCTCTCCCTCTCCCTTCCTCTCTAAAAATCAATAAAGAAAAAAAATTTTTTAAAGACTGAAGGTTTCCATCCAGGCCCTTTTTCCTCTTCCTAGAAATAATGTCCCTGAAATATCATCCTGGCTAACTTCCTCACTTCTGTCAAATCTCTGTTCAAATATCACCTTATAAATGAGACTTCCCCTGATCATTCTGTGTAATATAGAATCTTGCTTGTTTTTCTCCATAGCACCTCTCTCTCTCTCTCTCTCTCTCTCTCTCTCTCTCTCTCTCTCTCATACACAAAATGCTCATTTGTTTATTGTATATCTTCCTACAGTAGAATTTACACTCCATAAAGGTGGTGTGTGTTTGTTTGTTTTTTGCCACTGTTAAATCTTCATCCCCTAGAACAACACTCCAAGTACAGTAGATGCTCAATAAATATTTGTTGAATGAATGGATAAATGAACACACTGGCTGTTCACCTCAAGCAAGTTCACATTACTCCTCTAGATCCTTGTTCTTTCCAGGAAAAGAAGAGGTTTAGTTAGACTAAGGTCTCCTCCAGTTTCAACATTCTATGAATTTATAACTTACTCTTCTGAATCCTCTCAGGACTCCTTAGCACACTTTCATGGACAGTATGTAGTCAGTAAACACTTGTTTATGGTTTGTTATTTGGGATTAGAAGGATTTGTATTTGTTATGGCTCTTCTGTGCTAGGCAGATCTTATATACAATATCTATTTTGAAACCCACAATAATCCTATAAGTAATATATTATTATTCCCAGTTTACATATAGGGGAAACTAAGGCTCAGAAAGGTTAATCACCTTGTTCAGGTTCATATAGCTTACAAGAGGATAGAACAAAGATTTAAATCTTGGTCTGTATGGCAAGTCTTGTGCCTACTCTAATAAACAACCCTTCACCTGTGAAGGTTTTATTTTTATGTTTTTTCAAATGCTTTATCTGCATCAATTGAGATGACTATGTAGTTTATTTTTTCTTTGTTTTTTATAGTTTTGCTTGAATTTTATTTATTTATTTATATTTATCTTTATTGTTGAAAGTGTTACAGATGTCTCCCTTTTTCCCCACTGACACCCCTCCTCCCCAATCCCACACTCTCTTGTTGTCTGTGTCCACTGGTTATGCGGATAAGTTCTTTGGTTTATCTCTTCCCAACCCCCACATTCCTACCTGTGAAGGTTTTAAATGACAGTTTTAACAAAAATAAAAATAGAATGGCAATACATAATGATAATTTAGGCTGTGTGGGAATGACTGACTGCCTGTGAATAAAGACCCATTATTTTGTAGCTCCAACAGATTATCTTACTTAGAATGCCCTCTTTGAAAACACTACCACCACTACAACCCCAAGAAGCATATTAAAAGAAGCATAATGTGATTAGCATTTTCTCCTAGTCTATGTAGTCACTCATATATAACCTTAAGGTTGGGATATACAAATTTTTATTTAAAGTTTTAAAAAAAGTGGAGAGTGGCTTTCCCAAGTATATGCTCACAACCATATTTACCAGAGGCCATTAAATGTAGGCCCCATCAAAACTAACCCAGTAACAGTAAAGTAAATAAATGGTTGCTTGAGACCAGGGGTGAAAGGGATTAACTTAACTGCAACTTTTTAGGGTCACATGGGTACATGTATTTGTCAAAACTCATTAATGGGTACGTTTTATTAAATGAAAACTATATTGTAATAAAGTTGATTTAAAAATAAATGTATAGAAAAAAATCTAGGAATTATTTAAATAAAACCTAAATGAATAAAAAAGGGTGCTGCCTTAAGAAAAGATGAGGAATGAGGGGGACTAGATAAAAGAAGATGAAGAAATTAGCCAAAGAACTTAAATGCATAGCCCATGGACACAGACAACAGTGTGGTGATAGCCAGAGGGAGAGAGGCAGGGACTGGGTGTAGGTGGGTAAAGGGTAGGGGGTTATTGGGACATCTTTAATAGTGTCAACAACAAATAAATAAAATAAGTAAAAATAAAAGTAAAAAAAGGAGATAAATGAAAGTATGGGAAAAGATTAGAAAATGATGTTTTAGTTAACAGAAATAGATGGCAAACTACATAGTTTATTTAAAGCAATATTTAACTTAACTCAATTTGATTTACACACCACTTTTCAGGAGCCTTTTGTATATTTTAAAGGGAAAGTAACACTGAATAATCTTCCAGAGATGAACAAATCAGTCAGTGACAGTAGCAATTGCCTCTTGATTCATAGGCAAGGAATATATAACCAGGTTGCTTCTACTAAGCAGAGGACAGAGATGAGAAAGGGGAAAATGTTGTATCTTCCCTTTCAAAAGTTAATATCTAGTGAACAGGCCTGAAAAATAAGTACATATCAAATCCAAAATAACCTAACTCTGTAGTGACCCTTTTCTTCATGGCCTTCCCCGTCCCAATAGTTCCTCAAATCTGTTCAGTCTCTAGGAGATTCCCCCTCCTCTGAGCTTCCATAGCACCCTTGGCAGACAATTAGCAAGGTATTTAGTCTATCATTGCACTCACTATAAGTACCTGTTGATTTTCTGTAACCCTTTTGCCACTACATTTTGAGCTTGTTAAAGATAAGGATCATAATTTATGCATCTTTAATCTCCAACACCTAGTAAGGTACACAGTGAATAGTAGCATAAAAATTATTTGTGATTGAATTAACTTTTTTATATCTGGACCTGTCACTAAAAGGTGCCACAACCCATTAAGTCAAACAAACAAGAAACCTATGCATCATTTAAGAGACACACATTTAGTTATCTAATAGTCCATATCTAACCCATCACCAAATCTTGTTGATTTTACCTTCTATATAGCATGTTAAGTCCATTTACTTCTCTCCATAGCCACAATTTTCACCCTAGTCCAAGTTACTATCACTTCTAACCTAGACTAGTGAAATCACATCTGTTCTAGTTACCCTCCAATCAATGTTCAATATTGAAAACATCTGATGATGTCACTCCCACACCTTTCCTTAAAATAATTTTAATGACTTTCCAATGCTCTTTGAATAAACATAAAATATTTAATGTGGTATAAAAGCCCAGCGTTGACTGTCCCCTAACCACACCTCCTACCTCAGCTTGCTCTAGTTTCCTCCTCCTTCAGTTCACTCCAGCCACCTACATTTAACCTTATTTTAGCAACTAACTTACTGTTTTTATTTGAGTAGGTTATTTGAAGTTGTTTGGTTCTATCTTTATATGTCTTACCCTGTTCCAAGTCTTTTCTGATCTTGAGATGATTCCATCTGCCAATATATACATGGAGGCATTTTCCTCCTTCACAGCGGATTAGGTAGATTAGTGATAATAATAGTAATAGCAGTGGTCTCACTAGCACTAGTCATAGAAGCAGAAAATAATAATTATAATGACAATGGTAATAGTTAAAATAGCCATCATTTCTACTGTTATCTCAAATTCTCTCAACAACTCTGCAAGGTAAAGATGCAAACAGATGTAGAAAGGGAGGCTTAGAGAAATTCAGTAAGTTGCTCAGAGTCACTAAGCAAGTTAGTGGTAAAGAAAGAATTTAAAACCAAATCTTTCTGATTTTAAATGATATGCTTTCTCCACTCCATCAACACTTCCACAGCAGAGGCTGCAGAAATGATTTTCTCAGTTCTGCTTTCTGAAATATTCCTGCTAATATAATTTAATATTCATGAACTAGTTCATGAGGTAATTTTGTAGTACATATAAATCACTAAAAAAGGGTTCATATTTTGAGGATTAGAAAATTGACTTTGAATCAACAAAAAGGGAATAAATATGAAATCTGCCAAGGTTAGTTTGAAATTTATCCTCTTTCATTTCATTGTATTGATTTTTTAAAATTAATTAATTTATTTTTGTTATGAATGTTTCTTCCTTTTCTCCCACTGATTTCCCATTCCCCCTCACGCCACTCCCTGTCCCCAGCTTTGTTGTCCATGACCATTGCTCATGCACACATGCGTATAAGTTCTGGGGTTTATCTCTCCCCTACCACCCCCGCTTCTGGGGATTGTTAGTCTGTAACCCACTTCCACGTCTCTGGGATTACCCAGTTCCTCAGATTGTTATGTTCATTATATTCCACAGATAATTGAGATCATATGATATTTGTCTTTCTCTGTTTGGCTTATTTTGCTTACGATAATACTTTCCACGTCCCTCTTTATCATCTCAAAGGATAAGAGAACTTTCTTTCTTACAGCTGCATAGTACTCCATTGTATATATGTACCACGGCTTTTTTTTTTTTCATTCGTCTACTGATGGACATTTGGGCTGTTTCCAGATCTTAGCTATTGTAAATAGTGCTGCTACAAACATGGGGGGTACATATATTCTTTCAGATTGGTGTTTCAGGCTTCTTAGGATATATTCCTAGAACTGGAATCATTGGGTCAAATGTAAGTTCAATTTTTAATTTTTTGAGGTAGCACCATATTGTTTTCCATAGCGGCTGCACCAGTCTGCAGTCCCACCAGCAGTGTATTAGAGTCCCCTTTTCTCCACACCCTCGCCAAAACTTGTTGTTTGATGATTTGTTGATGGCAGCCATTCTGACAGGTGTGAGGTGATGCCTCATTCTTGTTTTAATTTGCATCTCTCTGATGATTAGTGAATTCGAGCATTTCTTCATATGTCTCTTAGCCATTTGTATGTCCTGTTTGGAGAGGTGTCTATTTAGTTCCTCTGCCCATTTTTGAATTAGGTTCTTTGTCTTCCTATTGTTGAGTTGTATGAGCACTCTATATATTTTGGAAATTAACCCCTTATCTGATGTTTCATTGGTAATTATGCTCTGCCATACAGTGGGTTGCCTTTCAATTTTGATGGTTGTTTCTTTTGCAGTACAGAAGCTTTTGAGTTAGATGTAATCCCATTTGTTCATTTTCTCCATTGTTCTTGTTGCCATAGGTGATGTATCAGTAAAAATTCTGTAGCACATAATGTCTGAAATTGTGTTGCCTACATTTTTTTCTAGGATTTTTATGGATTCATGAGTCATATTTAAGACTTTTATTTATTTTGAGTTTATTCTTGTGTATGGTGTAAGTTGATGGCCTAATTTCATTTTTTTTTTTTGCATGTAGCAGTCCAATTTTCCCAACACCATTTATAAAAGAGGCTGTTTTTACTCCACTGTATGCTCTTACCATCTTGTCAAATATTAATTGAGCATATTGTCATGGGTCCATTTCTGGGTTCCCTGTGCTGTTCCACTGGTCTGTCTGCCTGTTCTTGTGCCAGTACCAGGCTGTTTTGATTACAGTGGCTTTGTAGTATAAGCTAAAATCTGGTAACGTGATCCCTCCCACTTTGTTCTTCTTTTTCAAGATCGCTGTGGCTATTTGGGGCCTTTTTTTGTTCCATATGAACTTTTGAAGTATTTGTTCTAGTTCTGTGAAGTATGTTGTTGGTATTTTGATGGGGATTGCATTGAATCTATAGATTGCTTTGGGTAGTATGGACATTTTAATGATGTAAATTCTTCCAATCCATGACCAAGGTATGTGCTTCCACTTATTTATATCTTCCTCTATTTCTTATTTCAATGGCCTGTAGTTTTCTGCGAATAGGTTCTTTAATTCTTCAGTTAAGTTTATTCCTAGGTATCTTAATTTCTTTGCTGCAATTGTAATTGGGATTGTTTTTTTTGTTTTTTTTTTTTGAGATTCTCTTTCTATGAGTTCATCATTGGTGTATAGGAATGCCATCGATTTCTTGACATTAATTTTGTATCCTGCTACTTTGCCAATTCATTTATTAAGTCTAGTAAATTTTTGACGGAGTCTTTGGGGTTTTCTACATGTAGAATCACGTCATCTGCGAATAATGACAGTTTCACTTCCTCCTTTCCAATTTGGATCCCTTTTATTTTTTCTTCCTTTTTGATGGCTGTGGCTAAGACTTTCAGTATTATGTTAAATAAGAGTGGTGAAAGTGGGCACCCTTGTCTTGTTCCTGTTCTTAAGGGAAATGCTTTTATTTTTTTCCCATTGAGTATGATGTTTGCTGTACTTATTTCATATATGGCCTTTATCATGTCAAGATATGATTCCTCTATTTCCAGATTGCTGAGCGTTTTTATCAGAAATGGGTGCTGGAGTTTGTCGAATGCTTTTTCAGCATCTATTAATATAATCATATGATTTTTATCTTTTATTTTGCTTATGTGGTGTACTACATTTATTGATTTGTGAATATTGTACCAGCCTTGCATCTCTGGGATCAATCCCACTTAGTCATGGTGAATACTTTTTTTGATGTATTGCTGGATATGATTTGCTAGTATTTTGTTCAGGATTTTGGCGTCTATGTTCATCAGGGATATTGGTGTGTAGTTTTCTTTCTTTGTAGTGTCTTTTTCTGGTTTTGGAATTAGAATCATGCTGGCCTCATAAGACGAGTTTTCAAATCTTTCTTCTTCTTGAATTGTTTGAAATTGTTTGAGGAGAATGGGTATGAGTTCTTCTTGAACATTCAATAAAATTCCCCCGTGAATCTGTCCGGGCCTGGGCTTTTGTTTGCTGGGAGAGTCTTGATTACTTCTTCAATTTCTTTTGTTGTTATTGGTCTGTTCAAGTTTTCTATCTCTTCCTGGTTGAGTTTTGAGAGATGATGTGTTTCTATAAATTTGTCCATTTCAGTTAGATTGTCGAATATGTTGCCGTATAATTGTTCATAATATTTGTTCACAATCCTTAGTATTTCTATGGTGTCACTAATTATTTCTCTTCTTTCTTTTGTGATTTTGTGTATTTGGGTTCTCTCTCTTTGTTTCTTTGTGAATCTAGCTAAGGGTCTATCAATCTTGTTCATCTTTTCAAAGAACCAGCCCTTTGTTTCATTGATCCTTTCAATTGTTTTTTCTGTCTCCATGTCATTTATTTCTGCTCTGCTCTTTACTATTTCCTTCCTTCTACTTACTCTGGGGTTTTCTTTTTTTTTTGCTTTCTTGTTCTTTAAGTTGTGATGTTAGATAGTCTATTAGAGATTTTTCTTGTTTCTTGAGGTAGCCCTGTAGTGCTATGAACTTCCCTCTCAGAACTGCTTTTGCTGCATCCCATATTTTGTGTGTTCATTTTCATTGGTTTCCAAAAAGTTTTTAATTTCTTCCTTGATCTCCATGGTAACCCATTCATTATTCAATAACATGCTATTTAGCCTCCATGTTTTCAAATGTCTTTGCATGTTCTTGTTGCAGTTGATTTCTAGTTTCATGCCATTGCAATCTGAGAAGATGCTTGATATGATTTCAGTCTTCTTGAACTTGTAGAGACTTAGTTTGTTCCCTAACATGTTGTCTATCTTTGAGAATGTCCCATGGGCACAAGAGAAGAATGTGAATTCTGCAGTTTTGGGGTGTAATTCTCTGTAGATATCTATTAAATCCTTTTTATCTAATGCTTCATTTACAGTCTCTGTTTCCTTGCTTTTTTTTTTTTTTTTTTTTCTGGAGAATCTATCCAGTGATGTCAATGGGGTGTTGAAGTCCCCTGCTATGATTGTACTGCTGTTGATTTATCCTTTGAAGTCATCCAGAACATTTTCAATATATTTTGGTGCTCCTACATTGGGTGCATATATGTTTACCAAGGTCATATCTTTGTGTTGGATAGATCTTTTCCATATTCTCTAGTGGCCAACTTTGTCTCTAATTATGGCATTCATTTTGAAATCTACGTTATCAGATATGAGTATTGCTACCCCAGCTTTTTATTTGCTTTCCATTTGCTTGAAAGATTTTTTCCCATTCCTTCACTTTAAACCTATGTGAGTCTTTTCTTGGGAGGAGGATCTTTTTTAAACAACATATATGTAAGTCATGCTTTCTTATCCAGTCAGCTACTCTGGGTCTTTTGATCCGAGCATTCAATCCATTTTCATTTAGGGTTATATTGATATGTACTTATTTATTGCCATTTTGGTTTATTGTGATTTTATTTTTCTTCCTGTTACTTCTACTTATTATAGCAGTTCTTTCAAAATTTCTTGCAGTGATAGTTTGGTGCTAATATATTCCCTTAGCCTTTTTTTTTTTTTTTTTTGGTCTGGGAAGATCTTTATTTGACCTTCCATTTTGAATTATAGCCTTGCTGGATAGAGTAGTCTTGGTTTCTGATCCTTGTTTTTCATGACCTTGATTACTTCATGCCATTCCCTTCAGGTCTGTAGTGTTTCTGTTGAAAAGTCAGCTGAGAGCTTTATGGGGTTTCCTTTGTAGGCATCTTGTTGCTTATCTCTGGCTGCCTTTAGGACTCTTCTTGTCTTTAATTTTTGGCATTTTAATGATTATGTGTCTTGGTGTGGGCCTGTTTCTGTTCTTCTTACTTGGGGCTCTCTGTGCTTCTTGAACTTGAATGCCTTCTTCCTTCACCAAATTAGGAAAGTTTTCTGTCACTATTTCTTCAAATATATTCTCTAACCCTTGACCATTTTCTTCTTCTTCAGGGACTCCTATGATAAAAATTTTATTACGTTTCCAGTTGTCCCACAGTTCTCTTAAGCTGTCTTCCTGTTTTTTAATTTTTTTTTTCCTTTTGGTTTTCTAATTGGTTGATTTTTTTCTACCCTGTCTTCGAATTCACTGATCCGGTCTTCAGCTTCCTCTACTCTGCTGGTTAGTCCTTCCAATGTGTTCTTAATTTCTGCTATGTAATTCTACATTTCCACTTGGTTGGTTTTCAATGTTTCTATATTTTTACTCATGGTGCTGATGTCCTTACTCATGCTGTTGAGCATCCTCAAGATTTTCTCTCTGAACTCTACCTCTGATAGTTTGCTTAGCTGCATTTCATTTATCTCATCTTCAATAGAGTTCTCTTGTTCTTTCATTTGGGATTTGTTTCTTTGTTTTACCATTTTGGCTATCTCAATGGGTTTTGGAGACTGCCAAAATTTCCCTGTGGGTGTTGGTGTTCTGCTATTTGTGGCTCCCTCTACTGGGTTTGGATGAGCCTGGGTGGGTCCACATTAAACACCGCTGTCAAGCCTTACTTTCCTGGGTAGATTTGCAAGCTCAGGAAAGGGTCAGTTATCCTCTAGCTTTTTCCTGGAGGCTAGTAGTCTCAGTTACTCGGTGCCTTGGAATATAGCCCTGGTATTCTGCATAAGCAGATTTCCAGAGGGTGGGATAGATGTTGGTTATTAATGAGGCTCAATTTGCATTTCTTTGCCTCACCTGGGGAAGGCTGAATCTCTGAGCGGGAGGTTGCTGCTTTTCCCCCAGCTCTGGGAAGGAGCAGACTGGACACTGTTTTTTTTTTTTTTTTGGCCACAACTCAGCAAAAACTCTGAGTGCCCTCCAAATCCCGGGTGTCCCCACAGATTTCCAGCCCATTCTACCCTTCCTCTGCCATAGCCCCCAGGTGAGTGGCTGTGGCTACTTTAGCGCTCTGTCTGGGCTCTCTGCTCTGTGGAGCAGGCTTTGTCTTTATTCCCCAAGGGTGTGGCTCACAGCTAAGACTGCTGCTGTTCCTGAGCTCCCAACCTGCCACCCTCTCAGGTCTCTGCAGATCCTACCAGTGTCCCTGGTTATATGGTCCTGCCCTGCTGCATTTCTGTTGTTTTTTTTTTTTTTTTCTGAGGATTTGTGTTTATTTTAGATGTAATTTCTGTTTAGTTCTGGGACATTGTCTGTGTAGCTTCCATTCACCCTGCCTCCATTTTCACATCCTCTATGCCTATCTTGTGCACAGCTGGTTTTGCAGGGGCCTCTCTGGTGCCCCTGCACCCTGCAGGTCTTGCGGGTAACTGGATCGCACAGTCCCTGCTGGGTAGCACAGGCCTCTCTTGTGTCCCCCTCCCCCACACCCTGCAGTCCAGTAGGCAGGCAGCTGGATCACACCAGTCCCTTTTAGGCTCTGGCTGCCCACCACTCTTGTGGGCTACTGGGTCACAGAGGCCTCTCTGGTGCCCCCATATTCTGCAGGTCCTGTGGTCGGGCAGCTGGATCGCACCAATTCCTCTTGGGCTCAGACTTCCCACTGTTTTTGTGAGCTGCTGGACTGCACAGGACTCTGTGGAGTTCCAAGTACCACCACTGATGGCTGGGGAATGCTACTGTCCCGTGGGGCTCAACTCCTGCTCAGCCTTTGCTGTAGTGTTTGGGGGTGGGTCTCAGCTGCTGGTCTGTGCTTCTGTTGCCTGGGGATGGATGTCTGCTCCCCAGCCTCTGTTGCTGGAAGCATATCTCAACTCTGATTGGGCTGCTACTGTGGGGGATGGTGCTGGGCTCCCAGCTGTCCACAGCTTCTGTGACCAGCACCTTGGGAGCTCCACTACTGTGCACTAGTCTGTGCTGACACAGAGTGTCCACTGGTCCGATGGTGCCAGGTGTGCTGGTGGGCTCAGATTGCTGGGCCCTAGCTGTTCCCACTGCCTCCTCCCAAGATCTTCCAAAATCGTGGGACCTCCCTGTAGCGCAGGGAGAAGCACCCTGAAGAGCCACTCACTGTGGTAGACCGCTGCTCCAGTCCACAGCACAGGAACCTTCTTCTCAGCGTCTTTGCACTGGAGGAGTTTGGTCATCCACCTTCAAGTCCACTCACACTCTCTCACACACTAGCTGAGTCTCTCACACACTCACCCTCCCTCCGGTCCTGTCTGCAGCCATCTTTCGTGTCATTTTTGTCTCCTCTTTCATTTTAAATTCTAAGAGGTATTGAAGAATACAAACTACTGACCTTTGAGAAACATCAAAAATCCCATATACATCCTCAGTTTTGTTTAAATGACTTTGACAAACCATATCAGTGGGACTCTTTGAAGGCTTTTCATTCATTTAGCTTAAATATTTCTATTATTATGAAGACTGATTGCATTTGGCATCAAAAACAAACAAACAAAAAACAAAAACTTCTGAAGCAAGACTTAAGATTAATTTAGAAAGGCACTGTGGGGTGCCAGAAAGTGGTAGAAAATAGCATTGTATTAGATAAAACCTCAGCTACTCTACTCCCAAACTATGTCTTTGGACACACAAATTAATTTCTTTGTGTTCTGCTTCCTCATGTACAGAATGGGAGGATCAGATTGCATGCTCTTCAAAGTTTCTTCTAGCTCTTATCCACTGTTGAAATTACTTATAGTTGGCAAATATTACTGGGTAAATCACAGTCTACATGGCTAGAACTTTAAGCAAGTTGAAAGTAATTAATTAATTGTTTTTAAAAACCTCCAAAAATTGGAGAATATTGGTTTACAAAACAGGACAAATGTATGCTATCTCTTGCGGAGACTCAAAAAAAAAAAAAAATATTGTCTATCTCTCCAGCATCTTTCTTCCCTACCTCCCAGACTTACATGAACCAGGTAGTGCAATGGGGTATACCTGCATGCTTGCAATAACCAATGCAGCAGCAACTAGCATAGTGCCTTTGCAGAGAAGACATTCAGAAAAATCTTCCTTAAATTGTGTTAAAATGAGAAACAGCAAGAAAGAAAGTTGTGCAAACCATACAGCACAAGGGAAGGCAAGCCTTTGGGGTTCTTACAGTAACAAGTAAAGGTATACAATTGTGAAGGATTTCAGTTGGGAAACCAATATCTAATGTCCAAAATCTGAACCTTCTTTGTCACTTAGGAAAATTTATAACTCTTTCATTGTGCATGTTCCCATATGTTCCAAGAATATGTTATTTTTCCTGATATTCAAGGCTCTCCAGTAATCAAATCTACTTTACCAATCAAACACTAGCTCTGAGTGTTTTCTAATGTATTTCTGTGACATCACATAATCATTAAACTTGAGAATGCATGGATTATAAACTTAGGAATCAGAAATATCAACCTTCAAATTCCAATTCAGTCCTTTATTAGCTGTGTGACCTTAGGCAAATTTCTTAACCTCACTGAGTCTTAATTTCCTCACCAGTTAAAGTAATAACACCTATTTTATAGGGCTTGTGTGAAGTTATCATTCAATGAGATAATAAATACTATAATAATAGTAGCTATAATTTATTGTGACTCAACTATGTAGCAGGGTGTATACTCCTTTGATTGTACCACACTTAGGGAGTTGTACTCTTTTGGGGAGGAGACATCAAACTAAGAATTCAGGAAAAAGTATCCAGAGGATATGAAGACAGTTGCAAGTTTAGGCAGGAAGTCTTCTAGAATGACAAGCAAGATTAGATGTCAATTTTATCTCAATAAACCTGGCAGGGGCATGGCCAGTAAGTGATGGGTATCTCAACAGCAGGGTATGAGCATACACCAGAAGTCTAGGGACAGGCCCCATGCAACAATCCAACTTCAGCAGACTTTTAGTAAAATTTGAGGAGATATAGCAAAAAGTTTGCCATCTCAATTTTATCTTCCTTTACCAAAGTATATAAAAGACTTAGAAAATTGAAAGAGTCTGAAAGGAAATTTAGAATAACTTATTCTTAAATGTGGGATTGGAATGGGGAACAGACATAGTTGCTGTGTGGTCTTGGGGAAGTCACGTAACTTCTTGGGTCCAAGTTTCGTTATCTATATATTGGGTCCTCCACTTTTGGGGCTGGGGTAATGCTTAGAAATAAATATGTTTAAAGTGATTAATATGGGTGCCAGGCATACATAATAAATAGTGACTGTAGTTATTATGGCATTAAATATATACCTCAAGTTCTGAGCAATTCAAATGTCAGCTAAATGTAGGATGTCATCCACACACATCAGCAAAAATACAGGTACAAAAATCATGCTTGATATTTAATTTGATGAGATTTGGAAGAATTTATAACAACTAGCTTTCTTACACTGTTGTGATTCTGGAAAAAATGTGTAACATAGGGCCTAAGAGCTGCAGTTTGCATTGATCTCCTATAGTAATCATCAGTCGCCTCACACAATTTATTACTTAATTTTATCCTACCCTATGTAACATGAAGACAATTCAAAAATTTATCTCTCTCCTAGAATTCTCCCTGAATGCCACACTCATATATCCAACTGCCTAGTCAACATCTCCTCTAGGATATCTAATGGATGTCTCAAATAAAACATGGCCAAAACGGAACTCTTGAATCCAGCCACAAAATCTTGCCTTCCTCAGTCTTCCCCACTTAGTAAATAGCACTACTGTCTACTTCATTATTAAAACTGAAAACTTCAGAATCACCATGAGAAAGTTCAGTCATTTCTACTACTACAACATCACTTGAATCTGTCCACATTTCTATCTATAGTACCAGTATTCTGGTCTAAGCCACCATCATCTTTGAGATGCTATACTAATAGCCTTTAAACATGTTTCCCTATCTCCTTCCATCTATTCTCCATAGAGAATCCAGAGAAATTTTTTTTAATTTTGTTTACTGCAAGGCAAAAACGATGTGAAATTTGTGTACTTAAGATCATTCAGTAATCTTCATCCTGCTCTTGGGATAAAGACCAAAACCTATAAGACACTATCTTATCTGGTCCTTGTCTACCTTTCTAATCTCATTTTGCCCCACTCTTCCCACTACTCTCTATCATCCAACCACACTGCTCTCCTGTTCCCTAAGCATGCAAAGATATTTGGCACCTCAAAGCCAACGCATGCTATTCCCTCTGAAATGTTGTTTTGCCCACCCTTCACCTAGATGGCTTTTTCTTAACCTTCAGAGTCGCACCTAAATGTTATTTTGCTTCAAGTAGATCTTGGCATTAAATATATACCTAAATATATACATATTCTTCCAAAATGCCATATTTAATGCCCAATGATCAAATATAAAATAAGGGCCACCTACCTCTCAGTTAGTCTGTGTTATTTTCCTTTTTATCACTTATTGTCATTACTAATTTATATACTTATTTGTTTAATCTCTATCTATTCCCTCCTCCCATTACACTATAAATTCAATTAGGACAAAAACCAGGTCCTGTTGTTGTTGTTGTTATTCACCTCTACTCAACAAGCATCATGCGTACTTGACAAATGTTAAAAGAATATCAAATATATTAATTGTGGAGTGAGGGTTGATAATCAATGTATATGATAATAAATACCTGTTTACTTGTCCTAAATGTCATTTTTACCTTTTACCTCCCTCCCATACTAGTCAGGTGGTAAATTAAATAACAACATGAAGATAATTATACTGGCACAAAATACAAGGATATAGATACTTACAGATGTTTCATTTTAGGAGCAACGGGGATTGGGTAATTAAATTATTATTTAAAATGCTTTTTATCGCCCAGCCAGTGTGGTTCAGTGGTTAAACATCAACACATGCACCAAGAGATCACTGGTTCAATTCCTAGTCAAGGTACATTCCCAGGTTGTGGGCCCGATCCCCAGTGGGGGACATGCAGGAGGTGGCCAATTGATGTTCTCTCTCATTGATATATCTGTCTCTCTCTCCCTCTCCCTTTCTCTCTCTCTAAAAATCAATAATGAAAAAAAATGCTTTCTATCATAAAAAAGTAAAGCCTAATTATTTCTCATGCAACTTTACTTTTTAAATTGATTTTAGAGAGAGGGAGGGAGAGAGAGAGAGAAACGTCCATGTGAAAGAGAAACCTTAATGATTGGTTGCCTCACACATGTTCCTCGAATGGGGATCTAACATGCAACCTGGTATGTGCCCTGACCAGATCAAACCCACCACCTTTTGGTGTACAGAATGATGCTCCAACCAATGGAGCCACACCAGCCAGGGCCGTCATGCAACTTTTAAGCCAGAGTTTATAGTGAAGCTATGATGCTCTGACCATCAAAATAGAGCAAACAACTTAGGTTATCAACCCAATCTCTTTTGAACATTATTATTACTACTTTTCCATCTCATTTCTTCAGAATATAGCTGGAGAGAGTTATCAGACACTATAGGTAGGCTCTGATGCAAAGTATTCAACACACACACACACACACACACACACAGCACCTAAATTGACTCACAGGAAATTGATTAAGTGACTACTATATCCCAGACAAACAAGTGGGTATTTTTTCTAACCAGTCAGTGAAGATCAAGGCCATTTACCTAAAAAAAGAATCAACTTTCTGTGCCTACAAACCCATGCCTATGCAGCTCATCACTTAGGCTTTTGCATCTGGTACTTCCCAGTTGTTCCTCAGGATCCCTACCTGAGGATAGTGCCAAATCACAGAGATTTCTAGCTATATAAAGTACTTCTGGTATCAAGAAATTATTTATGAACTTGAACTGATTATTTATTTTCCTATTTGACAGTCAAAGTAGGCTATTTAACTGTCATTATAACCCACCAGTGATGAATCACAATGACATAAGGTATTGATGGACAGGAAAAGGCTGCTTTCTCTAATATGCTGATCTTTAGGAGCAATTTCTACCTCAGCTTTGTCTTAGCAGCCTTTGCTCACACATTACTAAAAATGTCTTGCTACTGGCAAAAGCTCATTTATACAAACAACGATTTTTGATTTGATCACCTTAATTGACAAATTATTCCACATGATAGCATCTCCTTGAATAAAATAGTTTTTCCTACAACACTTATGTAAGCAGCCCTTTGCTTGAGTTTTTCATAGCCCCTGGTAAACTTCTTAATTCTTAAAAGGTGTCCTCTATAAATGAAGCACCTTATTTAAAGTAGCTATTTGTCTTAGACAATTTGTCAGATTATCTTCTTGTGGTAAAATGGCTGTGAGGTCATCTTTGCAATGTTTCCAGTAAAATAATAATGATGAAGATAATGATAATAATCATAATAATGCCATCTATTGAGTACCTACTATTTCCTAGACACCATTATAAGTGTTTTTCATATATTAACTTCACTCAACACAACAACACCTCGCCATTTTGCAGGGGAAAAAAAAAATGGTTCATAAGTGTAAATTATTCCCCTGGCCAGTTTGGCTCAGCAGTTAGAGCATCGGCCCATGCACCAGAGAGTACCAGGTTCGGTTTCCACTAAGAGCATGTACCTCGGTTGTAGTTTGTCCCCAGGTCCGGTTGGGGTTGTGTTGGTGGCAACCACTCAGGGTGTCCCTCTCACATGGATGTTTCTCTCTCTCTCTCTTCCTCCTCCTCTCCCTCCCACTCTGTCTGAAGATAAATGTAAAAATGTCCTCGGGTGAGTGTAAAAAACAGAAGTGTAAATTATTTTTCTCAAAGTCATACAGCTTAAGTCAGAATAAAGAATTGCATCATGTTTTCTCTAGTTATGAAGCAGGGTCCAAAGAAGCAAATCAAGTTTTCCAAGTGTTCCATGGGTCTTGTCTTAGAATCAAATTATTTGTGCATGGCCGGTGTGCTCAGTGGTTGAGCATCAACCCATGCACCAAGAGGTCAATTCCTGGTTAGGGCACATGCCCAGGTTGTAGGCCAAATACCCTGAGGGGGGGGCATGCAGGAGGCACCAAATTGATGTTCTCTCTCATTGATGTTTCTCTCTCTCTCTCCCTCTCCCTTACTCTCTCTCTAAAAATCAATGAAGGGAAAAAAATTTTTTATCCTCACCCGAGGACATTTTTTTTAGTTTTTTATTCAGATAGACTGGGAAGGAGAGAGAGAAAGAGAGAGCGAGAGAGAGAGAAACATCGACGCAAAAGAGACACATGGAGTGGTTGCCACCCGCATGACCCAACCAGGGCCTGGGACAAACTGCAACTGAGGCACATGCCCTTAGTGGGAACTGAACCTGGGTCTCTCTGGACCGCAGGCTGACTCTCTAACTACTTAGCAAAACCAGCCAGGGCAAATTTTTTTTTTTTTTTGGTATGTGCCTCTAGCTGGAACCGAACCTGGGACTCTCTGGTCCGCAGGCAGATGCTCCAACCGCTGAGCAAAACCATCCAGTGCTAAAAAGTTTTTGTTTAGCTAAAATTGCTTTATATATATTTCTGAGAAACATCTTCCTCTAGATATTTTTCAAGATATTTTCTCATCTTTCTATATATAAGAAAATTAGTTCTAGTCAAATCAGATCATAGTACTATGAGCAATGTAGTTTTATAAGCATTTACTACTGAAAGGGGCTTAGGCTTTGAGAAAACAATAACAACTTCAATCTTCATTTCAGCTTTATCATTTAGTTGTTGTAGAACATTGAGAAAAAAATACATAACTTCTCTGACTTTCAACTTCAACATCTATAAAGTGGAGCTAAAATGATATAACACCTCACAGATTTTGACATGCTTAAATGAGATAATATATGTGAAAACATAGAGCTCTGCTACAAGCTTCATAATTGTATGTTACATCTAACTGTTAAGGTAAAACTTTGTATGGGATACAATGGCTCCTGGAGGACATTAATCTATAGTAATATAAAAACCTAAACAAAGACCATCTCTAAGATAATTAATTGTAAATTAGCACCAGAGAGTGTAGTGAAAACTTTTGCAAAATTGCCAAGACGATTTAGAAGAAACAGGTTATTGTAAAATAAGGTTAATCTGTGAAGAATTCATGAAGGAAGTACAGAAGTGAAAATCTGTTTTGGTAAAGAGGAGTTAAAGGTTATGAAGCAAGCAAGCAAGCAACAAGGAAAGGAACTAGTGGCATTTACTGAGCACTGTTGTGTGCATAAGTTATACAGGTAGTTTGTAGCAGGTTGCTTTAAGAGTAAGATTTGGGAACAAATGTGGCTTCAAATCCTAACTTCACCACATAGTAGCTGTGTGATCATAGACAAGTAGCCTGTCCTGTCTGAGTCTCTATTTCTTCCCTTATAAAATAGGGAAAATAACACCAACCTTCCAAGGTTGTGAATTTTGACTTATTGTAAAGTATAATGTCTGACTCAATAAATGGTGGTTCTCTAGCATCTGTTCCACTCTATTGAATTTATTTCATGGCTGCTCTCCCGACACACCAAGCTCCTAGTTTGAATTCCTTTAGAAGGGTGTTTGATAAAATATTCTCAGCTTGCTTAAACCACTGCTTTCAGGTTGTGGGAGAGGAAGGTAGCTGAGACTCTCACAAATAAAAATAATGGACCCAGGAGAATCTGTGCCCATGAATCTCAGGGGCCTACAAACCTAGGTGTCACAATGTAATTCCTTCCCAAGAAACCCCTCCTCATCTTTAATTAAAGCCAGAGAAGTCAGCCAAGCAGTGAATGATCACCTCAGGTGCTGGAAGAGAGCAACTGGAGCAGAACTGGCCTGAATTGAGCATGTTTGTCATATCCTGCTGTCACATGCTCTAACTTGTTCACCCTTAGCCCTGCAAGCAGGTCTCCTACACAGCTACTTGCAAAATAAACCCACAAGAATGAATGTTCTCACAGTCCCTGACTTTGCAGAGAAGCAAGACTATCTTTCTATTGATGGGACAGTTAATAGTGTTTGCTCAGCTCCCTATAGGGCATAGAAACATGATACTAACATTTTCCTAGGCCAGAGACTGAAAATCTCTTTGACTGTGGTTGTCACCAACAAGGTTAATGGATAGCCCTGTGTCATAGGTTGTGGCAGAGGAAGGAAAATAAGGAAGAGAAAGGAAAGAAAAAATAAGAGTGGTAGAAAAAGAAGGAACACTCAAGACCCTCCTCCACTAATTTTAAGCAGGCTTTTTTTATCCCTCCTAGTCCCCCAAGGTCATGAGTAGAGTTGACCTTGTTTCTAGAAGGAGCAAGCAATCACCCTGAAGGGTATGAATTGTGACACTCTGGGAATGACCATACATAGGCACTGTAAAACTGCCAGAAATTCCCACCGTTAGTCATGACTATGAGTTACAGAATTGAAATATCTATTAAATTGCAAATATGTTAGCTGAGAAGGGAAACATTTTCAGCCATTATCAGTCATTAATTCTTTATCTCATTGAGGTATTACATCAGCCCCAGCAGAAAGCAAGAATCTGAGATGGCCTACAGAGAAGGCAGGATATTAGGACATTTAAGAGTCCAAGAAAGGACAAATATGTCTTTCAAGGTAGGCTGGATAGACTAGGAAAAGCCAGGGTCATCCAGTTAGAAAGAGGAAAGCATAGGAGGAAAGGCAAATGAGCTGCTGCAAGCAAGTTCTGGTCATGAGATTTCTGTACCTGCGACTATGCAAAAGAATAGTCAATTATGAAATGCATAGCCAGTCATGTGAAAGTTCCCATAATGTAGCCAAGAACTGTTGACTGCTGAGAGCTATCCACATTAAGTCACACAAAATGTATAAAGGAGATACATTCTCATGTGATAATCAGGACACCCACATTCAGATCATGTTACCTGGCTGCTCAGAGAGAACATGAGGAGAGGGAACATATGCCAATGATATTTTCCCATAGGTACTTCACATCACACTACTTCAGGGTAGATTCAAGGCAGGTGATTTATCCCCATGGCTCTTCATTTCTCTGTAACACTTGAGACCAACTTGCTTCATCATCTAAACCTCTCTTCTCTGTAAGGTGATCAATTTGTCAATGTCCCTCTGGTAATATGGCATCCATAAATTTTGCCCTTCGCTCTCTGTTGGATCGACCAGTCTATTGAATGGTGTAATTAATTAGGATACCTTCTGAGCACTGTTCTTTCTTTGTCTATTAACGGCTTTCCAGGCCACTTAAGGGTTCGTTTTTTCCCCGCTTTCTGCCAGAGACGGAAACAGTGGAACAGAGTCTGAATCAGAAACTTCCTCAATCCTTTAAGACAAAATCCGTAGTCAGGCAGACTCCTCACCCCCAGCAAGTGAATTTATCCTACAGGTATGTTTTATTTGCTCTACACAGTGTTCTACAAGTCAGGAATTTCCACATAAAATCCAAACTTCTAGTATCTCTTCTAAATGAGAGGGACTAGCATTATTGGATCCTCAGTCTCACATGACAGCAATCAGCTAGGACTAAGTCATGTTGTTGAAATTCTTCAGCTTGCCCTTCCCTGTTCCCTTGTATACCCACTCAGATACATGACCTACCTGGTTTCTAGAAGCATTTAAGTACTGATTGATTAGGGAACTATCCCTTTTATAGGAATAGAACTTGAATTTTTTTAAGTAGCAGGTTATTTCTGAGATTCTTAGAACTAAGCTCTGGGGTCACCAACTTCAGAGTCTCCTGGGGTTTCATCTCCTCTTCTTCTCTCTCAGAAGCCAGAATCAGGAGACTATGGACAGAATAACAGTGAGATATGACAGGAAAGCATTGTGCTAGGGATCAGAATATTGGAGTTCTAGTTCTGGACATGCTAGTCACCAGCTGCCACCTCAGGAAAAATGGTTTAAACATTCTGAGCCATAGTTTGTTCTGCTGAAAAATACAAATAATAATAGTATCTTTGCTGCTGACTCCATAAAGCTATGTGAAAAACAGAATGAGATACCAGAAGTGAAAGTGTTTTGAATTTATAAAGTACTCTACAAACACAAAACTTTCTTACTTGTACCTAAACAAAGCATTTAACAATAAAATAAGCACACAACAGATCCAAGCTATATATAATGTTTGGATACCTACTACATGTTCTGCACTTGGGGAGATAGAAAAGAAATGGTCAACAAATATCTGTCCTTAAGGAGCTTATAGGCTATTTGAGAAAATAAGATACCCTGGATGCCTTGCAACAAAGAAAACTTTTTAACTTTGACCTAGTAGATAAACACATTGTCACAGAACCTCTGTCCATTCCCCTCCCCTCTTCTTCTTTCTCTCCTAAAAATGACCATTAAAATATCTTAGAGCCCAACTGGTGTGGCTCATTGGTTGAGTGTGGACCCCTGCACCAAGAGGTTGCTGGTTTGATTCCAGCAGTCAGGACACATATCCAGGTTGTGGGCCAAATACCCAGTTGGGGTGGGGCATGCAGGAGGCAACCAATCGATGTTCCCTCTTATAGATGTTTCTTTCTTTCTGTCCCTCTCCATTTCTCTCTCCAAAAATCAATCAATCAATCAATCAATAAAAAAAAATTAAAAATATATCTTAGAAGTGGAGCTCCACAAAACACAGTTTGGAAAACACTATTTTAATGAATAAATTTACATTTTTCACAGGTTCCAGAAGCAATGTAATTTTGTCCTTACCTCACTTCATTCACAACCACGTTAGAAACTTGGATCCTGAGTACCTTGTTACACAGAATAAGCACTGATTTATGTGTTGATTAGTCTTTATCAACTGAATCAACATCATTTAACTAGACAATTCAACATTGCTTCACTTTCACTTGCTCAAAATCATTGTCATAATTTCAATTAACCTCTTTGGAATCAATTTTTTCTCAATATGGATTTTCATATGAATAGAACAAAATGTCAACAAAACATAAAGTTTAGAAAATTCCTTCATACATTCTTGCTTTTCCTGGTGCTACAATTTTCCTTGGTTTTCTTCTAGCACATCCTTAACTCATTTAATTCTGTGTCCCATTTCTACCAATCTGATCAAAGTTGCTCACTGAGAGCAAATTATTAAGCTCTAAAATGTTGAGTGTATCCTTTTCAGGGGTATCTAAATTCCATTAGAAAATTATTAAAGACTGAAAAGAGAATGTAAAAAACAAAACAAAACAAAAAACATATGATGGAATGATGGGCTTTGTCATCCATATTTTGTAGAGAGCTTTTAATATACATTAACACTCTGGGGGGCCCCTATCATGTTTTTATGTGGTTGTTGAATTAGATATCACTTCTGTTGTATTACTACTATTTAATCAAAATCTCCACTTCTATTTACTTCCCAACTTTCCACCATATCCCTATGTTCTACTATTTTTTCCTACACCCACTCTCATCCCAATGTCTCAGCATTAGCAGTAGAGACACAAAAAAACAAAGAACCAAGTCCATAAAAAGTCTGTTTTCAAACTTGATGTGAAATTGTTTCCTCTGTGTGTAAATAACTGTCATTCTCCATACCAGAGGAAATTATTCTAAGAAGCTATGCAGCCTAAAAGACGCCTGCAACAACACACTACCAATTACTTTTAGCTTTGCAAAGTGAAATTAAAAGCACTGTCTGCATTTAAACATCTTCACCAAAGACAGATCCCACTGTCCACTTTGCAGTTTTACCAAGTTTTACATGTCCATATTACTTTGCTAGTATTGCTTAATAGTAACCCAGCAGTAAATCTTTGAGACATATCCATAGAATGAACCTTTTTTTTTCAGCCATGGTGGTCAGACACCAGTGGGTTAAGAGATTATCCCTAGTGTTTTAAAAATCCCAAATCAAGAATTCTAAAGCTCTCAACAATAGCCAGGAGGGGTATTATTTGCATATTCGCCTAGGGGGCAGATAGGTTGTGTTTTTGTGGTTTTTTTTTTATTTTTTATAAATAGCTAATATGCATTTCTTGCATTTCTTAAAAGGTGCATAAAATCATGCATTTGTAAATGATTTGCTAGGTGAATGGTGAATTATCTTCCAAATACAGTTAATTAGTGCTGGCTTCCTGCTTGTGTTAGAAGCCTCTATACTTTATGTCAGCCTTTGACCTTCTCAAGGTAGATAGTCTCCTTTAATCCCAGAAGACTCTATTCCATTAGTTTGCCCACATTTCACTCCTCTTCTCCTCCTTCCATTATCACCTGTTCTACATTCTCATCATCATATGACCAACCTTCTCTTCTCTTTTTATCACTTCAACTAGCCCTCTACACAAAATACAATGTGAGAATAAAAGAAAAAGTATCTATAAAACAGCATGTAGCTACCTAAAATATGCTGTGGTAAATAAAACTGTTAGCTGTTGGTGCCTTTACCAAATGACCTGAACATACCATTGCACATGTCTGTTTCCCTACTAATCTACAGCCTTCAAAGGAATAAAAATAAATTTCTACAATAACATTAAACAGGTCTGCTATGATTTATATATTAAAAGTATTCTAGGAAAATTGCACTTCAGTTAAATCTTATTTTAATGTAGCAGGAAAGCTGACTATTTAAAGAAACCTTATGATAAATTATTTTATATGGAAAAATAATTTCATAAAAACAATGATTGTCTTCTAATTCATCAGTATTGAATATCTGGATCTTCTTGTAACTCATTTATTTAAAGCAAGTATCAGCTATACACTTTAAGAGAACACTTGTTTTACAAAAGAAATATTTTTCAGATTTATAAATTTAAAAAGAACAGTCAATAACATAACCTTTTAAAACTCATAGACTCAAAATATAGTATTAAAGAATCTCTAATCTACATAATTTTGTAAGTAACTAATCTTACAAATTTCATATCAAAATTCCTATCTTGCGCCTGAATATTGCTAAACTCAAAACAAATATGAGTGGATTAATCTTTAAATAATTCCAGCCTTATATTTTGAATAGTGAGAGGAAAATCCATTAATTGCTATTTAATACTGAGCATATAATGCAGTCTAACATAAAATATTACAGATAAAAATAAACCTTTACAAAAAAAATATTCAACTTTTATACCAAGAAGTCATTTTGTTTCTATATCAAGCAGAATATTTGAATGTGTGGCAAAAAATGGGCCACATACTAAACCTGACAAGCTCAGGGAAGGCCCAAGTGGGGGTCTTACAAACTCAGAGACCTAAAATAACAGCAAATGATGGTCTGAAATGAAAACATCCTAATTAAAAGCAAGACATGGCAGGTTGTCATGTCCAGGCCAGTATCTTTCTTGACAAAGGCCAATCTTTACCTTAATTGAGCCTGTGTATTATCTTTTTGCATCTAAGATGACATGCCTTTGGAATGTCAGAGTAATTTCTTTTTGCCAAACCCCGAAGGGCACAATCTCCCACCAAAGCAGAGACCACAGAACCCTTCATTGATATCTTGTTCCCCAAATAATTTCTTTATGTGTTATAAATATTAATTGTTAATTATTCTATACCCATCAATGTAAAAGAAATATGTGCCTATCCATTTTACTTTTTATCCAATCTCTGAGACTTTACCACTTCTCTTTTGCCTGCCTCCCTAATCTACCACCAATGGATTTCATGTATCCTTCTTCAGTCTTCTGCTTTGATTTTAGTGTTTAAAATATGGTGCAAAACTGCCATTTTCTGGAGCATTTTCTCAATCCACTGAAATTTTGCTTCCCAGCAATTGTCATCAGTTTGGCTCAAATAAACTCATAAAAAAATCTTACACATTTGCATGTTCCTTGTGTCATTTACTTGAGGTAGTGCAGCAGGAGTCCAAAGAAGCCCACCCAGGACCATCTTGCAGACTCAGACCTGTGATAGGTACCAGCAGGGGCTCACTATACCCTACCAACTCCTTGCTTTGCATCAGGTAAACTTGTGTGAAGTTTTTCTCAGAATTCCAGACCTCCTTGTTTTAAGGTAAGAGACCCTGACTTCATTTGTGCTATATATTTTTTTAAATTCTCTTAGTGGAACTAAAAGATAAGGGTTCAGATAACCCAGGCTAAACTTAATAGTTGAGATAATTCAGCACAGGAGGAAAAAATAGGTTAGTGCTTGAATAAATATATAAACTTAAAATTGATGCAAGATAATTTTGAATTATTTTTTAGCACACAACACATACTCAGTAATTCTTTATTTAAATGATAAGTGAACATATTACTATTTCAGTGGTTAAGTTTGTTTTATACACACACTCCCTTGACAGGTTTCCCTTGGTGACTAAGAATCTTTCCTTATTTTCATGACAGCTCTTAGAAACTTGGGTGAAACAATTTGGAGCCTATGAAAATTAGTTTTCAGGTGTGTGTGTGTGTGTGTGTGTGTGTGTGTGTGTGTGTGTACTAACAGACAAACAAGGGAATCAAACCTATGACTTTGACTTATTTAGCACCATTCTCTCAGCTACTCTTTCTCAAAGCATGATACTTAAAAAGCATGCAACAAAGCAACCTGGACAAAAAGGCAAATTCCCAGATGATGCACTAAATTAGAATCTGAGGAATCTGGGAATATGTATCTAAAGAATTTTATCTTCATCCTACCTGGGTTTTTCCACATGATTCTGATGCACACTACAGTTGGACAACCTCTAGGAAGTTGAGTTCAGGTAAAATTTTAAAACCATAGTCCAGCTACACTGAAAGTTTGGGGCAAGCAAATTAACACCTTATACAATACACAAAATAAGTATCTCTAACTCTGCTTTTCCAGATTCTAAAAAGAAACTAAAGAAGCAAATGTGGTGTCACTATTACAAATTAGATGGAAGCATAAAGAGGTTTAGTGTTTACTTTATTCTAATCTAATTTAAGAAAACCTCAGCCAAATGTTACAAACTTTAGTAAATGATTCCCAAATGGAAGAGCTCTGTAAGCATCTGATAAGGATTGTATGCCTATGGTCAAAGTGATGATGCTGCAAGGATTTGTGCACTGTCAAGTCACTTATTAATGGTACATCACTGCCTGTGATTAATTCTTCTGGTTGAATAAGGCAGATCTTTGCTATTTGGAATTGGCCCAATATGGTAGTTATTTTAAAAACTCATGGGGAAAGAACATGCTAAGTTCTAATCAAAAGAATAATTTAAACCTTCACAGAAGATACTCTACAAATTAAGACTAAGAAGTAAAACTGTAAAGCATTAGGATAGAGAGTGAACTAAAGTGTACATATTAATTTCTAATACAAATGTTTTGTATTTCTTGTATTAGCATTCAGAATTTCAAAATAGACAAAAATACCAGTTGACTCTCATGTATAAAAGTCCTAATTAAACATATGATTTATAGCAATGCACTTACTGAGCAAGCGCTGTCATTAATAGACAGATTTTAACATTATTCCAAATGCTGAATATTGCTAGATATAAACATAAGTAATACAGATGGAAATGTGTATTCCTAACATCAGTGAGAGTATGATATAATTAACCGAGTTAATGTCAACATTAGATGGCTAAATAGGTAATGTGCAAGTGTATTAGTAATAAGTTAATTAATTCAATAAAAATTATAATTGTCAGAATAATGTCAAATTTTACCATGCCTTAGATTTTATCCACAATACTAATTTATGTGTACTTACACACACATACACACACACACACACACACACACACCCCTAAAACATATATAAGAAGAAGAAACTAATCAAGAGTGGTTGAGGAAAAATAGCAGTTAGATTTTTTGCCATACAATTTTTTAGGGTCCATCACATACCATAACATTTATGGTATCAGGTTCTGTCCTATGTCTTCAAAAATTAATTTTGAACATTCTCCACCAGGTAGAAATATCCTGAGTTTCTCTCTTCTACTATGTGTAGAACTACTAGTTTATGCTTCAACTTTACTTCAGATTTCAAACATACACATGCATGCCATTCTTTTGAAGTTGCTCCATTTAAGAATCACTAGTGGTCCACAATAACATCACTCATTATTAATAAATTTGTATAAATTATATTTGGGATGTAGTGTAAGAGTTCACTCTAAAAGCCCAACAGAACCTTATTCTGAGGGAGCCTTCACACAAACAAATTATACATATGAGTTAAGTCAGCATTCTAGAATGCTTCCAGTATATCTTTTCTGAGATGTTTAGTAACAATCACTTATATTTTGATTAAGAATCTTTCATAGCCCTGGCCGGTTTGGCTCAGTGGTTAGAACATCGGCCTGCGGTCTGGAGAGACCCAGGTTCAGTTCCCGCTAAGGGCACGTGCCTCGGTTGCAGTTTGTCCCTAGCCCTGGTTGGGTCGTGTGGGTGGCAACCACTCGATGTATCCCTTTCATGTTGATGTTTCTCTCTCTTTCTCCCTCCCACTCTATCTGAACAAAATATCAAAAAATGTCCTCAGGTGAGGATAAAAAAACAAAAACAAAAACGAATCTTTCATAAAGGCAGAAAACAAATAAACATCAATTGGGTCATTGTTCCCTAAATTAATTGTTCATATTCTGCATATAGCTTATCAGTACAACTTTTTAATAGCAAGCTTCTCAACTATTTGATTTGAAGCCAATTATAAATTCACAGCAAGTTGGCTCTTTGTAGAAAACTTGAATTTCTTTCCATACAAAATTAAACTTAAAATCTCACTTTCCATAAGTTAGAAGAACCAATTCCTACCTGTAACTTTCAATTCGGTTGTTCGTCTTACAAGTTTTCCTTCATATTTAAGTTCACAAGTGTAATTTCCTCCATCTTCTTCTTGAACTTCCTGAATTAGAAGAGCATTTCCTTTCTGTATTATTATGCTTCTCCACATTTTTGGCTTGCATTCCTGCAGAGAAAATATTTTCAAGCAAGTAAAAATTAAAAATTCACATCACTAAGTTTCAGTACTGACAAGTTTGTACTTTCACATTTTGTACTCTACTCTTTAGTTTTCAAAATGCTTAACTAAAGAGTTAAGTCAAGGACCAGAAAACATCACAATGCATCCAATTCACATATCACAACTATCACTCTAAGAGCCATTTTTAAAGGTCTTATGCCAAGAACAAAAAGTCTCTAGAAACCTTCTTCTCAAATAGAAAAGCATATAAAGCTACCTAAATGCAAAACTGATATAGCAGAACCTCAAAAGTCACTAAATATCATCATAATGCCCTGGTTCGTTCTATTTGACAGGGATATTTCCTAAGAGTTCTAAGAAGTTAGTGTTTATTTAACAACATAATATACTACAAGGGAGTCTTAGGCATTATTAAGAATTTATAATAGGCTTTTATATTAACAATGTTTGCAATGGTTTAATTAATTACTTCATATAGTAACAACTAATACTAATATTCAAGAGTATCCCTCTCCATAGTCAAGAGATCCATTTGGATGGGGGTGGGACATTTAGAAAATTAGGCTTAAGGAGTTCTCTAGAAACATAGCTAGGTAAAATAAAGACACACTTTGTTTTAGTACTAGGATGGAGATATTATCTACCTACTTCTGGGTCAGAGATTTATGACCAGAGAATAAGATATGGGGTTTTGAAGTCAATTCTTCCACTCTCTCCGGATGGTAATGTGAAGGGGTCTTGCTAATGGGATTGAAATTCCCTTGAAAAGAATGTTTAACTCTTGTCCAAAGAGTGACAAGATATAGCAATAGCCAAGTATATAAGAATATTCAGTCAAGTGGCTTTGTCTTTTGGAGATTTCTCAGTCTATGTGTTAGATATTATTCCAGTTTGTTTGCCACTCATCTTAAATGTTAAACCAAAATGGGAACCAGAAGCTGTGCAAACATCAATGGAGGTGTAGGGGATATTTGTGAGAGAATACTGAATATTCAAGGCAAAGTATTTTATCATATAAATTCTGAATCTCTCAGTTAAGGTAATAAAAAATTGATTGTGAAGCAGATTATGTAGATAATAGTTGAGAGCACTTTCCACTTTCCAAACCATTGGTATAAAAAAACATACTTTGAGAACTGAAATGGCGGTGAAGTGAATGGAGCTATACAGACCATCTCCCAGGACCAAACTGGATTTACAACGAAAATAAAAGCAAATCATCAGGAAGGGGCAACCGAAAGACACCTCGGAGGAACACATAACCAGAAACACCAACTCAATCCTGGTAGGCTTGCGAGGACGCAAGAGGGGGCTGGGAGCCCACGGTTCCCAGCAGCCTGGGCAGGGACCAGGGGACTCGGCTGGAAGATACTGCTACCGCCTCCCTTGTGACCCCGCCTGAGTCCTGAGAACTCTGTTGCCTGCTAAACCATCCCCTGGTGCCGCACGAACTCACTGGGACCAGGGGGCGTGGTGGGAAGTTGCTGCTACCGCCTCCCTTGTGACCTTGCATGGGTCCTGGGAAATCTATTGCCTGCTAAGCCCTCGGCTGGTGCCACACAGACACGTGGGGACCAGGGGACTCAGTGGGACACTGCTACCAGGGCTGAGTCCTGTGAACTCTGCATGCTAATCCCTCGGCTGGTGCGGCACAGACTCGCAGGGACCAGGGGACTCAGTGGGACACTGCTACCAAAGCTGAGTCCCACGAACTCTGTGTGTTAAGCCCTCGGTTGGTGCCGCACGGACTCACAGGGACCAGGGGAGTGTGCTGGAAGCTACTGCCACCTCTGCAGTGTCCCGCTACCATGGCTCAGTCCTGGGGTTCCTGATGAGTGCAACGCACTTGGCTGGAGCCACAGCCGGGCCTCCCATGACTGGAAGCAGTGCCCTCGGGTTAAAAGACCCAGGCGGCTCCACGATGCAGAGTCCACACAGAGGCTAAATTGGCAGCAGCCACTCACCTTGGGCTCCGGCAGAGGGAAGGCAGACTTGACTAGAACTGTGTAGGGACACTTGGGTTTTGGAGGGTGCTAAGAGCTTTCGTTGAATGCAGCCATGCAGGACTGTGGTTATTTTACTCCTAACCAGGGCACTGGGGAGTGGCCCGGCCCCTCCCTCAGAGATTTGACCCCACCTGGTGGCCATTGAAATGCTAATTGAGGCCCATTAACAACCAACAGCTGCCCCACACTCAGGAAATCCTCTTATCTTGAGCACATGAGGAAGTTTTTCAGGCAACTCAGAAACCAAGGGTCTGTAGGTGACCTCTACTAATAGCCTCCAGGCAAAAAAAGCTAGAGGATAACTACCATTTCCTGGGCTAGCAACACGAACCAGAAAAGCTAAGACTAGACTGTGGTGTTTAAAGTGGGTCCTCCCTGGCACATCCAAACCCAGGAGAGGGTGCCACAAACAGCAGAACACCAACACCAACAGGGAAAATTTAAAAGACTCCAAAGCCCACTGTGATAGCCAAAATGGTGAAAAACAGAAACAAAAGCCAAATGAAAAAACAAGAGACCTCTACGGAAGATGAGATAAATGAGGTGCAGTTAAGCAAGTTAACAGAACTAGAATATAGAGCCATGATGTTGAGGAGGCTCAAAGGTATGTGTAAGGATATGAGCACCATGAGTAAAGACATAGAAATGTTGAAAATCAACCAGTTGGAAATTAAAAACCAACAGGAAGAAATGAAGAATAACATATCAAAAATGAAAAACACATTGATAGGTTTAAAAAGCAGAGTATGGGAAGCTGAGGAACGGATCAGTGAATTAGAAGACAGGTTAGAAAAAATCAACCAATCAGAAAACCAAAAGGAAAAAATGATTAAAAAAACAGAAAGACAGCTTAAGAGAACTGTGGGACAACTGGAAACGGAATAATATTCACATCATAGGAGTCCCTGAAGAAGAAGAGAATAAGCAAGGGTTAGAGAATATATTCAAAGAAATAGTGACAGAAAACTTCCCTAATTTGGTGAAGGAAGAGGGCATTCAAGTTCAAGAAGCACAGAGAGTCCCAAGTAAGAAGAACCCAAACAGGCCCACACCAAGATACACAGTAATCAAACTGCCAAAAATTAAAGACAAAGAGAGAATCCTAAAAGCAGCAAGAGAGAAGCAACAGGTTATCTACAAAGGAAACCCCATAAGGCTCTAAGCTGACTTCTCACAAGAAACACTACAGGCTTTAAGTGAATGGCATGAAGTAATCAAGGTCATGAAAAACAAGTATCTGAATCCAAGACTACTCTACCCAGCAAGGCTATCATTCAAAATAGAAGATCAAATAAAGAGCTTCCCAGACAAAAAAAGGCTAAGGGAATACATTAGCACCAAACCAGCACTGCAAGAAATGTTAAACGGACTGCTGTAATTACCAGGAGAAATTGGAAGAAAAATAGAACCACACTAAACGAAAATGGCAATAAATAAGTACATATCAATAATCACCTTAAATATAAATGGACTGAATGCTCCCATAAAAAGACACAGAGTACCTGATTGGATAAGAAAGCATGACTCATCTATATGTTGTTTACAAGAGACCCACTCACAACAAAAGACTCACATAGATTGAAAATGAAGGGATGGAAAAAAATCTTCCAAGCAAACGGAAAAGAAAAAAAAGCTGGGGTAGCAATACTTATATCTGATAAAATATATTTCACAATGAAGGCCATAATTAGAAACAAAGAAGGCCATTACCTAATATGGAAAGGATGTATCCAACAGAAAGATATAACCTTGATAAACATATATGCACCCATGAAGAGCACCAAAATATATTAAAAAACTTCTGGAGGACTTCAAAGGAGAAATCGATAGCAATACAATCTTAGCAGGTGGACTTCAACACCCCGCTGATATCACTGGATATATCCTCTAGAAAAAAAAATTAGCAGGGAAACAGAGACTCTAAATGAAGCACTAAACCAAATGGATTTAATAGATATCTACAGAGAATTACACCCCAAAACTACAGAATTCAAATTCTTCTCATGTGCACGTGGGACATTCTCAAATATAAACTACATGTTAGGGCACAAACTAAGTCTCTACAAGTTCAAGAAGATTGAAATTATATCAAGCATCTTCTCAGATCACAATGGCATGAAACAAGAAATCAATTGCAAGAAGAACATACAAAGACATTTGAACACATGGAAGCTAAATCATATGTTATTAAAGAATGATTGGGTCACTGAGGAGATCAAGGAAGAAATCAAAAACTTCATGGAAACCAGTGAAAATGAAGACACAACAACACAAAATCTATGGGATGCAGCAAAAGCAGTTCTGAGAGGGAAGTTCATAGCACTACAGGCCTAGCTCAAAAAAGAAGAAAAATCTCTAATAGACTATCTAACCTCATAACTTAAAGAACTAGAGAGCAAACAAAAAGAAAACCCAAGAACAAGTAGAAGGAAGGAAATAGTAAGGATCAGAGCAGAAATAAATGACATAGAAACCAAAAAACAATTCAAAGGATCAATAAAACCAAGAGCTGGTTTTTCGAAAAGATAAACAAGATTGATGGACCCTTAGCTAGACTCACCAAGAAACAAAGAGAGAGAACCCAGATACACAAAATCAGAAATGAAAGAGGAGAGATAACAACTGACACCACAGAGATACAGAAGATCATTAACAATTACTATGAACAATTATATGGCAACGAATTCGACAATCTAAGCGAAATAGACAAATTTCTAGAAACACATAGTTTCCCATAACTGGATCAGAAAGAGATAGAAAACTTGAACAGACCAATAATAACAGAAGAAATTGAAGATGTAATCAAGACTCTCCCAGCAAACAAAAGCCCAGGACGGATGGCTTCACGGGGGAGTTTTACCAAACATTCAAAGAAGAACTAATACCCATTCTCCTCAAACTATTTCAAACAATTCAAGAAGAAGGAAGACTTCCAAACTCGTTTTATGAAGCCAACATAATTCTAATTCCAAAACCAGAAAAAGACACAACAAAAAAAGAAAACTACAGGCCAATATCCCTGATGAACATAGATGCCAAAATCCTGAACAAAATACTAGCAAATCGGTTCCAGCAATACACCAAAAAAATTATCCACCATGACCAAGTGGGATTCATCCCAGGGATGTAAGGCTCGTACAATATTCGCAAATCCATAAATGTGATACACCACATTAATAAAATGAAGAATAAAAACCACATGATAATATCAATAGATGCTGAAAAAGCCTTCGCCAAAATCCAGCATCGATTTCTGATAAAAACGCTCAGCAGTGTGGGAATAGAGGGATGATATCTAGACATAATAAAGGCCATATATGGAAGACCTACAGCCAACATCATATTCAATGGGCAAAAATGAAAAGCATTTCCCTTAAGAACAGGAACAAGGCAAGGATGCCCACTTTCGCCACTCCTATTTAACACAGTACTGGAAGTCTTAGCGACAGCAATCAGACAGGAAGAAAAAATAAAAGGGATCTAAATTGGAAAGGAGGAAGTCAAATTGACATTATTTGCAGATTACATGATACTATACATAGAAAACCCCAAAGATTCCATCAAAAGTTTACTAGACTTAATAAATGAATTTGGCAAAGTAGCAGGATACAAAATTAACGTCAAGAAATCGAAGGCATTCTTATACACCAATGATGAACTCACAGAAAGAGAAAGTAAAAAAATAATCCCATTTACCATTGTGGCAAAAAAATTTAGATACCTAGGAATAAACTTAACCAAAGAAATAAGGGATATATTCACAGAAAACTACAAGTCCTTGAAAAAAGAAATAGAGAAAGATATAAAAAAGTGGAAGCACATACCTTGTTCCTGGATTGGGAGAATTAACATTATTAAAATGTCCATATTACCCAAAGTAATATATAGATTCAATGCAATCCCCATCAAAATACCAACGGCATACATAACAGAATTAGAACAATTACTACAAAAGTTCATATGGAACCAAAAAAGGCCTCGAATAGCCACAGCAATCTTGAAAAGGAAGATCAAAGTTGGAGGGATCACAATATCAGATTTCAGGTTATACTACAAAGCCACTATAATCATAACAGCCTGGCACTGGCACAGGAACAGGTATATAGACCAGTGAAACAGAACAGAGAACCCAGAAATGGACCCAAGGCAATATGTTCAATTAATTTTTGACAAAGGTGGCAAAAGCATACAGTGGAGTAAGGTCAGCCTCTTTAATAAATGGTGCTGGGAAAATTGGACAGCTACTTGCAGAAAAATGAAACTAGACCATCAACTTACACCCTACAGGAGAATAAACTCAAAATGGATAAAATACTTAAATGTAACTCATGAATCCATAAAAATCCTAGAAGAGATTGTAGACAACAAAATTTCAGACATCATATGCAGCAGAATTTTTACTGACACATCACCTAAGGCAAAGAAACAAAGGAGAAAATGAACACATGGGACTACATCAAACTCAAAATCTTCTGCACAGCGAAAGATACAATCATCAAAACGGAAAGGCTACCCACTGTATGGGAGAGCATAATTGCCAATGATATATCAGATAAGGGGTTAATTTCCAATACATATAGAGTGCTCATACAACTCCACAAAAGGAAGACAAAGAATCCAATTAAAAAATGGACAGAGGAACTGAATAGATACCTCTCCAAACAGGACATACAAAGAGCCAAGAGACATATGAAGAAATGCTCAACATCACTAATCATCAGAGAGATGCAAATTAAAACAACAATGAGGTATTACCTCACACCTGTCAGAATGGCCGCCATCAACAAATCATCAAACAACAAGTGTTTGCGAGGATGTGGAGAAAAGGGGACTCTAGTGCACTGCTGGTGGGAATGCAGACTGGTGCAGCCACTATGGAAAACAATATGGTGTTACCTCAAAAAATTAAAAATTGGCCCTGGCCAGTTTGGCTCAGTGGTTAGAGCGTCCGCCTGCGGTCCGCAGAGACCCAGGTTCGGTTCCCGCTAAGGGCATGTACCTCGGTTGCAGTTTGTCCCCGGCCCTGGTCGGTTGTGCGGGTGGCAGCCACTCGATGTGTCCCTTTCACATCGATGTTTCCCTCTCTCTCTCTTTCTCTCTCTCCCTCCCACTCTATCTGTACAAAAAATGGAAAAATGTCTTCGGGTGAGGATAAAAAAAAAAATTAAAAATTGAACTTCCATTTGACCCAGTGATCCCACTTCTAGGAATATATGCTAAGAAGCCTAAAACACCAATCAGAAAAAATATATGTACCCCCATGTTTGTAGCAGCACTATTTACAATCGCTAAGATCTGGAAACAGCCCATGTGTCCATCAGTAGACTAGTGGATAAAAAAGCTGTGGTACATATACACAATGGAGTACTACGCAGCTGTAAGAAAGAAAGATCTCTTATCCTTTGAGACTACATGGAGTCCTTGAAAGTATCATCCTAAGTGAAACAAGCCAAACAGAGAAATACAAGTTTTATGTGATCTCACTTATTTGTGGAATATTATGAACATAACAGTCTGAGGAATGGGGTAGTCCCAGAGATGCGGAAGCGGGGTACAGACTGACAATCCCCTAAAGAGGAGGGTGGTGGGGGAGAGATAAACCACAGAACTTATATGCATGTATGCATGAACAGTTGACATGGATAATAATCTGGGGAAAGGGCAGGGAGGGAGGAGGAGGGGGGAATCAGTGGGGGAAAAAGGAGAAACATCTATAACAAAAATTAACTTATAAAAAATAAATTAAAAAATTTAAAAAAATTGAAATATTCATATCATAATTATACAGACAATAATAGTCACAATGTGTAATGTAGGCACTATATGCCAGGCTATTCCAAATCGAGCTATTTGTGATGGAAGTTTAAACAGGAAAAGCAGTTATAATATTTCAGTATATGTGTTACATTAAAAGAATTCACCTAACAACAAATAACTGAACTAGAACTCAAACCTATACTGTGTGATAGTAGAGAGCTTTAAACCCCTACACGGTTCTAAAAAAAGAATAAGGGAAAGAAGTTACCTCACCCTCACAAGATTTATAAAACTGATTATAATTTTTATCTCGAATAAAATGATGTTTTATTTCTTTCAGTGACCACCTAAGAGGCATTGATAGATGAATGGATAACAAAGTGTGGTACATATATACAATGGAATATTACTCAGCTGTAAACTACAATGAAATCTTGCTATCTGCATCAACATGGATGGACTTACAGAGTATTATGCTAAGTGAAATAAGTTAGACAGAGAAAGACAAATACCATATGATTTCACTTCTATATGGACTCTGAAAAACAGAAACAAACTCATAGGTACAGAGAACATTTTAATGGTTGCCAGATGGGAGGACAGGTTGGGGGATGGCGAAAAAGGGAAAGAGATTAAGAAGTACAAATTGGTTGTTATAAAATAGTCATGGGGACAGCATAGGGAATATAGTCAATAATATAATAACTATGCATGGTGTAAGATGGGTACTAGACTTATTGAGGTGATCATTTTGTAAGTTGCATAAATGTCTAACTACTATGTTGTACACCTGAAACTAATATACTATTGTATGTCAACTGTAATTAAAACATAAAAAAATAAAAAACCCATACTTTGTACCTCTCCTTACCCACTCACTACTGCCCTCCTCACACACATCTTAAAAATTCACGTAAAGATAGAATCAGTACTGATGCTCAATCCTCATGTGCATTTGTGTCTATGTGTATGTGTGTGTCTTTGTGCATGTGCATAGATGATATGGGAGAGCATGTACCCATTTAGTAGAAAAAAACTTTTTTTTTCTTTTATGATAGCAGGAGTTTTGACAACAAAATACAAAATCTGTGAACTTTCACAGGTATAACATTTAAGAGATATACTTACTTTATGTCCAGTACAACTACCCACATACATTTCAGAGAGTAGATAAAAAGTAATACTATCTAGGGCATCTAGATATAAGACTGCTTCACGCCCTAGGGTCTTTCCAAAGAACAGATTAGGGTCTGTCTGAAATTATATTACACACCATGTTTATCACCTATATGAGATTTGCTTTTCATATAAACCTTGGGATATAAGGTTTCTGGGAAAACAAAGAAGAAAGAACAGAAAGAAAAAAGCCCAGCTGCCACTATCATCATACAATAATAATCCACAATTATTTTCACATTGCTTCCAACTCTGATAGCCTCAGATTTCTAAAGAATAAATTTGAAGGTCATTAAACAAAAATATGGTTCCTCTGGGAATTTTGAGAGGAGAGGAAAATGAAAACTACGCAGCTTCACTTTCACATCATGGTGGTGAGGGCAGGCAAATAAGCCCACACACTCATTTTAATCAAAGACAAATGGCATTGCTTTCTAATGTCATTTTGTAGGGAAAGCTCATATGCAATTAAGCTCTAACCATTTTCATTTTCTCTGAACACTGCTTTATCCCCCCAGGAAGTAAATCTAAAGCATGGATAGAAATGAGAAAATAACTCCTGATGAAGAATAGCCTATAATCTTTACATGTTGTTTGGGATAGATCTAGATAGTCCTAAATACTTTTCAAGTTGCCATCTAGCCTTATAAATGATTGTTTGTACCCAGTAGAGGTTTGCTTGTTTGTTTGTTTGTTTGTTTGTTTAAATGTGGCACAGAAAAATGTAATCTTCAGTTTAACTCCACCCTTCTTCGACAATGTTGTATAATTGAAAAGGCAAATTGGCTTTAGAACAAGACAACTCTAGTTCATAATCTGTAGTTCATGCAAGTTCTGTGATCTTGGCCACATTTTCTTAACTTTTTAACTCTCAGTTTTTACTCTGCATATGGGGATAATTATACACTATCATGCGAGCAGCCAGAATTTAGAGGCTTGCAGAGTTTATTCATCACACTTGTGGTCATCTGTCACATAGAATGTTTTCCATTCCTAAACTTTCACAATCCTAAATTATGCCTCGTCTCAACCTCCAGCTCTGCTTATGAAAATTAGTACTAATGAACTAATTAAATAAAAACAAATATTCACTAATTGGATAACCATCCCCCAGCAACATAATACTTTAACCCACTGAAAATGTATAGCTCCTAAGAGGCCACTCTAACACTAATCAAAGCAGGTGGGTAGAGGACAAACGAGCTTTATAGATGACCATCCTGTTCCCACCAACTTGTCTTTCACAAAGTTACCTCATTAGATATCCTACCCACAACTGGGTGCCTATATCGAAACTCAGAAATCTTCCAAGATCATTATACCATTACTTGCAACATCTCTTCCTTAGAGACTGGTTGCTAGACTTAATACTGTCACTGCTTCTTTTCTGGCCCCAATTGTCCCATTACTTCTTGTAGACATATAACATCGCAATGCCTCATTGTCCTTGGACCTGTATATTTTAATTCTGACAGCCTATTAGGCAAAAAAAAGTTTGAAATATATTGGTCAAGTGCCAAGATGTTTATTTATCTGAGGCAAGGACAATCCACCAAAGCTTGAGAGCATGTCCCTAACATTGTCTTCAGTGTGTAATTCCTCTATTATTTAATGTCCCAAGACCATTAAAATAAATGTGATAAACTTAAAAGTTTTGCAGAGTGCAGTGTTGCTTTAGATGACTAAGTTCAACAAATACTTCCACTTCACCACCTAGTTGTCCCCTCAGAAGTAGTTTGTTATAGGACATCCATGATCGGTAAAAATAATGTCAGCCATTAAAGCCCAGGTTCCTTCCCTCCTACCCTCCCATTATTCCTGAGTGGCAGATATCACTTGTCAGTAATTGCTGGGCTGGGAACCCAAGATGTTAAACAGAAACATTTGTTAACCAAGCCCCCTGAAGTAACCTATTGCCTGCTATATTTTAATCTTGGAGTTTCCACCCTGAAATATTCACCACTGTATTCACAGTCCACTTCTGAGAAGTCATCATCATATCCAAAAGTGTTTTTTCATCAGTTTGTTTTGTTGTTCATGGATATTTCAGTGCTATTCAGGTCACATGACTCATTTATCATGGTAAGAACACCAGAAAGATTCATTTAAATATTTGTTCTGATACTGCACTTCAGACACAAAGCAGCTGTGCAAGCTCAAGCTAGTGATATAATTTCTGGTATTCAAAGCACATTTGTTCAAATATCTAACACCCCTCAGATGAAAATTTTCTCTCTTCCCTTGAAGACTGAACTACTCCAAGAGCATCTAGGCATCTGCCTAAGCATCTGTAGGGATCTTGAACTTTCCCCAACTTACAGATGGAAGAGATAGAAACACAACTGTAAATTAAATATCAACTTTGCCTTTCTCATTTTAATCTCTACTCAAAATGCTGCGGATAACCCACTCTAGAAAACCCTTCCCCTCCCCAGATCTATTTCTCCAACTTTCTATCTTCACAGTTCTAATTTTTGTTTTAGTACCCCACAGTGATTAAGAGTATAAATATAATGACCTCACACAAAATAAGGACTATTTGCCTTAGTTCCATTTATCTAGTACACCATGTATGGCTCTTAAAAAATTTTTATAAGATATACAAAAAGACCAAAAAAATAAAAAAATAAAAACATTTGAAGAGAGAAAGCATCATAACCAGTCTCAGATATGACAGAAATTTCAAAATTACCAGTACAGGCATTTAAAATTAGTATGATTAATATGATAATGGCACGGAAATAATGGACAACATGTAAGAACACAAGAGAGTTGGACACTCTTTGAAAGAATCAAAAAAGAGATTTTAGAAATCAAAACACTGTAACAAAACAAAAGAATGTTTTTGAAAGACACATTAATAGACTGGGTATGGCTGAGGAAAGAATCAGTGAATTTGAAAGAAGACAATAGAAACAACCAATCTGAAAAGCAAAGAGAAAAAAGAATGGGGAAAACAAACAAAACCAAAAAACAACAGCATATCTAAAACTATGGGAGAAGTACAAAAGAGGTTACATAAGTGCAATAGGAATACCAGAAGAAGAAACAAATAAAGGAACAGAAGAAATATTTCAAGTAATTCTAATGTTGGAGCATCCAAGGTTACAGCAGACTGGACATGGACAGAGAAGTCTAGTGTATAGGTTAGCTTCATCTAACCTGAGTTTTGAATAATATATAAAAGTCAGGCAGGCAGGACATACTGAACAGCGGAAAGCACCCAGATGTGAAAAAGCATCAAGTAGAAAAAAAATTATAAATATTTTTACTTTTTTGAGAGTATCACTGAGTAGGCTCATACCAGACACAAAAACATTAAATTCCAATCCAAGATATTTGCACATTGTCAGGGTTCAAATCCCAGCTTTGCGAATGTATAACATATCTTTCTTAAGTTTTAAGAATGTAATTAGATAGAAAATGAACATGCTTGGCACAGGGGCAGGCATTATAAACAATAAAAAGTGGCTGTTCACTCAATGGTTTTAATGAACAATTAAAATGCTTAAAATAATGTGAGATTCCAAACTGGTGGCGTAGTGAATGTAAGCTACACAGATCATCTCCCAGGACCAAACTGGAATTACAACTAAAATAAAGACAAATCATTGGGAAAAAGCAACAGAAAAATGGCTGGAGAGGACCCATATAACCAGGGACAGGAATAATGACACTGAATCAAGCCTGGTATGTCTGTGGAGGTGTGAGAGAGCAGGCTGGGAGCCCATGGACAGCTGCTGTTTTAGCTATGAGCAGTTCCACCAAAGTTAAAATCCCAAGCTGGCTCCACAACACAGAGGACTGGGACAGAACACTAAATTAACTACAGCCACTCAACTTGGGCTCCAGCAGAGGGAGGGTGGATTGGACAGAAACTTTGAGGGAACACCCGGGCTTTGGAGGACTCTCAGAGTTTTCGCAAAGTCATGGCCAAACAGGATTGTGGCTATCTTGCAGGGGAGCCCCTACTCAAAGCTTTGGGAAGAAGCAGCAACACCTCCCTTGGAGATTTATCCCCAAAAAGGTGGGCTAAAAAATTCGAATTGAGGCTTATTAAAATCAGTATCTCCAGCATCCTCTGTAAATCCTCATATGCTGAACACCTAAAGTAGTTTTTCTATCAGCTGAGGAATGCAACCCAAGGCTCATCAGGTAACTGAGAATAATAACCTCCAGGTAAAAAGCTGGAGGATAACTGAACCTTTCCTGGGCTTGCAAATCTACCCAGGAAAGTAAGACTTGACAGGGGTGTTTAATGACAGGGGTGTTTAACATGGGTCATGCAAACCCAGTAGAGGGAGCCATAAACAGCAGAACAACAACACCCACAGGGAAAATTTGGCAGGCTCCAAAACCCACTGAGATAGCCAAAATGGTGAAACAAAGAAACAAATTCCAAATAAAAGAACAAGAGAACTCTACTGAAGATGAGATAAATAAAATGCAGTTAAGGAAGATACCAGAGGTAGAGTTCAGAGCCATGACCTTCAGAAAGCTCAACAGCATGAGTAAGAACATCAACACCATGAGTAATGATACAGAAACTTTGAAAAGCAGCCACATGGAAATGAAGAATGACATAGCAGAAATAAAGAATACATTAGAAGGGCTAAACAGCAGAGTAGAGGAAGCTGAGGACTGGATCAGTGAATTAGAAGACAGGGTAGAAAAAATCAACTAATCAGAAAACCAAAAGGAAAAAACAATTAAAAAATAGGAAGACAGCTTAAGAGAACTGTGGGACAACCGGAAACATAACCATATTTGAATCAGAGGAGTTCCAGAAGAAGAAGAAAATGAACAAGGGTTAGAGAATATATTTGAAGAAATACTGACAGAAAATGTCACTAATTCGATGAGGAAAGAAGGCATGCAATTTCAAGAAGCACAGGGAGACCCACACCAAGGCATATAGTAATTAAAATGCCAAAAATTAAAGACAAAGAGAGAATCCTAAAGTTAGCAAGAGATAAGCAACAGGTTACCTACAAAGAAACCCGCATAAGACTATCATTTGACTTTTCAACAGAAAAACTACAGGATAGAAGGGAATGGTATGAAGTAATCAAGGTCATGAATCCAAGACGACTTTATCCAGCAAGGCTATTATTTAAAATAGAAGGTCAAATAAAGATCTTCCCAGACAAAAAAAATAAAAAAAAGGCTAAAGGAATACATTAGCACCAAACCATCACTGCAAGAAATGTATTCCCAGACAAAAAGAGGCTAAGAGAATATATTAGAACCAAACTAGCATGGCAAGAAATGTTAAAAGGACTGTTGTAATTAGTAGAAATAAAAAGAAAAATATAACCCCAATAAACCAAAATGTAAATCAATAAGTACATATCAATAATCACCTTAAAGGTAAATGATTGAACGCTCCAATCAAAAGACACAGAGTAGCAGATTGGAAAAGAAAGCATGCCTCATATATATGTTGTGTACAAGAGACCCACCTCAGAACAAAAGACTCACATAGGTTGAAAGTGAAGGGATGGAAAATAATCTTCCAAGTATATGGAAAGGAAGAAAAGCTGAGGTAGCAATACTCATATCAGATAAAATAGATTTGAAAATGAAGGCCATAACTAGAGACAAAGAAGGCACTATATAATATTGAAAGGATCTATCCAACAGAAAGATATAACCTTGATAAACATATATGCAGCCAATATAGGAGCACCAAAATATATTAAAAATCTTCAGGAGGACTTCAAAGGAGACATGGACAGCAATACAATCATACCTGGGAAATTCAACACCCCGCTGACATCACTGGATAGATTCTGTAGAAAAAAATTAAAAAGAAAACAGAGACTCTAAATGAAGCACTAGATCAAGTGGATTTAATAGATATTAACAGAGAATTATATCCCAAAACTGCAGAATTCACATTCTTCTCAAATGCACATGGGACATTCTCAAACATAGACCATATGTTAACACACAAACTAAGTCTCTACAAGTTCAAGAAGACTGAAATCATATCAAGCATCTTCTCAGATCGCAATGGCATGAAACTAAAAATCAATTGCCACAAGACCTCGCAAACACATTTGAACACAAGGAGGCTAAACAATATGTTATTAAGCAATGAATGGGTAACCAAAGAAATCAAGGAAGAAATTAAAAACTTTTTGGAAACCAATGAAAATGAACACACAACAACACAAAATCTATGGGACACAGTGAAAACAGTTCTGAGAGGGAAGTTCATAGCACTACAAGCCTTCCTCAAGAAACAAAAAACATTTCTAATTGGCTATATAACCTCAAAACTTAAATAACTAGAAAGCAAATAAAAATAAAACCCCAGAGCAAGTAGAAAGAAGTAAATAGTAAAGATCAGAGCAGAAATAAATGACATAGAGACCAAAAAAATTCCAAGGATCAAAGAAACAAAAAGCTGGTTTTCCAAAAAGATAAACAAGATTGAAGGACCCTTAGCTACACTCACAAAGATACAAAGAGAGAGAACCCAAATATACAAAATCAGAAATAAAAGAGAACAAATAACAACTAATACCACAGAAATACAAAGGATCATTAACAAATACCATGAACATTTCTATGGCAACAGATTGGACAATCTAAGCAAAATGGACACATTTCTAGAAACACCTAGTCCCCCAAAAAACTGAACCAGAAATAGATTGAAATCTTGAACAGACCAATAACAACTAAGAAAATTGAAGATTTAATCAAGACTCTCCCAGCAAACAAAAGACCAGACCTGGATGTCTTCATGGGGGAGTTTTACTGCACATTCAAAGAAGAACTAACAGCTATTCACCTCAAACTATTCCAAAAAATTTAAGAATAAGGAAGACTTCCAAACTTCTTTTATGAGGCCAGCACAATTTTAATTTCAAAACCAGAAAAAGACACTACATAGAGAGAAACCTACAGGCCAATATCGCTGGTGAACATAGATGCCAAAATCCGGAACAAAATAATAGCAAATAGGATCTAGCAATACATTAAAAAAAAGTATGCACCATGACCAAGTGGGATTCATCCCAGGGATGCAAGTTTGGTTCAATATTCACAAATCAATGAATGTGATACACCACATAAACAAAAGGAAAGATAAAACCATTGATTACATAAATAGATGTGGAAAAAGCATTCGACAAAATCCAGCACCCATTTCTGATAAAAATGCTTAGCAATGTGGGAATAGAGGGATCACAACTCGACATAATGAAGTCTGTATATGAAAGACCTACAGCCAACGTCATAGTCAACTAAAAGCATTTCCCTTCAGAACAGGAACAAGACAGAAATGCCCACTTTCGCCACTCCTATTTAACATAGTTCTGGAAGTCTTAGCCACAGCAATCAGACATGAAGAAAAAATAAAAGGGATCCAAATTGGAAAGGAGGAAGTGAAACTGCCATTATTTACAGATAATATGATATTATACATGGAAAACCCTAAAGACTCCATAAAAAATCTGCTAGATTTAATCAATGAATTTGGCAAGGTAGCAGGATACAAAGTTAACATAAAAAATCAGCAGCATTTTTATACACCAATAACAAACTCTCAGAAAGAGAAACTGAAAATGGAATCCCATTTACCACTGCAGCCAAAACATAAAGATACCTAGGAATAAACTTAACCAAAGAAGTAAAGGACCTATTTGCAGAAAACTACAGGATATTGAAAAAAGAAATAGAGGGAGATATAAAATAGTAGAAGCACATACTTTGCTCATGTATTGGAAGATTTAACATCATTAAAATGTCCATACTACCCAAATCAATCTATAGATTCAATGCAATCTCCATCAAAATGCCAGTGACATATTTCACAGGACTTGAACAAATACTTCAAAAGTTCATATGAAACCAAAAAACCCCGAATAGCCACAACAATCCTGAAAAAGAAGGACAAAGTAGGGGGGATCACATACCAAATATGAGGTTATACCACAAAGCTACTGTAATCAAAACAACCTGGTACTGGCACAAGACAGGCATATAGATCAATGGAATAGAACAGAGAACCCAGAAATTGACCCAAAACATCGTGTTGAATTAATATTTGACAAAGATGAAAAGAGCATACAGTGGAGTAAAAACAGCCTCTTTAATAAATGGTGTTGGACAAATTTGACAGATACTTGCAAAAAAATGAAGCTAGAACACCAACGTACACCATACATGAGAATAAACTCAAAATGGATAAAAGACTTAAATGTAACTTGTGAATCTATAAAAATTCTAAAAGAAAATGTAGGCAACAAAATCTCAGACATTATACGCAGCAGAATTTTCACTGATACATCACCTAAGGTAACAGAAACAAAGGAAAAGATGAACAAATGATCTACATCAAACTAAAAAGCTTCTGCACAGCAAAAGAAACAACCATCAAAATGGAAAGTGAACCCACTATATGGGAGAGCATAATCACCAAGGATACATTAAATAAGGGATTAGTTTTCAAAATATATAGAGTGCTCATATAACTCAACAAAAGGAAGACAAAGCACCCAATTAAAAACTAGGCAAAGGAGCTAAATAGACACCTCTCCAAACAGATCATACAAATAGCTAGAGACACATGAAGAGATGCTCAACATCACTAATCATCAGAGAGTTGCAAATTAAAATGACTATGAGATATCACCTTATACCTGCCAGAATGGCTGCCATCAACAAATCATCAAACAAGTTCTGGCCAGGGTGTGGAGAATAGGGAGCTCTAGTACACTCCTGGTGGAAATACAGACTGGTGCAGCTCCTATGGTGTTTCCTCAAAAAATTAAAAATTGAATGCCATTTGACCCAGTGATCTCACTTCTAGGAATACATCCCAAGAAGCCTGAAACACTAATCAGAAAGAATATATGTACCCCTGTGTTTATAGCAGCACTATTTACAATAGCTAATATCTGGAAAGAGCCCTAGTGTCCATCAATAGATGAGTGGATAAAAAAGATATATATATATATATATATATATATATATATATATATATATATATATAAATATAATGCAGCTGTAAGAAAGGAAGATCTCTTATCTTTTGAGACAACATGGAGGGACCTCAAGACTATTATGCTAAGCGAAATAAGTTTTTTACATGCCTGGACTCTTACAACAATTTAGGAAAGATCAACAGCAAACTCTTGTTAAATTCGAAAAAAGCATACACATTGAAATAAGATTTGCCATTCCCATGCTCTGCTTTATATTACCAAAATAGACTTGATAACAGGCTTGAACTTGACCTTGATCACTTGTTTAAGGTAATGTCTGCTGTTTTTCATTTGTAAAGTTACTATTTTTCCCTTTTCATACTTCATTCTTTAGAAGTGAGTCATTAAGTGTAGCCCACACATAAGGGAGCCCCACCACCCTGAGGCAAGAGTATTTATATACATAACATGAAATTGCAAGATTTGTCCCTTCTCCCTTTTTATTTATTAATTCAATTATTTATTTATATCAGTGTGAACTCGTGCATATTTATTTTATACTTCAGTTATAATTCTATACTATATTAATTGTGTTGCTCAAATTGTTCTAGCTTTGGCCAGGTAGCTCTTTATATTTGATTCCTGTGTCCTTTTGACATGCCCCACTTTTTAAGGGTAACTTTAGAAAATCAAATGTTAACCATTGAAATTAATTCATTGTATTAAATATTGTTTATTTATACAAAAAAATGTTGACACAACATATTATTTTTATAAATCAAGAAATTATACACTCAAAAGTCAACCTTATAAGACCTTCATTCCTAGTCACCAAAACCCAGCAGTGACACAAATGGTCATCAACATGTAAATGTCTAAACAATGTTACATCTCTACAGTGTGATATTGGACTCCCACTCAGAACAAAAGAAATTAACTATTGATATATAGCACAACATAGACAATCTCAAATGCATTATGCTAAGTAAAAAAAAAGACAGGCATAGACGGCCATATATCATACAATTCTAATTCTATGATATTTTGGAAAATGTAAAAGTACAGGAAAAGAAAACAGCTGAGTTTTGCCAAGGACTGGGAATTGACTACAGAGGGACATGAAAAAAACTTGGATTTGGTGCATACATCTGACAAAACACATCAAATTTTACAATTAAAAAGGATGAAATTTATGCTTGTAGATTATACAGACTAACATGGCTTAAAAAAATTCAGTATTAAATTGCCAGTTCAAATTTGAAATGTCTTAGGACAACTGTATTTCTAGTTTCCCATGTAACATTTTCTTTTCTGTAGTAGCAGCCAATATCAAGTCAGAACTTCAGTCATTAGATTTTTATACCATGTCAGGAACATATGGCAGGCATTATTACATCAATTTATATGTGGAAAAATACAGGCCCAATAATACCCCAATTACTTGTCTTTATTAATGATGGAATAGGGACCAGAATCCAGGTCTCCAGACTCAAAGAACAGTGACTCTTATATATGTGAAATATCCAATCTACCCATATTAATTCATATTCTTTATAATTTACAAATAGTAAATAATACTTTTCCTACTTCTAATGCCATATTGGGGTGGGGGACAAGGATAAATGAGTCTTTAATCTTTTGTCACTGAGTGTGTTTTTTGTGCACACCAAACTGAAGCCTTCATGGGTTTCACAGCTTATTCCTTCTGGAAAAAAAACTATCACTAAAAATTCTAGTTATGATAATAAAATTTCAAGGGTGTGCTGTAATTTTATGGTGACAAAAGAGGGTTCATATTAATATCGTTAAATTTCCAAAGGGATTTAAAGTCTGCAAGCATTTTGCCAATCTTTTTTTTTAAGCAAGAATGTGTTGGTTATTTTGGTGGTAGTATCATGAGGTCTTCAAAAACCTTTCTTCTCCTTGTAAGAAAACTGTCAGGATGTATAGCAAGATAAATCAATGTAAAGCTCTTAACTTTGGAAGCTTACCTCATTGTAACATTTACAACATTTAGAAATGGTCATTCCTAAAGTACAATTTTAGGCCCTGGCCGGTTTGGTTCAGTGGTTAGAGCGTCGGCCTGTGGTCTAGAGAGATCCAGGTTCGGTTCCCGCTAAGGGCATGTACCTCGGTGGCAGTTTGTCCCCGGCCCTGGTTGGTCGTGCGGGTGGCAGCCACTCCATGTGTCCCTTTCACGTCAATGTTTCTCTCTCTCTCTCTCCCTCCCACTCTATCTGTACAAAAAATGGAAAAATCTCCTCAGGTGAGGATAAAAAAATAAAAATAAAAAAATTAAAAAAAGTTTAAAAAAAAATAATAATAAAGTACAATTTTAGTAGATAAAATTAACTCCTTACAATCCATCTGTAATTTTATTAAAAATGATATGACTCAGATTCTATTATTTTTCCAAGTTGATGGTCAATAATGTTCATATAATATTTAATAAGCTATTATTGCCCCTGGAAACCCATTAAAATGAAATATCATCTAATTTTTCATACCTATTTTTCATCTGTTTTTGGATTCTCTATTCTATTCAACTGAATTGTTTATATTTTTCCAAACATATCATTTTTTAAAAAATATGTTATTACTGAGTTTGTAGTGAGAGAGAAAAGGAGAGAGATAGAAACATCAATGTGAGAGAGAAACATCCATCAGCTACCTCCTGCACGCCCCCTATGGGGGATTGAGCCCCCAACCTGAGTTGTGCCCTGATCAGAAATTGAACTGAGACCTCTCAATCCAAGGGAAAATGCTCAATTCACTGAGCCATGTCGGCCAGGCTCTAAACCTACTATATTAATTGCTCCTGTTTTAGTTAGTATCAGAGAGAAGACTTCTCTCATAAATTTTTCCCCAACATGTTCTTGGTAATTGTATATTAAATTATCCATCTAATCTTTATAATATTTCTCATGTTGTATAATTTCAGAAAATCATATTCTAGCAGATTGGATTAATTATTTATATAAAATTGGAAGGCAATTTTTTTATTCTGAGGTCTTCCCATGCAAAAATATATTGTCCCTCCACTAATTTAGGCCATATTTTATGTCCTTCAATGAAATTATATTTTTATATAGGTACCCTCCAATCTTTGTTAATAGTATTCCAAAATGTTTTATACTCTTTCATTGATGTAAATTGAAAAATTTCATTTTCTCCTTCTAAATGTCTAACTTATTATTGCTAGCAAAAACAAAAGCTGTTGGCAGATTCCAAAATGGCAGAGGTGTGCATGGAAGCTACACAGACCGTCTTCCAGGACCAAACTGCAAATACAACTAAAATAGAGACAAATCAATGGCAAAAAGCAACAGAAAAGCAGCTTGCAAGGATCATATAACGAGGGACACTGACTCGATCCTGGTAGGAGTGCGGAGGAACAAGAGGTGGGCTGGGAATCCATGGATAGCAGTGGTCTGAGTGGTGAGGAGCGCCCTCGAGGTAAACTCCCAAGTGGCTCCACAACACAGACTCGGGACAGACGCTAAAATAGCCACAGCCGCTCACCTTGGGATCCTACAAAAGGAGGGCAGACTGGACTGGGACAGTGTGGGGACACTTGGGATATGGACGGGGCTCAGAGCTTTTGCTGAGTTGCAGCCATGCAGGACAGTGGCCAACTTACTCTTTCCCAGGGCTCTGGGGAGAGGCAGGGGACACTCCCTTGGATATTCAACCCCACCCAGGTGGGCCATTGAAATGCAAATTGAGGCTCATTATCAACCAGTATCTGCCCAAACTTCTGGAAATCCCCTTACCCTGAGCACAGGAGAAAGTTTTTCATTCAAATAAGAACACAAGGCTCTTCAGGTAACCCCTACTAATAGTCTCCAGGCCAAAAGCTACAGGATAACTGTACCATTCCCTGGGCTAGCAACTCTAACCAGGAAAGTAAGACTTGACAGTGGTGTTTAATGTGGGTCCTCCCTACCTCATCCAAACCCAGGAGAGGGAGCCACAACCAACAGAACACCAACACCCACAGGGAAAATTTGGCAGGCTCCAAAGCCCAATGTGAGAGGCAAAATGGAGAAACACAGAAACAAAAGCCAAATGAAAGAAAAAGAGACCTCTACCGAAGATGAGATAAATGTGGAGCAGTTCAGCAAGTTAACAGAGCTAGAATTCACAGCCATGATCTTGAAGAAGCTTAACAGAATAAGTAAGGACATCAACCATGAGTAAAGAAATAGAGATGTAGAAAATCAACCAATTGAAAATTAAAAATTACCAAGAAGAAATCAAGAATGACATATCATAAATAAAGAACACATAGGAAGGTCTCAACAGCAGAGTAGAGGAAGCTGAGGACTGGATCAGTGAATTAGAAGACAGGGTAGAAAAAATCAACCAATTGGAAAACCAAAAGAAAAATAAATAAATAAAAAACAGGAAGACAGTTTAAGAGAACTGTGGGACAACTGGAATCATAATAATATTCACATCATAAAAGTGCCTGAAGAAGAACAGAATGAGCAAGAGTTAGCAAATATATTTCATGAAATAGTGACAGAAAACTTCCCTAATTTGGAGAAGGAAAAAGGCATTCAAGTTAAAGAAGTACAGAAAGCCCAAAGTAAGAAGAACCCAAACAGACCCACTCCAAGACACATAGTAATTATAATGCCAAAAATTAAAGACAAAGAGAGAATCCTAAAAGCAGCAAGAGATAAGCAACATGGTTACCTACAAAGGAACCCCCATAAGGCTATCAGCTGACTTCTCAAAAGAAACACTACAGGCCAGAAGGGAATGGCATGAAGTAATCAAGGTCATGAAAAACAAGGATCTGAATCCAAGAATACTCTATACAGAAAGGCTGTCATTCAAAATAGAAGGTCAAATAAAGAGCTTTCCAGAAAAAAAAAAAAAAGGCTAAGGTAATACATTAGCACCAAACCAGCACTGCAAGAAATGTTGAAAGGACTGCTGTAATTACAAGAAAAAAATAGAAAGAAAAATATAACCAAACTAAACAAAAATGGCAATAAATAAGTACATATTAATAATCACATTAAATGTAAATGGACTGATTGCTCTGATAAAAAGACAGAGAGAAGCTGATTGAATAAGAAAAGATGACTCATCTATATATTGTTTACAAGAGACCCACTTCACAACAAAAAATTCACATAGATTGAAAGTGAAGGGATGGAAAAAAATCTTCCAAGCAAACGAAAAGAAAAAAAAAAAAAATCTGGGGTAGCAATACTCATATCTGATAAAATAGATTTCAAAATAAAGGCCATAACTAGACACAAAGAAGGCCACTGCATAATATTGAAAGGATCTATCCAACAGGAAGATATAACCTTGATAAACATATATGCACCCAATATTGGAACAACAAAATATATTTAAAATCTTCTGGAGAACTTCCATGGAGAAATCGACAGCAATACAATCATAGCAGGGGACTTCAACACCCTGTTGACACCATTGGATAGAACCTCTAGACAAAAAAAAAAAAAAATAGCAAGAAAACAGAGACTGTAAATGAAGCACTAGATCAAATAAATTTAATAGATTCTACAGAGCATTATACTCCAAAACTACAGAATTCGCATTCTTCTCAAGTGCACATGGAACATTCTCAAAGATCGACCAAATGATAGGACACAAACTAAATTTCTACAAGTTCAAGAAGATTGAAATCATATCAAGTATCTTCTCAAATCACAATGGCATGAAACTAGAAATCAACTGCAACAAGTACATGCAAAGACATTTGAACACATGGAGGCTAAATGACATGTTATTAAACAATGAATGGGTTACCAAGAAAATCAAGGAGAAATGTAAAACTTCCTGGAAACCAATGAAAATGAACACATAACAACACAAAATCTATGGGATGCAGCAAAAGCAGTTCTGAGAGGGAAGTTCATAGCACTACAGGCCTACCTCTAGAAAGAAGAAAAAGGTTTTAGAAAAAAATGGCGATGGAGTGAATGGAGCTATACAGACCATCTCCCAGGACCAAACTGGATTTACAAGGAAAATAAAGACAAATCGTCAAGAAGGAGCAACCGAAAGGCAGCCTGGAGGACCTCATAACCAGGGACACTGCCTCAATCCTGGTAGGCTTGCAAGGACGCGAGAGGGGGCCGGAGCCCACGGTCCGCTGCGGCCTGGGCTGGTACTCTCGAACTCGGCTGGGACCAGGGGGTTCTGTGGGAAGCTGCTGTGGCCTCGGCTGCGTGCTAAGCCCTCAGCTGGTGCAGCACGGATTCCACGGGGAACGGGGATCGGCGGGAAGCTGCTGCCACCTCCGCTGCAACCGCGGCTAAGTCCTGCAAACTTGGCTGAGTGCTATGCCCTTGGATGGTGCCGCAGACTCAGCTGCCCTTAGCTGGGAGCAGCACCATCGGGTTAAAAGTCCCAGGGGGCTCCATGACACAGAGTCTGGACAGAGGCTAAACTGGCAGCAGCCACTCATCTAGGGCTCTGGCAGAGGGAAAGCAGACTGGACTAGAACTGTGTTATGACATTCAGGATTTGGAGGGTTCTCAGAGCTTTTGCTGAGTGCAGCCACCCAGGACTGTGGTCATCTTACTCTTTCCCAGGGCCCTGGGGAGAGGCGGTGCTCCTCCATCAGAGATTCAACCCACCTGGTGGCCATTGAAATGCTAATTGAGGCCCATTAACAGCCAGCAGCTGCCCCAGGCTCAGGAAATCCTCTCACACTGAGCACCTGAGGGAGTGTTTCAGGCAACTCAGAAACCAAGGTTCTTCAGGTGACCTCTACTAATAGCCTCCAGGCAAAGAAAAGCTAGAGGAAAGTTAAGACTTGACCTTGGTGGTTAAAGTGGTCCTTCCTGCCTCATCCAAACCCAGGAGAGGGAACCACAAACAGTAGAACACCAACACCCACAGGGAAAATTTGGCAGGCTTCAAAGCCCACTGTGATAGCCAAAAAGGTGAAACACAGAAATAAAAGCCAAATGAAAGAACAAGAGACCTCTACCGAAGATGAGATAAATGAGGTGCAGTTAAGCAAGTTAACTGAACTAGAATTCACAACCATGATCTTGAGGAAGCTCAACAGCATGTGTAAGGACATGAGCACCATGAGTAAAGACATAGAAGTGTTGAAAATCAACTAGTTGGAAATTAAAAATGACATCTCAGAAATGAAAAACCCATTGGAAAGTCTAAAAAGCAGAGTAGAGGAGGCTGAAGACCGGATCAGTGAATTAGAAGACAGGGTCGAAAAAAATCAACCAATCAGAAAACCAAAAGGAACAAACGAATAAAAAACAGGAAGACAGCTTAAGAGAACTGTGGGACAATTGGAAACGTAATAATATTCGCATCATAGGAGTCCCTAAAGAAGAAAACGAGCAAGGGTTAGAGAATATATTCAAAGAAATAGTGACAGAAAACTTCCCTAATTTGGTGTAGGAAGAAGGCATTCAAGTTCAAGAAGCTCAGAGAGCCCCAAGTAAGAAGAACCCAAACAGGCCCACACCAAGACACATAGTAATCAAACTGCCAAAAATTAAAGACAAAGAGAGAATACTAAAAGCAGCAAGAGAGAAGTAACAGGTTACCTACTAAGGAAACGCCATAAGGCTCTCAGCTGACTTCTCACAAGAAACACTACAGGCCAGAAGGGAATGGCATGAAGTAATCAAGGTCATGAAAAACAAGGATCTGAATCCAAGACTACTCCACCCAGCAAGGCTATCATTCAAAATGGAAGGCAAATAAAGATCTTCCCAGACAAAAAAAAAGGCTAAGGGAATACATTAGCACGAAACCATCACTGCAAGAAGTGTTAAAAAGACTGCTGTAATTAGCAGGAGAAATGGGAAGAAAAATAGAACCACACTAAACAAAAATGGCAATAAATAAGGACATATCAATAATCACCTTGAATGTAAATGGAATGAATGCTCCCATAAAAAGACACATAGCAGCTGACTGGATAAGAAAGCATGATTCATCTACAAGTTGTTTACAAGAGACGCAAACCTCACAACAAAAGACTCACATAGATTAAAAGTGAAGCGATGGAAAAAAATCTTCCAACCAAACGGAAAGGAAAAAAAAAAGCTGGGGTAGCAACACTCATATCTGATAAAATAGATTTCAAAATGAAGGCCATAACTAGAGACAAAGAAGGCCACTACATAATATTGAAAAGATCTATCCAACAAAAAGATAAAACCTTGATAAACATATATGAACCTAATATAGGAGCACCAAAATATATTATAAATCTTCTGGAGGATTTTAAAGGACAAATCGATACCAATAAAATCATAGCAGGGGACTTCAACACCCCGCTGACATCACTGGATAGATCCTCTAGACAAAAAATTAGCAAGGAAACAGAGATCTAATGAAGCACTAGACCAAATAGATTTAATCGATATCTACAGAAAATTACTCCCTAAAACTGAAGAATTCATATTCTTCTCAAGTGCACATGGGACATTCTCAAATATAAACCACATGTTAGGGCACAAACTAACTATCTACAAATTCAAGAAGACTGAAATCATATCAAGCATCTTATCAGATCACAATGGTATGGAACTAGAAATCAATTGCAAGAAGAAAATACAAAGACATTTGAACTCATGGAAGCTAAACGGCATGTTATTAAAGAATGAATGGGTCACTGAGGAGATCAAGGAAGAAATCAAAAATTTCATGGAAACCAATGAAAATGAAGACACAACAACACAAAATCTATGGGATGCAGTGAAAACAGTTCTGAGAGGGAAGTTCATAGCACTATAGGCCCACATCAAAAAACAAGAAAAATCGCTAATAGACTATCTAACCTCACAACTTAAAGAACTAGAGAGCAAACTGAAAGAAAATCCCAGAGAAAGTAGAAGGAAGGGAATAGTAAAAATCAGAGCAGAAATAAATGACATAGAGACCAAGAAAACAATTCAAAGGATCAATGAAATGAAGAGCTGGTTTTTCAAAAAGATAAACAACATTGATGGACCCTTACCTAGACTCACCCAGAAACAAAGAGAGAGAACCCAAATACACAAAATCAGAAATGAAAGAGGAGAAGTAACAACTGACACCACAGAAATACCAAAGATCGTTAACAACTACTGTGAACAATTATATGGCATCAAATTTGACAATCTAAGCGAAATGGAAAATTTTCTAGAAATACATAGTCTCCCAAAACTGGACCAGGAAGAGATAAAAAACTTGAACAGACCAATATCAACAGAAGAAATTGAAGATGTAATCAAGACTCTCCCAGCAAACAATAGCCCAGGCCCGGATGGCTTCACGGGGGTTTTACCGAACATTCAAAGAAGAACTAACACCCATTCTCCTCAACCTATTGAAAAATATTCAAGAAGAAGGAAGACTTCCAAACTTGTTTTATGAAGCCAGCATAATTCTAATTCCAAAACCAGAAAAAGACACAACAAAGAAAGAAAACTAGAGGCCAATATCCCTGATGAACATAGACGCCTAAATCCTAAACAAAATACTAGCTAATTGGTTCAAGCAATACACCAAAAAAATTATCCACCATGGCCAAGTGGGATTCATCCCAGGGATGCAAGGCTGGTACAATATTCACAAATCAATAAACGTGATACACCACATAAATAAAATGAAGAATAAAAAGCACTTCATCATATCAATAGATGCTGAAAAAGCCTTTGACAAAATCCAGCATCCATTTCTGATAAAATTGCTCAGCATTGTGGGAATAGAGGGATCATATCTCAACATAATAAAGGCCATATATGAAAGACCTACAACCAACATCATACTCAATGGGCAAAAACTAAAAGCATTTTCCTTAAGAACAGGAACAAGGCAAGGATGCCCACTTTCGCCACTCTTATATAACATAGTAGTGGAAGTCTTAGCCATAGTAGTCAGACAGGAAGAAGAAATAAAAGAGATCCAAATTGGAAAGGAGGAAGTGAAACTGTCATTATTTGCAGATGACATGATACTATATGTAGAAAATCCCAAAGACTCCATCAAAAATTTATTAGACTTAATAAATGAATTTGGCAAAATAGCGGGATTCAACATTAACGTCAAGAAAACAATGGCATTCTTATAAACCAATGATGAACTCACAGAAAGAGAAACTAAGAAAACAATCCCATTTACCATTGCAGCAAAAAAATTAAGATACCTAGGAATAAACTTAACCAAAGAAATAAAGGACCTATTTGCAGAAAACTACAGGTCCTTGAAAAAAGAAATAGAGGAAGATATAAAAAAGTGGGAGCATATACCCTGTTCATGGATTAGGAGAATTAACATCGTGAAAATATCCATATTACCCAAAGCAATCTATAGATTCAATGCAATCCCCATCAAAATACCAACGGCATACTTCACCAAACTAGAACAAATACTTCAAAAGTTCATATTAAACCAAAAAAGACCTCAAATAGCCACAACAATCTTGAAAAGGATGAACAAAGTTGTAGGAATCACATTACCAGATTTCAGTTACACAATGGAATTCTTCTTGGCTGTAAAAAAGAAGGAACTCTTACCCTTTGTGACAGTTTGGATGGACCTACAGGTTATTATTCTAAATGGAATAATCCAATCTGAGAAAGACACATACCATATCATCTCAGTTATATGTAAAATCTAATGAACAAAATAAACTGATGGACAAAACAGAACCAGAGGTATGGATACATGGAACAGACTGGCAGTTCTCAGAGGGAAGGGAGGAGTGAGGACTGGATAAAAGCAGGTGCATAGTCCATGGACACAGACAACAGTGTGGTGAAGGCCAGAGGGGGGTTGGGGGCTGGTAGAAGTGGGCAAAGGGGATGAAAATGGGGGACATTCGTAATAGTATTAAAAAAAAAAAAAATAAATAAATAAATAAATAAATAAATAAATAAATAAATAAAGTACATGTCTAGGAAGAAGAAAAAGTTCAAATTGACTGTCTAACTTCATAACTTAAATAATTAGAAAGCAAACAAAAAGAAAACCCCAGAGCAAGTAGAAAAAGTAAATAGTAAAGATGAGAGCAGAAATAAATGACATAGAGACGAAAAAAAAAAAAAAAATTCAAAGCATCAATGAAACAAAAAGCTGGTTTTCAAAAAGATAAACAAGATTGATGGACCCTTAGCTAGACTCACCAAGAAACAAAGAGAGAGAACCCAAATACACAAAATCAGAAATAAAAGAGGTGAAGTAACCACAGAAATACAAAAGATTATTAATAGCTACTATGACCAACTAACTATATGGCAACAAATTCGACAATCTAATCGAAATGGACAAATTTCTAGAAATACACAGTCTCCCAAAACTGGACCAGGAAGAGATAGAAACTTGAATGGACCAATAAAAACTGAGGACATTGAAGAGGTAATTAAGACTCTCCCAGCAAACAAAAGCCCAGGCCCAGATGGCTTCAAGGGGGAGTTTTACCGAACATTCAAAAAAGAACTAACAACCATTCTCTTCAAACTATTTCAAAAAATACAAGAAGAAGGAAGACTTCCAAATGCGTTCTATGAGGCCAGCATAATTCTAATTCCAAAACCAGAAAAAGCAATACAAAAAAGGAAACTACAGTCCAATATCCCTGATGAACATAGACGCCAAAAATCTGAACAAAATATTAGCAAATTGGATCCAGCAATACACCAAAAAAATTATTCACCATGACCAAGTGGGATTCATCCCAGGGATGCAAGGCTGGTACAATATTCACAAATAAATAAATGTGATACACCTCATAAACAAAATGAAGAATAAAAACCACATTATCATATCAATAGACGCTGAAAAAGCATTTGACAAAATCCAGCATCTATTTCTGATAAAAATGCTAAGCAATGTGGGAATAGAGGATCATATCTCGACATAATCAAGTCCATATATGAAAGTCCTATAGCCAACATCATACTCAATGGCCAGAAACTAAAAGCATTTCCCTTAAGAACAGGAACAAGACAGGGATGTCTACTTTCGCCAATCTTATTTAACATAGTACTGGAAGTCTTAGCCACAGCAACCAGACACAAAGAAAAATAAAAGGGATCCAAATTGGAAGGGAGGAAGTCAAACTGTCATTATTTGCAGATGACATGATATTGTACATAGAAAACCCTAAAGACTCCATCAAAAATCTACTAGACTTAATAAATGAATTTGGCAAAGTAGCAGGATACAAAATTAACGTCCAGAAATAGACGACATTCATATACACCAATGATGAACTCACAGAAAGAGAAACTGAAAATAAAATACCATTTACTAGTGTAGCAAAAAAATTAAGATACCTAGGAATGAAATTAACTAAAGAAGTAAAGAACCTATTTGCAGAAAACTACAGGATATTGAAAAAGAAATAGAAGAAGATATAAAAAAGTGGAAGCACATACCTTGTTCATGGATCAAAAGAATTAGCATCATTAAAATTTTCATACTACCCAAAGCAATCAATATATTCAATGTAATCCCCATCAAAATACCAATGACATACTTCACAGAACTAGAAAAAATACTTCAAAAGTTCATATAGAACCAAAAAAAAAGACCCCAAATAGCCACAGCAATCTTGGAAAAGGAGGACAAAGTAGGTGGGATCACAATACCAGATATCAGGTTATACTACAAACTGACTCTAATGAAAAGAGCATGGTACTGGCACAAGAACAGGCATATAGACCAGTAGAACAGATGAGAGAACCCAGAAATGGACCCAAGACACTATGCTCAATTAATATTTGACAAAGGAGGCAAGAGCATACAATGGAGTAAAGACAGCCTCTTTAATAAATGGTGTTGGGAAAATTGGACAGCTACATGCAAAAAAAAAAAAAGAAAGTAGATCATCAAATTACACCATACACAAAAATGAACTCAAAACAAATAAAAGACTTAAATGTGACCCGTGAATTTATAAAAATTTTAGTAGAAAAGGTAGGCAACAAAATTTGGACATCATACGCAGCAGAATTTTTACTGATACATCCCCTAAGGCAACAGAAACAAAAGAATAAATGAATACATGGGACTACACCAAACTAAAAGCTTCTGCACAGCAAAAGAAAAAACCATCAAAATGGAAAGGCAACCCACTGTATGGGAGAACATCATTGCCACTGCATACATCAGATAAGGGGATAATGTCCAAAATATATAGAGTACTCACACAACTCAACAATAGGAAGACAAAGAACCCAATTAAAAAAATGGCAGAGGAGCTGAATAGACACCTCTTCATACGGGACATATAAATATCCAAGAGACATATGAAGAAATGCTCAACATCATTAATTATTAGAAAGATGCAAATTAAAACAACAATGAGGTATCACCTCACACCTGTCAGAATGGCTGTCATCAACAAATCATCAAACAAGTGTTGTTGAAGGTGTGGATAAAAGGCGACTCTAGTACACTGCTGGTGGGAATGCAGACTGGTGCAGCCACTATGGTAAGCAATATGTTATTACCTCAAAAATTTAAAAATTGAACTGCCATTTGACCCAGTGATTCCACCTCTAGTTAAATACCCTAAGAAGCCTGAAACACCAATCAGAAAGAATATGTATCCCCATGTTCGTAGTAGCACTAGTTACAATAGCTAAGATTTGGAAACAGCCCAAGTGTCCATAAGTAGATGAATGGATAAAAAAAGCTGTGGTACATATACGTAATGGTGTACTATGCAGCTGTAAGAAAGAAAGATCTCTTTTCCTTTGAGACGACATGGAGGGACCTGAAAAGTATTATCCTAAGTGAAACAAGCCAAGCAGAAAAAGACAAATACCACATGATCTCACTTATTTATGGAATATAATGGACATAACAGTCTGAGGAATAGGGTAGAGTCAGAAACATGGAAGTACGGTACAGACTGACAACCCTCAGAAGAGGGGATGGTGGGGGGAGAGAAGAGATGAACCACAGAACTTATATGCATGTACGCATATTCAATGGACATGGACAGCAAAGCTGGGGATGTGGGGGGGGGGATGGGGATACATTGTCAATGGGGTAAAAAAAGAAGAAACATCTGTAACAAAAATAAAATAATAATAATAATTTTTAAAAAGCTGTTTAATATTTTGCATGTTTTTATTAAGCTACGGTACCAAATTATTTCATTAGTTCCAATTTTTTTGTTGTTGAGTTTCTTGAGATTTCTTGGTATAAAATTATGTAATGTGAAAAAGATAAGATTAATTTATCTCTTCCATCATTTATAAAGCATATTTTATTTAATTTTTTAGTGTATTAGCTAGAACCTCCAAAACATGGTTAAATAATGGTGGTGACAGAAAGCATTCCCATCTTGTATGTCATGAATGTAAAGATAAATGTATGTTTACAAGAATTTTTGTTTTGCAACACTGTTTTTTTTTTTAAATAGAAAAACGTGAATGTCCATCAGAAGAATAGTTGAATAAAACAAGTTTATTTCTATTGCGCGAAGTATGATACAGCTATTAAAAATTAATTAGATCTATATTATCAATATGGAATGGTGTTCATGATACATTTGTGTGTGATAAGGAAAGCTAAAGAATAACATCTGCATACGTACCCATTTTTATAAAAATGGTGGATGGGGAGATATATATATATATATATATGTGTATATATTGTGGACCCTGAGAAAGATGATATACTTCAGGAAGAATTCCTGGTGCCTGAGTTCAAATGTTTAAAAACAGAGCTTAGCAGCTGTTTATAAACAGGGGTCTGTCACACAAACTACCTCAGAGAGAAGTGTGCACTGAAATGCCTGCCTCCCACTCTGAATTGTCTGCCTGCACTGTTTTCCTGATATCTGAGCCAGGCCTTATAAAGAAACCCCTAAAATTATATTTCAGCCAATATAATTGTAGCATCCCCTGTCCAGTTGAAGCTGTGCAGCTATATTTCCATCAGCATCTTCACCGACCAATCAGAGTGACTCCTTTCTAAACAATCAGGATAGTACTTTTTGGGCCAAACTGTGAAGATTTGGAGTCCTTATTTGCATGAGAACATATCAATCAGGCACCAGAGATAGGGACTTCTGTCTATATAAATCAATTCCCTCTGGTTCAGAGAGCACACTCTCCCTTTACACCCAAGACTGAAGACTGTGTTTCCCTGGATGGAGCTGAAACACCAAAGACATCCCTTTGGCTTAGAGCAGAGCAGGCCAGTGTAGGTGCACATTATAGCAAACTATAGCAAACCGAACTTGAGCAGGTAGAGCAGACCATACCATAGTAGAGTTGTCTAGCCAAGGAGGGGCCTCATCCCAGGGCCACCTCACAGTCATGCTGTTCCACAGCCATTCTGTCTTATAATTTAGCTGTGAAACTATTAAACTATTCTCACAGTTGTGCTATTCTCATAGTCTTGCTGTTCTCACAGCTATGCTGTATCACAATTAAGCTGTTTCATTCCTCACTGCACCCTTCAAATTGGTGATTCTTATTGGTGTTGAACTGGTGCCACTGACCACAGCTTTACCATTATGTATGTATATACAAAAATAAGTAATATATAGAGGGTGTGTGTTACCATAGAGAAAAATGTGGAATGATCTCAGTTTTTGAATATACATACATACATATGTACATTCATTTCTTTTGGCTGGTCTCCAAGATTTCTGTAAAACTCAATAAATATCAAAAGAGAAGGAGAAATGGGTTTTATTAGACTTAAGCACATCACTTAACCTCTTTTAGCTTTGGTTTCCAGATATATAAGAGAAATTAGTGTGCAAGATGGGCTCTATGGTCCGTATATTATAATTTCTTCTACTTAGTTTTAGTTTGATATGGAAGAAAATCTCTATTTCTGGTTTGTTTGAGTAGCTTTGGACACTTAAAGTTATTAAGGAGTCTTTTAGAAGAATTTCAGGAACTATTTCTGAAATAATAATTTTGAGACAGCATTCTATTTACACTAGTGATATGAGTATAGTAAGTATATAAGATGCATATAGCAGAGAAATCAGAGTAGTGTTATAAGAAGAACATCAGAAGTTCAGGATGTGAATCCCTAATTGGCCATGTGTTAGCTAAGTGACCTTCTGTAAGTTATTTCAGTTTACTCACCTATAAAAAGATGATAGCCACCAATACGTATCCTCAATTCTTTTTGCTAACTAATATAATTCAAATACAGGTGATAGTGCACCCTTTTAATAACCCCTTGCATTCCAAGGACAACCAGGATTGACTTAGCCACCTTTAGGCAAATAATTATAAGTTACATTTTGACCCTGGCCAGTGTGGTTCAATTGGTTGGAACATCATCCCATATACCGAAAGGTCATGGGTTCAATTCCCAGTCAGGATTCCTGCCCAGGTTGCAGGGCACATACCCAGGTGGCAGGTTTAATATTTGGTGGGGCACATGTGGGAGGCAACTGGTCAATGTTTCTTTCTCTTTCTCCCTCTCCCTCTCTTCTTTCACCCTCTCTTCTTTCTTTCTTTCTTTCTTTCTTTCTTTCTTTCTTTCTTTCTTTCTTTCTTTCTTTCTTTCTTTCTCTCTCTCTCTCTCTCTCTCTCTCTCTCTCTCTCTCTCTCTCGTGCGAGTGTGCTCTCTCTTTCTCTCTCTCTCTTTCTTTCTTTCTTTCTTTCCTTTCTTTCTTTCTCTCTCTCTCTCTCTCTCGTGCGAGTGTGCTCTCTCTTTCTCTCTCTCTTTCTTTCTTTCTTTCTTTCTTTCTTTCTTTCTTTCTTTCTTTCTTTCTTTCTTTCTTTCTTTCTTTCTTTCTTTCTCTTTATCTCTCTCTCAAATCAAGAAACATATATAAAATGTTTAAAATAATTATATGTTACATTTTATAGAAAAGGAGATCAGAGCTTCCAAACCAATGGGCCATAGCATTCAGGGATGCTAAAGAATAGACTAGTGAATAGTCACAGTGATCTGCACCTCAACCCTAAAACAGTCACATGGTCTGGAGCAGGCCAAGCCCTCAGAGCAGTTTATCCAATCACCATACACTGCCATATTATCATTTTTCATGTGTACTATAATATGAAAATGTTTGTGAAAGATTTCTGTCAACTATTATATACTGTAGAAATATTAATTGTCTTATTTAGTTTAGAAAAGTTTCTTGGCAGAAATATTTGCCTGTTTCTTAATGTATCAATATCAATTTATCAGTTGTGATAAATATACCAAAGTAATATTTAAGGAAATTTGGTTATGAGGTATATAGAAACTATCTATGGTATTCTGGCAACTTTTCTTTGTTTTTAAAATTTTTGTTATATTTATTGCAGTGACATTGGTTAATAGGATCATATAGGTTTCAAGTGTACATTTCTATGATACATGATCTGTATATTACACTGTGTGCTCACCACCCAAAGTCAAACCATCTTCTATCACCATATATTAGGCCCCCTTCACCCCTCATCCCTTCCCTCTGGCAACCTTCACCCTGCTGTATGTGTCCACAGGTTTCAGTTTTATACCCCCCACATGAGTGAAACCATATGGTTCTTAGCTTTTCCTGACTAACTTACTTCACTTAGCATAATATTCTCAAGGTCCATCCATATTGTCACAAATGGCTGAATAGTATTTCTTATGACTGAATAGTATTCCATTGTGTATATGTACCACATATTATTTATCCAATCCTCTATCACAGGACACCTTGGTTGTTTCCATGTCTTAGCCACCGTGAATAATACTGCAATAATACTGCAATGAATGTAGAGGGTCATATATTTTTGCGAATATATATTTTTCAGTTTTTTTGGTAGATACTCAGAAGAGGGATTGCTGGGTAATATGGTAACTCAACTCATAATTTTGGAGGAACCATCAGACTGTTTTCCATAGTGGCTGTACCAGTCTACATTCCCCACAGCAGTGAATGAGGGTTCCCTTTCCTCCACAACTTCTCCAAAACACGTTATTACTTGTCTTGTTGATAATAGCCATTCTAACGGATGTGAGGTGGTATCTCATTTTAGTTTTGATTTGCATTTCCCTAATAGTTAGTGAGGTTGAACATATTTTTATATATCTGTTGGTCTTTTGTATGTTTTATTGGGAAAAATCTGTTCAGGTCCTCTGCCCATTTTTTAATTGAATTGTTTGTTCATTTGGTATTGAGTTCATTATATATTTGGATATAAAACCTTTGTCGGAGTTGTTGTTTATATCTTCTCCCATTTGATCAGTTGCCTCTTTGTTTTGTTGTTGGTATCTTTTGTTGTGTAGAAGATTTTTAGTTTGAAATAGATCCATTCATGTCTTTTTGCCATTACTTCCTTGACTTTGGGGTCAAATTCATAAAATGTTCTCTACAACCAAGGTCCATAAGTTTAGTACTTATGTTTTCTTCTATGTAATTTATTGTTTCATATCTTATATTTATATCTTTGATCCATGTTGAATTAATGCTTGTACAAGGGGACAAACTATAATCCAGTTTTATTATTTTACATGTGGCTTTCCAATTTTCGAAGCACCATTTATTGAAGAGGCTTTCTTTTCTCCATTGTGTTTCTGCCTCCTTTGTCAAAAATTATCTGCCCCTATACATGGGGTTTTATATCTGGGCTCTCAATTCTGTTCCATTTATCTGTATGTCTGGTTTTGTGCCAATAGGTAGTGTGATACCTCCAGCTTTGTTCTTTTTACTCAGAATTGCTTTGGCTTTTGGGGTCTTTTGTGGTTCCATACAAATCTGATGGGTTTTTTTTTGTTCTATTTCTTTAAAAAATTACACTGGTATTTTGATGGAGAGTGTATTAAATCTGTATTTTGTTTTGGGTAATATAGCCTTTTTAATTATATTGATTTTTCTAATCCATGAACACAGAAAATTTTTTTTCATTTCATTAAGTATTTTTCCATCTCTTTTAATAATGCTTTGTAGTTTTCAGTGTATAGGTCTTCCACATCCTTTGTTAAGTTTATTCCTAGGTATTTTATTATTTTTGTTGCAATTATAAAAAGAATTACTTTGTTTTTTCATTTCTTCTTCTGAAGTTTTATTGTTAGTATACAGAAAAGCAGTGGATTTTTCTACATTGATTTTGTATCTTGCAACTTTACTGTATTTGTTTTTGTGCATTTTTATTGTAATTGAGTTAGTTTCATTCCACTGTAATCTGAGAAGATGCTTAATATGATTTTAATTTTCTTGAATTTGTAGAGACTTGCTTTGTGTCTTAATATGTGGTCTATCTTTGAGAATGATCCATGTGCACTTAAGAAGAATGTATATTCTGCAGCTTTGGGGTGAAATGTTCTGTAAATATCAATTAAGTCCAACTGGTGTAGTTAGTCTTGTAAGGACTCTATGTTCTTGTTAATTTTTTGTTTAGAAGATCTATCCACTGGTGTCAGTGGTGTGTTAAAGTCACCCACTATGATCATGTTACTATTGATGTCTCCCTTGAAGTCCTCCAGAAGTTTTTTAATATATTTTGGTGCTCCCATATTTAGTACGTACATGTTTACCAGGGTTATATACTCTTGTTGGATTGCTCTTTTTAATATTAAGTTGTGATCTTCTCTGTCTCTTATTACAGCCCTTGTTTTGAAGTCTATCTTGTTAGATATGAGCATTGCTACACCAGCTTTTTTTCATTTCAATTTGCTTGGAATATTTTTTTCTATCCCTTCACTTTCATCCTGTGTGAGTCTTTTGTTGTGAGGTGGATCTCTTGTAGACAGCATATATATGAATCCTGTTTTCTTTCTTTCTTTCTTTTTTTTTTTTTTTTTTTTTTATCCTCACCGGAGGACATTTTTTCATTTTTTGTTCAGATAGAGTAGGAGGGACAGAGAGAAGAGAGAGAGAGAGAGAAACATTGATGTGAAAGGGTGGCTACCTCCTGCACGACCCAACCAGGGCCGGGGACAAACTGCAACCGAGGTATGTGCCCTTAGCGGGAAGTGAACCCCGGGTCTCTCTGGACCACAGGCCGACGCTGTAACCGCTGAGCCAAACTGGCCAGGGCAGAATTGTGTTTTCTTATCCAATTAGCTACCCTATGTCTTTTGATTGGAGCATTTAAGCCATTTACATTTATGGTAATTATTGATAGATAGTTATTAGTTGCCATTTTAATTTTATACCTATGTCCCCCCACCCTCTGTTTCCTCTTCTTCTTACAACAGTCCCTTCAGCATTTCTTGCAGTGCTGGTTTGGTGGTAGTAAATTCCTTTAACTTTTTTTTATCCGTGAAGCTCTTTATTTCTTTCAGGTTGAATGACAGCCTTGCTGGATAGAATAGTCTTGGATTCAGACCTTTGCCTTGCATTACTTTGTACACTTCATGTCACTCCCTTCTGGCCTGCATCGTTTCTATTGAGAAATCAGCTGACAGTCTAATGGGACCTCCCTTGTAGGTAACTTTCTGTCTCTCTCTTGCTTCCTTTAAGATTCTTTGTCTTTAATGTTTCCCATTTTTATTATGATGTGTCTAGCTGTGGGTCTTCTGGGATTCATCTTGCTTGGGACTCTCTGTGTTTCCTGGACTTGTGTGACTTTTTCCTTCAACAGTTTAGGGAAGTTTTCTGTCATTATTTCTTCAAACAAGTTCTCTATTCCTTTCTCTGATTCTTCTACTTCCAGTATCCCTATAACGCAAATATTGTTACATTTTAAATTGTCCCACAGCTCCCTTAAAATTTCCTCCTGCTTTTAAAATATTTTTTCCTTTTGCTGCCCTATTTGCGTGTTTTTCTCTACCTTGTCTTCTAAGTCACTGATTTGGTCTTCAGCTTCTTCTAATTTATTATTAATCCCTTCTAAAGTATTTTTTTTTTTTTTATAACAGCTATGTCATTCCTTTATTTCCTCTTGATTTTTAGGCACAGCTTTTACCTCTTTTTTAAACTGAAGTAGTTCCCAGTGAGCTCTTCATAATTCTTATTACGTTGCTTGTAGTTCTCACTGAATTGTTTGAGCACCCTTAAAATCATTGCTTTGAATTCTTTATCTGACAAGTTGCTGTCTTCTATTTCCTGTAGTTCCTTTTCCGGTGATTCTTCTTTTTCTTACCTTTGGGTGTTGTTTCATTGTCTCCCCATTTTAGCCATCTCGTAGCTCTAGACCCACTGAGGGATGTTTAGATGTGTATGCAGCTCACTGTATATCAAATAAGGCTACTGTGCCTCCCAGACTGTTCTGTTGTGTGTCGCCTCTTGCCTGCTGTGGATCCTGGAGTATTGACTAAAGGGGGCTGATATTGGTGTGTCTTGGTAGGTGCTGCTGCTGGATCTCATGGGCCTCTCTGGAGCTGTGTTCCCAGCTGGTCGCTGGTGCCAACTGTAGCTGTATAACTCAGGTCCTGTTGAAGTCGCGTTTCCTGCCCATACCATTGGCAGCTGGATCGCACAGTTCCTTTGGAGACCAGGCTCCATGCCTATCTTGTGGGCAGCTGGGTCACACAGGGCCTCTCTGGTGCCCCAGTACCCTGCAGGTCCAGTGGGCAGCTGAATGGCACAGTCCCTTTGGAGACCAGGCTCTACACCTATCTTGTGGCCTGCTGGGTTGCACAGGCCTCTCTGCTGCCCCCACACCCCACAGGTCTCATGGGCAGCTGGAACGCACTGGTCCCTCTCAGGCTCAGGCTTCCCACCACTCTTGTGGGCTGCTGGATCACACAGGCCTCTGTGAAGCCCCAGGTCCCGCCACTGGTGGCTGGGGAGTGCTGCTGCCCAGTGGCGCTCAACTCCTGCTCAGCTTTTGCTGTAGTTTTGGGGGCTGGGTCTCAGCTGCCGATCTGTGCTTCTGTTGCCTGGGGATGGATGTCTGCTCCCCAGCCTCTCTTGCTGGGGGTATATCTTGACTCCAATTGGGCTGCTACTATGGGCGATGGTGCTGGGCTCCTGGCCATCTGCAGCTTCCGCAACCAGCGCTTTGGCAGCTCCACTACTGTGCACTTGTCTGTGTTGACACAGGGTGTCCACTGGTCCGATGGTGCCAGGTGTGCTGGTGGGTTCAGGTTGCTGGGCCCTGGCTGCTACCACTGCCTTTACCCAGGATCTTCCAAAATGGTGGGGCCTCCCCGAGGTGCAGGGAGAAGCACCCTGGAGAGGCATTTACCATGGTAGCCGGCTGCTCCCCGTCCACAGCACAGGAACCTTCTGCTATGTGTCTCTGTACTGCAGGAGTTTGGTTGTCCACCTTCACGTCCACTAACACTCTCACACACTAGCTCACTCCATCACACACTCACCCTCCCTCCAGTCCTGCCCACCACCATCTTTTTTTCTCCTCCAAGCCCTTTCCTTTACTGTATTTGTTTATTGTTTCTAATTGTTTTTTTGCTTGAGTCTTTAGGGTTTTCTATGTACAAAATCAGGTCTTCTGCAAAAAGTGACACTTTCACTTATTTCTTTCAAATTTGGATGCCTTTTATTTTTATCTCTTGACTTGTTGCTCTGGCTGGATCTTCCAGAACTGTGTTGAATAAGGGTGGTGAAAGTGGGCATCTTTGTCTTGTTCCTGAATTTAGAAGAAAAGCTTTCAGTTTTCTGCCATTGAGTATGATATTGGCTGAGGGTTTGTCACCTATGGCCTTTATAATGCTGAGGTACTTTCCTTGTAGTCTTATTTTATTGAGTGTTTTAATCATAAAAGAATGTTATATTTTATCAAAAAGTTTTTCTGCACCGGTTGATAAGATCATATTATTTTTATCCTTTCTTTTGTTAATATGGTGTATAACATTGATCAATTTGCATATGCAGAATCATACTTGTGCCCCTGAAATAAACTTCACTTGATTGTGATGTATTATTTCTTTAATGTATTGTTGTATTCAATTTGCTAGTATTCTGTTTAGAATTTTTACATTTGTAGTCATTAGAGATGTTGGCCTATTGTTTTCTTTATTTGTGTGTTACCTTTGACAGGTTTTGATATCAGGGTTATGTTGAAGAACCTACTGCTTCTTCAATTTTTTGGAAGACTTTGACAAGGATAGGTTTTAAATATTTTTTGAATGTTTGGTAGAATTCACTGGTGAAGCCATCTGGTCCTGGACTTTTATTTTGGGGAGGTTTTTAATGGTTGTTTCAGTTTCATCACTGCTGATTGGTTTATATAGATTTTCAAATTCTTCATAATTTAGTTTAGAGCAGTTATATATTCCTAGGAACTTTTCCATATCTTTTGTTATTGAATTTGGTGGCATATATTCTTCCATAGTATTCTAGTATGATCCTTTGTATATCTGTGATATCTGTGGTAATTTCTCAGCTTTCATTTCTGATTTTGTTTATATGGTTCTTTTCTCTTTTTTTTTTTTCTTATTGAGTCTAGCCAGGGGGTTGTCAATTTTACAAATCTTTTCAAAGAACCAGCTCTTTGATGTATTAACTTTTATAGACTTGTTCTTCCCTATTTCATTCAATTCTGCTCTATTTTGTAGCATTTCATTTCTTCTGATGACTTTGGGTTCCTTTTGCTCTTCTTTTTTTAGTAGCTTAATATATGATGTTAGGTTGTTTATTTGAGATTTCTCTCATTTCTTGATATAAACTTCCCTCTTATTACTGGTTTTGCTGCATCCAGGTTTTGATGTCATATTCTCATTTTCATTTGTCTATATATCTTTTGATCTCAACTTTTATTTCTTCTTTGACCCAGTCATGTTTCAGTAGTATGTCATTTCATCTCCACATATTTTTGGGTTTCTTTCATTCCTTTTAGCAGTTGATTTCTAATTTCTGTGCATTGTGGTCACAGAATATGCTTGGTTTAATGTCAATCTTCTTGAATTTGTTGAGGCTAGTTTTGTGACCAAACATATGGTCTATCCTTGAGTATGTATTCCATGTGCACTGGAGAAGAATGTATAATCTGATGTTCTAGGGTAAAAGGCTCTGAAAATGTCAATTACTTCCATTTGATCCAGTGTAACATTTAAGGCCAATATTTATTTTTTGCAATACATTGTTATTGATTTTTAGAGAGAGATGAAGGAAAAGAGAGAGAGAGCAATAGAAACATTGATGAGAGAGAAATATTAATTGGTTGCCTTCTGCACACCCCCTACTGGGGATCAAGCCTACAACCTGGGCTTGCTCCCTGACCAGGAATGAGTTATACCAGTCAGACAAGGCAAATATTTCTTTATTAATTTTTCTGTTTGGATGATCTATTTAGAGCTGTCAATGGAGTATTAAAGTCTCCAACTATGATTTTGTTTTGATATATTTTTCCCTTTAGTTCTGTAAGTAGTTTCTTTCTTTATTTAAGTGTTCCTTGATTGGGTGCATGTGTATTAATAAGTGGAATGTTTTCTTGATGTACTGTCCCCTCTATCATTATAACATGTCCATCTTAGTCTCTTGTTGTCTTTGTTATCTTTAAATCTATTTTGTCAAATATAAGTGTGGCTACATCTGGTTTTCTATGGGTATTATTTGCTTGGAGAATCATTTTCCACCCTTTCACTTTGAATTTATCTCTGTCTTAGCATCTTAGATGTGTCTCTTGAAGACAGCATATGGTTGGGTTTTGTTTTTAAGTTAAATTTGCTACTCTGTGCCTCTTTATTGGTGAATTCAATCCATTTACATTTAGAGTAATCATTGATGTATGAAGATTTCCTATAGCCATTTTATCCTTTATTTTCTGTTAGCTCTGTGCCTCCATTGGTTCTTTCCCTTTGTGTTTCTGTCATTTTTGTTTGGTGGTATTCCATACTTCTTTCCTCTGTTTCATTTTTTAAGCTCTGTGTCTCAGTTTTGGGTTTTTGTGTGTGGTTAACATTAGGTTTATGAAAAAGAAATTTGAATATATAGAGTAGTCCTTTTTTTCCTTTGAGTGCATCTAATCTCCATCCTCCTTTGCCAATTCTAAAGTTTACCCCCTCCCCTTCTATGTTTTTGTTGTTACAAATTATTCTTGTTTTTGCTGTAATTTTTCTGGTGATTTTATTCAGTGTTGTGATCTTTTGCTCTTTGTTTCAGACACAATAACCCCCTTGAGTATCCCCTGTGATGGAGATTTCCTGGAGATAAATTTCCTCAGCTTATCTATGTCCATAAAAGTCTTTATTTCTGCTTCATATTTAAATGATAACTCTTCTGGATATAGTATTTTTGGCTGGTAATTTCTCTCTTTCAGTCATTTGGATATTTGGTTCCACTCTCTTCTGGTTTGAAGAGTTCTGTTGAGAAGTCCAATGATAATCTGATGGGCTTTCCTTTGTAGGTCACTTCCTTCTTTTTCCTGGATGCTGTGATAAATTTTCCTTTGTCATTAATTGACAGTTTTAATGCAATGCGCCTTGGAGAGAGCCTGTTTGGATTGAGGTAATTAGGTGTTTTGTTTGCTAATTGGATTTGGGGCTCTAGTTCTTTCCATAGGTTTGGGAAGTTCTCATCTACTATTTGTTTGAATAGGCTCTCTGTTCCTATCTCCATCTCTTCTGCTGATATGCCTATTATTCTTATGCTGATTTTTTTGATAAAGTCAGATAATTCTCATAGAGCTCTTTAATTTTTTTAATACTCAGGTCTGTCTCTTCCTTCATCTGCATCATTTCTAGATTCCTATCTTTGATATCACTAATTATTTCCTCCATCTTGGTTCTACTTTTTATGCTCAATAGCTCAATCCTGATCTCCATAATTGAATGCTTCATCTCCAAGATTTGTTTGATTCTTTTTAAAAGTTTCAATATGTCTGATAAAGTACTCATTTTGTTTATTAATTTGTTTTCTGAGTGCATTAGCTTGCCTCTCTGATTTTCTCACATCTCCTTAAGTATTTTCAGAATGGCAATCTTGAATTTTCTGTAATATATTTCACATATTTCTACATCTTCCAGTTTGCTTTCTGGAGATTTTTTATTTTCTTTCTAAACTGCCTTACTACCTTGAATATTCATGGCATTTGATGGGTTCCTTCTCTGTCTAGGTATCTATAAACATATTGAAAATGTCTAGCAGATTTCTATGAAGAGGTCTTTCTACAATTTTCCAGTAGGTGACACTGAATTACAAGATTTTTTAGCTCTGTGAATTCCAAAGCTAACCACTATGGCAACCGTTACTGTAGCTGCAGTACTGGGTGGTGGGGTTTGTTTTGCCCTCTTGGTAATGGCAACCTCAGACTTCCATAGAGTCCCTTTCCATGTACTCCAAACACGGATCAGTCACTGCAAGAAGTAGTGATTCTTCAGTAACAGTTCTTGGATTTGCAGATAATGTGTTCCACAACCTGACACCAAGGACAGCAGGGCTCTGTGGCTCTATTCCTTTGTTTGGAAGACTGACCACCCAATGGCTGACAACCACAAGAGGCTCCTGCACTGTGTCCTTGCTCAGGCCTCTAGGCAGTCACAGCTTATACTGCTCACTCCTAAAAGAGTGTCCACCAAGGCTCTCTGCACCGTGAGGCTGAAGAAAACAACCACTACAGCCAAATTCCTCCCCTCTCTGGACTGAGCTGGCCTCCAGCTCCTGACTGGAGGCCTGTGTTCATGGCCATTTGAGTTCTCCACCCTTCTTGTTTCCCATTTGTTTCTATTTAACCAACTATAGCTGCTTCAATGCACAGATCTCTTTGTTGGGTCTGTTTGTTGAACAGGTCATTCTCTGTTGGGTTATAGCTGATAAACTTGTTGGAGTTTCAGGGGGAGAGCCTAAGAGGATCTCTCATGCTTCCATTCCTCTGATGTCACTTCCTCTGCTATCTATGGTTTAAAATAGAGATATGTCTACTGCTCTTTACATGATGCAAATGCTGTTGATTTCAAGTAGGATCTGTTCTTTAGATGTTTTAATTGATGTAACTCCTTCCTGGAGTGTTGAGGAGAAGCTCTTTACTTATCTACCTCCCTCCTAGCATATGGTAATTATTCAATAAATGTTTTGAATAAATGAAGAGTTGTACAAATAAAAGAATGAATATTCACTGAAACATGAATTAATGCCCAAATCCATCCCATATAACCAATGGCAAACATCTGAAATTGAGATCACTGGGGTAAGAAAATGGAAGTTGCAAACTGGTAGCCTTGACCATATTAGCATCTGTCTCTTATCAACTGAAGTAACTAATCAAATAGATGAGTGTTTTACCAAAAAAATATGTATTTGCATTTTTATTACTGTTTTATTAAAGTTAGGGGATTATTTTGCTTAGAACTGGGATAAAAGGATTCAATATTCCTGCAACAAGTGTTCTCAGTAAATAATGAGATTGTTCTAGTGTTCTTAGTTCAATAAAGAAAACAATCTTTAGCTCTTATTTCAAAAATGTTTCTCAAGACACTAATATCATGGTATATTTTGTTGTACTATGTAAGCCTCATTCATATAGTGTCAGGAGGAAGTGCTAGAAGTGTAGCCCTTTTTCTTCCTATTATTATTTTTTACTAACTGACAGTTCAAATAAAGGGAATATGACCCCTTACACATATCTTTTACATTCCTAAGACAACCAGGATAGTCTTACTCAGTCATTTTTATGAACATGATCCAGTGCTACCTGATCTGCCCCTACCTTGCTGTCCATTGGTGATTATGTGTAGGTATAAAAGGATAGACATTAAAGGCCTACAATAGCATATGTCAGACAGGCTGGGGAACCTTAACAGAACATAAGAATGATACAAAATAATTAAAGAGTAAGCAAAAAGCTGAATGAATTAAAAAAAAAGTTTATTCTTATTTTTTTAATTATCACCTGAGGATATTTTTCTATTTATCTTCAGATAGAGTGGGAGGGATGGAGAGAGAGGGCGAAAGAGATAAACATTGATGTGAGAGGGACATATCAACTGGTTGTCTCCCACACAACTCTGACCAAAGCTGGGGATGAACTGCAACCGAGGTATGTGCCCTTGACCGGAATCTAACCCACGACTCACTGGTCCATAGGCTGATGCTCTAACCACTGATCCAAATCAGCCAGAGCACAAAAAAAAAAAAAAAAAAAAAAAAAAAAAAAAAAAAAAGTTTAAATATCACACATACCTGAAAAGGTGACTGGGAAAAAGATCATGTAAAACACATTTTTTTTGTTTTTTTACTATTAAAAGACTAGAGATAATACATTATACCTGTCTAAGTTTGGATGTATACCAAATACCAAAATGAACTTTGAACAAGTGTGTCCTCCTCTTTACACTGCTATAGGCAGAGCAAAATCACTTCATGCTCAGCCTGGCAGGAGCACAACTGCAAAACAAGTAGGGCAGATGATGAAATTATTGACTTAAAAATAAATATTTTCCTAATACATTAATTTTTTTTTTCAAAGATTTACTTGAAACCTTGTGTCAGAAGCAGAGTTAAAAATCTATCTGGGAGCTTAAATTTGGGTTCTGGTATTTTATGTATATCCATTAATATAGTAGAATGACTAAGAGGATGGGCCCACTAGCCAAACTGCAAATCAAAAACTGCTGTGTAACTTATGTTAAGTTACTTAATTTCTTTGAGTCTCCAGTAACTTCTATAATATGGACATAATAATAATGCCTACCTCATATATTAATGCTAGAGATTGACTTAAACCAACTAAAGCACTTAAAACAGAGCCTGAAATATAGTAAGTACTCAATAAATATTAGCTATTATTATGATTATTATATATCAATAGTAAAATGTTGTAGAAATACTAAATGCAATTACACAGGGATAGCTGGAGAGCCATTTGTTTCACCACTGTTGGTCCATTTCTAGGAAAGAATAAGAGTGAGCATAGCCCAATGAATAAATTGTTTTTGTATATAATGATGATAGTGATGTTTATAGATGTGAAGAAAAGAGGAAGAAAGAGTTTAGCAGAAAGGTAAGAAGATGAGCTAGTAGAATGAATATTGTAAGAGAAGGCTGATGTCCTTAATTTTACTCCTAGATGCTAACTTTTGAGGTAGTCAACCTCCTTTCAAGTATAGAAGTGAAATAAAACCATCTTACTCTATCTTTTTGTTGGATCCTCTGCACCAGTGCTGTACCTGAGAGAAGTGCCTATGATTAAGGCTGAGTTTAGCCCCAATGTGACTCTGGAGTCACACTGCCTTTAGATACAAAACCAAATTTTGTTAACTGAGTAACTTTGGAAAAGTTTCTACATCCCTCTAGGCCTCACATTTTTGTCTATTAAATGAGGATAATCGTGCCCACCACACAGAGTTGCACTGAAACCTAACTGAGATAATGTAGTGACCAAGCTTAGCACAGTGGACAGCACATAGCAAGTGTTTAATAATTACAAACAAGGCTGATGATAGCAAAATAGTCCCACAAATTATGAATATTCTATATTTATGCATAATGAACATCATGTTTCTTTTTATCTGCCACATTCTTATCTCCTTAAGAAAAATAAAGGGGGAGACAATTTTCATAGAGGCTTGAGGTTCTAGTTCAGGACATGCTCTTGGTGTCTTTTGATGAGTTCTCCATGTGTCATATGGAGAGGCTTCCCAATGTAAAACCACTGGCAGCTATAGAAATTAAGGTTTAGGCTTCCAAGGGAATTAAGGATCTGTTAAATCCTATAGAAACAATCTATTCCACATTTTATGTATGTTTGATTTCAACAATGTGCACAGCACCTGTGCAGAAAACTTCCTTGATCATCTCTGGCCATCACATTTAAAATTCTACTGAGTGTTAACCACTGTGGCTCAGAGCTGGCAGAAGGCATTCAGTCTTGTTATAGGACCATAGGGCCTTTGGCTAGCAGTCAAACTATCATAGCTTAAATATTGTAAGGTAATTTCTCTGCTTCCTCCCTTAGATCCATTCTCTGCCTTTGTCTGCCCTACTCTATCACCAGGGAAGCTGAATACTATTCATTATATCTCCAGGTTTTGCCCCCTCACTTCATTTGAATTCACACTAGGGAGAGGGGGAGGTAGTAGTGAGAAACTGGAAGGCAGGAGTTAGGAGAAATTAGGGTATTTATTTTTCCCACTCCCCCTCTATTTGCCACAGTCCATATGTTCCACAAAGGCCAGGGCTCTGGACAGGCCCATACCACTCTTGCAAAGTTCCAGTGACACAGCTCCTTTCCCATGCCACACCTCTGTAAATAGTTCCTTTAAATCTCTTCTATTCAATTTTTTAGTGTGTTTTATTTCTAGTTAAACACATTATTTCTTGGGTTCACACACCGTGTACTGGGCCCATTTTTCTCCTCTACATTAACTGCAATGGCTCTCTAGACCATGATAACAGTTGTTATTCTTTGTAACTACTATTACTCGTAATGGTGGGCTTTTGTTCCTATCAGTAAATCATATTTCTATATCACTCAAATAGTTTCTTAAACTTTAACTCTTCTTTTCATTTTCTCTCATGAGTTGAGGTGAAGTGAGATTTTACTAATTTTTTAGCAGTTGGAATAGGTGGGATTGTTTCTGACACCCACAGATGGAATTGCAAGAAAACCAGTGGCATATAAGATTTATATCTCTGTATTATTTAATTATGGATCTGGTGATTTCTCAGTAAAATATCTAATACCAAAAACCAAAAATAAAAGCTCTCCCATTTCCTATTCCAAAACCAATTATTGACTTAAGGTACAAAAATGCATTTAACACCATGCCGAGTTACCTTGTACCACACAACATCAGGCTCCTGATCAGATTTTTTAAAGTCATCCATATCTGGGCAGGAGATCTCTTTTCTTTTGGTGACTTCAGATTTTTCTAAATAGCGGATCCTGCTATTGTAGCACAGGCCTGATTCATTCTCTGCAACAGTCAAGGACATTGACACCTTCATGCAATATGTCGAGTTTCTGTAGGAACAAAGAAAGAAATAGCAAAATGACTTTATTGGGTGTTTATAACTTTGTTTGTATACTATATATTTCAAGAGTATTGGCTTTTCCATTTAGGACATTGCCTAGAAATCAGAAACAACATAAAAACAAAAACAAAACAAAAACACAGACCAGTTTTCTACTTCTTCTGACAGGAATATGTGAAACAAAGTGTTAATATGGACATTTCAGACCATGAGGTAACTACATAGCTACATAGAACAGCTGTACCCATCTTCTGAACCATAAGATGGTAGGACTTTTTTCCTAATGATAAATATTTTTATTAAATTTATTGGGGTGACATTAGTTAATAAGAGATAAATATTTTTTATGTTGAAAATCTGATCATGAAAACATGTGAGAAAGTCTGTAACTAGAAGTATAGTCATTTCTGCTCTGCCCCTATGGCCAGTCCATTACCAGATATTGCATAGGTTATTTGATTTTGCCATTGATTTCTAAACCAACATGTACTTTGAGAGGATACACAACAAAAACCAAATCAACATATAGAAGATACCTGTTACCTTACATAGCTCTTAACAGTGTTTATTGAGATATCTGAAGGGTCTAATTCTGGCTTTCCACAAAGGAGAAATCCTAGTAGAAAGGGGTCAGCCTTGATGAATTTCATCCACCAAAACTGGCATTGTGAAGGAATTTCAACAATGAATTTTACCATAAGGTCACTTTAGAAATTGACCATTAATTGGTTAACTCATTATATATGGGTATTTATGGAATACAATATGACCTTCATTTCCTTATGTATATACCATAACCTTTCCCTACCTTACAGTAAGTGGAGTCCAGAAGATATCAACCACAAAAAAGAAAACTGGTAAGTGTGAAGAAGAAATCAGAAGCAACCTGGTAAGACTTAGAAGAAGGTCAAATGTCTTAGCTCTTGGTGGGACATATCAGAACTGTATCTGTTTTGAATATCAATGGACATTTGTTGTTAAAAATACAAAGTACCTTCCATGTTGGGTGTCTTCCTAGCTTTGGGAGGGAGAGGCCTGTCTTTGGGATGCTCAAGGGTCTTCTTTTGCCTTCAATTTTTTTTCTCCAATATACCTTGTTTTTTTCCTCCTTTTATTAGTAATTCCCAAGTGAATTTTATTCATGTGGGTGTAAAACAGATGCTAAAAGCAACCCAGGTCTTTGTTTTTAATTCTGTGGTTCCTCCTCTTCTCCCTCCCATACATAAAACATTTTGTGTAACCTCTATTAAATTTGGTACAAAACCACTCACCAAAGCTGTGGTGTCAGAAAAATAAAATATACTGTTTTTACAAAGTGTCAAGAGTACTTCAAAACCAAGTATTTTAAAAATCAAGTGAAAATAATTCTGACAGATTGAATTAGCATGAGAAGCAATAATTTAACATTGGCCTCAAAGCATTGTTAGTATTCATACTACTTTGTACTCATTGAAATTTCACAAAATGCCAAGTATTATCCAAAGTGCAGAATTCCACATTGCAGCTGCCCCTTGGATTTATTTTTTATTTATTTATTTTTTAATTTTCTTTTTGTTACAGATGTTTCTCCCTTTCTACCCCATTGACACCCTCCTCCCCATTCACCCCGCCCTGTCCCTGGCTATATTGTCCATGTCTATTGGTTATGTGTACATGCATATAAGTTCTGTGGTTTATTTCTTCCCTTCCCCCACTACCCCCTCTTCTGAGGTTTGCCAGTCTGTACCCTACTTCCATGTTTCTGGCTCTACCCTATTCCTCAGACTGCTATATTCATTATATTCAATAAATAAGTGAGATCAAGTGGTATTTGCCTTTTTCTGCTTGGCTTGTTTCATTTACGATAATACTTTCCAGGTCCCTCTATGTGGTCTCAAAGGATAAGAGATCTTTCTTTCTCACAGCTGCATAGTACTCTATTGTGTATATGTACCACTGCTTTTTTATTCATTAGTCTACTGATGAACTTTTGGGCTGTTTCCAGATCTTAGCTATTGTAACTAGTGCTGCTATGAACATGGGGGTACATATATTCTTTCTGATTGGTGTTTCAGCCTTCTTAGAATATGTTCCTAGAAGTGGGATCACTGGTTCAAATGGATGTTCAATTTTTAATTATTTGAGGTAACACCATATTGTTTTCCATAGTTGCCGCACCAGTCTGCATTCCCACCAGCAGTGTACTAGAGTCCCCCTTTCTCCTCACCCTCACCAGCACTGTTTGTTTGATGATTTGCTGATGGTGGCCATTCTGACCGGTGTGAGGTTATATCTCATTCTTGTTTTAATTTGCATCTCTCTGATGATTAGTGATCTTGAGCATTTCTTCACATGTCTCTTCGCTATTTGTATGTCCTGTTTGGAGAGGTGTCCATTCAGCTCCTTTGCCCATTTTTTATTGGGTTCTTTGTCTTTTTTTGTTGAGTTGTATGAGTACTCTATATATTTTGGAAATTAACCCCTTATCTGATGTATCAGTGGCAATGATGTTCTCCCATACAGTGGGTTGCCTTTCCATTTTGATGGTTGTTTCTTTTGCTGTGCAGAAGCTTTTCAGTTTGATGTCGTCCCATGTGTTCATTTTCTCTTTTGTTACTGTTGCCTTAGGTGATGTATCAGTGAAAATTCTGCTGCATATGATATCCTAAATGTTGTTCCCTACATTTTATTCTAGAATTTTTATGGATTCATGGGTCACCTTTAAGTATTTTATCCATTTTGAGTTCATTTTTGTGTATGGTGTAAGTTGATGATCTAGTTTCATTTTTTTTGCATGCAGCTATCCAATTTTCCCAACACCATTTATTAAAGAGGCTGTTTTTACTCCATTGTATGCTCTTGCCCCTTTTGTCAAATATTAATTGAGCATAGTGTCTTGGGTCCATTTCTCAGTTCTCTATTCTGTTCCACTGGTCTATATGCCTGTTCTTGTGCCAGTACCAGGCTCTTTTGATTACAGTCACTTTGTAGTATAATCTGATATCTGGTATTGTGATCCCACGTACTTGGTCCTTCTTTTTCAAGATTGCTGTGGCTATTTGAGATCTTTTTTTTGTTCCATATGAACTTTTGAAGTATTTGCTCTAGTTCTGTGAAGTATGTCATTGGTATTTTGATGGGGATTATTGAATCTGTAGATTTTTTTTAGGTAATATGGACATTTTAATGATGTACATCATCCAATCCATCAACAAGGTATGTGCTTCCACTTTTTTATATTTTCCTCTATTTATTTTTTCAATGTCCTGTAGTTTTCTGCAAATAGGTCCTTTACTTGTTTGGTTAAGTTTATTCCTAGGTATCTTAATTTTTTTGCTGCAATGGTAAATGGGATTGTTTTTTCAGTTTCTCTTTCTGTGAGTTCATCATTGGTGTATAAGAATGCTGTCAAGTTCTTTTTTTTTTTTTTTTTTTTTCCCAACAGGATGAAAGCAATGACCAGATTATTTAATTACACAGGGGAGACCACGTCCCTGGGCTCTGGTGCTCCTAGGCATGCCTTCAAGTTCCCTCGCTGTTGGAAGGAAAGGGTCTGAATGACAGAGCCTCTCTGTCAACAACCTCATGAAAAACAAGATCAAAAACAGAAGTCCGCCATGGAAGAAATCCCAGAATACTCCAATTTGGAAAGAATTTAATTAACAAAATAAAGCAGAGGATATGGTCCAGGAGGGACTCTGAGAGGACCCCTGTCCAAGGCTGCTGCCTATGCCAGCCCAGGGCCTTGGGCTGTCTGAGCAGACCCACCCTGCTCTGCACGCCTAATCCGCACACGGCTGCGGCTGTGGAGGTGGCTTCTAGCTGTCCTAGGCCAACTTGGTACATTAACATGCAAAGCAAGGAGGTTTCAAGGGTTTCACTGAAGTTAATTTTTGCAAAAAGAGAAAACAAACAGAAAGCTAAAATTCATAGCAGATTAAAAGCCACTGAAGTGAAACCCATGTATTTCTCAACAGTAGGGAACGAGACTACAGCTATAATCTTTTTTTCTTTTTAAGTCTCTGATATCCTCTCCCCCAACTCAGTTCAAAGTTCATAGCAGCATAACACTAAGTCCTCTGTCAGCCAGTGTTCTGTGCTTTGGGGTCAGAGTTCACAGGTCAAGTTCAGTCCCACTGAAGAATCATGGGAGGATGCTAGCTGTCCTCCTCCAGCCGCAGGGCGCTGGCTTCCTCCTCTAGACATGTGCCGCCCATGTCACCCAGCTCATCTGTGTAGGCGAGCCTTGTTGGAGATGCAGGCACGTGGGCATCTTTGGCTACAGCCATGCTGTAGGTCTGAGTCACTAAGGGGCTGTTGTGAGAGGTGGAGTCTAAGATCTCATTGGTTGTCTCCATACTGCCATCCAACTTGTGCTGCTTCATGAGGGTGCACTTGACCCCTCCTGGGGGTCCAGTTTGTACATGTACAAGTACCAGTCTGAAACTCCCACCAGCAATCGGGGAATCTTCTGAATTGTGGCTGGGTGCAGATGTTTTTGTGGCCACAGAAGGGCAGGCGGACTGCAGCGAAGGTTCTGCCCCGGTTGAACATCTCTGTTACTTGGGAAGGCAAGTAGCTAGTGGAAGCCATGAGCATCTTTCCGGTGTAGCCGGTCCAGGTGGTGGGCTCCTCCTGAGGTTTTTCCTTCACAATCTCGAGTTTGAAGATGTGCACAGTCTCCGTGTTGCTGGAAGCGGAGAGGAACATACCATCCATGCTGAAGGCCAGGGAACCGATGCTCACACACCTCTTAACTCCTCTCCGGAACTCAAAGAGTTTCTGTCCCTCTGGAATGGAAAATACCCTAATCATGGTCCCCTTCTCAGAAGCAGTGGCAAGCTTGGTTCCACTGGCATTGAAAGCCAGCGCAGCTAAAGGACTGTTGTGAGCAGGTATCATGTTGGCAGCTCTCAAGTTGATGGGGTCAAAGACCTGCACTTCTCCAATGGAGGTGCTGCTGGGGTACGCCAGGTAGTGGTTGTCGTTGTTGATGGACAGTGCACACAGGCCTGCTGGGTTTGGGGGCGTCTCCGGGATGGTGTGCAGCACCTTCATGTCCCGGATGTTGTGTATGTACAGAGATTCCTCCAGACACACGATTAGCCTCTGCCTGTTCATTTTCACAGCCAGTATCTTGTTGGAGTAGCTGTAGTTGCAGATCTCAGTTCCTTTTTTTTTTTTTTTTTGCTCAGGTGGAATGGGAGGGAGAGAGAGGGAGAGAGAGAGAGAGAGAGAGAGAGAGAGAGAGAGAGAGAGAGAGAGAGAGAGAAACATCCACATGAAAGGGACACATTGAGTGGCTGCCACCTGCACGACCAACCAGGGCCAGGGACAAACTGCAACCGAGGTACCACCCTTAGTGGGAACCCAACCCGGGTCTCTCTGGACCGCAGGCCGATGCTCTAACCGCTAAGCCAAACCGGACAGGGCCTCAGTTCCTTTCTTAAAGGGGCAAATCTTTAGCTTCCTAGGAGCTTTGAGGCTGATGATGGCTACCAAGCTGCTTGAGAACAGTCTTTCCACGATGCACATGTCTTCAGTGTCAGTGCATTCATAGATCTGTTCCAGCTAACCCAAAGAAGAAAGGGAGAAAAATTTATAACCGGACTTACTACCAACAGCTAGGAATGTGATGTCCTGGTTGAAGTTGGAGAAGAGCAGCTGGCTGGTGCCGGCCTCGCCGCTCTGACTGGTCAGATTCATGGTGGGCGCGCAATGGGGTACACCCAGCCAGGGGCTTGCACGTCGACAGTGGTCACATGCACTCAGGGTCAGCGCCAGGTCCCTCTCACCACCGAAGTCACCCTGTTCCCTGCCCGGGGATCAATCATCGCATCAGACGGTCCCAGCTCTTTTTTATGCTCCATAGCCTGGGCCTGGTGGATTATTTTATGCTAATCTTGTATCCTGCTACTTTGCCAAATTCATTTATTAAGTCCAGTAGATTTTTGATGGAGTCTTTAGGGTTTTCTATGTATAATATCATGTCGTCTGCAAATAATGACAGTTTCACTTCCTCCTTTCCAATTTGATCCCTTTTATTTTTTCTTCATGTCTGATTTCTATGGCTAAGACTTTCAGTACTATGTTAAATAAAAGTGGTGAAAGTGGGCATCCTTGCCTTGTTCCTGTTCTTAAGGGAAATGCTTTTAGTTTCTTCCCACTGAGTATGATGTTGGTTGTAGGTCTTTCATATATGGCTTTATTGTGTAGAGATACGATTCTTCTATTCCCACATTACTGAGTGTTTTTATCAGAAATGGATGCTGGATTTTGTCAAACGCATTTTTAAGCATCTATTGATATGATCATGTGGTTTTTAGTTTTCATTTTGTTTATGTGGTGTATCACATTTATTGTTTTGCGAATATTGTACCAGCCTTGCATCCCTGGGATTAATCCCACTTGGTCATGGTGAATAATTTTTTTTGATGTATTGCTGGATCCATTTGCCAATATTTTCTTCAGGATTTTGGCGTCTATGTTCATCAGAGATATTGGCCTGTAATTTTCTTTCTTTGTAGTGTCTTTTTCTGGTTTTGGAATTAGAATTATGATGGCCTCACAAAACGAGTTTGGAAGTCTATTTTCTTCTTGAATTTTTTGAAATAGTTTGAGGAGAATGGGTGTTAGTTCTTTTTTGAATGTTCAATAAAACTTCACCGTGAAGCCATCCAGGCCTAGGCTTTTGTTTGCTGGGAGAGTCTTGATTACCTCTTCAATTGCCTTATCTGTTATTGGTCTGTTCAAGTTTTCTATGTCTTCCCGGTCCAGTTTTGGGAGACTGTGTGTTTCTAGAAATTTGTTCATTTTGCTTAGATTGCCGAATTTTTTGCCGTATAATTGTTCATAGTAGTTGTTAACAATCTTTTGTATTTCTGTGGTGTCAGTTGTTACTTCTCCTCTTTCATTTGTGATTTTTATATTTGAGTTCTCTCTCTTTGTTTCTTGGTGAGTCTAGCTAAGTGTCTATCAACCTTGTTTATCATTCCGAAAAACCAGCTTCTGGTTTCATTGATCCTTTGAATTTTTGTTTGCTCTCAATGTTAGTTCTGCTCTGATCTTTACTATTTCCTTCCTTCTACTTGATCTCTGGTTTTCTTTTTGTTTGCTTTCCAATTCTTTAAATTGTGAGGTTAGACAGTCAATTAGAAATATATCTTGTTTCTTCAGGTAGGCCTGTAGTGCTATGAACTTCCCTCTCAGAACTGCTTTCGCTGCATTCCATAGGTTCTGTGTTGTTGAGTGTTCATTTTCATTGGTTTCCAGGAAGTTTTTAATTTCTTCCTTGATCTCCTTGGTAACCCATGCATTGTTTAATAACATGTCATTTAGCCTCCATGTGTTCAAATGTCTTTGCATGTTTTTGTTGCAATTGATTTCTAGTTGCGTGACATTGTAATCTGAAAAGATGCTTGTTATGATTTCAATCTTCTTGAACTTGTAGAGATTTTGTTTGTGTCCTATACTGTGGTCTATCTTTGAGAATGTCCCATGTGCAATTGAGAAGAATGTGAATTCTGAAGTTTGGGGGTATAATTCTTTGTAGATATCTATTAAATCCATTTAGTCTGGTGCTTCATTTAGAGTTTCTGTTTCCTTGCTAATTTCTTGTCTAGAGGATCTACCCAGTGGTGTCAGTGGGGTGTTGAGGTCCCCTCCTATGATTGTATTGCTGTCAATTTCTCCTTTGAAGTCCTCCAGAAGATTTTTAATATATTTTGGTGCTCCTGTATTGGGTGCATATATGTTTATCAAGGTTATATCTTTCTGTTAGATAGATCCTTTCAATATTATGTAGTGGCCTACTTTGTCTCTAGTTATGGCCTTTATTTTGATACCTATTTTATCAGATATCAATATTGCCAACCCAGCTTTTTTGTCCTTTCTGTTTGCTTGGAAATTTTTTTTTTATCCTTTCACTTTCAACCTATTTGAGTCTTGCGTTGTGAGGTGGCTCTCTTGTAAACAACATATAGGTGTGTCATACTTTCTTATCCAATTAGCTACTCTTTGTCTGTGTCTGTGTCGGAGCATTCAGTCCATTTACATTTAAGGTGATTATTGATATGTTCTTATTTATTGACATCTTTGTTTAGTTTGGTTATATTTTTCTTTCTATTTCTCCTACTAATTACAGCAGTCCCTTTAACATTTCTTGCAGTGCTGGTTTGGTGCTAATGTATTCGCTTAGCCTTTTTTTTTTTTTGGTCTGTGAAGCTCTTTATTTGACCTTCTATTTTGAATAACAGCCTTGCTGGGTAGAGTAGTCTTGGATACAGATCCTTGTTTTGCATGAACTTGATTACTTCATGCCTCTCCCTTCTGGCCTGTAGTGTTTCTTGTGAGAAGTCAGCTGATAGCCTTATGGGGGTTCCATTGTAGGTTACCTATCGCTTATCTCTTGCAGCCTTTAGGATTCTCTCTTTGTCTTTAATTTTTGGCATTTTAATTTTCTATGTCTTGGTGTGGGCCTGTTGGGGTTCTTTTTACTTGGGGCTCTCTGTGCTTCTTGAACTTGAGTGCCTACTTCCTTCATCAAATTAGGGAAGTTTTCTGTCACTATTTCTTCAAATATATTCTCTAACCCTTCCTCATTTTCTTCTTCTTCGGGGACTCCTATGATGCAAATATTATTACGTTTTCAGTTGCCCCACAGTTCTCTTAAGCTGTCTTCCTGTTTTTTAATTGTTTTTTCCTTTTGGTTTTCTGATTGGTTGATTTTTTTCTAACCTGTCTTCTAATTCGCTGATCCTGTCCTCAGGTTCCTCTACTGTGCTTTTAATTCTTCCAGTGTGTTCTTTATTTCTGATATGTCATTCTTGATTTTCTCTTGGCGGTTTTTAATTTTCAATAGGTTTATGTTCAGCATCTCTATGTCTTTACTCATGCTGTTGAGCTTCCTCAAGGTCATGGCTCTGAGTTCTACCTCTGTTAACTTGCATAACTGTTCCACATTTGTCTCATTTTTCATAGAGGTCTCTTGTTCTTTCTTTTGGCTTTTGTTTCTGTGGTTCACCATTTTGGCTATCACAGTTGGCTTTGGAGCCTGCCAAATTTTCCCTGTGGGTGTTGGTGTTTTGCTGTTTGTGGCTCCCTCTCCTGGATTTGGATGAGCTAGGGAGGACTCATGTTAAGCACCACTGTCAAGTCTTACTTTCCTGGTTAGAGTTGCTAGCCCAGAAATGGTACAGTTATCCTCTAGCTTTTTGCCTGGAGCCTTTCAGTAGTGGTTACTTGAAGAGCCTTGTTTTTTCAGTTGAATGAAAAACTCCCTCAGATGCTCAGCATAAGGGGATTTCCAGAAGTTTGGGCAGATGCTGGTTGATAATGAGCCTCAATTTGCATTTTAATGGCCCACCTGGTTAGGGGTGAATCTCCAAGGAGGGTCCCCCCACCTGTCCTGGAGCCCTGGGAAGGAGTAAGATGGCCACTGTCCTGCGTGGCTACAACTCAGCAAAAGCTCTGTGCTCCCTCCATATCGCGAGTATGCCCACACAGTTCCAGTCCAGTCTGCCCACCCTCTGCCAGAGCCCAAGATGAGTGACTGTGGCTATTTTAGCATCTGTCCCAGCTCTGCACTGTGGAGCCCTTGGGATTTTAACCCAAGGGCACTGCTCACAGCTAAGGCTGCTGCTGTCTGTAAGCCTCCAACCACCTCTCATGCCTCTGCAAACCTACCATGATCAAGTCAGTGTTCCTGGTTATATGATTCTCACAAGATGCTTTTCTGTTGCTTTTTCCCATCAATTTGTCTTTATTTTAATTTTAATTGCAGTTTGGTCCTAGGAGACAGTCTGTGTATCTTCCATTAACACTGCCGCCATTTTGGAATCTCTGCCCATGGATTTATGAGTGAAGTTAATCAAAATAACTGCTACTTGCCCTGGCCGGTTTGGCTCAGCGGTTAGAGCGTCTGCCTGCGGTCCGGAGAGACCCGGGTTCGGTTCCCGCTAAGGGCATGTACCTCGGTTGCAGTTTGTCCCCGGCCCTGGTTGGTCGTGCGGGTGGCAGCCACTCGATGTGTCCCTTTCACATCGATGTTTCCCTCTCTCTCTCTTCCTCTCTCTCCCTCCCACTCTGTCTGTACAAAAAATGGAATAATGTCCTTGGATGAGGATTAAAAAAAATAAAAATAAAAAATAACTGCTACTTGGATTTCCACTCACGTTAATTACTGGTAAATACTTCTGTCTATACCCATGCCTATGTTATCTGAGAAAGATTCTATCAAATCACTCCCATTATGATGTTCAGGTACAACCCAAATATTCAATATCAATTGTGAGCTATTACTTTTCAGTCTTCCTCAGTATAGGTTTCTAGAAGCTATAGACATAAGATATACCTAGTGGGGATCAAACATAAGAAAATTCCAATCTTTTGTTAGGTATTTGACAGCCTCTTCAAAACCCATAAGACTAAACACACCAGATTTTTGTTTTTAAAGAAGGCAAGAAGGTCAAATGACAGTTCAATTTTTAAATTTTTGAGGTAACGCCATATTGTTTTCCAGAGTTTCCGCATCAGTCTGCATTCCCACCAGCAGTGTACTAGAGTCCCCTTTTCTCCACCCTCGCCAACACTTGTTGTTTGATGATTTGTTGATGGTGGCCATTCTGACAGGTGTGAGGTGACACCGCATTGTTGTTTTAATTTGCATCTCTCTGATGATTAGTGATGTTGAGCATTTCTTTATATGTCTCTTGGCTATTTGTATGTCCTGTTTGGAGAGTTGTCTATTTAGCTCCTCTGCACATTTTTTAATTGGGTTTTTTGTCTTCCTTTTGTTGAGTTGTATGAGTACTCTATATATTTTGGAAATTAACCCCTTATCTGATATATCATTGGCAAGGATGCTCTCCCACACCATGTGTTGTGTTTACATTTTGATAGTTTTTTTTTTGCTGTATAGAAGCTTTTTAGTTTGATGTAGTCCCATGTATTCAATTTTTCCTTTGTTTCTTTTGCCTTAGGTGATGTATCAGTGAAAATTCTGCTGCATATGATGTTTGAAATTGTGTTGCCTACGTTTTCTTCTAGGATTTTTATGGATTCAGGGGTCACATTTAAGTCTTTTATTCATTTTGAGTTTATTCTTTTGTATGGTGTAACTTGATGGTTTAGTTTCCTTTTTTTTTTTTTTTTTTTTTTTTTTGCATGTAGCTGTCCATTTTTCCCAACACCAATTATTAAAGAGGCTGTCTTTACTCCACTGTATGCTATTCCATCTTTGTCAAATATTAATTGAGCATAGGGTCTTGGGTCCATTTATGGGTTATATATTCAGTTCCTTTGATCTATCTGCCTGTTCTTGTGCCAGTACCATGCTGTTGTGATTACAGTGCCTTTGTCCTATAACCTGAAATGTGGTAATGTGATCTCTCCAACTTTGTTCTTCTTTTTCAAGATTGCTGTGGCTATTCTAGGTCTTTTTTGGTTCCATATAAACTTTTGGAGTATTTATTCTAGTTCTGTGAAGTATGTCATTGGTATTTTGATTTGGATTGCACTGAATCCATAGATTGCTTTGGGTCATATGAACATTTAGAAGCCTGAAACACCAATCAGAAAGAATATATGTATCCCCATGTTTGTAGCAGCACTATTTACAATAGCTAAGATCTGGAAACAGCTCAAATGTCCATCAGTAGATGAATGGATAAAAAAGCTGTAGTACATATTCACAATGGAGTACTATTCAGCTGTAAGAAAGAAAGAAAGATCTCTTATCCTTTGAGGCCACCTGGTGTGACCTGGAAAGCATTATCCTAAGCGAAATAAGCCAAACAGAGAAAGACAAGTATCATATGATCTCACTTATTTATGGAAGATAATGAACATAAAAGTCTGAGGAATGGGGTAGTCCCAGAGATGTGGAAGTGGGGCACAGACTGACAATCCCCAGAAGAGGGGGTGGTGGGGGAGAGATAAACTACAGAACTTATACGCATGTATACATTAACAATGGAGCCCTGGCCGGTTTGGCTCAGCGGTTAGAGCATCGGCCTGTGGTCTGGAGAGACCCGGGTTCGGTTCCCGCTAAGGGCACGTACCTTGGTTGCAGTTTGTCCCCAGCCCTGGTTGGGTCGTGTGGGTGGCAACCACTCGATGTGTCGCTTTCACATCGATGTTTCTCTCTCTCTCTCTCCCTCTCACTCTATCTGAACAAAATATCGAAAAATGTCCTCGGGTGAGGATAAAAAAAAAAAAAAAAAAAAAAAAAACAATGGATATGGACAACAAAGCTGGGGACAGAGCGGGAAGGGAGGAAGAGGGGGAAATCAGATTGGGGTAAAAGGGAGAAACATCTGTAACAAAAATTAATTAATTAATTATTAAATTTAAAAAAATTAAGGCACAAAGATAAAGTGGTTTAATCAATTTGGCTTTTCTTGACCTTAATTTCAACACTTCAGTGATAAACATTTTTATGTCTTCTTATTTAATTTAAGGCCTTACATGATCCAGCCTATCATAATACTCTGTTCTTCACGCATTAGAGTGCAGTCACAATGGCATTTCCTCTGTTCCTTGAGTACGCTAAGCCTATTCATTTGCGTTTTTCTCTGATATTTTATCATTTGTTTATTTTGTAAGTGTAAGCAAATAATTTGCTGTTCTTGTTCATCACTCTATTCCTGGTATCTAAAAATATAGATAGTAGGTATTCCGTAAATGTTAGTTGATTAAATGAACAGGCATCAAAAGGTATGTATTCAAGACATATATTTTCCCTGCTCCACTTTGGCATCAACCCTCACCCTTCCAATTCTACAAATTTAAATATATGGCTGGTCAAATATCGTATTTCCTATTTAAATGTGACTCAGAACATTTTGCAGGTATTCTTGTACCACATGCATAAGGACTAGCAAAGTTTTTGTGCATCAGCATTCCACCAAAAGGGAAAATACTAGCTATGTTTGAAGACAAAAAAGACTAGGGTAGGTATGAGGGATGGAAGTAAGATAAATATTCACAGTTTTTTTAAAGATATTGAATGCAGCCCTGACGGGTGTGTCTCGGTTGGCTGGAGTGTCATCCCATGCACTGAAGGGTCATGGATTCAATTCCTGGTCAGAGCACATACCCAGGTTGCAAGTTTGATCCTTGTCCAGGGTGCATGGGAGGCAACTGATCGATATTTCTGTTTCACATTGATGTCTCTCTCTCTCTCTCTCTCTCTCTCTCCATATCCCTTGCTCTCTCTCTAAAAAAACTCAATAAAAACATATCCTCAGGTGAAGATTGAAAAAAGAAAGACATTGAACACAGAAGAAAGAGAATCACCTCTGATAGGTATGCAGTGTTCTGAACAGTTTTCAATGTTACTAACGTTGATCATACCTGCTCCACGTTGTTCACTCATATACGTGAAAGAGACTTACTTGCCTTTCTTATGTTATAATCCCAGTGAAAGAGAGCTATTGACCAGCAGTCTCAGCAATAGAAGTAGATAGTGTGTTCAATGTCCTGAAAGAAGCTATCCCAAATGTATTTAGTCCTGGTGAGAATACAAGGTAGACTAAATGAGGGATCTATAATAATGTAGTGGTTTCTTAATAAAGCACCAGATTTGAACTAAGATCCCCTGGGTTCAACTCACTCTATTGTACTTGGGTAAGTTATGTAACATCTCTCAGTCTCAGTTTCCTCAACTGAAAAATGAGAATAAGAAGTCCTTTATGGTGTTTCCATTGGAGGTTAGAGAAAGGAGTTCTTTTTTAAAATATGCTGATATTATTTTTTTTAAGAGAGAGGAGGAGAAAGAGAAATAGAAACATCAATGTAAGAGAGATACATCAATCGGCTGCATCCTCCTGCACTCTCCCTATTGGGGATCAAGGCCGCAACCTAGGCAGATGCCCTGACCAGGAATCAAACCAGGACCTCTCAGTCCATGGGCCAACACTTAATCCTCTGAGCCACACTGGCTGGGCAAGAAAGGAGTTATTTTAATTATACAACCATGAGCAAAAATATGTTTACCATTTTCAGTTGTAACGATTACAATACCTGACACTTCCAGGCTATTGTAACTATGAAAATAAAGTACATGAAACATATAATACAGAATCTGCTACATAGTAGATATTTAATAAATTGTAGTTAGAATTGTTATTGCTATTAGGATTACTTGTTGTACATATTTTAACCAATAATAATTATACTTTATATGTAACACAGTAATTATGAACAATACCTATATAATAAAAACAGTACACTGGCAGCAATGGGTTGAGATATGCCACTGAATTAGGAGAGCTACATGATAGGAAAGCACCTAGAAGAGGTCAATTGGGCTACAGGCATAGTACCAGAGAGCCATGAACTTCTGAAAAGATAAAAACGACTTGCTGACCTAGGCACAAAAAAAGGTAAATCAAGAGAAAGCAGCTAAAGCAGGAAAGAACTCCAGGTACTATGAGTACTAGCTACTAGGCAAAGTCCAGAACTTTGAGGTCAAATTGTTACCAAGAGTTCCACTAACCTTTGTGGGAGTATCTTAAACAAAAAACTTCTATAATAACTACCAGACCTCTAGGCAAAGGAAAAAAGACAAGATATACTCCTGTGTGTCTCCTCCTCTACCCCTCCAAAGTTTAAAAAGTGTAGGACATGCCATCAGAACCTTTAATACCATGGAATTGTGATGAGGGCAAAGAGCCCACACTGGGAATGGTAGATAGGTTAAAGGAGATAGATTAAAAAGGATGGATTCAGTCTTCTCTAACCTTTACCTACACATAACCTTAGACCAGAGCTCTGCCTGAATTTGGTCTTGCTCTGATCTCTCACATGTAAAAGGCTGCTGACAAATTGCTTGTTAACCAGAGAACAAGCACTAGTATAAAGTCGCTGATGATGACCAAGGTCTCTGGATGTCAGAGACAAGTCCTGCTGTCTATGTCATTGGGCCTGAGTTAGGTATGTCCAAAACTGCCTGACTGTCTGAGACTCAGGTTGATTTTTATTAGTTGTGTAATCCAGCCCTTGCAGTTCTGACTAACAATCTTACATTATTTAGGTTTTATTTTGAAAAATGCCCCCAGGCCAGTTCTATTTAAAATGTTTTCTGCAAATAAGACCTAAAAGTGTTACATTTCTTTCACATTTAGAACTGTAAAAATTTGAAGAGGCCAACTGAGGAGTGTGCAAGAATTGGGACTATACTTTTTTTCCGTCCTCCCTTCACATCCTGAGGACATGGAACATATTTATACTCAAAATGAACAAAGGGTCTTTGCAGTGATATTGCATCATTGTCTTATATATATGCAAGTATTTATAAACTTTCAAGTACTTCCAAATCTCTTATTTTACTTAATTCTGCTAATAATCCGCCCTGGCTGATTTTGCTCAGTGGTTAGAGCATTGGCCTGCGGTCCTGAGAGACCCGGGTTCAGTTCCTGCTAAGGGCATGTACCTCGGTTGCAGTTTGTCCCCGGCCCTGGTTGGGTCATGTGGGTGGCAACCACTCGACGTGTCCCTTTCACGTCGATGTTTCTCTCTCTCTCTCTCCCTCCCACTCTACCTGAACCAAAAATGGCAAAAAGTCCTTGGGAGAGGATAAAAAAAACAAAATTCTGCTAATAATTCAGGAAAATGTGCATGGTATATATTATCTACATTTTGCGGAGGAATACAAGATAGAGAAAGAATAAATAACTTAGTCAAGCTCATTTTGATGGTCAGTTCATGAAAACCAAAGTTTTGGCTGTTAGCCCCTGGACATTCTCAGAACTTGATGATAACATGAGTTGACAGCCAAATTAATTTCTTGTCATCTATAACAAGTTGGAGAAGCTCATAGAAATAAGTACAGATGTGTAAAGATAACTTTTAAAGAATAATGTTAATATGTACAGCAAAGAAGAACTTTTTACATATATTTTTATTGATTGTAGAGAGAAAGGAAGAGGGAGAGAGAGAGAAACATTGATGTGAGAGAGAAACATCAGTTGGCTGCCTCCCACACATACCAAGACTTGGGATTGAGCCCATAACCTGGGCATGTGCCCTGACCAAGAATCCAACCAGTGACCTTTCAGTGCACAGGATGATGCTCAAGTAACTGAGTCACACTGGACAGGGCCAACACAGAATACTTTGCTAATTTATTAATAAACTTCAATTTCTATTCCAAAAATTTAATGTTAGCTACTTTAGGTCATAAGTTATACATTTTTTTTTTCCCAGAAGTATTTCAAAATGAAAATGTTGACCAATCTTGGGTTCCCTGAGGGGAAAGTAAGTAAGACCCACGATTTAAGACATACATGTAAACCAACGAATTCATATGCATATATGTACAACCAATGGACACAGACAATAGTTTGGAGAAAGCAAAAGGGGGGGGTGGGAGTGGGGTAGGAGGGGGTCAATGGGGGACAAATGATGGACATCTGTAATACTTTCAACAATAAAGATAAAAATAAATAAATAAATAAATAAAATTACTATTTATAAAAAAAATACATAAAAAATTTAGATGCCTCTTTCTAACTCACTATAGTATAACAGGCTTATACTACAAAATCTAAAGTTTTATTTTAGAATTTTGGTTAATGTAAATTTGCTATATCACCAGAGCTAACCTATTAAGAAGAAACTAAATAAATTAGGGAAATTTTTCACATCTAAAAGCAGAAACCCAGATAAAATGCCTCAGGACACAGTTGAAATTTTTCTAAATGTTTGCTTCAATGGTCTTATCTTTACTTCAAATCACTTTCCTTGCAAATTCCAGAACAGTCTAATGATCAGTAAACTAAAACAAACTTTGCTTTCTGACAGTTTTTTAAATGTGAATTGACTGCAATTCATAGCTATCAAATAATCAATCTACCATCCTTGGATAATATTGTCCTCCTCAAAACATAAAAACTATAAACTGATATTATAGAAAATTCAAGGAAGGGACACAAATGAATAAATGAACAGGATCTCAGGCCCTTTGATGAAGTTTATTACTTGAGAATCAATGACAAATATACAAAAATTTCATTGAAACCCATCTTTGATCGTGTTAACAAAAAGACCTTCAGGAAACTGCAGGAATAAGTTCATATAACTAAAAACATGTAGTATTAATGCTTTTAAAGACCAAAAAAAAAAAGAGAGTGAGAGAGAGAGAGAGAGAGAGAGAGGACAAAAATTACTAATATCACATCAGTCTTATAGATACAGAGAACAAACTGATGGTTGCCAGATAGAAAAGGGTTAGGGGGCTAGGTGAAAAACAATGAAGGGACTAAGAAGTACCAATTGGCAGTTACAAAATAGTCATGGGGATATAAAGTACAGCATAGGTAATACAGTCAATAATACGATAATATCTATGTATAGTGTCAGAAGGGTAATAGACTTACTGGGGGCATCACTTGATAAATTATATAAATGTCTAACCACTATGTTGTGCACTGGAAACAAATATAATATTGAATGTCAAATGTAATTGAAAAAATAAAAGAAAAAAATAGAAATGAAAAAGGAGACACTTTAACTCACATGGATATTAAAAAAGATAATGAAGGAATATTATGAACAACTCTATGCCCACAAATTTGATAACCTAGGTGAAATAGACCAATTCCTTAAAAGGCAAAATCTGCCACAACTCATACAAGAAGAATTAGACAATATGAATAGGCCGATAGCCATCAAACAAATTGAATCAACAATTAACAACCTTCCAAAACAGAAAGCACCAGGCCCAGATGGATTCACTGTTGGATTCTATCAAATAGTTAAGAAGAAATTATATCAATTCTGTACAATCTCTCTCAGAAAACAGAAGCAGTGGGAATACTTTCTAACTCACTCTATGAGGCCAACATTATCCTAATACCAAAACCCAAGATGTCACAAAACCCCCAAAAAACTACAGATCAATATCTCTCATGAACATAAATGCAAAATCCCCAACAAAATAGTAACAAATCACGTGTAGTAATCTATGAAAATATTTATATACCATAATAAAGTAGGATTTATCCCAAGTACGGAAGGCTGGCTCAATATTCAAAAATCAGTGAATGCAATACATCACATCAACAGCTAAAAAAATATTCACAGGATATCAGTAAATGCAGAAAAATAATTTGACAAAATCCAACATTCATTCATGATAAAAACTCTCAGTAAACTAGGAAATGTCTTAACTTGATAAAGAACATCTACCAAAAACCTACAACTAACACCACACTTGGTGGGGAGAAACTAGAAGCTTTTCCACTGGGATCAAGAATAAAGTAAGGTGATCTCCTCTCACCACTCCTTTTAAACACCATACTGGAAGTAGTAGCTAATGCAATAGATACAAAAATGAAATAAAAGGTATACAGATTCAGAAGGAAGACATAAAACTATCTTTGTTCACAAATAAAATGAATGTCTATGTAGAAAAACTGAAAGAGTTCATTGAACAAACAAACAAAATATGAAAACAAACCAAAAAAAAAACTAGAACTAATAAGTAAATATAGCAAGGTTGCAGGACATCAAGTTAATACACAAAAGTCAATTAATTTCCATTATTCCAGCAATAATAAATTTTTAATTTTAAATTAAAAACAATACCATTAACATTAGAAAAGTAATAAAATAAAATAATTAGGTATATATTTAACAAAATATGTACAAGATCTATATAAGGATAACTACAAAACTGAGAAGACTATTACCTGACTTCAAGACTTACTGTAAAGCTACAGTAATCAAAGCAGTGTGGTGTTGATGAGACACTAGAAAAATAGATAAATAGAACAGAATATTGAGCCTATAAATAGACCCACATAAATATAGTTAACTGTTCTTTGACAAAGAAGCAAATGCAGGAAATGGAGCAAAAGAAGTTTTTTCAACAAATGATGCTGAAACAGCTGGAACACAAGTCAAAAAAAAAAAAAAAAAAAAGGAATCTAATCACAGATCTTACACCCATTACAAAGAGTATCTCAAAATAGAGTAAAGACATAACTATAAATGCAAAACTATAAAACTCCTGGAAGAAAACATAGGATAAGGACTTGGGGTAGGAAGATGGCAACAGGCAGGACCTAGGAGGGTGAGTATGTGAGAGAGTGAGCAAGTATGTGAGAGAGTGTGAGTGGGCGTGAAGGTGGACAACAAACCTGAGCAGTGCAGAGCCACTGATCAGAAAGTTCCTGTTCTGTGGACTGAAGCAGCCAGCTACCACAGTAAGCAGCCCTTCAGGACACTTCTCTCTGCACTGGCAGGGAGGTCCCACCATTTTGGAAGATCCTATGTCTTCCCTGTGAGGAGGCAGTGGGAGCTACTAGGGCCCAGCCACCTGAGCCCACCAGTGCACCTGGCAACATGGGACCAGTGGACACTCTGTGTCAATACAGACCAGTGCAAAGTAGTGCAGCTTGAAAGGTGCTGGTCTCTGAAGCCTCAGACAGACCGGAGCCCAACACCATCGGACATAGTAACAGCCCAATCAGAGTCGAGATATACCCCCAGCAACAGAGCCTGTGGAGCAGGCATCCATCCCTAGGCAACAGAAGCACAGACACACAGCTAAGACCCATCCATAAAAACTACAACAAAAGCTGAGCAGGAGTTGAGACCCACAGGGCAGCAGCACTCCCCAGCCACCAGCTGCGGGACCTGGGGCTCCAAAGAGGCCTGTGTGGTCCAGTAGCTTACAAGAACAATGGGAAGTCAGAGCCACAGAGAGACTGGTTTGATTCAGCTGCCTGCCCATGGGACCTGCAGGGTGCAGGGGCACCAGAGACACCTGTGCAACCCAGCAGGGACTGTGCCATCCAGTTACCCATGGGACCTGTGGGGTGCTGTAGCACCAGAAAGGCCTGTGCCACCCAGCAGAGACTGTGCGATTTAGTTACTCCCATGACCTGCAGGGTGCTGAAATACCAGAGAGGCCTGCGTGACCCAGCAGGGACTGTATAATCCAGTTACACGTGGGACCTTCTGGGTGCCACAGCCCAGAGAGGCCTGTGTGACCCAGCAGAAACGGTACCATCCAGTTACCTGTGGGACCTGCGGGGCGCTTAAGCACCAGAGAGGCCTGTGTGACCCAGCAGGGACTGCGCAATCTAGTTATCCACAGGGACTATGGGGAGCTAAAGCACCAGAAAGCCCTGCATGAACAAGCAGGGACTGTGTGATCTAGTTATCCACAGGGACTGCGAGGTGCTGAAGCAACAGAGAGGCCTGTGCAACCCAGAAGCCCATAAAACAGGCATAGAGCCAGGTCCCCAAAGGGATTGTGAGATCCAGTTACCCACAGGACCTGCAGGGTGCTGGGGCACCAGTAAGGCCTGTGAAACCCAGCTCCACACAAGATAGGCATAGAGGATGTGAAAAATGGAGGCAGAGTGAATAGAAACTATGCAGATGATCTCCTAGGACCAAATGGGAATTAAAACTAAAATAAAGACAAATCCTCAGAAAATAGCAACAGAAAAGCAGCAGGACAGGACCAATAACCAGAGACACTGGTAGGATCTGTGGAGGCACGAGAGGGTGCGGGGCTGGGAGCCCAGGTACAGCAGCAGTCTTAGCTGTGAGCAGCAACCTTTGGAAATAAAGACCAAGCCCACTCCTCAGTGCAGAGAGTAGGGACAGAGCACTAAAATAGCCATAGCCACTAACCTGGGGGCTCCTGCAGAGAGAGGGCATACTGGGCTGAAACTTGGTGGGGACACCTGAGATTTGGAGGGCACTCAGAGTTTTTGCTGAGTTGTGACCACAAAGGACGGTGGCCAGTGTGCTCCTTCCCAGACCTGTGGGGAAAAGCAGCAGCCCCTTCACCCTCGGAGATTCACCCTCGGAGATTCACCCTTTTCCAGGTGAGGCAAAGAAATGCAAATTGAGGCTCATTAACAACCAGCCTCTATCCCACCCTCTGGAAACCCTCTTATGCAGAACACCAGGGCTATATTCCAAGTTACTGGGTAACTGAGATTACTAGCCTCCAGGAAAAAGCTAGAGAATAACTGAACCTTTCCTGAGCTTGCAAATCTAACCAGGAAAGGAAGACTTGACAGTGGTGTTTAATGTGGGCCTGCTCAGGCCCATCCAAACCCAGTAGAGGGAGCCACAAACAGCAGAACACCAACACCCACAGGGTAAATTTGGCAGGCTCCAAAATCCACTGATAGCCAAAATGGTGAAACAAACAAACAAATCTCAAATGAAAGAACAAGAGAACTCTATCAAAGATTAGATCTATGAAATGCAATTATGCAAATTATAAGAGGTAGAGTTCAGAGCCATGGTCTTGAGGAAGCTCAACACCATCAGTAAGGACATCAGCACATGAGTAAAGACATAAAAACATTCAAAACCAACCAAGTGAAAATTAATAATGACATAGCAGAAATTAAGAACACATTGGAAGGACTAACCAGCAGAGTAGAGGAAGCTGAGGACCAGATCAGTGAATTAGAAGACAGGGTAGAAAAAATCAACCAGTCAGAAAACCAAAAGGAAAAAAGAATTAAAAAACAGGAAGACAGGAATTCCAAAATGGAAGCAGAGTGAATGGAATCTATACAGACCATCTCCGAGGACCAAACTGGAATTACAACTAAAATAAAGACAAATTAACAGAAAAAAGCAACAGAAAAGAAAACAAAAGCAGCTTGCAAGGACCATACAACCAGGGACACTGATTTGATCCTGGTAGGATTGCAGAGGTGTGAGAGCGGGGCTGGGAGCCCACAGAGAGCAGAAGCCTCAGCTGTGAGCAGTGCCCTTGGGTTAAACTGCCAAGAGGCAAAAAGGCGCAGAGCCAGGACAGACACTAAAAGGGCCAGAGTCACTCACCTTGGGCTCTGGCAGAGGGAGGGTGGATTGTACTGGAAGAGTATATGTAGGGGGCTCAAGCTTTTGCTTAGTTACACCACCCAGGATAGTGGCCAACTTACTCCTTCCCAGGGCTATGGGGAGAAATGGCGGCCCCTCCCTTGGAAATTCAACCCTTCCCAGGTTTGCCATTGAAATGCAAATCGAGGCTCACTAACAACCAGCAACTGCCCTACCCTCCGGAAATCCCCTTATACTGAGCACCTGAGGGAGTTTTTCATTCAACCTAGAACCCAAGGCTCTTCAACCTAGAACCCAAAGCTCTTCAAGATAGCCTCCAGGCCAAAAGCTAGAGGATAAATGTACCATTCCTGAGCTTCCCAGACCAAAAAAAAAAAAAAAAAAAAAAAAAAAGAAAACTAAGGGAATATAATATATTAGCACCAAACCAGCACTGTAAGAAATGTTAAAAGGACTGCTGTAATTAGGAGAAGAAATAGGAAGAAAAAGATAAAAAAATAACAAAAATGCAATAAATAAGTGCATATCAATGATCACCTTAAATGTATATGGACTGAATGCTGTCATAAAAAGACACAGAGTAGCTGATTGGATAAGAAAGCATGACTCCTATATGTTGTTTCCAAGAGACCCACCTCACAACAAAAGACTCACATAGGTTAAAAGTGAAGGGATGGAAAAAAATCTTCCAAGCATAAGAAAAAAAAAAAAAAAAAAAAAAAAAAAAAAGCTGGGGTAGCAATACTGATACTTGATAAAATAGATTTCAAAATGAAGGCCATAACTAGAGACAAAGAAGGCCACTACATAATATTGAAAGGATCTATCCAACAGAAAGATATAACCTTGATAAACATATATGCACCCAATATAGGAGCACCAAAATATATTAAAAATCTCTGGAGGACTTCAAAGGAGAAATCGACAGCAATACAATCATAGCAGGGGACTTCAACACCCTGCTGACACAATTGGATAGATACTCCAGACAAAAATAATTAGCAAGGAATCAGAGACTCTAAATGAAGCACTAGACCAAGTGAATTTAATAGATATCTACAGATAATTATACCCAAAACTACAGAATTCACATTCTTCTCAAGTACACATGGCACATTCTCAAAGATAGACCACAGGATAGGACACAAACAAAATCTCTACAAGTTCAAGAAGGTTAAAATCATATCAAGCATCTTCTCAGATCACAATGGCATGGAAACAGAAATCAACTGCAACAAGAACATGCAAAGACATTTGAACACTTGGAGACTAAATAGCATGTTATTGAAATATGAATGGGTTACCATGAAGATTAAGGATGAAATTTAAAAATTCCTGGAAACCAATGAAAATGAACACACAACAACACAAAATCAATGGTTTGCAGTGAAAGCAGTTCTGAGAGGGAAGTTCATAGCACTGCAAGCCTACCTCAAGAGCAAAAAAATTTATAATAGACTATCTAACCTCACAACTTAAAGAACTAGAAAGGAAAAGGGAAAAAAAAAAAAAAAACCCAGAGCAAGTAGCAGGAAGGAAATTGTAAAGATCAGAGCAGAAATGAATGACCTGGAGACCAAAACAACAATTCAAAGGATCAATGAAACAAAGAGCTGGTTCTTTGAAAAGATAAACAAGATTGATGGACCCTTAGCTAGACTCACCAAGAAATAGAGAGAGAAATCAAATACACAAAATCAAAAATGAAAGGGGACAAATAATAAGAGATACCACAAAAACACAAAGGATTGTGAACAGATATTATGAACAATTATACGGCAACAAATTCAAAAATCTAATCAAAATGGACCAATTTCTAGAAACACATAGTCTCCCAAAACTGAACTGGGAAGAGATAAAAATTTGAACAGACCAATAAAAACAAGAAATTGAAGATGTAATCAAGACTCACACAGCAAATAAAAGCCCAGGCCTGGAGAGCTTCAGGGGGGAAATTTACCGAATATTAAAAGAACTAATACCCATTCTCCTCAAACTATTTCAAAAAATTCAAGAAGAAGGAAGACTTCCAAACTCGTTTTATTAGTCCAACATAATTCTAATGCCAAAACCCGAAAAGGACACCACAAAGAAAGAAAACTACAGACCAATATTCCTGATGAACATAGATGCCAAAATTCTGAACAAATACTAGCTAATCGGATCCAGCAACACATTAAAAAAATTATTCACCATGACCAAGTGGGATTGATTCATCCCAGGGATGCAAGGCTGGTACAATATTCGCAAATCAATAAATGTGATACACCACATAAACAAAATGAAAGATAAAAACAATATGATCATATCAATAGAGGCTGAAAAATCATTTGACAAAATCCAGCACCTATTTCTGATAAAAACGCTCAGCAAACTAGGAACAGAGGGATCATACCTCAACATAATAAAGGCCATATATGAAAGACCTACAGTCAACATTATACTCAATGGGCAAAAATTAAAACCATTTCTTTTAAGAACACGAACAAGACAAGGATCCCCACTTTTGCCACTCTTATGTAACATAGTACTGGAAGCCATAGCAACAGCAATTAGATGGGAAGAGACAATAAAATGGATCCAAATTAAAAAAAGGAAGTGAAATTGTCATTATTCACAGATGATGTGATACTATACGTAAAAAACCCCAAAGACTCCATCAAAAACTTACTAGACTTAATAAATGAATTTGGCAAAGTAGCAGGATACAAAACTAACGTCAAGAAATCAGCGGCATTTTTTTTCACCAATGATGAACTCACAGAAAGAGAAACTAAAAAGAAAATCCCATTTAGCATCATGTCAAAAAGATTAAGATACCTAAGAATAAACTTAACCAAAGAAATAAAGGACCTATTCACAGAAAACTACAGGTCATTGAAAAAAGAAATAGAGGAAGAAAAAAGTGGAAGCACATATCTTGTTCATGGATTGGAAGAATTAAGATTATTATTATTATTATTATTATTATTATTATTTTGATTCTTTTTTTTATGAATTTTTATTTATTTTTTTGTTACAGATATTTTACCTTTTTACCCCATTGGCACCCCCCACCCTACCCCCCCTCCACCCTGTCCCCGGCTTAGTTGTCCATGTCCATTGGTCATGCATACATGCATATAAGTTCTGTGGTTTATCTCTTCCCACCCCCCCCACCCCCCATCCCCTCTTCTGAGGGATGTCAGTCTGTGCCCTACTTCCATGTGTCTGGGTCTACTGTATTCCTCAGACTGTTATGTTCATTATATTCCGTATATAAGTGAGATCATGCAGTATTTGTCTTTTTCTGCTTGGCTTCTTTCACTTAGGATAATACTTTCCAGGTCCCTCCATGTCGTCTCAAAGGATAAGAAATCTTTCTTTCTTACCGCTGCATAGTACTCCATTGTGTATATGTACCACAGCTTTTTTATCCATTCGTCTACTGGTGGACACTTGGGCTGTTTCCAGATCTTAGCTATTGTAAATAGTGTTGCTATGAACATGGGGGTACATATATTCTTCCTGATTGGTGTTTCAGGCTTCTTAGGGTATATTCCCAGCAGTGGGATCACTGGGTCAAATGGCAGTTCAATTTTTAATTTTTTGAGGTAGCACCATATTGTTTTCCATAGCGGCTGCACCAGTCTGCATTCCCACCAGCAGTGTATTAGAGTCCCCTTTTCTCCACACCCTCGCCAACCCTTGTTGTTTGATGATTTGTTGATGGCGGCCATTCTGACAGGTGTGAGGTGATACCTCATTGTTGTTTTAATTTGCATCTCTCTGATGATTAGTGATGTTGAGCATTTCTTCATATGTCTCTTGGCCATTTGTATGTCCTATTTGGAGAGGTGTCTATTCAGCTCCTCTGCCCATTTTTTAATTGGGTTCTGTGTCTTCCTTTTGTGGAGTTGTATGAGCACTCTATATATATTGGAAATTAACCCCTTATCTGATACATCATTGGCAATGATGTTCTCCCATACAGTGGGTTGCCTTTCCATTTTGATGACTGTTTCTTTTGCTGTGCAGAAGCTTTTTAGTTTGATGTAGTCCCATGTGTTCATTTTCTCCTTTATTTCTGTTGCCTTAGGTGATGTATCAGTGAAAATTCTGCTCCGTATGATGTCCGAAATTTTGTTGCCTACATTTTCTTCTAGAATTTTTATGGAGTCACGGGTCACATTTAAGTCTTTTATCCATTTTGAGTTTATTTTTGTGTATGGTGTAAGTTGATGGTCTAGTTTCATTTTTTTGCATGTAGCTGTCCAATTTTCCCAACACCATTTATTAAAGAGGCTGTCTTTACTCCACTGTATGCTCTTGCCACCTTTGTCAAATATTAATTGAGCGTATTGCCTTGGGTCCATTTCTGGGTTTTCAGTTCTGTTCCACTGGTCTATATGCCTGTTCTTGTGCCAGTACCAGGCTGTTTTGGTTACAGTCGCTTTGTAGTATAAACTGATATCTGGTATTGTGATCCAACCTACTTTGTTCTTCTTTTTCAAGATTGCTGTGGCTATTCGGGGTCTTTTTTGGTTCCATATGAACTTTTGAAGTATTTGTTCTAGTTCTATGAAATATGTCGTTGGTATTTTGATGGGGATTGCATTGAATTATAGATTGCTTTGGGTAGTATGGACATTTTAATTATGTTAATTCTTCCAATCCATGAACAGGGTATGTGCTTCCACTTTTTTATATCTTCCTCTAGTTCTTTTTTCAATGACCTGTAGTTTTCTGCAAATAGTTCCTTTACTTCTTTGGTTAAGTTTATTCCTAGGTATCGTAATTTTTTTGGCGCAATGGAAATGGGATTGTTTTTTCAGTTTCTCTTTCTGTGAGTTCATCATTGATGTACAAGAATGCCGTCGATTTCTTGACGTTAATTTTGTATCCTGCTACTTTGCCAAATTCATTTATTAAGTCTAATAGATTTTTGATGGAGTCTTTAGGGTTTTCTATGTACAATATCATGTCATCTGCAAATAATGACAGTTTCACTTCCTCCTTTCCAATTTGGATCCCTTTTATTTTTTCTTCATGTCTGATTGCTGCGGCTAAGTCTTCCAGTACAATGTTAAATAAGAGTGGCGAAAGTGGACATCCCTGTCTTGTTCCTGTTCTTAATGGAAATCTTTTTAGTTTCTGTCCATTGAGTATGATGTTGGCTGTAGGTCTTTCATATATGGCCTTTATTATGTCGAGGTATGATCCCTCTATTCCTACATTGCTGAGCGTTTTTATCAGAAATGGATGCTGGATTTTGTCGAATGCTTTTTCAGCATCTATTAATATGATCATGTGGTTTTTATTCTTCATTTTGTTGATGTGGTGTATCACGTTTATTGATTTGCGAATATTGTACCAGCCTTGCATCCCTGGAATGAATCCCACTTGGTCATGGTGAATAATTTTTTTGATGTATTTCTGGATCCGATTTGCTAATATTTTGTTCAGGATTTTGGCGTCTATGTTCATCAGGGATATTGGCCTGTAGTTTTCTTTCTTCGTAGTGTCTTTTTCTGGTTTTGGAATTAGAATGATGCTGGCCTCATAGAACGTGTTTGGAAGTCTTCCTTCTTCTTGAATTTTTTGAAATAGTTTGAGGAGAATGGGTGTTAGTTCTTTTTTGAATGTTCGGTAAAACTCCCCCGTGAAGCCATCTGGGCCTGGGCTTTTGTTTGCTGGGAGAGTCTTGATTACCTCTTCAATTTCCTTGGTTGTTATTGGTCTGTTCAAGTTTTCTATCTCTTCCGGAAATAGTTTTGGGAGACTGTGTGTTTCTAGAAATTTGTCCATTTCGCTTAGATTTTCGAATTTGTTGCCATATAGTTGTTCATAGTAGTTGTTAACGATCTTTTGTATTTCCGTGGTGTTGGTTGTTACTTCTCCTCTTTCATTTCTGATTTTGTGTATTTGGGTTCTCTCTCTTTGTTTCTTGGTGAGTCTAGCTAAGGGTCCGTCAATCTTGTTTATCTTTTCGAAAAACCAGCTCTTTGTTTCATTGATCCTTTGAATTGTTTTTTTGGTCTCTATGTCATTTATTTCTGCTCTGATCTTTACTATTTCCTTCCTTCTACTTGCTCTGGGGTTTTCTTTTTGTTTGCTTTCTAATTCTTTAAGTTGTGAGGTTAGACAGTCAATTAGAAATTTTTCTTGTTTTTTGAGGTAGGCCTGTAGTGCTATGAACTTCCCTCTCAGAACTGCTTTCGCTGCATCCCATAGATTTTGTGTTGTTGTGTGTTCATTTTCATTGGTTTCCAGGAAGTTTTTAATTTCTTCCTTGATCTCCTCGGTGACCCATTCATTGTTTAATAACATGCTATTTAGCCTCCATGTGTTGAAATGTCTTTGCATGTTCTTGTTGCAATTGATTTCTAGTTTCATGCCATTGTGATCTGAGAAGATGCTTGATATGATTTCAATCTTCTTGAACTTGTAGAGATTTAGTTTGTGTCCTATCATGTGGTCTATCTTTGAGAAGGTCCCATGTGCACTTGAGAAGAATGTGTATTCTGTAGTTTTGGGGTGTAATTCTCTGTAGATATCTATTAAATCCATTTGGTCTAGTGCTTCATTTAGAGTCTCTGTTTCCTTGCTAATTTTTTGCCGAGAGGATCTATCCAGTGCTGTCAACGGGGTGTTGAAGTCCCCTGCTATGATTGTATTGTTGTCGATTTCTCCTTGGAAGTCCTCCAGAAGATTTTTAATATATTTTGGTGCTCCTATATTGGGTGCATATATGTTTATCAAGGTTATATCTTCCTGTTGGATAGATCCTTTCAATATTATGTAGTGGCCGTCTTTGTCTCTAGTTATGGTCTTCATTTTGAAATCTATTTTATCAGATATGAGAATTGCTACCCCAGCTTTTTTTTGTTTTCCATTTGCTTGGAAAAATTTTTTCCATCCCTTCACTTTCAACCTATGTGAGTCTTTTGTTGAGAGGTGGGTCTCTTGTAAACAACATATAGATGAGCCATGCTTTCTTATCCAATCAGCTACTCTGTGTCTCTTTATGGGAGCATTCAATCCATTAACGTTTAAGGTGATTATTGATATGTACTTATTTATTGCTATTTTTGTTTAGTGTGGTTCTATTTTTCTTCCCATTTCTACTGCTAATTACAGCAGTCCTTTTAACATTTCTTGCAGTGCTGGTTGGAAGAATTAAGATTATTAAAATGTCCATACTACCCAAAGCAATCTATAGATTCAATGCAATCCCCATCAAAATACCAATGACATACTGCACAGAACTAGAACAAATACTTTAAAAGTTCATATAGACCCAAAAAGACCTCAGATAGCCACAGCAATCTTGAGAAAGAACAACAAAGTTGGAGGGATCACATTACCAGATTTAAGGTTACACTACAAAGCCACTATAATGAAAACAGCCTGGTACTGGCACAAGAACAGGCAGATAGACCAGTGTAACAGAGCAGAGAACCCAGAAATGGACCCAAAGAAATATGCTCAACTAATATTTGACAAAGGTGGCAAGAGCATACAGTGGAGTAAAGAAAGCCTCTTTAATAAATGCTATTGGGAAAATTAGACAGCTACATGCAAAAAAAAAAAAAATGAAACTAGATCATCAACTCACACCATACACATGAATAAACTCAGAATGAAAAAAAGACTTAAATGTGACTCATGAATCCATAAAAATCCTAGAAGAAAATGAAGGCAACAAAATTTCAGACATCATATGCATCAGAATTTTCACTGATACGTCACCTAAGGCCACAGTAACAAAGAAGAAAATGAACACATGGGACTACATCAAACTCAAAAGCTTCTGCACAGCAAAGTATACAATCATGAAAATGGAAAGGCAACCCACTGTATAGGAGACCATCATTGCCAATGATACATCAGATAATGGGTTAATTTCCAAAATATATAGAGTACTCATACAACTCAACAAAAGAAAGACAAAGAACTCAATTAAAACATGGGCAGAGGAGCTGAACGAACACCTCTCCAAACAGGACATATAAATGGTCAAGAGACATGAAGCTGTGGTACATATACACAATGGAGTACTACGCAGCTGTAAGAAAGAAAGATCTCTTATCCTTTGAGACTACATGGAGGGACATGGAAAGTATCATCCTAAGTGAAACAAGCCAAACAGAGAAAGGCAAGTTTCATATGATCTCACTTATTTGTGGAATATAATGAACATAACACTCTGAGGAATGTGGTAGTCCCAGAGACATGGAAGTGGGGTACAGACTGACACTCCCTAGAAGAGGGTGTGGTGGGGGGAGAGATAAACCACAGAACTTATATGCATGTATGCATGAACGGTGGACATGGACAACAAACTGGGGAAAGGGCAGGGAGAGAGGGGGATGGGGGGAATCAGTGGGGGAAGAAGGAGAAACATCTGTAACAAAAATTAATTAATAAAAAAAAATAAAAATAAAAAAACAAGAAAAAATATACATGCTCAAGATCACTAATCATCAGAGAGATGCAAATTAAAACAAGAGTGAGATATCACCTCACACCTGTCAGAATGGCCGCCATCAACAAATCATCAAACAACAAGTGTTGGCGAGGGTGTGGAGAAAGGGGGACTCTAGTACACTGCTGGTGGGAATGGAGACTGGGGCAGCCACTGTGGAAATCAATATGGTGTTTCCTCAAAAAATTAAAAATTGAACTTCCATTTGACCCAGTGCTCCCACTTCTAGGAATATATCCAAGAAGCCTGAAACACCTATCAGAAGGAATGTATGTACCCCTACATTCATAGTTGCACTATTTATAGTTGCTAAGATCTAGAAACAGCCCAATTGTCCATCAGTAGATGAGCGGATAAAAAAGGTGTTGTAAATATCCACGATGGAACGCTATGCAGCTGTAAAAAAGAGAGATCATTTATTCTTTGAGAACACATGGAGGTACCTGGTGAGTATTATGCTAAGCAAAATAAGCCAAGCAGAAAATACAAATACCACATGATCTCACTTCTTTGTGGAATATAATGAACAAAACAAGCTGATAAGCAAAGTAGACCCAGAGACAAAAAATGAGTAAGGTTCAGACAAACTGACCTCAGAGGAGGGGGTTTGGGGAGAGGTATGAGATAAATCAAAGAATTAATATGCACATATGTGCAGCCAGTGGATGTAGACAATCGTGCAGGGGACTGGGGTAGGGGCGGGATTGGGAGGAGTGTATCTAGGGGCAAAAGAGGAGAAACATCTTTAACAAAAATAAAGTAATAAAAATTGCAAAAAAGAAAACAATAATGAGATATTACTTTACACTATTTAGAATAGCCAAAATCCAGAACTCTGACAACACCAAGTGCTGGTGAAGATGTGAAGAAACAGAACTCTTTTTCATTGCTGGTGGGAATGCAAAATGGTACAGCCACTTCTGAAGATAGTTTGGGAGTTTCATATAAACTAAACATACTCTTACTATATGATCTAGCATCTATGCTCTTTGATATCTAGCTAAAAGAATGGAAAAAGTATTTCCATTCAAAAACTTGCACATAGATGTTTAGAGCAGCTATATTCACTATTGTCAAGTTTGGAACCAACTAAGATGTAATTCAGTAGGTAAATAGATAAATAAACAGTAATACATTCAGACAATAAAATAATATTAAATGCTAAAAAAAAAAAAAAAAAAAAGTGAGCTAAAAGGCCAGGAAAAGATGTGGAGAAATCTTAAATACATATAATAGGCAAAAAAAAAAAGACAATCTGAAAAGCCTGCAAAATATGAGATTCCAGGTACATGATATTATAAAAAATCCAAAACTATGGAGACAGCAAAAAGATCAATTGTTGCCAGGGGTGAGGGTCAGGGATGAATAGGTGGCTCACAGATGATTTTTAGGGCACTGAAAATATTCTGTATGATACTATTTTGGTGGATACATGTCATTATCCATTTTTCCAAATGCATAGGATGTACAACACCAAAAGTAAAACACAGTGAAGACTATAGATTTTGGTGATAATGATATATCAATGTAGGTTAATCAATTGTAACAAATGTTCTATCCTGGTGGAACATGTTGATAATAGTGTATGCAAGTGTGGCAGGAGGTATACAAGAAATCTTTGTACCTTCTCTCAATTTTGCTGCAAACCTAAAACTTCTCTAAAAAAATAAATACTTAATAGAAAGGACAAGGACCAAAGCTCTGACAAATTTCCTAATATAATTTTATAAAGAGCCGCAACCTTTTAGATGCACTCAAATGACATTTATTGAGTACTTCCTATGTGCCTTACTGCTTATCATATATTGAAAAACAGATGCAAATGTAATACAATAATTAAAATATCTGTGCTGCCTTGGCTGGTTTGGGTTCATGGTTAGAGCATTGGCCTGTGGACCAGAGACTCCTGGGTTCAGTTTCTGCTAAGGGTACGGACCTTGGTTGAAGTTTGTCCCTGTCCCTAGTTGGAGTCGTGAGGGTGGCAACCAGTTGATGTGTTTCTCTCTCTCTCTTCCTCCCTCTATCCTTCCTACTCTGTCTGAGGCTAAGTGCAAAAATGTCCTTGGGTGAGGATAAAATATAATAATAATAAAAATAAATAAATAAATAAAATATCTGTGCTACAATAAGAAGTTGGGAAAGCACAAAATCTTTTGAAAAACTCACTTTTGCTCTTTTTAGTCTTTCAGTGGTCTTTTAGAGTTGCAAAGAGTTCAGGTTGTTTTTTTTTTTTTCTCTGAGTTTGTTCTTAACAAAGAATGTCATCTTTCATGGATGATATCTCTAGTCTATAAGAATGTCAACATTAAAAGTTTGAGTTTATATACTTTTTTTTCCATTAGACAGAAATCCTGTTAGTAAACAAACAAAAAATTATCGGTGATATGAACAAAGAACAATTTATTAACTGCTCTTTTCTCCTGCTGACATGAACATGCAGCTTTTGGCATGACACTGATAATCTCAAACCCAGTATTATCCCAACATAATTCCTTTCTGTTTCATGACCCAGTTGGATAAAAGGTCAATCCAGGGCCTTGAACCAAACTAGACTTGAGTATCTCACTGCTTTAGAATGTGGTCTTTGGAGTCAGAGAGGCTTGAGTTCAAATCTCAGATCTATTATGTGCTATCAATCTTAGCACACATCATGGAGGTTTATTTTTTGCATCTATAATATGAGAATAATAAAAGAGTTATCCTTGTTGGGTTGTTGTACTGCATAAGTGTTAAGAACTGTGAAGGGTTTGAGAATTTACTCTATTTGCAGTCTAACACATTAGCCTGCAAATTTCATGAGTGCTGGTAGAAGACCAGAAACTCCTGGGTCAGAAAGAGTGGACAGTTAATTACTCACAGCAATAGAAGTAGCCAGAGTATCAGCATTTGTGTTGTCTTCCCAAGCCTGACTCATACAAGACAATACAGAGAGGTCCAGATGACATCCGTACAAGCAGTGCAGGAAAAGAATCTCAAACTAAGAAAGCATAAATATTTTAGTAATGAGCCATAATCATTCCATGTCTTTGCTCCAGAGGGAGACACTACCTATATTTTCTAATGTTGTAAGCAAACCTGCCCTTTGCTCTGGTGGGAGACACTATTTCAAGCCTCTAAGACTGTTTTCTGTACATAGATTCTTGAAAAGATAATCTGGAACATGGGATAGTCAGTTCCTCTGCTCATAAGACATGCAGCAACACAAGAAACCCATGGAGCAGTGGTTCTCAAACTGTGGGTTGCGATGCCTTTGGGGGTCAAATGACCCTTTCACAGGTCTTAGTAACCGAGACACTGCTCCTCTATCCGTCTCCAGGTGGGTCCACCCACATGCCAATAAGCCCACATACAACATGAGGAACTTTATTAGAGTCCCGGCATTAGGAAGGTTGAGAACCACTGCCATGGAGAATTGTCTGTCAACAATGAGATGGTTCATTTAAAGCACTTACATACTAGAATGTAGTAAGTACTCAATAAAAATCAACCCCCTTTATCATCATGACCAGTAATTAATGCATTATCCACTAACTCAAACAAAACTGTAAAGTAAATCAAGATGTTATGTTTTGCTGTTGTTTATTTTGTTTTATTTTTTATTTTTATTTTTTTTGTATTTTTATCTTGAGATAGAGCAGGAAGGATAGAGGGAGGAAGAGAGAGAGAGAAACATCGATGTGAGAGAGACACATCGAGTAGTTGCCACCCACACGACCCTAACCGGGGCCAGGGACAAACTGCAACTGAGGTACGTGCCCTTAGCGTAAATTGAACCCGGGTCTCTCTGGTCCACGGGCTGACGCTTTAACCACTGAGCCAAACCAGCCAGGACTGTTTTGCTGTTGTTTAAAAAAGAGTAGCCAATGGACTGGGATACAGTAAAAATTATATATACATACATGTATAGATAGATAGATAGATAGATAGATAGATAATGTGTGTGTGTGTTCTAAAAACTACTTGCTCAAGATAAGTATTATCATTAAAATATCCTTCACCCTGAATTAAAAATAAAGTATAATTTATTTGGGGGGGGGTTCAGCATTTAAGTCAGATAACTACTCAAGAAAAATCTTTATAAATATGATCATCCATTCATAGATTACTGAGAATTATGGAACTTTCCAGTGGTAAATTCAAAGTCACCAATCTCAAGGAAATCAATTTCAACTTGCCACTTAAGGGTATATGTACCTAGTTCAAAATCTGTCTGCCAATGATTGACTAAGATGTGGGCAAAGATAACAAAGTAAATTCAAAAGATTCCCTTTTAGCATCATCATTCCCACTATGGTATGAATGATCCCTACTTTATTATTTGGTTGAAGACAATTTTAAGAGAATCAATCTGCCACACACCATACTATAAAAAAAAGAGTTTTTCTGTAGAGAGCCCTGATGTTTCCATTAAAAACAGCAACAAAACTCTCCTCCAGAAAGAACTCCTCCCTACCAACGTCACTAACTAATAACCATTTCATACTTTCTCACTACTTCTTATTTAGATTACACTGGTATTTTTGTATCTGTCAATATGTTTTCTCATCATTATTCCCTGTAGCATTTACAAAGATGTTGCTTTACTGCCTGAGTTACATTGCAAGTTCTTCAAAATCACTAAGGTTTATTTACATGTAGTTATCTTCCTCCCTATACAATAGATGCCAGAGTATTCTCCCTGTCTTTGTGTTGAAAATTGTATTAGTCAATTGTCCGAACAACTAAGCTGTCATACACTGTGCCTCTAAGATCTATTCTCAGACCCCTGCCAACCCACCATAGCTGTTACTCTCAGAGTTCTTGAAAGAATTGTCAACTTTCAAAATTTCTGTATGCTACTCTAACTTCACTCTATGATCCACTATCATCTGCCTTCTGTTCCATCATTCTGTTGAATTTCTATCATTAGACTCACTAAGAATATCTTATTAGCTAAATCTAAAAACCCATTCTATCCGACCTCTGTGCATGACTTGAAAGTTGTAACTCCTTCAACTTTCTAAATATCTCCTTACTTTTAGGACCTCTCCTCATGATTGTTTACTTCTCTGACCACTCCTTATAAATCTATTACTGGGTTTTCTTCAACTTATCCCCAAAATGTTGGTCATCTTCCCCCAGGGTTTAGGATTCCTTCCTTTGTTTCTTCTCTCCCTCCCACCTTCACCTCCAGCAATTTTCCTCAAACACTAGATTCCAACAACAAACTAAGTACTGAAAACATCCCAGCCTGTAATAATTCTCTCAAGTTCTTTCCTCTTGCCTATGTTCCAGCCAAGAATCATATGACTTTGATTCCATATGACTGTCATAAAGGCAATTATCAGTCCCAAACTGAACTTATTATCCCTCCCCTACAGACTGTTTTCCTCCTGTAATATCATGATTAGAGGCATTACTATCCACACCACTCAGTTTCTCAAGGAAAATTCCTCAAAATACTCTTCTATTCCACCTCTCCATAATTATTTCCCATATAAAATTGGTTAACAAGTCATGACAATTCTTTTTAAAAATTCTCCACTTATCTGATATCTCATCTAGGTCCTGCCATATTTAAACCCCTAATCATGGTTTGCTTGTTGGTTTTTTGACTGGCTAACACCAGGTGGATAGCAAAGGCCAATGTCTGATTCCCAGGTAAGGACAGCAGAAAGTAAAGAAATATCTTTACAAAATCAGGTTGGTTGTTTTTTCTTTTAAAAAGCAATAGAGCCCGGGCTGGTTTGGCTCAGCGGTTGGAGCGTTGGCCTGTGGACCAGAGAGTCCCAGGTTCGGTTCCCACTAGGGGCACATAACAAAAAAAAGCAATAGAAATATGAACTCATCATCAACATTTATAAATTAATCACAAGACAAGATGCCCTTTGAAACAAGCTATTATTTTTCTTTAATATTTTTAATGTTATAACTTAATTACTATTTTTTAATTTCACCCATTCCCCACCTCAATCCCATTTGGCAACCATGAGCTTGTTCTCTATATTTAAGGGTCTGTCTTTATTTTGTTTTGTTTGCTCATTTGTTTTGTATTTTAGATTTCACATATAAGTGAAATCATATAGTATTTGTCTTTTGCAGTCTTACTTATTTTACTTAGCATAATACCCTCTAGATCCATACACTTCATTGTAAATGGTAAGATTTCACTCTATTTTATTGCTGAGCAATATTCCATATATGTGTATATATATATGTATATATATACATATATATATACATATATATATATATATATGTATATATATATTACTTCTTATTAATTCAGTCATCTATTGAAGGATACCTAGGTTGTTTCCATATCTTCACTATTGTAAGTAATGTTGCAATGAACTTAGGGGGTGCATATATCTTTTTGAATCAGTGCTTTTTCCCTTTAGATAAATACCCTAAAGTGATATTGTTTGGTCACATGAGAACTCTATTTTAATTTTTTTTAGAAATCTCCATACTATTCTCAATGCTAGCTGCACCAATTTACAATCCCACAAACAATGCATGAGGGTTACTGTTTCTCTACATCTTCACCAGAATTTGTTATTTGTTGATTTTTTGATGATAGCCATTCTGACAGGTATGAAGTGATATCTCATTGTGGTTTTAACTTGCATTTCCCTGATAATTAATGATGTTGAGCATCTTGTCATATGTCTGTTGGCTATCTGTCTTCTGTGGAGAAATGTCTATTCAGGTCCTCTGCTCATTTTATAAGTGGATTTTTATTTGGTGATAAGTTATATGAATTTCTTATACATTTTGGGTATTAGACCTTATTAGATGTATCATTGGAAAATATCTTACTCCATTTAATAGGCTGTCTTTTTGTTTTGTTAATGGTTTCCTTCAATGTGCAAATACCTTTCAGTTTGATGTAGTCTCATTTATTTTTTTCTTTTGTTGCCTTTGCCAGAAGAGACATATCCAAAAAGATATTGCTATGAACTATGCCAAATGGTTTGCTGCCTATATTTTATTGTAGGTGTTTTATGGTTTCAGGTCTTACATTTGAGTCTTTAATCCATTTTTAGTTTATTTTGTATATGTTGTAAGAAAGTGGTCCATTCTCATTTTTTTGCATGTCCAGTTTTCTAAAACTACTTATTGAAGAGACTGTCTTTACCCCATCATACATCCTTGTCTCCTTTGTCATAGATTAATTGACCATATAAATAGAGATTTATTTCTGGATTCTATCTTATTCTATATATTCTATTCCATTGATCTATATATCTTTTTTCATGCCAGTACTATATGCATTTGATTATTGTAGCTTTGTAGTACATTTTGAAATTGGGACACGTAATACCAGTGCATTTGTTTTTTCTCAAGGTTTCTTCTGCTATTTAGAGTCTTTCATGTTTCCATTTAAATTCAAGATTAGTTATTTTAATTATAAAAATACTGCCATTGGCGTTTTTTTAAATTTTTACCTGAGGACATTTTTGCATTTATCTTCAGATAGAGTGGGGAGGGAGAGAGGGAGGAAGAGAGAGAGAGAAACATTGACTTGAGAGAGACACACTGAGTGGCTGCCACCCACACAACCCCAACCGGCCCAGGGAAAACTGCAACCAAGGTACATGCCCTTAGTGGGCAACCAAATCTGGGTCTCTCTAGACCGTGGGCTGACGCTCTAACCACTGAGCAAAACCGACCAGGGCGCCATTGGCTTTTAAAAAGGAAATACGTTGAATCTGTATATTGTTTTAGATAGTAAGGACATTTTAATAATATTCATCTTTCCCATCCATGAGCATCATATATCCTTTCATTTATTTGTATCCTGTCAATTTCTGTCTTCAATGTCATTGTTTTCAGATTACAAGTCTTTCACCTCTTTGATTAAATTTGATCCTAGGGTTTTATGCTTTTGGACGTAATTATAATTGAGATTGTTTTCTTAATTTTTTCTTTTGAACATTAATTATTGGTATATAGAAATGCAAAATATTTATGTATATTAATTTGTATCCTTCAACTTTACAAATTAATTTGTTAGTTTTCATAGTTTTTTTTGGTGTAGTCTTTACAGATATAGATATATAATCATATCTGTAAATAGAGTTTTACATCTTCCTTTCTGATTTAAATGTTTTTATTTATTTTTCTTGTCTGATACCTGTGGCTAGGACTTTCAATACTGTGCTGAATAAAAGTGATGATTGTGGGCATTCTTGTCTTGGTCCTAATCTTAGAGAAAAATATTTTAAGTTTTCACCATTGTGTATGATATTAGCTGTGGGTTTGTCATACATAGCCTTTATTATATGGAGGTATGTTCCTTCTATACTCACTTTGTTGAGAGTTTTTATTATAAAATAATGTTGAATTGTCAAATGCACTTTTTGGATCCATCGAGATTATCAAATTATTTTTATCCTTCATTGTGTTAATATAATAAATCACATTGATTGATTTACAGATGCTGAACCATGCTTGTATCTGTGGAATAAATCTTTTCCTTTTCTTTTAAATTAAAAAAAAAATATCTTTGGATCTATTCTTTTTAAAAATGTTTTTATTTATTTATTTATTTTTTAACGAGAGAGAGAGAGGAACCTGGGCATGTGCCCTGACCGGGAATTAAACCAGGGCCCACTGAGCCACACCAGCTAGGCTGGATCTATTATTTTTTTTCTTTATTGATTTTTTAGAGAGAGAGGAAGGGAGAGGGAGAGAGAGATTGAAACATCTATGAAAGAGAACATAGATTGGCTGCTTTCTGCATGCCCCCCCCCCCCCGGGGATTGGGTCTACAACCTGGGCATGTACTCTGACCAGAAATCGAACCAGTAACATCTTGGTGCATGGGTCGATGCTCAACCACTGAGGATCATAGGCTGGGCTGGATCTATTCTTAAAAAATAAATAAATTGAATACCTAGGGATAAGCTTAACCAAGGAAGTAAAAACCTATATATCAAAATCTCCAAATCATTTATGAAAGAAAATGATGAAGCAAATAAATGAAAACATATTTTGTGCTCATAGATTGGAATGTTAATATTGTTAAAATGTCTATAGTATAAAAGCAATATGCAGATTTAATGCAATTCCTCTTAAAATTCCAAGGTGGAGTTGTTTGCCTAAAGAACAATAAGCCAGACTTAATTGCAGTTTCAGCCCCTCCTGTGTATATGACCTTAAGTCTGGAATTTCCTGATCAACACTAGTAGGATAATATTCCTGATAAGACTTCTGCTGCCCTTCTCCCAAATAAAGAAGCCCTTGTCTGAAACAATCCTTTCTTTGCTTTTGCTAATAACTTTCTTATACTGCCATCTTGTACAACTTCTGGGAGTGCCTTTCTATTTGCAGGATTGGATATTACCTGATTCATGAATCATTCAATAAAGTCAATTAAATCTTAAATATTTAAATTTACATTTTCCTTAACTATCATATGATCCAACAATTCCATTTCTGGGTATTTATCTGAAGAAAACTAAAACACTAACTTGAAAAGATGTATTCACCTGCATGCACATTGAAGACTTATTTACAATGGCCAAGTTCTGGAAGTAACATAAATGTACAGCTGTGTGGATGAATGGATAAAGAAATATGTATATATTATAGTGGAATATTATTCAGCCATAAAAAATGAAACCTTACCATTGCAGCAACATGAATGACCTTGAGGGCCTTATGCTGAGTTAAATAAGTCACACAGGAAATAACAAATACTATAGGACATCTCTTATATGTAGAATCTAATGTGTGTGTGTGTATCTTGCTTAAAAAACTACTTTCACTAAAGAATAAAGATAGTATAGGCTTTGGACTTGACTAGCCTCATTGACCTGCCCAGTTAGGAATTTATGACTTATTGCAGCACCACTTTTTCATCCACAAGTTGCAAATATTTTCTCCATTTCCTATGTTTCCTTTTCATTTTGTTAATGTTTATATATATATATATATATATATATATATATATATATATATATATATATCATAGGTACATATAACAGATTTGTGGTTGCCAGAAGTTGGAGGGTGGAGGGGTTGAGGGGTAAGGAGTAGAAATAGATGAACTGGTTTTTATTTTGTGTTTAAATAAATTAAATAAAAAGGAAAAGAAAAAGCTTCTTGTATTAGAATCTTATATTAGAATTCAAGAGAATCTGTAACAATAGCTAAAGAAAATTCCTCCAGGTGTGGTGCCAGAAGCCACTGAGACATTTAAGCTGTTTCCTTTCCTAGAACATTCACATCTGGGAGGGGCAGATCTCCTGTCAAGGGACAAACCGGTATGGCGGGGTGCTGGCTCTTTTTGAACTTGGTTACAAGTGCCTCACTCAGTCCTTACTGCAAACAGTAAGATTCAGTTATAGCACAAGGTCATATAGTAAGTGGCAAAGTAGGGCTCAACCTGGGGTCAATCTGGTTAATCCCAGAGGCTTCAGAAAGCCATTGGAGGTTTAACATGATCATCCCTCTGATGGCCAGTTAGGATAGATGCCAGACCTGATATCAAAAAGGTACAGGGGTCCTGGGAAGAAATTGGGGGGGGTGAGGGGACTGGACTAGGATGGTAGGTGGCGTGGAGGGAGGGCAATTCATTACAGTCTCACAATGTATGACCAGGATTTATGGCCATTTACAGTGACTACAGTGTTCAGTCCTGGGTCAGTAGGGGATTAGGCTGTTTTCTGCCACCACCCCCTTCCCCTGTGGGTACATGAGGCTGAGAGGTTGGGGTTCTTTCCAGTTCTAGAATATTCCATCTCTAGGAGGAGAGGGCCTCCTGGCATGGAACAAACCACTGTGAGTGTGAGAGGGGGTGACATTTTTTTATACTTGATAATAAATACTTTGCATTTTTGGATCTAAGTCTTTTCTGACCACTCATGTGTCTTCCACCTTCAAGATCTTTCAACAATGTCAACATCCAGGGGCTGGACATGGGAGAAGGATCTTCCTATTGCATTTGCTCCCACCCCTGCTCTCTCTGGAAGTTGGAACAGTCCTGGGGTATAGGCTTCAAAGTTGGGGCCAGCTTTCCTTCCCCCTGCTCCTCCAGAGCCACTGGAAGGAGAGTTACCCTTTCTCTTTGGGGGTAGTAGGGGTGCTTGGTAGTGGGGGGTATGGTCAGAGGGCGGGGTCAGTGGGTGCGGTCAGTGTCCATTTCCTCTGGCCCCCATCTGGAGAGGTGAAGCCCGATGAGAGGTATCCCGAGGTGGGGGAGGGTCTGAGGAGGGTGGGAAGGGCAAGGGGAAGCAAGGACCCTGGGGGGAGGGGCTAGCAGAAAGCAGAGGCCCCAACAGAGGATGCAACTGGTTGTCACAGCAGAGTGAGCCAGGCCCCTAAGGCCCTTCTACCATCATGGCCTTGAGCCCCCTGAACCCCTCTGGGGGGTTCCGGCACGGCAATGTGGTAGCTTTCATCAACCAGAAAATGGCCAGACACGTAAAAGGCCCTGAGTTCTAACTGCAGAATATATCCTGTTCCTGGGTGGAGGTGGAAGACAAGCTCAGGGCCATCCTGGAGGACAGCATGATGACCAGCGAGGCCAAAGAGACCTGTGCCTGGGGTAGCCTGGCTCTGGGCATGCGCTTTGCTCACAAGCAGGGCCAGTTACATGCTTGCAGGATGCAGTGGTTACAAGACTTCACAAAACTGCACAAATCAGCCTCACAGGCCTTGGCCTCCAACATGAAGGAACTCACCGTGCAGCACGAGATGGAGCGCAAGGAAGCAGCCTACCAGCAGCAACTGACTCTGGCTAAACTGGCTGAGGTTCAGAAAGAGAAGAAACTACTGAGGTGGAAGCTTCTCCAGGCTGTAAGATTACGCCACTTGGAACTCTCATGTCTTCCCTCCCTGCGCCCCTCTCCACCCCCAGAACATGTTTTAACCTTGCCCACTTCTCTACAGGAGATGAGGTCATCCTGGGAATGGGAGGAGGTTTCAGAGGAGCCAGGTCTGGCTACTACCTGTGTGTTTGGGACAAAAGGAGCAGGTGAGGAGAAAAACAAGGTGGGGGCTACTCCTACTACTACCACTGCCATTGGCGCTGCAGGAAGGACAGGAAGACATAAGGGGGTAGAGAGGGTGGAGGGGGCAAAGGCTGCAAAGGAGCTGGATGGAGGCCTCCTGCAGCTTCATGGGGCTGTGGAGCAGAAAACATCTATGGCAGGCAGAGGCAGGGAGATCTCAGATCAGTGGAAACAACTATGCTCTATTTTGGGGGGACTCTCAAGCATAGGTCCACAGTCTCACAAGCAACCCTTCTTGTTCAGCTTCCCAACTCATTCACAAACCCCTTATCCCCTTTCCAGAAGCACCCACAGTAGGAGCTCCATCTTGGATGGCTGTCTTCCAGGGATTATCTGCTATTGGGGTTAGACCCTTTAGAACCCCAAAGAGACAAGACAGCTTTCAAGCCCCAACAGCCACGAAGACCTCCACCATCTTGCAGGCCTTGGAATTGGAAGTGCCTTTGATGTAACTTCAAGAGTTTTTCAGGGAGGGAAATTTGCTACTGCTGTGGGAGAGGCATCTGGTTACAGAACCCTTAAATTCAGAAATACAGCAGAAACACATCCCAGTGGGATATCAATTTTCAGAAGTTGGGGGAGGGGGAGGGGAGGCGCTGGGTAGAATGGGGGAAGGGGATGAGTGGGAGAATGTGGCTTGGGGAGTTGGATGGAGGCAGGGTAGGAAGTGGGAGAGACATGTTTTAATGATCCCATTTGTGTTCTAGAGTATAAGTATTCAACATCCTAGAAATGCTGCTTGTTTTTGTTTCTCCCCCACCCTAATATCTGGTGGGCCTAAGCTCTAGATCAGGGGTAGGGAATCTTTTTTTCTGCCAAGGGCCATTTGGATATTTAAAGCATCATTTGCGGGCCATATAAAATTATCAACTTAAAATTTAGCTTGCTATATTTGGTCAGGCTAATTTGGTGAGGCATGTAATATTAGCTAGTAAGGCCCATGGGCCAGATGTTCCCCACCCCTGTTCTAGATGATTGCAGCAGGAGTGGACATCTGACCCATCATGAGCCAGATTCTCACACAAGAAAATTGGAACAGAGGTAGATTCCACAGTCAGGATGGTACTGAGCAATGAAGCAGTGGGTCAGTTGGAGTTGGGGCCAAGGTCAGAGCTATGGACATGGAGGCCTCAGCTGAGGTCTGGTCCTGGATAAGGGAGCAGAGAGGCTCAGAGAAGCAGAGAAGAGTTGATCCTGTGAACCCAGAAATAAGAAAGTGGCAGCTCAACCACTTTTCCACTTCCTGCAATTGTGCTATGTAAAAATCCACTTTACCCTGATCCTCTTTTTTTAAGCTAACTCAAGTGGGTTCCTATTCTGGGGAACCAGATTATTTCCAAGTCAGAAATTGGTACCAGAAGAGCAGTTGCAAACCACAGACCATCAAAAAAATGTCAAAACTTGCCAGGGAGGTGCCTCAGGGAGTGATGGGTAGTTGGGATTCCTGCACCCCAGAAATCTCCAGGAATGAACTGAACAAGAAGCTCATTAATGTCCTGAGTTATATCAGAAGAAATAATCAGAACTGGCGTGGGGTTAACCCCAGGCTTACAACAGCAGAGATCTGCCACCCTTAAGGGAATCACACAGGGCTGTCTACAGAGGACACCACACCAGCTGCAGGCGAGGACTGCTATGGCTGTTCAGCCCCATGGCAAGATAATCCTCCCCAGTCCCCAATGGGCAAAGCCATTGCCAAGGTGAGTCATCAGCTGTAGTACACAGAGGGTTTGCTTGCCTAGACCACTGACCAAAGTATGGTGCCATCCTGAGGGATCCTGTCCCCCAACCCACCAGCAGGATCATGTGAGAGAGGAATCTGAGTACAAAGCCCTCAGTGAATTTAGAAATGTGGAGTATAACATATCCCAGTGGGAAGTCAGTTTCCAAAGGGAGGGGAAAATCAGGAAAGTCTGTGTCTCTCCCTAAGCTGTGCTGAGCAGGAATAAATGCATGGTTTCACCCACAGGTGGAAGGATAGTGAGGAGTCACACCAGGATGAAACAACTGAAGCAGCCCAGAACATCACCAGGGGACTGTGGCCCTAGAGACTGAAGCTTTCATGGCCCTGGGACATCTCTGCAGCAGATGGATGTGAATTTGGGCTGTGTCCTTTGGGGGGCAGATATGGATAATCATTATCCAGATTTAAGGCCCAATCCTTAGCAAGTTATTAAAGGGCCTGTACTTGCCAGAAATGTCTTTGGGCATATTTATATCTCTCTAGGGCAGAGTTTCCTAACTTCAGCACTCTTGACACTTGGGATTAGATATAGATACTTCTTTGTTTCAGTGGGCTGTCCTGTGCATTTAGGTTATTTAGCAGATTCCCTGACTTTTACCCACTAGATGCTATCCTATGTTGAGAACCACAGAGGCAATGATATAATTAAAAACAGTCAGAATGGGAAGAGTGGGAAGATGAGAGTCATGAAGGCTGACAGGGAAGACATTTGCAAGGGGAACATGTTCAGCTGTATGCAGGGCTCCTAAGTGTTCATCGGGTCTGCCATGCACTTTTGATTTTTGAGCAGATCTGTACAGTGGAGGGGCAGACTCCAAATTGCAAGGACTAAGGGGTGAGCAGGGCATGTAGTCAGTGAGGGGGGCACTTCTTCAAAGATTCTTTGCTGTGACAGGAAGGAGTAAGGTGAAATAAACAGCTGAGAGAGGGTTCTTTTGAATATGGGAGAAATGAGCTATTGGGGAAGGAGATAGAGGAAAAAAGCTTGAAAATGTAAGAAATATGTAAAAGAATGAGATAGATTATCCATATTGTATTGAAGGCATGTCCATTGTGTTGTTCAATGAGGAAAAAAATCATACACCAGGATCCCTTTTGTTTTTTGTGAAACAAAATACCTCCCAAATTTTTATGTGTAAATGTATGATATGTAGATATATAGATTTATGTGTGCCTTATATTATGATGTTATATTTGAGTAAGCATAGAAAAAGGTTTGGTAAAACTTGTTTCTTCTTCAGAAAAATGGAATAGGGTAGGGGCAGTAAGGTAGAAAACTTGTTTCTTTATATACTTCTGTGTTATGAAAGTAAAATAATTAAATGTTCACAAATATACAAAAATGAAGTGAATTTACTGGCTTGGGTAGGTTTGGAAAGGCCAACTCTTCCTTTTGGACAGGAGCAGAGGAGAGCAGACACTGACCTGTGTGGCAAAGGGATAGGAAACAAGAGGGCTCCTTCCTGTGTGTACCTTCGACAAGTCACCAGAGAGTGAGTGAGGTCAGAAGGCCAGGGTGGGGCTGGGTGTTTCTGTGCAAAAACATTCAGGAATAACTTCGGGTTGGGGGGAAGTAAAGGATAATCAAGCTGCACAGAGGACTCAATTTGGATATGGCCCAACTGAAAGAAAACCCAAGGGGAGGGCAGTAGGAGCCTAGAAGGAGGTATTGGAAAGGAAGATGAATCATTCTAGGAGGGGTACCAGACACAAATCTCTGATGTTACAGCTGATTTCATAACTTATTTTTTTCAGTAAAGGATTCAGTCATTTTTTTTTTTTTTTTTTGGATATGGGTTTGGGTTTTATATTTGGTAGAATTAAGGAAAGATATTGGCATTTTCATGATTTCATGTGTTATACTCATTTTAATGTTTTTTTAACTGTAAATTCAAAGCAAATGGTTTAATTAAAAAATAATCTCACTTCTATCCCTAAATACACTCAACAAAACCAACAGACATGATCTGAGTTGGCCTTTGAGCCCTTGGGCTAGTAAACTTACTGACATAGGCAGTTAAAGAGTAAGGCAGCTTTAAAAATGATCAAGAAGAAAAACTCAACACTAATGGGTAAGGAAAGGGAATAAAAATTTTACAGGGGGCAACTCTTTTGTCAAAATCAGTGATTTTTTATCTCTAGAAAAAGAATGGTATTGATCCTCTCTGGGCTTGCCATTTGAGATAACAGCAATCAAAGTAGTGAAAGGGAAAGACCAGGGAAGGAGCCTCTGTTGACCTCCTTCTTTCTAATGACCTATCTACACACTGGAAAGTCAAACTTGTCTATACTTGTCTCTCAAGTAAAATTAACTAAAGACATATTTTTATTTAGAAACAATGCTTTGTGATCTTTGCTTTAGATCGTGGGATCAAAGTCAAAAGTTTGCTAGAGAGTTTGTACAAAGACATTACCAAATAGGAAACTTACCTAAATTCCTTAAAAATCAGAATTTTCTGTGGTTTTGTACCCTACTGTAAAATACTGGTCTTCCCAGCATCATTCTTTGCACTGTCATCTCATAGTAATTGATTTTTGTTATCCATTTCTATTTCTATTGGTAAAACTTAACATAGAAAAAAGTGTTCATGTTACTGAATTAAAAATATCCATACCCCAGTGATCTGAGGGTTATAGTCACTAAGTCATCAACCAACATGTATGGAAAGTCTGCTCTATGTGTGTGGGAAGTATGGGAGTGGGTAGTCCAGGGATAAGATTTAGACTCAGTACAAAATGAACGGGGTGGGGGTAGAGAGAGAGATCGATTCTGCCTGAGAGTAAAAGAGAAATGTAGATATAAAACATGGCCAAATCCCTCTCTTTTATGGGGAATCAGAGGAAGGCACTGGGAGTGAGCAGGGTAATGAGACTGAACATTTTTAAAAATGCATATGGCATCTCTCTATCCAGATAAGTATATATTGGTTAAAGAGTACAATATGGTCTGCAAATTAGTATGTATTGAATAGTGTTAACCTGGGTCTTGTTTTAATGAGATCAAGGCCCTGAGGTAGAACTATACATAACCCTCCTTAGATTTTCTCTGTTTCATAGCCATAGATACAGATTGTACCTACCAAACCTTAACTAGCTATCTTGCCAAGATGGATCCCTCTTCACAGTGGTCAGAGAATTGGGATGGCTCCAAGTGAATTCACCCCCATTTCTGAGAAAACAACTTGGAGTGCATATTCTGATTGACAGTGCTGAGGTCAGCAGCATTTATTTTCACTAATAAGGGTAGAGTCATAGAAGGGATTTTACCCACGATAAACATACATGGAAGTGTCATCAACTAAAAACATGCAAGTTAAGGCACTCAGTTATGTCTTTTAGCTTCTTTTTTAAGAGCTGGTCATTGTCTTAGAGTTCCATGCTCCTAAAATATATCTGAAACCTCCATAAAGCAAAGGTTACTTACTGTTAGGTTCACATTCAGAAAAAAAGGTCTTAATAAACCCAGGTTTTAGCCAAACTGACCTTCTTATTTTTTGCTGTGCATAGCCCATGTTTCCCTGCCTCCTTTCCTTTGACCACTATTCCATCTGCCTAGGGAAGGCCTCTACTATCACCACATGTTTAGATCCTCAAAAAACATTTTCAAACACACCTAATTCTAAGTCAAAAGCTATTTTTCCTCACTCTACTGTGCTATTACTTTACCTTTCTTACAGAATTTTTCACTTTCAAGTATGGTGGAATAAAAGACATTAAGTTAGTGCCAGTAGCTTTCCTCTTCTCCCTGCCCTCTAAAGATTGTCCCCCTTTTGACTGTATGGGTATTTTGAAATCCAGCAACTTCTACAGAGATTCTTGGAATGCCATATCGGTTCCTGGGCTTTTACTGTGCAGAATAGGTGTAATGGGCATAAAGACCTGGAAATTGCAAGGAGCAGTGCTAGTTTAATGAAATTACATTGGAAAGGGGAGCAAGAGCTTCTTGTAAGAAACAAAACAAAATAAAAAACAAGTGATAGAGGATGAAAAGGACATAAAGGAAACACTTGCAGGGGATGCATTCCAGGATGAGGTTTTTAGTTGGGAATGAGAATGAGGAGTGCTGAGAAAGTTTCCTGAGTAGCTAGTGTGTAAGAGTTATTAAGGTATGATTTACATGTTGCTAAGGTTACAAATCAGCTCCCCCTTGATGTTTTTCTATAGACTACAGTAAATACTTAACTATCCAAACTTTTAAAATTACATTTACTTTCTAGACTGTTTCCTGGGATAGATTTCTATGTTGAACCACATGGGACACTGTCTTTTTTTTATTTTTTTTATTTTGAGTTACACTTGTTTGATTATAATATGTATACATGTCCTGATTCTCCTTTTAATCTGATAAAAGTTTTATCTTTTGCTTTTGTCTTCTGGGGTATCATTCAGAGTAGGTGCTCAATAAATATTTGTTAAATGAACAACAGATATCTGAGACCTAAAATGATATTGTCTGAAAAATATCCTTTTACAGAAAAACAACCAAAACAACTAAAATTGTAGTTAGGAAGGAATGTGCTCTCATTTTTCTACCACTATGAAATCCTTCAACCCTAAAGTGAGTGGAGGGAAGGGGTTTCATGTAATGAGTTTTTTAAAAAGATAATCATACAGCCCTAGCTAGTGTGGGTCCGTGATTAGAGTGCTTTCCCATGAAACGTAGGGTCTTGGGTTGGGTTCCGGGTCAGGACACATACTCGGGTTGCGGGTTCTCAAGCCAGGTCAGTGTGCACATGGAAGCAAAGTGATTGATGTTTCTTTCCCTCTCACTTTGTGCCTCTCTAGAATCAATTAAAAATTAAAAAAAAACACACACACATACACACAAAACATCCTCTGGTGAGGTTTAGAAAAAGATAATCATACATCTACGACATGCAATTATATTCATTTTGTCATTTACTGATGTATATGTTTCTCTAATTGATTCATCATGAATCCTATATCTTGGAGGTTTGGGAGTTGGAATAAATAGACAAAAACAGCCAGATAAGGATATACCTCCAAGTTTCCTCCATCTCTTTTCTTTGGGAGAAAACAAATTTAAAGCACTTCTGCATAATGTTTGGAAACTGATGATTGATCACAAAGGGTTTCAAATTTTGTGAGACAAGTAGTCTGATGGTATGTCTGAAAATTCCTGCTTTAACTTGATCTTTACTTGTCACGAATTTTTATTTTATAATCCTTTGTTGCCCATTATAATCAACAGAATTCCATCCTCATCACCAGACAATGTTAGACATTGGAAACTGAATACAGACAGAATCACAGAACATTATACAGGAAGGAATTAACCACATATCATTTGTTGTGATATATAGACACAGATACCTATGAAGAATAATAAAAATAGGTAACACATGAAAAGAAAATAGAGAAAACTGATTATGTGCATCAGCTAGTTATACCTAGGTACAAATCTCAGCTCTGTCATTTAGTAGCCATGTATCACTGGGCAAATTGTTTACTCTCTATAACTATTAGTTTTATTACCTTCAATAATATGACCTATCTAATAGGGTTATTTTGATGATTATCACAGTGCTTGCCATATAATAACTACAAAAAAAAAAAAAAAACATAATTAGTTGTAATAGTGGTGGTGGTAATAAAAGTAGAACTAAGAGACAGTATGTTGAGTGCTTACTCTATGTCAGCATTGATACTAAGTGTTTGTCAGCATTCCCTGAGGTAGACTATTTTCCTTGTTCCTCTCCAAGTCTTCTCTCTCTTAGTTAATACCACCATAACTCACTAAGCTGCTTAAGTTAAAAACACATCATCTTTTATTCAACAATTTCTCTCATTTTTTAAAAATCCAATGCATCAGTATATCCTGTTAGCTCTTCATTCAGTACATATCTAGTATTCATTGACTTCTTCCCATCTCCACAGCTATTACCCCAATCCAAGTCTACTATCACATAGCTCCTCAAATAATAGTTGTTTCCGAACTTTGTCTTCTTGCTTGTCTCCCTACAATCCATTCTCACTAGAGCAGCCAGAGTGATATTTTAAAATGAAATATGGCCCTGGTCAGTTTGGCTCATCAGTTAAAGTGTTGGCCTGTGGACCAGAGAGTACTGGGTTAGGTTCCTGTTAAGGGCACACACCTTGGTTGAAGTTTGTCCCTGCGCTGGCTGGGGTCCAGTGGGTGGTAACCAGTTGATGTGTTTCTCTCATATCAATGTTTCTCTCTCTTCCCTTCTCTTTCCCTTTTGTTCTGTCTGAAGATAAATGGAAAAATGTCCTTGGGTAAGGATAAAAAAAATAATTAAATTGAAATAAAATAAAATGAAAATATGATCATGTTACTCCCCAGGTTAAAACAAACTATCAGACAAAATGCAATACTCTCTTTTTGCCTCTAACTACTAACAACAATCAACTTCTTATCCTGGCCTGAAAAATTCAACAGGATATGGCCTCTGCCTGCCTCTTCAGGTTTATTCCATACCATTTTCCCTCTACTCACTGTACTCCATCCAGACAGGCCTTCTTTAGCTTCCTTGACTATAAAAAGCCTGTTACTGATTCATGACCTTTGTACTAGTTCACTCTACCAGGGACACTGTTCCTGTAGATCATCATAAGACTAGTTCCTTTCTGTCATGCAGGTCTCAGCTTATAAATCCCTTTCTCTGGGAGGCTGTTCTTGACACTCAACCAAAAATGGCCTCCTAGTCACTCCTGTAACATGACCCTTTTTAATTGTCACCATAAGAATTACCCAATGCATTTTTTCCCCAAAAATGGTAGTGGAGTAAATGGAAGGTACACAAACCATCTCCCAGGACCAAACTGGAATTACAACTAAAATAAAGAAAAATCGTTGGGAAAAAGCAACAGAAAAGCAGCTGAAGAGGAACATATAATGGGGGACATGAAAAGGACACTAAATTGAGCCTGGTGGTTCTGCAGAGGTGCAAGAGAGCAGGCTAGAAGCCCACAGACAGCAGCTGTGTGAGCTGTGAGCAGATCTCTAGAGGTTAAAATCCAAAGCTGGCTCCACAGTGCAGAGGGCAGGGACACAATACTAAATTAGCTACAGCCATTCACCTTAGGTTCCAGCGGAGGGAGGGTGGACTGGAACTGGGTGGAGACACACGGGATCTGGAGAGCACTCAGAGTTTTTGATGAGTCGTGGCCTCAGAGGACAGTGGCCATCTTGCTCCTTCCCAGAGCTCTGGGGAGAAGCAGAAGCCCTTTGCTCAGAGATTTAACCCCACTCAGCTGGGTCAGAGAAATACAAATTCAGGCTCATTAACAGCCAACATCGGCCCCAACCTCTAGAAATCCTCTTCTGCTGAACACCTGAGGGAGTTTTCCATTCAGCTGAGGGCTGCAACCCAAGCCTCATCAAGTAACTGAGACTAATAGACTCCAGGCAAAACGCTAGAGGACAACTGAACCTTTTCTGGGCTTGCAAATATACCCAAGAAAGTAACACTTGACAGTGGTGTTGAATGCGGGTCCTCCCACACTCATTCAAACCCAGTAGAGAATGCCAAAAAAAAAAAAAAAAAAAAAAAGCAGAACACCAACACCCACAGGGAAAATTTGGCAGGCTCCAAAACACACTGAGATAGCCAAAATGGTGAAACAAACAAACAAATCTCAAATGAAAGAACAAGAGAACTCTACTGAAGATGAGATAAATGAAATGCAGTTAAGCAAGTTATCAGATGTAGAGTTCAGAGCCATGATCTTGAGGAAGCTCAACAGTATGTGTAAGGACATCAGTACCATGAGGAAAAATATAGAAACACTGAAAATCAACTAAGTAGAAATGAAGAATGACATAGCAGAAATAAAGAACACCTTGGAAGGACTAACAAGCAGAGTAGAGGAAGCTGAGGACCATATCAGTGAATTAGAAGACAGGGTAGAAAAAAATCAAACAATCAGAAAACCAAAAGGAAAAAACAATTAAAAAACAGAAGACAGGGACTTCCAGTCAAGATGGCGGCATAGGTAAACATGGTATCACATCCTCCCACAACCACATCAAAGTTACAACTAAACTACAGAACAACCATCATTCAAAACCGCCTGAAATCAAGCTGAATGGAAGTCCTACAACTACGGAATTAAAGCAGCAACCATATCCAAACTGGTAGGAGGGGTGGAGGCAGATGGGCTGGTCCCACACCCATGTGTGGCAGATAAAAATCAGGAGGATACCTCGGGTGGGAAGGTCCTCGCTGAGGACTGAGGGGTCCCCGTCCCACACCAGGCACCCAACTCAGGGTTCCAGTGCCAGGAAGAGAAGTCCCCATAACCTCCGGCTGGAAAAACCAGCAGAAACTGAGGCTCAGGGGGGCTGACGCAGCTGGAGCCCCAGGCAACTCCTTAAAGGGCCCGCGTATAGACTTGTCAGACTCACTCCCTCTAAGCTTGGAGGGGAAGCAGCTCAAGAGGCACCAGAGACATACAGGGAAGAACTGAGCTGTTTGGTACTGAAGCGAGGGTTGGAGAGGGGGCTTTCTCCAGGACAAACATGCTGTGGGAGGCCTTTGTTCCTTTGGTGAGCCCTTCCCTGGGGCGGCAGACAGTCGTCATGGTAGCCCTGCCCTGGTAATTCGCTGAGGCCCCGCCCCACCCAACTTTCAGGCCCACCCAAGCTGTTGCCAGTTGCTTAACCATAGGATTGGCCTGTCTTGGATCCTTCTTCAGGTTTCCCTAAATACTCTCAAACAAGCAGCATCTGGTCTCAGATAGCCCCATACCTCTCGTTAAGTAATACACAGAAACAAACACAGGGAGGCAGCCAAAATGAGGAGACAAAGAAACAGGTCCCAAATACAAGAACAGAACAAAAGCCCAAGAAAAGAACTAAGGAAAATGGAGATAAGCAACCTAACAGATGCTGAGTTCAAAATACTGCTTATAAGGATGCTCAGTGAACTCAGTGAGGGCCTCAAGAGCATAAAAAAGGACCAGTCAGAAATGATAGATGCACAGTCAGAAATGAAGGAGGCACTAACTGAAAGAAAGAATAATTTACACAGATTTAATAGTAGAGTACGTAAATCCAAGAAGCAAACTATTGATTTGGAATATAAGGAAGCAAAAAACACCCAATCAGAACAGCAAAAAGAAAAAAGAATCCAAAAAATGAGGATGATATAAGGTGCCTCTGGGACAACTTCAAGCAGGCCAACATTCGCATCTTGGGGGTGCCAGAAGGAGAAAAGAGAACAAGAAATTGAAAACCTGTTTAAAACAATAATTGCAGAAAACTTTCCTAATTTGGTGAAGGAAACAAACATACAAGTCCAGGAAGCACAGGGAGTCCCAAACAAGATGAACCCCAAGAGGCCCACACCAAGACACATCATCATCAAAATGCAAAAGGTTCAAGACAAAGAGAGAATCTTAAAAGCAGCAAGAGAAAGGCAGCTAGTTACCTACAAGGGAGTTCCCATAAGGCTGTCAGCTGATTTCTCAAAAGAAACTCTGCAGGCCAGAAGGGAGTGGCAAGAAATATTCAGAGTGATGAAAAGCAAGAACCTACAACCAAGATTACTATATCCTGCAAAGCTGTCATTTAGCATCGATGGCCATATAAAGACTTTCCCAGACAAAGCCAAGTTAAAGGAGTTCATCACCACCAAACCGTTATTATATGAAATGATGAAGGGTCTTTTTGAAGAAAAAGATAAAATATATGAGCAAACAAAATGGCAATGAATACATATCTATTGACAATGGAATCTACAAACAAAATGAACAGGCAGAGCAGAAACATTCTCATAGATACAGAGAACATTTTGTTGGTTGCCAGATGGGAAGGGGGATTGGGGGAATGGATGAGAAAGGTGAGGGGATTAAGAAGTACAAATTCATTGCTAGACTGACAAACCTCAAAGGAAAAGGGGTTGGGGGGTGGGAAGAAATAAACGATATAATTATATGCATAACCAATGGACACAGACAATAGTGTGGGAAAAGGCGGGAGGGGGGCGGGAGTGGTTAGGAGGGGGTCAAGGGGGGAAAAATGAAGAACATCTGTAATACATTCAACAATAAAGATTAAAAACAACAACAACAGAAGACAGCTTAAGAGAACTGTGGGACAACGGGAAATGTAACAACATTCACATCTTCGGAGTTCCATAGGAAGAAGAAAATGAGCAAGATTTAGAGAATATATTTCAAGAAATAGTGACCAAAAACTTCCCTATCTTGGTGAAGGAAGAAGGCATTCACACTCAAGAAGAAAAGAGAGCCTCAAGAAAGAAGAACCCAAACAGACCCACACCAACACACATAGTAATTAAAATGATAAATTTTAGGACAAAGAGACAATCCTAAAGGAAGCAAGAGAAAAGCAAGAGGTCACCTACAAAGGAAACACTACAGGCCAGAAGGGAATGGCATGAACTAATCAAGGTAATAAAAAACAAGGATCTCAATCCAAGATTACTCTATGCATCAAGGCTATCATTCAAAACAGAAGGTGAAATAAAGAGCTTCCCAGAAAAAAAAAAAAAAAAAAAAAAAAAAACTAACGGAATATATTAGCACCAAACCAGCACAGCAAGAAATGTTAAAAGGACTGTTGTAATTAGTATAAATAGAAAGAAAAACATAACCACAATAAACAAAAATGGCAATAAATAAATACGTATCAATAATGACATTAAATGTAAATGGATTGAATGCCCTGATCAAAAGGCACAGAGAAGCTGATTGGATAAGGAAGCACGACTCTTATATATGTTGTCCACAAGAGACCCACAACACAATGTAAGACTCACATAAGTTGTAAGTGAAGGGAAGAAAAATAATCTTCCAAGCAAACGGAAGGGAAAAAAAAAGCTGGGGTAGCAATACTCATATCTGATAAAATAGATTTCAAAATGAAGGTCATAACTAGAGACAAAGAAGGTCACTACATAGTATTGAAAGGATCTATCCCATAGGAAGATATAAACTTTGTAAACATATATGCACGCAATATAGGAGCATCAAAATATATTAAAATTCTTCTGGAGGATTTCAGAGTAGAAATCGACAATAATACAATTATAGAAGGGGAACTCAACACCCCGCTGACACCACTGGATAGATCCTCTAGACAAAAAAATTAGCAAGGAAACAAACTCTAAATGAAGCACAAGATCAAATGGATTTAATACATATCTATAGAGAATTACGCCACAAAACTAGAGACTTCACATTCTTCTCAATTGTACATGGGACATTCTCAAAGATTGACCACATGTTAGGAAACAAACTAAGTCTTCACAAATTCAAGGAGACTGAAATCATATCAAACATCTTCTCAGATCACAACGGTATGAAACTAGAAAACAACTGCAACAAGAACATGCAAAGACATTTGAACACTTGGAGGCTAAATAGCATGTTATTAGACAATGAATGGGTTACCATGGAGGTCAAGGAAGAAATTAAAAACTTCCTGGAAACCAATGAAAATGAACACACAAGAACGCAAAATTTAAGGGATGCAGTAAAAGCAGTTCTGAGAGAAAAGTTCATAGCACTACAGGCCTACCTTAAGAAACAAGAAAAAATTCTAATGGACTAGCTAACCTCACAACTTAAAGAAATAGAAAGCAAACAAAAAGAAAACCCTACAGCAAGTAGAAGAAAAGAAATAATAAAGATCAGAGCAGAAATAAATGACATAGAGACCCCCCCCCCCAAAAAAAAAAAAAAAACAATTCAAAGAATAAATAAAACAAAGAGGTAGTTTTTCGAAAAGATAAATAAGATTGATGGACCCTTAGCTAGACTCACCAAGAAACAAAGAGAGAGAACCCAGATACACCAAATCAGAAATGAAAGAGGAGAAGTAACAACTGACACCACAGAAATACAAAGGATCGTTAACAAATACTATGAAAAATTATACGGCAACAAATTGGACAATCTAAGCAAAATGGACAAATTTCTAGAAACACATAGTCTCCCAAAACTGAACTAGGAAGAGATAGAAAACTTGAACAGACCAGTAATAACTAAGGAAATTGAAGATGTAATCAAGACTCTCCCAACAAACAAAAGCCCAGGCCCAGGGGGAGTTTTACAAAACATTCAAAGAATATTTAATACCCATTCTCCTCAAACTATTCCAAAAAATTTAAAAAGAAGAAAAACTCCCAAACTTGTTTTATGAGGCCAGCATAATTCTAATTCCAAAACTAGAAAAAGATATTACAATGAAAGAAAACTACAGGCCAATATCCCTGATAAACATAGATGCCAAAATCCTTTACAAAATACTAGCAAATCAAATCCAGCTATACATTAAAAAAATTATTCACCATGACCAAGTGGGTTTATTCCCAGCGATGCAAGGCTGGTATAATATTTACAAATCAATAAATGTGATACACCACATAAGCAAAATGAAAGATAAAAACCATATGATCATATCAACAGATACAAAGAAAGCATTCAACATAATCCAGCACCCATTTGTGATAAAAATGTTCAGCAATCTGGGAATAGAGGGATCATATCTCGACATAATAAAGGCCGTATATATAAAACCTACAGCCAACATCATACTCAATGGGCAAAACTAAAAGCATTTTTTTTTATAACAGGAACAAAACAGAGATACCCACTTTCACCACTCTTATTTAACATAGTACTAGAAGTCTTAGTCTCCACAATCAGACATGAATAAAAAATAAAGGGGTTCCAACTTGGAAATGAGGATTGAAACTGACATTATATGCAGATGACATGATATTATACATAGAAAACCCTAAAGACTCCATCAAAAATCTGCAAGATTTAATAAACAAATTCAGTAAGGTAACAGGATACAAAATTAACATCAAGAAATTAATGGCATTCTGATATACCAATAATAAACTCACAGAAAGAGAAACTAAAAAAGCAATCCCATTTACCATTGCAGCAAAAAAATTAAGATATGCTCTCGCTGGTTTGGCTCAGCAGATGGAGCATTGGCCTGCAGACCAGAGAGTCCTGGGTTTGGTTCCCGCTAGGGGCACATATCACACACACACACACACACACACACACACACACACACACACACACAAGATACCTAGGAATAAACTTAACCAAAGAAGTAATGGACCTATTTTCAGAAAACGGCAGGACTTTGAAAAAGAAATAGTGGAAGATACGAAAACGTGGAAGCACATACCTTGTTCAGGGATTGGAAGAATTATCATTAAAATGTCCATACTACCCAAAACAATCTATAAAACCAATGCAATCCCAACCAAAATACCAATGGCCTATTTCACAGAACTAGAACAAATACTTCAAAAGTTTATATGGAAACAAAAAGACCGCGGATAGCCACAGCAATCTTGAAAAAGAAGGACCAAGTATTTGGGATCACAATACCGGATATCAGGTTATACTACAAGCTACTGTAATCAGAACAACCTGGTACTGGCACAAGAACAGGCATATAGATCAATGGAATAGAACAGAGAACCCGGAAATTGACCCAAAATATTATGCTCTATTAATATTTGACAAAGGTAGCAAGACCATACAATGGAGTAACAACAGCCTCTTTAATAAATGGTGTTGGGAAAGTTTGACAACTACATGGGAAAAAGGAAACTAGACAATCAACTTACAGCATACACAAAAATAAACTCAAAATGGATAAAAGACTTAAATGTGACCCGTGAATCCATAAAAATTCTAGAAGAAAATGGAGTCAACAAAATTTCAGACATTACACACAGCAGAATTTTTACAGATATCACCTAAGGGAACAGAAACAAAGGAAAAAATGAACTCATGGGACTACTTCAAACTAAGAAGCTTTTGCACAGCAAAAGAAACAACCATCAAAATGGAAAGGGAACCCACTGTATGGGAGAGAATAATCGCCAAGGATACATCAGATAAGGGGTTATTTCCGAAATATATAGAGTGCTCATACAACTCATCAAAAGAAAGACAAAGAACCCAATTTAAAAATGGCCAGAGGAGCTAAATAGACACCTCTTCAAACAGGACATACAAACGGCCAAGAGACATATGGAGAAATGTTCAACATCACTAATCATCAGAGAGATGTAAATTAAAACAACAATGAAGTATCACCTCACACCTGTCAGAATGGCTGTCATCAGCAAATCATCAAAGGAGTTCTGGCAAGGGTGTGGAGAAAAGGGGACTCTAGTATACTGCTGGTGGGAATGCAGACTGGTTCATCCACTATGGAAGACACTATGGTGTTTCCTCAAAAAATTAAAAATTGAATTGCCATTTGACCCAGTGTTCCCACTTCTAGGAATATATTCTAAGAAGCCTGAAACACCAATCAGAAAGAATATATGTACCCCTATGTTCATAGCAGTACTATTTACAATCGCTAAGATCTAGAAACAGCCCAGTAGATGAGTGGATAAAAAAGAGGTGCTACATATATACAATGGAATACTACGCAGCTGTAGAAAAGAAAGATCTCGTATCCTTTGAGACAACATGGAGGACCTTGAGAGTATTATGCTAAGTGAAATAAGCCCATCAGTGAAAGACAAATACCACATGATCTCACTTATTTGTGTAATATAATGAACAAGGTGGGCTGATGAACAAATAGACCCAGAGACATAGAAAGGAGTATGGTTCAGACTGACAAACCTCAGAGTAGGTGGGTGGGTGGGGATAGATAATATGAACCGAAGAACTTATATGCATGTATGCATAACCAATGGACATAGACAACAATGCTAGGGTGATGAGGGGTGGGATGGGGAGGAGGGTGTCTGGGAGGAAAAAGGAGAAACATCTGTAACAAAAATATATTAATAAAAATTGGAGAAAAGAAAAAAGAATTTTCCAGTGTAGTCTTCTAAATGTATTTGTTGTTTCTATGCTTCTCCTGCTCTTGAAGGTAACTTCCAGGAAGGTAGGAACATTTATCTGTCTTGTTCAGTGCTACATACCAAACACCTAAAGCAACTGTTCAAAATATCTTAAACTGAATTAATAATCTTCACATTCCAGCTGAAGAAATCAAGGTACAGGTCACACAGGTATAATATACCAACACTCCCTAAGTAATGTTCGAATCAGAACCTATTAGTTCAGAGTTGGCAAAGTGTGAGTCTACTGGTTGAATTTGAGTAGGGATTTTTTAAAGGGAGCCCAGAAATTTTAAAAATTTGGGAAACTTCACATAAGTATTCATATGTCAGGTTTTTCTTTTATTTTACTGAATATTTTATTTTTATTGAATTTATTGCGGTGACATTGATTAATAAAATTATGTAGGTTTTAGGGGTACCATTCTACAACACATCATCTATACAATGTATTGTGTGTTCACAACCCCAAGTCAAGTCTCCTTCCATCACTATTTGTCCACTCTTTACCCTCGCCTTCCTACCCACCTTTCCCTCTGGTAATCACCATACTGTTGTCTGTTTTATGAGGGTTTTGTTTGTCTGTTTTTTGCTTAATCCCAAAATCAGAAAAATCTAACAATTTTGGCCAATATTTCTCTATATTAACAATAATTTGGATCTGTCAGGTGTTTCCCTGACTTTAACTTGGGCACAGCTCATTCAATAATTTATTATTCAGCATCTACAGTTTATCATACTTTCTTCTAGACCCTTGAGATATATAAGTGAATAAAAGAAGACAAAGATCCTGTCCTTAAGGAACTAAGTGTGATAAGTAAATTATGTATATCATGAAAGGTGATATTTGGTATGGAAAAAGAAAAAATAGAGCAAGTTAAGAAGTTTCAGACGCATGGAGGATGGGTACCAAGTGGAAGAGAATCTTAAGATTATTAATAAGATAATCAAGGAAGATTTATCAATAAGATCAAAATAGAGGAAATTATACAATTGAAGGAAATGAGGGAGTTAGTCATGTGAATACAGGAGGAAAGCATTGCAGACAGAGGGAACAGTTAGCAAAGTCCACAAGGCTGGAATACACCTGTCATGCTTTAGAAACAGGAAGGAGGTCAGGGTGGCTAGAATAAAGTAAGCAAGGGAGAGAAGAATAAGAAAGTAGTGGTGAGTTAGTTACCAGGATCTAGATCACAGAGGACCTTGTGTGCCCTAGTGAGGAGTTGGCTTTTATTCCAAATGAAATTGGAAGCCATCAGAAGGTCCCGAGAAGGACAGAGATACATGTGACTTATGTTTTAAAAGATCACTCTGACTACTGTATTAAGAATAGATTGAAGAAAGACATGTGGGAAAGCAGAGGAACCAATTAGAAATATATTGCAAAAAAAAAGAGATGATGGCTTGGACCAGAGTAATAGCAGTAAGATTAAAGCCACAACCTGTGCAGTCCTCAAAGTTTGAGGGAGGTAAGACCCTGTGGGATAACTCATTGACAAATGGGACATGGGAAGATCAATTCTTCTCCATTTCTTCTCCTGGATCAACTATCTTGAAATATTGTCCCTCTTCCCCTGTCTCACATCCCTTTTCCTTTACTCTTGTTTCCAGGGGATTATACTCCAAATACACATTAGCTTTTGACTCAGGGTTTGTTTTATAAGAAACCATAGTAGCCCTGGCCGGTTTGGCTCAGTGGTTAGAGTGTAGGCCTGTGGTTCAGAGAGACCCGGGTTTGGTTCCCGCTAAGGGCACGTACCTTGGTTGCAGTTTGGCCCTGGCCCTGGCTGGGTTGTGCGGGCGGCAACCACTTGATGTGTCCCTTTCACATAGATTTTTTTTCTCTCTCTCTCCCTCCCACTCTATCTGAACAAAAAATGAAAAAAAAAAAAACATTGTAAGATAGGAGGCAGATCAAGAGTTCAGTTTTGGACATAATGGTTTTGACACCAAATGGAGATGCTAAAAAGTCTGTTGGATAAAAGAATCTGCGTTTTGTGAGTGAGATCTGAACTTTAAGGTATATATCTTGGATTTATCAATGTACAGACAATATATAAAACTATAAGAGTATAAACAGATTATGGAGAGAGTGAGTGTAGATAAAGATGAAAAAAATAAACCTCAGGATCAAGCTGTAGACCCTCTAACATTAAGATATCAGGGGAAATATGAGGAACCATCAAAGGACTTAAGAAAGGGTAACTGGAAGAGTAGGAGGAAAATTAGGAGAGTGTAATTCTCTAGATGTAAGGTAAAGAACATATATCAGAGAGAAGAGGGTGATCTAGTGTGCCAAATGCACTGATCAAGTAAAAGGAGTAAAAATTAACATGACTATTGCATTTAGCATTATTGGGGTCCTCAGAGACTTTGATAAGTGCAATTATGGTGGAATAATGAAAGTAAAATTCTGATTAGAATGGGTTTAATAGAGAATTATGGAGAGGAGGCCAAGATTGTGAGTGCAGACAACAGTTAATTTTGATGCAGATGGGAACAAGGATATGGGGGCAGTGGCTAGCAAGGGAAGTTGAGTCAAGAAGTCTTTTTTAGATAGCATAAATATTGACCTGCATGTATGCTAATAATCCAGTAGAAATAGAAAATCCCATGATATAGGAGAGAGATGGGTGAATTTCTCAGGTGAGACATCCTTGAGTAGACCAATAAGGATAGGATCTAGTACACAAGTGAAGTGATTGGCCTTCCACAGGATCAAGGCCAGTGCATCAATGGTAACCAACTTGCAGGCAGAGAATATAAATAAAGATGCCAATAGGCAGGTAGGTGTAATGGATAATCTGTCTTAACTGCTTCATTTTTTTTTTTTCAGTAAAATGGGAAACAAGGGAAGGAGATGTTGGAAATTTCAGGAGCGTAGACAACATCAAATAGTTATCCAGGAGGACAGGAGACTGAATGGACTAATAATATACAGTAAGTCTACTTGGCAGCATTAAGGGTACATTTCAGGCTCGTGATGATGAATTTACAATGAGACCAGTTAATGTTATTACTTATTTCCCTTTTGTCAATTTCAGCTGTAAGGATGCAGGCACAAGCATAAATGGAGGTTGGGTATAAATGGTGTTGTGGTTTTCACTAATGAGTAAGATGAAGGGAGAAAGGGTCAATGAAATCAAGAGAGTATATATGGGAGTGATTAAAATAATTGATTATGCTATTTAAACTATGCTAGGTGAGAACAAAGCAAAGGGCAGTGAAAAAATTGTGGGATCAATGTTCTGCGATTCTGCAGAGCCAATAGATTTTTGGAATTGGGGTATAGAAACAGTGAGCTAAAGGTGGTGGCAAGAGTAGAATACACACAAAAAAAGAGATTATGGAGGAATTGCTATAGTCTCCAATGCTCTGAAGTGTTTCAGATAGCCTGCTACAATTATTATATTATCTTCTTGGACCCTGAAAATATTTTAAATTTGCAACTCTTGTAATAGGTTAAAACCTAGATATGAGCAAAAGAACCATATTACAGAAAGTCACTTAAGTTTATGTAATGACACAAGAGATGAAACAAACACAATTTTTCATATACATATAAAATATAAATACCAGTGTTAGCTAGCTCACCAGTGATTAATTGAAATCAATTCTTGTCTATAATTATCAAACATAACCCAGGTAACTGCTAACTGACTAAACTGTAAACAACTACTTCCTTCTAATAAGCAAACTGAATGGAGTTCATATTACATAGGTCTTGTACCATAGAATGATTGTACTTCTGGGTATTATATAGCTAACTTACAATAGTATCGCTATATTTATAAACATCACAGCATAGAAAATTCACTACTAATGAGATGAAAATAGTTTATAATTGCCACTACATTTATATCTTTGCATTTTTAAACAAACAAAAATCAATAGAGTAATTTTAATAAAGTCAATAAAGCATATAAAGTCATCTATGATTACCTTAAAGTGGTATCAAATTGGAGATTTTAGGTCAATATAGACATTGCCAAATCCAGAGCCTTTTACACTATAAATGTCACCCTTTTGGTAATGGAATAAAATCACTTTCTTACTTGGCACATATTTGGAATCAGTGGTTACTGCTAGATTTGAAAAACATGTTTATTATTCACACACAAATCCTACCTACTTTACTTATGCCATTATGGGAGAGATTTCTATATGTCTGAGTTGACAAAACATTGTTGCTTCTTTTAGAACTGCGGTTTCAAACTTTTTTCCTTATCAAGGCACACATGAATAAAATAGGTTACCAGTTATGCTTGAATTAAGCCTATGCTCAGTGGAATATCATCCATTTTGCTTCTATTGATATAGATGTGAGTTGAGAACCACTGACTCAGATGGTATTTACAATAGATACAAACATGGTCAACTGATACGAACTTGAAAGACAAGACCATCTCTAGGAAAGGATTTCAAAGGCATTGAGAAATTCCACTTGTGCATGGACTAATACAAGATTATGCTTAAAAGTAAATAGGCTGTCAGCTGAGAATGCCTAAAAGTAGCCACATCCCAGTAGCAACAAGCACACCTAGCACCCAAATCATGGTTTATCTATTGAAAGGAATCAGGGCTCTTTGGGAAAATGGCTGCTTCTAGGACTGGGGCAGGAAATAGATAAGATAAGCCTGGAGTACCTTATAGTAGTAGAATATAAGGAAATGCTGAGAAACAAACAAACAAAAAAACAGTGATAAGGTTATATCAAAGCGACAGATGCAACAACTGAAAGAACTCCCAATGGACAAAAGTGAAAGAAATTGAACCACAAAATAAAGTAGCATTGGATTATAACCCAATGTATAATATAAACCATCCATGAGTCTATACAGATATAAACAAATGATTGAATAAATATGTAACTGGGAGAGAAGAGAAAAATGTTCCATGCAGAAGAATTTCAAATAATTTTATGTAGATATGAAAAAAATTAGCTAAATACCAATTAAGAAACATTTTACAACCTTTTTGGACAGTGCTACTCAAACTGTCAAGGTCATCAGAAACAAGGAAAGTCTAAGAAATTGTCACAGGTGGGTAAGAAGTGGAGAGATGGGGGCATCTGTAATAGTGTTGACAATAAAGAAAAAAATAAAAATAATAAAAAAAGAGCCTAAGGAGACATAACAACTCAATATAATATGTTATCCCAGATGGGATCTTGGAACAGAAACAAGGCCTTATGAAAATCTGAGGAAATTTGAATAAAAAATAGACTTAAGTTAATGATAATGTACCACTATGTGTTCACCAATTATAAAAAAAAAAAATGTCCCATAGAGTGTAAGATGTTGATAATAGGGGAAATGAGTATAAAGCATACCGGAATTTTCTGTACTATCTTTAAAATAATTTTGTAAATCTAAAACAGTTCTAAATTTTAAAGTTTGTTTAAAAGCAAATGAGGACTTTTATTAGAGCTTTTTTTTTTTAAGTTGAAGTATCAGGTTCTTTCTTTCTTTCTTTCTTTCTTTCTTTCTTTCTTTCTTTCTTTCTTTCTTTCTTTCCTACATACATCCTTCCATTCCTACCTTCTTTCTTTCTTTCTTTCTTTCTTTCTTTCTTTCTTTCTTTCTTTCTTTCTTTCTTTCGTTCGTTCTTTCTTTCTTTCGTTCTTTCTTTCTTTCTTTCTTTCTTTTATTACAGATGTTTCTCCTTTCCCCCCACTGATTCCCCACCATTTCCCCAAAGTTATCCATGTCCATTGTTCATACACACATGCATATAAGTTCTGTGATTTATCTCCCCCCAACCCCATTTTCTGGGGATTGTCAGTCTGTACCCCACTTCCACGTCTCTGGGATTACCCAGTTCCTCAGACGGTTATATTCATTATATTCCACAACTAAGTGAGATCATGTGATATTTATCTTTCTCTGCTTGGCTTGTTTCTCTTAGGATAATACTTTCCAGGTCCTTGCATGTTGTCTCAAAGGATAAGAGATCTTCCTTTCTTACAGATGCATAGTACTCCATTGTGTATATGTACCACACCTTTTTTATCCATTCGTCTATTGAGGGACATTTGGGCTGTTTCCAGATCTTAGCTATTGTAAATAGTGCTGCTATGAACATGGGGGTACATATATTCTTTCCGATTGGTGTTTCAGGCTTCTTAGGGTATATTCCTAGAAGTGGGATCACTGGTTCAAATGGCAGTTCAATTTTTTATATTTTGAGGTAACACCATATTGTTTTCCACAGTGGCTGCACCAGTCTGCATTCCCATCAGGAGTGTACTAGAGTCCCCTTTTCTCCACACCTTCGCCAACACTTGTTGTTTGATGATTTGTTGATGGCGGCCATTCTGACAGGTGTGAAGTGATACCTCATTGTTGTTTTAATTTGCATCTCCCTGATGATTGGTGATGTTGAGCATTTCTTCATATGTCTCTTAGCCATTTGTATGTCCTGTTTGGAGAGGTGTCTATTTAGTTCCTCTGCCCATTTTTTAACTGGGTTCTTTGTCTTCCTTTTGTGGAGTTGTATGAACACTCTCTATATATTGGTAATTAACCCCTTATCTGATATATCATTGGCAATTGTGCTCTCCCATACAGTGGGTTGTCTTCCCATTTTATGATTGTATCTTTTGCTGTGCAGAAGCTTTCGAGTTTGACGTAGTCCCATGTGTTCATTTTCTCCTTTGTCTCTGTTGCCTTAGGGGATGTATCAGTGAAAATTCTGCTGCGTATGATGTCTGAAATTTTGTTGCCTACATTTTCTTCTAGGATTTTTATGGATTCATGAGTCACATTTAAGTCTTTTATCCATTTTGAGTTTATTCTTGTGTATGGTGTAAGTTGATGGTCTAGTTTCATTTTCTTTGAATGTAGCTGTCCAATTTTCCCAATACCATTTATTAAAGAGCCTGTCTTTACTTCACTGTATGCTCTTGCCACCTTTGTCAAATATTAATTGAGCATATTGCCTTGGGTCCATTTCCAGGTTCTCTGTTCTGTTCCACTGGTCTATATGCCTGTTCTTGTGCCAGTACCAGGCTCTCTTGATTACAGTGGCTTCGTAGTATAACCAGAAATCTGGTAATGTGATCCCTCCAACTTTGTTCTTCCTTTTCAATATTGCTGTGGCTATTCGAGGTCTTTTTTGGTTCCATATGAACTTTTGAAATATTTGTTCTAGTTCTATGAAGTATGTCATTGGTATTTTGATGGGGATTTCACTGAATCTCTGGATTGCTGTGGGTAATATAGACATTTTAATGATGTTGATTCTTCTGATCCATAAACAATGTATGTGCTTCCACTTTTTTTTATATCTTCTATTTCTTTTTTCAATGACCTGTAGTTTTCTGCAAATAGGTCCTTTATTTTTTTGGCTAAGTTTATTCCTAGGTATCTTAATTTTTTTTGCTGCGATGGTAAATGGGATTTTTTTTTTTTAGTTTCTCTTTTTGTTAGTTCATTATTGGTGTCTAAGAATGCCATCGACCCTGGCCAGTTTGGCTCACTGGTTAGAGCATTGGCCTGCAGTCCAGAGAGACCCAGGTTCGGTTCCCAATGGCATGTACCTTGATTGCAGTTTGTCCTCAGCCCAGGTTGGGTCGTGTGGGTGGCAGCCACTCGATGTGTCCCTTTCACATCAATATTTCTGTCTCTTTCTTACCTCTCCCACTCTATCTGAACAAAATATTGAAAAATGTCCTTGGGTGAGGATAAAAAAAACAAAAGAAAAAAAATGCCATTGATTTCTTGATATCAATTCAGTATTCTGCTATTTTGCCAAATTCATTTTTTAAGTCTAGTAAATTTTTGATGGAGTCCTTGGGGTTTTCTACGTATAGTATCATGTCATCTGTGAATAATGACAGTTTCACTTTCTCCTTTCCCATTTGGATTTCTTTTATTTTTTCCTGTCTGATTGCTGTGGTTAAGACCTTCAATTCTATGTTAAATAAGAGTGGCGAAAGTGAGCATCCTTGCCTTCATCCTGTTCTTGAGGGAAATGCATTTAATTTTTGCCCATTGAGTAAGATGTTGGCTGTCGGTCTTTCATATATGGCCTTTATTATGTTGAGATATGATCCCTCTATTCCCAGATTGCTGAGCGTTTTTATTAGAAATGGGTGCTGGATGTTGTCAAAGGATTTTTCAGCATCTATTGATATGATCATATGGTTTTTATCTTTCCTTTTGTTTATGTGGTATATCAGATTTATTGATTTGTAAATATTGTACCAGCCTTGAATCCCTGGGAGGAATCCCACTTGGTCATGGTGAATAATTTTTTTGATGTATTGCTGTATTTGATTTGCTAGTATTTTGTTCACGATTTTGGTATCTATGTTCATCAGGGATATTGGTCTGTAGTTTCTTTCTTTATAGTGTATTTTTCTGGTTTTGGAATTAGAATTATGCTGGCCTCATAAAACTAGTTTGGAAGTCTTCCTTCTTGAATTGTTTGAAATAGTTTGAGGAGAATGGGTATTAGTTCTTCTTTGAATATTTGGTAAAATTCCCCCGTAAATCCGTCCGGGCCTGGGCTTTTGTTTGCTGGGACAGTCTTGATTACACCTTCAATTTCTTTTGTTTTTATCGGTCTGTTCAAGTTTTATATCTCTTTACAGTTCAGTTTTTGGAGACAATGTGTTTCTAGAAACTGGTCCATTTGGCTTAGATTGTCGAATTTGTTGCCATATAATTATTCATAATATTTGTTAACAATCCGTTGTATTTCTGGGGTGTCAGTTATTATTTCTCCTCTTTCATTTCTGATTTTGTGCATTTGGTTTCTCTGTCTTTGTTTCTTGGTGAGTTTAGCTAAGGGTCCATCAATCTTGTTTATGTTTTTAAAGAACCAGCTCTTTGTTTCATTGATTTATTGCATTGTTGTTGTTTTTTTTTTGTCTCCATGTCATTTATTTCTGCTCTGATCTTTATTATTTTCTTTCTTCTACTTACTCTGTTATTTTCTTATTGTTTGCTTTCTAGTTCTTTAAGTTGTGAGGTTAGATATTCTGTTAGAAATTTTTCTTGCTTCTTGAGGTAGGCCTGTAGTGCTATGAACTTCCCTCTCAGAACTGCTATCTCTGCATCCCATAGATTCTGTGTTGTTGTGTGTTCATTTTCTTTCATTTCCAGGAAATTTTTAATTTCTTCCTTGATCTTCATGGTAATCCTTTCATTGTTCAATAACATACTATTTAGCCTCCATGTTTTCAAATGTCTTTGCATATTCTTGGTGCAGTTGATTTCTAGTTTCATGCCATTATGATCTGAGAAGATGCTTGATATGATTTCAATCTTCTTGAACTTGTAGAAACTTAGTTTGTGTCCTAACATGTGGTCTATCTTTGAGAATGTCCCATGCGCACTTGGGAAGAATGTTAATTCTGTTGTTTTGGGGTATAATTCTCTGTAGATATCTGTTAAATCAATCTCATGTAGTGCTTCATTTAAAGTGTGTGTTTCCTTGGTAATTTTTTTGTCTAGAAGAGCTGTCTGGTGATGTCAGCGGGGTATTGAAGTCCCCTGCTATGATTGTATTGCTGTTAGTTTCTCCTTTGAAGTCCTCCAAAGGATTTTTAATATATGTTGGTGCACCCAAATTGGGTGCATATGTATCTATGTTTACCAGGGTTATAAATTCCTGTTGGATAGATCATTTCAATATTATGTGGTGGCTTTCTTTGTCTCTAGTTATGGTCTTTATTTTGAAATATACTTTATCAGATATGAGTATTGCTACCCCAGCTTTTTTTTTTTTTTTCATTTGTTTGAAAGATTTTTTTTCATCCCTTCACTTTCAACCTATGTTAGTCTTTTTTTGTGGGGTCTCTTGTAAACTACATATAGATGAGTCATGCTTTCTTATCCTGTCAGCTACTCTGTGTCTTTTTATCGGAGCATTCAAATAATTCACATTTAAGGTGATAATTGATATGTACTTATTTGTTGCCATTTTTGTTTAGTGTGGTTCTATTTTTCTTCCTATTTGTTCTATTAATTACAGTACTAATGACAGGTGTCCTTTTAACATATCTTGGACTGCTGGTTTGGTGTTAATATATTTCCTTAGTGTTTTTTGTTTGTTTATTTGTTTGTTTGTTTTGTCTGGAAAGCTCTTTATTTGACCTTCTATTTTTAATGATAGCCTTGCTGGATAGAGTAGTGTTGGATTCAGATCCTTGTTTTTCATGACCTTGATTACTTCATGCCACTCCCTTCTGGCTTGTACTGTTTCTGTTGAGAAGTCAGCTGAGAGCCTTATGGGGTTTCCTTTGTAAGTAACCCGTTGCTTATCTCTTGCTACCTTTAGGATTCTCTCTTTGTCTTTAATTTTTGGCATTTTAATTACTATGTGTCTTGATGTGGGCCTCTTAGGGTTCTTCTTACTTGGGGCTCTCTGTGATTCTTGAACTTGAATGCTTTTTTCCTTCACCAAGTTATGAAAGTTTTATGTCACTATTTCTTCAAATATATTCTGTAATCCTTGCCAATTTTCTTCCTCTGCGGGGACTCCAATGATGTGAATGTTATTACGCTTCCAGTTGTCCCACAGTTCTCTTAAGCTGTCTTCCTGTTTCTTAATCATTTTTTTCCTTTTGGATTTCTGATTGGTTGATTTTTTTCTACCCTGTCTTCTAATTTATAGATCTGGTCTTCAGCTTCCTGCACTCTGCTGTTTAGTCCTTCCATTGTGTTCTTAATTTCTGCTATATCATTCATCATTTCCACTTGGTTGGTTTTCAATATTTCTATATCTTTACTCATGGTGCTGATGCCCTTACTCATGCTGTTGAGCTTCCTCAAGGTCATGGCTCTGAACTCTACCTCTTATAATTTGCTTAGCTGAATTTCATTGATCTCATCTTTGATAGATCGTTCTTGTTCTTTTACTTGGGATTTTTTTTTCTTTGTTTTACCACTTTAGCTATCTAAGTGGGTTTTGGAGCGTGCAAAATTTTCCCTGTGGGTTTTGGTGTTCTGCTGTTTGTGGCTCCCTCTACTGGGTTTGGATGAGCCTGGGTGGGCCCACGTTAAACACCACTGTCAAGTATTTTTTTCCCTGGGTATATTTGCAAGCCCAGGAAAGGTTCAGCTATCCTCTAGCTTTTTCCTGGTGGCTAGTAGTCTTCATTACTCAGGGCCTTAGAATGTAGCCCTGGTGTTCTGCCTAAGAGGATTTACAGAGGTTGGGATAGATGCTGGTTGTTAATGAACATCAACTTTTATTTCTTTGCCTCACCTGGAAAAGGCTTACTCTCTGAGGAGGGGGGCCTGCTTCTTTTCCCCACAGCTAGGGGAAGGAGCACACTGGCCACCGTCCTTTGTGACCGCAACTCAGTAAAACCTCTGAGTGCCATCCAAATCCCGAGTGTCCCCATAGAGTTCCAGCCCAGTCTGCCCTCCTCTGCAGGAGCCCCCAGGTGAGTGGCTGTGGCTATTTTAGTGCTCTGTCCTGGCTTTCTGGGCTGTGGAACTGGCTTGGTCTTTATTCCCCAAGAGCGCTGCTCACAGCTAAAACTGCTGCTGTCCGTGGGCTCCCAGCTCTACACCCTCTCGTGCTTCTGCAGATCCTACCAGTGTCCCTGGTTATATGGTCCTGTCCTGCTGCTTTTCTGTTGCTTTTTTCTGAGAATTCGTCTTTATTTTAGTTTTAATTCCCGTTTGGTCCTGGGAGATCATGTGTGTGGCTTCTATTCACTCCACCTCTTTTTTTTACAACTTCTAAGCCTAACTTGTATGCAGCTGGGTCACACAGTTCTCTCTGGTGCTTCAACACCCTGCAGTTCCCATGGTTAACTGGATGGCACAGTCCCTGCTGGGTCGTGCAGGCCTCTCTGGTGCCTCAGCACCCCACAGGCCCTGTGTGTAACTAGATTGTGCAGTCCCTGTTGGGTCGCGCATGTGTCTCTGGTGCTTCAGCACCCCTCAGGCCCCATGGGTAACTAGATTGTACAGTCCATGCTGGGTGGCACAGGCCTCTCTGGTGCTTCAGCACCCCACAGGTCCTGTGGGTTATTGGATGGCACAGTCCTTGCTAGGTCACAGGAACCTCTCTGGTGCTTCAGCACCCCATAGGACCCGTGGATAGCTGGATCACACAGTCCCTGCTGGGTCTCACAGGCTTCTCTGGTGCTTCAGCACCCCACTGATCCCATGAGTAACTGGATTGCACTGTCCCTGCTGGGTGGCACAGGCCTCTCTGGTGGCCCTGCACCCTGCAGTTCCCACGGGCAGGCAGCTGGATTGCACCAGTCTCTCTAGGTCTCTGGCTTCCCACTACACTCATGAGCTGCTGGACTGCACAGGTCTCTGTGGAGCCCCAGGTCCTGCATCTGGTGGCTGGGGACCAGCCCCGTGGGGTTCAACTGCTGCTCAGCTTTTGCTGTAGATTTTGGGGATGGGTCTCATCCGCTGGTCTGTGCTTTTGTTGCCTGAGAATGGATTTCTGCTCCCCAGCCTTTGTTCCTGGGGGTATATCTGGGCTCTGATTGGGCTGCTACTATGGGGGATGGTGCTGGGCTCTGGGTTGTCTGGGGCTTCTGCGACTGGCACCTTAGGAGCTCCACTACTGTGCACCAGTCTGTGTTGACACAGAGTGTCCACTGGTCTGATGGTGCCAGGTATGCTGGTGAGCTCAGGTTGCTGGCCCTGGCCACTCCCACTGCCTCCTCCCAGGGAAGACCCGGGATCTTCCAAAATGGTGGGACCTCCCCAAGGTGCAGGGAGAAGTGCCACTTATGGAGGTAGCCGGCTACTTCTGTCCACAGCATAGGAACTTTCTGTTCCGCATCTCTGCACTGCAGTGTTTGGTCACCCACCATTGCGTCCACTCACACTCTCTCCCACACTCACTCACTCTCACACACTCACCCTCCCTCTGGTCCTGCCTGCCGCCATCTTCTCATTAGAGCATTTTTGTAAGAACCAAAAAACAAACAAACAAACAAACAAAAAATACAGAAAACTGGAAACAAAGTATATGCACATCAGTAGGGAAATGGAAAATGACTGCCTAAATTCTAAACTGTGGTATCAAAGACTATTAAGCAATACCGAATATTATATACTTAAAAGGATGAGTAAATGCTCATATTTCCACTATGTACTTTTACTAATAAAGAAAAATTAAGATAAATATGTAATTCTCCATTTTATTTTGTAAAATAATGAGAAAATACTCAAGTATATATGTCCATATACCTAAAAGAGTAGAAAAAGTGCATACAAGTATACACATTAGATTGTTAACATTGCTCAGAGTAGGGGAATGGGGCTAGAGGAGAATAGGGAAGAGAGGAGAGGTAGCAAGACTGGAAACGTACGCAAGGCATGGTAAGTAAACAATACTTAATTAAATAATTCATTATAAGCATAGTACCTGTATATGGTGGGCTGATGCTTTGCAAATAAAATTTTAAATTTGTGAAAACAAAAGACAAAAAAAACAAATAGAGTTGGGGTGGGAAAGAGTTCTATTTTGATTGGCAGGATTTAATGAGGGTGGGAGATGGACAGTGCATAAGCAGGGGAAAAGTAGCACCACTCTAAAGAATATAATGTCAGTCACTGAAGCTGAATTATATCCACTTACCAATTTTGCCAAGAGCTGCCCAAGTAGGTGAATTATTGATTATGGCTAAGGGTGTTATCAGAATGATTTCTAGTTCTGCCAATCTCCTAGAGTTTTTGCCCACCATAAAGAAAGACCAAACTCACTACTTGCTTCCTCAGCACTCCCTCCACACAAATACAAAAGTGATTCTCAGAGTATCAAGAAGGTTCTCTATTTATTTATTTTTTATCCTTACCTGAGGACATTTTTTTCCATTTTTTGTTCAGACAGAGTAGGAGGGAGAGAGAGGAAGAGAGAGAAACATCTACGTGAAAGGGACACATCAAGTGGCTGCCACCCGCACAACCCAACCAGGGCCGGGGACAAACTGTAACCAAGGTATGCACCCTTAGCAGGAACTAAACCCGGGTCTGTCTGGACCGCAGGTGGATGCTGTAACTGCTGAGCCAAACTGGCCAGGGTGAGAAGGTTCTCTATTTATACACCACCTTGTTTTTTTGGCCCTTTGAACAATGAGGCCTCACCAGGGGCTTCCAAGTGCCTTTGATAAAGAGGTGACATAACTTTTAGCATCAGACAAAGTCCACAGGAGACAAAAATAGGAAGGGTCTGTGTTTCCAATCAAATAATAGAGTGCAGGTCCCTGTTGAGGAAGATCAGAGACTCCCAAAATGGCAGACTTGAAAAATAGTTTAAAAGTCATCTTAGCTACCTACTTCAATAACTCGATCTGAGATTCTAGATCCTATATTTAGAACTGGAGGGAAGGAGGAAGGAAGTGCATATTGTGGAATCTCTAAGGATACAACAGATTGTTTTTCACTGTAAACTTCTTGTAAGCAGGAATTGTATGTGAAATTTTTCTTGTATAGTATCTCATAACTCAGTCCATGTATTTACAGGAGTCCATGTTGAATGTTTAGAAACAGTAGATTCAAACTCACATTTCAATTCTATGAAGAATCTCAACAGTAACTCACTGGCTAAAAGATCTCCCAGCAACATCTGAAACTATTTTTCATCAATAAGCAGGGACAGACCTTGGCCTAAATGATGCTTAAAGTCATTTTCATGGCCTTATATCAAGACCATTGAACCAACTGGTTATATGCAAAGCAACTGTTAATATAAGGTTCTGGGACAGGAGTGGAGATGGGGAAGAAACGAATCACAAAATTTTCCATATTAAATGAGCACATACAGTAAATGGGAGTCCCATTTTATGAAAATTTGATAAGACTTTGCAATGTAGTTCCAATAAATTAGAATTGAATTTGCTAAAGCTTTGCATGCATTGCAACTTTTCAAAAACATACACACTATATATGGTGAGGTACACCTGCACACACTGAAACCCCAATCAAAAGACTACCAGCTATGGTATTGAACAATAGTTTCATTCAGCACTCACCTTAAAACACAAGTATAGAATCCACTGTCTTGTGCTTCAGCTGAGTGAAACCATATTGAGTCTTCCTCTTTGCTCATCCTAACCTCTGAAAAGATGATGGGCTCTTCCAAATCACCTTTGTTTTTATACCACATTAGCCTGAGTCCAGTACTCTGGGCCATGCTATAGTTGGTGCGAATATAACTGTAGAAAAGGGCACATTTCACTCGGACTGGTTCACCTGCCAAAGCCATGTATGTCTTGAGATCCACTGACCAGTCAATGCATCCATCCACTGAAAGAAAACCAGATGAGGCATGAGATACAGTGAGCATTTTAGATAATAATGGTATGAGCAATAATCATTGCCAACATGTACTGAGGACATACTATGAGGCAGACACTATGTTAAGTGCTTTACACAGATCATCTCATTTAATCTTCCCAGTGCTTCCATGAGACAGACCAGTGTCTTCCTTAGACCTGGGAAAGCAGAAGTCCTGTTCAAGCCCTATGCCTTTGGGATATTTCCAATCCTGTATGGTAACTTTCAGTTTGGGGTTGACAAGATCCTTCAAGGAGCTCCAGCACTCAGGCCTACGGGGTTTGCCTGGGGCCCCATGGCTAGGACCCAATGTCAGCAGAGTGTGAGATTGAATTGTTAGAATGACACTGATGTGTTGATTTTAATTGACTTGAATTTATCACATAGAGAGGAGCCCCACAAAACAAATACTTCCACAGGGTCCCTGTCTAGCCTAGGAACAGCTGAGACTGACACTTTTACTATTCTTATTTTATAGATGAGAAAATTTAGAGTTCAGTTACTTTGCCCAAAGTCTCACAGATAATAAATGGTGGATAAATAGTCTCTGATTGCAGAGACTGTGTTTTTAATCCCTGCTATACACTGCCGCTGCCTATAACTGACAAGAACCATTATGTTATTTATCTGCCTTTGAGAAAGTAAATGCCTGGGTTGGAAGCAGTGGACACCTAAAGTAATTATTTGCTGTTCTCTACATGTCAGTTTTCCTTAGTATGACCTATTAATAGCATATATTAAATCAAAGTTCAATTTTTTATACCCTTAGGCCTCCCTTGCTGCTCAGCTGGTATGTGCTCATGAGAATACATTATATTAATCTCAGTTTTAATCAATTTTAGGTGGGTAAATCTACCATTAAAGAAAGACATATACAGTACATTCCCTCTTTTCCAGAAAGGTTGGAAATAATACACTGTAGCCAATTTAATATCTAGTCAGAATAGCATAGATATTCTACTTCTAATTGCTTATTTTCAATGGGTTTCACCAAATTATGCAACATCCCTTAATATTACTTGATTGTGCTTTATAAAATAATGTTTACATAAACTGTATAAACACTGCCATTTAAAAAATTGTTTGCTTATAATTTATTAACTGATCTGTATCCTTTTTTAGATTTTGAGAGCTCTATAACCCAATATGTTTCTCTTTTAACTTCATTTGACAGCAACCTCAGAGCTAAATGCAATGCTTAAGTATAACTATCTTACCTCAGAATTTTGTTTTATATAAAAGAAGGGTTTTTACCAGGAGTTCAAAGACACCTGGGGGGAGGGTGCCTTGATAGATTTCAAGGTTGTTGGAAAAAGTTGTTGTTATGTGCATGGTTATGCTTTTCTATGTTTAATTTTGTGAGGAAACACCATAGTGCTCTCCATAGAGACTATACCAGTCTCAATTCCCACCAGCAGTGTGCTAGGGTACCCTTTTCTCCACATCCTTGCCAACACTTGCTGTTTAAGAATTTGTTGGCGGCAGCCATTCTGGCAGGTGTGAGGTAATATTTCATAGTCATTTTAATTTACATCTCTCTGATGATTGGAGGTGTAAATATTTTCATATGTCTCTTGAACTTTTGTATATCCTGTTTGGAGAAATGTTTATTCAGAACCTCTGCCCATTTTTAATTGGATTGTTTGTCCTCTGTTTTGTTGAGTTGTATGAGTATTCAATATATTTTGGATAGTAACCCCTTATCCAATGTATCATTGGAGAATATGTTCTCCCAGAGAGTGGATTCTCTTTTCATTTTGATGTTGGTTTCTTTTGCCATGCAGAAGCTTTCTAGTTTGATATAGTCCCGTTTATTAATTTCTTTCATTGTTTCTCTTGCCTTAGGCGATGTATCGATACAAATTCTGCTATGTGTGATGTCTGAGATTTATATGCCTACATTTTGTTCTAGAATTTTTATGTTTTCATGAGTTACATTTGAGTATTTTATTTGTTTTGAGTTTATTCTTGTGTATGGTATAATTTGGTGGTCCATTTTTTTTTTTTCCAGTAGCTGTCCAATTTTCTCATCATCATTCATTAAAGAGACTGTCTTTTCTCCATTGTATGCTCTTGCTTCCTTTGTCGAATATTAATTGTGCATAATGTCTTGAGTTGACTTCTGGGTTCTCTGCTCTGTTCTATTGATCCATATGCCTATTCTTGTGTCAGTACCCGGTTGTTTTGATTACAATGGTTTTGCAGTATAACTTCATATCTGATATTGTGATCCCTCCCACTTTGGTCTTCTTTTTCAAGATTTCGGTGGCTATTTGGGGTCTTTTATGGTTCCATATAAACTTTTGGAGTATTTGTTCTAGTTCTGTGAAATATGCCATTGGTACTTTAACAGAGATTGCAATGAATCTGTACATTTCTTAGAGTAATATGGACATTTTAATGATATTCTCTCAGTTTATGAACATGATATATGTTTCCACTTTTTTATATCTTCCTCTATTTTTTCAATGTCCTGTAGTTTTCTGAAAACAGGTCTTTTACCTCCTTGGTTAAGTTTATTCCTAGGTATCTTATTTTTTGTTGTTGTTGCAATGGTCAATGAGGTGATATTTTTTGTTTCCCTTTTTGAGTGTTCCTTATTAGTGTATACAAATGCCATCGATTTCTGGATGTTAATTTTGTACCCTGCTACTTTGTCAAATTCATTTATTAATTCTAGATTTTTTATGTAGTCTTTAGGGTTTTCTATGTACAATATCATGTCATCTGCAAATACAGATAGTTTCACTTCTTCATTTCCAATTTGAATCCCTTTTATTTTTTTCTTCTCATCTAAATGCTGTGGCTAAGACTTCCAGTATTATGTTACATAAGAGTAGGGAAAGTGGGCATCCCTGTCTTGTTCCTGTTCTTAAGGGAAATACCTTTAGTTTTTGCCCATTGAGTGTGATGTTGGCTGTAGGTTTTTCATATATGGCCTGTTATTATGTTGAGATATCATTGCTCTATTCCCATTTTGCTGAGTATTTTTATCAGAAATGGGTGCTGGATTTTGTCAAATGCGTTTTCAGAATTTATTGATACAATAATATAATTTTTATCTTTTGTTTTTGTGGTGTATCACATTTATTGATTTGTGAATATTGTACCAGCCTTGCATCCCTGGGCTGAAATGCACTTAGCCATAGTGAATAATATTTTAATATATTGCTGGAGCCTATCTGCTACTGTTTTATTGACAATTTTGGCATCTATCTTCATCAGGGATATTGGCCTGTAATTTATTTTCTTTGTAATGTTTTTAGCTGATTTTGAAATTAGGATTATGATGGCCTCATAAAAAGAGCTTGGAAGTCTTCCTTCCTCTTGAATTTTTTGGAATAGTTTGAGGAGAATGGGTGTTAGTTCTTCTTTGAATGCTCAGTAAAACTCCCCTGTGAAGCTGTCTGGAAACAGGCTTTAGTTTGCTGGAAGTTTATTGATTACAGTTTCAATGACCTCAATTGTTATTGGACTGTTCAAGTTTTCTGACTCTTCCCAGTTCAGTTTTGGGTGACTATGTGATTCTAGGAATTTGTCCATTTTGGCTAGGTTGCTCAATTGTTATTGTATAATTGTCCATAGTATTTTCTAACAATCCTTTGTATTTCTGTGGTGTCAGTTATTACTTCTCCTCTTTCATTTTTTATATTGTTTATTTGGGTCCTCTCTCTTTGTTTCTTGCTGAGTCTGGCTAAAAGTTCATCAATCTTGTTTATTTTTTCAATGAGCCAGCTCTTGGTATCACTGATCTTTTGAGTTGTTTTTTCAGTTTCTATGTCATGTATTTCCACTCTTTTATTAATTATTTCTTTCTACTTGCTCTGGGTTTTTCTTTTTGTTCACTTTCTAGTTCTTTAAGTTGTAGGGTTAGATAGTCTATTAGAAAAATGTTTTTGTTTCTTGAGGTAGGCCTGTAATGCTATGAACTTCCGTCTCAAGACTGCTTTTGCTATGTCCCATAGATTGTGTGTTGCTGTGTGTTCATTTTCATTAGTTTCCAGGAAGTTTTCACTTTTTCCTTGATCTCCTTGGTAACCCATTCATTGTTTAATAACATGCTATTTAACCTCCATGTGTTGGAATGTTTTTTAGTTTTTTTATTATAATTAATTTCAAGTTTCACACCATTGTGAACTGAGAAGATGATTGCTATGATTTCAATCTTCTCGAACTTGTGGAGACATAGTTTGTGTCCTAACATGTGGTCTGTCTGTGAGAATGTCCCATGTGCACTTGAGAAGAATGTTATTTCTGCAGTTTTGGAGTGTAATTCTCTGTAAATATCTATTAAATTCATTTGATCTAGTGCGTCATTTAGGGTCTCTCTTTCCTTGTTAATTCTTTTGTCTAGATCATCTATCCATTGATGCCAGTGGGGTGTTGAAGTGCCCTGCTATGATTGTATTGCTGTTGATTTATCCCTTTAAGTTCTCCAGAAGTTTTAAAATATATTTTATTGCTCCTATATCGGGTGCATATGTGTTTACCAAGGTAATATCCTCCTGTTATATTGATCCTTTTAATATTATGTAGCGGCCTTCTTTGTCTCTTGTTATGGCCTTCAGCCTTCCTTTTGAAGTCTATTTTATTAGATATGAGTATTGCAACCCTATCTTTTTTTATTTTTTTCATTTCCATTTGCTTGGAACATTTTTTTTTTTTTCATCTCTTCACTTTCAACCTGTGTGATTTTTTTTTTGTTGTGAGGTAAGTCTCCTGAGGACAACATATATATGAGGCATGCTTTCTTATCCATTTAGTTACTTTGTGTCTTTTGATTGGAGTATTTAATTAATTTACATTTAAGGTTATTATTGATATGTATCTTTTATTGGCATTTTTATTTATTATGCCTATGTTTCTCTCTCTATTTTGTCAGCTAATTACAGCAGTCATTTAGCATTTCCTGCAATGTTGGTTTGGTACTAATATATTACCCTAGTCTTTTTTTGTTTGTTTTTGTCTGAGAATCTCTTTATTTCATCTTCTATTTTGAATGATAACCTTTCTGGTTAGAGTAGTATTGGATTCAGATCCTTGTTTTTCTCTCTTAAACTGTACTCCTGTTTTTTTTGTTGTTTTTAAGTATACAATTTAATGGTTATTTTTAAATATTTTTTCTTTATTGATTTTAGAGAGGAAAGGAGAGAGAGAAATAGTAACATTGGTGAGAGAGAACATCGATTAGCCACTTCCTACTTGCCCCTCACTGGGGATCAGGCTCACAACCTCGGCATGTGCCCTGACCGGGATTCGAACTGGCGGCCTCTTGGTGCATGGGTTGATGCTCAACCACTGAGCCACGCTGGCCGGGCTTTAATGGTTTTTTAAAAGTATGTACATAGTTTGTACTTCTATTTTTAAACTATTTTTTGTTTGTTTGTTTGTTTTGGTTTTCTGATTGATTTTTTTTCTATCATGTCTTCTAATTTGCTGATCTGATCCTTGGCTTCCTCTAATCTGCTGTTTATTCCTTCCAATGTGTTTATTATTTCTGGTATGTCATTCTTCACTTCCACTTGGTTGTTTTACATTTCCAATTGGTTGATTTTCAATGTTTCTATATCTTTACTCATGCTGTTGAGCATCCTTATACTCATTACTCTGAACTCCACATCTGATATCTTGCTTATCTCCATTTCATTTAGCCCCTCTTCTGTATAATTCCCTTGTTCTTTTATTTGGGATTTGTTTCTTTGTTTCACCATTTTGGCTCTCTCAGCAGAATTTGGAGTCTGCTAAAATCTCCCTGTGAGTATTGATGTTCTGTAAATTGTGACTGCCTCTGCTGGGTTTGGATGAGCATGGAAGGAACCATGCTGAACACCAATGGCTAGTCTTACTTTCCTGGATCCATGGTTATACTTTTCTAGGCAGATGTTCCACAGCTCTTTCTTAGATCTTCAAAGGGGTCTATGGCCCAAGAAAATTTTTAAACTCTGTGGTTTCCAGTCCTCTCTGACTTAAATTTTCACTGTCTGCTGCATATGGGCTTTTATTATAAGTTCCCCTAAATCTTCCTTCAACATGTGAAACAGTCATTAGAAATATATCAACAATTAAATACATAACTCTAAATTTATGCTGAAAGCCATTTGAACTTTTTTTGAGAATTCAGAGGGTGCAAGATCCATCACTTTGGATTATGTACTGTTGAAGTCAAGAAAGTACAACTGTATTGGACTAACAATGTACTGATCACTGACTATATCTTGGAAGCTTTTCTATTCACTCTCTGATATCAGTCATTTACCTGACATTTGTCTCATAACTGTCAAAGAAAAGAGAGAGGGAAACCTGCATGAGCTGAACATTTTGGGTCATGACAAAATACAGGTGAAACATCTCTGGATCAAATGCAATTTTAATATTTATTTTTAATTATTTTTTTAAAGCGAGGGGAAGAGAGAGAAAAACATCGATGAAGAGAGACACATCCAGTGGTTGCCACCCACATGACCCCAACCAGGGCTGGGGACAAACTGCAACTGAGGTATGTTCCCTTAGCGGGAACTGAACCCGGGACTCTCTGGTCCGCGGGCCAACACTCCAACAGCTGAGCCAAACCAGCCAGGGCTATTTTTTATTATTTTAAGTGCATTATATATTATTCCTTTTTTTTTTAGGAATTATCTGTGCTACTGTTCCAATGAATTAACACACTTGGGAGGTAGTATATATTTCATCATATATTTATTTTAAATGTTCATTAATAGAAAGAAAACATGGGCATAAATATTTTTAAAACTCTTTAATATGCTTGTTTTTATTTTCCCTAACCCTATGGTACATAGCAACTGTTTCTGCAATAAATCCACTTGGCAAAGTGGATTTAACTGCAATAATTATTTAATTGATAAAAAAAATATTGGAATGGTCCTTCCTTGTGCTGTTTAAATCCCCTTAATTACTTCCCCTAAGTGATATTTTGCACAAATGCATACCTTTAAAATGTTAATAGGTTACTTGCACCATTACTGACAAGGTATAGTTGGAATTGAAGATATGTGATCAAAATATGCTTCTCAGACACAACAATCATACTCAAAAGGAGTTGAAGACATTTAACTGTTATTACAAGTAGCTTTGTCATACAGAAATTGAGGGTTCACCAAGAATTCATTTCCTTTTATGCAAAATGTCTTTGATTTAATAGACTGGGGTCCCCTTTCTTCTGTCCCCTCAATTTGGGTAGTAGAGAGGAAGTATTTAGTTATAAGATAGTCAGTAGGCAGAGAAAAGATAAATAATAATGGGGAAAACAATTTCCAAACATCACCTCATTTATTCTTTCCCTTTAGTATTCTCAATACAAAGTGACAATATAAGGTATCTCCAAAGACCTGAAGAATTTCCCCCAAAATTAGACAAAGAGTATGTGATACCAGGGATCCATGAAAGTCCACCTGCCACCAAATATTTTTCCACACTGAACTTTCATCTAGAGAGCACTGAATCACTCCTAGATTCCAAAAAGAGGTATGATTTGCTTTTACTTAGTTGTCATTCTTAGGAAAACAAGCCAATAGTAGGGCTAGAGGGGATGAAATAGGATTTATTTTTAGATTTGGGACTAGTGAACCAACTAAGAAGGACATACTGAGGAAAAAGACCTTGAAAATCTGATGGCAAGGCAGCATGAAGTGACTAAAACCTTGAGTTTAAGCACTGAAAGGTGTGAGAGTGTCATAGAAAGGCAGAGGAAGATCAAGGTCACATGCAACTCAGTTGGCCAAGGGCCATTCCAGGAATCAAAGATGGTGCCATCTGAAGTCACCAGTGCAAGTCACAATTCTGTAGTGAGAAGTTTTCAATAACATGCCACACTTTCAGAGCCCCCTTCATGTTGACACTCCATATTTATTTGTCAAATAGCTGAATAAATAGATCTGTGATGTAACTGGCAAGGGTGCAGGCTGTGGACAGGTTGGAGACATAGTGGAACTGAGTAGCCCATAGTGGAAGCCAACCAGCAAGCTTGACCTTATCTACACAGGTCTATACTTCAGAGAACAATCCAGCCCTATTCTCTTTACAACTGCAGTGGCACCTGTTTTAGTGGGATCCCAAAGGGCTCCTGAGAAAAGTGGTTTCCAATTAGATTGTCTTCTCTTACACCTGATTTGATAACTGGCTTTCACTGAACAAACCCTAAGTGTAAATAGAGGCATTGCAGGAAGGAAAACACTTTTATCCACAAAACAGTGAAATTCTGCAGTTGTATTGAAGCCTGCTACAAAGCAAATCCATCAAAAGTGTGAGTGCATGCCTATCCTCTGCTTCACAGTCACTCGGTATGATTATGAATATCCCTGTCATTGCATTAAAAAACACATCCTATTTCTAAATTATCCATTCTCTGATCATTCTTGAGTCTTATGAATACCAATTTAAGTATTTAAAAGAACAATTGTGTTTCTTTGGATTAACATCTCTACTCCCTTGATTATTTTTGGTAAAGCTCACAGTTTGTAGTCTCCGTTTAGTCTTGTTGACAGAAATGCTTTAATATCTGAGCTATCGAAAATATTTATAATGGAGCAAAGGAAGCTACTTTAAAACCCAGGTCACTATTTTAATCATTTTCATTCCATTCTGAAAAACGAGTGTATGCTTAGAGTATTTGGCATGAAGATTCAAACAAAGGGAGTGTATGAAACATAAAAAGGGACATGCCAGTGTGCATGCAATTTATTTTTCCAAGATGAGGCTCCTAGGAGTAAAAACTAATGCAGTTCCCTGGAAAGTACCCTGGGTGATCAAAGCAAACCTATTTAGCCTCTTTATAAATAAGCCTCTGCTTCCTCCTAGATACAACTGAGAGAGCCAATCCTACCATACCTACCTGCTGTGCAAACAAAGACCTGAGAAAAGTTTTTAATTTCTAAAAGAGAATAATATGTTATCAACAACAATGATTATAATATTATTTTATTAAAAAAAGGTATTGTGTGCAGTAAAATTATAAACTCTGATGGCTATGTACATAACAATTTTTATTGAGGTAATAGAATATACAGTATAGCTATGTAAAGAATTGCCAATTTTTTTTTCAGTTTTAGGTTTTTTTGTTTTTTGTTTTTTTAAATTGCCAATTTTGGAGTTTTGCCTCAAACTGAAAACCCCTTTAAGTATGGTGGATAATTAGCCCATAAAAAGTTGAAACCCCAGCCGGGTGGCTCAGTTGGTTGGAGCATCATTCCATATACTAAAAGGTTGTTGGTTCAATTCACATTCAGGGTATGCACCTAGCTTGCAGGTTTGATCCCTGGTTGGGGAGTTTACAGGAGGCAACTGATTAATATTTCTCTCTCACATTGATGTCTCTCTCTCTATAAAATCAATTAAAAACATATCCTTACGTGAGGATTAAATATATATATATATATAAAGTTCTAGATATCTTGGGGACAATAATTACAACTTAAGTCCTTTGCCTGGAGATGTATATCCAGTACGACTTTATTACCTACTTGTGATTTAAACATTCATTTGTTAAACCAGGTTTTTTTTGCAACTATCTCAACTGTATCCCATTCATTTATATGGCCAGCTCTCCTACTTTACTTTTTTTCATTTTTCTCTTGCTTTTCAGCCAACAGGGAAATTGTTGGGGGAAGTTCATCTAATGACCACTAGAGGGCAGGTTGTCCACATTTTTCTGTAGCACTTAAATTTTTTTTCCCTACTTAATCTCTAAAATTGAGGATTTGCTATCTGCTAACCACTGGTTGCTGGGGAGGAATCACAGCACACTTCTAGGGATACACCATTGGGAATGGCAGAGGGAGCCAAAAGTTAAGTATGCTCATACTGGGTGACCAAGTTATATGCACACTAAGTGCATGACCCATCACAGAAAGGTGCAACAAAAGCAGTTATTGATGTTCATCAAGCCCTTAGTAAAGAACAGCAAGAAAGCACTGGGCTAGGTGCTTTGTATGTATTTTTCTCACTTAATTATTATGTCAACTCTGGTAGGTAGGAACTCTTGTTATTCCTCTTATACTAAAGAGAAAAAATAAAGCTCAGAGAGTTTAAGTGATGTGCTCCAGGTCATTCAGATTGTGGTGGCAGAGTTCAGACCACAACCCAGGTAAGACAGAATGCAGAACCTATGTTCTTAATTAATATATGTTCCATATACTGTCTCCTACTATCCTCATTCCAGCTCATGAGCCATTAAAATACTAAAATTTGCTTGGTATTATCTAAATTATATGTATTCCAGAGAGCACATGTCTGTCCAGCAGAGTAGACCTTTCCAGCTGAGTGATATTGTACCCCAAACAATAACCATTTTGGGAATAACAACCATCAAATAATGTATGTCAGTTACTTATCTATGAACTACATACAGTATTTATGGAGTAATTAATTATTAATAATTTTGTACTAGTTTTAACCTATGAAGATCAGATGTAAACCTTGGATACATTTTATCTGACCTGTCTTGATTTATTTAAAATTAAATATCTAGGATGATCACCCAATCTGTAAAATCTGTAGAAATAGCATTATGTACTTACCTTAATATTTGCATTTATGTATTATACTAATTGAATAAAAAGTTATTCTCCTTGTTCTTAATATTTAAATGCGGGAGTTGAATGCTTTCTGCTTCTCTCTCAGTTCTCCCTCAAACACACTTAATGACAAGTTTCTTTTTATTTATACCCATCATGGTAAAGACTGCCTGCCTCAAGTGGGCAGGCCCCAAACACAAGAAGTCAAATTCTCCAAGAAGTGAGTGGCCTTTAACCCTGCTGTCAGACCCCTGCCTCTTTGCCCCCAGCTTGCAAATATGGACAGAGATGTTCCATCATTTTAAAAAATAAAGTTCTGTCGTTGAAAAAAATTGGATTTTTAAAATTTCATCTGTGCATCAGTATCCATCAATAGAGATAATATCCCTCACTTCAGCTCTATAAATACAATGAATAATTATTGCTTCAGGTTTTAAAAAGTATTTCTATGAATTTTACATATTGGATTATATGCTTTGCTTTCACACTTTTACCCCCTACTATTCATCAATGGGAAAGCTCTGCCTAAATGAAGTCCTTCATCTCATTTCAACCTAGTTATTAAGCTTAATAATCGGCTGGCAACCATATTCACTTCCCTTTCATTATAGGATCTGTGCTATGCTTTGTCAAGTTCATGCCTTTGATTTTTATCCGACAAATGAGCCTCAGTTACGTTGCAGAGGTGAAACCATGTAAGGCATTAAAACTAAATCCTCTACTCCTGATTACCTGAGGCCTGATAAGCCTACTTGGGAATTAACCACTAGCCAGAAGCTCTTCTCAGATACACTGACATTAGTTCCAAGGCTGCAGCAGCAACTGTACCTGTGGGAGACAGGATATCAGTACTGCCTGCCAACCTCTCTAGCAGGCTTTCTACTGCTCCCACAAATCGAGGATGCTTGGCAATGAGTTTATCTCCCCTGCCAAATCTCTGCCTCCCAGGTGCATAGTCATCCAAGCTAACAATTTTAGAAGTCACCCCTGAATTTTATCTTTCCCTTCTTACTGCCTTCCCCCTGCTCCTCCCAGTAAACATTAAAACTTGTAATTTCTAAAAAGTCAAATTCCTTCTCTTCTCTCTATTCTCGTAGATATGAAAGCCCAGACCCTTTTCATATCTTGCTTGGGCTATTGCAATACCCTCTAAATGATCTTCCAACCTTTCCATTCCAATTTGTTCTTCAAACTGCTACCAAAGTGATCTCCCCAAAGTATATGATAAGGTTCTTTTACTGTAAAAAACCTGCAGTGGCCTCTGATATACAAACCTAGCTCACCTGGCTCACCTGAAAGGACAGACCATCTGTTTTTTCTGTCCCCCAGCCACAACTCTTCACATATCCTACACTTCAGTCAAGACTCACCATTCCCTGAAAATGCCATTCACTTCTCTCCCCTTGATAATCTGGTTCCTCCCACTAGAAAGCCCTTTGCCTCTGCGTCTATCTATTGAGATCCTATTCATCCTCTAAAACCCAGCTTCAAATGCCACTTCTTCTGTTAAACTTACTTCACTGCCCCAAGTGATTTGTTTCCCCTGTTGTGCCTCCATATATTTGTCTACACAGCTCCTTCACAGTTACATGGGTATCTCCTTTTACTATGCATTGCTAGGATAAGACCCACTACATTGCACATAATAGGTCCTAATTAAATCTTTATGGAATGAAATAATGTATTTGTTTTCTACATTCACTAATAATCAAGTTGTTTATATTTGTCAAACACCTTAAAATTTCTCCTCCTACTGCTACTCAGCAGATCAGTGGTATGGCAAAACTCTGACAGGAATGTCAGAGGATAGGCCCCAATGCACAAAATGTGTTCACCATAACAAATGACTGCCACCTTTCCATTACCTAGCATCACTAAACACAAAAATAACAAAATGAACTCTGCTGCATCCCTGCTCCAGAACTCTGGATTCCATGGGAAGTCAGTCAAAATCACTGAGTCTACCACCCAAGCCTTTCCAAATCAGTCTCTATCATATTAAAATGGCTTCCAACCACTCTCCAAGAGCAAAACCCTGTTCTTGACAGGCTGACCTCCTACCCTAGTCTGCTTTGTTAAAAAGCAGTTATGCTGTGGGATCTTGTCCACTCAGTACTTTCCAGTCTCTACCCTTATTCCATTTCTCACAACTTCCACACCAAATCTTAGCACTGAGCTTACTTTACCTATATGTCAATTTAGGAGTGGCATCCTAGTTTTTCTATCATATTGACTGGCACATTAATGATGGTTACAAATTTCTTTTCTTTTTTTTTTTTTCTTTTTTTCATCTCTCCTCAAGTACCTCCTGGGCCAGACACTTAGTGGGTCTTACTGAATATAGGTTTATATATTCTCATCCCATGAGATCTAACACAATTAAGTGCTAGTGGAGTGAACTGCTTTGGTTAAGTAATTTTCACATTAGCTGGAGGTTAACCTTTGGATTGTTGAAAATCTTTTCTAAATGTCCAAATCTACATTTCCGCCTTAGTTAGTAGAGAATTGTGATAAGAATGAAATGTTTCTGGATTAAGGAAGATTTGTCAGGCCCTCATGATCATCAACCTAGACCCCAATGCCAAGGCAATATAAGAAGAGGGTGTGGGAATAGAACTAGATGTAGATCAGAAATTCTGGGTTCTCATTCCACCCTTACCTTCTTAAGAAGATATATAACTTTGGGAAAATCAGTTTCTACTCCCAAAAGTAGTGGAGGCATTAAACTAAACACACTCTAACCCAGCACCATGAAAACTGATTATTCAATGGTTAGTGAGGTCTTTGCTATATTGGAAAATCTCCCCCAGCAATCTTTGTTTTTTTTTTTTTTTTTTTTTTCATTAATTTCAAAATTACAAAGAAATAAAAAGAACAATATTACAAACTCTTATGATTTTAACATTCAATTTAATAATGTTAACTTATTTTCTGATTTGCTTACAGTACTTTTGTTTTATTAAAGAAATAAATCATCACAGTTACAGTTAGTGTCCTGTTTACCTTATACAGTCCCATTCTCACCTCAAACCCCTGTCTGGATGCAACCACTATTTCTTCCAACTTTTAGACTTGCATACAGAAGTAGGTACTGGGAAGAAAAATGATTGTAGTGATTAAAAGTCTGCTTTACAGTGGGGAGTATAAAAGTGAATAAATGCCAATTTACTGAATGCTCCTGTGAGATGGGTTCCAGTCAACTGAGGTCTAAGAGAGTGTCCTTTCAGGCATGCACACACCCCAAACACAAATACCCTGCACCTCTCACACACACAGCCCTAGGGTGGGGGGGCAACCTCAGAGTCTACAGGTATTTTCTGCTCAAAGTTAGTTCTTTCCATGTTGTGTGCTGCCACACAGATTTCAGGATGAGACCTCTGCTACTGTAAAAGTTCTTCTTTGTTATAGGGATAATTCTGATTAACAGCAGAGACAAAATTATCACTCATCAAATAGCAAGGCTCTTAAAGTGATAAGCCTGGGGCAGGGCCCACATCTTCTACTCTGCACTTGGCTGCCCTTATTTCAAGTCAAATTCTGGATCAACTAGGATATATATACTACAAAGTAAGTGCAGATTAGAGCTTAGTCTTTTTCTTTTGATACCTTATTTCCCTCTTTATTTGCAATATTAGCATACCATTCAGCTGCCTATATATAGGCATATAGTTGCCTATATTTTCTTCTAGAATTTTTATGAATTCACGAGTTACATTTAAGTCTTTTGTCCATTTTGAGTTTATTCTCAAGAATGGAGTAAGTTGGTGTTCAAGCTTCATTTTTTTTGCAGGTAGCTGTCCAATTTTTCCAACACCATTTATTGAAGATACTGTCTTGACTCCACTGTAGGCTCTTGCCACCTTTATCAAATATTAATTGAGCATATTGCCCTGGGTCCATTTCTGGGTTCTCTATTCTGTTCCATTGATCTATATGCCTGTTCTTGTGCCAGTACTGGCTGTTTTGATTACAGTGCCTTTGTAGTATAACCTGAAATCTGATAATGTGATCCCCCCAACTCTGTTCTTCTTTTCAAGATTGCTGTGGCTATTCGAGGTCTTTTTTGGTTCTATATAATCTTTTGGAGTGTTTGTTCTAGTTCTGTAAAGTATGTCATTGGTATTTTGATAGGGATTGTGTTAAATCTATAGAATACTTTGGGTAGTATGGACATTTTAATGATGTTAATTCTTCCAATCCATGAACAAGGTATATGCTTCCACTTTTTTTATCTTCCTCTATTTCTTTTCTCAAAGTCCCATCGTTTTCTGCAAATAGGCCCTTTACTTCTTTGGTTAAGTTTATTCCTAGGTATCTTAATTTTTTTGCCGTGATGGTAAATGAGATTGTTTTTTTTTTTTTTTAATTTCTCTTTCTGTGAGTTTATCATTGGTGTATATGAATGCTGTCAATTTATTGACGTTAATTTTTTATCCTGCTACTTTGCCAAATTCATTTAGTAAGTCTGGTAGATTTTCCAAGGAGTCTCTGGGGTTTTCTATGTACAATATCATCACATCTGCAAATAATGACAGTTTCACTTCCTCCTTTCCAATTTGGATCCCCTTTGTTTTTTCTTCATGTTTAATTGCTGTGGCTAAGACTTTCAGTACTATGTTAAATCAGAGTGGTGAAAGTGGACATCCCTGTCTTGTTCCTGTTCTTAAGGGAAATGCTTTTAGTTTTTGCCCTTTTAATATGATGTTGGCTGTAGGTTTTTCATATATGGCCTTTATTATGTTGAGATATGATTCCTCTATTCCCACATTGCTGAGCATTTTTATCAGAAATGGGTGCTGGATTTTGTCGAATGCTTTTTCAGAATTTATTGATGTGATTGTATGGTTTTTAATCTTTTGTTTATAGGGTATATCACATTTATTGATTTGCGAAAATTGTACTATCCTTGCATGCCTGGGATGAAACCCACTTGGTCATGATGAATAATTTTTTTGATGTATTGCTGGATCCAATTTGCTAATATTTTGTTAAGGATTTTGGCATCAGTGTTCATCAGGGATATTGGCCTGTAGTTTTCTTTTTTGTAGTATCTCTGTTTGGTTTTGGAATTAGAATTATTCTGGCCTCATAAAATGAGTTTGGAAGTGTTCCTTCTTCTTCAATTTTTTGGAATAGTTTGAGGAGAATGGGTATTAGATCTTTTTTGAGGTGTTTGGTAAAACTCCCCCATAAAGCCATCCGGGCCTGGGATTTTGTTTGCTGGGAGTTTCTTGATCACATCTTCAATTTCCTTAGTTGTTATTGGTGTGTTCAATTTTTTTTTTTTTCTCTTCCTGGTTCAGCTTTGGGAGGCTGTGTATTTCTAGAAAGTTTTCCATTTTTTCTCGACTGTCCAACTTGTTGGCGTATAAGTGTTCATAATATGTTTTGATGATCCTTTGTATTTCTGTGGTGTCAGTTGTTACTTCTCATCTTTCATTTCTGATTTTGTTTATTTGGTTTCTTTCTTTTTGTTTCTTTGTGAGTCTGGCTATAGGTCCATGATCTTGTTTATCTTTTCAAAGAACCAGCTTTTTGTTTTATTGACTTTTGAATTTTGTTTTTTTTTTTTTTTAGTTTCTATGTCATTTATTTTTGTTCTGACCTTTGCTATTTTCCTTCCTTTGACTAGGTCTGGGTTTTTCTTTTTAAATATCATAAATTTAAATAAACTTTAATTATATAAACTTATAACTACCCTAAAAAGAGAGGGTAAACCCAGATAAGTTTGAGAACTGCTGTGTTAGTTGGTAAATATTTGTCAACAAAAATTGGTACATGCAGAGCTTCTTCTAGGCTCCAGGCATTTGCAATGGTTATGCCCTATGACTAGTATATGTCCCTTTATGGCTCACTGTCTGGCAATCTTCTTCACTTATGTGTTCAAATAAGTTGGGGGTGAAAGGAATTAACTGTTCTCAGGACTTATGGAACAAAGAGATGGGTGGCTTGACAACCTCTGTGGGCTCACCTCATCTCTAGACACAATGCCAGACTCTGAATACTCTCCTTCCTTCCCCCATCCCATGAGCACACAGAACTCCATTCACTGGAAATGTGCACATGGTCTGCACCATGAACCCCAACCTCATCCAGGTTGGTGTGGAAGAGGGACTGTAATGGAAGAGGGAATCAGTTTTTCCTCTGTTGCCCTAGTGGAAGCTCCCTATGCCCCATCACAGTGACCGCCCATGACCCCTTGTGGTTATAGGAGACATGGGGCACCTGGGAGTTCCGGTCAGCCTGCATGGCCTGGAGGAGGACATTTTCAAACCACTGATGCAATAGAGCACCATTCCTCAGAGACCACTGTAAGGTAATGCATTCAGGAAGTGCCAGTAGAGTGGTGCTGTGGGCTGAGGGGTTATTGGCTTGGCCTCTGAAAATGTTGTGGGGCTTGATTGATGGGAGGTAGTGGGTGTCTGTGAGGTTCAGCACAGGGAGGCTAGGTACATGTAGCACAGACATGGCAAAGACTGGTGTTCATGGGGGCAACACTCACTGTGGAGTTTTCCCGGCCTTCACTACCAGGGAAACGGCCCTGTTCAGAGTACTTCCTGGATATAACCTGCATTTGTGTATTAGCACCATAGTCAGTTTCACTGTCCAGGATGTTGGCCTCCTCAACTTTACCCTCTCAAAAATGAATATGTTTACAGGAGAATCTATAGTATTAATATGTGAACTTAGGTTAACATTAGAGGATTCATATATGTCACTGTGTCCTGGTACTGATTGTCCATCCCCACAGTAACAGAGGCATAATTATAGTATATCCATAACAATGTTATTTGTAGTTATATTAATATTATGTAATATTAGGTAACCAGGCAAAACCAACAGGAAGGCTAGTACCATGAATTACCTTTTGTTAATTAGGGATAATTGTGCAGCCATTGTTATTATTGATGTTTATACTCATATTATTACTTATATTATTTAATTAGTCTACCTTTACAATATCCATTATTATCATTGTCATAATAAAATGAATATATCATTATTTATTTAATATAATAAATACCAAAATTGTATTATTACCTAATAATATGTACAACATAATTATTTATTACAAATGTTATAGTAAGTGCAACACAATTTTAATAATTTACTAATAAATATAATTAATTATAAATAAATTCTATACTGTTAAGCAATCCTAGTGTTTGGCAGGCTCCAAAACCCACTGAGATAGCCACAATGGTGAAACAAAGAAACAAATTCCAAATGAAAGAACAAGAGAAATCTACCAAAGATCAGATAAATGAGGTGCAGTTAAGCAAGTTAACAGCGCTAGAATTCAGAGCCATGATCTTAAGGAAGCTCAACAGCATGTGTAAGCACATCACACCATGAGTAAAGATATAGAAACATTGAAAATCAACCAATTGGACATTAAAAACCACCAAAAAGAAATGAAGAATGACATAGCAGAAATGAAGAACACATTGAAAAAACTAAAGAGTAGAGTAGAGGAAGCTGAGGACCGGATCAGTGCATTAGAGACAGGGTAGAAAAAAAATCAACCAATAAGAAAAATAAAAGAAAAAAAATTAAAAAACAGGAAGACAGCATAAGAGAATTGTGGGACAACTGGAAACGTAATAATATTCACATATAGGAGGAAAATAGGCAAGGATTAGAGAATATATTTGAAGAAATAGTGACAGAAAGCTTCCCTAATTTGGTGAAGGAAGGAGGTATTCAAGTTCAAGAAGCACAGAGAGTGCCAAGTAAGAAGAACCCAAACAGGACCACACCAACACACATTGTAATTAAAATGCCAAAAATTAAAGACAAAGAGAGAAACCTAAAGGCAGCAAGAGATAACCGACAGGTAACCTACAAAGGAACCCCCATAAGGCTCTCAGCTAACTTCTCAACAGAAACAGTACAGGCCAGAAGGGAATAGCATGAGGTAATCAAGGTCATAAAAAACAAGGATTTGAATCCAAGACGACTCTACCCAGCAAGGCCATCATTCAAAATAGAAGGTCAAATAAGAGCTTTCCAGACAAAAAAAAAAAAAAAAAAGAAAGGCTAAGGGAATACATTAGCACCAAACTAGCCATGCAAGAAATGTTAAAGTGACTGCTCTAATTCGTAGAAGAAATAGAAAGAAAAATGTAACCACACTAAACAAAAAATGGCAATAAATATGAACATATCAATAATCACCTTAAATGTAAATGAATTTAATGCTCCAATAAAAAGACACAGAGTAGCTGACAGGATAAGAAAGCATAATTCATCTATAAGTTGTTTACAAGAGACCCACCTCACAACAAAAGACTCACATAGGTTGAAAGTAAAGGGATGGAAAAAAATCTTCCCAGCAAATGGACAGGAAAAAAAAAAAAAGCTGAGGTAGCAATACTCATATCTGATAAAGTAGATTTCCAAATGAAGGCCATAACTAGAGACAAAGAAGGCCACTACATAATATTAAAAGGATCTATCCAACAGGAAGATATAACCTTGATAAATATATATGCACCCAAAATAGGAGCAGCAAAATATATTAAAAATCTTCTGGAGGACTTCAAAGGAGAAATCAACAGCAATACAATCATAGCACTAAATTTCAACACCCTACTGACATCACTAGATAGATCCTCTAGACAAAATATTAGCAAGAAAACAGAGACTCTAAATGAAGCTAGACCAAATGGGTTTATTAGATATCTAGAGAGAATTACACCCCAAAATTAGAAAATTCACATTCCTCAAGTGCACATGAAACATTCTCAAAGATAGACCACATGGTAGGACACAAACTACGTCTCTACAAGTTCAAGAAGACTGAAATCATATCAAGCATCTTCTCATATCACAATGGCATGAAACTAGAAATCAATTACAACAAGAACATGCAAAAACATTGGAACACATGGTGGCTAAATAGCATGTTATTAAACAATGAATGGGTTACTGAAGATATCAAGGAAGAAATTAAAAATTTCCCGAAAACCAATGAAAATGAAGACACAACAACACAAAATCTATGGGATGCAGCAAAAGCAGTTCTGAGAGGGAAGTTCATAGCACTACTGGCTTACCTCAAGAAACAAGAATAATTTTGAACAGACTATCTAACCTCACAACTTAAAGAACTAGAAAGCAAACAAAAAGAAAACCCCAGAGTATGTAAAAGGAGGGAAATAGTAAAGATCAGAGCAGAAATAAATGACACAGAGACCAAAAAAAAAAAAAAAAAAAAAAAAAAAAAAAAAAAACAATTTAAAGGATCAATGAAACAAACAGCTGGTTTTTCAAAAAGATAAAGAAGATTGATGGACCTTAGCTAGATATACCAAGAAACAAAGACAGAGAACCCAATTACATAAAATCATAAATGAAAGAGGAGAAGTAACAACTGACACCACAGAAATACAATGGAGCCTTAACAAATACTATGAACAATTATGTGGCAACAAATTCGACATACTAAGAGAAATGGACGAATTTCTAGAAACACATGGTCTCCCAAAACTGGACCAGGAAGAGATAGAACAAATGAACAGACCAATAACAACTAAGGAAATTGAAGAGATAATCAAGACTCCCCCAGCAAGCAAAAGCCCAGGCCCGGATGGCTTGACTGGGGAGTTTTACCGAACATTCAAAGAAGAACTAACACCCATTCTCCTCAAATTATTACACAAATGTTAAGAAGAAGGAAGACTTCCAAACTTATTTTACAAGACCAGCATAATTCTAATTCCAAAACCAGATAAAGACACTACAATGAAAAAAAACAAAAAAACAACAACAACAAAAAAAAACAAACTACAGGCCAATATCCCTGATGAACACAGATGCCAAAATTCTTAACAAAATATCAAATCAAATCCAGCAATACATGAAAAAAATTATTCACCATGACCAAGTGAGATTCATCTCAGGGATGCAAGGCTGGTACAAAATTTGCAAATCAATAATTGTGATACACCACATAAACAAAAGGAAAGATAAAAATCACATGATCATATCAATAGATGTGGAAAAAACATTCAACAAAATCCAGTACCCATTTCTGATAAAACGCTCAGCAATCTGGGAATAAATGGATCATATCTCGATATAATAAGGGCCATATATGAAAGACCTACAGCCAACATCATACTCAATGGGCAAAAGCTAAAAGCATTTCCCTTAAGAACAAGAATAAGACAAGGATGCCCATTTTTGTCACTCTTATTCAACATAGTACTGGAAGTCTTAGCCACAGCCATCAGACAGGAAGAAAAAATAAAAGGGATCCAAATTGAAAAGAAGGAAGTGAAACTGTCATTATTTGCAGATGACATGATATTATACATAGAAAACCCTAAAGACTCCATGAAAAATCTACTAGACTTAAATAAATTTTCCAAAGTAGCAGGAAACAAAATTAACATCAGGAAATTGATGGCATTCTTATACATTAATGATGAACTCACAGAAAGAGAAACTGAAAAACAATCCCATTTATCATCGCAGAAAAAATATTAAGATACCTAGGAATAAACTTAACCAAAAAAGTAAAGGACTTATTTGAAGAAAACTACAGAGCATTGGAAAAAGTAATAGAGGAAGATATAAAAAAGTAGGAGCACATACCTTGTTCAAGGATTGGAAGAATTAACATCATTAAAATGTCCATATTACCCAAAGCAATCTATAGATTCAATGCAATCCCCATAAAAATACAAACAACATACTTCACAGAACTAAAACAAATACTTCAAAAGTTCATATGGAACAAAAAAGACCCTGAATAGCCACAGCAATCTTGAAAAAGAAGACAAAGTAGGTGGGATTACTATACTGGCTATGAGGTTATACTACAAACCTACAAAACAGCCTGGTAATGGCACAAGAACAGGCATATAGACCAGTGGAACAGAACGGAGAACCCAGAAATGGACCCAAGACATTATGATCAATTACTATTTGACAAAGAAGGCAAGAGCATATAATGGAGTAAAGAGAGCCTCTTTAACAAATGTTGTTGGGAAAATTGGACAGCTACATGCAATAAAATGAAACTAGACCATCAACTTACACCATACACAAGAATAAACTCAAAATGGATAAAAGACTTAAATGTGACCCATGGATCCATAAAAATCCTGGAATAAAATGTAGGCAACAAAATTTGGACATCATATGCAGCAAAATGTTCACTGATACATCACCTAAGGCAACAGAAAGGACAAAATGAACACATGGGACTACATCAAACTCAAAAGCTTCTGCACAGAAAAATATACAATCATCAAAATGGAAAGGTAACCCACTGTATGGGAGAGGATAATTGCCAATGATATATCTGATAAGGGATTAATTTCCAAAATATTTAGAGTACTCATACAACTCAACAAAAGGAAGACAACCCAATTAAAAAATGGGCAGAGGACCTAAATAGACACCTCTCCAAACGGGACATACAAATGGCCAAGAGCCATATGAAGAAATGCTCAACATCACTAATGATCAGAGAGATGCAAATTAAAGCAACAATGAGGTATCATCTCTCACCAGTCAGAATGGCTGCCATGAATAAATCATCAAACAACAAGTGTTGGCGAGGGTGTGGAGAAAAGGGGACTCTAGTACACTGCTGGTGGGAATGCAGACTGGTGCAGCCAGTTTGGAAAACAATATGGTGTTACCTCAAAAATTAATAATTGAATTGCCATTTTACCCAATTTTACCACTTCTAGAAATATACCCTAAGAACCCTGAAACAGTAATCAGAACGAATATATGTACCCCTATGTTCATAGCAGCACTAATTACAATAGCTAAGATCTGGAAACAGTCCAAATATCTATCAGTGGAAAAATGGGTAAGAAAGTAGTGGTACACATACACATTGGAGTACTATGCAGCTGTAAGAAAGAAAGATCTCTTATCCTTTGACATGACTTGGAGGGACCTGGAAAGTATTATCCTCAGCAAAACAATCCAAGCAGAGAAAGACAAATATCACATGAACTCATTTATTTGTGGAATATAATGAACATAACAATCTGAGCAATTGGATAGACCTAGAGACATGGAAGTGGGGTACAGACTGACTACACTAAGAAGAGGGGTGGTGGGGAGGGAAGAGATAAATCATAGAACTTATATGCATGTGCGCATAACCGATGGACATGGACAACAAAACCGGGTATGTGGTGGTAGGGGGGATGGGGAGGAGGGTGTCAATGGGGAAAAAGGAGAAACATCTGTAACAAAAGTAAATTAATTAAAAAAAAAGAAACAGAACTACAAATACACCACCCCAACATTAGTGCTACACACTAGTGGATGGCTGGATGAAAGATCACTAGAGTGTCAAACAGTGTGCATAGTTTAACTGGGCATGCCTACTCAGTCTAGGCCATAGTTTCCTGTTAATGAACCTTCATCTACCAATGACCCTATACATTTTGCAGAGCCTTTGAGAATATCACAGCTCAGACTGCCAGAGTTAGGGTCATTGAGGCAAAGAGCCCCAGACTCAGTGTCCCCTTCTCCACAAGACTATGGAGGTCAGGCCAACCCCTTCCCATCCTTCAACACTCCTAGAAAACCAGAATCAGGTGCCAGAGACCCCATTTTTCTGCTGGCCTCTGCTTTGCTTTAGGATCTGTCCCAAACCACTCCTGAGCAAACTTGTACTTGTTACCCACCATCATTCTAGGCCATTCAATGTGTCCCAGACACAGGTGAGTCTGGGCACCAGATATGTCCCTGCCATGTAGGTCTCACCATGAAGTTCCAGAAGGGCAAGTACTACCCTCATTTAGGTAGCTGTGTGGGGACAAGACTCTATACACTCTTTTTAGGAAACATGGAAAATGGGGGATCTTAAGTCGCAGAACCCAAAGGCCCCTCCTGACCCATTTCTCCCTCCTTCTTCCTTCTCCTCCAGTCATTGTAGTTCAATTTTTGGAGCCCACCAACATCAGCCGATCATAAATTATTAAGATGTCACCACTGTCAGGGTATGTTTATCATCTTTCCCTCACACACATACTATATCCCCAACCAAAACATGAGCTTCTGGACCCTACTTTGGCTGAGGGTGTGGGATGGGTCTTTGGAGCTTGATACTTGTAGTCAAATACTAAGTCTCTGCACCCAACCCAAAGACACTCTTGTAGTTGACAGAAATCCTACAGTGAGACCCCCCGCCAGGATACCCCAACCTCATCCCCAGAACCTGTGAATATGAAATATTATTTCTGTGTTACTGGTAAGTTTATGTGACTCAGGTGACCATGAAATTGGGAGATTATTCAAGTGAACCTGACCTAATAATCACATGGCGACTGCAAAGCAGAAAGCTTTCACCAGCTGCAGAAGAAAGGGAAGTCACAGAAAGTTGAAGAGTGTAAACTACATAATGCAGGATTGCTGGCTTTGAAGATGGAAAGGAGGACTTGAGGAGGGACACAAGCATCCTTGAGACACAGAGCAACTCCTGGCCCCTGTCCACACCCTGAATGAGCACAGAAGGGGATTCTTCCTCAGAGCCTCCATCCAAGGGTCCAGCCCATCTGACACTTGACTTTGGCCTTGTGAGACCCTAAACAGAAAATTCAGCTAAGCCCACCTGGACTTCTGATCAATCAAACATTGATCTAATAAATGAGTGTTATAAGCTCCTAAATTTGTGGTAATTTGTAATGCAGCAATAGAAAAAACTAATATAACTTCTCTTTTATCTGGTATTCTCACTTTTAGTTTGTGTCTATAACTGAGAGGTTCACATTTATGTCAGAGATTGCAATTTCTTTATCAACAATAACATATTTTTCATATCAATTGCTTTATTATGTAGTGAAATTTCTTAATCTCTTTGAAGTTTCAAGGATATTATTATTTTTTAAACTCATCTTTACTATTGAATGTATTACAGATGTTTCTCCCCTTTTTCCCCATTGACCCATGTTTTGAATTTGGTATCTGTAACATTTTGCTTATAATATTAACACTTTAAAAATATAATAAAATAGCCCTATACAATATATATAAATGTGATTTTTTTTCAAGTATACTTTTATTTTATAAAACAAAAACTCATGGACACAGACAACAACATGGTGATTACTGGGGGGAAGTGGGTGGGAGAAGGTAGAAGAGGGTAGAGGGGAGATAAATGGTGATAGAGGGAGACTTGACTTGAGATGGTGAGCACAAAATACAATGTACAGATTAGGTATTTTAAAAGTATACACCTGAAATGTATATAATTTTATTAACCAAGGTCACCCTAATATAACTTTGTAATCCCTACTCCCTTTTCCCCCTTCATACATCATCAGGGCCCTGAGGAGTTCTCACACATCACTTGTCTCCTTGTCCCCAGCCTCTTGCCCTTTCTGCCTTTACCCTGCTCAAACTCTTTGTCCTTAGGCGTTCTACACATGCATTTTACCCACTGAGTTTCCCCAGCGGTCCTCCCAGGACTGACAAACAATTTATTCTCTCCTTATTTCAAGGTATCTTGGCCTTCTGGTGCTGATGGTTGGCACAGCACTAGATATCCTTGTCCAGAGGCACATTATGCTGACTCTCTTGGCATTGTCTCTGCCCCTTTTCAAGGTCTTTGAGGATTGGGAGTTTGCAATTCTCAAAAATGCAATATGTTGTACTTCTGTTCAAGCTTAGCTGAGACAAGATCTCTTATAAAGGATGTGACAGTTCTGTGAATGTGCCCTCCCCAGGTGTTCTTACTGACTCAGGGTCTGTTCCCTGTGACTTTCAGCTGTCCTTGGTCCCTACGCCTCTCTTAAGGTCCCTGTTGGTTTTCTCTTTTTAGGACAGAGGAGAAGGACTGGAGGTGGGAGAGGAAGTATTATTCCCCCTTAACCCACAGGCGCTGTCCTGCCTTCCTTACCCAATCTCATGTTCCAATGCCAGTGATACATAGTGTCTATGGGTTGATGTGCATCAACCACCCCATCAGCTAAACAATGCCACATGATTCAGCTGCCTACCCACAAGGCCTGGAAAATGTGACAAGATCCTCATAGATCCCAGCTGTCAGCTCTACCTGGCTATAAACTCCCTGTAACTTTTATAATTTTTAAAAATGTATCTTTATTGTTAAAACTATTACAGATGCTCCTCTTTTCCCCATTGACACCCTCCTCCCCACTCTGACCCCCTTCTGCTTTCCCCATACAATTATTTTCTGTGTCCATTGATTATGCATATATGCATAGAAGTTTTGGTTTATCTCTTTCCTCACTCCCCTCAACCCCCCTTTCTTCTGAGGTTTGTTAGTCTGTGACTTGTTCTCTTTCTGAAGATGATCATCTTTCCTAAAATCCTCAACCTTCCCAAGATTATTAATTTCTGGCTGTTCTGATGTGCTAGTGAGATTCTGTTTATTGATCTGGTTGCTTAATCACAGGTATGTTTACTTTAGTCAATATCTTAAGCTGTAGATTTAAAAGATGCACAATTTTTGCATGTTATTGCCACATCTGAGATTTTATTTTACCCAATTTATAAACAAATAAACTAGCCTGTTACTGTTTAATGGATTCTGGTACAAAGATAAGACTTCTGGGTTGGAAACAAGCGAGTGATATTACTTGTGGGACAGCAGCAGCATGAGCATCAGTATATTTGCATAGGTTCCCCTTGTCCCACAGGAATGATACAGCAGTCCAAGTGGCTGCTGTGCATTAGAGTTGAGGAACAATGAGCTTGGGGAACCCACCAATTTGTAGCAAGCAGTAAGCAAGTTGCTCTTTGTCCTGAGAGAGACATTACCTCATCATTCAAGGCTGCATGTTGCAAACACAATCTTGAAAAATGAACCAATTAAAGAGTGATCAGAGCCTTGCACTCTAGGCATACCCAGAAAGATGTATATGAGCATGAGAGCTGGCCCCAATAATTATACTTCAATAAAATTACCCCCCCCCAAAATACCCTGTGTGACAACATCCCCCACCATTAACAAACTTTCCTCCTCCTCCTCTTAATTCCTCATTTACTTCTCCCTTCTCTCTTTCATCCACTACCCACACTCTTGGTACTATTCAAGTTCCATATTTTCTCTCTCCTCACCATATCCAGAGCATGAACTCTAAGAAAGAGAAGAGGTTGATTCAGAGAAATCTGCAATTTGACTCTGTGATATTGTGACTCCTTAGAAATATCTCCTGAAGCATAAATCACTTGTGGTAGTGGTAGCCAAAGAGTAACATTTCTTGCGTCCCCAGAACTAGCCTCCACCCTTTGGGGTCTTTGTATTCCAGGCAAACATAAGAAGGTAGGGAGACCAGGTGAGCTGGGGTAGAGATTAGAGAAAGTGCTCAACAGGGTCTGACCAGACCATAGTCACCCACACAAACACAGAGGTTTTGACTACTTTCTTTAGTACTGAGCTTATCAGACTTACAACCTAAATAAGAACAAACGGGGATGCCACAATCAATGTCCCCAGATATTCTCACTAACATATAATGTAGGCTAGATCACCTTCCTCCACAAACTCCCAAAATACCTGACAGTGGAAAAACAATACCCTTCAAAATACAAACCTAGCCTTATTCTCTATGCAGCAGGGGGTTAAGGAGTGAGGGGATAAAGAGAGGATGGGGAGCAAGCTGGACTGAGGAGGGCCTGTTAGTTTGCCACCTATCATGAGCCCTACATTCTTCCTGATTTTTTGTAATTCTGTTCACTTTGTTCCTGAAGATAACCATATTTAGTGACACGTGTGAATTCTGCATTCATATCCCATACCTCATACTGCATGCCAGGTGTAGGAGATTCCAGAGGACCCCCCCCCAGGAACCTCCTCCTACCACAGGCCTCAGAGGTCTCTGTCACGGCTCTGTAAAAACTGTCTGCGGATAACTCCTGAAAATGTGGTCTGCCTCCAGATACCATAGCTCCCATGATTAGATGGGGCCCTTCTGTTTGAATTTCAAAGTCACAAGGGTGAATTCCTAGATTTGAACAACCTTTTGTCAGCAGAGGTGGGGCCTGAGAGAGTGTCTTAGATGTCTCCATAACCTGAACTTTCTTCTTTAAATCCTCCTACCTCTTTTATCGCAGTCCTTCTGGCTCAACAACTCCCCGCAAAATATGAACTTGACATCACCAAGATAAGTCTACAACCCTCTCCCTCTGCCTGTCACCTTGCAAAATGAGGACTCCAGGACCATACCCCAGTCTCTGGATGTGCCATGCTTAATTCTGTGTGATTTATAGCCAGTGTCTTGACTTCTCTGAACCCTATTTTAAAAAATTAAAGGAGTGGGGCATCATCCAAACCCTCACAAAGGCCAGGTCTTCTTGGACCCTTTACACTACTCTTTATTTAATTCAAACACATTCTAAAATGGTATGAAGTACTAAAAAAGTCTAGAAAATAAATTTCTAGCCAGGCAGTATAACATTCCTGCAATGCTTTAGCTGTGTTTTCTTGGTGAGGTCATTTTTAAATCTCTGTGCTCCAGTTTCCATATTAGCAAAACAGATATACTATCTATGCCTATTTCCTAGCATTAGTGTGAGGATCTGATGATGAATACATGCCAGGCACTTAGAATATACAGTATTGCCCTGGTCAGAGTGCTCAGTTGGTTAGAGAATTGTCCCTATATACCAAGGTTGCAGGTTCGATCCCTGGTTAGGGCTCATATAAAGATCAACCAATGAATATGCATTGCAAATAAGTGGAACAACAAATCCATGTTTCTCTCTATCTCTGTCTCTCTCTCTATCCCTCTCCCTCTCTCCTCCTTCCTTTCTCCCTAAAATAAATAAATACACAAGTGGCCATCAGAAGGTGAGTGGATAAAAAAAGCTGTGGTACATTTACACAATGGAATACTATGAAGCTATGAAAAAGGAAACTCTCTTACCCTTTAAGATGACATGGAGGAACCTGGAGATCATTATGCTGAGTGAAATAAGTCAGTCACAGAAACACAAGTATCACATGATCTCACTTATTTGTGGAATCCAATTAATAGAATAAGCTGATAAACAAAATAGACCCAGAGACATGGAAGTAGGGAACAGATTGATAAACCTCAGAAGTAAGGGGTGGGGGTGGAGAGAAGAGATAAACCAAAGGACACAGACAACAGTACAGTAAGTTGGGAGAGGGGATAAGGGTGTAAATGTGGGGGGAGGGAAAGGGACACCTTTAATACTTTCAATAATAAAGATGAATTAAAAATAAAATCGATAAATAAGAAAAATATTTTAAAAAGAACACATAGTATCTAGCTCCCATTAAGTACTTAATAAGTATTAGTTAATGCTAAGAGTGGTGATAGTAAATACAGTTTGCTCTATAACTTTAGCAGTGATAATAATTCTTATCAATAATATAATTAATGGTATTAGAAATAATGTTTAATTCCAGACTGGTGTGGCTCAGTGGCTGAACATTGACACATACACAAGAGGTCGCCAGTTCAATTTCCAGTCAGGGCACATGCCCAGGTTGTGGGCCCAATCCCCAGTAGGGGACATGGAGGATGCGGCCAATAGATGTCCTCTCTCATCAATGTTTCTATCTCTCTCTCCCTCTTTCTTCCTCTCTCTCTATAATCAATAAGGAAAATAATTTTAAAAAGAAATAATGTTTAATATTAGGAATGTAATTTATATTGTTAGAAATAATGTATACCATCAGTAGTGATGATTTGATTCATACTGTGAACCATAATTTAACTCATTATCTTAATAATCTCTCCTTAAGATGTTACAAATAATATATTCATTTGTAATATTTTCTTCATATTATGATGATATTTGCACACTGCTTTCCAGATGACAAATACAATAAACTCAAAAGACTCTTTCCTCTTGTTATATATCTCTTTGGATTGGGTCATTAGGAAGCTCCATGGAAAATATTTGGAACAACACAGAGTCTGCGGTTACCTATACTTTGTCCTTTATGACATTGGCATCAATATTATGAGACATCTGGGGGAGGGGACCTTGTTGGTGTCTGCTGACTTTCAAAACTTTAGCATACAAAGTCTATTGCTCTTCCTGACACCACCTGAGGACCAGTTCAATTTATAGGAGGAACAAAGAGAACCTCCACACCCCTGACCATTGCTACATACCAGGCCTTGTTCATTTTCAGAGGCACTGAAAGGTTTTCCAACAAAAGGTGTTTACCCAGGTTTACCTCCTTTGTGATACCTTTAAGAATCTTTGGGAATCATGCAGTTTTACTGAATTAAAATACCTTGTTCCCTAGGAGGAGTGACAAACTTTCTAACAGAGATATGTTATTATATATTACATTAATTCCTTTATCTTATTAACCCATTTCCCCTATTATCACCCAGCACTAATCTATGGAGAAGACGGGACCCTGGATGGATAGTTTTGATTAAGTAGAGATGAGAGAAGGAAAAAGGAAAGGTGTATTTGGCTTTTAGTTCTCTGACACTTTCTAAGTCATGTCATTAACCAAAGAGTGGCTTGAAAATTAAATGGAATAGTCAAAAGAACACAACACGTGAGAATATCTGGGTTGAATCTGATTTTATTATCTGTAACATGGAGAGACTAGCCCTACTCATTGTGGAGAGTTGTAAAGATCGTGGAAGAGGACCTGAGGAGAGGGATTTTTACTGAATCTTTACCACATGTCTGACTTAATGCTAGGTGACTGTGATGATCAATTTTATGTGTCAATTTGACTAGGTCACAGGGTGCTCAGACATTTGGTCAAACATTATTCTGGGTGTGTCTGTGAGGGTGTTTCTGGATGAGATTAACATTTGAATCAGTAGATTGAGCAAAGCAAAGTGCCCTCCCTCATGTATAGGGACCTCATCCAATCAGTTGAAAGAGTTGAAAGCCTGGCAAAAACAAAAAGATTAATCTTCCTCTGGTAAAAGAGAATTTCCTCCTGCCTGAGGACTTTGAGCTGGGACATTGGTTTTCTCCTGCCTTTGGGCTCAAAAGAAAACATCAGCTCTTCCTGGGTCAAGTTGGCTGGCAAATTGACTGGAACTTAACACCATTGGCTCTCTTGGGTCTCCAGCTTGCTTACTGCTGATCTTGTGACTTGTCAGGCTCCAAAATCACATAGGCCAATTCCTTATTACACACACACACACACACACACACACACACACACACAGTCTGAGAATAAATAGATATTCCCTGAAAAATCCTAATATAGTGACTTATATACATTGTCTTATTTAATCTTCACCAAAACCCTAGCAACTAAATATGATTAGTTCCACATTACAGATGAGGACACTGAATTTCACAGAAACTAAATCCTACTGCCTAAACTTATTCATGTCATTTTACACATAAAAATGATAAAATATATTTACTTATTAGGATAAAATGACAAGCAGCTCAAAGTAACTGGCCATGCTAAGTCTTACTGACCATACCAAGAGCTGAAGGATCAAAGTGTTAGCACTCTTTTAGCCTATAGGTGGCACATTGATTGGGAAACTTGGAGTTAAATTATTTGATCATAGTCATGTTTGTTAGAAAATCAGAAGAATAATTTTTTAAGAATTTAGGAATTGGAATTAGGCATGCCTATGTTTGAATTCAGAATATGCTATCAATTATGGCTGTATGACATGACAATTAGGGAAATTTTCTGTGCCTTAATTTCCCCAACTATGAGATTAGGATTATAATATTACCTTTCTCCTGGATTATTAGATAATGAAATGCAAATTATATAAAGCACCCAATGTATATATTTACGCCTAGTAAACATTCTATAAATACTACTACTACTACTACTTCTACTACTACTACTACTACTACTACTACTACTAATGTAGTGTATTAATGCAAAATAGTGTCTTGCCACCACACTACATATTCCTTCACTGCCTTTCCTAAAAACACACTTCCCAGCTTTATATATTTGTGATGAAGTTGTCCCACTTCAATTGCAGTCAAGGATGTTCTGGAAGCTGCTATGTCAGTGTATGTGTGCATAGAGGGGAAGGGGTAGGACAGTGCCATGCTCTCTCACTTACGTCTGTAACTCCCCCAAAGCTGTTCTCACAAAAATATATTTGTTTGTCATGTCCTATTAAACTGACTGACCAGTGCACTGATTGAATAAATCAACTCAACCAGGTGTTTTCCATTATTAGCGCCAGTCCAACAGGGTAGTGTTGCAGCTGGAGCAAGTCCATGAAAAGGAAAAACAAAACTGTGTAAAAATAGTATTATCTAGAGGGACCCAGGCCTCAGACTTCTCGGGCCATGACCTCCAGCACAGAGAGCCAGGTCTAAGGCTGAAAGCCCCTAGAGGGTTGCCAATTCCCAAGGGAGGGAAAGTTGCTTCTCCCCCAGGGTCAAGCCCTTGGGAAGGGGCTTTTGGAGGAAGATGGCCACTGCCTGGATGGAGTGACTCAGCATTGAGCTCCTGCTGATCCCCGCAGCTATCTCCTCGGCACCACGAACCCCAACTCCTCACACAGCTCCAGTCCCCTCTGCTGGACCCCAAGATATGACAGGCCTTGACACAGTGCTGATTTTAATTAGGCTCTCCTGGAGAAGCTTAAGATTTTTCATTGCACAATCCATATCTCGAGCACACTTCAGAGGCCTCTGTCTGATGGAAATGTTTTAGGAAGAGGCTCTTGCTCCCAAACAGCAGCTGAGAAATCTGCAAGGCTTCAAAAAACACCTGTGTGTGCACATGCACACACACACACATGCATCCATGCACACATGCACACATACAAATGAAAACAAAAAAAGTAATATCTAGATTTCCAAAATGGCAGTGGAGTGAATGGAAGCCACACAGATCATCTCAGGACCAAACTGGAATTACAACTAAAATAAAGACAAATTGTCAGGAAAAAGCAAGAGAAAAGCAGCTGAAGAGCACCCATAAAACCAGGCACAGGAATAAAGGACACTGAATTGAGCCTGGTAGGTCTATGGAGGCACAAGAGAGTGGGCCAGGAGCCCAGGGACAGCACCTGTTTTAATTCCCTTGGGGTTAAAATCCCAAGCTTGCTCCACAGCTCAGAAGGCTGGGGAAGAGCACCAAATTAGCTGCAGCCACTCACCTGGGCTCTGGGAGGGGGAGGACACACTGGACTGAAACTCTGTGGAGAGAATCGGGAATTGGAGGTTACTGAGAGTTTTTGTTGAATCACACCCTCAGAGGACAGTAGCTATATTACTCAAAGAGCCCCTTCCCAGAGCCCTGGAGAGAAGTAAATCCCTTCTTCAGAAATGCAAACTGAGGCTCATTAACAGCTGAGTCAGAGAAATGCAAATTGAGGTTCATTAACAACCAGCATCTGCCCCACCCTCTGGAAATCCTCTTACCCTTAACACCTAAGGGAGTTTTTTATTCAGTTGAGGGCTACAAGCCAAGGCTCATCAAGTAACTGAGAATAATAGCCTCCAAGCAAAAAGCTAGAGGATAACTGAACCTTTCCTGGGCTTGAAAATCTACAGAGGAAGGTAGGACTTAACAGTGTGTGTTACGTGGGTCCTCCCACATTCATCCAAACCCAGCAGAGGTGGCCACAAACAGCAGAACAACAACACCCACAGGGAAAATCTGCAGGCTCAAAACCCCACTGAGATAGCCAAAATGGTGAAACAAAGAAACAAATCCTAAATGAAAGAACAAGAGAACTCTACTGAAGATGAGATAAATGCAATATATTTAAACAAGTAATCAGAGGTAGAGTTCAGAGCCATGATCTTGAGGAAGCTCAACAGCATGAGTAAGGACATCAGCACCATGAGTAAAGATATAGAAACACTGAAAACCAACCAAGTGGAAATGAAGAATGCATAGCAGAAATAAAGAACACATTGAAAGACATAGCCGGCAGAGTAGAGGAAGCTGAGGACCAGATCAGTGAAGTAGAAGGCAGGGTAGAAAAAATCAACCCATCAGAAAACCAAAAAGGAAAAAAAAAATTAAAAATCAGGAAGACAGCTTAAGAGAACTGTGGGACAACTGGAAATGTAACAACATTTGCATCACAAGTTTCAGAAGAAGAAAATGAACAAGGGTTAGAGAATATATTTGAAAAAATAGTGAAAGAAAACTTCTCTAACTTGGTAAAGGAAGAAGGCATTCAAGATCAAGAATCATAAAGAGCCAGAAGTAAGAAGAACCCAACAGGCCTACACAAAGACACATAATTAAACTGCCAAAAATCAAAGACAAAGAGAATCCTAATGGCTGTAAGATATAAGCAACAGGTTACCTAGAAAATAACCCCCATATACTTCTCAGCTGACTTCTCAACAGAAACAGGCCAGAAGAGAGTGGCATGGACTAATAAAGGTAATGAAAAACAAAAAGATATGAATCTAAGACTGCTGTATTCAGTAAGGCTATCATTCAAAGTAGAAGGTGTTGTCTGGTTGGTATGGTTCAGTGGTTGAGTGTCGACACATGCATGAAAGTAGAAGATGAAATAAAGAGCTCCCTAGACAAAAAAAAGACTAAGGAAATATATTGGCACCAAACCAGCATTGCAAGAAATGTTAAAAGGACTGCTGTAATTAATATAAAAAATAGAAAGAAAAATATAACCACAATAAACAAAATGGCAATAAATAAGTACATATCAATGATAGCCTTAAATGTAAATGGATTGAACATTCTGATCAAAAGACAGAGTAGCTGATTAGACAAGAAAGCATGACTAATATATATGTTGTTTACAAGGGACCCGCTCACAACAAAAGAATGCCATTTTGGAAATCTAGAATCACAGGTTGAAAATGAAGGGATGGAAAAAAATTTCTCCAAGCAAATGGAAAGGATAAAAAAGCTAGGGTAGCAATACTCATATCTGATAAATTAGATTTAAAACTGAAGGCCATAGCTGGAGACGAAGAAGGCCACTACATCATATAGAAAGGATATATCCAACAGGAAGATATAATCTTGATAAACATATATGCACCCAATATAGGAGCACCAAAATATATTAAAAATCTTATGCAGGACTTCAAAGGAGAAATCAACAGCAATACAATTATAGTATGGGACTTCAATACCCCACTAACATCACTGGAAAGATCCTCTAGACAAAAACAGTAACAAGAAAACAGAAATTCTAAATGAAGCACTAGACTAAATGGATTTAATAAATATCTACAGAGAATTATACTCCAAAACTGCAGAATTCACATTCTTCTAGAGTGCACATGGGGCATCCTCAAAGATAGACCACATGTTAGGATAGAAACTAAGTCTCTACAAGTTCAAGAAGATTGAAATCATATAGAGCATCTTCTCATATCACAATGGCATGCAACTAGAAATCAACTGCAACAAGAACATGCAAAGACACTTAAAAATATGGAGGCCAAACAGCATGTTATAAAACAATGAATGTGTTACCAAGGCAATCAAGGAAGTAATTTAAAACTTACTGGAAACCAATGAAAATGAATACACAACACAAAATTTATAGGACTCAGTGAAAGCAGTTCTGAGAGGGAAGTTCATAGCAATGCAGGCTCACCTCAAGAAACAAGAAAAAATTCTAATTGACTATCTAACCTCACAACTTAAAGAACTAGAAAGTAAACAAAAAACAAATGGACAACAACAACAACAACAACAAAAAACAGAGCAAGTAGAAGGTAAGAAATAGTGAAGATCAGAGCAGATATAAATGACATAGAGACCAAAAAAACAAACAAACAAACAAAAAAAAACAATTCAAAATATTAATGAAACATGAGCTGGTTTTTCGAAAAGATAAAGAAGATTGATGGACCCTTAGCTAGACTCACCAAGAAACAAAGAGAGAGAACCCAAATACACAAAATCAGAAATGAAAGACGAAGAAGTAACAACTGACACCGCAGAAATGCAAAGGATTAAGAAATACTATGAACAATTATATGGCAACAAATTGGACAATCTAAGCAAAATGAACATATTTCTGGAAACACATAGTCTCCCAAAACTGAACCAGGAAGTGATAGAAAACTTCAACAGACCAAAAAAAAAAAAAAAAAAACTAAGGAAATTGAAAACGTAATCAAGACTCTCCCAGCAAACAAAAACCCAGGCCTGAATGGCTTCACAGGGGAGTTTTATGAAACATTCAAAGAATATCTGACACCCATTCTCCTCAAACTATTCCAAAAAATTGAAGAAGGAAGACTTCCAAACTCATTTTAAGAGGCTAACATAATTCTAATTCCAAAACCAGATAAAGACACTACAAAGGAAGAAAACTACAGGCCAATATTTCTGATGAATATAGATGCCAAAATCCTGAACAAAATACTAGCAAATAGAATCCAGCAATACATTAAAAAAATTATTCATAATGACCAAGTGGGATCCATCCCAGGAATGCAAGGCTGGTACAATATTTACAAATCAATAAATGTGACACACCACATAAACAAAAGGAAAGATAAAAACCATATGATTATATGAATAGGTGCTGAAAAAGCATTCAACAAAATCCAACACCCATTTCTGATAAAAATGCTCTGCAATGTGGGACTAGAGGAATCATATCTTGAAATAATAAAGGCCATATATGAAAACCTACAGTCAACATCATACTCAATGGGCAAAAACTAAAAGCATTTTCCTTAAGAACAGGAACAAAACAGGGATGCCCACTTTCACCACTCTTATTTAACATAGTACTGGATGTCTTAACCACAACAATCAGACATGAATTAAAAATAAAAGGGATCCGAATTGGAAAGGAAGAAATGAACCTGTCATTATTTGCAGATGTCTTGATATTGTACATAGAAAACCCTAAAGACTTCATCAAAAATTTACTAGATTTAATAAATGAATTTGGCAAGGCAGCAGGATACATTATTAACATCAAGAAATTGACTGCATTCTTGTACACAAATAATGAACTCACAAAAAGAGAAACTAAAAAAATCCCATTTACCATTGCAGCAAAAAAATTAAGATACCTAGAAAGAAACTTAACCAAAGAAGTAAAGGACTTGTTTGCATAAAGCTACAGGACATTGAAAAAAAAAATAGAGGAAGATATGAAAAAGTGGAAGCACATACCTTGTTCATGGATTGGAAGAATTATCATTAAAATGTCCATACTACCCAAAGCAATCTATAGAATCAACGCAATCCCCAACAAAACACCAACAATATAATTTACAGAACTAGAACAAATACTTCAAAAGTTCATATGGAACCTAAAAAGACCCTGAATAGCCACAGCAATATTTTAGTTTGTCTGTTTGTTTTGTTTTGTACCCCTAGCAGGAACTGAACCTGGGACTCTCTGGTCTGCAGGCCAACACTCCAACCACTGAGCCAAACTGGCTGGGGCGGCCACAGCAATCTTGAAAAAGAAGGACAAAACAGGTGGGATCACAATAGCAGATATCAGGTTATACTGTACAGCCACTATAATCAAAACAGCCTGGTACTGGCACAAGAACAGACATAGATTAATGAAACAGAACAGAGAACCCGGAAATAGACCCAAAACATTATGCTCAATTAATATTTGACAAAGTTGGCATGAGCATACAGTAGAGTAAAGACAGCCTCTTTAATAAATGGTCTTGGGAAAATTGAACAGCTTCATGCAATAAAATGAAACTAGACCACCAACTTACACCATACACAAGAATAAACTCAAAATGGATAAAAGACTTAAATGTGACTCATGAATCCATAAAAATCCTGGAATAAAATGTAGGCAACCAAATTTGGACATCATATGCAGCAGAATTTTCACTGATACATCACCTTAGGCAACAGAAAGGACAAAATGAACACATGGGACTACATCAAACTCAAAAGCTTCTGCATAGCAAAAAAAAAACAAAAAACATAAAAAAACAAAAACAAAAAAAAAACACCCATCAAAATGGAAAGGGGACTCTCTATATGGGAGAGAATAACTGCCAATGATACATCAGATAAGGGGATAATTTCTGAAATATATAGAATGTTCACACAACTCAACAAAAGGAAGACAAAGAAACCAATTAAAAAATGGGCAGAAGACCTAAATAGACACCTCTCCAAACAGGACATATAAATGGCTAAGAGATACATGAAGAATTGCTCAACATCACTAATCATTAGAGAGATGCACATTAAAACAAGTATAAGGTATCACCTCACACCTGTCAGAATGGCCGCCATCAACAAATCATCAAACAACAAGTGCTGGTGGGGGTGTATAAATAAGGGAACTCCAATACACTGCTGGTGGGAATGCAGACTGGTGCAGCTGCTGTGGAAAACAATATAGCGTTACCTCAAAAAATTAAAAATTGAATTGCCATTTGACGCAGTGATCGCACTTCTAGGAATATACCCTAAGAAGCCTGAAACACCAATCAGAAAGAATATATGTACCCCTATGTTCATAGAAGCACTATTTACAATTGCTGAGTTCTGGAAACAGCCCAAGTGTCCATCGACAGATGAGTGAATAAAAAATCTGTGGTACATATACACCAGGGAATACTGTGCAACTGTAAGAAAGAATAATCTCTTAGCCTTTGAGACGACATGGAGGGACCTGGAGAGTGTTATGTATGCTAACCGAAATAAGCCAATCAGAGAAAGATAAATACCACATGATCTCACTTATTTGTGGAATATAACAAACAAAATTAGCTGATGAACAAAATAGACCCAGAGACATAGAAAGGAGTATGGTTCAGACTGACAAACCTCAGAGGAGTGTGGTGTGGGGGATAGATGAGGTAAATCAAAGAACTTATGTGCATATATGTGTAACAGATGGACATAGACAACAATGCTGGGAGGGTGGGGGGTGGGATGGGGAGGAGGATATATGGGGGGAAACATCTGTAGCAAAAATAAATTAATAAAAATTGAAAAAAAAAGACAGAAAATAAAGTAATATTTATATCCTGAAAATTATGTTTCAGCCCACAGAGTTGACTCACAGAGTGAAGGAATCAGTCCTTAGTAAGATGTCCCTTGTGGGGAGCCAGTAATTTGTTGGTCATAAAATCATAAGTATTTCCTTCTTTTCATCACAGAGCACTAGGCCTTCTCCTCATTATCCCTGAATATCAGAATTCAAACATCTATCTCACTACTCTAGTCAGTGATCCAGGACTTTTTGATTATAGGTTCAGACTGGAGGTGAGAGGAGTTGTAGTACTAAGCCCAGTTTGCCTACTTATGTGGTTGAAGAAAGGCAAGATCAAATCTCACATAGTAATGATGACAAAGAAATATGGAGAGAAATAAGATAATGATTTATAATAATTCTCATATTTGACAGCATTTTAAAAAATGGTCTTACAGTGAGTTTGGACTACATCTTAATTATAGAAGAGTTGTCAATCAAATAGACGATTTCACTCCTCATTAAAAATGTCATCAAAAAGTCTTCTCTTTTGTAACTGCACAGTCTCAAATCTAGGTCAGCCTGTCTCTGTTTATGTTAAGCAGAGATGTTCTTCTTACTGTGCTGTCAGTCATCCAGTTTATTGTGTTTTCTGATTAATCTAAAATCTGGAAAACTCTTTTTTTGTATTATTTTTCTTAATTAATTGATTTATTTTTGTTACAGATGTTTCTCCTTTTTCCCCCACTGATTCCCCCCTCCCCGCCCTGTTCCCAGCTTTGTTGTCCATATCTGTTGTTCATGCATACATGCATATAAGTTCTGTTGTTTATCTCTTCGCCACCACCTCCTCTTCTGGGGATTGTCAGTCTGTGCCCCACTTCCACGTCTCTGAGACTGTCCCATTCCTCAGACTGTTATGTTCATTATATCCCACAAATAAGTGAGATCATATGATACTTGTCTTTCTCTGTTTGGCTTGTTTTGCTTAGGATGACACTTTCCAGGTCCCACCATGTCGTCCAAAGGGTAAGAGATCTTTCTTTCTTACAGCTGCGGTACATATACACAATGGAGTACTATGCAGCTGTTGGAAAACTCTTGCTATAATCTCTCCAAGTGTTTAGAATGAGCTGGATAAAGCACATGATTAAGAAGCCTGCCCAGTTTTGTTTTTTTGTGTGTTTTTTTTTGTTTTTTGTTTTTCTTTCGTGATTTACTAGGACTTCACTTTTGGAGTAGGGGGTGATATTATCCTTCGATTATATTTTCAAGGCTTAAAATGATACTAAAGTCAAAAACTCTTGGCAAGTGAAAATGGAACTAAACTTTTGTACTATCCCCCAAAAAAGTGCAGTAGACACTGAAAATGCAAAAAGAAAGGGCCACCTGCATCCATTAGTCTTTGCCTCTTCCAGGTTTGTGAGGTTTGTGAGGTTAAATGGGGCTTGGTGTGTCAGGATGTTAATTACATTTTGGTGGGGGAAGGCATTTTAGTATTCCATTTCATTATTTTATTCGTTCATGCATTCATTCGCCCATTCATATTTTCAACAAGCATTTATTGAGCAACTCTGTATCAGGCACCACAATAGGCCCTAGGGATACACTGTCAACAAATGAATGACCTTTGCTCTCAAGAAATTTACAGTCCAGTGGGATTATTAAATATATTATTATGATAATAATGATATTAATAAGGAATACAAAGTGCTTTCCATGTCCCAGGAACCATTCTAAACATTTTACATGTATTAACTCATTTTATCCACACAACTCTTTGAAGTGGGGTCTATTATTATTGTTTCCCCTAATTTTTAGACAAGGACAGTGAAGGTTAAGTAATCTGCCCATAGCTACATTGTTGCTAAGTGTAAGAGCCAATATTGAAATCTAGGGAGACTGCTCCTAAGGTAATACTTTTTAAAAATATGTTTTTATTGATTTTAGAGAGAGGAGAAGGGAGAGGGATAGATGGAAACATCAATGAGAAAGAAACATTGATCAGCTGCCTCATGCATACCCCCTACTGGGGATCGAGCCCGCAACCCGGGCATGTGCCCTGACCTGGAATTCAACCAGCAACCTCTTGGTGAATGGGATGATGTTCAATCCAGTGAGCCATGCTATTCGGGCCTGAAGTAATAACTTTTAACCACTAAGCATACTACCTCTTCAATGTGATACCACGGAGGAAAGAGGTGTTATGGGAGCTGCTAAACCAGATTAAAAAGTCAAGAAGGGCTTTGCAGAGAACATGATTTTTAAACTTAGTTTTGAAGAATGAGAGCCAATAACAAGATGCATATAGAAAAGAGGTCATTCCAAGCAGAAAAAAAATCATACATGTGAGGACACAGGGGTCTGAATCAATGCCTCATGTTTAGGAAATTACAAGTATATCCATATGGCTGAAATATATGAGTAAATGTCAGGAAAAGATTCTACTGACATAAATAAGAGACAGATTATAAAAGGCTTTGTATAGTAAACAAGAAGTTTGAAAATTATCCTGAAACTTATGTAGAGCCATTGAAGTATCTTTAGACTTTTTTTTTTTTTTTTTAATAAAGATCATTCTGGTCATAATATTGAGCAAAGACTAGAAGCATACAGATCTTTTATGAAATTATTATCATAGTTGAGGTAAATAAATTATGAATATGAACTAGGATGGTAGAAAAATAAATAGTAGAGGGGATGGATATAAGCATTGCTAAGGTGGTAGAGATTGGCCTTTAAGAAATTACATGTGGAGAATGAGGGATATTAGGGGCTCCCTGATTTTTGTTTAGTTGACAGTACTACCAAGTTCTCAATTTTGTAGCACAATGGGTGGAACCCATTAAAGCTTTATAATAAATGAATACTGTATAAATCAAAGAGTGAATGAATGGTCAATATTAGATATTTAGGACAGATAAAGAGTATTGCCTGGGTGTACTAAATAAATAAGAAATAAAGAAATAAATTAGTCAAGAATGGTCCAAGGTTTCTGGCTCAGGCAACTTCCTTCCTTCATTGAGACAAGCAAAATAGGAGGAACAGCAGTTGGGGACAGGAATGAGGAGTTCGAGTTTAAATACACTGAGTTAGAGGTGCCTATGAAATAGACACGTGAAGGTGATATGTCCAAAGAAGAAGAAGAAAGGAAGATATCAATGATATAAAAATAGTAGCTATCAATAAGTGCATACTAAATTCCAGACACTTGCTCAATATTTTCCTAAATCAGACAAGCTAGCTACTACTATTAATATCCTTTTTTACATATAGTGAAGTTGAGACACAGAAAGGTTAAAATAACCCATTCAAAGGCACACAGCTTATAAGTGGTAGAGCCAAGACTTGAACCTATCCTGTCCAATTCCCAAAATTGAGGTTTTAAGCTCTATCCTATAGTGCCAATCCATAGCAGAGATACCACACAAATTGAAAGTACCATAGGGAGGATAAGGTTAAGCCAGGGAGCCACTGTGGGATGCTGTCTATTGCAATAACCTAGCAGAGCTCTTGTCCTTGCCCTGTACATCTTGCTTGTTAGCAGATCTCACTTCTACAACCACTTGACATTTGATAACCTATCTTTTTCACATTTCTTTGCACAGTTCCTAGGGTTGATCTGTTATTTTACCCAATGGTCACATGTGGGGTGACCAACTGCTCTCTGTTTGGGACTAAAGATTTTCCCAGAACACAGGACTTTCAGTTCTAAAACTAGAACAGTCCTTGACAAACCAGGACGAATTGGTTGCCCTTTGACACATTTAACCACAATAAAAAATAGAAAGCTTTGGGATCAGCTCAGGCCAATTTCAATCTTAACCAGAATTGCTTATACAAAGGATATGAGAATTCAATCCATCACTGCTTCTAAAGCACAGCCTGATTACTGGGCAGTCTGCTGTCAATCAGTATTAGTAAATTCCTATATAGTACAAGATTTCTGTTTTGCTTTTCAAAAACATTTGAAATCCTTTTAGGTTATTCTTCCCCACCTTCAGATGTTGACAGGAATACATGAATGTCCTCAACTCATGACAGCAATGACTAATTCATCAGCTTCCCAGATACCTTGTATTGTATAGAGTTTAATACCTTTGAAAGCGGTCTCTTAACTCTCCTCTTTAGAATTCAGGTGGGGTGTGGTTATCCTAATCATACAGTAGGGCTTTAAATAGAGTTTAGTGACATGAGAGACAAGTACAAGTAGGAAAGGACCTTAGACTAATCTCTTCCTTTCTTCGAGTAGACCTGACTGTGAGCAGTTCCTCTCTTTCCTAAGCCTGAAATTGCCTTCTTCTTTGGAATGTGGTGTGGTTTGCATAGACATCCACAAGACCTGGGGCTCCAGATATGATAGAAGCTTGAAAAGACCAGGGTAGAAAGCACAGAGGATATTGGTTGTGCATTCCATGTTCAGGTTCTTCTAATTCAATGTGAAATATGCATGATATATCAGCAGAGATATACCAATGGTTATAGAAAACATGACTTACTCCCTCCAATACTTGTATGAAAATCTTCCCAACTTGCAAGGGAACTCCAGTTAGTGAAGATTACCTACTATTCTTATTGGCTTTATGGTGAAAGTTGGAAAGACAATTGGAAAGAACCAAAAGCAAAATCAGGAGCCTTGCCAGCTGACCCTTACAGCTTCTTTCATTGGGCAAAATAAGTCCCTAAAAGACTGGTGCACATCAGGGGGAAAGGTACATTTCATGTGAAAGAGGGAAGGACTTTTTGAGCAGCATTTTCTGTAAGGAATAGAGCAGGAGTTGGTAAACCAGTTTTGTAAAGGGCCCGGTAATAAATACATTCAGCGTACATATAGGCTATACTGTCTGTCATGAATACTTATCGCTGCCATTTTAATGAGGAAGCAGCCATGGACAGCATATAAACAATTAAGCATGTCTGTGTTTCAATAGAACTTTACAAAAACAGGTGGTAGGTAAGAATTGACCTCTTGGCCATAGCTTGCCCATAACTGATCTAGAGGTTGGAGGAACTCCAAGACAATTGCCTAACTCCCCCACCATACATACAATGTATACATAGTGTCTACCTTTTCATATATGAGTTTTATGTGTGTGTGTGTGTGTGTGTGTGTGTTTGTAAGAACACTCAAGTTTCCCTCAGTAAGTATTTTTACAAACTTAGTAATTCAGTTATTTGGAATAATGGATGAAAGATATTTCTCCTCATACATTTAAAACAAGAGAACTGCCCTGGCCGGTTTGGCTCAGCGGTTAGAGCATTGGCCTGCGGTCCCGAGAGACCCGGGTTCGGTTCCCGCTAAGGGCATGTACCTCGGTTGCAGTTTGTCCCCGGCTCTGGTCAGTCGTGCGGGTGGCAGCCACTCAATGTGTCGCTTCACGTCGATGTTTCTCTCTCTCTCTGTTCCTCTCTCCCCCTCCTACTCTACCTGAACAAAAAATGGAAAAAAAATATCCTCGGGTGAGGACAAAAAATAAATAAATAAATAAAACAAGAGAACTAATTGCTTAGGAGATTTGTGTTTATTTTATCTTCAGACAATTGTAGCCACAATATATATCTATATCTATATAGAGATACACACACACACTGAATAATATTGTAAAACATCTGATCTTCATTTCTACAGCAAAATAAACAACATGCATCTCTACATTTATGAAATATTTCCCACCAATATTTATTTTTTCCTCACAACATTCATAGGTGGTAGACAGAGTACATGATTACTCCAAGTTACATAGGAAACAGACCTAGATAAGCTAGGCAACTTACTCATATCATACACTAAGTTAAAATTCCATTCTTGATTCCACAGCCAGTACTCTATTGCCACTATACCATAAGTAAGACAATTAAATAGTTTATATTGTTATATGTCTCTTGAATTACATCGTCACCTAACAATGGTGAATGGATATAAACTGGGTTGAATAACTAGAAATTTATTTCTGGGCTATGGAAATTTAGCCTAATAATAAAACTCAGTTCAGAGACAAACCTACTTAAGCCTCTCATAACACAGCGTTGTTTTTTTTGTTTGTTTGTTTGTTTTTTTTAATCAGAGCCAGAAAAACCACATTATAATAGCCACATAACTTCTGCCATTCAGTACCTAAATACCCTCAGAGAGGGTCCAAGGTATATTCATCTTGTCATGAACTCAAATATATGGCAAATTATATTTTAGTGACATTCCAGTGTCAGATTTTTCTGTTTTACAAGTGATGTGGTCTTAAAAACTGTCATGAAATGAAGATTTAGACAAATTGGTGATAACAAATGAAAGATTCTGCACAAATTGCCATGTTCCAGTGTTAGTATTCAATTTATAATGCATATTACATTTTCAAACTCCTAAAAATTTGCATTTTCTAATTTAAAATAAAGCTATGTGTTATAGATGAACAGGGTCAATTTTAGCGTGAACCATAATAATTTATGAACAATTGTAGAAGCACATGGACACAGTCTCTGAGTAATTTGTCTTTCTGCTTGCTGTCAAATAAATATTTTTTGCATCTTGAATCTGCCTGTAATAATTTTGCTATGACATTGTCACCTGTTGTAATTTGTACTATATAGTTGTTACATACGTTTGTCTCATATCTTATTACACCAAATCCAATTATAAATTAAAAGTAATTTAGAAAATTACAGTAATTTGTTGATGTACTTTCTAAAACAGGCTAGTGACTTAAGTAGTAAGTTATGTTAATCACACACAATTTAAAGTACAGTCTACCTATCAGGTAACACCTATAAGTTACAATCCAGATAGATCATTTCAAATAGTTTCCTATCTTGGATCTGGAGCAAAGATGTTCAATTAAATATTCTATTGAGTTTTTTTCCCCTATATTTGAATGAATTAAGTGGGTAGACTTCTGCAGTTTGAAAAAAGAGTGAATGGGAAAACTAAGTACTCTACTGGTGATCTCAGATAAATAAAAATCAATCAATTTTAATTAAAAGCATCACCCCCCCTCTCCATCCCCTCCTTCCTTCTTTTTACATTTATGGCTTACTTGTTTTAAATTGTAGATGACTACTTTGGGGGAGGATGAAATGAAGGCAAATAGATAAACTAGTTTGAAAATTTGAATATATATATAGTATTTGAATATACACACACATTCAGAGAAACTTCGGAGATCTTGCACAATGGAAATGGGGATATCCCTCAAAAGAATAAGAAACAATTAAAGTATATATCATTCTAAGTCCATTCTCATATTCTTTGTTTAAATGGTAGCATTGACCTTAAATTTTGTGGTCATTCCTGGATGTGGTTTAAACATGCTTATAAAATTCCATCATATTGTATAATAAAAATAATGCAGTACAAGCATCTAGGATGCCAGTACAATTTCCATATCTGCTTTTATCGGGTTATAGAATAAATGCAGAGACCAATGAGTCATTGAAACTATGAGCTCACTCAGAATCATCCAGAGAAACCAATAATTTAATTACTAATTTGTAAATGAACTGCAAAGAAATTTTAAAAGTGCTATGTGCTTTCATTGTCTACTTTTGTGAGAAAAGAATAACACAGGGAACAGATATTGATAAAAGTTTTCTTTGGATTCTAGATGATAGCAAATGTTCAAAGGAGCATGGGCCTCAGGTTGGATCACTATGTCAGGTTGAGTTAGAAGATCATGGTAGATTTTGGATTAGAAACTTTATGAGCCTTGTTTGAACTGAAGCTACAAGGAAGCCAGTGGAGAATAATATAACCTCTAATCCTAATGGCTTTCTGTCCCCATTTCAATTACCATGAAGCCTGGCTGTTCCGAGACAAAGCCTGTCCTTAGTTTTACAAGTCCATGAAATTCCTGTGTTATATGCTCTAAAAAAAAAAAAAAAAAAGTTTCATTTTCTTGAGCTAACTTGAAGCCCAGAATAATGCTAAGATAGAATGCTAAGATAGAAGTTAATCTAGTGTAACACTCTGTTTTTTTAGATGGGGAGAAAGAGAATCAGGAAAGTCACGTTCATCACCTTCATCACCTAAGTTCTCACAGCACTTAAGGAACAGACCCAATATTAGAATGCAGGCAGGGCTCAAAATTAGCCATAACAGAGATTCTTGTAACAATACTCTTTCATTAAAATTATGGTAATTTTATCAATTTAAATTGTATTGATCTTATCAATCTAAGGTAACAAATATATGTTTGTAGAAATTGGCATCAGTGTATGAGGGAAATGTATTTGGAAAAAGTCTCAAGGTCAACTATTCCATTCTTCGGTTATTTTATAATATTAGGATCATAAAGCAAGCTATATTATTTTCAGGCAACAGCAAATATTTCAGAGATGAATAGCCATATTGTTCACTTGAAAAAATCATTTTGAAAGTGAATAGAAATGAACCAAATTTTAAACAGTTTTCAAAATAAAACCAATAAAATATGTCATTTGTGCAAATAACATTCATTTTCTGGAGTGTTGCAAAAGAATCAAGATGGAGTTAAAGCTGCATTAGCTATGTAGCTGAGCCCATACCACAGCCAAGAATGTTATAATAAAATCAACTAACATTTACCAAGCATCTACTGAAACATAAAATGAGTGATATAATTTAGTAAACACCACTGGAAGAAGAAAAGAAGCTATGAAAAAGACATACTTAAAGTCTGTTAAAGCCTGAGATTCAGTTAGAGTAATATGGTTAAACTATAATCCTTCTCATCATAATGGACACAGAAATAGACCCTTAAGATAACTGATCCAAGCCCCCTGAGATAATTAAAAGAAACACTCAAGGAAAATGTTTTTAACAACTGCTATGGATCTAGAATTGGAGTAGGAAAGATGAAGATCTAAGGACATGGTTTCTGTCTTTAAGTGGCTCCTGATCTCTCTTACAGTAGAGGTAAAGCATCCTCAAGTCAAAAGCTAGTTTAGTAGAAGCCATGGAATTTATGATAAATGCTTACTAAAAGTATAGTCATTAGATCTCTAGGACTTCAGAGAATGCAAAGTCAATGCCAGCTGGAGTGGGCTTTCAACTGGTCCCGTTTGAACATCTATTATGGACAAGGTACCTTGCTCCCAGTGCTCTTTTAGGATAAGTCCTCTTACAGGATGAAGCACTGAAGCTTGAAAGATGAGAAACTTTTGATAGACACTCTCCTGCTCATCTGGACTCCACCTCTCTCACTCAACCCTCCCCTTTCAACCCTGAAATTCAGTCTTTCATAAAACCTTATCAAATCTCCTCCCATAATGCTTCTCACATCTTCATTGATCTCATCACTTTCATCCCCACTGCTATTCTATTGAAAGCCTTCATTAACTCACATCTGAACTCAATTACAATCTCCTAACCAGGCCTCTCCCCAGTCTCTCCACCCTCTAATCTACCCTTCACACAGTTGCCAGATTCATCTTCCAATTTCATCATGTCACTATACATTTCCTACAGGAAATATTTTCAATTCCTTTGCCTGCTATTCAGGGCTTTCTACAGCCAGGCTACATTTCTAACACCATTTTTCTTACAATAATATTCTGGTTTAGCCAAGCCTACTAACTATCCCCACAGTTTTATATTTTCATCCCAAACTTCTGTTAACACAATTTTCCTAATTTTAAATGTCCCCACAGTTTTCTTTATTGATATAAATTCTATATTCCATCTCCTTCATAAAGTGTTTCCTGCTATCCTAGCCAATAAGACATTGCTACCCTGATTTCAAACTATTCCACTGGTACTTACTTTAACTGTAGTTTATGGGTGTATTCCTCCTCTATAACCCCAGAAAGAAGGTGATGGGGATATGAAATTGGAAAAGACACTAAAGGATAAGCACCATGGCAGCCAGGAGACCAATTAGAATGTTATTGTACTCTTACAAGCAAGAGTTAATGATTCCTGGAAAATATTCAAGACCTAGGAATACAAAAGAATTAATGGGTGAAATACCTTACAAAAAAAGAGGGATCAACAGGACTTAATACTTGAGGAGATAAGTGAATGAGAAGGATGAATAACAAATGGGTCTTGAAGCTAAATCATTACAATTAAAAAAGTGAGAGTGAAATTGGTTTGGTGAAGAAGGTGATGAATTTATTCTTAGGCAAACTGAGTTCCTGGTAGAGTAGAGTAGGTGGTTAGAGAGCAAAGAGTATAAAAATAATAAGAGCTAGAGATAAAGTTTGGAGAGAAAGCTGCATAGGAGTAGTAACTAAAGCCATGAATATAAATGCATTTATAAATATGAAGAATGAATGACGAATGAGAAAACAAGGGGGAGCAGGAGAAGAGGATTCAGTGGAGGAGACATAGGAGCATTAGAAAGAAATAGCAGAGTTAGATAAAGAGTTTGAACACAATAAGAGAGAAAATAAAACAAAAACTCAGCAACACTGATTCTGATTCTTAGATCAATAGTAATGGCTAAAATGCCAGATTTAGGAAACAAAGCTGTCAGCATAAGATGTAGCATGCTCTGAGTAGTAAGGAAATGAAGGCAGTAGGTATTTGGCACTGAGATTAAAAGGGGGAAAATGGGACAGAAGCTAAATGGCACAGAAGGGCAAATCAATAATTTTGCTGTAATTGCTGAGTTGTATGGTTTAGTGATTAAGAGTATAGATATTAATGTCAGCCTGGCTGAGTTCATATCCCAGGCCTGCCACTTTGAACCTGTGGAAAATTGGATAATTTATTTAAGCCCCCTCTGATTCACTTTCCTCATATGTGAATTGAGGATAATAAAAATAATATCCACATGTTTGGGTTGTTGTCAAAATTAAGTTAATATAGATCATGTGCTTGGGATATAAAACACATGTTAGATTTCTTTTGATGGTGTTTATTATTTCTACATGATACAGTTCATATGTTGGTTCTTAAAAGACACATACACATTTGTCCAGTATTACAAATTGAAAGAATTATTCAAATTCAACCCTGGTGTCAACGCATGTTGAAAGAGGACTAACATACAGATGTCAAGTTGTCTCTGAGCTCAGCTAAGCTAAATAAACAAAACAATTAACTGATTAAATCATATTTGTGCCCTGGCTGGTTTGGCTCATTGGTTAGAGCCTCAGCCTTTGGACCAAAGTTCAATTCCCATTTAAGGGCACATACCTGGGTTGTAAGTTCCATTCTCAGCCCAGGATGGGTTTGTGCAGGAGGCAACCATTCATTCAATGTGTCTATCTCACACTGTTGTTTCTTTATTCTCTCTCTCTCTCTCTCTCTCTCTCTCTCTCTCTCTCTCCCCCCTCCCTCCATCCCTCCCTTCCACTCTATGTAAAAAAACAAAAACAAAACAAAAAAACAATGGAAAAATATCCTTGGGTGAATATTAACAACAACAAAAAAGTTTACATATGTGATGTTAATTAACTGAGAAGATTTCTGTCTAGATTTTTAAATGTCCTTGAAGGCAGTGTTGCTTAGTGGATTGAGCATTGTCCCAGTTCAATTCCTGGTCAGGATGCATGCCAAGGTTGCAGGCTCCATCCCCAGCAGGGAGCATGCAGGAGGCAGCCATTTGATATTTCTCTCTCACATCAATGTAACTAGCTCTCTATCCCTTACTCTCTCTAAAAAAAAATAATTCAATAAAACCATATTTAAATGTCCTCGAATAAGACCCATGCAAACTATCTATGAATTGTCAGGATTTTGCATATCATCTCCAATATGAAAAATGGTTTAAATGAATTACAGGGCACATAAGATGCCTCTTTTAATTTGAAAGGAGAATTTAGTAAACAATAAATGAAGCAGGTGCTACTCTATTGTGGCTCCTTACAGTAATGCTGTATCTAATAACAAAAAAAATGTTCCTTTTTATTTTATGGGCCATAAAGACATTCAGTTATGACTAGGATAATAGTCAGCCAGCTGAAAACTCTACCTTCTACAATATGAAATGTATTTACTCATTGTCAGCATTATAAACCTAAAAAAAATAATTTTCATGGAGTCAAATTTGTAATGTGGGCATATATCCAATTTTCTAATATGTTGAAATAATATAAGTTCTGGGTACTATCCAAAATTTTTAATTTATGCGCATTATCTTACCCCTACCCACCAATAGTCAGTAAAATATTAGAAAAGGAGTTTTCCTTCTAGTAGACTTCTCTCCTGTCAACTATCTTGTCAACTTTGATAAATCTGCAGACCTTCAAAAACCTTCAACATTGTAATTGTGCCCATAGAATTCATACCATTTTGATTATTGTGATCTTCTCATTCTCTTTCTCTCTCTTTCCTTCCTTCCTCTCCTCCTCTCCCTCTCCTTCTCCTTACTCCCCCTAATTTTTCTGCTAGAGTAAAATCTTGATTATCCAGATCACAATAAGCACAATTAAAAGAACAACTCTTGACTCATGATTTGAATAGTCTACTTAGCAAAGGAAATGGCAAGTCACATGGAAAGACAGGGAAGTGGCAGTACACATGGAGACAAAAAAAAAAAAAAAAACAACAGCAGTAATTTTTGTTAAAAATACTTTCAGGGAACTGATGAAGAGCTCAGTACAATCCAGTTCAATCTTCATCAATGACTATGGACATTGTTCAGTGATAGTCCAGAGACACTGTGCAACATAGTTGCACAATGAAGCTGCTCAAGGGCACTATAACAGTTCCATCACTAAAGAAAGGTTAATTTCAATCTGACTTTTCATTAAGACAGGAACGTAGACATAATTTAGAAAGATTTTCTAACAATTTGAAATCTAAAGCAAACTATGAAACAGTGACATACAAAACAATGTCTTTAAAAATATACAGTAGTTGCTATATATTTTTCCCGTAAAAAATATTGGGATTTTTTTTTTTTTTATGTTTATCCACAGATGTAGGACATTACTATCACTTGATTCTTTTGTCATTTCTTCATTTTCCAAGACAGGTCAAGAAAATACTGGGGCAAATGGTTTAAGTTTTATTTGTCACCTATGGTGATTTACTTTATTACTTGGTTTCTATATTAGTAATTGTCAGAGACCGGGGGTTGCAGGTGAAGTTTCTCGGTGAGATACCCAGGGTAAAAAAAGCTCGAAGAGCCAGCAACAGGAGGGATCAGCAGAAGCAACATCTTTATTCCCAGCAGCAGCAGCTTTATTCAACACTTCTAACAACTTTTATAGACTCGTGCAATGGCATGATCTATACAGGGCAATGTGTGGCGCATGCTTCCTGGACTTTTGATGTGTCATGCTTATTCAAGAAAACATGGTCTGTGCCTACGCAGCCACTTTCAGGGTCATGTCCTGAACCATAGCCTCTATCAACAACAAGCCAAGTTCCCAGGCCCAACACTCCACTCCCTAGAGGCTGGGGTGTTGGGACATGGCCCATAAAGCATTTCCCTCACAGAGCCCACAGCAGCAGCACAGGGTACAACACATAACCATAAGAACTCCAATGAGGCCTGCAAGGACTTATGCCCTGATACATGATAGATCACTGCTCCTTCTTTCAGGCCCCATTTTCAAAGGTCCTGCTACATATCTTTCCCCCACAGGGGTCAGTGGCCTATAAGCCTCTCCTGGGCTGCCCACTGAGGCAGCCATAGGGTTATGCTTCTGTACACCGCCCAACTATTGGTGCACACACAAACACGGCCAGACTCTTTCATTAACACTATCCACATGGCTCTTAATTCAGCCCATTGACTGGAGCATCCAGCTCCTGTATCGTACCAAAATGTATCTGTAGCCAGTTGCAGGGCCACCGCTGCCCATGTCAGCAGTTGGCCTCAGCAAGAACCATCAGTATACCAAGTGTCTGCTAGAGGGTGAGGCCTTCCCTCCTCAAAGGTACTGGGGCTTTCCTCAGCTTTCCCAGAAGGCTCATCCCGTTCTGCCCTAAATTGTATAGGTTCTAGCAAGTAGTACATCTCCTGAGTTAAGGGACTGGTAGAAAATCGGCCCTCTGTTCCAAGTAAGCTCCCCATTTTGTCAAAGTGGAAGTCTGGTCTACCCCCTTGCATGGTCGGGTAGCTCACAATCATAGCCAGCCCTCTACTGGGTACGTGGTATGCATTGTTACAGGACAAGAACCAGTGATACTTTCAACGGCCAAGAGGGCTGCATATACCACCTCGAACTGCTTCTCAGTGAGGGAGTATGACTTTCAATTCCCTTCCACAATTAGGACCAAAGCCCAGTAGGACTCTTCTGAGCCTCTTGTTTCTGCCAAAGACCCAAGTCAAACACCGAGTCGGCCACTTGTACAGTCGTAAGGAATGGTTAAGCCAAATCCACGACTCGCAGCATCTGTGCCTGAGCCACCACAAGTTTTGTGGCCAGAAATGCTTGCTCTACCTCAGGAAACCAGTCCCAGGCCTCCTTTTTCCAGACTATGTGGTGGAGGGGTTTCATCAGCATGATTAAATGGGATATAAAGGTTCACCAGAACCCTAGTAGTCCAAAATATGCCTGCAACTGTTTCACTGTTTCTGGTGTGGGATAAAAATGTATCTTATCTATAATTGCCTCTGGCATGACCTTCGTCTTATCCGACCAAACAACACCCAAGAACTTGACAGAGTATCCAGGCCCTTGGATTTTGTTTTTGTTGACGGCCCACCCCCAGCCCACCAGGGCTTCCTGAAGGCTGCATGCTCCAGCCTCTAGCTCTTCAAGGGAATCAGAGGTCAACATTGCATCGTCAGTATAATGGAACAAGTGTGCATGTGGAGGTTTGTTCCAGGATGCTAAGTCCTGGGCTACCAAACCATGATAAAATGTTGGACTATGTAAATAGCCTTGGGGTATCACTTGGACCATCCATTGCCTTCCTTCCAAGGTAAAGGCAAACTGTTCCTGGCTCAGAGTCAATATCTATGAAGAAAAAGGCATTAGCCAAGTCCACAACATAATGAAACCACCCCAATTCCTGTGACAAGCTTCCCATCAGTTCAGTAATATTCGCTACTGCTTCATGTAAAGGCAGGGTAACCTTGTTCAGTTCCCTGTAGTCCACAGTCCTTGGAGTTGCTGAAGGAGTGCTCATCCATGTCGCTGTCCTCAGCCATGCCGCCATCCTCTGCCGCACTGCCCACCCTTTCAGACCAGGCTTCCACTGCCATGTCCCGGGCCTGCTACCCTGGGGCCTCATTGGAGGCTGGGGCAGGGGGGCTCCTTGGGCGGTCGCAGGGACGGTTCAGAGATCGCGCCAGCCACCTCCTCCCCATCGGCCTTGGGCTCAGTGAGCGCTTCAGGCCCTGGCCCGGCCTCCGCCTCCTGGACCTCAGTGTCTGCCGCCTCCTGAGCTCTGAGGTCGCTGGTCCTTGGCGGCTTCTCCCCTGGTGGTGAGTGGGCGGCCACCTGCTGCTATCTCAGCTCCGCAGCCACCTGGGGCACCACTATGTTCTCAGCATCCTGAATGGACCCACCGCTTCTATGGAACCAAGGGCCGGGCTGTCTTACAGGCCTGGCAGGACTGCTGGCGGAGAAGTCATAGCTGACTTGGCTGGACCCTGGAGAAAGTGCTCAGCCACTGCCAGGCACTGCTCCAAGTTCTCTTCCTTCCATTGTAGCTGCTGCACTTAGTTTGTGAGATTTCCAAAGCCTTCCATACCTCTTCAGGCCGGGGATGTATAGCATCCCAATCTTCCGGTGGTGTTCAGGCCATCAGGTACGCTGCCAATAGGTACTAGAGGGATGCTGGGGGCCACATCCCATCCACCTGGGGCTGCTCCTTGCTAGGGGTGACTGGGGTACTCACCTCATCCTACTGGCTACACCAAAAGTCATCCACTGGGGGTTGCAGGGGAGGTTTCAGTGGTGAGATATCAGGGTAAAGAAAGCTCATAGAGCCAACATCAGGAGGAATCAGCAGCGACAGCCTTATTTAATACTTCCAACAGCTTTTATAGAATCATGCAACAGGATGATCTACACAGGGAGGTTCATGGCACATGTGTCCCAGATTTTTGTTGTGTCATGATTATGTAAGAAAACATGGTCTGTGCCTGGGCAGCCAGTTCCCGAGTCATGTCCTGAATCACCTCTGAACCACCGCCTCTATCAACAATAGGCCAAGTTCCCAGACCCCAACAGTAATACAACTGTTGTTTCCAAGTGCATAATCAGAAGGGTAATTTATTAAGATCCATGACATATCGGGTGCCAAAGCCTGAGCAGTTATAGATGAACCAACCAGAGAAGAACTTATTAACTTCCATGAAAAGCAAACCACTTAGTTCTTTCCCTTAAGGCTGAATCAGCCTAAGAACTGTCAGCCCAATCCTGTCTGAGATAGTGATTTCCTTTTTACTGAGGCAGCTAGCTGTTCATTTTCTCAAAGGAATGGAGATATTTAACAAGATCAGGAAGTAGAGAAACGTCAAAAATAATGCATTGTGTAGAGAAAGACACCTGGAGGCCCTTTTAACAAGCAGTTTCTAGCTCTGGGGAAATATCTAACAGATGGATTTTTACCCCTCAAAGGGCCTGGTAGAAACAGATCCAGCTGGGACCCGGCTTGTACCTCAGGACCATGGAGGTAGAGGTTTGTCTACCTGGCTTTCACTCTGCCATACATGCAGATAAATGTTAAATGGCGAATGCTGACCCAATTACAAAGAGAGTAACTACAATCAAGTAATGAAGGTACAATGTGTCATTTCATAGTACTATTTGAATATTTTAGTGCTTAGTTAATTAACTAGCATTTGGTTTAATTTTATTTTGATGTGACTTCCCTGCATGGCTGGTGATTTTAAAGTGATGTCAAACTAATTTCATGCCTGAGTTTCTTCATTTCATATATTTTACTATGAAGAAGAAAAGGAAAATAGTACAAAAGTCTAGATTTTGAAAGAAACATTTGTTAACAGATGAAAATTTAAATTCATGTAAATCTAAGCTCCCCTTTCACCTCATCCAGATACCACAGGATTGTCTTTCTATGAAGAACAATGTGTTCTTCTCATTATTAATTAAAATTTAAATTGATTAATATTTATTTATTTTTAATTTTTTATATTTTTTCAGTTATACTTCACATTAAATATTTTTTTTTAGTTTCAGATTTACAGCACAGTGGTTAGACAACCATATACTTTGCAAAGTATAAATTTAAATTGATTTTTTAAATAGTTACTTAAAATGCATATTTTTATTATAATTTACCATTTTCACAGTGCTTTCATATACATGTCCTCATTTATTCTCCAACATATTATGAGGTAGATAGTTTTATTATCCCCCCCCCCCCCCATTTTACAGATGAGGAAGCTATGGCACAGAATAGTTAAGCAATAGTATGTGGCAGAGGCAGGACTTGAACGAGTTCACTGCTCTTTCTCCCCTATTACTACATATATCTTAAATATATACTAAGCATTTAAAAAGAAGATTCCATAGATTCTACCCATAAAAACATAGATAAATAAATAAATAAGGTCTTCAGACTAAAAGAGAAGCATAGTTTGTTGTCTTTAAAAGTTTCAGTGTCTGAGAGTTGGCTTCTGCTGTTGTCATCTTCTCATCCTTCATGAATGTACTGTTGTGTTTACTTTTATCTTCACAAATAGAGTCAAAGAGCATGTACATCTGGTGGCCTATGAGAATTTTCTTGCCAAACAAGGAAACATTATTTTAAAAATATCTTAGATTCAGGGAGAAATTCAAATAAATTAATATATATGAAGTGTCAACTCAGGCCTCTCTTTAAGGGAACATTTTAAATCACTGTCTTCCCCACCCTCATACCTACCTCCAAGAGTTTGTGCCCTACTTTCTATACAAGAAAACAGGTTTCCTACACTCCAGTAAAATGTTAAGTAAATTTATGAAGAAAATATAGGTTAATAAATCTGTCAGATGACACATTCATAGCATACTACTTATAAAATCCAAATACTACATTTTCAAATAAAGTCCTTTGCATACTGTCAATACATGCTGTTGTTCAGTTATAAAATAAAAGTTAGGACATTACACTTGCCATCAGTACTGTCATTTGTACTAATTCCTAAGGCCAAAGAATATGTATTACATTCTGTAGGTCTGTTTGCTAATTAGATTTGTCCATATATGGAAAAAAATATATAGTTTCCTGGGAGAATGATGTGTTACCACTTTGAAATGGGATGATTAGTCATGCAAATGTCAATTTATCATTGACTTTTGATAAGCAGAAAAAAATAGTACAATTACTTCATTATATGCAGCTTGTGAGCACAAGAATACCCTGCTTTGAATACTTTGAAGGCAGAAAAAAGGCAACTTCTTTTTATAATTATGTTTTTAAAACTAATTTAGAGGCGTAGGGATGGCAATGCCCTTCTCTTACCCTCATAAGGGAACATAAAATATATTTGTGTTTCAGTAGTATCTGGTGTCTTAATATTAAAAATGAATTAACAATTCCACTACTAGCTATATTTTGCAAGAGAACTAAAAACATATGTACACACAAAAACTTGTACATGAATGTTCATAGCAACATTGTTCATGATAGCCAAAATGTGGAAACATCCAAATGTCCATCAACTGATGAATGGATAAACAAAACATGATATACCCACACAATGAAATATTATTCATAAAAAGAATGAAGTTCTGATACAAGCTGCAACATAGGTGACCTTTGAAAATATTATGCTAAATAAAAGAAGGCACAAAAGTCCACATTAATATGAAATGTCAAGAATAGTCACAGAGACACAACATAGATTAGTAGTTGCTAGGGGCTGGTTGGGAGCAGGGAGGAGTGATTGTTAACAAATCTGAATATTTTTGGTGGGAGTGGTGAAAATATTTTACAATCAAATGTAATGGTTGCACAACTCTGTGAATACCAAAAGACTATTAAAGTATAGTTTAAATGGCTGACTTGAATAGTATGTGAATTATATCTCAATAAAGCTGTTCTATTAAAAAAATATAAGTGAATTAGAAACCAGGAACGGTAGCTCCTGAAATACAAAATACTAATATAAGATTTATATTAGCTACATGAGAGATTTTGGAAAACTTTAGGCTTCTCAGGGGGAAAAAAGGAATAGGTGGAGTTAAAAATCTTTTCCCACCTTCTTATAGATCAGGGCTGTAGAATACATCCTCATACTTTCTAAGACTTTAAAGCAAGAACAGGAAGGAAAGAACCTGTGAGGTCCTAGAGTGCAAATTATGTGGAATAATATCAATATGAGAGGTAAAAGAGCCCCCTTGGATTAGCCTACATTAAAGGAAGAGCGGGATCTATCTAGTTTGTAGGAACTAGATACAAGATTAATATTACAAATAGCCCAGAATGAATTTCTTAGTAGTTAGAGACATTACAACCTTCGTAGCAAAGGAGATGACTGTAACATCAATGTAGGCTGGATCACAGTGGTAGACCTGGGTCCTCAAAGTAAATGACCAGACTTCCACGGGGACCAAGATGAGGACTTTCTGTCCCTCTCAAAGACTGAGAGCAGGTGAAAAGGAAATGGCCATACTGGGACTACCTGATGAATCTGCTTAGTATTACTTTGAAATCTGAGTCTGCAGAACAATCTCAACAGCTGGGTGATTTTGAATCTAATAAAGGTAGACCCTAACTAATGGTATTCTTCTTTGTAAATAATCTCCACTTTGACAGGTTACTCATCAACCTGTCTTGTTTTGTATACTGAACTACTGCTGGAGAAATATAGGGGTTTTGGGAAGCAAAGGGTACAAGAGAAGGCTGAAATAGGAAAATGCATGGCCCTGGATTTGAGTTCAAGTGGTCTGAGTAGTTTATCTCATTTGACAGGTATAAAATTTATAATAATGCAGTTCATCAGTGAAATACTTTAGGGTTCAGAAAGCAACTTTGTATGTACTATCTCAATATAGTATCCAAAACAGTGACCACTATTTAAAAGACTTAATAGGTCTTTCTGGTTTCAGGAGGTTGCTTTGGTATTTGAACAGAAATTAGGTTTCACTTGACCAGGGATTTGCTGCTTTTTATAATCCAAAATAAGAACTGGGATCAAGAAACTTTTACTGAACACCACTTCTTAGCCAGGCCTTTTTATCAGGTGTTAGAGACACAGAGTAGAATAAAACATGATTCTTGCCTTTAAGCTCACAGCCTTACTCCATGGTAAGTGCTATGGTGAGGGAAGTGTAGTTGAGAGCAAGGGAAAATTTCTGCCTACCTTGGACTCATTGAGAGGGTATGTAGATGTAGCTAGTGAAGGAACCCCTGAACAAAGTCTTGAGAAATATATATGTAAATTATTCATTCCATTATTTAATCAATACAGATTTAGCAGCTACTATGTACCAGTCTCTGTGGTAGGTACTGGTGATGGGTAGTTGGCCAAAATATTAGAAAAATAATGTTTTGGTACAGAGAATACTATCAACAAGGACAGGGAGGCATCAAACCACATGGGGCATTTGGGGCAAGTGGAAACAATTCTACATGATGAGAAAGCAAAGTGAGAACATGGTGCATAATAGTCAGAGAGAGGAAATTGGCCTAAGACCAAGTCCTGAAGGATCTTAACTAGGCTAAGGAGCCAAAATTTTTTATTCTGTAAAAAATAGGGAGCTTACTGAAGTTTTAAGCAGGATATGTGAGTTTTAAAAACAGCAGATAATGAATTTGAGGGAACGGCACTGGGGAAACTACTGAATAAAGAACTTTCTTAAAGACAGTGACATGAGGAAATAGACTAGACATTTCTTGAGAGGACACTATACACAGTCCCTTTCCTTCCTCCTTGGCACCTAAATTTATGTACTTTATGTCTACCTCTTTAGAGGTTGATTGAAAGTAAGGCTAACCTCTAGCAACCTAATTAGCATAGAGAAGTTAATGGCTGACATTGGCTTAATGTGAAACCCTCCTAAGTTCATCATAAGAGTTTGAACTGTTGCCTGGCCAGTGTGGTTCAGTGGTTGAGCATTGACCCATGGACCAATAGGTTGCTGGTTAAATTCTTGGTTATGGCACATGCCCAGGCTGTAGGCCAAATTCCCAGTGGGGGGCATGCAGGAGGCAGGCAGTTGATGCTCTCTCTCTGAGGTTTTTTTATTTAATTAATTAATTTATTTTTGTTACAAATATTTCTCCTTTTTAATCCACTGATCCCCCCCTCCTCCACCCTCCCCATCCTGTCCCAGCTTTGTTGTCCATGTCCATTATTCATGCATACATGCATGTAAGTAATGTGGTTTCTCTCTCCCCCAACCCCCTCTTCTAGGGATTTTCAGTCTGCACCCGACTTCCACATCTCTGGGACTACCCCATGCCTCAGACTGTTATGTTCATTATATTCCACAAATAAGTGAGATCATGTGATATTTCTCTTTCTCAGCTTGGCTCATTTCACTTAGAATAATACTCTGCAGGTCCCTCCCTGTCATCTCAAAGGATAAAAGATCTTCCTTTCTTACAGATGCATAGTACTCCATTTGTGTATATGTACCACAGCTTTTTTATTCATTTGTCTACTGATGGACATTGGGGCTGTTTCCAGATCATAGCTATTGTGAATAGTGCTGCTATGAACATGGGGGTAAATATATTCTTTCTGATTGGTGTTTCAGGCTTCTTAGGGTATATTCCTACAAGTGGGACCACTGGGTCAAATGGAAGTTCAATTTTTAATTTTTTGAGGTAACACCATATTGTTTTCCATAGTGGCTGCACCAGTCTGCATTCCCAGCAGCAGCGTACTAGAGTCCCCTTTTCTCCACGTCTTCACCAACACTTGTTTGATGATTTATTGATGGCAGCCATTCAGACTGGTGTGAGGTGATACTTAATTGTTGTTTTAATTTGCATCACTCTGATGATTAGTGATGTTGAGCATTTCTTCATATGTCTCTTAGCCATTTGTATATCCTGTTTGGAGAGGTGACTGTTTAGTTGCTCTGCCCATTTTTTAACTGGGTTCTCTGTTTTTCTTTAGTTCAGCTGTATGAGCACTATCTATATATTGTATACTGACCCCTTATCTGATTTATCATTCACAATTATGCTCTCCCATAGAGTGGGTTGCCTTTCTCTTTTGGTGGTTGTTTCTTTTGCTGTGCAGAAGCTCTTGAGTTTGATGTAGCCCCATGTGTTCATTTTGTCCTTTCTTTCTGTTGCTTTAGCTGATGCATTAGTAAAATTTTGCTGCGTATGATGTCTGAAATTTTGTTGCCTACATTTTCTTCTAAAATTTTTATGGATTCACAAGTCATATTTAAGTATTTTATCTGTTTTGAGTTTACTCTTGTGTATGGTGTAAGTTGATGCTCTGGTTTCATTTTTTTGCACGTAGCTGTCCAGTTTTTCCAATAGCATTTATTAAAGAGGCTGTCTTTACTCCACTGTATGCTCTTGCCCCCTTTGTCAAATATTAATTGAGCATATTGTCTGGGTCCATTTCTGGGTTCTCTATTCTGTTCCATTGATCTATCTGCCTGTTCTTATGCAAGTACCAGGCTGTTTTGATTACAGTGGCTTTGTAGTATAACCTGAAATCTGATAATATGATCCCTCCAAGTTTGCTCTTTTTTTTCGAGATTGCTGTGGCTATTCGAGGTCTTTTTTTGTCTAGTTCTGTGAAGTATATAGTTGGTATTTTGATGGGGATTGCACTGAATCTATAGATTGCTTTGGGTAGTATGGACATTTTAATGACGTTAATTCTTCCAATCCATAATCAAGGTATGTGCTTGCACGTTTTTATATCTTCCTGTATTTCTTTTTTCAATGACCTTCAGTTTTCTGTGAATAAGTCCTTTACTTCTTTGGTTAAGTTTATGCCTAGGTATCTCAATTTTTTTTTTTTTTTTACTTTCTCTTTCTGTGAGTTCAAGAAATTTTTTTTTTTTTTTAGTTTCTCTTTCTATGAGTTCATCATTGGTGTATAAGAATACCGTCGAGCCCTGGCCACTTTGGCTCAGCAGTTAGAGCATCAGCATGAGATCCAGAGAGACCCAGGTTTGGATCCTGCTAAGGGCATGTACTTTGGTTGCAGTTAGTCCCTGGCCCTGGTTGGGTCATGTGGGTGGCAGCCACTCCATGTGTCCCTTTTACGTGGATGTTTCTCTCTCTCTCTCTCTCTCTCTCTCTCTATCTCTCTTCCTCTCTCTTTCTCTCACTCTGTCTGAATTTAAAGAAATGAAAAAAATGTCCTCGGGTGAGAATAAAAAAAAAAATGTCGTCGATTCCTTGATGTTAATTTTATATCCTGGTACTTTCGCAAATTCATCTATTAAGTCTAGTACATTTTTGATGGGGTCTTTGGGGTTTTCTATGTATAGTATCATGTCATCTGTGAATAATGACAGTTTCACTTCCTCCTTTCCAATTTGAATCCCTTTCATTTTTTCTTCCTGTCTGATTGCTGTGGCTAAGACTTCCAGTACTATGTTAAATAAGAGTGGCGAAAGTGGGCAACCTTGTCTTCTTCCTGTTCTTAAGGGAAATGCTTTTTGTTTTTGCCCATTGAGTATGATGTTGGCTGTAGGTCTTTCATATATGGCCTTTACAATGTTGAGATATGATCTCTCTACTCCCAGATTGCTGAGCATTTTTATCAGAAATGGGTGCTGGATTTTGTCAAATGCTTTTTAAGCTTCTATTGATATGATCATGTGGTCTGTATTCTTCATATTATTCATGTGTTTTATCACATTTATTGATTTGTGAATATTGTACCAGCCTTGAATCCCTGGGAGGAATCCCACTTGGTCATGGTGAATAATTTTTTTTTTTTTTTTTTTGATGTATTGCTGGATTTGATCTGCTAGGATTTTGTTCAGGATTTTGGCATCTATGTTCATCATTGATATTGGCCTGTAGTTTTTTTGTTTATTTGTTTGTTTTTTCTTTTTAGTGTATTTTTCTGGTTTGGAATTAGAATTATGCTGGCCATATAAAACAAGTTTGGAAGGCTTCCTTCTTGAATTTTTTGAAATAGTTTGAGGAGAATGGGTATTAGTTCTTCTTTGAATGTTCGGCAAAATTCCCCCATGAAGCCTCTGGGCCTGGGCTTTGTTTGGTGGGAGAGTCTTGATGACAACTTCATTTTTCTTTCTATTTATTGGTCTGTTCAAGTATTCTCTCTTTCCAATTCAGTTTTGGGAGACTGTGTGTTTCTAGAAATATGTCCAGTTTGCTTAGATTGCCAAATTTGTTGCTGTATAATTGTTCATAATATTTGTTAACAATCCTTTTGTATTTCTGCAATGTCAGTTATTATTTCTCCTCTTTCATTTCTTATTTTGTGTATTTGGGTTCTCTCTCTTTGTTTCTTGGTGAGTCTAGCTAAGAGTCCATCAATCTTGTTTATCTTTTCAAACAACTAGCTCTTTGTTTCACTGATTCTTTGAATTGTTTTTTTGGTCTCCATGTCATTTATTTCTGCTCTGATATTTACTATTTCCTTCCTTCTATTTGCTCTGGGGTTTTCTTCCTGTTTCCTTTCTAGTTCTTTAAGTTGTGAGGTTAGATATTCTCTTAGAAATTTTCCTTGTTTCTTGAGGTAGGCCTGTAGTGCTATGAACTTTCCTCTCAGAACTGTTTTCACTGCATCCCATAGATTTTGTGTTGTTGTGTCGTCATTTTCATTGGTTTCCATGAAGTTTTTAATTTCCTCCTTGATCTCCATGGTAACCCATTCATTATTCAATAACATGCTATTTAGCCTCCAAGTATTCAAATGTCTTTGCATGTTCTTGTTGCATTTGATTTCTAGTTTCATGCCATTGTTATCTGAGAAGATGCTTGATATGATTTCTCTCATCTTGAACTTGTAGAAACTTAGTTTGTGTCCTAACATGTGGTCTGTCTTTGAGAATGTACCATGTGCACTGTAGAAGAATATGAATTCTGCAGTTTTGGGGTGTAACTCTGTGTAGATATCTATGAAATCCATTTGATCTGGCACTTCATTTAGAGTCTGTGTTTTCTTGTTAATTTTTTTTCTAGATAATCTATCTAGTGATGTCAGCGGAGCGTTGAAGTCCCCTGCTATGATTGTATTGCTGTTGATTTTTCCTTTGAAGTCCTCCAGAAGATTTAAATATATGTTGGTGCTCCTATATTGATTGCATATATGTTTACGAAGGTTATATCTTCCTGTTTGATAGATCCTTTCAATATTATCTAGTGGCCTTCTTGTCTCTAGTTATGGCCTTCATTTTCAAATCTACTTTATCCGATATGAGTATTGCTACCCCAGCTTTTTTTTTTTTTTCTTTCCATTTGCTTGAAGATTTATTTCCATCCCTTCACTTTCAACCTATGTGAGTTTTTTGTTGTGAGGTGGGTCTCTTGTAAACCACATATATGTGATTCATGCTTTCTTATCCAGTCATCTACCCTGTGTCTTTTTATTGGAGCATTCAAACCATAGAAATATGAGATGATAATTCATAAGTACTTATTTGTTGCCATTTTTGTTTAGTGTGGTTCTATTTTTCTTCCTATTTGTTCTACTAATTAGAGCTGTCTTTTTAGCATATTTTGCAGTGCTGGTTTGGTGTTAATATATTCCCTTAGCCTTTTTTTTTTTTTGCCTGGGAAGCTATTTGACTTTCTATTTTCAATGATAACCTTGCTGGATAGAGTAGTCTTGGATTCAGATCTTTGTTTTTCATGATCTTGATTACTTCATGCCACTCCCTTCTGGCCTGTACTGTTTCAGCTGAGAGCCTTATGGGGTTTCCTTTGTAGGCAACCTGTTGCTTATCTCTTGCTTCCTTTAGGATTCTCTCTTTGTCTTAAATTTTTGGCATTTTAATTACTATGTGTCTTGGTGTGGTCCTGTTTGGGTTCTTACTTGGGGCTCTCTGTGCTTCTTGAACTTGAATGCCTTCTTCCTTCACCAAGTTAGGAAAGTTTTCTGTCATTATGTCTTTAAATATATTCTCTAACCCTTGATCATTTTCTTTCTCTTCGGGGACTCCTATGATGAGAATGTTATTATGTTTCCAGTTCTCTCACAGTTATCTTAAACTATCTTCCTGTTTTTAAATCATTTTTTCCTTTTGGTTTTCTGATTGGTTGACTTTTTGCACCCTGTCTTCTAATTCACTGATCCAGTCTTCAGCTTCCTCTGTTGTGCTGGTTAGTCCTTCCAATGTGTTCTTAATTTCTGCCATGTAATTCTTCATTTTCACTTGGTTGGTTTTCAATATTTCTATATCTTTACTCATGGTGCTGATGTCCTTACTCATGCTGTTGAGCTTCCTCAAGATCATAGCTGTGAACTCTACCTCTGATAATTTACTTAGCTGCATTTTATCTATCTCATCTTCTATAGAATTCTCTTGTTTTTTTTTTTTTTTTTTTTTTTTTTCATTTGGGATTTGTTTCTTTCACCATTTTGCCTATCTTAGTGGGTTTTGGAGCCTGCCAAATTTTCCCTCTGGGTGTTGCTGTTCTGCTGTTTGTGGCTCCCTCTACTGGGTTTGGATGGGCCTGGGCGGTCCCACGTTAAACACCACTGTCAAGTCGTCCTTTCCTGGTCATATCTGCAAGCCCAGGAAAGTTTCAGTTATTCTCTGCCTTTTTGCTGGTGGCTAGTAGTCTGTTACTCAGTGCCTTGGAATATAGCCCTGGTGTTCTGCATAAGAGGATTTACAGAGTGTGGGATAGAGGATGGTTGTTACTGAGCCTCAATTTGCATTTCTTTGCCTCACCTGAGAAAGGCTCAATCTCTGAGGGGGTGCTGCTGCTTTTCCCCACAGCTCTAGGAAGGAGCACACTGCCCACAGTTCTTTGTGGCTGCTACTCAGCAAAAACTCTGAGTGCCCTCCCCATCCTGGGTGTCCCCACAGAGTTGTAGCCCAATCTGCCCCCCCTCTGCCATAGCCCCTAGGTGAGTAGCTGTGACTATTTTAGCGCTCTGTCTCAGCTCTCTTAGCTTTGGAGCGGGCTTGGTCTTTATTTCCCCAGGGCGCTTCTCATAGCTAAGACTGCTGCTGTTGATGGGCTCCCAGCCTGCCACCCTCTCATGCCTTTGTAGATCCAACCAGTGTCCCTGGTTATATGGTACTGTCCTACTGCTTTTCTTTTGCTTTTTCCAGGAATTGTCTTTAGTTTAGTGGTAATTCTCGTTTGGTCCTGGGAGTTCCTCTGTGTAGCTTCTATTCACTCCGCCTCCATTTTCACATCCTCTAGGCCTATGTTGTTCACAGCTGGGTCCTTTGGGGTCCTGGCTCTATGCCTATGTTATGGGCTTCTGGGTCACACAGGCCACTCTGATTCCCCTGCACCCGGCAGGTCCCGCAGGCAGGCAGCTGGATAGCACCAGTCCCTTTTGGGATCTGGCTTCCCACTGCTCTTGTGAGCTGCTGGACAGCACAGGCCCCTGTGGAGCCCCAGGACCTGCAGCTGGCGTCTGGGGAGTGCTGCTGCCCTGTGGGGCTCAACTACTGCTCAGCTTTTGCTGTAGTTTTTGGGGTGGGTCTCAGCTGCTGGTCTGTGCTTTTGTTGCCTGGGGATGGATGTCTGCTCCCCAGACTCTGTTGCTGGGGGTATATCTGGACTCTGATGGTGCTGCTACTGTGGGGGATGGTGCTGGGCTCCCAGCTGTCCACAGCTTCCGTGACCAGGACATTGGGAGCTCCACTACTGTGCACTGGTCTGTGTTGACACCGGGTGTCCACTGGTCTCATGGTACCAGGTGAGCTGGTGGGTTCAGGTTGCTGGGCCCTAGTTGCTCCAACTTCCTCCTCCCAGGGAAGACCCAGGATCTTCCAAAATGGGGGACCTCCCGGCAGCGCATGGAGAAGTGCTGTGAAGAACAGCTTACAGCGGCAGCTGGCCGCTCCCATCTGCAGCACACGCACCTTCTGCTCAGCGTCTCTGGACCGCACAAGTTTGATTTTCTACCTTCAATTCCACTCACACTCTCTCACACACCAGCTCACTCTCTCACACACTCAACTTCCCTCCAGTCCTGCCCGCCACCATCTTTAGTCCTCTCATTGAAGTTTCTAGTTCTCTCTTTATCTCCCTTCCTCTCTTTCCAAAATAAATAAGGAAAAAACAATTAAAGAAGAAGTTTGAACTGTCTGTGATTCAAAAGAGTGAAAAGAAAGAAGCAATATCTTAGCCCAGAAACTCCTACTATTGGTGATAAGTCTGCTCATTTACCTATTATAGGTAGATGGAAGGAAGAACACAGAAAAGTAAAAAATAACCTAAAGAAATAGTGTTGCTTAATCCCTTCACCTTTGTTACCCAGCCCCCCAAACCCCTCCCATCTAACAGCTGTCAGTGTGTTCTTTGTGTCTATGAGTTGGTTTCTATTTTGCTTGTTAGCTTGTTGTGTTCATTAGATTCTCCATATAAGTTATATCATATTGTATTTGTCTCTTTCTGACTGGCTTATTTCACTTAGTGTGACACCCTGCAGGTCCATTTATGCTGTCCCAAAGGATAAGATATCCTTCTTTTTTATGGCCAAGTAGTATCCCATTATTTAAATGTTCCACAGCTTTTATTAACCAATTTTACCCCAATAAATTTAATAAAAATTAAAAATAAATTTAATAAGAAATATTGTTAATGGTGAGGCAACAGTGTTAGTAAGTGGTTGTTTCCACTGAGGGGAGAAGGAAAATAAGCTGTAGGCACAGGAAAACTTGGCAGGAGCTAATAGTAGAAGCAGAGAAACAGAGGAAAGACAATACACTCACACATCCTTCATATTCATCTGTCCAAAGCAGAATCTGGCTGTAATCTTTTAACTATAGGATGTATACCAAGAGAACAAAGTAGTTAATATTTTTTAATAAAATGATCTGTATGTGATAAAACAGACAAATGCCACATACTGGAAATATTTTCTGAAAGTCACAAATTTAAATAATCCTTGCTGAAGCTGCAGAGGGACTGTTTCTCCTCCCCACTGCCCCTTCCCACCCTCCCTTTAACATCTGCCTAATGATGGGAAAAAATACAGCATGCAGGGAAAAGCCTCTGGAACAAGGAATGGAAGATGAAATGAACCCAGGTGAATGAAGTGGAGGTTTCTAGAAAAATGAACGGGGCAAAACATTATTCCTATTTAAGTGATGAGGGAAAAATGAGACACCTGGGAAATTTTTAAAACATGCAATAAGATCAAATAGTAGGTAAGAATATGGCTACTTTATTTCAGTCTCCTTCAAAGGTGTATTTTTTGTCTTAGTGAGAGTGTTGTCTGCATATAGGACTGTTGAAATACAGATGAAAACTAATGAGAAAATATGAATGTCAAAATCTTTCAATGATCAGCTAAACTCTTTTATTCTTTTCAAGGTTGGGGGCAAAGAATACATCTGAGAGAAAAAAAAGCAACTTTAGCGATAAGAGAATTTGTACTTCCTCTTTTGAATTCAGTGATGAAAACAGTTCATTTCTCTTATTTTGTATGATGTGCTGGGTTGTAAAACAAAAAACTGGTATTTGAGCTTGCATTTGACAGTGTAAGAAATGCAATTATAATTGTTTACATATTCAAGGCATTATTATTACTTTGTGGCACATATTTCCAACAAGATAGAATTGAAAAGAAGCCCTCCTCCCAAGCAGGGTACACATGCTTTTGTAGAATTGACATAATCTGAAACCATGCTGTGTCAAATTGTCAATTTCAGGAATTCTCCAAAACTACCACATATCTTGTTCTAATCTCTTTTAAGACTTATTTGATGCCACATAATTGAAAATAACCATTGGTCATGATGTGTTCATTTTATGCAAGGAAAATAATAGGGTACTGATGTTCTACTTTGAGCCAACTACTTTTGGAGGAAAACTGTACTAAATTTTTAGTCTCTATGACAGCTCACCTTAAGCTATGTAACCTTATATAATGTCATTTTGAAGTCCTATTTAAAATAAAATACCCTGCAAATGGCACCCAAAATGATGAGATCTGAGGCTTCCTTTCTCTGAGACATAGTAGCCTGCCTTGGGTTCTATATCTAATAAAAATTGTAACCTAATTTATCTTGAGTTACAAATTTAAAAATTGGAAAAGTCTCTCTCTTTCACCTATAATACCACCATTTATTTCTACTTGGCATCCCTTACATGACCTATAAAGATAAACTTCTTTCAAAGGCTTGCAAAACTCAAAGCTTTCTAAAGTATGTTCACCTCTGAGTTTCAAAAACCCAGTCTTGTCTGTCTAGGATGTTTCAATAGAATTACATATAATCTGTAGCTTAAAATCTAAATGAATGATATAGCTTAGATTGAACCCTGGAAGACAAAGTAAAAAGTTAATGACATATAAATTAGTAACAGCTAAAACTTTTCTTAAAGTAAATATTGATTTAAAAAATTTACTAATGAAAAAGAGTGATACTAATTTTGGCTTGGCCTGAGACACGGCATGAATTCATTGATAAGAATAAATGAGGATGTGGATCCCATGTAAGGGGCTTTGCACTGTGGCTTGTTCACTCCCTCTAACCTCTTTAAGGGGTAATTAGGTCGAAGGATTTTATAGTTACTCTTTGGACTCCAAAATTTCTGATGCCCAAAAACATGTACTTTTTCTCCTCCACACACCCACATCCACTTCTCACACCCTTAATAGTAATTATTCTACAATTGACTGTTTATAAATGCTTTGCTCCATGAACATAATTTCTCATTGCAACCCTGCATTAGTATTTGCTGTCAAGCATCTGAAATGGCTCTTTTAATCCTTCAAGGCTTCCATCTAAGCTTAAAACCTTTTCCATAAAGCCTTCTTAGGTTGTTAGCATTTACATGTTTATTTGCACTTGGGGATAGGCTAGTACTTCATGAGTATTGTAACAATTGGATTTGCATTTGGCTTTGAGTATAACAGAAAACCCAACCTCAGTGGCTGAAACAAATGGGCATGATTATTCTCTCTTGCATAATAATGGGGCTAGAGATAAGCAGTCCAGGGCTGGTATAGCTCCTTCGCAGTGTAATCAATATTCCAGGTTCATTATATACTTATACTTCATTCTTGGCATTTGATTTGCATCCTTGTGCTTGTCACTTCATGGTCCCAAGATGTCTGCTCTATGTCCAAGCTAATAATGACTGCATTCTGAAGGAAAGGACAGCAGCAAAAGGTAGTGCCCAATCTCAACATATGGGCTCCTTGGCAGAAGTTAATCACACAATCACCATAGTTGCAAGTCAATATGAGAAGGCAGGTTGCTGCATACACCAAAATTGGAGTTCTGGTAGAAAAGTAAAAAGGATATTGACTATTGGTGTTTCAGTAGCATTTGCTGCTACAGTGTTCTTCAGTGATGTTAAGTCTGGCCACATTCTATATCCTAATTAAACTATAAACTTTCTAAGGTCGAAGGTCATTAATTAATTTAATTTCTTTTATATCTCCCTCCTCTTCTTAGCATACCTGAACCATTTTATGCCTGATGGTAATATAACGAATCAAGTAAGCAGCTCTACCATCCTCTTGTACTGCTTAACTAGATGCCATCTGTCTGTGTGAATATGAGTTTAGTACATAAACAGAGGGAGCAAGCAACACACATCATATTTTAAAAGCTGGGATCACATTAGATGGTGGTTTGGCTCCTTTTTTTCTAAAAAATAAATTACAAGCACTTATTTGGCATTTGACAACCTCTCCACCTTCATCTCTCTCTACCAATCTTTCCAGCTTTATGTCCTATTGCTTCTTTTCATATTCCATCCCTTTTCTCAAAATGAACTACTCCTGTTCTGAATTCAATTTATATGTGACTTATTTTGTGTAATATGCTTAATTGAACAAAAAGGAAACACATAAGCAATGACCAAACACACACACACACACACACAACACTCTGACACTTGAACCAGCATAGATACAGGAAGGATAGCCTCACTGGCTTCTACCATATGAGCTACTAGCACAAAATAGCCAAGAATTTTGGGAGAGGGCAGAGGAGTGGAAAGGGGAAGAGGGAACCCAAGTGCTAATTTGAGGTTGACTTTCTATGGCCTACAAAGTCAAGAAATACTGTATACCAACCTATGTGTTCTAAGAGTATCCATACTTAGCTACTACTAAAAATTTATTTCTATAACAGAATACATCTTTTAAAAATGATGGTGCATAACAATAGGTTATATAGGTTAAAAAACCTGGCATGAAGTAGGTACTCAATAAATGGCAGCCACGTTGCCAGTTTTCCATTCCCAAAGAAATTGTTTCTTCCTTTGACTTTTTATAGCACCTTGCCTATATCTCTCTTTCATTGATTTTCATTTTCCTCTTTTTCTTGTAGCATCTTTTATTAGATTGGGAGTGCCTAATTTAACCTTACAAACTTCATATGCTTGATAATAATGTCTCAAAAATGGTAGATGCTCCACTGTTGAATGAAATAATGAAAAAGTAAACTAATTCATCCAAAATAACATTTGAACTATCTAAAAGAATTTTCTTGCTGGTCAGCGGAGGCAAACAGGAAGAGTATAAGGGAAGACTTAATCCTAGTGGCTATCATCTGCACAGATAGCCAGTCACCCTTTAATTCCAAAAGAACTTAATAGAAACAAATGCATTACCATTATTCTCACCCATAGGAGACTGCATTTTGAGGGAGGTACAGCCACTAGTTTCACATAGAAAATTAAAAGAAAACAATGTGAGCTAACATCTTTTCAGTATCAAAATATGTGTATCCCTTTAAGTATTATGTGTAATATGACTATACAGCTTTGCATTTTAATTGATTTTTAATTTATTTGTTCTTTTAATTTTTAAATTAAATTTATTGGTATAATAATGGTTAATAAGATTATATAAATTTCAAGTGTATGATTCTATGATACATCATCTGTATACTGCATTGTGTGCCCACCACCCAAAGTCAAATCTTCTTTTTTCATCATATACCTTACCCCCTTTATTCTTTACTAACCCCTATACTCCTTCCCTCTGGTAACCACCATACTGTAGTCTGTGTCTGTAAATTTTAGTTTGTTTCTTTGTCGATTTGTTGCTTTCAGTTTTATATCTCACATATGAGTGAATCATATGGTTCTTGACTTTTTCTATATTACTTTCTTCGCTTAGCATGATATTCTTAAGATCCATCCATGCCACAAATGGTAGCATTTCACCTTTTCCTACAGCTTTACATTTGATTACCATTTAAAAAAAATTAATTCTTTCAATTACAATATTATATCAGTTTCAGGTATACAACCCAGTGATTAAAGACATTTATATAACTTATGAAGTGATCACCCCCATAAATCTAGTAGCCATCTGGCACCATACATAGTTATTACAATAACATTGCCTGTATTCCCTAGGCTATATATTACATCCCCATGACTATTTTGTAGTGACCAATTTATGCTTCTTAATCCTTTCACCTTTGTCAACCAGCCCCTCAAACTTCCACCACTCTGGCAACTATCAAAATGCTCTCTGTTTCTATGAGTCTGTTTCTGTTTTGTTTATTTATTTGTTCTTTAGATTTTGCATATAAGTAAAGTCATATGGTGTTTGTCTTTATCTGTCTGACTTATTTCACTCAGCACAATACCCTCCAGCTCCATCCATGTTGTCACAAATGGCAAAAATTCATTCTTCTTTATGACAAACATATTCCACTGTATAGATGCACCACATCTTTATCTGCATATCTATTGATGGGCACTTAGGTTGCTTCCATATCTTGGCTATTGTAAATAATGCTTCAATTAATATACATATGCATATGTCTTTTCAAAAAAGTGTTTGGGGTTTCTTTAGATAAATACCCAGAAGTGGAATTGCTGGGTCGTTCTTTGTCTTGTTATAGCCTTTTCTTTAAAGTCTATTTTGTCTGGTATAAGTGTTGCAACCCAGCTTTTCTTTCCCTTCCATTTTCATAAAATATATTTTACATCCTTTCACTTTCAGTCTGTATGTGTCTTTCTATCTGAAGTGAGTCTCTTGTAGACAGCATATGTGTGGGTCTTGTTTTCTTATCCATTCAGCCAATTTTGTGTCTTTTTTTTTTTTTTTTGAAGGTTTAGGTATACAGTTTTTATTATGTTATAATTGGACTCTTATAGGAATTCTAATCATAAAAACTGATTTTTCCCAGCAGAATTTAGTGTTTTTAAATTTATCTTTATTGTTGAGCATATTACAGATGTCCACCATTTTCCCCTATTGACCCTCTCCACCCACTCCATCCTCACCAGGCCTTCACCACACTATTGTCTGTGCCCATGGATTATGCATACATACATATAAATTTTTGGTTAATATCTTCCCAACCCCTTCCCTCTGAGATTCATCGGTCTGTTCCATGCTTTCATATCTCTGGATCTATTTAATTCATCAGTTTATTTTGGTCATTAGATTCCACATATAAGTGAGATCATCTGGTACTTGTCTTTCTCTGACTGACTTATTTTGCTTAGCATAATGAAGCATTTAATGCATTTGCATTCAAAATAATTGTTGATAGATACATATTCATTGCCATTTTATTATTCATACCACTTCTTCCACTTCCCTTTCCACTTCCCTTTCTCCTTCCCCTTCTCCTTCCCCTTCCCCTTCCCCTTCTCCTTCTTCTCAGGAAGACCCTGTAACATTTCTTGTAATACTGGTTTAGTGGTGATTAACTCTTTTATCTTTTTCTTCTCTGGGAAGGTCTTTATCTGTCCTTTGATTCTAAATGATAGCTTAGCTGGGTAGAGTACTCTTGGTTGTAGGTCCTTGCTTTTTACCACTTTGAATATTTTGTGCTGATACCTTTTGGTCTGCAAAGTTTCTGTTGAAAAATCAGTTTCAGGTCTTATGGGAGCTCCCTTGTAGGTAACTAACTGCTTTTCCATTGCTGCATTTAAGATTTTCTCTTTGTCTTTAACCTTTGGCATTTTAATGATGATGTGTCTTGGTGTGTAATACTTTGGGTTTATTTTAATTGAGACCGTGTGTGCTTCCTGAACTTGTATGTCTATTTCCTTCATTGGGATAGGGAAATTTTCTGTCATTATTTTTTCAAATAGGTTTTCAATTCTTTGCTCTCTCTTTCTTCTTCCGGCACCCACATGATGCAAATGTTTGTATACTTGATATTGTCAATGAGGCCCCTTAAACTATCCTAATTTTTTTGGATTCTTTTTCTTTTCTCTTCTGATTTGGTGTTTTCTGCTACCTTGTGTTTGAAATTGCTTATTTGATTTTTTGCTTCACTAATCTATTCTTTTTTTTCCCAAGTTTTATATGAATTTTTATTTATTTTTTTATTACAGATATTTTAACTTTTTACCCCATTGGCACCCCCCACCCCACCCCACCTCCGCCCCGTCCCCGGCTTAGTTGTCCATGTCCATTGGTCATGCATACATGCACATAAGTTCTGTGGTTTATCTCTTCCCACCCCCCCACCCCCCCATCCCCTCTTCTGAGGGATGTCAGTCTGTGCCCTACTTCCATGTGTCTGGGCCTACTGTATTCCTCAGACTGTTATGTTCATTATATTCCGTATATAAGTGAGATCATGTGGTATTTGTCTTTTTCTGCTTGGCTTCTTTCACTGAGGATAATACTTTCCAGGTCCTTCCATGTCGTCTCAAAGGATAAGAGATCTTTCTTTCTTACCACTGCATAGTACTCCATTGTGTATATGTACCACAGCTTTTTGATCCATTCGTCTACTGGTGGACACTTGGGCTGTTTCCAGATCTTAGCTATTGTAAATAGTGCTGCTATGAACATGGGGGTACATATATTATATATTCTTCCTGATTGGTGTTTCAGGCTTCTTAGGGTATATTCCCAGCAGTGGGATCACTGGGTCAAATGGAAGTTCAATTTTTAATTTTTTGAGGTAGCACCATATTGTTTTCCATAGCGGCTGCACCAGTCTGCATTCCCACCAGCAGTGTATTAGAGTTCCCTTTTCTCCACACCCTCGCCAACACTTGTTGTTTGATGATTTGTTGATGGCGGCCATTCTGACAGGTGTGAGGTGATACCTCATTGTTGTTTTAATTTGCATCTCTCTGATGATTAGTGATGTTGAGCATTTCTTCATATGTCTTTTGGCCATTTGTATGTCCTGTTTGGAGAGGTGTCTATTCAGCTCCTCTGCCCATTTTTTAATTGGGTTCTTTATCTTCCTTTTGTGGAGTTGTATGAGCACTCTATATATATTGGAGTTTAACCCCTTATCTGATACATCATTGGCAATGATGTTCTCCCATACAGTGGGTTGCCTTTCCATTTTGATGATTGTGTCTTTTGCTGTGCAGAAGCTATTTAGTTTGATGTAGTCCCATGTGTTCATTTTCTCCTTTATATCTGTTGCCTTAGGTGATGTATCAGTGAAAATTCTGCTCCATATGATGTCCGAAATTTTGTTGCCTACATTTTCTTCTAGAATTTTTATGGATTCACGGGTCACATTTAAGTCTTTTATCCATTTCGAGTTTATTTTTGTGCGTGGTGTAAGTTGATGGTCTAGTTTCATTTTTTTGCATGTAGCTGTCCAATTTTCCCAACACCATTTATTAAAGAGGCTGTCTTTAGTCCACTGTATGCTCTTGCCACCTTTGTCAAATATTAATTGAGCGTATTGCCTTGCGTCCATTTCTGGGTTTTCAGTTCTGTTCCACTGGTCTATATGCCTGTTCTTGTGCCAGTACCAGGCTGTTTTGGTTACAGTCGCTTTGTAGTATAACCTGATATCTGGTATTGTGATCCCACCTACTTTGTTCTTCTTTTTCAAGATTGCTGTGGCTATTCGGGGTCTTTTTTGGTTCCATATGAACTTTTGAAGTATTTGTTCTAGTTCTATGAAATATGTCGTTGGTATTTTGATGGGGATTGCATTGAATCTATAGATTGCTTTGGGTAGTATGGACATTTTAATGATGTTAATTCTTCCAATCCATGAACAGGGTATGTGCTTCCACTTTTTTATATCTTCCTCTATTTCTTTTTTCAATGACCTGTAGTTTTCTGCAAATAGGTCCTTTACTTCTTTGGTTAGGTTTATTCCTAGGTATCGTAATTTTTTTGGCGCGATGGTAAATAGGATTGTTTTTTCAGTTTCTCTTTCTGTGAGTTCATCATTGGTGTACAAGAATTCCGTCGATTTCTTGACATTAATTTTGTATCCTGCTGCTTTGCCAAATTCATTTATTAAGTCTAATAGATTTTTGATGGAGTCTTTAGGATTTTCTATGTACAATATCATGTCATCTGCAAATAATGACAGTTTCACTTCCTCCTTTCTAATTTGGATCCCTTTTATTTTTTCTTCATGTCTGACTGCTGTGGCTAAGACTTCCAGTACAATGTTAAATAAGAGTGGCAAAAGTGGACATCCCTGTCTTGTTCCTGTTCTTAATGGAAATGTTTTTAGTTTCTGTCCATTGAGTATGATGTTGGCTGTAGGTCTTTCATATATGGCCTTTATTATGTCGAGATATGATCCCTCTATTCCTACATTGCTGAGCGTTTTTATCAGAAAGGGATGCTGGATTTTGTCGAATGCCTTTTCAGCATCTATTGATATGATCATGTGGTTTTTATTCTTCATTTTGTTTATGTGGTGTATCACGTTTATTGATTTGCTAATATTGTACCAGCCTTGCATCCCTGGAATGAATACCACTTGGTCATGGTGAATAATTTTTTTGATGTATTTCTGGATCCAATTTGCTAATATTTTGTTCAGGATTTTGGCGTCTATGTTCATCAGGGATATTGGCCTGTAGTTTTCTTTCTTTGTAGTGTCTTTTTCTGGTTTTGGAATTAGAATTATGCTGGCTTCATAGAACGTGTTTGGAAGTCTTCCTTCTTCTTGAATTTTTTGAAAGAGTTTGTGGAGAATGGGTGTTAATTCTTTTTTGAATGTTCGGTAAAACTCCCCCTTGAAGCCATCTGGGCCTGGGCTTTTGTTTGCTGGGAGAGTCTTGATAACCTCTTCAATTTCCTTAGTTGTTATTGGTCTGTTCAAGTGTTCTATCTCTTCCGGGAGTAGTTCTGGGAGACTGTGTGTTCCTAGAAATTTGTCCATTTCGCTTAGATTGTTGAATTTGTTGCCATATAGTTGTTCGTAGTAGTTGTTAAAGATCTTTTGTATTTCCGTGGTGTTGGTTGTTACTTCTCCTCTTTCATTTCTGATTTTGTATACTTGGGTTCTCTCTCTTTGTTTCTTGGTGAGTCTAGCTAAGGGTCCATCAATCTTGTTTATCTTTTCGAAAAACCAGCTTTGTTTCATTGATCCTTTGAATTGTTTTTTTGGTCTCTATGTCATTTATTTCTGCTCTGATCTTTACTATTTCCTTCCTTCTACTTGCTCTGGGGTTTTCTTTTTGTTTGCTTTCTAATTCTTGAAGTTGTGAGGTTAGACAGTCAATTAGAAATTTTTCTTGTTTTTTGAGGTAGGCCTGTTGTGCTATGAACTTCCCTCTCAGAACTGCTTTCGCTGCATCCCATAGATTTTGTGTTGTTGTGTGTTCATTTTCATTGGTTTCCAGGAAGTTTTTAATTTCTTCCTTGATCTCCTCGGTGACCCACTCATTGTTTAATAACATGCTATTTAGCCTCCACGTGTTGAAATGTCCTTGCATGTTCTTGTTGCAATTGATTTCTAGTTTCATGCCATTGTGGTCTGAGAAGATGCTTGATATGATTTCAATCTTCTTGAACTTGTAGAGATTTAGTTTGTGTCCTATCATGTGGTCTATCTTTGAGAATGTCCCATGTGCACTTGAGAAGAATGTGTATTCTGTAGTTTTCTGGTGTAATTCTCTGTAGATAACTATTAAATCCATTTGGTCTAGTGCTTCATTTAGAGTCTCTGTTTCCTTGCTAATTTTTTGCCTAGAGGATCTATCCAGTGCTGTCAATGGGGTGTTGAAGTCCCCTGCTATGATTGTATTGTTGTCGATTTCTCCTTGGAAGTCCTCCAGAAGATTTTTAATATATTTTGGTGCTCCTATATTGGGTGCATATATGTTTATCAAGGTTATATCTTCCTGTTGGATAGATCCTTTCAATATTATATAGTTGCCTTCTTTGTCTCTAGTTATGGTCTTCATTTTGAAATCTATTTTATCAGATATGAGAATTGCTACCCCAGCTTTTTTTTGCTTTCCATTTGCTTGGAAAATTTTTTTCCATCCCTTCAATTTCAACCTATGTGAGTCTTTTGTTGAGAGGTGGGTCTCTTGTAAACAACATATAGATGAGTCATGCTTTCTTATCCAATCAGCTACTCTGTGTCATTTTATTGTAGCATTCAATCCATTTATGTTTAAGATGATTATTGATATGTACTTATTTATTGCCATTTTTGTTTAGTGTGGTTCTATTTTTCTTCCCATTTCTACTGCTAATTACAGCAGTCCTTTTAACATTTCTTGCAGTGCTGGTTTGGTGCTAATGTATTCCCTTAGCCTTTTTTTGTCTGGGAAGCTCTTTATTTGATCTTCTATTTTGGATGATAGCCTTGCTGGGTAGAGTAGTCTTGGATTCAGATTCTTGTTGTTCATGACTTTGATTACTTCATGCCATTCTCTTCTGGCCTGTAGTGTTTCTTGTGAGAAGTCAGCTGAGAGCCTTATCGGGTTCCCTTTGTAGGTAACCTGTTGCTTATCTCTTGCTGCTTTTAGGATTCTCTCTTTGCCTTTAATTTGTGGCATTTTGATTACTATGTGTCTTGGTGTGGGCCTGTTTGGGTTCTTCTTACTTGGGACTCTCTGTGCTTCTTGAACTTGAATGCCTTCTTCCTTCACCAAATTAGGGAAGTTTTCTCTCACTATTTTTTTGAATATATTCTCTATCCCTTGCTCATTTTCTTCTTCTTCGGGGACTCCTATGATGCGAATATTATTACGTTTCCAGTTGTCCCATAGTTCTCTTAAGCTGTCTTCCTGTTTTTTAATAGTTTTTTCCTTTTGTTTTTTCTGATTGGTTGATTTTTTCTACCCTGTCTTCTAATTCATTGATCCGGTCCTCAGCTTCCTCTACTCTGCTTTTTAAACCTTCCAATGTGTTTTTCATTTCTGATATGTCATTTTTTATCTCTTCTTGTTGGTTTTTAATTTCCAATTGGCTTATTTTCAGTGTCTCTATGTCCTTACTCATGCTGTTCAGCTTCCTCAAGATCAAGGATCTGAATTCTAGCTCTGTTAACATGCCTAGTTGCTCCACATTGATCTCATCTTCGGTGGAGTTCTCTTGCTCTTTCATTTGGCTTCTGTCTCTGTGTTTCACCATTTTGGCTATCACTGTGGGCTTTGGAGCCTGTCAAGTTCTCCCTGTGAGTGTTGGTGTTCTGCTGTTTGTGGCTCCCTCTCCTGTGTTTAGATGAGCGACGGAGGACCCATGTTGAACACCACTGTCAAGTCTTACTTTCCTGGTTAAAGTTGCCAGCCCAGGAAAGGTATTGTTATCCTCTAGCTTTTTGCCTGGAGGCTAGCAGTCTAGGTTACTTGATGAGTTTTGGGTTGTCAGTTGATTGAAAAACTCCCTCTGGTGCTCAGCCAAGGGGCTTTCACGAGGGTGGGGCAGATGCTGGTTGTTAGTGAGCCTCAATTAGCACTTCAATGGCCCACAGGGTGGGGTTGGATCTCCGAGGGAGGGGCTGCTGCCTAGCCTTAGAGCCCTGGGAAGGAGCAATGTGGCCTCCGTCCTGGGTGGCAGCAACTCAGCCAAAGCTCTGAGCGCCCTCCAAACCCCGAGTGTCCCGACACAGTTCCAGTCCAGTCCGCCCTCCCTCTGCCGGAGCCCAAGGTGAGTGGCTGTGGCTGTTTTAGCCTCTGTCCGGGCTCTGCGCTGTGGAGCCGCCTGGGAGTGTGACCCGAGGGCGCTGCTCCCAGCTAAGGCCCCTGCCGAGCTGCAGACCGTGGGCTCCCAGTCCCGTTTCGTGCCTTGGCAAGCCTACCGGGATGGAGTCAGTGTCCCTCGTTGTATGGTCCTCGCAAGCTGCTTTTCTGTTGGTTTTTCCCGTTGATTTGTCTGTGTTATAGTTGTAATTCCAGTTTGGTTCTGGGAGACGGTCTGTGTAGCTCCGTTCATTCCGCCGCCATTTTTCGGTTCTCCCACTAATCTATTCTTGATTCCTTCCAGTATTTTCTTCATTTTAGTTATTACATTCTTATTCCAGACTGGTCCTTTTTTATGTTTTTTGTCTCCATTTTTATGTTTCCAATCTCTTTGTTGAAGTTCTTACCAGTGTTTTGAACTCTGTACCCTGCAGATTATTTGGCTCTATTTTGTTTAGCTCTTTTTCTGGAGTTTTGTACTGTTCTTTCATTTGGGACATGTTTCTTTGTCTCCTCATTTTGTCTGACACCCTGTGTTTGTTTCTATGTATTAGGTAGAGCTGCTATGTCTCCCAGGCATGGTAGAATGGCATAACGTAGGAGGTGTCTTGTGCGGCCCAGTATTGCAGCATTCCTAGTCACCTATGTAGGGCACTCCAGGTGTATCCCCTGTGTGGGCTGTGTGCACCTACTATTGTAGATGAGCCTTGATTGATGCTAGTACATCAATGTGAGGGATTGACCCCCAGGGTAATCAGCTATGAGAAATGGCCTAGACTACAGTAGAGGAGGTACTGTATAGGGGCCCACCCCATTGAGCAAGACTTGCTTCTGCAGGGTCTGGCATCCATGGAGACCACCTTTTGAGTGTGTCACTAATGGAGGTGGTGGAGTGGTGCTACAGCATGGTCTGAAGCTGTCCACTGGGTTCCCTGGCTCTGGGGCCTACTGGGAGGTGCTGGGCAAGTTCAGCTGCTTCGTGTGCCCTGCCTTCAGCTATCCAGAATGAGTTAATCTGCAGATGTTTGCCACTTGTGTAGCTTGGAGGTGCATGGGAGGGTCTAAGCTGAGAACTGAGGCTGGCTGCTGCCAGACTTGGGGTTCCTTAGTGAGATATATGGGACATGCCAAGGCCAGATGCTGCTTATTTGGGGTTGGTGGATCTTTTAGAGATTTTAGAAAAGTCTGAAGCATGAGCTAATACTGGATTTGTATAGAAAAGCCATTAGAAGTGGTTTGGGTGGGCCCAAAAGTTGGGTATGGTTGGATCTCAGGGAATTACTAGGGCAGGGTGAACAGTGTAAGTCAGGTTGATGGAGACTCAGATATGGCACTAGCCTGAACCTACAGGGGGCTCCTAGCAGAGGAACAATGGCCTCTGCCATCACTTTTGTCTGGGAGAAAGCTGCCCCTCCAGCTCTCACTCTGAAGCCAGAATATTCAGTTCCTCCCATGTGTCTCTGGTGCAGTTTGAGCTGCCACCCCAGCACTGGAGCTCAGAGTGACTGAGTCTGAATAAGTCCATGTGGGCCCTTTAAGAATAATGCCTGGAGTCCCAGGAATTTAATTTGTAAGTGAATTGGTTTGTAATAATTTACATTTAAATAGACAAATGTGGTTAGTGACTAGGGGTCTAGAAAGCACAACTCTTGAATGTGTGGAAGACAAGCCCCTTCTTATAGTCCTATCTACTCTCTACGTAACTCAGGACAGATGATATTCTTCTTTCTCTCTCATGGTCAAGGTTCTCCTATTGTAAGTCTTCATTCTCACACTTGAAAGCAAACAGGGACTCAGATACCACATTCCTAAGTTAGCTTACTTAGCAGGGCAGAGGGCAGGAGATTGCTCACTTGCGGATGGGGGGACTACTCTCTCCAATATGCATTTATATAGCTTTATCTCTGCCCAAGGCTTTAGAAAACGTAGCAGGACTTTCCAATTTGGCTCTATGGCCCTCCCATACCTAACCCTCTCATCTTACAAGCTAAATTAGAAATTGACTTTTCCAGAAAATATCACATTAGTCCTGCCCATTCTCTATTCCTACTCCAGTAATCTCTTGCTAATTTATTTTAGTATGAATGCTCAACGTAAGTGATGCCATGAGGAGGGGTGAGAAGAAAATGAGTTTGTCATTACAACCTACTGTCAACTAAAATATTGAGATAATACTGTAATTTTTTATGATGGCTTTAGTACTTCAAAAAAAAGTACACCATGAGCAACTTATGATAACAATCTTTAGAGTCAATTTGTGCATGTAAATAAATATCATACTTGAGCACAGCCTCCTTAACAGTATGACTCATTATAGTCATTCAAGTGCTCATTTACTCCACAGCATTTGTGTGCTACGTGTAGCACAGGGTGACAGAAAATGTGTATCACATTTGCACATGCCTTTGTGCAATATATTTACTGCACCCATTTTCAACAGCCCAGAAAGAGAGTTTAGGAGAAACAGACAATAAAGGTCAAAATAAGCAAAATTATTACTAGAGAAAATCTAATATAAGCTTGGGCCTTATAACAGTTGTTGTCTGTAGAAAAATCTGAAATCACTTAGTTTAATGTGGAATAAACACTATCCTAATTAAATCTCCTTTCTATAGGAAAACACTAAAGTGGATGCATATTCAGATACAATGAGTAATTATCTTGTTAACACTTAAATACCTTTGATAATGCACAAAGTCACAAATACTATCCTCCCTGATGCCTGCAGTTAGTCTTAATTCCACATTTTATATGACATATGTGGAGCTGATTCCATTAAAACTGATGATACCACCCTCTAGGCTCTCTGTGGAATTATTTTCCTTCCAAGGTCTCACTATGGTAGCAATCCTAAGAAATGTTAAAGTATAGAGTTAGTTCCAAATCCACAGCTTGAATTTTTAGAACCTCTGCTTAAGGTTTCATTAGAGCAGAACAAAAAGCAGTAGTTAAAAACCCAAAGGACAAAGGCAGTAGTCTTTAGAAGGATCTGTCCAACTGCATAATATATCTTCTTGTGGAAGACTATGACAGGTAAATATTTCCCAAGCTTCCTCTGAAATCCCTAAGTTATAGCAGTAACAAATTACCAACATAGTCATTTTGATTTTATACAATCATCAAATAATTTTTGAGCATTTGTGTGCCCATCACTACGCAGTTACTAAGGATTAAATATATGATTTAAGATACAGCTCACATCCCCAAGGGCATTACAGTTTAATTCTCCACTCTAGTTCTACTACCATGGTATTAGTAATGTCAAAAATATTTATTTAGCCATTATCTATACTATTGCAAAATGAGATTTTCAAATAGTATGAAGTCTGCAAATAGATAATGAAATGTTTGTATGGCATAAAGATTTGCTTTTGAATTTTTTTTATTTTAATCTAGATAAGCAACCAACAAATGTGGTGTTTTGCCAGCCTTTAGACCAAAAGAAACTTGATAACAGTAACATATGTTTGTAGGAGAATCCTACAAACACAATCAATCATTTAATAGTTGCTCTAACTTCTGAACCACCACTCACCACTATGGCAGTTAAACACTTGAGACAAACAAACAAAAGCACCAGGATAAGTTCCCTCATGATAGTGTATTCCACAGGATATGCCAAGGCATACTTATTAAATATATTAAATACTAACTACCATTACCTGGAAATGTTTATTTGTGTTGCCCAGAAGATGGCATGGCCAACTAGCACCAATAGTACCAAATGGGGGTTTCATATTTTAGCTCTAAGTTCAAGTAAGGACATGTCTTTTCCAAAGTGGCACCCCTCTATTTTGCTCTATCTTGGCCCCAACCAGCCCAACAACTCTGGCATTCACACTGGAGAGATAACAAGCTATACTTGGAGATGCAGGATATAGCAATTTCACAGTAACTTCTGCACTTATGGACCAAAGATTAAGTTTTAGAATGAAGGGTCTTACAAGGACAAAAAAAGGGGAGATCAAGCTCTGTGGGATAGGCACAAATATAGGTCACACATAAGAAGATCTATACTAGGCCAGGACAGCACTAGATACTTTCTGAAAAATAAATGGAGGCTTCTATTAGAATCCATTGTAAAATGCAGATAGTCCTCATTATAGAGTGTGGGGCTCCTTAAACATTAACTATTTTATTCATAAAATTTCCCCTGCCCTTTAGATAAAGAGCCCTTATAGATAGTATTAAATACGTGATCTAATGAATTCTACTTGGCTATTAAAAATTGCAATATGATACTAGAGTGGGAAAAACTAAATAAGCAACTGACTTTCAATAATTCAATCTGTAAGGATACTGAAGCAAGGACATTGTCTTATTCCTCACTGCTCTAGAGTATAGCATAGTGTCCATCACATAATAGGTAATCAATACATAGTTTTGAATAAATGAGTGTGCAAAATATTATACTAGCTCAGGTACATGGAGTGGAAGGGTGAAAGCTCATAATATGGCTGTGTCTACATGAAACTACTTTCTCTACAATTTTTAATTTAATTGACAAAAAATTCCATTCAAGCCATTGACCAATTCCATCAGAAAAGAGATTGAATTGAATCTGATTATTGGATTGATCAGTAATTAACTGCTATGACTGAATCAACTTTAAATTATTCTGGTATCACAGATAATTGTTTACAGTTAATAAAATCATTCTGTGACATTAGAAATCACCCCAGTTGAAGAAATCAATCAGAAAATGGAAATAAAATGCAGTCTATGATTAGCAAGATAATTTTACAAATACTAAGCTATAATATAGCTCACAGAAATAGAAAAATAATATAATATCTCATTTTCTGATCAAATACACCCATATTTCTGTGATGGTCTATTATAAAAAAATAGTTTGAAGTTGTTGGTCCTGAGAGAAAATTTTAAAATTTATATGAAAGACACTTGGGATACACACACACAACTCACATATGCAGGTAGAATCCATTACATAAAATTCTATAAAATTAAGAGCAGATAAATTAAGATGGCTATTTGTGTAAATATTATTTCACCATGCAGAAACTATTAAATTGCCTTAAGTTGCAAGTGCATTTACATCTTTGTTTATAACTTGCTATTTGACAAAGTTAGTAGTAGGAGGGAAAAGAAACAATGCTAAAGTGTTAGCAACCATAGCTTATTGAAAATTAATAATAAAAATAATGTTACAATCTCTCCAAAATAATGAAAATCAGTGTGGAAATAGAATTTGATTCAGAGGTTCTATCTATGCATAATATTTCAAGTAATATGTTTACTGGGCAAAATGAAGTTTACCTCTATGTTAATATTTGGTAGATTTTTACATAATTATAGATATCTTCAGATTTATGAATATGTGGATGTTTATTTATTTACTTATTTATTTTTATTGTTGAAAGTATTTTAGATGTTTCCCTTTTTTCCCCAATGACCCCCTCTTTCCCATTCCCAACCCCTTCCTGCCTTCTTCAGCCTAGTGTCCTTGTTAATTGGTTGTGCATATATGCATATAAGTTCTTTGGTTTATCTCTTCCCACCCTTCCCACCCCTATCCCTCTGAGGTTTGTCAGCCTGTTCCCTACTTCCATGACTCTGGATTTCTTTTGATCAACAGCTTATTTTGCTTATTATATTCCACAAATAAGTAAGATCATGTGGTATTTGTCTTTCTCTGACTGGCCTATTTCACTTAACATAATACTCTCCAGGTCCCTCATGTTGTCTCAAAGGGTAGGAGATCTCTCTCTCACAGCATGTGTGGATGTTTTAAAAAAGAAACAATTATGGTGATTCTGAGGCTCAACTGTTGCCTGTGAAGTAGGAAAAGCAATGTAACCTCATAGAAAAATAGCTTATTAAACAAACTTCAACTCCACAAGGAACTCTACACACATCATGCTTCTAGCTGATTCAAGTTTTCTATGTTCAATGCAGCACTTTTTACTCTTTGCATTTTCCCATATTGATTTCAATTGTTTTACCTCTGAGAACCCAAGAAACTTCAAATTGTGCTTTCCTCCCACTAATGAGTTTGCCCAAAATGTGTTCTCTCTGCTTTAATCACAATACAGGGAATACAAGAAACAGCATGACCTATTTTTAGTAAATATTTTGAGAATTTAATTCTTTCTTTCTTTCACTCACATATATTCTTAACAAGAATCTTTTTCTACCTTTCCTTATGGGTTAAATTTTTATGAGAGAAGTCATTGGTTTGGGAAAGAAAATAGGGTGGGAAGCCAGTCAGGCACATTGTCCTCTTTTCTTAACCATCTTCTTATTGCATCTGGTTATCCCAAGACTAGGTAATATGTGAAAATATCATATTGAAGTGGTTAGTTTCATGCTTGTGTTTTCTCCTAGAAATCATTTTATTTTTTAAAGAACCTTAAATTTTTTTTTTTTCCTCACCCGAGGACATTCTTCCACTTTTTTTTTTTGTTCAGGTAGAGTGGGAGGGAGAGAGAGGAACAGAGAGAGAGAGAGAGAAACATCGATGTGAAAGGGACACATCGAGTGGCTGCCACCCGCACAACCGACCAGGGCCAGGGACAAACTGCAACCGAGGTACATGCCCTTAGCGGGAACCGAACCCGGGTCTCTCGGGACCGCAGGCCGACGCTCTAACCGCTGAGCCAAACAGGCCAGGGAAGAATTTTGAATTTTATGTTGGTTATTATTATAAGTATTCTTACCGATTTTTAAATGCTGAAAATTACCTTAATTGAACCTTTTTGAGAAGAGGTAACATACTCTCATAAGGCATAAAGAAGGCTAATGACATTTGACAGCATTTCTGGTTGGATTTCCTATACACATATATACAAATATATATATATATGTATATATATATATATATATATATATACATATATATATATATTTCTTTATTGATTCTAGAGAAAGAGGAAGGGAGAGGAATAGAGACATAGAAACATCAATGAGAGAGAACATTGATTGGCCGCCTCCTATATGCCCCACACTGGGGATCGGGCCTTACAACCTGGGCAAGTGCCCTGACCAGGAATCAAACAAGCGACCTCCTGGTGCATGGGTCAATGCTCAACCAGTGAGCAACACCAGCCAGGCTCTGGTTAGATTTTCAACTGTAATTTTCCTTTGATTAAAATAAATAAATGGTGGAGACCCACCTTTGTCACCTGAGCATTGTTAAAGTTGACATTTGCAAAACAACTATGCTAATATGACATTTTCCCTTTTTTCTTGGTACTTTGGTGTGATATAACAATGAACCAAGAGACATTTTTTCTTTTAAATCTTTGGTATTTGACCAAGTGCCACCTATACATCAGTTGCTTTCAAACTATTGTCATTTTCCTGCCTCCTTGCCATGAATTAAAGGAACAGGCTGCATGAAAATTTCATCAAGTTCCTCTTCCCCTAAACTGTGAGGAACTTCAAACATAAACTGCTTTAAAACAAATGAAATGTCTTTAACTAAAAAACAATACAAAACAAAAACACAAACAAACAAAAATGATGCAACTATATTGAAGCAAATTGCTTTTTAGCATACCTATCCACTACTTGGGCTTTCCCTTTATCCTCCTAGATTAGAAATAATTTAGGAAACAGAGGTATCCATTTCTAAAGTACCGTGTGCCTCTTTCTAACACTTTATTTTTAATCAATAGAACTGATGCAACACCACTAACCAACAAGTAAATTTTGAAAGGCTAACTTGTTTTCCATGTGATGTTCAAGAAATAAATATCTGCTCAATTTTAGGAAATATTATATTAGCATTTGATTGGAAAAATTTAGCTCCTTTTTAGGAGAGGTCAGCATATCATGGTCCTTGGGCCTGATTGAGCCTGCTGCCTGTTTTTATAATGACTTCTGGACTAAAAATGTTCTTTACAATTTAATTTAAATGGTGTTAGAATTTAAAAAAATATTTCATAGCATGTGAAAATTTAAAATTATGCATCCATAGCCATAATAATTTGTTATATATATATATATATATATATATATATATACACACACATATATATGTCAATATAGATATCTATATAGATATATCTTATATGTAGATATATCTATATAGATATATCTTATATGTATATCATATGTGCTTGTTTCCATGCTACAACTGCAGCAAAATTGAGTAGTTGTGACAGAGACCAGATGGCCCATAAAAACTAAAATATTTACTACTTGGCCCTTTTCAGAATAAAAGTTTCCTGAACCTGGTCTAAAGTCATATTTAATTAGAGGAAAGCAGCTGTAAGTGTTGAACCCTTTCCCTTTACATGAAGCAGTAAAAATACAGCTTTCAAATACTTAGGCCAAGTTAGAATTGAGAATACCTTATGAAAATAAAAACAACAAACCAAGAAAGACAAATAAAATCTCAAACCAGAAGAGGGTTAGTATTCCAGCTTTGTCACTAACTCCCTGTGTGAATTTAGTCACACTATTTCCTCTTTCTTGCTTTTCATTTTATAGCTTTAAAACTAGAAGTTTTAATAAAATGATTTGTCTGGTTCTTTTCAGATATAGGAATCTAAGATTTTCTTCTCCATTTTTAAAATGTTTTATATACATAAGGATAAGATCATTCGCTTTACTTAAAGATTCACCACAGGATCTAGTACACTCTTCCTTCTAAAATACTTGAGAATTTGTGTAAGAGGTCATCCCTTACTAAGTACTTGACTAATCAACAAAGTTGAAGTGGTAATCTATTAGAGATCTTTCAGAAATAAATAATGGCAGTACCTCTGAAATGATCATGAAAGTCAATAAGAAGATGGAATTCAAATAACAGAAAAACAATTTGCACATGAGTTTTCTGGGATATATCTATTGTATTATACTAATGAACTAAAATTAACTTCATATTTATGCTAAACTCATAAACTCACATTTGATTTTGATTCACTAAGGCATGCCATAATGTAGGACTTTTCTACTTCAGTTGTGGCCTATGAACCAGCAATATGTATACTCTGTTAGAAATGTAGAAAATCAGGCCCCACCCTAGACCTACTGAATCAGCATCTGCAATTTAACAAGATCCTCAGATGATTCTTAGCATTTTAAAATTTAAGAAGCACTGGTGTAAGACAGTACTTCCCAAACAGTCGACTGTGATATGTCTGAATCACCTGGGAGGCCTAAGTAAACATGCATATTGGCTGGCCTTGACTCTAGACCTATTGAATCTGAATTTCTTTCATGAGGTCTGAAAATCATGTTTTGTTTTTTTTTTAAAGCACTCCATGTAATTATTATGCACAATAATATTTAAGAAGCACTGTAGTGGTTAAGAATTTACATTTGTAGTGGAATATTTCTAGTTTTTTACCTTAATAGCTCTGTGATATTATGTTACTTAGCCAATTTGATACTTGTGTTAATCGTTTGTAAGATAGGGATAACAAAATACTTACCTTTTAAGGTTTGTGAAAACTTAACTATAGATTGAATGTGTCTAGCATATAGTAGCACTCAGTAAACATTAGCTATTATCATCAGGATTATCATCATTATCACTACCATCATCATTATTATTATAAGGAGTGGTGAAAAGTTAGGCTCAATATGTAGCTGGATGAGAAGAGATCATGTGGGGCCTTGTTTCCATACTAATCAACTTGTACTTTAATCTGCACATACTAGAGAACCATTGAAGGGTTTATGGCAGAGGCATTACCCAAGCTTTGATGAACTTGGCCTTGGTGGATGGTGAGGGAGACTAGAACAAAAAAGGTCAAGAAAGATCACTTGGTTTTCAAAGGAAACTGTGGTGTTGAGTTGTATACAAAAAATACTAATCCTAGAAATCGTCAATATATAGGTTAGATAATATTTGATCACATAATAGTTGATCAGAGATACCTCCTCAGAAATTCCAGAGCTACCTGAGATTTGGAATGACCCCTAAATCTAAAACCCCTGATTTCTTTCGAATTTGTCAATAAATCAATCACACTGGCTAACAGTAGGCAAGGGGATGAAGAAAAAAAATCAAAGGTCTAGAAGGAAGCCATAACTTAATAGAGACCAAAAATGCAAAAAAAAAACTAAGCATTTTTCTATAAAAATATATACTTTAAATTGGGTTTAGAAAAGAATTAAATGTCTATCAGAAATAAGAGTACAAAAAAAACTTAATGCTTTACAATTCTTCTATCCTTCCCCAGACTATACTCATAGCTCTAAACTTCTACTCCTGCATTGCCAAATTATCAAACTGACACTAGCTCTGTGATCATTCTTTGTTTTTCACTGTGGTTAATAATGGGAAAAATCCATTTATGCCTATTAAAGTAGGCATATAGGTATGAGCTGGGAGAGACAGCTGGGGCTTGGGAGAAGTGTGTGTGAGACATGACAAAGTAAAAATAAACAACGGAGGTGGCTGGCCTGTATGTGAGGAAGAAAGATTCAGAGCCTCTCCAGGATGTGGTCTAACAAGTGGCATGACACCTAGGTTAAGGAGCCTCACAGCTTAAAGTTACAGTTTTCTGAGACATGACAGAGTGGGTGACTTGCTCCTTGACTAGGGCGTGTTCCAGCCTGGGGTATAAATCCTCTAAACTCCCAAATACCAGGACACTAAGTTCAGTCTCAGGCAGCTGAGTTGCCTGTTCATGTTCCATCTGAGTGCATTTCTACCCTACAAATAAATTCTTGCCTGATTTTGCTTCTATTTGTTGTCTCTTGTTTGAATTCATTTCTACAAGCAAGACAAGAACTGAGGGTGCAGAGTACTGTCTCTGGACAGAGGCTATCTCCAGCCAGAGACCCCCTTGACTACTGCTGATGTGTCCTTATGGAGCCTAAAATTCATTTTTAAAACTAAGGCCTAAATACAAAAAATCACTAGAGGGCAATGGAAGACAGGCTACAAGAACAATAGCATGACAGGTGGAATAGTCTGAACAATAGCAGTAAGAGAAGGGGCACTTAGAAACCATGGAATCTGAAGCAGCAGTAAAAACAGGGTGGGACAGCAACATTATCAAATGTATGGAGTCAGGAAGCACTATAGGAATGGTTGAATAAATTATAATACACTCATACTTTATGACAGTATAAAGTACTTTTTAAAATGAGTTAGTGTATCATACCAGCATACTTGGAGGGATTTCTAAAATGTACCATTAAATGAGAATGCTGAGAAGTGTATGTAGCATAATCTCACATGTGTAAAACAAACAAAATCTTCCATGTATATGCTTATATGTATAGAAAGTTATGTAGGGATATACAAGAGACTATTAATACTGGTTTGAGGGTAGTAGTAGGTAGGAGGTTCTGATGAAGGAGGATAATACAGGGTAATAGGAAGGGAAAAGAGTAAGAAAAATACAGCACAGTCCAATTTTTGAGCAAGTGCTTTAAAAAAGCACAAAGAAACAAAAGCTGAGCAATAATGGTATTGAAGCAATGAGGAGATATTTCACTAAAACTTGACTAGAAGAAGCCCAGGGACACAAAAAGGAGGATTAAAAAAAATCATTGTATCAGATCCTTCTCTTTGCCACCATTTAATGGTTAATACAAGTTCCTTAAACAGAAGAAACTGAAAATGGATAGCAGAGTTCTTTGGATATTATTTTGATTTAGTTGTATGGAAATATACATAACCAATAATAATGCATTCTCATTAAAAAATCTCTTCTCACTCAGCCAGTAGCTGACTGGTTGAGCATCCACCCATGCACCAAGAGGTCTCCAGTCAATTTCCAGGTTGTGGGCCCAATCCCCAGTGAGGGGCATGCAGGAGGCAGCCAATCGATGTTCTCTCTCATCAGTGTTTCTATCTCTCTCTCCCTTCCTCTCTCTAAAATCAATAAAGAAAAGTATTTTTTTAAATCTCTTCTCTGTCTTTGTACTATATATTATAAAATTCCCCATATTTTTAAATGGAATGACGTATAGGAGATAGTACCAAATATGTATGTAAGCAGTACACTCTCAAAGTTGGCTGTTTTCTATTTGAAGTTGTTATTTAGCTGTTTAAAAATTTTCAATAAAACTTTGTTTTCATTTGTTTGAGCTTTCCTTGTGGTATCCTCAAGACTTAAAAGTTAACACAGCTATTAAGGCACCAAAGAATATACTTCATACAAGATGTCTTTAGTTTAATACACCTTATTTGGCAAGGCTTAAATTTGTTATAAATTCTGAAGGCATTACTTTGATGGATTTTCCCTATTTTTCTTATAAGGACTACTAAATAGGGTCACATAAAGTGTTCTATCACTATGTTTCCCATGAACCAGCTGTCACTCTAGTCCTATAAATGTATCATTTTTCTAGTATAATGTGGCTTGAAGCTTAAAAGATCTGCTTCTGCCAATCGTCCTACAAAATCACCACATATAACTTATACTCATGCTCAGACTAGGGACTGATGGTCCTCAGTTACATAATTTATTCAACATATAATGCAGATACCTGTGCATAATACAAAATAATAAACCATGATAAATATACATTCAATGAATATTTATTGACAGTCTTTGGGGAAGTAGTTAGCAATATAGCTCTTCCTTTGCTGAAATGAAAAAAATCTGTCTGCAAGGCTGTCAGTCTTTCTGATAGAGGAAGTAAACTACCATTTTAATTGAGCCACCATCTTAGAAATGACATGACCCCTTTCACTTCCTGCTTCTGTAAGTTGCTTATCGCTTTTGCGCCAAAAGATTGTCCTCCAAGCCTACTATAAAGCTAGGTGTGCCCTACAACTTGGGGCCCAGAATTTGGAGACTGCCTCCTCTGGGTTCACATGCATAAATAAAGGAAACTTTTCACTTCCTCTGATGTTCAGTCTCAGTCTTTTCCGTAACATTTTGGTTCCCTGACCCGGAAATGACTCACAAGAGCAGGTGATTGCACACTGGTGAGGTGGCCCCACGGGCACTCTGTGGAGCCTGTGACAGAGAAAAGCATGCACCCCAGTCATTTTGGGTACCTGCCCATTCCGGGCTCCATGGCCAGCTGTTGCTGAGGTTCACACCCCACCCAGGCTGCTGAGGAAAATGAACAGGTCCAGCTTCAGGGACTGTGCAGCTTCAGGACCAGTGAGTGCCCTGAGGACCAGGAGCCCAAGTATAGGCCCACCCTTGAGGTAGAAGGAGAGAATGATCACCTCTCAGGCCTTCTGGCCACCAGGTAGGGCAAGCCCTAACTCTTTTGACTGTCAGTACATGAGTGAGTGTGAATGTTTGTGTAGCTCCACTGGTGCAAACCTATGGAGTCTGCGTGGTCCCCAACCTGCAGTACCATGGTGACCTCATATGGCTCAGGGCAGTATCAGGTTCTGGGGGACATAGTCCCTCCCTGCAAACCTGATCTGAGTCAGGGGTTTGTACTGACCTGCCAAAGCTAAGAGTCACCTAAATCCCCACAAAGGGAGTAGCCAGGTAGGTGAATCGAAAATCCCCACTCCTTGTCTGTCTGTACAGTTATGGGAGAAGAAACCATGGGAGGGGGCCCATCAACAGTACTCAATTGCATGTTGCAGAACTTTGATCAGTTCCAGGGCCAGGATCCAAGCATGACCCAGAGCCAATTGGAAACCTTCTATTCAGCCAAATGGCCTAGTTTTGGGATAGGCTGGTCCCCTGAGGGAACCCTCAACTTAGGAATCATACAGGCATTACATCTGATAGTAACAGGGAGGCCAGGACAACCAGACCAGTATATCTACATAGATAGATGGCAGGGACTAGCTCAGGACATGTCAAAGTTGCTCCAACACTGTGCTGGGCAGAAGCCAAAATTGGCAGGGGAAACCGAAACAAAGAGAAAGACCTCACCTCACCAAATGCAGGCAGTCCTTGCCCACGTCCTCATGGCTCAATCTAAGGAAGCATGCTGACCCCCTAGTCTCAAAGGCAACCCAGAGGAAAAAACGCCCATCCAATTACCCCCCATATGTACCTGAAATGTCCCCCAGGTCCCCAAAATCAAAACTCCACCACCATGTGTCTCGCCAGCACCAGTCCCAGATGCGCCCCCAGCCTCCCCAGTCTCAACAAGGCGCTGGCAACAGCAGCCACTCCAGATGCCTCTCAGGGAGACCCAGGCCCCGCCACAAATTGGGCCAGATGGTACTAAGCAGCCAGGATGGACCATTGTTTATTACCAACCACTCACCACCACTGACCTCTTAAACTGGAAGCACCATACTCCATCCTACTCAGAGAAACCCCAGGCCCTGACTGACCTTATGGAATCCATCATGCAGACGCATCATTCCCACCTGGTACAGCTGCCGACAGCTTCTCCTCACACAGTTCAACACTGAGGAGCAAAGGTGCATTCTCCAGGAAGCCCACTGATATCTGGAGAACACGGCACCCATGGGCACTTTAGACCCAGTCCAATGGGCAAGAACAGCAGCACCTGAGGCCCAACCTGACTGGGACCACCACTCAGAAGAAGGAAGGGCCGTGATTCAGAGATACAGGGATGCCCTTCTCCGTGGAATCCAGGTGGAGGCGTGATGGCCTACTAACATGTCAAAGGTAGCTAATGTGACTCAGCGGCCTGATGAATGCCCTGGGGATTTTTACAAATGTCTGTGTGAGGCATATCTGATATACACCCTGTTCAATCCTGAAGGGCCAGACAACCAGAGAATGGTCAACACAACGTTCATCTCCCAATCAGCCTGTACATCAGGAAGAAGCTTCAGAAACTCAAGGGCTTTGCTGGAATGAACATAAGCCAACTAATAGAGATTACCAACAAGGTATACAGTAACAGGGAGGAGACGGTGGAGCAGGAGGCTCGAAAAAGAATGGAGAAAAAGGCAGCCCTCCTAGCAGCTGAGCTACGAAAGCCCCTGCCACCCAGGAAAGGCCAGCGGCCAGGAAAGAACAAGCCTGCACACTGGAGTGTGGAACCAGACCAGTGTGCATACTGCAAAGAAAGGGACTACTGGAAAAGAGAGTGTCCCAACTGAGAGCAGAAAAGGCAGGCCGATAGGCAATCAGGACCTGAGACCCAGGCACCTACCATCCTCAGTCTGGCAGGCCTAGATTCAGACTAGGGAAGACCGGGCTCACTCTATCTAGGCCCCCATGAGTCCATGGTCCAAATGACAGTAGGGAGCCAAACCCTCCCCTTTTGGTAGATATTGGGGCAGAACATTTAGTATAGTACCAACAGCGGTTGCACCTCCCTCAGGGCACGAGATCTCTATCATTGGCGCCACCAGACAGCCTAGTGGCCCCAGTTTTATCAAGCCCAAACTGTAGATCTCTGGAGCCACCAGGTAAAGCACATATTCTTGTACATGCTGGAGTGCCCGGTTCTGCACCTGGGATGCGACCTGTTTTCTAAACTAGGAGCCCAGATCTCCTTTCGCCCATCGGGAGAGGCTCACTTACAAGTTGGCACCCCACACCTCATAGCAGTCTTAGTTCCCCGGGAAGGAAATATCAACTATATAAGGAAGTGGAGTAAGGCCAATGGGAGCCCACAGAGGGAAGGGGTATTGACTTTCAAAAGAGATACCCAAAGGTCTAGGGAGACAACAACCCACCAGGATTGGCAGGGAACCATCTGCCTATAATTATAGAACTGAAGCCGGGAGCCAGACCAAAACAGTTCTGCCAGTTACCCCATCCCCAGGAAGGCCAGGCTAGGCATCACAGAGGTCATCCAGAAGCACCTGAGGGAAGGTATACTTGTCCCATGCCAGTCCCCCTGGAACACTCCTTTGCTGCCAGTGAAGAAGTCAGATGGGAGCAGATACAGGCCTGTACAGGACCTGCGAGCAGTGAATGAGGCAATGATCGCACTGCACCCCCTGGTACCAAACCCCTACATGCTCCTTAGCCAGCTCCCACCGGAGGTGGCCTGGTTCACCTGTTTGAACTTGAAGGACGCCTTTTTCTGCCTCTGACTTGTGAAGGTGAGTCAACCACTCTTTGCTTTCGATTGGGAAGACCCCACACTGCGGCGAAGACCCAACTGACCTGGACAGATTGCCACAAGGATTTAAGAATTCACCCACTCTCTTTGGAGAGGCCCTGGCCAGAGACTTAAAACTGTTCACTGATATAGAAATGGACCTTGTTGCTCCTACAATATGTAGATGATCTCCTACTAGCCATCCCCACAGTGGACGGGTGCTGGGAGGGACTGCTAACAAAGACAGGGTACTGGGCCTCATGGAAGAAAGTCATGGAAGATATGCCAGGTCCAGGTAAAATATCTGGGATTCCTCATTTTCTAAGGGAAATGGGTCCTGGGCCAGGAAAGGAAGCAGGTCATAATGGCCCTACCAACTCCAGCCACACGGAGGGAACTTCGAGAGTTCCTAGGGGCAGCCGGATTCTGCCAAATCTGAATACCAGGGTATGCAGTATTAGCCAAACCAGTTTACCAAGTGCTAAAAGGCCTAGACACAGCACCCCTCCTATGGAAGCTGAACAGGAGAAAGCCTTTCAGGTCATAAAAGTTCATCTTGGGCACATGTCGACCCTATGGCTCCCAGACTCCAGTTGGCCTTTCGACCTCTATACACACAAAAAGGAGAAAATAGCATTAGGGGTCCTTACACAACCAATGGAACCATGGCAAGGGCCAGTTGCATACCTGTCTTAGCAACTGGACACTGTAGCAGCAGGCTGGCTGCCCTGCTTGAGGGCCATAGCTGCAGCTGTCACTCTCCGACAGGAGGCAGGGAAACTAACACTTGGGCAAGAGATCAACGTATTTGTTCCCCATGCAGTATTGAGATTTCTGGCTGGACAGGGACACAAATGGCTCTCCAACCCGAGACTGACACAGTACCAGGGAATTCTCCATGAGAATCCCTGAGTGAAAGTCAGCACTCTCTGGTGAATAAACCTGGCTACGTTCCTCCCTGCTGAGCTGGGAGAACCAGGCCACGACTGCCTCCAGACAACTGCAGAGGTGCCTGGCAGCCAACCAGACCTGCGGGGCCAGCCTCTAGATAAGCCAGACTGAATGCTCTACACTGATGGGAGCAGTTACATGTCTGAGGGGAAAAAAATAGCAGGGTACGCTGTCATGGACAATAAGAAAATAATTGAAGCAAAGCCACTGCCAGCCGGCTGGTCCACCTAAAAAGCAAAACTCTGGGCATTAATTAGGGCGCTTGAAATAGCAGAAGGAAAAAGGGTTAATATTTACACTGACTCTCGGTATGCCTTCGCCACCATACACATCCATGGGGCAATCTACTGAGAGAGAGGGCTCTTAACACCGAGGGGAAAGAAATTAAAAGGAGGCACAAATACTTTGACTGCTAGAAGCAGTCTGGGCCCCTCGGGGAGTAGCAGTAATGCATTGCAGGGGCCACCAGAAGGAAGAGACAAAAATAGCCCAAGGGAACAGAAGGGCAGCAAAGGCAGCAGCTACAGAAAGGCAGCAGCTACAGAAAGGGAGATACCAATAAATACCCCAGCCATAGAAGTTACCCTATTAGAACTGAACCTCAATCAGCCAGACTATACCCCGGAGGAACAGAAATGGGCCATACAAGAAAACTGCCTCCTAATGCCCACCGGCATATGGAAACTGCCGGATGAACAGCCCTACATACCCCAAGGCCAGGCCAGCAATCTCATCAGGCAATGCCAGGCCCTCACACACCCAGGGAAAACATCCCTAGAGGCCTTACTCAGGAGGCATTATTACTTCCCTAACATGTCTGGAATAGGTGCAGCAGCAGTGGCTCAATGCCTGGCCTGTGCCAGGAACAATGCAGCAGGTCACTTGAAAAGGCTTCCCGGAATACAACACAGGGGCAACAGCATTTTGAGGACCTACAAATTGATTTTACTCAGATCAGGCCAAGCTGGGGATACAGATACTCGTATTAGTTTGTACTTTCTCTGGATGAGTAGAAGCATTCCCCACCAGGACAGAAAAAAGCAGAGAGGTAGTCAAGACCCTCCTCAGGGAAATTATCCCCACTTTGGGTTGCCTATGACCATTGACAGTGACAATGGGCCAGCGTTTGTTGCAGAAGTTCTCCAGGAACCCACAGCACAATTAAAGCTACACACTGCCTATTGCCCTTAGAACTCAGGAAAGGTAGAACACATGAACCGGGCTCTAAAACAAACACTTGCAAAGTTCCATCAGGAGACCGACCTGCCCTGGCCAGACCTGCTACCCTTAGCATCATTCAGGGTACAAAACACCCCTAACACCACAGGGTATACACCATTTGAGTTAGTTTATGGGAGGTCGCCAGCCATACTACCTCTACCTAGAGGAGAGCTTCGGATTATAGGGGAAGCAGGGCAGACTAAGTACCTCCAGAAGCTAGGGGAGACACTTAGCCAGATACATCAGGCCGGATTAGGCCAAGGACTCTTACCACCAGGGGGGCCAGCCCACTCACATAAAACAGGGGACTATGTATGGATTAAAGACTGGAAAAAGGAACCCCTCCAACCCACATGGACCGGGCCCCACCTTGTCATACTAACAACTCCTACCATACTTAAGGTTGCAGGAACCACCCCCTGGATCCACCACAGCTGAGCCAATAGAGCAACGGACCCAGCGGATTCCAGGAGGACAGACAAAGACCCAGAGGACCAGCCGCCATGGTTGCCAACCCTGAAGCTGAAAAGGAAACCAGGCATTGACAGAGGCTCAGAGGAATGGACAATTGCCCAGGATGGTACCTGACTGTAGTGGGAAGTTTTGCTATAATCTTAGGAATTGGACTGATGACTGTAGCCCCAACAGAATGGAACACCTGGGAGCCACTGGCTCTTCGGGAAACATATATTGGTCTTGTCTGTGCTTTTGGATACTTAGTATGCTTTGCTTAGCAGACCCTGCCCCGATTCAAGCCCCTGTATATAAATGTAGCACGCAGGCAGAAAACGCCGGCAGAAAGGATGCGTCTTGCAGGAGGAGTAGCAAGCTATAAATTCCCTGCATCACCTTTCACATATAGCACTGATATGCCCCTGGAATGTGTACAGCTGCAGACATCCTACTGTGTCTGGGACAACAAATTATACATGACAAGGGTAATGGCAGGAACTATTGGATACTGAAATTGCTATGGTTATGGACCCACAGGCAGACAGGTTTGTTGGACTACCTGCCACCAGTTGAGTAATCTAAACCAGGAGGAATTTGAGGCAGTTAGGAAAGAAGCTGTAAAAGAGATTGCCAGACAGCTAAAGAAACAGGAAAAGATAATATATAAGGGTGCCAACCTTACTACTTTCCAGGAGGCACTACGAAAAATCAGCCCCATAGTACAGGTTCAGGAACTAGTATGGACCATGTACTCAACATACCAGAATACTAGCAACTCCACTCAGGAGTGTCGGGTTTGCCTACCATTCCAGGAGAAAGGGTTCCTTGGAATTCCAATCCCATGTACCTAGAATCACACTGGGATGCCTCCTGGTCCCAATCAGACCCTAACCCAGGTGCCCATAACAACCAATGTATTCCTAGACACTAGAGGATCAAATGTATCCTGCCTAGAGCCAAAAAAAAAGTCTCCCCAGAAGGTAACCCAGTAGGGTCTCTTAACCCAGAGCTTTGTACCAGTAGCCTCAGTATCCCCAATAACAGCAGTTTCTGTACTGAGCCAGGATTATTCCTCCTGTGTGGACAGGAGGCCTATAGGTGCCTCCTTGCCAACTGGACTGGGAGATGTCTAGAGGTCTTCCTTACCCCTAGCCTCAGCATCTGAACCTACTCCTACTCCGACTGAGCTGAAAGGGACCTACCCAAATCAAAAGGGGGTAGGCCTAGCAGTTGCAGCTGGAATTGGCATCGCAGCTGGGATAGGGGCAGGAGTAGGGTTCCTAGGGTTCTCTGCCTCTACCTACTATAGGTTGTCTGCCCAACTTAATGCAGATATGACTACAGTAGCAGACTCCTTGACCACCATCCAACAATAGATTAATTCACTAGCAGAAGTAACCTCACAGAACTGCTCGGCTCTAGGCCTGCTAACAGCAGAAAAAGGAGGAACTTGCATGTTCTTGGGGGAAGAATGCTGCTACTTTGTAAACCAATCTGGAATCATAACACAAAAGGTCAAAGACCTCAGAGGAAATATAAAATGCAGAGCCAAAGAATTAGAAAATTGGAATTGGGGAATAGACTCACAGGGCTGGCTCTGATTGCTACTTCCACTAATTGGACAAGTAGCCATCATTCTTTTTGGAGTAAGCCTCAGACAATGCATAATATGGACCATAGTCCAAACTTTAGAGTCCACTGTAACCAGGCAGGCCATGGCCAAAATATTGGCGCTCTGACAGTATCAGAACAGATATCAACTCCTACGAAGGTCTGAAGACCCAGATTATAGAGATCTGTATCATGATGCAATAGGCAGCAATAGCAGATAATAGCATCAGAAGGGGGGAATGATAGAGGAAGTAAACCACCATTTTAATTGAGCCACCATCTTAGAAATGACATGACCCCTTTCACTTCCTGCTTCTGTAAGTTGCTTATCGCTTTTGCGCCAAAAGATTGTCCCCCCAGCCTGCTATAAAGCTAGGTGTGCCCTACAACTTGGTGCCCAGAATTTGGAGACTGCCTCCTCTGGGTCCACATGGGTGAATAAAGGAACCTCTTTGCTTCCTCCGGTGTTCGGTCTCAGTCTTTTCCCTGACATTTCAAATATTGAAATCACTGGTTGGGAAAAAAAAAAAAGTTATTGGTTTACTGCTTTTTAACTTCACTGATTATCCTGTCCTTATCTGCGATCTACTCAAATGCATCTAGCAATTAAGTTATTTTCCTTCCTTGTTCTATTGGGTGTCTCTATAGCACACACATAAAAACTAGAGGAAAATCACCAGACTCAAATTTTCAGAAAGAAAAAAGGAAACAAAGATGAATCCTTAACTAATGTGCATAGTTTTTTGCTATACTGTAATTAACTCTCAACAACAATTTCGGGAAAAAATATCAAAGGTCATAGAGGGAAGGGCTATGCTTATTATTATATGTGGTGATGCTCTTCTGACAGAACTCTGCAGCAATACCCAACCAATTTTAGAAGAATGTCCAGTCTCTGGTATATCGCCTTGTTGTATTTGTTACTATGAAAATGTTCTGCTGGCATTTAGAGGAAAGTAGCGCAGTTGACACCTACATCATAACATAAACCTTTCCTGCCTAGTCATCTATAATGAGAACTAAGATGAAAAGAATGGTTTCCACATTAAAATTTCTGGCACATTTTAATTCACTTTGATGTACCTGCTATACTCAATTCTAACCACTTAAAAAATCCACCTCTTTAGCACATAGATAAACGGGGAGCTTATTTAATCCTCAGAGAGGGGGAAGCATCACAGTAAAACTACATAAATACCACTAGCTTGGAGCTTGTAACAATTCAGAAAGAAACCTTGATGAAGTTTGCCTTTCAGTATATCTGAAGAGAAAAAAAAAAAAAAAAAAAAAAAAAGAACAGATTAAACCAATGAATAGTGGTTATAATCACCTTCAGAGGTGATTCCATATAGAAAAGGGGCAGATTAAGAAGAAAACTGTAGATGTAATTTCTATTCTCCAAATGATTCCTTGCTTGAAATTTCCAAGACACCAGCGAGGGCATATTGGTGTAGACTTACATGCTAGGTCAGTTACTGAGTCTGTCAGCTCCACGTGATGTCATCAAATGTGTGAGGCATTTTCATGTGGAAGACGAAGTAAACTTATTCTGTGTGACTACAGAGGTTTAACTAGCACCAAATACAGAAAAATTACAACGAGGCAGGATTTGAGTCAATACTAATAAAGAACTTTTCTACAATAGACTGCCTGCAAAAATAGCATGTTGTCTGTTAGTGCAGAGGGATATTGTTGAAGGATTTCCCCTACTGGGTGGGAGTTTGAACTACACAGTTTCTAGAAATGTTTTCTAGGACTATGTTTAACCTATTTGAGATAACTGATTTTAAGAACTTAACTAGTCATATACTTATTGAGAAAAAAGTATTAAAAATTAGTTATATTTGTTAAATGCAATCAAAGAATATCTATTTGGAAACAGTTTCTGTTAGTTTAGATGGAATTTCTGTGCTTCCATGAAATAAAATTTCATGGCTTCAAAAACATCTTGTTATTTTGACTGGCCTTCCTCCTGAGGGATATCTGTCACTATAATCAGCATTCAGCCAGAATTAGTAAAGGGTTAACATATGGCTTTGAGAAAAATGAATGACCATTGGAGAAGATTGCAGGATTAGGATGATTAAATGACATTTTTAAACATTAGATTTTTCAAATTAGCAAGATTTAAAGTCTCATTATACATTCACGTGCATTTCTTGAGCATTTTCTTTCAGCCAGGCATTGTGCTACACTCTGGGAATATGTACAGAGGAAAATAAAACAGCTCTTTTCTTGGACCTTATAACATTAACCGTTGTAACTTTAGTGAAGACATGTTTTTGTATTTAACACATAGTATCCCCTATTCTAAATGTTTGGAAATCAGCCACAAGCAGCTGGAAGAGAAAGTAACAGAAATTGTGTCACTGGAACAAAAAATGTTCAACTGTCTTTAATTAAATAGATGGTTGTGTAAGGTGTGGGTACATGTAAAAATTCTTCTTTATGTAAAAATAAGTAAACAAATTAATAAAGCAAGATAATGCATTTAGGAATCACAAAAGCATATTATGAACATTTTGTTCAAATTTTATACACTTGACACTGTGATTAACTTAATTAAGTCAAGTCTTTTGAAGCAGGTGAAAAAATTCAAAGAGAAATTCAGAGGAAAAAAACAGAAATGTACATACATTCTTTTAATAAAAGAATTTGTCTTTATTGTTGAAAGTATTATGGATATCTCCCTTTTTTCCTCCATTGACTTCCTCCACCCTGCTCCCACCACCCCCAGGCCTTCCCCACACTATTATCTCTGTCCATGGGTTATGCATATATGCATATAAGTTCTTCCATTGATCTCTTCCCACCTCCCTTCCCCTTTCCCTCTGAAATTCATTTTTAAAATATGATAATATAAATGAGCCTATAAGTAGGCATATGTTAGTGCTTACTTCAAATACATGTTTAACACTGAGACATTATAATCTGAGTTCTGTTAATAGGCTTCACAAATCTAGAAACCCCCTGAAAATGTCTGCAAAACACATGTGTTTATGTAATATTTTTAATGTAGAGGGATTTTACAGTTTTCTCCAGATTCTCAAAAATGGCCTGTGACCCACACTACCTCCCCAACCCACCCACTGAAAAGATTTTAAAAATCATCGTTTTAAGGTAACATGGTGAGAGACATCAGAAAGATGATACAGACTATTGGCAGCATAAAGGTTTTGTAATACTGGGAGGAATATGAACAATTAAGCACTTTAGCAGAGCACCAGGGCTGTTATGAGCCAATTTACAAATAACAGGAAGCCAACATTGTACCTTAAAATAACACCAAAAAACAAAAACTTGAAATTGTCCTGATGATGGTACATTTGTTTATTTAAAATACATTTTTTTTCTTTACTGATTTTAGAGAGAGAGGAAGACATAAGGAGAGAGAGATACAAACATCGATGAGAGAGAACATCTATTGGCTGCCTCCTGCATATCCCCCACTGGGGATTGGGCCCACAACCTGACCAGGACTCAAACGGGCAACCTCTTGGTGCATGGGTAAATGCTCAACCACTGAGACACTGGCTGGGCAGATGATACTACATTTAGATACGTGATTAATAGGATTGAAGTTAATGAGAATTTGCTACCTCCTAAAGGAATCATAAACAATTATAGCACTGAATCAAGCCAGGTTTGAGGCTACTTATCTTTAAATCATCTAGGGAGAGGCCCAATAACACATATGTTGATTAGATATGGAGGGTCTTTGTTTAAAAGCCTGCTAGTTTTGAAGGAGGACTGTAGAGGAGGATAAAATGAAAACTTTGATCAATGTAACCCTATCATATGGTCACTCAAGGAAATAGAAATACTAGTTCACTTACATACTAGCACATACAGATTTGAATGTTTAAGTGCATTTAAATAATCCTCTCCCCTATTACCACAGCTATCACCACCCACAAAGAAATCTCATTTATTATTCTCTTTATATCAAAAGGTCTGGCAGAATTCATAGTTCTAATTCATCAACTAAATCTCAGATAATGTATCTACCAATTATTACCATGCATCACTGATCATAGAGAAAGAGGATATGTTTGATGCATTCTATTCTTTTTTTTTTTTTTTTTTCAAGAAGTGGAGGTATATGTGCACCTGCTTGAGATTTGTGGCTTGCATTTGTTGACTGATTGGGGGAAGAGCATGGGGATAGATCCGAACTAACTAGTTTAAACAAAGACTAAATCTTTTTAATTGACTTTTAGAGAAAGCAAGAGCAAGAGAAACATTGATTTGTTGTTCCACTTATTTATGCATTCATTGGTTGATTCTTGTATGAGCCCTCATAGGGGATTGCACCCACAACTTAGACATAAGGGGTTGATGCTCTAACCAACTGAGCTACCCAGCCAGGGCTTAAAGATTGAAAATTTAACTATGATGCCATCCTAACATGGGGTCCCATCAACTAAACTAAGCTACTTAGATATTGTACCAATATGAAAATAACTCTTTAAATATGATCACAAGAATAAAGTTTTCCTGACCCCATTCACCCATCTTTCTTTCTCTGGCTCAACCTCTTGTTTTAATGCTTATTTTATTATTAGTATTATTTTTGGAAACATTTTTTTTCTCCACCAGGATATAAGAACCTTAGGTAAAGGTGTCTTGGCAGAATCTAATCCTTTATTCTTCCCACTGCCCTATAACCTAGTACTATAGGGAGTAAGGAAAATTTTCCGAGTAAGTGGCCAACAACATTATTTTATTGAAATAAGTATATATGTTCCATTTCATTTTTGCTCATCAAGGTGCTCTTAGATACACAGTTTGGAATCTCAGGAAAGCATCATAAATATTTATTTTTATCTTTGAAACAACATCCAAATGCAAAACTAATTAATGTGTCCTGGGCACTGTATAGAACAGATCACACGTTTGTTTATTTCCTGCCTTCTCCCCACTGGAATGGTAGCTTTATGAGAACTCATATATTGTTCTGTTCACTAAGACATCCCTGAAACATAAAACTGTTTTAGGAACCTATTAGATTTTTAGCAAATGTATCCTGAATGCATAAATGAATAAATATGATTCCTGTCTCTTGTAGGCACACCCAAATACATTTTACTAGGAAGTTCCATTTGGGTTTTTATCTATAAATAAGATCCCATATATAACATGACATTTTTTTACATTGGCAAGTTAAGTTCTCTGATTTGATTCAGAACCACTATGCCAAAGTCATGCTTCCTCAGAGAACAATGGACATTTACCTGGTTATCATTTTTTAAATAATTCTCCAGTTTCTTATGTGAGTTAGTCTGACTCACTCCATGGATACTGCCTGTCCCTGACTGTGGCTCAGATTTTGTTAAGAAGTTTTTACATGGTGTATGTTTTAAACCTCAGTTTTCGAAGCACTCTTTGTTACATCACATGAGTGTAATTTTTTTCTTTCTGCTTTTTTCCTCCAAACCCAAAAAGGAAACATTTAAAATCCTCTCTAAAAAGTTGAGACTTTTACTAGAGCCCTCTTATTAGAAGTTGTGTTGTTTGTTCAAAACAAGACAAAAACATAATCTTCTAAAGGTCACCCTGGTTCCAAGAGTTACCTTTTTGTAGTTCTAATAAAAAAAAAAAAAATGCATGTACTATTGAAATAGAGAACTCCAGGGATCAGAAATTAAATAGGTTATCACAAGGTAACCTGGATACAAACAGATGGACAAATGCTGGATCTTCAGCTGCATGATTCCATGGGGTTTCCTTTAGCTAATTTGAATGTCTCTGAGGATGAGAGCCTTTACACCTGACACATCTGTGTTCCGGTTCCCCTGCCTTTAAAATGACTTTTCTGAGTGTTATTGGAAACAACACCATTAAGAATGACAGTGAAGCAGGCACAAGGGAAGCAAAATAAATAAAATCAATTAGCATTATAAACATTGGTCCCTCACTCTCATGTCTTTCATGTCAATTACATATACACATCATCTTGAGGTTCCAAGTGTTAACTACCTTGCTTTGATCAGATAACAAAAACTAGAAAGAAAAAAAATGGATGCTTGTATTTTTCTATTCTTAACTACTGTCTCTTTGGAATGCCACTTGAATTTAGAAAATGAAACATTTAAAAAATCCTACAATACAATTTACAGGGTGGGGTAGAAGTAGGTTTACAGTTGTAAGTATTCAAAACAGAATTTATTCTTATATTATTATTTACTAAATATTTTATTATTTTCCATACAAACAACTATAAATCTACTTTTGCCCCACCCTGTATTCCTTGTGAAAATGGAAAAAAATAATTTAATGATGGTTTAAGTAAACCCACTTAATAGAAAATCAGATGCTTTATTTTATTTGATTTAATGGAAAATCATTCATAGCCCAGTATAAATAAGGACAAAATTTGCATAACCAAAAGCCCTATTAAAATGGGCAGTAGGAGAATGTATCATTTTGAGGTCAACTGTCATTCTGTTTGAATGGGTCCCTTAACAAATCACAGAACAGATGGGAAAGGCCAGTATGACATGATTCTCTGACTTAATTATAACATTACCAAAACAGCACGTGGACTTTGTATGTACCAGATAATTTTTATTCAGTGGATTTATTTGCACATAAATTATGTGATGTGCCTCATTTGATTTTACATAACCTTCAATATTTATATTTCGCATTAATTGAATCATATTTATCTATGAATTAATAGGTCAGGCCGTTCTACCAATTACAGCTGATGCTTGTTGAAGCCCACATAAAAAAGGTGTGAAATTTGGATTTATGTCTTATTCAAGATTTCTCAATTTAGAACACCATTACAGCTCTACACAGAGCTGTCATTCCTGCTATTAGGGGGAAGGGTTTTAATGCATCAGGTATTTGACATCTCTTAAGATCCAGGAGAGGGCACCCATCTTTTGCTTTCAAGAGGCTGATTGGTTTGCCAGACAGTAAAATGCAGGGCGGGGCATGGAGGGGGAACCTGGCAAGAACTCAATCAGTCTTGTGGGAAACACATCACCTTACAACCTATCCCAAAGTCAAATCTGTGGAAGCTACTGATCTAATTTATTTAAAAAGGAGTTGGAGAGCTCTGAGATTTTACTGCAAATCTGTCACACTCAACTCTGCATGGACATGGTATGCATCACTGGAAAATAACTTAAAACTTCTGCAGACATAGGGGAGTATAGTCTAAGTGCTAAATTTAGGTGACAGCACAGATAAAACAGGAGGTGAAATACAGCCCAAAGAAACCAGCCCTTGACTTGGTCAAAGCCAGAATTTAGATCCATAGTTCACAATATATCAGCAGTTGTAATTTAACTGGATTCCCAGAAGAGCAATAAAATTGTATATCGAACAGAGGGCAGTAATAGCACATACACCAGCTTCAGCTTCCACTCAAAAGTGTTGGATCTTACTCTTGGTCTTTGCTAAAAGGCAGATTTAATTTTAATTCAAATAAATATTAAGGCAAAGAGGTCAATAGGTAATGCTCTGATCACAAATATTTAAAGATTATTTTGTTTATCTGAAAACACTAGAATAACTCAAATAAAAAGTATTTCTTCTCTTTCACCCACATAGACACACAAATATTCCTTGATGTCTTTGGATTATATATGTATATACATACTATAAGGATTTTACTGGTTAAAATGAACTTTACTTTTTCTTCACAAGGAAGCTAGCTGGCATCCCATATTTTACAAATTCATTATGACAGCGTCAGAAATAGCAATTAAGAAATTAAGGATATAGTAGTTAAGGGTATAGGCTCTGGTGTCAGACTATCTGGGTTTGAGTCTTGCCCAACCACTTACTAGTTATGTGACCTTGGACATGTCCCTTAATTTCATTTTGCCTAAATTTTTCTGTCAGTAAAAATTGGAACAATAATAAAATCTATTTACAGGGTTGTTGTGAAGATTAAATAACAGTGTATGCAGTGTGCTTGACAAGAGCTTTATAAGTGTAGCTGTTTTAATTACTATAGTCATTGTTGTCATCATCATTACACTAATGGCTGTATTTAATAAACTAGTCTTTTTTATGTAGTACACAATTAACTCTTTTAGTTTAACTGCATTTCTCAACTGTACATTCTTCATCAACACCCTTTCTCCCCAATATTGCCTAGATGGACACCCATGCTGGGACCAATCTGATTCTCTTAAGAATTTGAACAAAGAGAAACAAAGACTAGGTCAGAAGTTATCTGGTACTGGAAGTATAAGGTCAAAACCATTTGAGGGCAGTGTATGTGTGAAAACAACCTAAAGAAAGCCCCAGATGAGCTGGATGTATGGGGAAGTAAAAATTAAGAATCAGACGGAAGAAGTCATTTTGCAGAAGGCAGGATGAAGCAGCTGTGCTGAAAGAAGCAGAGATAACAAATTGTGTCACTACAGAGAACAAGAGATGGATAGATGAGCTGCCTGACAATTTCCAATTCCCTGTGAGATGAGGTTCCATGAGACCCCCTTTGCCCTTAAAATGCATTTTCCTTTACCCAGATGAGCATATGATGGTTTCTATTTTTGCAATGAAATAACTTCTAAGACACATAATGATATTCTTCAATTTGTATTCAAATCCTTCTTACTTGCTTCTTCATTTCTTTTAAACCTGGCATAAGTTCTTTCAAACATGAAACATGGGTGTTCAATTTGATTTATTAAACTCTGTAAAATACAACAGAACCCTATTATGACAGAGCTTGTAGCTAAAAACTTGGCTACATCACAGGTCAAAGTGGGTTCTATGAATTGTAACAACAACACTGAGATTGGTTTTTCTGCCAGACTGACATCTATAAGGCCTGTCCCCAAGACAGTGGCTTGACTAACAAGTGTATCAGTAACTCACTTAAAACAGCATAAGTTTTAAATTTACATAGTGGTAGATAATGAACAAAACTCAGAAACACCCATCCATTTAATCTTTGTATCTAATTTTTATTAGAGTTCTGTGCCATATGTTTTTTTTGAACTATTGCACATGATGGGCATTTCATAATATGTTCACACATCTCTGCCTACAGGGAAATAGATATCATTGTATGAGCTTCTCTAAACAAGAAAAGTCAGCTATTATTTAAACACCAAATCTAGAGAAAAATAAAGCAATATATTTTAGAAAAACAGAAATTGCATATAAGCCATGGAGATTTTAGACTTCTGTAATATGTTTTTCTTATTTAATTTTCTTTATGTGGGCAACTTGATATTCCTAAACTAACTTACAGAACTGTAGTAGCTAAAAGGTTGGTCTGCTCATACCTCTTAAGTGAGCCACCTCATTGGGGTAAATATAGTCCTAACACAAATTGGCTTTCACTTACTTGCACATTTGTGAATGAAGTAAGTGTGTTACTCAGTCAGTGTTGCCAGCTGCCTCTGAGATAAGAAAATGGGATAGTAGCTGCCTAGAGCTGTCTTTTCTTCTCATCTTACCAGTCCCAGAGCCAGAGGAACTTTGTGCTATTGCCTTCTTTTTAGCTATAAGGGCTGAGGGTCTTGAACGTTGGTGGTAACACAGATTAATCCTTATTCAGTGTATTTTTTGTTTCTAGATTACCACAGCTTCCATGTAAATTGTTGGATAATGCCACCTCAAATATTTTATTAAACCAGTCATAGTACACACAGACTATTTTGTTCTCTACAGTAGAATGAGAACTTATTCACTTTCAACAACTATTCTAGAATTTCCATTTGAATATTTGCTGAGGTTTACAGATCCAATGTTGACTTGAAGGCTGTCAGGCAACAACTAACAGATATAGTTTAAAAGTAGAGTTTATTTCTGTCTTAACTCTTCAGAGTTTTGCAAGGAAGAAATTAGGTCAATTGATTCATACATCTAAATTATGTTAATGATATCCATACAAACTTTAAACTTTAGCTTGTTTATCCAGTAGTATGTCTGAGTTATTCATCATCGGTTTCTCTTGTGAGCAGTATAGCTGGTTGGAGTGAATGGTACAGTCTCAAGGCCAAAGCCCATTCAGTCATGGGTTGAGGGCCTGTGTCAACTCTAGGAAGGCAACTGTGTTTTTTTTTTTTTTTTAAGGGTTAGACCCAATGGTTACTACTGTTCCATTAGAATCAAGATGTTAGGAAAACAACATTTCTAGAGACTCCCTTGCAAAAAAACACCACAAATCCCAAAACAAAATATTTCATTCTCTCTATTATACAAGTCTCCCCACCCTACTGCTGATCAAACCCACTGGCTTCACACAAAAAACTGGACAATGCAGTATTGACTTTTAGATACTGAAACTTCACATTTGTACTTGATTTATAACAAAAAAAGTGCCATATTATTATTTTTCCTTTATTGATTTTTTAGAGAGAGAGGAAGTGAGAGGGAGAGAGGGATAGAACCATCAATGAGAGAGAACATCAATTGGCTACCTCCTGCATGCTTCCCACTGGGGATCGGGCCCACAACCTGGGCATGTGTCCTGACCGGGAATTGAACTGGCGACCCCTTGGTGCATGGCTTGATGCTCAACTACTGAGCCACACCGGTCGGATGCCATATTATTTTTAACAAAATCTCTTACTTTCAAATCACAAATATTTTGAATAGTGATTTTGATATACAAGGTACAACAGAAATACACAGAAATGAAGTATGACAGTAGTAAGTTCACCAAATTGAAAGGTCAAAAAAAGTTGTGAGTGATTGTTTCAAGAAGATGCCATTGGAACAGATAACTTTCTAGGGAAAATTTTAATTTTTTTAAAAGAGATCTCTAAAATATCTTGGCAATTATTCTATGTAGTTAAGTAAGACTTAGTTGTCCTACAGGCACATTTTTTTTTTAGCAATGTTAACTAAGTCAAGAAAAACCAGGGGCCCAGTTAGAAAAACCAGGATATTCACCCAAGAGAGAGTGAAAAACATGAAAACTTTTGCTTTACAATTCTCAATTCCTACCAAAAAAATAGTTCTATATTAGAAAATGTTTTTAGCAAAAATACCACATTTTTAATCTTCAAAAGTACTCTTAAATTATAAAGGACACTTTATACTTTGGACAGCTCTCAAGTATTTACATGTAGTTTTGCTGCTCTGTGGATGAGCTACGGAAATTCTTTCATTCCCAGCTTGCTTTCCTTGGTTTATGGATATACTTCTCCACTACTTTCACACCATTCTGCCTCTTGACTAGTTCCATCAATAAATATGAACACTGTGGCTGTTAAGCCAGGTAAATCAATGCTAACTATATCCAGAAACATCAATCTGCTGTGGAAAAAAAAATATGGAGAATATTCTACAAATTTATTATATAATGATAACGATAATAGTTGTCACTCACTAAATACCTACTATGGGCCAGACTCTTTATATATATATATATTCTCTAGTTTTCACAAATTTTCAAACTAGTTATTGTTATCTTCATTTTAGAGATTAAAAACTGAAAGTTCAGAAAGGTATACTAACTTTCCCCAAACTGTTATCTGTGGTGAGACTTCTGTGTCCACACCTGTTGCTGGTGGAAGTGGGCTTCTTGTGATGTCACAAGTAATTTTCTGATATTCACATGGGAGAATAAATGCTATTTATTTGTGTGGAATTAAGCCCCTCAATTTCCAAGTTCCCATCTCCCTCTATCCTTCTAAGAGAAAAATCCAGCTGTGTCTTCAGCAGAGCTAGAATTAAAGCCATTTCCCAGAATTTCTGCTCCATAATTGCACAGTCCAGCCCAGCATCAGGCTAGCTTAGCTTGTGACCCCAGCTGCAGTTCACTGTGAATGCGATCTGCATGACCTTGGGCCATGCAGCTTCTAGGGCCACATGGCTATGGAAGGAATTAGGCAAGAGCAAGGAAGCAGGAGCAAAGCCAGAGGAACGAGAGAGAGAGAGAGAGAGAGAGAGAGAGAGAGAGAGAGAGAGAGAGAGAGAATTCCTTTGTGTGTAGATTATGGATTCTCAACTTTTCATGGGCTTGCTGTAGCTCTGCCTCCACCCCCTCCCCACCGTCAATGATCTTTGTTCCTAGGTTAGACCCACAGGCAAGCACTTTCCCGACATCACCCTGACCTCACTGTGCATGTACCCATATTCTCCTTTGTTGGACTCCTTCCCCCAGTGATCTGCAGGGAATGAACCAGTGGTTCCCTGGGGAGGGTGAAGCTGTAGCTTCCTGGGGAACCTGCCCAAATGACAATGCCTATAATGGCTGGCCTTTCCTTTGCTTTTTTCCTATGATTAATAACTAGCTAATGACAATAATAACAAAACCACCTGATGAGTGAGTAGAGCTGGATTCCGGTCTGTTTTGTCTGCCTGAACTCCTATTATGTGCCAGGCACTTTGTAAGATTCTTCACATGCAGTATCTTATTTAATCTTCATAATAATCCTAGCTGTTAAGAAAAGAACTTTCATGCCTCACAGTTCAGATTTCTGTAGAGAAGAATTAGAAGTACAGAAAAAACAGTTCGCTATCCCTTACCATTTCTGCCTAAGGTAAAAGGGACATTTCTGTTTGGCGAGACTGAAAGAATGGATTGGGAAAGTATGAATCATTCACCTACAGTTTTCAGTCTTTTCTCATTTCTAGTACAACCATTAGCAAAACTTTGAGGAAGGGTTTGCCCTTGAGGGGAAGGATCACAATTGTTCAGTTCGCCTGGTTAGGTAAGTTTAATTCAAATTGGAGGTATAGGAGAGTATTAGTAGTAATTGGTCTTGGATTTTAAACGATGTTTTGAATAATGAGGTTGACATTTTAATCTTTGTTTGCCTGACTCAAGGAGTGGCTCCCACCTCAGAATATGAAAAAGGAAATTATTTTCAATCCTAAAACCCCAACCCTTGATATTTTACTAGCCCAATTTTCTAGAGGAAGCAACAGAGGCTCAGAGCAGTAAAGCAATGTGCCAAAAATAAGGTAACTAAGAAATGATAAGAATAAGACTTGAATTCAGGTGTCTCTAGCTACAAAGCCCTCACTCTTTCAATAGTGTATTTGAATTAATTGCATTTATGCACCTTACAATTATCATGAATAATCAGGGGTTATAACCATTCTTCAAATCTGAAGTTTGACTATGGAGAAAGAAAAAGAACAATAAGCAACAAAACCAAAAATTTCGGTTAGGTTTTATTTTTATATAAAACCTACAATAAGCAGAATGTCAGAGAGGATTCACAGAAGGTAGATGGATATTGGAGGAGAAATTGTAGGGATACAAAACAGCTAGAATTCAAAGCAAAGTGCTAATCAGTGAAGCCACAATGTTACACTGCAAGAAGGCCTGCTCTGAGGCAGTGGATGAGAATATATTTCTGTAAAATTGGCAACACAGAAAAACTCATTTTGATACACATGAGCTGTTGATTAACATATTTATGAATAACTAGGAGAATAAGATTATTTGGATAGAATCACCCACTTCCAAATCTCTCTTTTAAAACTCAACACAGCCCTGGCTGGTTTCACTTAGCAGTTAGAGCATGGGCCTGCAGACAAATGATTTGCAGGTTCCATTCCAGTCAAGGGCACCTACCTCAGTTGTGGTTCAGTCCCCAGCCCTGGTCAGGGTTATGTGGAAGGCAACCAATAGCTCTGTCTCTCTCACATCAATGTCTCTCTCTCTCTCTCTCTCTCTCTCTCTCTCTCTCTCTCTCTCTCTCTCTCTCTCTCTCTTCCTCCCTCCCTCTCCCTCCCTCCCTGCCTCTCTCTCACTCTGTGAGAAAATCAAATGGAAGAATATCCTTGGGTGAGGATTTAAAAATAAATAAATAAATAAATAAAACTCAACATACACACAAACAGAGGAACACTTGTTTCTATAGCTATAGAAGGATACCCAAGGCCTCATAATACAGTTATTAATGGCAGAGGAAGTGAGGAGAGAGGCTAGGAAAAAGAATGACATTTCCACTTAACATAAGCTACACAGAGGAGAACCCAATCCAATAGTAGCATACCACAACATCACTGCTATCCCTAATGAAACTCTCCAGGGGAATAGCTATGCTCCTTCAAGGTAGATAGGCTTATTTCCCCTTTTCTGGTAGTCAGACCCTGGAGAATGCATTGCTAATAGAGTTCTGAGCTCTAAGTAGAGATTTGGTACCATCCTCATAATTACTGTACAGCTATTTGCCCATTGTACCTACTGCAACCAATGCAAGTTTTGCTGTCAAGATGTTGGCCTTTAGTTACCAGAGGTGAGATCTGTTCAGACTGCTTTTTATTTTCACTTACCTGTTAGAAACCGCCTAGCAATCTTTTAGAAGCCACTTCTAATGTAGGTCTGAGACCAATAGGGCCCTTCACTGATAATATGATCCCTTTAGAGGAAACTGTTAAGCATGGAAATATATAATTCCCTCAAGAAGTTTTTGCTTCCCTTAAGGGCATCTAAAAAGCTACAAGCAGAATTCATCTATTTTAGCAGTTTCCTTTGTAGCAACAGTGGATGCACAGGATGCCCACATCTGCAAAAATGTGAAATAGGGATGTGGGAATTGACCCACAAAAACCTGGGTTACTTTTGAGTCTTTTATGTTCATAAACATGCATGCTGACACATACATTTAAAAATATAAGTTGTGCTTTTGAGTAATAGACCACATATCTTATATTTCCCAAAATGCCATATTCAACTACCGTTCTGTTCACTTTTAATGCCCTCTATGTGAGACATTTCAATTAGTGCAGAGCATAGTATAAATCCAGTTCCAGAGTCTTGATTTCCTTTTGAAATGATAAAAGCCTTACTTTAATTGCCCAGAAAAATCTATTCAAAAGTTCAATCAAAATTTAGCTAGCTTATGTATACATATTTCCAAATTTGTATATGTAATCTTTTGGGGAGGGAGAGGAGAAGGAAATATGTAGTCAATCAACATGTTTCCCATTAAGCAAGGCTCTGTGAGCACAAACAGTTTGGAAAGTCCCCAATGATGGCAATATAGTCCCTTCAAACAAACTAATGGTTTTCCTAGAGGCAAGTGCACGTGTAGTTAAATTGTCTACAGACGAATTTAACTTGTCCCAGGCTGCTGGATAAAAAAATTTATTATGCTTCAGAAAAGGGTGTCTTCTTGATACAATAGATACAGACAGTAAGGTATGGGCCAGAATCACCAAATGGTTCTATTTGGCAGAGCCTAAGTTGGTTCATTAGCTCAGAAGATGCTCAGTACAGTTCATAGATGCCAGAGCTGGACAGCTCTAGAAAAGTTTGATCAGAGTTATATTTTTCCTGTAATAGTTAAATAGCATCACTGTCTTAATTTCTTTCTTTTTATGCATGAAGCATGAAAAATTAGACCAGCCATTAATTTATGTCATGTAGAGAGAGAGATTCAGGAAAAAATATGTTAACTATCTACCATATAATTTCCTTCCCTCATTCTCAGTTTAAAAACAACAACAACCAAGAAAAAAGAAAAAAGTGCTCAAGGAAACTTTATAAGTTAATTAGAAGTCAGAAATGTTTCTGTGAAGAGTGTCATTACTTCATGGGTACATCAAAATACCTCAGGACAACTCATGCTATCTGATTTCATTAGTATATCAAGAAACATGAAACATTCTTCAAGGCAGATAATTAACTCATGCGGAAAAACTGTCATTGTATTACCTTTCCTATGGGAAAATTAACGAAGTGAAAACTCACTAAAATAAAGTAAGGAAGCCATAAGGGGGAGCTCTCATACCCTACTATTCATTCTCAGTTACCCCCTAACAGGAAAAGATGCACTTTATGACTTTACTAGGACAATGTTTTTTACTTTACTACTCCTGCAAAAGGAATATTTTCTCAGCCATCGAGAGGCTGTCTCAATGAAAAGCCACTATACTTCAAACTCCAAGTTTCCTCTAATGGACTTTTTGTTTGTAACAATTCCCAACTTCCCACTTTTCTTTAAAAAAAAATAATGTTCCTCTCCTTGGTTCTTACCTATGGTTTCACCATAGCTTGCATATTCTAAATTGAAATTCTCTATTGTTCTTGAATAAACCCAGTTTTGCTGGCAAAATAACTATTATTTTTTAGGCAATACCTGCAAATCAACAATATTTCATGGCTCTTGGGATGATATAAAACCAAGTCAAGAAAGTAAAATAGATCCTTCAGATCTTGTATCTTAATCAGAATATAGTGTATAGGCAAGAAATAGCCACCCTTTCCTTTTTGTACTCTAGACTTCGATCTTCTAGGTATTTTCAGGGCCATTAACATCAATTTACTTGGGGAAAGTTGTTTCAAACTTCAAGACAAAAGAGACCACTATCTGATCAGCAACCTAGACCACCCAATAAATTTTACTTTAAGAGCATTGTTTCCAAGAAATAGAGAAGGCAAAAAGAAAAAAATGTGGACTATGTCAATCACTTATTAAGACTACTATTGTCAAGAGTAAAGGGGGTGATTAAAAAAAAATTTTAATTCCTGCAATTTTTGTTACATTTTTAAATAATTTTAAGTAGAAATACTATCTATTCTTCTCAGCTTTTTTTCTTAAGCTACTGTAATTAGATGTAATGAAGAAGAACAAGGAAACATTTTGAGCTTTTTATTTCTTTAAAACACAAGTTACTTAGTATTTTTACCTTCCAGGTTGCAATTTGCATTCAAAATGGGTATTTCACCTTCTGTTTCTTTATTCCAGTATACTGAGTGTTGTTTTGATTTGTTTCTAAAGTAAAGTTGCATTCATTTGAGCCAGTGATGCCTTGCAGCCAGTCCCTGCCAAAGGCAATTTACTCAGGAACTGCTGAGCCTTTGGACTGGACCTAAAGATGTTTATCATAAAAGGGGTTCTATGTATTATTATTGTATTAACATTCTACTTTAAAATGCTGATACTGACTTCAGAAATAACCTCAGAGAACACTAGATTCTCCCAGAACTAAATACTGGCCTACCCAAAAATTTTAGCAATGAAATATGTGGCAGAAACTACAAGTTGCTTCCCCAAAGTCCATTCCTCCTTTCTTCCTTACTAACAGAAATTACATTTCTCAGCCTCCCTTGTAGATAGGGGTGAACAATAATTTATAAGCAAAAGTTGTTGTGAAAGGCCTCTGGGAAAGGTCTTAAGGAAGCTGAGTTGGCTGAGTATAATGGAAAGAACCTTGACATTAGACTCAGGAGACTTTAGTACAGATTTCCTTACTAATTTGCTGTGTGAGCTTGGTGAGTCACTTTCCCTCAGCACCTCCATCTTCTCATATGTAGAGTCAGACAGTTGAACTGCATATACTATGAGGTCCTTTCCAAATTTAGGACCCTCCGCTTTCTCTCCCATTTGCCAATCCCCAAGGAGATAAAACAGAGGCATGAAATGGATGTGTGTAATTCATAATATGAAATTTAGCTATTTCCTGTTTCTTTATCTTCCATTGAGTTTACAGTGTTTAGATACTATTACAGAACATATATTCGCTTTAAACAAATTTATTGATATATAGTTTACTCACTATACATCTACTTATTTAAAGTGTATAATTTAGTTGTTTTTATTTCCAACCGCTAGCTAATTTTAGAACATTTCATCACCTCAAAAAGTAACCCCATACCTGTTGGTAGTCACTCTTAATTCCTCCCTCTATCCAGCCACTGGGAACCACTAATCTACTTTCTGTCTCTATGGATTTACCTATTTTGGACATTTTCCATTAAGTAGATTCATACAATGTGTGGTCTTTTGTTTATTTCATTTATTACAATGTGTTCAAGGCTCACTTAATAATGTATTTTTTTATGATTTAATAATATCCCACTGTATGGCTATACTACATTTGCTTATCCATTCATCAGATGATGGACATATGGGTAGTTTCTACATTTTGGCTATTATGAATGATGTTACTATGAACATTTGTGTAAGATTAATTTTAATAGGAGTATGCTTATATGTCAGGTATTGTGCTGGATGAGTAAGACAGACATAGTTCCTGCCCTTATGGAACTTATAATCTAATATGGAGGGAAAATACTGAACAAATAATGCAATGGTTGCTGAGTGGGGAAAGTAAAATGTAATGTTCTATGGAATATAAAATAGGTGGACTAACCCGGCTTGGGGTTGAAGGTTAGTCAGGGGAAAGCATCCTAATGGAGGTGATATTTAAACTAAACCTGAAATGTGAAGAGGAGAGAGAGAAAAAGCACGAATGAAGATGGGAAGACGGGGAGCCCACTATGTTGGAGCATAAGGAGGGGAGAGCAAATGAGAGAATGATACTGAATGAAGTTGGAGAAGTGGACATGGGCAAGGTCATGCAGGGCCTCAGAGAGTATGGTGACTATTTGTAGGCCTTAACACAAGGGCGATGCGACCCTAATAAGGAGCTTTATGCAAGGAAATACAATTATCTAATTTATATTTGTAAAAGATTATTCAGGCAAATTAACATTTCCTGTAGGGGAGGGGAAGAGTGGATATGCCAGCCAGATTCAGTGAAGAGAATGCTTCAGACAGTTGAGGCTTAGATTAGGGTGGTGTCAGAAAAGAATAAAAGAGACTAACATAGACAAGATATTTTTTTTGTGTGTGTGTGTGTGAAAATATCAGAATTTTCCAATGGATTATATTGGGGAGGGATAAAGAAGAGTACTCTCAAAGGTGATGCCTAGGTTTCTGGCTTAAATAAATAGGTGGATGGTTTTACCCTTTACTGAAATGAAAAAAAATCAAGTAGTAGTATGGAGAGTTGCAGAGGGGAAGTTTAGTTAACGAATTCATCTTGTCACATATTGAGTTTAAGATACTTGTAGAATATGGACATCTTGATGTCCTAGTGCTGGCCTTAGCTCTGTCATGTGAGATTATTAACAAGGCAGTTGGCTATGTGGGTCTGTAGTTCAGGAGACCTGGGCTTAAGATGAATAGGTTTTGGTCCCATTTATATATAGATAATAATTGAAGCCTAGGAAAGAGAGACTACTAGTAAGAACGAAAGAGGGTATAGAATTGATCCTTGAGGACTTAATTTTGGATAATAGATGAGGGGCTCAAAATGGAGATCAAAGAAGAGCAACTGTAAACCAGGAAAGGGTGTTACAGAAGCACAAGGAAGACATGTATTAAGAAGTAAAGAGTGGTTAACTATGGAGAATACTTCTGAAAAGTCATATAAAATGAGGATCCAGAAGTGACTACTATATTTATTGACAGTGAAGTCAATGATAAACTTGGCAAAAGACAATTTTGGAGATATGGTAGGGAATGAGAGAATGAGAAACCAGTTTTTCTAAATATTCTCAAAAAGAATGAGTTCATTAAACGCAGAAATCTTTGTGTCTTCTCTGAGTAAATGAAAGACTGAATAACTGGATAATTCTTGAAGCCAGCTGTTTTCCCATTTTCTAATTTATTTAATATTCCCAGCAACACAGTTATTAAGTGATTCACTCCAAAGTCACTCAACTGGTCAATGGGAAAGCACTGACTCAAACCCAAAATTTTCAATTTGAAGTCTGGAGCTTTTCCTAAAGTCTCAAGGTACCCACTAAGAGTAAGTCCTCTATAAATGCCTTGTGAATGGTTTTCTCATTAAGATACTATGTGTTAAATGTAAGATAAGAAGTGAACTTTTACAACTAGTCCTAAAATAGGTAGCTTAACACCACCTGGTCTTTAACATCTGTATACTGAATAGCTAAGTGACAAAAAAGAGATAAATAGTGGCAAATAATGCCTGTAGTTGGAAATGCTTACTGAGAAAATAAATGGCATTATATTTAGTCTGTATCTTCTTAGATTGAACACTTCATGAAAGCAGGAGATATACCTCATGCATCTTTCCCGTGCCTAGCACAGTTCTTGGCCAAGAAGGAAGATACAATAAATGTTTACTTAATCACAAGGAAACAAGTTTTAATTTTCTGATCTTTCTTCCCACTTAATAACAATTATTACCATTTATTATTATATCAGACACTGTTCTAAGACATTTGTTCATATAATCTCATTTAGTATTTTAAAGTACCCTAGGTTGTAGGTACTATTATTAGTCCCATTTTATAGATGGGAGTTCTGAGGCTCAGAAAGTTAAAGTGCCACCTTTATGTTTACAAAGCTAGGAGATGGAAGGGCCAGGCTTCAAATGCAGGTAGAATGATTCTGAGACCAAGCTCTTAGAATGATTTCAAGGCCAAGCTCTACAAATTCTCTCTCATCCGAACTTCACTCTTCTATGCCATATTCCCCACACTTTTCTAGGTGACATGTACACTGATAAATGAACCAGTGACACATAGTTAATGCCATTACATTTTATATTAACTTATTCCAGGTATTTTCATATTTCCAAATTTAATGAAAGTAATTTACAAAAATTTTAAAGTGAAAATTATAGAGCTTTCATGCTTTGAGGCCCTTGAAAGCCATATCAAATAGGAGGCTGCTTACTATCTCTACTGGTCAAACTTCAGTGAGTTCATTTTACCTAGCTTTACACTATGTGCTTTAATTTTGGGGTCTTTTTTTTTTTTTTTTTTTTTTTTTACCACTTCACTTCTACAAATGTGCTATGGATTAATTTTGAGGACTATAAAGCTGAGGATAGGTTTTCAGATTGAGGAGACCCTAGATTCAATTTTGCTCAGGCCATTTCTTTCATCCTCAATAGAAAGTATGGAATTGAAGTCTGCCTAGATATATACAATCATCATGTATGTTCAAGGTGTTGAAAGTATTGGGGGCCTTTAATATTTGTAGCCCCATTCACAAAGCAACACTTTCTAGGAGGGATTAAATTTGAAAGCCACTGAAACAAGAGAGAAGATAACATGGTTGTATTAAGGAAAAGTGAACTAGAAGTCAAGACCCCTAGTTTTGTCCTTAGCTCTGTCATGAGAGACTGGGTAATTCTTGAGCAACTAACTTTCCCTTTTTGGTTCTATTTCTTCCTCTGTGCTCAAACTAAACTAATGACCTCAAATTACAGTGAATTAAGTCAGAAATACACTACCCAGCATTTTTCTATAGTGCAGATAGAGCCCAAGCAGCCCTCATAGCCCTCACAGCCCAAGACAAGGACCCTGATATAGTAAAGAGAGCCGAGGATTTGAAGGCAGACATAAAATTAACTCTGGCTTCTGTCACCTCTGGCTGTATAACCTTGAATAAACCACTTCATCTCTCTGATCTTCAGACTCTTCATGTATAAAAAGGAAATAATAATAGTACTGACCCTTACATAATTGTTGTAAGGATTCAACAACACATTCCATGTAAGAAATCTAGCGTACTGCCTTAGCATAGTTAGCACTCAATAAATTGTTATCATAATTATTATTAATAGTAATGTATTTAATACTGATTCCCAAGTCTATATTCATTCCAGAGCATCATATCCTTATCTGTGGGACAGGTATAATAATTTCTATACTTCCAATCTAACAGGGCTAACATAAAGACAATATAAAATCCTTCTATTCTATCACCTAACAAATAATTATTGAACACCATAAGACCCTGAAGATATAGTTGTGAAAAACACAGGCAAACACTTTGCTTCATAGAGCTTTAAATATAGTTGGAGGAAGGAGAAAATAAATATATAAATGAATAATTAAGATCATCTTAAGCAGCAAAAAGTGGTAGAATCCATCCATATTTTAAATAAGATTAAATCACTTTGTACAGTATCTATTGCATGATCAATGCTCAAGAATATTTATCACACTTTTTACTATTGTATTTATTCCCTTGCATCATTATCTATTTCAGACACTGAAATATGAATTCCAGAAGAATGAATAATGTCTGTTTGATTAACCAATGTAAACTAAGTTTCAAATGGAACCCACAGTGACTAGTCAATAAATGTTTGTTAAACACACACATGTGCACATGTACACACACATTCACCAACACATGCAAATTCATTTATGTAGGAAAAACTCATAACTAGAAATGACAGGGTAAAATTTTAGAACATGAAAAATAAGGCAAGATTCAACAAAATTCTAAGAAGCAAAAATTATTTACAAAGGTGGGAGAATTATATCGGTACCAAACTTATTAACAACACTGAAGTAACTTAATAAATCATTAGGAAATCTGTATAAATTAAATACTAAGTCATATACAATAGGAATATAATATCAGGCAAATATCATTCATATAAACGTCAATAGTTTTATTTTACTGTGTAAAATAAACATTGAATACTGTAGCTTAAAATATTTGCTAAATAAAAAACACAGTAATCAGAAGTAGCAATGCCTTTATTTGTATAAAAAAATATCTTCAATCTAGAACCATATTGAATCAAACAAGGAGAAAATTATATTTTAGTCATTAAAAAAAAGCACTTGAAAATATGTTTGTTGATAGAATCAATGAATGAGTAATAAATGAATGACTAAACCTTCTCTTTCTGGTCCACTAGCACCACTGGTCATTGCCCAGGGATCAGTGCATTTTTGATATCCCCTGACTATGTCATAGTCTAACTAAGGACTCTAGCCCATTTTTCGTCATGACAGGCTATTCACAATTGTGTCTACTGTCCATCCAGCTATACTCACCAGCTTTAAAAATAAATTTGCTTCCCTACTTCCCAATTCTTGTCTTCTTTTAATTTGATTTTTTACATCTTGTGTCACTCCTGCATACACACGTGTGCACACATTCACACACACACACACACACACACACACACACACACACACTAGCAAAATAACTCTGTCCCTCCAACATCTATCATAAAGCTTCTTCATTGGATTTCTTAAAAACTTTTTTCCAGAACAGAGTGTCACCTTAATTACAGATGACTCTTAATTACTCCTCTTTGTTTGTGGAGATAAAAATTATAGCCAGTGACTCATTTTACATGACACAATACCCTTTTCTGGGCTTATAGCTGGTACTACCAAGCTAGTTTCAGAAGGAACTTACAGTTTTCCTCATCCTGCAGCACTCAGCTACACTAAAATTCACCAATGAAGAAATAGGCCCTGAAGCTCACTTTTCTCTGACAAAAAATTTTCTGCCAACTTCTCACTATAGCCATCACAGTTATTGGAGCTGCTCATTATAATTTATAGTAATTAAGATCATCCCTTTAGGGGAAAAAAAGCCACTACAGCAGATGTTTACCTAGGCATTTGAAAACAGTCCAACACAAAATAATTAATAATTTGTCATTTATTAAGGAATCAGTAACATTCTTAATCTTCCAGTTTACCATTAGGATAGCAGAAATAACCTTGGATCACTTTGGTCTTCCTCAGATTGCAACAATGTGTCTGTGCTGGTGCTGGTTTATAAATATCTTTCTTTCTTTTTTTTTTTTTTTTTTTCGTTAATCCTCACTGGATGATATTTTTCCATTGATTTTTAGGTAGAGTGGAAGGGATGAAGGGGGAGAGAAAGAGAGTGTGACAGAGAGAGAAATATCAATGTAAGAGAGAAAATCAATTGGTCATCTCCCACATGACCCTGACTGGGGCCAGGATCAGACCCACAACATAGGTACATGCCCCTGACCAGGAAACAAACCCACAACCCTTCAGTCCATGGGCCGTCACTCTAACTGCTGAGTCAAACAGGTCAGGGCCAGGTTTATAAATTTCTATCATATAATCTTAGGAGACAAACACTCTCATAAAGTACCTTTCTTGGGCTGAGCACCACTGTTCTGCTTTGTCCATCATCATGTTGTAAAATGAGTATAAATCTCCACTTGTACATGTTTATATATGAGTATGTGTGTACATGTGTGGGCTACATGTACACACATACTCATTTATTAACATTAGTAAACTGTGGAAATTTTCTGGACTTTCCTATATAATCTGGATTGGGGAGATATTTGAGTAACTGCAGCAGAAAGTTGACCAGATCATCTCATTACATGAACACTTGCATATTGAGTTCATTGGTCTAGTCAGAGTAATTAGTCTTTCCTGTGACTAATGAAAGAAGATGGCACAGATTTACAATGTAAGTATTGGTACAAGAAGATTAATAACAGCCTTCCTAACTGGTTTTCTTCCTGCAAATGGGAAACCAGAGCAAACAGTGTTTTCCTGATGCCCTTAGAAAACAGAAAGTGTATAAACTAAGTAGAGACACCTTAGAAATAGGTCAAAGGACATTATCATTTTAAGGCTCACTCGACATCAAATGTGACAATCCATCATAGAGAGGGAGTAGAATGACTTGATAAAATTATGTGACTGTAGCTGATAGGAGGTTAAGGGAACCTAAAGGGCATTAATTCATTCAGTGGAAAATATTTGTTGAATGCTGATCTCATGCTTGGCACTGTTCTAGGCACAAAAGATATCTAATTCATATCTCAGAATGATGTCTAAAAGGTATTGAACTGAATGCATTTAAAACCACACTCAAGCCCTGGCCAGTTTGGTTCAGTGGTTGGAGAGTTGGCCTGCAAATAGGAGAGGCCTGGGTTTGGTTCCCACTGAGGGTGCATGCCTCAGTTGTGGTTTGTCCCCAGCCCTGGGTGGGTCGTGTGGGTGGCAGCCGCTCGATGTGTCTCTCTCACATTGATATTTCTCTCTTTCTCTTTCTCCCTTTCATTCTATCTGAAGGTGAATGCAAAAATTTCCTCGGGTGAGAATAAAAAAATAAATAAAATAAAATAAAATAAAATAAAATAAAATAAAATAAAATGAAATGAAATAAAACTACACTCAAGCCCAGCCATTGTGTCTCAGTAGTTGACCATTGACCCATGTACCAAGAGGTTACCAGTTCGATTCCTGGTCAGGGAACATGCCCAGGCTGTGGGCCAAATCCAGTGGGGGCCATGCAGAAGGCTGCCAATCGATATTCTCTCTCATTGATGTTTTTTATCTCTCTCTCCCTCTCCCTTCCTCTGTATCTAAAATCAATTAAAAAAACAAAACAAAACAAAAACTACACTCATGATTCCTCCACCCCCAGAAACTTCTCACAGTCTTCCTTGTCAGAGAAAACAGCAACCCCACCCCATCTTTTCATTTTCTCAGGGCAAAAAACAAGTTCTCAACTTCATTCTCTTTCTCTCATATCCTAATTTTAATCCATCAGCAGATATTGTTGCTTCTGTTTTTAAAATATATACAAAGTCTTCCCTGACCATTTCTCACCATCTCCACTGCTACCACCAGGTCCACCTCTCCATCATCTATTCTGTATTATTGCAATAGCCTATTGATTAGCCTCTCTTCTTCTACCCTTGATACTCTACAGTCTACTTTGTATTAGTCAGACTAATGCTTCTCAAACATAAATCATACCATTCCTCTATACAAATTGAGCTACTTGTACTCCAAGTAACTCAGAATAAAAATCCACAGACCTTACCATGACTACTTTGCCCTATATAATCTGGCCACTCCTCTTTGCCTTACTCACTCTGATCTCACCTCCTGTCACTCCAAGCCTCACTCACTCCACTCCAGCTACACTGGGTCCCTTGTTGTTCTTTGAATACACTATGCTTGTCCCACATCTGGGCATTTGTACTTGATCTTCCCTCCAAAATACAGATGTCTCCAACACTCACCCTCTTGTCTTTACTCAAATGTGCCCTTGTCACAGAAGCCATTCCTGACACTCATTTAAAATTGACACATGCATGTACATGCACACACACACCACCACCACCACTACCATAGGTCATCCGTTACCATTCCTTGCTGCTTTTCCTGTTTTCTATCATCTCATATACGATATAGTTTATTATTTATTTTCTTATTATCTATCCAAACCTGGTAGAAATTAAGCTTTAAGAGGGTAGTATTTTTTTATCTGTATTATACAATGCAATATACAATTTCAGTATATAATACAATTACATATACAATGTAAAGTACAAAATTCCAGGGCCTCCAGAACAGTGTCTGGCACATTTTAGGCCCTCAATAAATATTTATTGAATGAATGAATGAAGTGATGAACAAGAACCTTGCTGTCATAATAAGAGGAGACAGATTATAAACAAACTAGAACTTAAAAGAGTTATAACTGATGTACAAACAATTTAAACAGGCTAATGGGTAGGTACCTAGGTGGTTCTTTCCGAGTTGGTGGCTCAGAAGTCATTTATGCCAAGGAGCCAAGTCATAAAGATCACAGGGAAGACTCTTCAGGGCAGAGGAAATACTTTATGCAAAGGCTGCAAAGCAGGGCACGATTGGGTGATTTCAGTAACAGCAATAGGCAAACACAGCTGCAGCTCAATAAGAATAGGTGGGAGTAGTAGGATAGGAGATTTAAGGGACCCTGCACATGCTCTGGGGCAGGGATGGCAGCCACTGCCTCTGGTAGACCTACTGGTGGCCCTCTGCTGAGTGACTTATGAGTTTGGGGTTTGAATGCCTGCCTGCTTCTTCCTGGGTATAACTGACAGCCTGCTTTACTTTCTGCCTGCCTGCCTGTCTCTGTCTGCCTGTTTGCTTGTCTGCCAGTCACTCTGTGTGCTTGCCTGGCTGGCTACATACCTGTTCGCTTGACTTTTCCTGTCTATCTGTGTGCCTGACCAGCCCTTGCCTACTTACTGTCTGTCTATCCCTGGTGTAGCCAATTAGTCCCTGTCCCACAATGACTATCTTGTCTTTGTGCAACCTCTTTGTGACATGACTACCATTTGTGTGGCCTACCTGCTCAGAGTCCAGCTTCCATCTCCTTAGGTGACAGATTGTATGCCTGTTTGATTGGAGACTTGGGGTAGGCTGTGGATTCCCATCCTAGACCCCTGTCTGTTCTCTCAGACTCACTTCTCCCATCATATGGAACCCAGCTGCCACCCCTGGGAGACACTGGAATTCCCTGAACACATGGAATGGATTTATGAGGGAGAAGCTGGAATAGCAGCATGTCCTTGGGTGAAGATTAAAAAATATATAAATATAGGAGGGCATCCATCATGGCGGCAGAATAGAGGAAACTTTCAACAGCTTGCTCCCAACACCAGGAGGATTTGTGGCTGAACTTCAGGAAAATTGGCATGAAAAACCAGTTCAAGTAAAGCCTCTCTGAAATATTGTGAACAGGGAATGCAGAAAAAATACAGGAGACATGGAGCAAGTGAGCTGACATTCACAGGTGTATAGCTGGGAAGCGGGAGAGATATTGTGGTGGTAGAGCCCCTGCTCTGCTGTGAGCACATGGTCTAAGCTCCACACAGGGATTCTCAATTCAGAAAAACAGACAGGGGAAGAGGAGCCCATGTAGCACCAGGCAATAGGAAGTGGTGAAGAGTGGGTCTAACCTGGAAGCTCTGGCTGAGGCATCCCAGGCAAAGAGCATTCCCTTTGTGGCAGCACCAGGGACAATTACTCTGATTTGGGATTGGGGAAAGGGCCCAATGGCAAAGCTCTACACCGCAGAGCTCCACAGCCAAGGGAGCTGAATAGTACATCCAGCAGTGACTCTAAGAGAGCCTCTACCCCTGATAGAACACTGGGCAGAGGTGGATGGAGCTGGTGTGTATAATGAAGAGGGGATAAAAAGTGAAAGAGAGAGATTGGAGTTCCCTACTCCAACTCCACCTCCACCTCAACTACACTGAAGGCACCCTGCCTCCGACCCAAAAAGCTGTTGGTCTGTTGGATTATGCTGTGATCCCAAGCAAGGGAAAACAGCACAGGGCTGAAAATATACGCCCCTACAACTTGGTCAGACAGTGAGGGAGACAAGGACACTTGGCCTGTTGGAGCATGGACAGATATACTGCCTGGGGTGGCCAGCTGCACATAGGGGCTGATTTTTGTATTCGTTTTTTTGATCCCCTCCTACGCTGAGAGGCAGCAGAGGAGTGTCAGGGAGCCAGGTGGAGCTGAAGTGTTGCAGCACTTTTGGGTTTTGTCTGGGTATTTTTTCTTCCCTGGAGACAGAGGGACATATGCTGGGCCCTTTAGCAGCATTGAAGGGAAGCAGATCTGAGCTTCCAAGTGAGTACTGCCAGCCAGTTCAGCTCTGGGATAAAAAGGAAGTACCTGCCCCCACTCCTACAGACTATATGCACTACCCCCAATATGGGTCTGCTTAAACCATCCCAGCCAGAATCCAGATACCCCCACAGAACAAAGCTCCATGGGGGAAGGGAAAGCATTTCAGAGTAGGGTCATTTAAGGGCAAACTCCCGAGGCAGACCCAGTCTCTGGGCTTCAGAGGACCTGCCCATCAGACTGCTTGGGTCTCTGTACTGCTAAGTGTCAGACTGGATGTGAAAAGCCAGGCAGGGATAGCAACTGACATTGGTTGCACCAGAAAACCTACCAGGAAAGCTGTGATCGGCACAGCAAAGGGCCAGTCTTGTACATCTCAGCAAAATCCAGCAAACACCACAAATAGCAGACCCAAAGGGTGAATTCAGTAGGCACAGAAATCTGAGTAGCCAAACACCACTTGTTTTTCCTTTCTTTTTTAAACTTTTTTTTTTATCCTCACTCAAGGACATTTTTTTCCATTTTTTGTTCAGATAGAGTGGGAGGAAGAAAGAGTAATATAGAGAGAAACATCAACATGAAAGGGACACATCGAGTGGCTGCCTCCTGCATGACCCAACCATGGCTGAGGACAAACTGCAACTGAGGTACGTGCCCTTCGCAGGAACCAAACTCACATCTCTCTGGACCACAGTTCGACTCTCTAACCGCTGAGCCATATGGACCAGGGCTCTTTTTAAAAAATTTTCTAAATATTATTTTGTATATAATCTTTTATTTATTTATTTATTTATTTATTTATTTATTTATTTATTATTTTTTTATTCTTGCCTGAGGACATTTTTGCATTTATCTTTAGATAGAGTGGGGAGGGAGAGAGAGAGAGAGAGACATTGATGCAAGAGAGACACATTGACTGGCTGCCACCCACACAGCCCTAACTGGGCCTGGAAGAAACTGCAACCAAGGTATGTGCCCTTAGTGGGAACAGAACGGGGTCTCCCTGGTCCATGGGCCAACACTCTAACTGCTGAGCCAAACCAGCCAGGGCTTTTCTTTATTTTTTTAGATTTCATTTTGTTTCTGCTTCTTTTCTTTTGCTCATATCCCTTACTTAACTCTTTTCTTTTCTACATTTATATTTTTCTTTGCTTTTTACACTTTTCTGCTTTTTCCTTTCTACTTCATATATTATTTTATTCAGTATTATCACCTCTTTAAGTACTATTATTTCACACACAGATATATTTCTCTTCTTTCTTCCACCTTCTTTTCTTTCACATGCATCTCATTCAATTTTTTTCTTTCTGCTCTAATTCTCTAGGAAGCTTGCATTATAGTATTCCTTTTAATTTTCTTTTCTACATTTTCTCTTATGCTTTCTTTTTGGTGGGGGATTATTTCAGTTCTTGTTATTAGTTTTTTATTGTGTGTAAGTATATTGTTTTTGGTTTGATTGTATTTTGTCTTGTCTTGTTCTGTGAGCACCTGAAAAATAGCTGTCACACTGTGGTTGGGGTAAAGCCTCATAGACAGCCAGCCTGAGGACCAAGCCCACCCACAAAAGACACAACAACAATCAGGAGAAAATTATAATAGGAGAGCCCACATAATCCACACAAGGAACATAAGCACCCAGCTCAGAAGATCAAGGACAGTACACCACTGGGTCCCACAAGACACCGATTTAAGAAGGCCAGCCCACCAGGACTGGGAGACAAAGCAGATTTATATAATAAATAGACTCAAGGCAGCCAAAATGTGAACACAAAGAAACAAACCCTAAATGAAAGAACAAGAAACTTCTCCAGAAGAAGAGCTAAATGAAATGGAGATAGGCAATTTATCAGATAAAAAAGTTCAGAGTAATGATTATAAATAGTCTCAGTAGCATAAAAATAGCCACAGAAACTATGAAAAACAACCAGTCAAAAATAAAGAACTACATAGCACAAAAAAAGAATACACTGCAAGGAATAAATAGCAGATTAGAGAAAACTGAAGATCAAAAGAGTGAATTAGAAGACATGGTAGAAAACAATCACTCAATTAGAAACCCAAAGAGAAAAAAAATTAAAAAACAGGACAGTTAAAAGGAGCTTTGGGACAAACAAAATGTAACAACATCTGCATCAAAGGAGTACCAGAAGGAAAAGAAAGTGAACAAATGATAGAACACCAGTTTGAAAAAATAATGGCAGAAAATCTCCCTAACGTGATGAAGGAAAAACTCACACAACTTCAGGAAGCACAGAGTCCAAAACAAGAAGAACCAAAAGAGACCCACACCAAGACACATAATTAAAATGCCAGAAATTAAAGACAAAGAGAGAATCTTAAAGGCAGCAAGAAGAAAAGCAACAGGTTACCTACAAAGGAGCTCCAATAAAGCTGTCAGCTGATTTCTCATGAGAAACACTATAGGCCAGAAGGGAGTGGCATGAAGTAATCAAGGTAATTAAAAGAAAGGATCTGAAACCAAGACCACTCTATCCAACAAGGTTATCATTTAAAATAGGTGAAATAAAAATCTCATCAGACAATAAAATGCTAAAGGAATTATTACCATCAAACCAGTTTTGTGAGAAATGTTAAATGGAATACTGTAATAATAAGAAAGAGAGAGCCCTGGCCGGTTTGGCTCAGTGGTTAGAGGGTCAGCCTGCGGTCCAGAGAGACCCGGGTTCGGTTCCCGCTAAGGGCACGTACCTCGGTAGCAGTTTGTCCCCGGCCCTGGTTGGATGTGAGGATGGCAGCCACTCGATGTGTCCTTTTCACGTTGATGTTTCTCTCTGCCTTCCTCTCTCTCCCTCCCACTCTATCTGAACAAAAAAATGGAAAAATATCCTTGGGTGAGGATAAAAAAAAAAGAAAGAAAGAAATAGAGAGAAAAATCATAGGCATAAAGAATAAAAATGTCAATAAATAAGTACCTATCAATAATAATCCTAAATGTACATGGATTAAATGCTCTAATCAAAAGGGTAGCTGAGTGGATTAGAAAGCATAACACATATTTATGCTGTCTACAAGAGACTCACCTCAGAACAAAAGCCTCACACAGGATGAAAGCAAAAGGAGGGATGGCAAAATATTTTTCAATGCAAATGGAAATGAAAAGAAAGTTGAGGTAACAATGCTCATATCTGACCAAATACATTTCAAAATGAAAGCCATACTAAAAGACAAAGAAGGGCAATACATAATATTAAAAGAATTGGTTCAGCAAGAGGATATAACCCTGGTAAACACATATGCACCCAATATAAGAGCACCACAATATATTCAAAAATTGCTGGAGAACATTAAGAATGAAATTTATAGCAATACAATAATAGTAGATGACTATAACATCCCACTGCCATCACTTGATAGAACTTCTAGACCAAGAATCAACAAGGGACTAGAGAATCTAAATGACACACTAGATCAGATGGATTAAATTAATACTTACAAAAAATTTGACCCTGAAGCTGCAGAATATACATTCTTCTCAAGTGTACACAGGACATTCTCAAAGATAGACCACATTTTAGGACACAAACAATTATTCACAAAATCAAGAAGACTGAAATTATATCAATCATTTTTTTTGGCATCACAGTGGCATAAAACTACAAATTAGTTACAATAAGAACACTCAAAAATATTCAAACACATGCAGGATAAACAACTTGTTATTAAACAATGTATGAGTTACCAAAGTGATCAAGGAAGAAATAAAAACCTTCATGGAAACTAATTAAAATGAACACACAACAACACAAAATCTAGAGACCCAACAAAAGAGTCCTGAGAGGGAAGTTTCTAATGTTATAGGCCTACATCAAGAAACAACAAACTGTTTTAATAAACTATCTAACCCTACAACTTAAAGAATTAGAAAGAGTAAAAAAACAGAGTAAGTAGAAGGAAGGAAATAATAAAGGTCGGAGGGCAAATAAATGATAGAGACTAAAAAAAGCAATACAAATGATCAATGAAACCAAGAGTTGTTTCTTCAAAAGATAAACAAGACTGATGAACCTTTAGCCAGACTCACCAAGAAACAAAGAGAGAGGACCCAAGTAAACAAAATGAGAAATGAATGAGAAGTAACAACTGACACCATAGAAATACAAGGGATTGTAAGAAAATACTATGAACAATTATATGACAACAAATTGGACAACCTAGGCAAAATGGACAACTTCCTAGAATCATCTAGTCCTTCAAAATTCAACAGTGAAGAGTCAGAAACCCTGAATAGACCAATAACAACAGCTAAGGAAATTGAAGCAGCAAGCAATAGACTCCCAGCAAACAAAAGCCTGGATCTGGATGGTTACACAGGGGAGTTTTACTGAACATTCAAGGAAGAACTAACACCTATTCTCCTCAAGGTATTTTAAAATATACAAGGGAATGAAAGACTTCCAAGCACTTTTTTATGAGGACAGCATAATCCTAATTGCAAAATCAAATAAAGACACTACAAAGAAAGGAAATTACAAGCCAACATCTCTGATGAACATAGACACAAAATCCTAAACAAAATATTAGCCAATCAATTTTTGCAATAAATTTAAAAATTATTCACCAAGACCAAGTGAAATTTATCCCACGGATGTAACACTAGTACAGTATTTGCAAAACAATAAAGGTGGTATGCCACATAAACAAAATGATACTGAAAAGATGCTGAAATCGATAGATGCTGAAAAAGCATTTCACAAAATCTAGCAGCCATTTTTGATAAAAACTCTCAGCAAAATGGGAATAAAGGGACCATACTGGAACATAATAAAGGCCATACATGACAAACCTACAGCCAACATCATACACAATGGGCAAAAATTAAAAGGATTTCCCTTAAAAACAGGAACAAGACAGGGATGTATACTTTCAACATTCTTATTCAACATAGTACTGGAAGTCTAAGCCACAGGGATCAGACAAGAAGAAAAAAATGAATGACATGTAAATTGGAAAGGAGAAAGAGAAACTTTCCTTATTTACAGATGACATGATATTGTATATTGAAAACCCTAAAGACTCCACCTTAAAACTACTAGATTTAATAAATAAATTTTGCAAAGTACCAGAATACAAAATTAACATCAATAAATCATGATATTTTTATACATCAATAACGAACACCCAAAAATAGAAACTGAAAAGACAATCCCATTTACCATTAAAACAAAAACATTAAGACACCTAAGAATAAACGTAACCAATGAGAAAAAAGACCTGTTCTTAGAAAACTAGATGTTATTGAAAATAGAAATAGAGGAAAATATAAAAACGTGGAAGCATATACCACGTACATGGATTGGAAGAATTAACATCATTAAAGATGTCCATACTACCCAAAGCATACTACAGATTCAATGTGATACTTATTAAAATACCAATGACATATTTCACAGAACTAGAACAAATACTCCAAAAGTTCATATGGAACCAAAAATTACTCCAAATAGCCACAGCCACCTTGAGAAATAAGAACAAAGTTGGAATGATCACAATACCAGATATCAGGTTATACTACAAAGCCACTGTAATCAAAACAGCTTTGTACTGGCATAAGAACAGGCATATAGATCAATGGAATAGAACAGAGACCCAGAAATTGACCCAAGACATTATGCTCAATTAATATTTGAAACAGGAGGCAAAAACTTAAAATGGAGTAAATACAACCTCTTCAATAAATGGTGTTGGAAAAATTGGACAGGTACATGCAAAAAAAATAAAAGTAGACCACCAACATACACCATACACAAGAGTAAACTCAAGATGGATAAAAGACTAAATGTAAGTTGTGAAATCATACAATTTCTAGAAGAAAATGTAGGCAGCAAAATCTCAGACATCACGCATAGCAGAATATTCACTGATACATCACCTTGGGCAAGAGAATCAAAGAAGCAAATTATTAAATGGGACTACAAAAAAAAAAAAAAAAAAAAAAAAACTGTAAAGCTTCTGCACAGCAAAAGAAACCAGCATGAAAATGTAAAGGGAACCCATTCTGTTGGAGAACGTAATTGCCAATGATACATCTGAAAAAGTGTTAGTCTTCAAAATGTATAAAGTACTCATACAACTGAAGAAAAGGAAGACAAACAATCCAATTAAAAATTGGACAAAGGACCTAAATAAACATTTCTCCAAAGAGAACATACAAATGGCCAAGAGACATATGAAAATATGCTCAAGGTCACTAATCATCAGAGAGAGATGAATATTAAAAAGACAATGAGCCCTTGCCCATTTGGCTCAGCAGTTAGAGTGTCAGCCTGTAGACCAAAGTGTCAAAGGTTTGTTTTCTGGTCAAGGGCACATACCCGGGTTTCAGGTTCAATCCCTAGGCCTGGTCAGAGTTGTGCAGGAGGAAACCAATCAATGTGTCTCTCTCACATTGATGTTTCTCTCTCTCTCTTTCTCTCCTTTGCTGCCTTCCACTCTATATAAAAATCAAAGGAAAAATATCCTTGTGTGAGCATTAACAACAATAAAAGAAAAAAAAGACAATGAGGTATTCCAGAATGGCTACCAACAACAAATCAACAAATGACAAGTGCTGCTGAGGATGTGGAGAAAAAGGAACCCTAGTACACTGCTGGTGGGAAAGCAGAATGGTGTAGCTACCATGTAAAATAATGTGGAGTTTTCTCAAAAAATTAAAAATGGAACTGCCATTTGACTCAGTGATTCCACTTCTAGGAACATATCCTATAAATCCTGAAATACCAATCAGAAAGAATATATGCACCCCCATATTCATAGCACTGCTATTCACAATAGCTAAGATCTGGAAACAGCCTAAGTGCTCATCAGTAGATAAGTGGATAGAGAAGCTGTGGTACATTTCCACAATGGAATACTATGCAGCTGTAAGAAAGAAAAATCTCCTACCCTCAGACAACATGGAGGGACATGGAGAGCATTATTCTGAGTGATATAAACCTGTACAAGAAAGACAAGCACCACATAATCTCACTTATTTGTGGAACATAATGAACAAAATAAACTGATGAACAAAATAGATCCAGAGACATGGAAGCATGGCACAGACTGATGAATCTTAGAGGGAAGGGGGGTGGGTGGGGAAGAGATTAACCCAATAACTTTTATACATATATGCATAACCAATGGATACAGTCAATAGCAAGGTAAAGGCAAAGGGGGCATGGGAGCGGGGTGGAGGGGCTAATGGGGGAAAAAGGGAAACATCTGTAATACTTTCAACAAAAATAAATTAATTAAAATAGATAAATATAGAAAAAAATTTAAAAGGGGGAGGATGGGCTAGATCCTGTAAGGCTTTTTAGACCAGAGAAAGGAGTTTGGGTTGTATTGTATATGTGAATAGGAACTAGCCAAAGATTTTAAAAAAGAGGATACCTTCATAGAATTTATATTTTAATATTATACTTGCATCACTGATGAGGATGAATTTAAACAAAAGTTGGAAATGTCTTGGATTATAGCAGTAGTGAAGAGAGTGAAAGTGGGGGATTGGGCTTTATTTGGGGGATAGTAACAAAAATTAATGTTCATCGAATGCCTGTTTCAGGTATTGCTCTAAGAATTATACATGGATTAATATATCTAATCCTCACAACTATTCTATGAGATTGGTACTAGAATTATCTACCTTTTACAGATGAGGATGCTAAACATAGAGAGGTTTAATAACTTGTGGTTCCATGACTCTAGAGCATGTTACTAAGGGCCACAAGACACTGTCTTGGAAAGTAGAAAATGAAGAATATGATTAGATCCTTTGAGTCATTTACCTGCCCTTCCCTAACCATACCGTGTAAACATTAATATTAATATATATATATGTGTGTGTATATATATGTGTGTGTGTGTGTGTGTGTATATATATATATATATATATATATATATATATATATATATATTTTTTTTTTTTTTTTTAGATAGGCTAGATAATAGGTCATTAATCACTAAGTCTGTTGGAATGGCACAATCATTGCCAAAGCTGGAGGGAAAGAAAACTTTTGACACAAACATTCATGCTCAGATAATCACATATTTAGTTTACTGGATATACAAATATCTTAAGATACCTAAGATCATAGATGTTTAGTATCACTCAGACCAAGTAGATACTGGTGACAGCTTATGTGCAAATAGAGTCAGAATAATCCCCTAAAAATCTCATCCCCAAAAGATATCAGAAAGATTCTGCATGTCACTTATTTTGTAATGGGGCTAATCATTAAAATGCAACATCCTTGGGCATAAAGGTATACTAGTCAATTAACATTTGGTATCTGTCTGTCTAGGAAAACTCTTGTACTTAATTTAGAATTTTCCAAGTTTAATGGAGTAGGGCCAAGTAAACACAATCTATATTTAAAACCTAACCTTTGGAGAGCCTACTGGAGCTTAGTTCTGTGTTGAAGGCATTTTTACTACAAAGCCAATTAATCACATGCCCATATGGGAGAGAAAGGGAAAGTTATTCATTCCCTAAATTGAGTATAATTACACTAAATCGAGTTAGTAAAACTGTGAGCACATTTAGGCTGTGACCCTTGCATCAGATATAAGTAATGTCCCTGTCTATGTGACATATGTATAAAAAGGTACACAGCTAAAAACACATTGGCACCAGCAAGTGATCTTTAAATGCACATTTAAGGAAAGTTGAGTTGACATTCTTCTAGGAGTGCTATTGCCTCAGCAACTCAAATTTCATAGAATTATATCTAAAGAGATATGCTCCAGGTCCTCTGCCTTCTAGCTGTTGATACCTATATCCTCCAGAATAAATAGAAACCTATTCATTTGTTAAAATTATCCAGAGTTCTTCAATTTTTCTGATATTTTTAACACCAAGCAATCCCAAAACCCTTTCTATTAAGAATACTTCTCTGTCAGAGAATTGGGTCTGTCATTACACCTCTCTTCTACCAGCATTTATTAACTACACAAACAGCTGATTCTTTTTTATAAGTTTAAACTGGCAATTTACTTTTTACAGTTTTTAATTTTCAATTACAATTTACATTCTTGATCTTTATTACTGGCCTGTCTTCAAGTCATGTTTAATGAAGACTAGTTCTCATCAAGGAAGCAAGCATTGAGGAAGCTGAGATTGGGACTGGGTAACAAGCTATATTACAGGATTAAAGGCTTTCTTTGGTTACGATATGTTGTCTGATACTCTAAACTGAAACCTGGCATCACTCATATCTTTTATTGCATCCTTGAGGTGGAATTACTTTATTATTTACTTTGTCTTTAACCTTTATGATGTACAGCAGGCCATAGAAAGCTTTCAGAAAGTTTCATGACTATAGTTTAAATAGTAATTTTAGGGTTGTGGAAAAATCCAGCTGCACAAAGTATACTTTTGTAGTACTTAAACACAGCAATTAATGAATTATGTGCGTGGCTGTTTAATGTAGTTTCCCTTTTATTTTTATTTATTTTTTTCTTTATTAATTTTTAGAGAGAGAGAGGAAGGGAGAGGGAGAGAGAACATCAACTGGCTGCCTCCTGCGTGCCCCCCACTGGGGATTTGGCCCACAAACTGGGCATGTGCCCTGATGGGAATTGAACCTGTGACCTCTTAGGGCATGTCTTGATGCTCAGCCACTGAGCCACACCAGCTGGTCTAACGTAGTTTCCCTTTTAGACTGTAAGTTCTCTCAGGGTCCAGAGCATTCTTGATGTGGCTATACCCCTAGTACATAAATATACAAAATCTGAAAGCAATGTACAGAGAATGAAGTTAGCTTTACCAAAGTATGGCCTACAGATGTGAAGAGATAAATTTCTCTCACACTACCTTACCCTGTGATATCAGCCCTGTCTTAGAAAGAACTTTTTCCAAACCCCACCTTCCCTAAGTTAAACTTACCTTATAGTTTTCTGTCATGAAATGATGTAATACCAGTCATCCATTCTAGTCACATCAAAAGAACACAGAACAAATCATAATTGAAAATGGACAACTTTCCAAATCAAACATGACTCTGACCCAAATCACAAGGGGAAGAAACAGTAATTCATTGTGGCACCTTAATTAATTATCACACAGATTGCTTATTGATTTTCTTATATTCAGTCCAATGCTTTACAAAGCATACTCCTTAAAAAAAATAAAAGTGTGGATAGCATAAAGAAGGCCTACAGATCAAACTATATCTAAATATTGGAAAATATAAGATCAGAGATTTCACTAGCAGTCATTTCAAATTGTGTCCATGAAGACACCCTGTCAAGTGCTTGAAAATATATTTATTTTACTTAGGTGACCAAACTTCTGTGACTCTGAAGCAAGACAAAAACCCATTTCCAAGTGAAAGCTGTTTTTCCTGGTAGGCTATGACTAGTAGTAGGTTAAAGTGGGAAAGCCAGCCAAGGAGATGACTGAGGACATAAAGCAGGAGACAGATTAAGAAAAGCAGGCAGACCTACTTATGAAAATCCTGCTTAGAAAATAAAAATAAAAATAAATTACAAGCTGTACTTTATCAAAGAAACACAATAGAAAAGAGAAAGAGAAAATGAAAAGTAAAGATTGAAAGCAGGAGGCAGAAGGGGTTAGTAAAGGACAAAAATTCTATAAGAGATATATGTAAATATCATACAGTGGGGAGGGCAATAATTTAATATTCAGAACTGTCCAGCCTTAAAAAGGACCTTTCACCTCTGTGGGCCCCAATGAAGATGTAGACATTTTTAGCACATGCTATTTCAGAAGTATTTTCCACACATCTTTCTAGAATGGGCATTGCATTCCATTCTTAGAGAAAAGGTGAAAGGGACAAAAAGGAAGATACCAGAACCCTTTTCTCCTATATAATAAGTCCATTTCCCAGCTTTGTTCCCCACAATTTTAGGCATAAAGTCACATATATCAAAGATAGGCCAAACTTGGAGATTCTGTAGGAGGCTTATCAACATTAAAATTTTGTGCAGGAGACTCTACTTAAATTTCTTAAATTAATTTTTTAAACTTTATTGTTGAATGTATTACAGATGTTCCTCCTTTTCCCTCTATTGATCCCCTCATCTCCACTCCCATCCCCTCATGCCTTTCCCCACACTATGGTCTGTGTCCATTGGTTACGCATATTAAATTCTTTGGTTTATCTCCTCCTGCACCCCTCCCCACCTTACCTTTGAGGTTTGTCACTCTAACAACCAGTTTGAGCATCTTAATCCCTTTACCTTTTTCACTCATCCCCCCTCCTATCTGGTAACCAACAAAAAGTTCTCTATCTATGAGTCTGTTTCTGTTCTGCTTGTTCATTTTGTTTATAAATCCAATTGTTGATAGATATGTATTTATTGCCATTTTATTGTTCATATTTTTAGTCTTTTTCTTCAAGAAGCCCTTTTAACTTTTTATATAATATTTGTTTGGTGGTGATGAACTCCTTTAGCTTTTTCTTGTCTGGGAAACTCTTTTTTTTTTTTTTTTATCCTCACCTGAGGACATTTTTCCATTTTTTGTTCAGATAGAGTGGGAGGGACAGAGAGGAAGAGAGAGAGAGAGAGAAACATCGACGTGAAAGGGACACATCGAGTGGCTGCCTCCCGCATGACCCAACCAGGGCCAGGGACAAACTGCAACCGAGGTACATGCCCTTAGCGGGAACCGAACCCAGGTCTCTCTGGACCACAGGCCGATGCTCTACCGCTGAGCAAAACTGGCCAGGGCTTGAGAAACACTCTATATGTCTATCTATTCTAAATGATAGCTTTGCAGGATAAAGTGATCTTGGTTGTAAGTTCTTGCTTTTCATCACTCTGAATATTTCTTGCCACTATCTAGTGGCCTGCAAAGCTTCCTTTAAAAAATCAGCTGACAGTCTTATGGGAGCTTCCTTGTAGGTAACTAACTACTTTTCTCTTGCTGCCTTTAAGATTCTCTCTTTGGCCCAGCCAGTGTGGATCAATGGTTGAGTATCAACCCATGCACCAAGAGGTTCCCAGTTTGATTCCCGTCATAGCACATGCCTAGGTTGTAGGTCAGATCTCCAGTGGGGGGCATGCAAGAGGTGGCCAATCAATGTTCTCTCTCATCAATGTTTCTATCTCCCTATCCCTCTCTCTCTGAAAAATCAATAAAGAAGAAAAATAATTTTTAAAGAAAGATTCTCTTTGTCTTGAACCTTTGGCATTTTGATTATGATGTGTCTTGGTGTGGGCCTCTTGGGGATCATCTTGTTTGCGACTCTCTGTGCTTCCTGGACTTGTATGTCTGTTTCCTTCACTAAGTTAGGGAAGTTTTCTATCATTATTTTTTCAAATTGGCTTTATATTTCTTGCTCTCCCTCTTCTCCTTCTGGCACCTCCATGCTGCAAATGTTAGTATGCTTAAAGTTGTCCCAGAGGCTCTTTAAACTATCCTCATTTTTTTTTTTTTAGATTTTTTTTCTTTTTGCTGTTCTGATTGGGTGTTTTTTGCTTACTTATATTTCAAATCAATGGTTTGCTTCTTGGCTTTATCTATTCTACTATTGATTCTCTGTAAATTATTCATTTCAGTTTGTGCTTCCTTCTTTTCTGGCTCTGCATCCATAATTTCTGAGTGGTCCTTTTTTTATGTTTTTGAGACCCTCACTAAGTTCAATGAGCATCCTTATATGCACTGTTTTGAACTTGGCATCTGTTAGACTGCTTATCTCCATTTTGTTTAGTTCTTTTCCTGGAGTTTTGTTCTGTTCTTTCATTTGGGACATGCTTCTTTGTCTCCTCATTTGGAATATGCTTCTTTGTCTCCTTATTTTGACTGCCTTGTGTTTGTTTCTATGTATTAGGTAGAGCCCTGGCCGGATTTGCGCAGTGGTTGGCCTGCGGTCTGGAGAGACCCGGGTTTGGTTCCCGCTAAGGGCATGTACCTTGATTGCAGTTTGTCCTCGGCCCTGGTTGGGTTGTTTGGGTGGCAGCCACTCGATGTGTCCCTTTCATGTCAATGTTTCTCTCTCCCTCCCACTCCATCTGAACAACAACAACAAAAAAAGGAAAAAATGTCCTCAGGTGAGGATAAAAAAAAAAAAGACTATGTATTAGGTGTCATGAAGGGTCCAGTGGTACAGCCTTGCTGATCACCTCAGCTGTGCCCTTGAAGTGCACCCTTTGTATGGACTGTACACCCTTCTGTTGTAACTGAGTCTTGATTGCTGTTGGCATGTCAATGGGAGGGATTTACTCAGGCTGATCAGCTTCAAGGATTGGCTGTGCCCACTGACCACTGACCTTTGACTACCTTGGAGGACCAGCTGTGCAGGGGCCCACCACATAGAGCAAGACTTACTTCAGCAGGGCTCTTGTGCCCACTGAGTCCACTCACTGAGTGTGTCACTTGTGGAGGTAGTTGGGTGGTGGTGCTTCAATGTGGTCTGAAGCTGTCCACTGGGTATACTGGCTCTGGGGCAAGGTCAGGCTCTGCTTGTGATCTACCTGGGGCCACCAGGAATAAGCTACAAAGTGATCTGTGGGTAGCTTCTTATTGTGCTGGGCTTGGAAGTGTCCAGGCAAAACCAAGCTGTAAACCAAGGCCAGCTGCTCCTAGTGCTGAGCTTGGTACCACTTAGTGAGAGGTATGGAGCTCACTGAGGTCAGATGCTGCTTTTTTGAGAGAATTTAGGAAAATCTGAAGCAGGAGTCTGTCCGGGAGAAAGCGGGCTCTCCCGCCCTTGCCCCAGTGCCAAACAACTCAGTTCTTCCCAATATGTCTCTGGTGCTTTGCAAGCTGCCTCCCCCATGCTGGAGCCTAGAAAGTGTGAGTTCGTGTAAGTTTGTGTGCAGGCTGGCCCTTTAAGAGGAACTGCTTGGGACTCCAGCCCCTTCAGCTTCCCTAAGCCTCAATTCCTGCTGGTGTTCGCAGCCAGATGTTATGGGTACTTCTCTTCTTGGACCTGGAATCCTGGGTTGGTGGGCCTGGTGTTGGACAGGGATCCCTAACTCCTCAGGGTGGACCTTCACAGCTGAGGTACCCTCCTGCTTTTTATCTGCCACACGTGGGTGTGAGACCAGCCTGTCCGCACCTCCAACCCCCCTACTAGTCTTGATGTGGCTTCTTCTTTAATTTCATAGTTGTAGGACTTCCATTCAGCTCGATTTCAGGCAGTTTTAAATGATGGTTGCTGTGTAGTTTAGTTGTAATTTTGATATGGTTGTAAGTGGAGGTGAATACTGCATTTACCTACACCACCATCTTGACCAGAAGTCTCTTAAATTTCTATCAGGGCAATTTGTGTGTGGGCCAGGGGAAGGATTAAGCTAAGGTATAGTAGGAGTAAGGGGAGAGGATAGTGGGAGGGGAAAAATCATGGGGAATGCAGAGAACCATAAAATGGCATACTTTCCAACCACAGTTAATTATTGCTACACAGAAAACAGCACATGTATGTCAAACATTTATAGTGAGTACAACTGAATAGGCTTTTGTGTCATCTTAAGTGGAGGAATTTTATACAGTGGAAGAAAAAACATATGCAATTCCAACTGAAATTGAATGTTGCTTAACTTTAAGGCAGAGGTGTCATCTCAGTTGACCATGAAGGTATACAACCACCATATTCTGCTCTCTACTGCCCCTCTCAGAAATGAGACATGCTTGTTCATTTCTATTGTATAGGAAGAATGGTCAGAATGGTCCGTACAATCTGTATTAGTCTGGACCTGGGCCAATATTCTGAGGGGACCCTTGCACCTTTAAGCTGCTCAAGTTTACCTGACTAGAGTTAGGGCAGGTTATGGATATTTCTTGTGTGTGTGTGTGTGTGTGTGTGTGTGTGTGTGTGTTTCTGACTCAGAACAATTTTTTTGTTCTCAAACATATCTTAGGATCAAAAGTTATTTATTTCTATTTATATATAATTCACAAACTATAAATTCACCCTATTTTTAATTTATTTATTTATTATTTACTTATTTGTTTATCTTTGTGAGTGTGCTAAAGGCTTTTTATTTTTTTATTTAAATTAATTAATTTATTTTTTTTACAGATGTTTCTTTTTTCCCCCACTGATACCCCCTCCCCCACCCTTCCCACCCTGTCCCCAGCTTTGTTGTTCATGTCCATTGTTCACGCATACATGCATATAAGTTCTGTGGTTTATCTCTCCCCTTACCCCTCTTGTGAGGATTGTCAGTCTTTTAAATGTGAAACCCTGCAGTTTTAGTATATTCACAAAATGTTATACAGCTATCACCACTATTCATTTCCAAATATTTTCATCATCCCAGAAAGAAACTCAACACCCATTAAGCACTCACTCCTTATTCTCTTCTCCTCCAGCCCTTGATAACCACTAACCTGCTTTTCTGTTTCTATAGATATGTCTCTTCTGGACACCTCATATAAAAGGAATCATATGATATCTGGCCTTTTGTGTCTGACTTCTTTTACTTAGCATAATGTTTTCAATGTTTACCCATATTGTATCATGCTTAAGGTACTTTATTTTTTTGTGTGTGACTGAATAATACTCCCCTGTATGGATATAACACACTTTATTTTTCATTCGTCAATCAGTAGACATTTGGATTGTTTCTACTTTTTGACTGGTATAAATAATGTTACTATAAATATTCACGTACACATATTTTCATGGAGATATATATATAGATATTATATATAATCCTCACCTGAGGATATTTTCCCAATGATTTTTTTTTTTTTTTAGAGAGAGTGGAAGGGAGGGAGGGAGACAGAGAAACATCAGTGTGAGTGAGACACATGCACTGGTTACCTCCCATACAACTCTGACCCAGGTACAAGCCCTTGACCAGAATTAAACCCTCAACCCTTCAGTCCTCAGGTCAATGCTCTAACTGCTGAGCCAAACAAGCCAGGGCTGGACACATATTTTAATTTCTCTTTTATATATATCTAGGCATTTAATTACTGGGTCATATGGTAACTTTATGGTTAGCTTTTTGAGGAACTGCCAAATTATTTTCCATAATGGCTGTGCCATTTTACATTCCCATCAGCAATGCTTTAGGTTTCTAGTTTCTCCATGTCCTCACCAACATTTTTTTTCTTTTATTTATTATAGCCATTCTAAGTGATGTGAAGTAGTCTCCAATAATGGTTTTGATTTGCAATTCATGAATGACTGATATGATTGAGCATTTTGTCAATGTGTATATTGCCCATTTGGATATTTTCTTTGGAGAAATGTCTATTCCATTTGTTAAAATTGTGCTTTTTTCATTTTATTATTGATTTGTAAGAGTTCTTGATATATTTTCTGTATTATATTTGCGATTTTTCTCTCATTATATGGATTGTCTTTTAATTTTCTTGATAGTTTCCTTTAATGCACAAAAGTTGCTCTTTTTAATGGAGTCTAATTTATCAAGTTTTTATTGTTGTTGCTTGTACTTTAGGTGTCATATCTAAGAAATAATTGCCTAATTCAAGGATACAGAGATTTATATCTATGTTTATTCTAAGAGTTTTATAGTTTTAGCTGAATATATATATATATATATATATATATATATATATATATTTTTTTTTTTTTTCCACATGTAGATATCCAGTTTTTTCAGCACCATTTGTTGAAAAGACTATTCATTCCTGATTGATCAGTTTTGGTACCCCTGTTAAACATCATTTGAAATAAAAATATGTATATAAAGTTCATTGTTTGGCATTACATGATGCTGCCCTATGTACTTCTTCTCTTGTCGGACTTTAATTTGTATCCTTTTCCTGTAATAAACCATAACTGTGAATATAGTACCTTTCAGTAAGTTCCGTGAGTTCATATAGTGAATTGTCTTACATAAGGTTGGTTTGGGACTATTCAAACTTACATTTGGTGCCAGAAGTGAGTGTATTTTCGAGGATGGTGAACTCTGACTTTTAGTTGGCCCTAAATCTTTGCAACATTAGTTTTTTTATTTCTAAAATAGGAATGATACCTACCTATCTACTTGAAGGATAATTCTAAAGGTGAAATATAATAAAACATTAAGAGGGCCTAGAACTCAGTATGCTCCTCAGTACAAGGCAGATGTTATTACCAAGCACACATTATAATCACCATCTTCAATAATCCTTTTTGTATGACTTATGAAATACATATGTTGTCTCTTTAACATATACATTGTCTCAATTTTTCAACAATCCTTGGAAGTAAGTAATTAATATCTCCATTATGGATGAGAAAAAGGAGAACTAGTACAGTTAGGTGACTTATTAATTAATGTAATCAATAGGGAGATGTTGAATGCCCAGTTCATATGAGACATCATGTGAGGAAGTGTTAATGATGCAGTGAGGAACAAAGAAGACATGACAGCCTGGTTGGTGTGGCTCAGGGGTTGAGTGTCAACCCATGTACCAAGAGGACTCCAGTTTGATTCCTGGTCAGGGCACATGCCCAGGTTGTGGGCTGAATTCCCAGTGTGGGGCATGCAGGAGGTGGCCAATCGATGTTCTCTCTCATCAATGTCCCTATCTCTCTCCATCTCCCTTCCTCTCATTCTAAAATCATTAAAGAAAAGGAAAAAAAAAAGAAGACATGACAGTAGCACTCATGGGGTTACTCTCTGGTAAAAGAGACAATCTTTAAATGAATAAATGTCAAAATATAGAATTAAAATTTTGATAAATACTATGAAAAGACAGAAGAGGATATGGTTAAATATAATAATAAGTGATACTGGTAGAACTTCAGTCCAGATATTTGAAGGTTAGTGTTCTGTCTAGTGTACTATATGGCCAAAGATAGGTCAAAAGTATGACCAACCGTTCTGTTTTGCTTTGAACTAAGGGATTTCCTTTGACAGGATTTTCAGTGCTAAATCTAGAATGATACCAGGTAAGCCAGGATGGTTGGTCACCCTAACATCTAGTGTCCAATGACATGGCTTTTCCTATTAGAAAGACTATTCTTGCACCCTGGCCGATTTGGCTCAACAGTTAGAACATCAGCCTGCAGTCCGGAGAGACCTCGGTTCAGTTCCCACTAAGGGCACGTACCTCGGTTGCAGTTTGTCCCCAGCCCTGGTTGGCTCGTGTGGGTGGCAACCACTTGATGTGTCCCTTTCACTTCGATGTTTCTCTCTGTCTCTCTCCCTCCCACTCTATCTGAACAAAATATTGAAAAATGTCCTCAGGTGAGGATAAAAAAATAAATAAAGACTATTCTTGCTATGTGTTGATCTTAAAAAGGACCATTTCTACTGAGTTAGTAACAGAAGGGAATCACAAGGCAGATGACCCGGAAATTAACATCTAAGACTCTCATAGGAAAATCCCTGTCAAGGACACCTTTGAGACCAGGCTCTTTTTGCAATGAGCTCCAGGGAACCTCTGTTGAAGGGTTGTTCCAACTGGAGAAGAAAGCTAGAGCATGGTCAGGAAGCAGATGGAAGTGTACACACTTCAGATTAGTTTCAGAAGGTATGGCTCTCACTTATGCCCCTTTGAAAGTAAAGGGTTTTTTCTTAAATGTATCTGCAATTCCAAAAGTAGTTAATTTATATTAGTCACACAAAAACAGAGTTATAGAGCAAAACAGAGATTTCAACCAGCAAAGGCAGTTGCCACTAAAGCAGAGCTGAACAGTTTTTCTAAATATGTAAGGCCAGCTGGCTCCTGAGCTTTTAGGGTTCATATTGGATAGAAAAAAAAGAATACTTTTTACATTAAGGGAGTCTGAATCATGCATGGATAATTAGGAATGGGAGTAGAAAAGTCCCCAGCATGTACCCAGGAGTGAGTAGTGGTGTTGGAAGAGAGGAAGAATCAAAGATGTAGCAGCAAACATTTCAGGACATATTCTTGGGGTTAGAAAAACTCTCATACCTGAGATAAGGCTACCTCCTGTCATCTGAAGGCTGTCCCCAAATTTCATATTGTCCACCAATTGATTTAGATCTAGGAAAATCATGTAGATGTATTCTATAAGCTCTAAGGAAGTTGAGGTAACTTCAGGGGCCTGCTAGGCCTGTAGAAAATGCCCTGAAGGTGTTCTTCCTCACATAATTTGTTATGATTTGTGTAGAGTGACACCAACTTTGCTACCCTGGCCACAGATGCTTGGATCAGGAATTTTTGCACAGATGGGGGTATATTTATGTCATTTTTACTGTATCGCCTCAACTTTGGGTGGCATGTTCCTCACCAATGAGAATAAGAAGCCTAGAGGTTATTCATTTGGGTTCTGATTAAGGCAAACAATCTACCCCAGACTGAAAGTTATGTATTTCTTCTTTTCCTTCTACTCTTCTTTACTTTACCTTACCTTCTTCCCCTTCCCTCTATTTTTTTAATAAGATAGCATGCACCAAAATCTGATAAGGAACTAAAAATAGTGATGAGGTAGCAATAATTAATGCCTTTTTTCAAACACTTTCTGGGATATTAGCTCTTATTGCTTTTCCCAAAACTAAGAAGGCAGTATAGAGTAGTAGTTGTTTAGAGATTGGACCTTTGAAATTAAACAAACAAGATTGAGTCCTTGTACTCACTTAGACAAGTCATTTAATCTTTCTAAGCCTCAATTTCATCACCTGTAAAAGTGAATATTAAATGAAGCACTGGATGTAAAATGCTTAAAGAGTGCCTAGAACACAATAAAACTGTCAGTATACTCAACACTGTCTATTGTTTTCATTGTTACATTATAATTCCCCCTACTGTCATTACTACTACTAATAACTCTTGACAGACAGCATGGATCTAATAAAATGGACTGAGTACAAGTAAATTCTGTAAGTTCAGAGTCCAGGATAGGAAAGGATGCAAGAAAGGGGAGGAATATAGGCTTCTTTGGGACATTGATCCTGGGCTAGAAAAAAGACCACTGAGCATATTAGGGTTGGGCAGGGTTGGAGAAGAAGAAGCAAGCAGAGAGCAAGAAGCACAATGGGAACTTATTTCACTTATCTCAAAATTTGGTTTATTTTGTCCTAGCTAGTGTGGTTCATTTGGTTAGAGCATTGTCTGACACACCAAAAGGTAGCATATTGTATTCCAGGTCAGGGCATATACCCAGGTTGCAGGTTCATCCCTGGTTGGGGCATGATTGGGGTGTGTACAGGAGGCAAATGATAGTTATCTCCTCTCTCTCCCTCCCTCATTCCATTTCTCTCTAAAAAGCAATAATTTCTTAAAATGTGATTTATCTTTACACTTGGAAATGTTTGCACATTTTTTTCTATAGGTTTCCTAGTCTCTTATTAGGCAGACAAAGGTTTAGGAGTGGAGGATGGAAATAACAAGGGATATTTGAGCATTCCCAAATGAGGTTGTGTCTAACCACACATGTAGAAAAAAATATAATGGCTGAAAATATTCGGAATACAGATTGCTCCTTCTATTTAAGGAAGAAAACACTGATAATCTACTTAAATGAAAATCAATTTTAGTAGCTCCTTTATTACACTTTAATGGTCTGCAAAGTTTTATGTTTTTTCATGCTGTAGAGTGAACGGTGTGTGATTCTATATCAATGATAAAGTTTCCTTTTGAAGAGAAGTAATCATTCTAAATTTTTAATAAAAAGTTTTTACCTAGCCTCTTCATTCAATATTAAAACTGTTTAATTTGTAAGGCCATATCCTTGATTCACAGAACTTCAAGAGACCCAAATCAGCCTCAGCTCTTTTCATTATTCATGTACAACAATGCTAATCTAGTATGACCTGACTTTTTAGCCACAATAGTAAGATTTTTCTTCACCCTAAAGCAGAATTTCAGATTAGCAATAAAATTTAATAATCTTGTATTATCTACTTATTTTACTGATGTTATACACATTGAAGATTAACTGAAACTAATAAGTGGGTATCTATTTAAAAATACACACTTAGTCCTGGTGTTTCCAGGGGACCAGTCTAATCCTAACATCACATGTAGAGTGGCACTAAAGGTGAAATTGATAATACTAAACAACAACAACAACAAAACAAACAAACAAACCACAAAGCGATTGAATAAAATAAAAGACCTGTAGCCTTCTCTAGGTTTTGATCTTTCTTGATTTATTATTGTAATAAGTCCTTATTAATGCTGACCTTACAATCTCAAATTTTGTGATCATTTGCACACATGCAGGGCTTAAGTTGACCTTGTATTACCTACTAATAAAGGCTTTGCTAAGCAAATTAACAGTATAAACAGAAATGCTGGAGGAATAATCAAACTACTTAAAAGACAAACCCTGCTTTCAAATACTTTAATTCCATGTAATTATTACAGTGATTACAATTACAAATGGATCTTATCTTTCATTAAAGTAAGCCCCACATTGTTTTTACTCATCAACTACCCAGCACACTTTTTCACATATTTTACTATTTATTATTTTTTATTTTTTTAAACTTATCTTTTTTGTTGAATGTATTACAGATATCCCCTTTTTTCCCATTGACCCCCTCCTCCACTTTCCCGCCCCCTCCTACCTTCCCCACACTGTCAGTGTCCATTGGTTATGTATATATGCATAGCAGTTCTTTGGTTTATCTCATCCCGCCCTACCTCCTCACTTCCCTTTGAGGTCCATCAGTCTAAAAACCAATTTGTACTTCTTAATTTATTCATCTTTTTCACCCATCCCCCAAGTCCCCTCCTATCTGGCAAGTAACAAAAAGTTCTCTGTATCTATGAGTCTGTTTCTGTTCTGCTTGCTAATTTTGTTTATAGATTAAATTATTGATAGATACGTATTAATTGGCATGTTATTGTTTATATTTTTGTTCTTCTCCTTCAAGAAGACCCTTCAACATTTCATATAATATTGGTTTGGTGGTGATGAACTCCTTTAGCTTTTCCTTGTCTGGGAAACACTTTATATGTCCATTGACTCTAAATGATAGCTTTGGAGAATAGAGTAATCTTGTTTGTAGGGATTTGCTTTTCATCACCTTGAATACCTTTGCCATTCCTTTCTGGCCTCAAAGTTTCTTTTGAGAAATCAGCTGACAGTCTTATGGGAGTTTCTTTGTAGGTAACTAACTGCTTTTCTCTTGCTGTCTTTAAGATTCTCTCTTTGTCTTGAACCTTTGGCATTTTGATGATGATGTGTCTTGCTGTGGACTTCTTTGGGTTTATCTTGTTTGGGACTTTCTGTGCTTCCTGGATTTGTGTGTCTGTTTTCTTCACCAAGTTAGGAAAGTTTTCTGTCATTATCATTTCAAATAGGTTTCCAATATCTTGCTCTCTCTCTTCTCCTTCTGGCACCCCCATGATATGAATGTTTGCACACTTGAAGTTGTTCCAGAGACTCCTTACACAATCCTCATTTGGGGGGATTCTTTTTTCTTTTTGCTGACCTAACTGGGTGTTTTTTGTTTCCTTATATTCCAAATTCATGGTTTGTTTCTTGGCTTTATCTACGATACTATTGATTATCTGTAAATTATTCTTTATTTCAGTTAGTGTATTCTTTATTTCTGACTGCTCCTTTTTTATGTTGTTGATTTTCTCACTAAGTTCCTTGGAGTTCTCCTTAAGTTCCTTGAAGGTCTCACTAAGTTCCTTGAAGTTCTTACTTAGTTCCTTGAGCATCCTTATAACCAGTGTTTTGAACTCTGCATCTGATTGATTGTTTATCTCCATTTTATTTAATCCTTTTCCTGGAGTTTTTTTTTTTGTTTTTTTTTTTTCTTTCATTTGGGACATGTTTCTTTGCCTCCTCATTTTGGGTGCTTTCCTGTGTTTGTTTCTATATATCAGACAGAGTTGCTATGTCTCTTAGGCTTCATAGGGTGGCCTATTGTTTTAAGTGTTCTGTAGTGTTCAGTGGCACAACCTCCCTTGTCACACCAGCTGGGCCCTCAAGGTACACTCTTAGTGTGGACTGTACACCTTTCTGTTGTAATTGAGTCTTGATTGTTGTTGGTATGTGAATTGGAGGGACCCACTCAGGTTCATCAGCTGGAAGGACTGACTGCCCACTGACCACTGTCCCACGACTGCCCTGGAGGATCAGCTGTGCAGCGGCCTACCACACAGAGCAAGACGTACTTCAGCAGGGCTCTGGTACCCACTGAGTCCACTCCTTGAGTGTGTCACTTGTGGAGGTGGTTGAGCAGTGGTGCCTCGACATGGTCTGAAGCTGCCCACTGGGTGTTCTGGCTCTGGGACAAGGTCAGCCACTACCTGTGTTCTACCCGGGACCACCGTGCATAAGCTATAGAGCAATCTGCTAATGGCTGCTTCTTGTGCTGAGCTTGGAGGTGCCCAGGAAATAGCAAGTTCTGAACCAAAGTCGGCTGCTTCTAGTGCCAGTCCCAGGGTCACTTAACGAGAGGTATAGGGCTCACTGAGAATAGATGCTGCTTGTTTGAGATATTTTAGAAAAATCTGAAGCAGTATCCAAGATAGACCAATCCTATGGTAAAGCCATTGGAAACAGCTTGGGTGGGCCTGAAAGTTGGGTGGGGCAGGGTATCAGGGAATCACCAAGGCAGGGCAAACAGTGTGAGCCAGATTGCTCAGTCCCAGATATGGTGACCATCTGCAGCCCTGGGAAAGGGCTCATCAAAGGAACAAAGGCTTCCACCAGCATGGCTATTGAGAGAAAGCTGCCTTTCCAGCCCTCATCCCAAGGCTATACAATTCAGTTCTTCCCCCACAAATTTTGGTGTCTTTGAAGTCGCCTCCCCTCCTAGATCAGAGGAAGCAAGTCCATGCATGGGCCCTTTGAGAAGAACTGTCTGGGACTCTAGATGACTCAGCATCCTTCAGCATCAATTCTGGCTGGTTTTTACAGTAAGGCATTATGGGGATTTCTATTCCTGGCAATGGAACCTTGAGATGGGTGCCTGGTTTGGAACTAGGACCCCTCACTCCTCAGGAAGAACCTCCCCAGCTGAGGTATCCTCCTGTTTTTTATCCACCACACAAGGGTGTATGACCAGCCCGTCTGCACCTTCTCTCCTCCTACCAGTGTCAAGGTGGCTTCTTTAATTTTGTAGTTGTAGAATTTCCATTCAGCTCAATTTCAGGTGGTTCTGAAGGATGCTTGTTCTGTAGTTTAGTTGTAATTTTGATGTGGCTGTGGGAGGGACTGCTACCGCATTTACCTATGCTCTACTGAAAAGTCCATATTTTATTATTTATTTATTTATTTATTTATTGTTCCTCTATCTTATTTTATATTTATTTATTTACTTTTGTTCCAGATGTTTCTCCTTTCTCTACCATTGACACCTTCCTCCCCCTCCCTCCTTGTCCTGTCCTCAACTTTGTTGTCCATGTCCATTGCTTATACATACATGCATATAAGTTCTGTGGCTTATCTCTCCCCGCCCCCCCACACCTGTCTTCTAGGGATTGTCAGTCTGTACACTACTTCCATGTCTCTGGGACTACCTTGTTCATCAAACTGGTATGTTCAGTATATTCCACAAATAAGTGAGATCATATGATTCTTGCCTTTCTCTGCTTGGCTTATTTTGCTCAGGACAATACTTTCCAGGTCCCTTCATGTCATCTCAAAATATAAGAGATCTTTCTTTCTTACAGCTGCATAGTACTTCATTGTGTATATGTACCACTACTTTTTTATCCATTCGTCTACTGATGGACATTTTGGCTGTTTCAGATCTTAGGTATTGTAAATAGTGCTGCTACAAACATGGGGGTACATATATTCTTTATTATTGGTGTTTCGGGCTTTTTAGGGTATATTCCTAGAAGTGGGATCACTGGGTAAAATGGAAGTTCAATTTTTAATTTTTTGAGGTAACACCATATTGTTTTCCATAGTGGCTGCACCGGTCTGCATTCCCACCAGCAGTTTACCAGAGTCCCCTTTTCTCCACACCCTTGTCAACACTTGTTTGATGATTTGTTGATGACAGCCATTCTGACAGGTGTGAGGTGATACCTCATTGTTGTTTTAATTTGCATCTCTCTGATGATTAGTGATGTTGAGCATTTCTTTTTATGTCTCTTAGCCATTTTTATGTCCTGTTTGGAGAGGTGTCTATTTAGTTCCTCTGCCCATTTTTTAACTGGGTTCTTTGTCTTCGTTTTGTTGAGCTGTATGAGTACTCTATATATTTTGGAAATTAATCCCTTATCTGATGTATCATTGGCAATTATGCTCTTCCACAGAGTGGGTTGCCTTTTTATTTTGGTGGTTGTTTTTTTTTTTTCTATTGGTACAGGCCCTTAGTGGGAACAGAACCAGGACTCTCCGGTCCACAGGATGATGCTTCAACTGCTCAGCCAAACCAGCCTAGGCTGGTGGTTGTTTCTTTTGCTTTGCAGAAACTTTTTAGTTTGATGTAGTCCCATGTGTTCATTTTGTCCTTTGTTTCTGCTGCCTTAGGTGATATATCAGTGATAATTCTGCTACATGTGATGTCCGAAATTTTGATGCCTGCATTTTCTTCTAGGATTTTTATGAATTCATGAGTCACATTTAAGTCTTTTATCTATTTTGAGTTTATTCTTGTGTATGGTGTAAATTCATGGTCTAGTTTCATTTTTGTGCATGTAGCTGTCCAATTTTCCCAACACCATTTATTATAGAGGCTGTCTTTACCCCACTGTATGCTCTTGCCCCCTTTGTCAAATATTAATTGAGCAAAATATTTTCGATCAATTTCTGGGCTCTCTGTTCTATTTCCCTGATGTATGTGCCTGTTCTTGTGCTAGTACCAGCCTGTTTTGATTACAGTGGCTTTGTAGTATAACCGGATATTTGGTATTGTGGTCCTAGCTACGCTGTTCTTCTTTTTCAAGATTGCTGTAGCTACTCAGGGTCTTTTTTGGTTCCATATGAACATTTGAATTATTTATTCCAGTTCTGTGAAGTATGTCGTTGGTATTTTGATGGGGATTGCATTGAATCTATAGATTGCTTTAGGTAGTATGGACATTTTAACGATGTTAATTCTTCCAATCCATGAACACAGTATGTGTTTCCACTTTTTTATGCATTCCTCTATTTCTTTTTTAAATTTCCTGTAGTTTTCTGCAAATAGGTCCTTTATTTCTTTGGTTAAGTTTATTCCTAGGTATCTTATTTTTTTTTTTGCTATGATGATAAATGAAATTTTTTTTTTTTTTTTTTTTTAGTTTCTGTTTCTGTGAGTTCATCATTGCTATATAAGAATGTCGTTGATTTCTTGACGTTAGTTTTGTATCCTGCTACTTTGCCAAATTCATTTACTAAGTGTAGTAAATTTTTGATGCAGTCTTTGGGGTTTTCTATGTATAATACCATGTCATCTGCAAATAATGACAGTCTTGATTTCATCTTCAAAATTCTTTGCTGTTATTGGTCTGTTCAAGTTTTCTGTCTCTTCGTGATCTAGTTTTGGGAGACTATGTGTTTCTAAAATTTGTCCATTTCATCAGAGAGGGATGAACCACAGAACTTATATGCATGTATGCATGAACAGTGGACATGGACAACAATCTGGGGAAGGGGCAGGGAGGGAAGGGGGAGGGGGAATCAGTGGGGGGAAAAAGGAGAATCATTTGTAACAAAAATTAATCAATAAAAAAAATAAATAAATAAAATTTGTCCATTTCGCTTAGATTGTTGAATTTGTTTCCATATAATTGTTCATAATATTTATTTACAATTCTTTGTATTTCTGTGGTCTCAGTTATTATTTCTCCTCTTTTATTTCTCATTTTGTGTATTTGGGTATTCTCTCTCTGTTTCTTGGTGAGTCTAGATAAGGGTCCATCAATGTTGTTTATCTTTTCAAAGAACTAGCCCTTTGTTTCATTGATTCTTTGAATTGTGTATTTAATCTCCATGTCACTTATTTCTGCTCTCATCTTTATTATTTCCTTCCTTCTACTTGCTCTGGGATTTTCTTTTTGTTTGCTTTCTGTTTCTTTAAGTTGTGACATTAGTCAATTAAAATTTTTTCATTTTTCTTGAGGTGGGCCTATAGCGCCATGAACTTCCCTCTCCGAACTGCTTTCGCCGCATCCCATATGTTTTGCATTGTTGTCTGTTCATTTTCTTTGGTTTCCAGGAATTTTTAAATTTCTTCCTTGATCTCCATGGTAATCCATTCATTGTTCAATAACATGCTATTTAGCCTCCATGTTTTCAAATGTCTTTGTATGTTCTTGTTGCAGTTGATTTCTAGTTGCATGCCATTGTGATCTGAGAAGATGCTTGATATGATTTCAATCTTCTTGAACTTGTAGAGACTTAGTTTGTGTCCTAACATGTGGTCTATCTTTGAGAATGTCCCATGTGCACTTGAGAAGAATGTGAATTCTATGGTTTTGGGGTGTAATTCTCTGTAGATATCTATTAAATCCATTTGATCTAGTGCTTCAAAAAGAGTTTGTGTTTTCTTGTTAAATTTTTGTCTAGAAGATATATCCAGTGATGTCAGCAGGGTATTGAAGTCCCCTGCTATGATTGTATTGCTGTTGATTTCTCCTTTGAAGTCCTCCAGATGATTTTTAATATATTTTGGTGCTCCTATATTGGGTACATATATGTTTACCAAGGTTATATCTTCCTGTTGGATAGATCCTTTCAATATTATGCAGTGCATGACTTTGTTTCTAGTTATGACCTTTGTTTTGAAATCTAATTTATCAGATATGAGTATTGCTACCTCAGCTTTTTTTTTTTTTTTCTTTCTGTTTGCTTGGAAGTATTTTTTATTTCATCCCTACACTTTCAACCTATGTGAATCTTTTGTTGTGAGGCAGGTCTCTTAAAAACAATAAGTGAGTCATGCTTTTTTATCCAGCCATCTATTCTGTGTCTTTTAATCAGATCATTCAAACCATTTACATTTAAGGTGATTACTGATATGTACTTATTTATTGCCAATTTTTGTTCAGTGCAGTTCAATTTTCATCCTATTTCTTCTAAGTACAGTTGTCCTTTTATCATATCTTGCAGTGCTGATCTGGTGCTAATATATTCCCTAAGCCTTTTTTTTTGTTTGTTTTACTTTTTCTGGGAAGCTTTTTTATTTGACCTTCTATTTTGAATGATGGTCTTGCAGGATAGAGTAGTTTTCGATTCAGATCCTTGTTTTTCATGATCTTGATTACTTCATGCCACTCCTTTCTGGCTTATAGTGCTTCTGTTGAGAAGTCAGCTGAGAGCCTTATGGGGTTTCCTTTGTTAAGTAACATGTTGCTTCTCTCTTGTTGCCTTTAGGATTCTCTCTTTGTCTAGAATGTTTGGCATTTTATTTAATTTCATTTTATTTTTTTGCCCATTTTTTATTTATTTTTATTTTTTATCTTTATTGTTGAATGTATTACAGATGTTTCTCATTTTTCCCCCATTCCCCTCCCACTTTTCCCACACTGTTGTCTGTGTTCATTGGTTATACATATAAGTTCTTTGGTTTGTCTTACCAAACCCAACCTCTTTCCCTTTGAGGTTTGTCAGTCCAGCAATGAATTTGTACTTTCTAATCCCTTCACCTTTTTCACACATTCCCCCAACAACCCTCCCATCTGGAAACCAACAAAACGTTCTCTGTATCTATGAGAATGTTTCTGTTCTGCCTGTTCATTTTGTTTGTAGATTCAATTGTTGATAGATATATATTCATTGCCATTTTGTTTGTTCATATATTTTATCTTTTTCTTCAAAAAGACCCTTCAACATTTCATGTAATAATGGTTTGGTGGTGATGAACTCCTTTAACTTTTTCTTGTCTGGCAAACTCTTTATATGGCCATTGATTCTAAATGCCAGTTTTGCAGGATAGAGTAATCTTGGTTGTAGGTTCTTGCTTTTCATCACTATGAATATTTCTTGCCACTCCCTTTTGGCCTGCAAAGTTTCTTTTGAGAAATCAGCTGACAGTCTTATGGAAACTCCCTTGTAGGTAACTAACTGCTTTTCTCTTGCTGCATTTAAGATTCTCTCTTTGTCTTGAACCTTTTGCATTTTGATGATGATGTGTCTTGGTGTGGGCCTCTTGAGGTTCATCTTGTTTTGGACTCTCTATGCTTGTTGAACTTGTATATCTGTTTCCTTCACCAAGTTTGGGAAGTTTCTGCCATTATTGTTTCAAATAGGTTTTCCATTTCTTGTTCTTTTTCTTGTCCTTCTTGCACCCCCAAGATGCGAATGTTGGCACGCTTAAAGATGTCCCAGAGGCTCCTTACACTATCCTCATTTTTTTGGAATCTTTTTTCTTTTTGCTGTTCTGATTGGGTGTTTTTTGCTTCCTTATATTCCAAATTGATGGTTTGCTTCTTGGCTTTACCTATTCTAGTATTGAATCTGTGTAAATTATTCTTCATTTCAGTTAGTGTCTCCTTCATTTCTGACTGTGCCTACTTCATTTCTGACTGGTCCTTTTTTATGCTTTTGATGTCCTCACTAAGTTTGCTGAGGTTCTCACTAAGTACACTGAGCATCCTTATAAGCACTATGTTGAATTCAGCATCTGTTAGGTTGTTTATATCCATTTTGCTTAGTTCTTTTCTTGGGGTTTTGTTCTGTTCTTTCATTTGGGACCTGTTTCTTTGTCTCTTCATTTTGGCTGCCTCCCTGTGTTTGTTTCTGTGTATTACTTAACGAGAAGTATGGGCATATCTGAGACCAGATGTTGGTGGTTTGAAAGAATTTAGGAAAACCTGAAGCAGGATCCAAGACAGGCTAATCCTATGGTAAAGCAACTGGCAACAGCTTAGGTGGGCCTGAAAGTTGGGTGGGGCGGGGTCTTAGGGAATCACCTGGGCAGGGCCAATAGTGTGAGCCAGGTTGCTGGAATCCCAGATATGGCAGCTGTCTGCCGCCCCAGGGAAGGGCTCACCAAGGGAACAAAGGCTTCTGACTGCATGTCTGTCCAGGAGAAAGCCCCATCTCCAGCCCTCGCTCCAATGCCAAATAGCTCAGTTATTTTCTGTATGTCTCTGGTGCTCCTAGAGTTGCCTCCCCTCAAGCTTAGAGGGAGACAGTCCAGGTAAGTTCGTGCCCAGACCCTTTAAGAAGAGGTGCCTGGGGCTCCAGCAGTTTCCTTCCTGAGCCTCAGTTTCCACTGTTTTCTCCAGCCAGAAGTTATGGGGACTTCTCTTCTTGGCACTGGAACCCTGAGCGGGCACCTGGTGTGGGAGGGGGACCCCTCAGTCCTCAGGGAGGACCTTCCCAGATGAGGTGTCCTACTGATTTTATGCACCACACGTGGGTATGGGACCAGCCCATCATGCTTCCGCCCCTCCTACCAGTCTCGATTCAGCTGCTTCTTTAATTTCATAGTTGTAGGTCTTCCATTCAGCTCTATTTCAGGCAGTTCTGAATGTTGGTTGTTCTGTAATTTAGTTGTAACTTTGATGTGGTTGTGGGAGGACAAGATACCGCATTTATCTACCTGCCATCTTGACTGGAAGTCTCGACATGGGTTTGGCATTTTAAATATCCCTGTTTGGGTCCTTCTTACTTGGGGCTCTCTGTGCTTTTTGAAATCGAATTCCTTCTTACTTCACCAAGTTAGGAAAGTTTTCTGTCACTATTTCCTCAAATATATTTTCTAAACTTTCCCCATTTTCTTCTTCGGAGACACCTATGATGTGAATGTTATTACGTTTCCAGTTATCTCACAGTTCTCTTAAGCTGGCTTCCTGTTTTTTTAATTGTGTATTCCTTTTGGTTTTCTGATTCGTTGTTTTTTTTTCTACCCTGTCTTCTAATTCACTTATCCAGTCCTCAGCTTCTCTTCTCTGCTGGTTAGTCCTTCCAATGTCTTCTTTATTTATGCTATGTCATTCTTCATTTCCAGTTGGTTGGTTTTCAATATTTCTATTTCTTTACTCATGGTGTTGATGTCCTTACTCATGCTGTTGAGCTTCCTCAAGATCATGGCTCTGAACTCTACCTCTGATCATTTGCTTAGCTGCATTTCATTTATCTCATCTTCTATTGAGTTCTCTTGTTCTTTCATTTGGGATTTGTTTCTTTGTTTTACCATTTTTGCAATCTCAGTTGGTTTTGGAGCCTGCCAAATTTTTCCTGTGGGTGTTGGTGTTCTGCTGTTTGTGGCTCCCTCTACTGGGTTTGGATGAGTGTGGGAGCACCCACATTAAACACCACTTTCAAGTCTTCCTTTCCTGGATAGATTTGCAAGCCCAGGAAAGGTTCAGTTATTTTCCAGCTTTTTGCCTGGAGGCTATTAGTCTCAGTTACTCAGGGCCTTGGAATGTAGCCCTGGTGTTCTGGGTAAGAGGGTTTCCACAGGGTGAGACAGATGATAGTTGTTAATGAGCCTCAATTTGCATTTCTTCGCCTCACCTAGGAGGGGCTGAATCTCTGATGGAGGGGCTGCTGCTTTTCCCCACACCTCTAGGAAGGAGCAGGCTGGCTCTTGTCCTTTGTGGCTGCCACTCAGCAAAAACTCTGAGTGCCCTCCAATTCCCGGCTGTCTCCACAGAGTTCCAGTCTAATCTGCCCTCCCTCTGCTGGAGCCCCAGGTCAGTGGCCGTAGTCAATTGAATGCTCTGTTCCGGCTCTCTGCTGTGGAGCAGGCTTATTCTTTTATCCCCGAGGGCACTGCTCACAGCTAAAATTGCTGCTCTCCGTGGACTCCCAGCCCGCCACCCTCTGGCACCTCTGAAGATCCTACCAGTGTCCCTGGTTATATGGTCTTGTCCCGCTGCCTTTCTGTTGCTTTTTTTTTTTTTTTTAACAATGATTTATCTTTATTTTTATTGTACTTTCCATTTGGTCTTGCGAGATTCTCTGTGTAGTTTCCATTCACTTCACTGCTATTTTTGCATCCCATATTTTATTATTTAGATTCATCACCAGTTCAGACTGTTTTTTTACACTATTAGTGTGAATTAATAGTAGCTAATTATTGACCATTTTGATTAAACATCATCTGTTTCAGGCACAGCTTCATAAACATTCATAACAAGTCTCTTTAAAGAGACTGACATTTTTAGTAGATTTCAGAAAAAGAATCATGCAGTGAAGTATGTCACAAGCAGGCATTTCAAATGTATAACAAAAAATACATTTCTCCAATTGAACCATGGCAAGATTCATAAACTACATAGTCAGAAGTGCCTATGTTTCTCTTAGAGTTAAGAAAATCAAGGCAGAATCAATAATAGAAAAGCAACCCTTGCACTGAAACTCCACGAAGTATGCTTTAAATATTTTGTTACCTCAAATATTACATCACACTATGCAATTGGGAGTGATATTAAGTGAGAGAGAGGGCCCAGTGAAGAAATTAGGTATCTCATCAAATCTAGACTAATGTCAGAAAACTCACAGTACATAAAGAAACTGTCTTCTTTGCCGTTACTGACTCTAACTAAAAGCATTTTCAAGTGGATAGATCTGTATGTCATAGGTAGGTAAGAAACTTGGTAGATGTTTCTAATTAATTATCATAGCAACCCTTAGGAAGAGTTGTTATTATCCTGCTAGAACCAAGTAAACACCTGAAGCACACAGGGCTTGGATAACTGCCCTTTGTTTTCGAGTGTGTTGCACAGCTGGAATCAGAACCTAACTTACCAGCATCTGCAGTCCCTGATTGATGGTGGCGATAATTGAACTACTACAGTTGGTGCTGTCAATAGAAATGAAAATGGCAGTAGCAATGGCATCAGCAGTTGCTGCTGTATACCTTGCCTCAGACCCTAAAGAATTACCCTAAAGACTTTGCCCTGAATGTTCATAATACAACGAGATATGTACTATTACTACCCTTATTTTATAGATAAGGAGACTGATACAGAAAGAGGGTACGTGACCTTCTTAACGTCACATAGTCATAAGTATTAGAGCTGGGACTTGACCCACAGTTTGAGTACAAATCCTAGGCATTAAGGAATTATCTCCAGCAAACCAACTGTTCCATTCCTGACTTTACCCTTATATTCTGAAATATTTCAGGATAATCCCTTGCCTCCTTAGATAGTAAATTTTAACTACCTCAGCAGGTGGGAATTCAGTGCTAGTAAGGTCTGATTCTGAAGGACCTATGAGTGCTTAATTTTTATCTCTTTTAATTCATTTAATTTTAATCTCTGTAATAACCCATGACAAAACCCCAACTATAGGTAGGTCATCACCCAAAGGTAAATATTGTTGATAAGAAGGTTGTAAGAGGGTCATAGAACTAGAACAAACACTCCAAAAGTTTATATGGAACCAGAAAAAGACCACAAATAGACATGCACTCTTGAAAAAGAAGAACAAAGTAGGAGGGATCACATTACCAGATTTCAGGTTATACTACAAAGCCACTATAATCAAAACAGCCTGTACTGGCACAAGAACAGGCAGAGAGATCACTGTAACAGAATAGAGAACCAAGAAATTGACCCAATACAATATGCTCAATTAATATTTGACAAAGGTGGCAGGAGCATACAGTGGAGTCAAGACAGTATCTTCAATAAATGGTGTTGAAACAATTGGACAACTACTTGCAAAAAATAAAGCTAGAACACCAACTTACACCATAGAGGAGAATAAACTCAAAATTGATAAAAGACTTAAATGTAACTCATGAATCCATAAAAATTCTAGAAGAAAACCTAGGCAACAAAATCTCAGACATCATACACAGCAGAATTTTCACTGATACAACAACTAAGGCCAGAGAAACAAAGGGAAAAATGAAAGCATGGGATTACATCAAACTAAAAAGCTTCTGCACAGCCAGAGAATCAACCATCAAAATGGAAAGGGATCCCACTATATGGGAGACCATAATCGCCATTGATGCATCAGCAAAGGGGTTAATTTCCAAAATATATAGAGTGCTCATGCAACTCAACAAAAAGAAGACAAAGAACCCAATTAAAAAATGGGCAGAGGAACTAAATAGACACCTCTCCAAAAAGAACATACAAATGGCCAAGAGACATATGAAGAAATGCTCAACATCACTCATCATGAGAGAGATGCAAATTAAAACAACTATGAGGTATCACCTCATACCTGTCAGAATGGCCGCCATCAACAAGTCATCAAACAACAAGTGTTGGGGAGGGTGTGGTGAAATGCGGGCTGTAGTACACTGATGGTGGGAACGCAGACTGGTGCAGCCACTTTGGAAAACACTATGGTGTTATCTCAAAAAGTTGAAAATTGAACTTCTATTTGACCCAGTGATCCCACTCCTCGGAATATACCCTATGAAGCCTGAAACACCAATCAGAAAGAATATATGTACCCCTATGTTCATAGCAACACTATTTACAATAGCTAAGATCTGGAAACACCCAAGTGTCCATCAGTAGATGAGTGGATTAAAACGCTTTGGTACATGTACACAATGGAATATTATGCAGCTGTAAAAAAGAAATATCTCTTATGCTTTGAGATGGCATGGAAGGACCTCGAGAGTATTATGTGAAGCAAAATAAGCCAGTCAGAGAAAGACAAATATCACATGATCTCACTTATTTGTGGAATATAATGAACTAAACAAACTGCTGAACAAAATTAACCCAGAGACATAGAGGTGGGGTACAGACTGACAAGCCTCAGAGGAGGTGGTTTTTTGGGGGCAGAGATAAACCACAGAACTTACATGCATGTATGCATGACCAATGAACATAGACAACAAAGCTGGGGATGTGGTGGGGGTGGGGGAGGGTGTCAATGGGGGAAAATAAGAAACATCTGTAACAAAAACAAATTAATAAATGATAAATTAATTAATTAAATAAAAGACCTAGCAAGAAATTTAAAATAATAAGAAAATATTGAAGGTTGGAAGAGAGGAAAATATATACATTGTCTTAAAGTAGATGTACATTGAAGGTGAGAAGGAAGGTATTATAAGCCCCATTTTATAGCTTTTATAACCAAGAATCTAAGAGTCTAAGTGACTTAGTGTCATACAGTAAGGAGTCCAGGAGCAAGTGGCAGGATCAAGATTCAAACCTATTTTTATCTATACCAAAGCTCATGACATTTCTAGTTCCCTACATGCTTCAGCTCAGAGAGGTACTTTCTGGAACTAGACTGGGTTTGAATCCACATTCTAACACTTTCTGTCTTTGTACCTAATCTTTCCACATCTCAATTCTTATATCTGTTCATGATAGAACCTATCTCATGGGGTTGTGAAGATTAAGTGAGATGATGCATTTCCACGAAAACATAGGTACTTCAGTACTTAGGTATATTCCTCACACTGTTGCTGTTTTCTTGTCTGAGCTCCTAGTTTCTGCTAGTTGGATTTGCACTGCTCAGTGTGACAGCCAATTGCCAGAGGTGGCTATTAAAATTACATTTTAAACTAATTAAAATTACTTAAAAACTCAGTATCTTAATCACACTAGTTACATTTCAACTATTCAACACCCACATGTAGCTAATAGCTACCATATTGGGTAGCTCTGATTTAAAACATGTTTCCCCATCATGGAAAGTTTCAATGTGCACAATGAAAAATTACTTAGGTTTATGCATACATGCCAATGTAAATGCATAGAATAGGAACTGGAAAGCTGCAGATCAAATATTTAGGATAGGACAGGAGTTTAAGGAGGATGTTCATTTTTTATTCTGTATGCTTTTAGATTGCTTGACAGGGTAATAAATGTATTATTATTATTGAAGTCTATGAAAAAAGCAGTACCTTTTCTAAAAAACTGAACAAAATTTGACAAACTATGACTTTTAGGTCTTAGGATAAGAAAACTCTTCCTAAGCAAACTAGAAAAGCCTAAACAGGTGAGGCCAGGTACCTTTTTCTGGTAAAGAATGTTAATGTAAGAATTCTGCTTGGCTGTTTCCTCCATGTCTGACATACAAGAAAACATTTGCTGCCAAATAAAATATTAATTAGAAAAAGGTCTGCTGTGGCCAGAGGCAGAGGAGTGTATTTTTTCACTTTGCTCAGTTAATAAGGAGGCTTTGTGAGATACAATTCTCAAGAATTTAAAAAAGAGTAAATTAATGTATTGCCTCCTTAGAACCCTGGTATAATTGAATGTTAGCCTAATATTACTTATGGCTCAGTTTAACACTGAGCATGATGTTACCTGACAACACCTAATTAAAGTTGACAGATTCATTTCTACTAGGTAGGAGAAGTCAGCTGTCCACCATAGAGTACTACATTCTTTCTAATTAATGCTAATGCATAAATTCTAGGAAGTAAGTAGGAACAAATTATTACTTTGAATAAATAGAACTCATGAGCTTCCTGTCATAGTGGCTCTTAACAGAATATTATTACTACTAGAAACCTTGATGAGTTCATCTAGGGAAAATACACCAGTTTTTCAGATAAAGAAACTAAGGCTTAGGCAGGAGAGAGAACAAAGAAATCATTAGTCTCGGACTTGAGATTAGACAATTTGCCCCTTGGTATCTAGATTACCCTTTGATCTAGTTTACCAATAAAAGACAATTTTTGAAAAATCAGCACAGCACCATGGATTAACAAAAACAGAAGCCTAAATTTATTAACTAGTTTCTAAGTCCTGGTTGCTGGATTTGTTAGTAACAGGTTATATCATTAATATTATTGGGTCCATTTTAAGGTAATTGAGAGAACCAGGATTTTTCTTGATTTGTAAAAATTCAAGAAGTGAAACTACAATAAAAAATTTAATAAAAGTAGTAAACATTCACATAATAAAATATGTTTGATTTCTGTCCTGTTTCTCTCTTGCCTTCCCCAGGAATAAAAATTTGCTAGAGAGCCTATTATTCAGCTATTCATCTTGTTTTAGGAGATTTAGAGAGTAGAGTAGATTCATGTGCTCCTTAACATTCATAAACTAGAATCAGGTGTCTTTCATTCTGGTTAAAGTCATAAGTTTTCATCATATATAGGACTTTGATATATAATTAACTTAATAATACATTTATAGGGAATATAGTTTTTGTGTCTTTTTAGTTATGGTAGAAGATTATTAGCATGATTTTGAACAATGTAAGTACCTTTCTTTGCCTTGATCTCCAAAATGGGGTTGATGATAATAGTACCTACCTCATAGGGTTGGCATAAGGATATTAAATGAATTAATATTTTAATGTACTTGAAACAGTGCTTTGCAAATGGTATTTGTTAAATAAATCTGTTACCCAATAAATCACCTACATGACATCAGATTGCAGACCAAACTTAAACATCTTAGGCAGGGTTTTTTCAATATCGGCTTTACATCAGAACGTCCTACAAAATATTTTAAAATGTAGGTGCTCAGGTTCGACTCCAGATCTACTGAATATGAACCTAAATTGGTGGGAATATTTGGGTAGAAATGGTCTCTGCATGTTTGTGCACATGTAGGAGTATATTTCTATATATGTATCTGTGTTTTAAAGTTCTATAGATACCCCTGGTTAAGAACAATTGGTCTGGACACTGGTGACTCTGTGAGGCAATTTCTAACTTTCTATAGAATGCTAAGACCTGAACTACCCAATCTGGTATTTGTTTTTAATTCATCATCACCAACCAATCCTTTCAACCTACCCCAAGTGCAAAACTCTTGAAACAGCATCCTGAACTACTTCTGGTTTATAATATGTTTGAAATATGGTCTGTATTTAAAGAGATCACATTAACTCAGAGAGCATTTCTTTCTCTTTTTTAAAATTTATTGTTGAGTGTATTACAGATGTTCCCTCATTTTTCCCCCATTGTCCCTCACCAACTGGTTCTCTCCCAGCCCCAGACCTTCACCTTCCTGTTGTCTGTGTCCATGGGCAATGCATATATGCATATAAGTTATTTGGTTCTTCTCTTCCTCCGTCCCCGTTTCCCTCTGAGATTTGTCAGCCTGTTCCATGTTTCTATACCTCTGATTCTATTTTGTTCATCAGTTTATTTTATTTATTAGATTCATGTATAAGTGAGATCATGTGATACTTATATTTCTCTGATTGGCTTATTTCACTTAACATAATACTCTCCAGGTCCCTCCATGCTATTTCAAATGGTAAAAAATCTTTTTTTCTTACAGCTGCATAGTATTCCATTGTGTAAATGTGTCACATATTTTTTTTTTCTTTTACTTTTTTGCAACTTTTATTAATTTATTTTTGTTACAGATATTTATCCTTTTTCCCCCCTGGACACCATCATCCCAATCCCACCCACCCAGCATTGTTTTCTACATCCATTGGTTACGCATACATGCATATCAGTTCTTTGGTTTATCACATCCATTCCCCCTGCCCCCTACTCCGAGGTTTATCAGTCTGAACCATAGAGCATTCTATGTCTCTGGGTCTATTTTGTTTATCAGCTTATTTTGTTCATTATATTCCACAAATAAGTGAGATCATGTGGTATTTTTCTTTCTCTGATTGGCTTATTTCATTTAGCATAATGCTCTCCAGGTCCCTCCATGTCATCTTAAAGGATGAGATCTTTCTCATCAGAACAAAGACAACTGCCTCACTGAAGTACTAGGGAGAAGCAAAGAGATCAAATACTGAGAGTCCAAACAGGAAGGAAAATTTTGGCATCAGTGTTTCAAAATAGTACACACCTTTACAATTCCTCTGCCAAAGCATTTCAGCCTGCCTCACATTCAAAGTCTTAATGCCTCCTTTCAGCTATATTCCCTGTCTCTTCGACCACCAGTAACTTGCAGTGTTCAGCTAATTCCAGTCTCCTTTTCACCCTCTGTGTAGAAACAATAATAATATCAAAATCATCTCAGGGAACTTCAAGATTTTGGAAGAAAGGAATGGGAATGAATAGGGGGAGACACAAACACACACACTTAAAACGAATCACCTTCCAATAGCTACGTATCCTATCAGTTACCAAATTTAATACAATTTCTGCCTAACATAACACCTTTTATGCAGTAGGCCTTAATCACTGCAACTTGTAAAACATCAATTAAAACAAAGTACAGTACATAATCTCACTTATTTGTGAAATCTAATGAACAAAATAAACTGAAACAAAATAGACCCAGAGACATAGAAGTAGCGAACAGACTGAGGAACCTCAGAGGGAAAGAGAGGGGAGGGAAGAGATAAACCAAAGAACTTATATGCATATATGCACAACTGGTCCACACAGACATTAGGCTGGGGAAAGCAGGAGTAGGGTGTGGTTCGGAAGGAGGGGATCACTGGGAGAAAAAAAAGGTGAGACATCTGTAATACTTTCAACAATAAAAATAAACTAAAAACAAAACAAAACAAAAAAAGTACAGTAAAAATTCTTTGGAAAACAATGGCAACACAACCCCACAGCCAGCATTTTTTGTAAAAAGGAGAGATTTGAACACTGAGAGTATTTTATACTTTTTGCAATGTCCTTTATACTCATCAGTTCTAGCTCTTTTCCTAGACTGACAGTAGGATACTCTCTTGAGAACCCATTCCTGGTCTTCAAATTTTCTCATAATAGCTTTAGTTTGACTCCCTGCTCTTCCACACCAGCCTAATTCTTATCCTAGCAGGGAGCAGAACATGATGCCTAACCAAAGTGCTAAACTAGTGATTTTAGGACAAGATGCCAATAAGATACACACACTAATAGAACTAATATAAACTAATATAAATAGTCATATAAGTATGATATCAGTTGTCAAACTACCCAGGAGACATTTTTATAACAACCAGTTTTTATCAAACTTCATTAGAGAAGTTCTATTACATGTCACAATAGAAACCAAAAATCATTGTCTTCATGTGTGTGTCTTTTTTTTTTTTATCCTCACCCGAGGACATTTTTCCATTTTTTGTTCAGGTAGAGTGGGAAGGAGAGAGAGGAACAGAGAGAGAGAGAGAAACATCAATGTGAAAGGGACGCATCGAGTGGCTGCCACCCGCACAACCGACCAGGGCCGGAGACAAACTGCAACCAAGGTATGCGCCCTTAGCGGGAACCAAACCCGGGTCTCTCAGGACCGCAGGCCAACACTCTAACTGCTGAACCAAACCGGCCAGGGCCATGTGTGTGTCTTTTGAACCCTCCAACTCTTGTTTTTCTAGCTGACCATTCTAAGAATTTAATTTTTACTATTTTGTTCTTTGATTTCAGAGAGAGAAGAAGGGAGAGAGAGATAGAAACACCCATGAGAGAGAACATCAATTGGCCGCCTCCTGCATACCCCCCACTAGAAATTTGGCCCACAACCTCGCCATGATGTGCCCTGACCAGGAATCAAACCGGTGACCTCTTGGTGCATGGGTCAATGCTCAACCACTGAGCCACACCAGCCAGGCAACCATTCTAAGAATTTAAATTGCACTTGGTACTCTTTGGGGACCAGACATTCCATTACCATCAAGTTTTGGTTGTATTATTTTTTTCAATCAAATGCAATTAGTATATTGAGGTGCCTGTTTAATCTTCATTGCTTTGTTTCCAGAAAACTATATAGCATAAAACATACATTGAATTCTCTAAGTCATTTCAAAATGTTTTCTTCACTTACAGTTTCAGTACATATGGCCTGTAGCTTTTAGAAATTTAATAGGTTTGCTTCCCTTTGACTCAAAAGGAACTGGCTAACAGGTGACTGATGGTGAAAATTCACACCAATGTAGTAGCTATTCAGACCAGGTGGTTCCAAACCTTTGTCAGGAATAGTGAAGGAGAACATTGTTCAATACTTTCCATGAAATAAATTGAAGGTCTCTCAGCACTCAGTGTGCAAAGGACTTGGTAAGTATACAGGATGGGGAAAAAGTAGGTTTATAGTTGTTCATATTGAAAATAATACAATTAATAAATAATACAATAAACTGCTTCATGTACTCAAAACTGTAAACCTACTTTTGCCACACGCTGTATAATGAAGATTAACAAAGTCACCTACTTGATTCTTTGGCACAGAGCTCAAAGATGAAAACATGAAATCCTCAAACAGCAAACATGCATTTTTGTTTGTTGCAATAGGGCCTAGCTTGTATGCTGCTGACGGAAGTGAGAGACTATTATCGTTATTTACCATGGGGTAAACCATCAACATCATAGCTGATGTTAAACCACGTTCTTGTCTGGCTGGTGTGGCTCACTGGTTGAGTGTTGACCCATGAACCAAGAGGTCATTGGTTTGATTCCCAGTCAGGACACATGCACAAGTTGTGGGCCTGATCTCCAGTAGGGGGAATGCAGGAAGTGGCTAATCAGTGTTCTCTCTCATTGATGTTTCTCTCTCTTCCTCTCTCTCTCTCAAATCAATAACGAAAAAAAAAAAATTAAAAAAACAACAACCAGATTCTTCTACTTTACTCAGTGAAGAAGCAGAAACCAAGCTCTTCCTATATGAAGAGTACTTTCAGCACCTCAGTTTTTGGTCAATCCATAGACTGTCATGAAGCATGGCCATAGTATGCACATTTGCATACTTCTAAAGCAGGCAACTGTTTATAATCATCTGCTAATAATTTACAACCATGTTTGCTCTTGGATGTCAGGATTCCATTTGGCGATGAAACAGACTTAATCCTACTCTTGCATTTTTAAGCTTTGAAGGAATTAAGCAGAAACCAGCTGAGTGATTACACTCATTACAATATTTGGTTTTCATCATGGAAACTGGTATGAAAGCTCCCTCCTCACTTGGCACTAATGTATGTTAATATTTAAAAGAAAATTATTTTTTTAGTATGTCAACCTTTCCATTCTGTGGACACACCTTCTCCACATTGTCAATGTCACCATCTAAATTGAGTTAATTCTAAGTTATACATTTGGGTTTTTGTTTTTTTGGAGCAAAGGAAAAAAATCTGAAAAATGGTTCTACTATTTATTCATAAGCTGCCCTTTTATTTAATGCATTCACTCAACAAATTTAACTGAATCTCTACTATATATATCTATGAAAGACATGTGTTATCAATGATTTGATCAATGTTCTGTTATAGACAGCAAGAAGAAGGAAAGTGAGAAGTAACTTTCCAAATACATTTAGAAAACATGCTGTCTCATCTTAATATTTGAAGGGTCTAATTTAAGATAATTACAAAAAGGACCCTGAAATAGCAACCTATTAGACAAAAAAAAAAAAAATCCCTACTTCCATTGTTTAGTTCATTAGTCATTTATGAAGCATCTACTATGGCCTATTCATTATGTTTTGTGCTAGAGATGTGATGATGAAAGCCCCAGTACTCTCCTCACATAGAGAAATCCTATTATTTACTGCATAGGAAACCTTCTAGATGGAGGTGGAGGTAGCTAGAGTATGACTTGAAATGGTGTATAAGGCCAAGGAAGAGAACTGACTAACAATTACTTCTAGAAGTAGGTAAGGAGCTTCAGTATTATTTATTGAGTTTGGTTGGGAAACTATAATCACAGTACCAATCATTTCAACTACTTCTGCTGAAGCCTGACCATGCTCGTCATATATAAATTGTCTTTGCCTTAGCCAAACTTACATATGTCACTGTTCCTATAATTTAGTCTTTATTAAACATAACAATAAAATCCAAGCAATGACATCACTGCAGACATCTAGCCAGGCCAAAAAATTCACTTGCTCCAATTATTTAACTTACTAGCTAGTTTAAAGAATGCACAATAAAACCTTGATTAACTGGTATGTTTGGTAATAGGATATCATGGGTAGTTTAATTGTCTAATCAAATGTTGAGCAGGAAGAATTTTTGTCATTTTTAACCCTTGTTGAACACTATTTTTAAATGGTCAAGGCAGATTTCCAGCTCATGTTAATGAAACCTGGTACAGAGAGTTGCATTTTTATTGAGCAATGACAATCATTTAGGACTTTATGGTCATCAGAGTGCACATCAACACTCACTCTTCAGTGCAGGAGATGAAAAATTAGAGTGTCTAAGACTGTGGTTTGACTTAAAAACATTTCCTGGGAGTCATTTTTAAAATTATTCCCTGATTCTAGTTTGCTCAGGTTTTAGCCTCTTTCTCTCCCTAATTAAATGGATGATAATAATATTAATGATAATAATAGTGTAATTGTGTATTCTGGATAATTAAGTGTTTTAGTGAAGTAGAGTTTGCTAAAATACTTACTAGCTGCTTAACATATGGAAAATAATAAGAAATCACACATAGATTCTAAGATCTGAAATGGGTTTATTTATTTATTTTTTTACAGAGGAGAAAACAAAGGTCTGGGCAGGGGTGGGATGGTGAAAGTAACTTTGTCAAAGTCCCACAAGCAATCTTAGAGCTGAGCCCTACATCCAGATTTCCTCTTTCAAAATTCAGCCACCTACTGCCAGTGATAAGTTCTCTAGGGTTATATTTTCTTTTCTCTCAAATAAAAGAATTAATCTTGATGATCTTAACCATCTCTCCCAACCATACGTTTTTTGATTTCTTTGAATAAAAACTGTAATTACTATACCTACATTGAAATGCTTTTTTAAAAGTTTTTAAGACCTGGGCTGTGTGGCTCAGTTGGTTTGGGGTCATCCCATACACCCAAAGGTTGCTGGTTCGATTCCCAGTCAGGGAGCATACACCAGATTTGTGGCTGGATCCCCAGTAGGGGATATGCGGGAGGCAGCTGACAGACGGTCCCTCTCACATAGATGTTCCTCTCTTCCTCTTGCTCTAAAATTCAATTTTAAAATATTTCTTTAAAATTTAATCAGTTTAGAGGTGTTATCTTTTAATGACAAAGCAGTTTTTGGATTTTACATAGTACTTCCAATTAGACTATGCAATGCTGGGTACTAAAAATTGTCAGAAGCCCTCTTTTATATCAGAGATGCATTGAAATGGAACTTTGAAAGATCATAAGTCCTCTCTGTCCCAAAGTTGATGTTCTTTTGATTGAAATGCAAATCTACATTTTTTCAGAATACCTACTAGTGCCCAGAATTCCAGGATAAGGAACTTAGAATATGAACTTCCCTAATAATGACATCTTACTATTTTCAGTTGGAGCTCCTTTAACTCAGAAGGAATACAGTTAGAAAATTACTGATTTGACTGTGATGATCACAAGAATAAACCTGTAATTTTTCTTTCAAAATTAAAATAACCAGAGTATTTTCTAATTTATCTTCTGAATATGTTTTCTTAGGCACACAAAGAATAAGTATTCAGATTTCAGGAAAATGTTGCTTTTCAAAGTTAAATTTTCTTCTTTCACCTTTGAAAAAAGAAAAAAATAAGCCTCTTTGAATGCAGTAGTGTATTAACTCATTTTGGTTGCTCATATTCTGACCAACTACCAGAATATTCTTTTAATATAGCATTTTCAAATAGGCACGCTCACTGGGCTTTTCCAGTAAAAGATGGTGTAATTTAGTGACACTGGGCATTTTTACCACAAAGGTTTTGAAGTTTTAACTGTTGGTGATTCTAAAGTATAGGATTTTGAATTTGATTGAATATCAAAATAAATCCACAGATGTCTGTACCAGTACTTTTATTTCTATGTAACAACCTTTCAATCGTTAACATAAATTTATAAAATAGAAAAAGATAAGATTGGAAGTGATTGCATTTAGCTCCTACAGATATGTATCTTTATGTTTCTCATTTTATTTACCATTGCCAAAACATTCACTGCATAATGTTGAAAATAAGAAAAAGTAAGTTATTTCATTATAATACCGAAAAGACTAACAGATGCTAGGTATGTTATGTAGATCAAGTGGTGTTATATTGGACAATGACTATATAGGATTGATACATGTCTGACATGATTACATCAGAATATTAACATTTATATAACAATAAAGGTTATAATGAGGATATGATAATGGGTTGGTGATGATTACAAAGACAGTATTGCAGGAATATTCCCAATTTTCATTCAAATGATTATTTGTACATGTGAAATTTATGAGGCAAAATGATAAATTCAATACCTTCTTTAAGACATTGTACCTGTTTCTCTTGGGTCATATCTATACAGACAGGTAGATAATTCAGACTAAGAAGATACTCAGGTTAGAACCTGAGTTACCTAGATCAGTACTCTCCAAGAGGCTCTGAGATGATGGATATGTTCCATATCTACATTGTTCATTATGATAGCCAATGGCTACATGTGTCAAATAAGCACATGACATGTGGCTAGTATGACTGAAGAGATTAAATTTTAATTTGGGTTAATTCAAATTTAAATGCAAGTAGCCATATGTGGCTAGTGACTACCATATTGGAGAACACATATATAATTTTATGCATATAGAATAAGGTCAGTCAATCAGGGTATATTGTGGTTAAGATGGGGGGAGGCAAGATTGGGGAGGCTTGTGGTATAGGGGGATATAAATCTGAATTTACCTTTTCTAGGGATGAATCCTGGACTCCATCACTCATTAGCTGTGGGATCTAGACAAGTTTATACAAACTCTATGAACTTTAGTTTTCTCATTTAGAAACGAAGGGCAATAATAACATTTCTACATTGTAGAGTTGTTCTGAAGGTGTAATAATATATTGTAAGTGAAACCTATAGCACAATACCTGGCATACAGTAAGCACTCAAAAGACAGTGGCTGTTATTATTACTTGATCAATTTTAAAACTTCACTAAATTTTGGGTTATATACACAGTTTCAATGTCAACAGAGGTGTTTTAATGTGTGGTAACTAAAAACAAAGCAGAATGGAAAATAATAAAATGAGCAGGCATATTGGAAAATAATTCAACTCTTTTTTTTTTTCATGACATATTATACCAGGGTAGAAAATTTGAAAGTCACTTCTTATCCTGGCAGTACAGGACATTTTAATGGGAAACAGTTGAAATCCAAGTGATTTTAAGACCTATGAGAGGAGCAGAAGTTTTCATAGGCCCTGGTGAGAATGGTTCAGGAAATAAATAATAATAATAATAATAATAATAATAATAATAATAATAAACACATTATAAGTAATTCTTTTTGGAAGCTCTACCAAAGAACTTAGTTGCTTCCTTTATTTTTCTAGCAGTAGCTGCTAGGCTCATGAAGTAATCTTTTGCTGACCAAAAGTTCCATGCTAGAGAACAGTACGGCACAGACATCTAGTTTCCTTCTAATATCCCCTTTTTTATGTAGTTGCAGAATTCTAAATTTATAGCTAACCTTATGGTCACCCAGCATAATGACTATATTTTTCAGGAGACTCCTTTTGTCGAGGAGACTAAGTCCTGGTAAATGGGATATAAGTGGACGTAGAGCATGCAAATTCTGGGAAATGTCCTGACAGGGAGGAGTTTTTTCTTCTCTTCCCCTTTCTTGTTCTTGCTGGCTAGAATGCTGACATGACAGCTGGAAGACGCCCTCTTTGACCATGAAGTATCCTTCAGAATGGAGGCCAGGCATGAGGAATCTGTATCAAAGATCTAGACCATACCATTCCTGCTGTGTACCACTGCACTTGAACACATTAGACAAACAACCTGTCTTGTTTAAGCCACTCTTATTTAAGGATTTCTGTCACTCACAGCCACACCTAATTCTAACTCATCATGTGTTACAGCTTAGACTGTAAAAACATCTCTTTCCAGTGAACAATAGTTCTAAGGCAGACTTGCTTTAGATTTACCTTTCATATAGTGAAGGACACCCTAATAGGGGGTACTCAAATGAGAATTTAATATACTTTGAAAATCATCCTGTTACAGGATAGCAAAAAGCAAGGAAAATTCCAGGGCAGGAGGAATAGGGAAACTGAGGCAAGAAAATCAAATAAGACCAAGCAGTTTGGACATCTTGCAGCTAACTTGTAAATATCAAGCCATTATCTTCCCCAAACCAAAGACACTTGACAGCAAATGGTTAAAAGCCTCAGGAAGGAGAGAATGCAAGAAAGGAAGGGAGAAGGGAAAAGGGAAAAAGGACAGTTTCATTTCACTCCCTAAACAGAAAAATTAGCAGTCTCGAGGCTTGCAAGATAAAATTGTCAGGTACTTCTCACAAATCCTGGAAAAGCCACAACAAAGTAAAAGGGGGACTCTGGAAATGAATCTGTACCAAGATATTCAGCAGAGGAATTTTAAGATCTATAAACAGAAAAAGTGTATAAGGCAGAAACCCCCCATCCCAGTCATTCTTCAGATTAGACAAGAGAGCCTATCCATACTTTATCCCAGATGATAGATTTACTTGCCTTGCTCCTTTATTAAATTTGCATGTTTTACTTTCTTAATAAATTACTTTCTTAATAAATTTGCTTTAATAGAATGTAATTATCTGGAGTCAGTCGTTTGAATTCATTCATATCAGAAGGCAACAACCGAGGTGGGGACAGCTCTCTAACTCAGGGTCTGATAATGCCTCTCTGGTGTCTGTGAGAGGTGACTGTAACAATTCTATACTGGATTCAGGGAACCAGTCAAAAATAAAATAGGTTGCTAAAGGATGCACAAAGAGAAAATATCCATGAAATGTAGAACTATGAATGTCATCAAAAATGTAGAACCATCTTTGAGCATTTATCTTTTAAACAGCAATTGAAATGGGAATGGAAAGCTACATTTTTCAGTGTACATAAGTCTTGCTTCTAAAAAATTTCCTCCACCCTTAGATGAGATTTAAATTCATCATGCTGCACCTACAGATAGAAACATAAGATTTTTTTTTTCTGCACTTGATTCTAGTTGACCTTTAATGAAGACCATCTACTGTAGAACATCTATTATTGGGCAAACAATGCAAGTTCTTGTACTAGATTGGGAAAACAATGCAGCCAAAGGTCTCTTAACAATTTATCTTATTAGAATTAGAATGATTCCTTATAGCTATTTTTTGGATGATCAATCAGTATTGCATTTTAGAGGGGAAAGGTCATTAATCATAACCATTATTAGGACAACTCAGTGGTTTTAGAATTCAACAACTATTTGGTTTATTAGTTTTTAAGAACTAAGAACTGGTACAGTTTGGGGGCAAAGTACTCCCACAGGCCTAAAAAAGAAATCAATTATTTTCCCCAAATTAATACTAGATTTATTATTCAGAGTGCATGGAGTATTTAATTTTTAAGAGCCATGCGTGAGCATTGACATTTCAACTATATAGACGTAACTTTAGTTACTGTAGTAAAAGCGTGTTAATGTTGATTTATTTAAATACTTCAGTGAAGTGGCAGTTCAGTTTAATCAAATATCAACCTAATTGGGTTATGTTTGATTTAAAAGTTTCAAAACACTACTATAAAATTTGTTAAAGGCTGAATGTAGAAGAGTTATAATCATTAAAAATTTACATTATGTGCTGAGGCTATACTGAGTTTAGTGGCAAATTTCCAAGCAGCAAACCTTTAAAAAGACATTGTCTGTGACTATGTAATTCCCTTAGTGCTGAGCAAGCCTTGCCATTGACTTGCAAATATCAAGTTAGAACACTGCCCAGAGCACAGAAAATGAAAAGATGCCTAAAATTTAGAAGGGGGAAGAAAGGGTATTGCTATAGGTTTGCATCTTTCTTTTTAATTTCTCAACAGCAAATCCTACAAGTCATAGTGACAGCTAAAATTATGTTTTGGAAGGTATGTCAGCACATTAAAACATTCAGTCCTCACAAATCTTTTCCAGATGTGCCATACATTCCAAATACAAGATGACACACATCTTTATGAAACTTGAAAAAAGTGCTATTATTGATAGAGAAGGGGGATCCACTTAATTGAATTTTTCAGAATTCTCTTGGACAATTTTGCATCCTATAGGCAAGTTCATGGTAAGGATTTATGGAGGGAAGAGGAAAGAAAGAAGTTCAGAGGGTAAAAGTGGATTTTGGAATGAAAAGAAAAAAGAGAAAATTTTTTTTTCCATCAAGAGTAATACAAATTCCTTGTGATTTAGACATTATTCTCTAATTTTTAGTCTAGATGATAGAAGTATTAAGTCTCTAAACTTGTGATGCCTAATAACATGGTTATTCTGAACTTGAAAATGTGTCTAGTGGAAGCAAGGAACTACATTTTTAGTTTCAATTATTTTTAAAATTTAGATTTAAATTGCTACATGTTGCTAGTAGTTACTGTATTAGACAGTGCATCTGTAGAAACTTGACCAAATTCCATTTTGTTTGTTTTATTTTCAAGATTACTTCATAGGTGGTGATGCAAAAATGGGTTCTGCTAAACCTTAACTGTCCAATATAGCAGCCATTGGATACATGTGAAATTAGCACATGAAATGGGTCTAATCCAAATTAATATACACTGTAAATACAAAATACACACTGGGTTTCTAAGTATCAGTGTGAAAAAAAAAGTACTATATCTCATCATAATCTTTTATATTGATTATTTTGTGAAACTATGATTTTAAACATATTGTGCTAAATTATTAAATTTAATTTTACCTGTTCTATTTTATATTTTAAATTTGGCTACTAGAAACTTTAATATTGAATATATAACTCACATATTTCTATTGGACAGTGCTGCTTAAATAAAACAAGACAACGATTTAGTTCATTAAGCATGAAAATATCAGTGAAAGAGCATTAAAGCAGTGCTACAAACTTTTGCAATTATTTGACTGATGAATCCATTGTTAAACAGACTCGGTCCTTATTATGTGCTTCATAACACGTCATGAAAACCTTTTATCTTAAGGGGAGCTAACTTGTCCCCTCATAGCTATACTTTCCTCCTCAGCCTCAACTGTTACAACCAATAGTCTTCTGGTACGTTGGCTCCATTCCTTCTTCTCTGTTCTACTTAACTTCTCATTTATGCATTAGTATTGGTCTCAGTGGAGGTTTGGGAAGTTGTTTCTAAGACAGATCCTTCAGGCTGTTGATTCACCATTCTTTTCTTAGGTTTGCTCTATAGATGCCATCTCTTTTTCCCTCTTCTGTTTTCTCCCAATCTATTAACTCCCAGGAAGAGAGTTTTGTTTTTGTTTTTTTTTATACTCACCCAAGGACATTTTTCCATTTTTTGTTCAGATAGAGTGTGAGGGAGGGAGGGAGGGAGGGAGGGAGGAGGAGGGAGAGAGGGAGGGAGGGGGAGAGAGAGAGAGAAACATCGACGTGAAAGGGATATCGAGTGGCTGCCACCCACACAACTCAACCAGGGCCAGGGACAAACTGCAAACAAGGTACATGCCCTTAGCAGGAAGTGAACCCGGGTCTCTCTAGACCGCAGGCCAATGCTCTAACTGCTGAGCCAAACCGGCCAGGGCAGGAAGAGTTTCTTTACTCAGATTAATCATGTTTTAGGCATGGTTTGACATCATAAATTTTCTGATGCCATCCAATTTTTCTTGGTGATAGAAAATGACATTTGTTTTTCTGTTAGCATTTCCCTTTTCCAACACATTGTCTCTTTTTCCAAAATATGATGCTTGAATCTGAGGGGACTACATGGCCTATTCACAAATCCTAAAGTGCTTAGTCTGAAAAGAATTAGGCAAGAGCTGGCACTTTTAAATAAGAAAAGCTCTCTTTAGAAAAGAAGAAAATATCCGAAGAAGTCTGAAACACCAATAAGAAAGAATATATGCATCCCTATATTTATAGCAGCCCTATTTACAATAGCTAAGATCTGGAAACAGCCCAACTGTGCATCAGTAGACAAATGGATAAAAAAGCTGTGGTACATTTACACAATGGGATACTATGCAGTTGTAAAAATGAAGGATCTTTTACCCTTTGAGACAGCCTGAACGGACCTGGAGAGTATTATGCTAAGCAAAATAAGCCAGTCAGAGAAAGACAAGTATCACATGATCTCTCTTATTTATGGAATATAATGAACAAAATAAGTTGATGAACAAAATAGATCCAGAGAAATGGAAGTAGGGAACACACTGATAAATCTCAGAGGGAAGGGGGGGTGGTTGTTGGACAGAGATAAACCGAAGTACTTATATGCGTATATGCATAACCAATGCACACAGACAACAATACTGTGAAGACGGGGGTGGCAGGAGTGGGGAGAAGGGAGTCAACAAGAGAAAAGGAGAAATATCTATAATACTTTCAACAATAAACATACATTTTTTGAAAAAGAATAGAAGACAAGCAGATGAGGAGACATTCACAATTACTTCTACAATCTTCTCTCTAGAGCATAGGAATCAATTCCTACATCATTAGCAGCTGGACTAAAATTATAACACGCAAGCTAATGTTGAGTTATCAACCAGAAGGAAAGTGAACTCAGGGAAGTCAATTCTTCTTCTTGAGAAAAATAAATGAATAATTTGAGTAATTACTTAAAACAAAAAAAAAAAAAACATGTTCTTTTTTTACTGGGTAAAACACCATACCAATCTTACACATAGTAAAATGGCATAACAAACATACATAGAAGTTTCAAAATTATTTGAGGTCTGAAAGAATAAGCAAGCCTGAATAAAATATAAATTATCAAAGCTCTGATAATATTTTCATGTAATAATGAATGATGCCTATTAAATATGTGTCATCTTCCAAGCCAAAATTAAATATTTAAATTAAGTTACTTCTACCTTCAAAATAGAATTCTCAATATAAGGGGACATTTGTTTTTCTGTTAGCATTTCCCTTTTCCAACACATTGTCTCTTTTTCCAAAATATGATGCTTGAATCTGAGGAAACTACATGGCCTATTCACAAATCCTAAAGTGCTTAGTCTGAAAAGAATTAGGCATATGGTGAGAAGTGAAAGGCACCAGAAACACTTCCTAACCCTTTCTTTCTCTGTCATCTATTATTCACCATTCCCTCTTACACACGCACACAGTCCTCTGTACCTTGTTTGAATAATGCAGAATGAAGGAGCCCACTCAGATAGAGCTATTACCTGGGAGGGGAACTATATTAAAGAAATCTCGCCCTGGCCGGTTTGGCTCAGCAGTTAGAGTGTCGGCCTGTGGTCCAGAGAGACCTGGGTTCGGTTCCCACTAAGGGCATGTACTTTGGTTGCAGTTTGTCTCCGTCCCTCGTTGGGTCATGCGGGTGGCAGCCACTCGATGTGTCCCTTTCATGTCGATGTTTCTCTCTCTCTCTCTTCCTCTCTCTCCCTCCCGCTCTTTCTGAATAAAAGATGGAAAAAAGTCCTCGGGTGAGGATAAATAACGAAAGAAAAAGGAAGAAAGAAAGAAAGAAAGAAAGAAAGAAAGAAAGAAAGAAAGAAAGAAAGAAAGAAAGAAAGAAAGAAAGAAAGAAAGAAAGAAAGAAAGAAAGAAATCTCAAACCTTACCGCTTGAATTAAGTTCTTAGCTCCAATTCACAGGAGAAAATGTAGTCCACACTAGATGGAAATCTAGACAGCTATTTTTTGATAGGTATGGGGAAGTGATATAGGTTGAGATACAGGATGCTTCATCACATCTGGAAAGAACCATACCAGAAAACTCTAGATATTCAAAAGTGACGAGAGAGGGCAGAATGAAGATGATGATCCTGTGAAAAGATTTGAACCAACAAATGGAAGGTATAGAGAAGAGTAAGGGAGATGGAAGAAATGCCCCACAGACAAATAGTTTGTGTTGACCCTTTTAATAGATTTAGCACCAAAACAATCTTTTAATGCTTATGAAGGTAAGTGAAGCAGTGTGAGAAAGAGACAGTGAAAGAAGGACAACATCTAATGGAGAAGCAACTGGTAAGAATAAAAGAAGAAATAGCAGTGTAACATCTTATTAGTTCCATCATTGAACTACTGTGTTAAAGAATATCTTCCACTTATCTACTGATGGACACTTGGGCTGTTTCCAGATTTTAGCTATTGTAAATAGTGCTGCTATGAACATGGGGGTACATATATTCTTTCTGATTGGTGTTTCAGGCTTCTTAGGGTATATTCCTAGAAGTGGGATCACTGGGTCAAATGGCAATTCAATTTTTAATTTTTTGAGGTAACACCATAATGTTTTCCATAGTGACTTCACCAGTCTGCATTCCCACCAGCAGTGCACTAGAGTTCCCTTTTCTCCACACCATCGCCAACACTTGTTTGATAATTTGTTGATGGCAGCCATTCTGAAACGTGTGAGGTGATACCTCATTGTTGTTTTAATAGGCATCTCTCTGATGATTAGTGACGAACATTTTTCATGTCTCTTGGCCATTTGTATGTCACCTTTGGAGAGATTTAGGCCCTCTGCTCATTTTTTTAATTGGGTTATTTGTCTTCCTTTTGTTGAGTTGTATAAGTACTCTATATATTTGGAAATTAATCCCTTATCTGATGCATCATTGGCAATTATGGTCTCCTATATGGTGGGTTCACTTTCCATTTTGATGATTGTTTCTTTTGCTCTGAAGAAGCTTTTTAGTTTGATGTAGACAATACAATACTATACAACTGTAAGAAAGAAAAATTTCTTATCATTTGAGATGACATGGAGGGACCTGGAGAGTATTATGCTAAGTGAAATAAGCCAAGCAGAGAAAGACAAATATCACATGATCTCACTTATTTGCAGAATATAATGAACTAAACAAACTGATGAACAAAATTTACCCAGAGACATAGAGGTAGGTACAGACAAACAAACTCCAGAAGAGGGGGTGTTAGAGGGGAAGAGATAAACCACATAACTTATATGCATGTATGCATAACCAATGGACATAGACAACAAAGCTGAGGAAGGGCGGCAGGATGGGGAGAAGGGTATCAATGGGGAAAAAAGAAGAAACATCTGTAACAAAAACAAATTAATAAAACTAATTTTTAAAAAAGAATATCTTCAATGGGTGTTCATTAAAAAAAAAGAACTATCAATAAAACAAGACTTGAACATCATTTTGATAGTCGTCACTTAAACTAAAAATTTAAACTGAGGTTCTTATTGAGTCAAGTATAATTTATTTATTGTTGGAATGAGCTAGATACAATGCAGGGGCTGGACAAAGACAGGAATGACAGATAGAGAAAAATCAGCACTTGGATTCACCAACAGGCAAGAGATGGTTTTAGTCTGGAATTTCAAAGTTACTGCTAATGATATCTGAAAGAACTGGGCTCAAGTTGTTAATTAAACACCAAGAATGAAGTAAAGCGAAGGACATAAAAGTTACAATCTAGGGACAAATTAAGATCAGGAAGCAAAGAGTGCCAGAATATCTCCCATTCCACCCTGAGAAATGGGGTGAGGGTCAGTCATGGGACACAAAACAATTCTTTCCTTGGTTAGACTATTATTCATGGCAGCTTTCAAGTCTTGGCTGCTGGAAGATATATTGGCTCTCCATATATTTTCAGAAGAAGTGCATATGAGAAGGTTATGCAACATTGAAAGTAAAAATAGCCATGTATTTGTGGCAGGTATACATTCATCAAACCGACATTTTTTTCTTTTTTTGGTACATGCCCCTAGCGAGAACTGAACCCAGGACTTTCTGGTCTGTGGGCCGACACTCCAACCACTAAGCCAAACCAGCCAGGGAATCCAACTGACTTTTAACAACAGTGTAAACCACCAACATTAGAAATTTTATCACTTCATATACTAGGGACTCTATGAGTGTTTAGAAGTCTTAATGTACTCACTTTCTAAGTAGTATCTAATTTAATGAAGGAATTATTAAAGGTCTGATAATATTTTCATATAATAATGAATGATGTCTATTAAATATGTGTTATCTTGGGAGAAGAAAGCAGTAAAGTTTTTCATAATCACCAAATTTTTAAAGTAGTCATCAAAAGCTATTTAGTCAAACATAATATTTTAAAAAATTAATTCTTAATGTAAGTAATAAAGGTATTTAAAAAGTCAACTAGTACTGCTAGGCTTATCCTAGAAAGAACAGTCTCCTGCCTCATCCTCTCCAAAATCAAACCACATACAACCCTTGGTTCTATTTCTTCTGGTGTTTACCTCTACATATCGAAATCATATACTTATGCTGTTATTTTAACATTTTTTTGTACTTTTTAAATAATATCTGCTGATTTTCTATTATAAGATTAGAATTCAGCTTTCTTAAATGTCCCAGTTCACCCAATGAATAGATAATATTTGGTTAAGTCAGTTCAGTATTTAGATTACTATGACAATATTACATTATTTACAGCTGAGCTACCCAATTTATGATTATTAGCTGTCCTTTCTTGTATGACTTTTGTGTTTTTGGAGCTCATTAACAGGCTCATTTTTTTCATTTGCTTATATTTCCATGTAGCGATAATTAATTTATCCCCAAATTCTATAAAAGAATAGAAAACCTCTAAATATACATTGGAAGACATCATGTTATCCATCTTATGTTCTTGAAGGTATCCTTCTGAGATCGTTCTGTCCTCCTGCTCCAATGCACACTGTGCTAGAAACCTGATTGCCACTTTCTTGGAGCTGAGTATGGAAACAAGATTGAAGATTTTACTGTTCAAAATTCAGACTTATTGATATTTCTCCTGTTTTCAGTATAAGGCATCTGCTCTGTCCTTAGGTGTGCCTGGTGTCCCTGAGTTCCGAGCCTGAGTGGTTAAGCCTCTACAAAAGTAAACCTTCAATTTTCAACAGAATGGGAATAGAAGAAGCAGTTGTCTTAGAGGACAGAATAGGAAAGGGTTCTGGGGGGTGGGAGGGGTGTCTAACTCCTTGCCTTAAAGACATTTAATCAGGATGCTTGTTTTCAGTCTCACCCTACTGCCCTGCCTAAAATAGTACTTGATATTTCTAGTTTTTTAATCTTTCTGTGGTTGTATAGTAAGAATGGGATTGCTTCTTTCCTCCCCATCTTCTACTCTGTAGACTTGGGTTTCACTTATCCAAGGTCTTCTGAGTAAGTGTAACACTTGTCCATCTGCTTTTCAAATTCCAAATTTTTGTTGCCATTTTTTATCTGTTGTCATCTTATAGCCAATTGTTTATTTTTTTTCTTTTTGGTAAATTGTATGTTTTTTATATTTTTTATCCTCACCTGAGGATATTTTTCTATTTATCTTCAGATAAAGTGGAAGGGAGGGAAGAGAGAGAGAGAGAGAGAGAGAGAGAGAGAGAGATATGATGTGAGAGAGACCCATGGACTGGCTGCCTCCTGCATGACCCAGACCAAGGCCAAGGACAAACTGCAGGGAACCACAACTATATGCACAACTGACCAGAACTAAATCTGCGACTCTTTGGTCCATGGGCCAATGCTCTAACCACTGAACCAGACTCGCCAGGGCCATTTTTCATTTCTTCAATAACATTTAATGGGGTTGAGAAATTAAATGGAGACATGTGTTTGTCTGCTTGTGTTCAATGCCCCATATATATAAGCTTATTCATTAAAAAATGTGAGGTGATTAAGACTTGCATGTCAAGTCCACAATGTTTGCAAATAAAAGACCCAAGTCTAGAGAAAACCCCAAAATCCTAAGTCTTAGCTAGGTGCGCTTTCCACTTATCCTGCTGACTCCATTAGATGCAAAGCCTGCTATCTTCTCAATTGTTTTGACATTCTAATAAGTGTTTAAAGCTTTATATCAAGTATTATGAGTACAAGTTTAATGCATTTAGAAGCCTGTGTAATACAGGTTGGCTTATTGTTCTAAGAGTGGTTTCTTATGCTAATTTTTAAACAGCATTTAACCCAAGGTATGCTGAGAAATACATAATTAAAATACACAATTATGATTAAAATACATAGGTGAGATTCCTAAATATTATAGCAAATAACTTCAGAATCTTAGTTTATTATTACTATTTAGACTTGGAAATTTCAAAGACATTATAACTCTTTGCTGGTGTTTGGTAAACTGTGTCTCTTTTCAGGATGAAAAGAACAATCTAAATATGAAGCATGCAAACTTTCATTGGGTAGTTTAAGAAGTTCGTGTAAATCGTTTCCCTTCCACCTGATAGTGGTAAACTCTCAGATGTTTCCCAGAGAAATAGAAAAATGCCCAATTACCTCCTGGGGATTTTGGCTATCGCTTTCTTTCTACAGTGTACGGATCTTGGGAAAAATTGTTTGGGCAATGGTATCAAAGCAATAACTAGGTAGAGAAGAGTATGGGGAAAAGGAAAGAAGGAGGGACATATTTCACTGCAGCCATAAGAAGGTAGTGAGATTCCAAAATGGTGTGGAGTGACTGGAAGCTACACAGACCATCTCCCAGAAACAAACTGGAATTACAATTAAAATAAAGACAAACCATCAGGACAAAATGACAAAAAAGCAGCTGGAGATGACCTATATAACCAGGGACAGGAAAAAAGAGCACTGAATTGAGCTTGGTAGGTTTGCAGAGGTGTGAGAGGGGGAGGTGGGAGCCTATTGACAGAAATTGATATAGCTGTAAGCAGCTCTCTTGTGGTTAAAATCCCAAGCTGACTCCACAGCACAGAGTACTATATTAGCTAGAGCCACTTATCTTGGACTCTGGAAGACGGATGGTGGATTGGACTGGAACTGTGTGGGGGTATTCGAGATTTGGAGGGTGCTGAGATTTTTTTGTGAGTCATAGCTGCACAAGACAGTGGCCATCATGCTTGAGGAGCCCCTTCCCGGAGCTCTAAGGTGAAGCAGTAGCCCCTCCCTCAAAGATTTAACCCCACCAAGCTGGGCCAGAAAATGCAAATTGAGACTTATTAACAATTATCATCTTCCCCCTCTGGAAAACCTCTTGTGCTAAACACCTACCTGAGGGAATTTTTCATTAAGTTGAGGGCTACACCCCAAGGCTCATCAAGTAACTAAGACTAATAGCCTCCAGGCAAAAAATAAAGAACAACTGAACCTTTCATGGGTTTGCAAATCTACCCAGGAAAGTAAGACTTGACAGTGATGTTTAACATGGGTCCTCCCATACTTATGCAAACCCAGTAGAGGAAACCAAAAAACAGCATAAAATCAACACACACAACAAAAATTTGGTGGGCTCCAAAACCCACTGAGATAGCCGAAATGGTGAAACAAAGAAACAAATCCCAAATGAAAGAACAAGAGAACTCTATCAAAGATGAGATAAAAGAAATGCAGTTAAGGAAGTTATCAAAGGTAGGATTCAGAGCCATGATTTGAGGAAGCTCAACAGCATGAGTAAGGACATCAGCACCATGAGTAAAGATATAGAAACACTGAAAACCAACCAAGTGGAAATCAAGAATGACACAGCAGAAATTAAGAACACATTGAAAGGACTAACCAGCATAGTAAAGGAAGCTAAGGACCATATCAGTGATTAGAAGACAGGGTAGAAAAAAATCAACCAATCAGAAAAACAAACAAACAAAAAAAGATAAAAACAAAAACAAAACAGGAATATAGCTTAAGCGAACTGTAGGCCAACTGGAACATAACCATATTCACATCAAGAGAGTTCCAGAAGAAGAAGAAAATAAGCAAGGGTTAGAGAATATATTTGAAGAAATAGTGACCTAAAACTTCCCTAACCTGGTGAAAGAAGAAGGGATTCAAGTTCAAGCAGCACAGAGAGCCCCAAGTAAGAAGAACCCAAACAGGCCTACACCAAGACATAATAATTAAGATGCCAAAAATGAAAGAAAAAGAGAGAATCATAAAGGCAGCAAGAGAAAAACAACAGGTTACGTACAAAGGAACCCCCATAAGGCTATCATCTGACTTCTCAACAGAAACACTAAAGACCGGAAGGTAATGGCATGAAGTAATCAAGGTCATGAAAAACAAGGATCTGAATGCAAGACTACTCTATCCAGCAAGGCTATGATTCAAAATTGAAGGTGAAATAAAGAGATTCCCAGACAAAAAAAGGGCTAAGAAAATGTATTAGCACCAGACTAATACCACAAGAAAGTTAAAAGGACTGCTGTAACTAGTAGAAGAAATAGGAAGAAAAATAGAACCACAATAAATAAAAATGGCAATAAATAAGTACATATCAATAACCTTAAATGTAAATTGATTGAATGCTTCAATCAAAAGACACAGAGTAGCTGATTGAATAAGAAAGCATGATTCAGATATATGTTGTTTACAAGAGACCCACCTCACAACAAAAGACTCACATAGGTTGAAAGTGAGGGGATGGAAGAAAATCTTCCAAGCAAAGCAAAGAAAAAAAAAAAAACTGGTAGCAATACTCATATCTGATAAAGTAGATTTCAAATGAAAGCTATAACTAGAGACAAAGAAGACCACTACATAATATTGAACGTATCTATCCAACAGGAAGATATAACCTTGGTAAACATATATGCACCCAATATAGGAGCACCAAAATATATTAAAAATCTTCTGGAGGACTTCAAAGGAGAAATCAACAGCAATGCAATCATAGGAGGGAACTTGAACACCCCACTGACATCACTGAATAGATCCTCTAGACAAAAAATTAGCAAGGAAATAGAGACTCTAAATGAAGATAGACAACAAGTTAGGACAGAAACTAAGTCTCTACAAGATCAAGAAGAATGAAATCATATCAAGCATCTTCTCAGATCACAATGGCATGAAAGTAGAAATCAATTACAACAAGAACATGCAAAGACATTTGAATATATAAAGGCTAAATAGCATGTTCTTAAACAATGAATGGGTTACCAAGGAGATGAAGAAATAAATTAAAAACTTCCTGGAAGTCAATGAAAATGAACACACAAAATATATGGGATACAGCAAAAGTAGTTCTGAGCGGAATGTTCAGAGCACTAAAGGCCTACCTCAAGAAAGAAGAAAAATTTATAATTAACCATCTAACCTCAAAATTTTAAAAACTAGAAAGAAAACTAAAAGAAAACCCCAGAGCAAGTAGAAGAAAAGAAATAGTAAAGATCAGAGCAGAAATAAATGGCATAAAGACCAAAAAAACAGTTCAAAAGATCAATAGAGCTGGTTCTTTGAAAAGATAAAAAAAAAATGATGGACCAAATACACAAAATCAGAAATAAAAGAGGAGAAGAAACAATGTACACCACAGAAATACAAAGAATCATTAACAAATACGATGAACAATTATACCACAACAAATTTGACAATCTAAGCAGATTCGACAAATTCCTAGAAACATATAGTCTCCCAAAACTGAACAAGGAAGATATAGAAAACTTGAACAGACCAATAACAACAAAGGAAATTAAAGATGTAATCAAGACCCTCCCAGCAAACCATAGGCCAGGCCTGATGGCTTCACAGGAGAGTTTTACTGAACGTTCAAAAACTAACACCCATTCTCCTCATACAATTTCCAAAAAATTCAAGAAGAGGGTAGACTTCCAAATTTGTTATATTAGGGCAGCCTAATTCTAATTCCAAAACTAGATAAAGATACTACAAAGAAAGAACAGTACAGGCCAATATCCCTTATGAACATAGATGCCACAACCCTTAACAAAACACTACCAAATTGGATCCAGCTATACATTAAAAAAATTACTCCTAGCCTTGGCCAGTTTGGCTCAGCAGTTAGATCATCGGCCTTTGGACCAGAGAGTCCCGGGTTCAGTTCCTGCTAGGCCCTAGTGGCTAGGGGCACGTACAAAAAAAAAAAAAAATTACTCGCCATGATCAAGTGGGATTCAGTGCAAGGATGCAAGGCTGATACAATATTTGCAAATCAATAAATGTGATACACCACATGAAAAAAATGAAAGATAAAAAAATATATGATTGTATCAATAGATGCTGAAAAAGCATTCAACAAAATCCGGCACCTATTTTTGATAAAAATGCTCAGCAATGTAAAACTAGAGGGATCATATCTCGACATAATAGCAGTCATATATGAAAAACCTGCAGCCAACATCATACTCAATGGGCAAAATCTAAAAGCATTTCCATTATAAACTGGAACAAGACAAGGACACCCACTTTCACCAGTCTTATTTAATATAGTACTGGAAGTCTTAGCCACAGCAATCAGACATGAAGAAAAAGTAAAAGGGATTCAAATTGGAAAGAAGAAGGTGAAACTTTCATTGTTTGCAGATGACATGATATTATACATAAAAATTCTAAAGACTCCATAAAAAATCTGCTAGATTTAACAAACCAATTAGCAAAGGTAGCAGACTTCAAAATTAACATCAAGAAATCGACAGCATTCTTATACACCAATAATGTACTCACATAAAGAGAAACTAAAATGAAAACAATCTCATTTACCATTGTGGCAAAAAATTAAGATACCTAGAAATAAACTTAACCAAAAAAGTACAGAACCTATTTTCAGAAATCTACAGGACATTGAAAAATAAATGGATAAGATATGAAAAAGTGGAAGCACATGCCTTGTTCATGGATTAGAAGAATTATCATTAAAATGTCCATATTACCCAAAGCAATCTATAGATTCAATGCAAGCCCCATCAAAATACCAAAGACATATTTCACAGAACTAGAACAAATACTTCAAAAGTTCATAAGGAACCAAAAATACCCCGAATAGCCACAGGAATTTTATAAAAGAAGGACAAAATAGGTGGAATCACAATACCAGATATCAGGTTATACTACAAATCCACTGTAATCAAGACAGCCTGGTATTGGCACAAAAATAGGCATATAGATCAATGAAACAGAATAGAGAACCAGGAAATTGACCCAAGACATGCTCAATTAATACATGACAAGGTGACAAGAGCATACAATGGAGTAAAGACAGCCTCTTTAATAAATGCTATTGGGAAAATTGGACAGCTACATGCAAAAAAATGAAACTAGACCACGAACTTACACCATACACAAGAATAAACTCAAAATGGATAAAAGACTTAAATGTGACTCGTGAATCCATAAAAATCCTAGAAGAAAATGTAAGCAACAAAATTTCAGACATCATACGCAGCAGAATTTTCACTGATATATCACCTAAGGCAACAAAAACAAAGGAAAAATTTTATACATGGGACTATATCAAACTATAAAGCTTTTGCACAGCCAAAGAAAAAAACATCAAAATGGAAAGGGAACCCACTGTATGGGAGAGCATAATTGCCAATGATAGATCAGATAAGGGGTTAATTTCCAAAATATAGAGTGCTCATACAACTCAACAAAATGAAGACACAGAACCCAATTAAAAAGTGGACAGAGGACCTAAATAGACACCTCTCTAAAAAGGACATACAAATCGCCGAGAGACATTTGAAAAAATACTCAACCTCACTAATTATCAGAAAGATGTAAATTGAAACAACTACGAGGTATCACCTCACACCTGCCAGAATGGTTGCCACCAACAAATCATCAAATAAGAAGTGCTGGTGAGGGTGTAGAGAAAGGGAGACTCTAGCACACTGCTGGTGGGAATGCAGACTGGTGCAGACACTAGGTATCATAGTATGGTGTTTCCTCAAAAAATTAAAAATTGACCTGCCATTTGACCCAGTGATCCCACTTCTAGGAATATACCCTAAGAAGCCTGAAACACCAATCAGAAAGAATATATGTACCCCCATGTTCTTAGCAGCACTATTTACAATAGCTAAGATCTGGAAACAGCCCAAATGTCCATCAGTAAACGAATGGATAAAAAAGCTGTAGTACATATACACAATGGAGTACTATGCAGTGGTAAGAAAGAAAGATCTCTTATTCTTTGAGAGTACATGGAGGGACCTCAAGAGTATTATGTAAAGCAAATTAAGCCAATCAAAGACAAATACCACATAATCTCACTTATTTGTGGAATATAATGAACAAGGAGGGCTAATGAATGAAATAGGGCTCAGAGACATAGAAAAGAGTATGAATCAGACTGACAAATCTCAGAGTAGGAGGGTAGGGGGGATGGATGAGATGAACCAAAGGAGTTATATGCATTTATGTATAACCAATGGAAATAGACAACAATGCTGGGGAGTTTCAGGGCAGGATGGGGAGGAGAGAATCTAAGGGAGAAAAAGAAAAAAACATTTGTAACAAAAATAAATTAATAAAAATTGGAAAAAAAAGAAGGTAGTGAAAGAGGGAAAATGGAACAAGGGATTAGGTGTTGGAAAACCGTTGCCTTCCTCATCTAAACAAAAAATTTCAGGATACTCCTCCCACAGCAGTGTTTTGGTGAATAATGTTTTGCCAAGAATGGGTTCCAGGTTAGCCACCATATTGATCCCCTAAGTCCTTGGGAGTGGTTGGATCTCTAGAGTCCAGGCAGCCAGAGGTCTTGTCTAGTTTCCTCTGACATCCAGTGAGTCATAGACATATTTTTCTTTGTACATGTGCTCTGATGTGTAAAATGTTGGCATCATTATCTTTAAAAAATCAAGGTATGACCACAGGCAGACGTTGACCCAGAACACATTTATAGGTGTGTAGGCCACACAAGACAGTGAACGAATGTTTTTGACTGCTCTGCAGACTTGGAGTTGAGGATATTACTGATCTTGCATTATAGGTAATTATTTAATTGCACAGAGTTGGTGTCCCTTTATAAGGAAATGCTACTTATAATGTACTTTCTATGACTTACTCCATATGTTTATTCTAGCAGTTCCATTGCATCCCCTCTGGTTTATTTAAGTGTAACTTCATTATTTTTAGTTAAAGCTCCTTTGTACCTTTTACTAAACTAAATAAATATTTTCTCTTGCTGATGTTTGGCCAACTAGAGATATTTGCAGATCTTTTGACCTTCTCCTAAACCAAGTTGTATGTATTTTGCTCCTTTAATCATCTTTATAAATGACCCCTTCTCAGTTCTTAAACCAAGGAAAGCCTGTTTCCTCATACTATTGAAAGGCAGCGTTTTCCTTAATATGATATTGTAGTTTTGTAGGCATCCCAATTTATATTCCTTTCTGTCTCCTTTAATCTGCTAATTTAGTTAAGAAGTAGATTAAGATGGATACACTGCAAAGGACACATTTCTGGAGAGACACAAAATGCAGATAGAAGGCATAGGTAAGAAGAAGGAACTGCAAGTTAATGCAAGATGTAGATAATTAACTTTCCAGCACCACAAAACGGGACATTGAAGGTTCAGTCAGTATTCATGTACCTAGAAAGAGATTCTATACCCATTCTACTTTTCCACCAAAGTGGCATGACAAGATATCAAACACCATGCTTCTTCTGCTCCAGTGTCTTGCAGTCTAAGATTTAAAAGTCAGGTAAAGAAAGAAGAACAAGGAAAGGAGAGTAAGAATGACTGGACAATAAATCAGGAGAAAAACCAGGAGAGTATAATATTACATAAACCAGGAGAAATTGTGGTTCAAAAAGACATGATTAACTGGACCATATGCTACTGAGACATTAAGATGAAGACAGATACATTAACATTGGATTATGTAACATGGTGGCCATTGTTGATTTTAACAAGACTAGCTTCCATTGATTGGGGTGGACAGAGGCCAGACTGGAGTGGGCTAAATAGCAGAGGTATAAGCACAAGGCTGTAGGTCTGTCTAGACCAGAAGGTCAAGGTTTAGGAAATTGTTGTGGTAACAAGTGCATTTTAAAATGACAGAAAATCTTCAAATACTTTACCTGTTTTATGGCCATGCTCTCCCATGGTTTCTAATAGTTTTACACTGTATTCTTAACAACCTTTATAATAGCATAATACTTGTAGAGAATTTGACCTTAAGAGAAATGAGTGTTCCCCCTACTCCACCCCTACCTATTTTAAAAAACCTGTTAGCGGTATGAAATTGAAGTCAATCACTGTGAAAAAAAATCTTTTTCAATAAGTTCTTCCATGAAAAGGAGTAGAGAAATGGGGCAGTAGCTAAGGGAGGAGTGAAGGTTAAGGGGTTTAATTTGCTTGTTTATGTAAGACAAGGGAGAGTAGAGAATGTTTGAATAATACTGGAAATGTTCAAGTAAAAATAAAAAAGAGAAATTGCAGAGATGGGATCCAAAGTACAAATGGCAGAGCTGGACTTTCATAGGGCCTTGAACTCTGCAGCCATTGTAATCTGAGGAAAGCTGAGCACAGGTATGGAGTCAGGGATAAAGATCCCTTACTGATATGCTAAGGAAGATTTCAGTGAGATAATAAATGCGAAGCTCCTGGTTTACTGACTGGCATGTGGGAGGTGCTTGATGAATATTGCTCCCTCAGCCTGCTGCTCATTTCACAATCTCACACTCTTGTATCCAGTTCATACTCCCCAGTCTGGCAATGCTGGCCCTGTGTAACTGTCCAACCTTTCCTCTCTCTCTTTCTCTATTTGCTGACAAGAAACTTTCACTCTATTGAGACCTATTCCCTCCCATCTACCTTCCTGTCAGTCTCACACACCTTGCTCAGTTCTCCATAAATTACTATCACACTATCCTTCAATTTCCCTGTAGCCTTCCTTGAGTACCATTACCATCTTCCCCACCATTTCTCTCTTTTGCCTTCCAATAAAACTGTCAATTTTGTTATTCAGGTAATGAGCCTCCATCCCACAAAATTCCCACTCAGCCTTCTTAGATTACTATCTACTTGTACATTTCTTGTTTGTCTTGCTAATCTCCCCTACTCCTTTTGTCTTCTAGGAAGTCCTCAATCAAGATATATAAGCAAAGTTGTGCATATTAATATCCACAAGAGAATGGTCCCATCTTCCAGATTTAAGTATTTCCCAGAAGCATATGCAAAATTAACTTGTGAATTAAAATGGCAGAGTCCACCTTCTCCATTCTCTCTGACAGCTCTCTATAGTAAAGTTAAAATGTTATAATTCTGTTTTATTGATATATAATTGAAATCTAACATTGTATAAGTTATACAATGTGATGATTTCATACATGTACATACAAGTGTAGGCAAAATTGTTATACAATGTGTAGGCAATTACATACAAGTGTAGGCAAAAGTAGGTTTACAGTTGTGAGTACAAGAAAATTTATTTTTGTACTATTATTTATTAATTATTATATTGTTTTCCATACAAACAACTGTAAGCCTCTTTGCCCACCCCTGTATTGTAAAAATGCTTACCACAATAAGGTTAGTTACATTGCAAAATTCATCCCATAAGGTCAGTTAACACATACTTCACCTCATATAATTACTATTTTGTTATTGTTTCTGTTGTGGTGAGAACATTCAAGTTCTCCCACAGCAACTTTAATGTATACAATACAGTATTGTTAACTACAGTCACCACACTTGCCTTAGATCCCTGGAACTTATTCATGTTATAACTGAAAGTTTGTACCTGACATCTTCCCATTTCTCCGATACATCAGTACCAGAAACCACCAATATGCAATGTTTCTATTAGTTCAGGGATTTTTTTAGATTCCACCAATATGTGAGATCATACAGTATTTGTCTTTCTCAGACTTACTTACTTAGCATAATGCCTCAAGGTCCATTCTTGTTGTCACACATGGTTGAGTAATATTCTAACACACAGACACATAAACACATGCATATCACATTTACCTTACTAATTCATCCATCAATGAACACTTGGTTATTGTGAATAATGCTGCAGTGAAGAGGGGACTGCAAATAATCTCTTCAAGATAGTGCTTTCATTTTCTTTAGATGTATGCCCAGAAGTGGGATTGTTTGATAGTTCTATTTTTAATTTTTTTGTGGAACTTCCTACTGTTTCTCCATAGTAGCTGTACTAATTTGCATTCATATGAACAGTGCACAAGGGTTCCATTTTCTCCAAGCCCTTGACAACACTTGTTTTCTCATAGTTTTGACAATAGCAATTCTAACAGGTCTGAAGTAACATCTCATTGTGGTTTTGATTTGCCATTCTCTGATGATTAGTGATGTTGATCACATTTTTACATACTTGTTTTATTGCCCATTTAAAATGTAGTAATTCTGAGTAAAAGATCTCATCCTTTAGACATCCATGGTCCTTCATTTTCTCCCTTTATATTGTATAGTATTATCATACTCTGCTGCAATAGCTCCAAAAGCACCATCATGGTCAATTTTTATGAATAAATGTTGAGCGTTCAAATTCATGCCATAAAAGTAGTTTTAAGCATCACAGTAATGAGATTTCAGGAATCCTTCAACATGTGGGTTCTTGACACCAACTGATTCATCAGGGTTAGGATGTTAAAGCATGTGCTGGACAGACAGGCAACTTCTCTCAATAAACCTGATAATTCTTATTTAGTTTTTCAAAGGAAAATGTTTCTGACATTTAAAAAAATGTAGTAAATAGCCCAATAAAATATTTTACTGATGCCTTTTTCCAAATGTGTTTTTTTCTTGGCATTATTCTTTTTATTTAATAAATGGCCCAGTAAGATATCTCACTGATGACTTTTTTAAATTGTGGTATTTCTCTGGTTTATAAGTCTGTGTGTGTGTGTGTGTGTGTGTGTGTGTGTGTGTGTGTGTGTGTAGCAGTTGTTGGTTTGTGAAACTTTAAAATACATGGGATTATTTCATAGGAAAGAGAAGCCAGGACTCAGTTGAACAACTTAGATTATTGTTTCTGCCTTGCTACTAACTAGCTGGTGATTTTGGTTAATTAGCTTAAATATTCTGTGCTCTCAATTCTTAGAATTTTAGTGAAGGGATTTGGCTTAGATTCATGGTTATCTATTCCCCACAGTGTTTCAGGGACTCATATTGTGGGCAACTGGGAATGGAGGAGGGTCTTGAGTTAAGCAAAGTTCTAGAATTAAAAAGCCCTAGGTTAAGGTGAGGTATCTTTCTCACAGACATTTGTTTAATGCTAGTTTTGTGTTTGCCTCATTACTAAAATAATGATAATGATTCCTCCTAATCATCCACAGAAGTCATGGTTGGCAGAAAAAGCCATATAAATTACATAATATGCTCAATTAAAAAATGAGGGGCTCATTTACAAAAAATAAGAAAACTACATTACTATATTAAAGTTTCAGAACAATACTTTGTAATATCCAGTGGAACATAGTAGATAGTTAACATTGTATTAAAGAAAATAAAGAGATAATAAAATGCTCAGCAAATGTAAGTAGAGTATAAAATGAAAGAAGTCAGATTGATTTTAATTTTCTCAAGGAATAAAGATCACAAATTATTTTTAGTATAATCTCTTTATATTTAAAGATGCATTAAACACAAATGGATTTATTTGATTTTCCCCGCTTTGACCAGTAAATTCCTTTTTTTACATTATATTTGTGAGAATAAATGAGACAATATAAAAGCACATCAGTTTATTTTATTTTAATGAACATTAGATTCATAGGGCATAAATAGGTATTAGGTAAAAAGTGAGTTCAATACGAAAATAAAGTTGTTTAAACCACATTAGTTTTCCCCTCTGTGATACCTTTTAGAGCCATTATTTTGTTGATGTGAGCTGAGAATCTATTCTTGGTAGATTCTGATTTAGTGTTTCCTAAATTTGTTTTAACATGATTCCATTTTTGAAGATAATTAGTTGTGTCACAGAACATGCTAGAAAACAGTTTTTAGTAAGGAACTCATCATAAAATCTGGTGGTAGTATAATCATTAACTTGAAAATTCAGATAAACAACTGGTAAAATATGTCTAGGACTTATTCTAAGACATAAAATAATATATAGACTTCATAAATCTAAAATACAAACAGGAGCACTCAAGTAATATATAAAGTTACTGCAAACAGATCTTGAACAACTTTATTTAAAAACAGCTTATCTGACTAAGTACAATAATGAAAAATATGTAGAATATGAATACATAAATATTCATAAATTTACCATGCCCCAGGGGTGTTTTATGCTAAGGCTCCCTTGCATATTTAAACTGAATGTCCCATAGTTCTCTAGCTTTCTGAACTATCTCTTTCTTTTAGTATCTAATGAAAAGAACTCAAGTCCCTATTCTTATATAATTTCAGGAAGTCCAACATTCTTCCCAATGTTCCCTTATATTTTCTGATCATTACCATTACCTTTAATTTGGAGTTCCAGCTTCTAGACCATTTTTTTAATTGCTTCTTTGTCCTTCTTACTGATAACTGTTTTTTTTTTTCTCTATACTGGTTCACTCCATGTGCCGATATAACCCACTTTCCATAACACCTCAATGTACCACTATCATAGTGTTTTTGCATGTATTAGACATACTTTTACTGAAGTTGGCCTAATGGAGGGGGATTAGTAAACAGAACAGGTAACAACTTATAAAATCTCTCAGACATCAGTTCTTGCCATAGTTTTATATTTCATAACTGGCCAGCTGCCATAATCCTGGAGGCCATTCTCCTTTCAACTCTTTGCTACAGATTCCTAGTTTCTACTCATGTCTCTTTGGCTGTCTGGTGTAAAATTCAAAATTATGTTCCCTTATTGGGAAGATCAATTTAGTTCCTATTTGTTTTAACCTCTACCCTCAGCATAGGGCCTCTCCTTCATAACTGAAAGGCATATAAATGTATTTCCCTAAATAAACCAGTTATTTTTGTTCTTCTTTCTACCTTGACTCCAGAAACAGTTACAGCTACTTAAACAACACCCTTTTCTTTAATAAAATACCCTTTCTCAAAAATGAAAGAATGTTGAGGCTATTAATGTATTCTTGAAAAGGTGAAAAGGGGAGATTACAAAAAATATAGACAACCATTTATGAATGACTTTGCCTTGGAAATAACTTATGAACACCTTTACACATTGTGCTTTTATCATTTTCTTTTGAAGTAAAATCTAATACATTTAGTGATGTGATTAATGTGACTCTTTTGTGCTTCAAGAAATCAAATCAAGTTTATAGCCCCTAGAACCAAAAAAGAGGAAAACAGGAATATATTGTAGTATTGCTGAACAGAACAATATGGAATAATTTATGACATAAATCCAGTGGGATTTTTAAGATTAACACTTAAGTATATGCCATAAATATGCTAAAGTCAAAGATAAAGGCTGGTCGGTTGACTGCTTAAGGAAAGGAAAGTAGCCAAACTACTTATAGGGCAGAGGAACTGGTTTCCACTTCAAATCTGTTTTTTTTTTCTTTTTTTTTTTTTTTTTGTTAAGTGGTTCTGATTCTAAAATGATAGTCAAGTGGATGGAAGCTACACAGACCATCTCACAGTACCATTCCTGAATTACAAGTAAAATAAACACAAGTCACACAAGAACAGGCATATAGACCAGTGGAACAGAACAGAGAACCCAGAAATGGACCCAAGGCAATATGCTCAATTAATATTTAACAAAGGTGGCAAGAGCATACAGTGGAGTAAGGACAGCCTCTTTAATAAATCGTGCTGAGAAAATTGGACAGCTACATGCAGAAAAATGAAACTAGACCATCAACTTACACCATACACGAGAATAAACTCAACATGGATAAAAGACTTAAATGTGACTCATGAATCCATAAAAATCCTAGAAGAAACTGTAGGCAACAAAATTTCAGACATCATAGGCAGCAGAATTTTCACTGATACATCACCTAAGGCAATAGAAACAAAGGAGAAAATGAACACATGGGACTACATCAAACTCAAAAGCTTCTGCACAGCGAAAAACACAATCATCAAAACAGAAAGGCTACCCACTGTATGGGAGAGCATAGTTGCCAATGATATATCAGATAAGGGGTTAATTTCCAATACATATAGAGTGCTCATAAACTCAACAATAGGAAGACAAAGAACCCAAAGAAAAAATGGGCAGACAAACTAAATAGACACCTCTCCAAGCAGGACATACAAATGGCTAAGAGACATATGAAGAAATGCTCAACATCACTAATCATCAGAGAGATGCAAATTAAAACAACAATGAGGTATCACCTCACGCCTGTCAGAATGGCCACCATCAACAAACCATCAAACAACAAGTGTTGGCGAGGGTGTGGAGAAAAGGGGACTCTAGTACACTGCTGGTGGGAATGCAGACTGGTGCAGCCACTATGGAAAACAATATGGTGTTACCTCAAAAAATTAAAAATTAAACTTCCATTTTACCCAGTGATCCCACTTCTAGGAATATACCCTAAGAAGCCTGAAACACCAATCAGAAAGAATATATGTACCCCCATGTTTGTAGCAGCACTATTTACAATAGCTAAGATCTGGAAACAGTCCAAGTGTCCATCAGTAGACGAATGGATAAAAAAGCAGTGGTACATATACACAATGGAGTACTACACAGCTGTAGAAAGAAAGATCTCTTATTATTTGAGACGACATGGAGGGACCTGGAAAATATTATCCTACGCAAAACAAGCCAAACAGAGAAAGACAAGTATCATATGATCTCACTTATTTGTGGAATATAATGAACATAACAGTCTGAGGAATGGGGTAGTCCCAGAGACGTGGAAGTGGGAAGATTGTACAGACTGACAATCCCCAGAAGAGGGGGTAATGGGGGAGAGATAAACCACAGAACTTCTATGTATGTATGCATGAACACTGGACATGGACAACAAAGCTGGGGACAGGGCAGGGAGGGAGTGGGAGGGGGGAATCAGTGGGGGGAAAAGGAGAAACATCTGTAACAAAAATTAATTAATAATAAAAAAAGAAATAAAGACAAGTCATCTGGTAAAACCAACTGAAGAGCAGCTGGAAAGAACCCTTATAACCAGGGATGTAAAGAGGACCCCAAATTCAGACTACTAGGAGGTGCAGAGGCACAAGAGGGATAGTTGGGTGCCCACAGACAGCAGCTGATGGCTGCCTTAGCTGTGAGCATTTTGCTCTAAGAAATTAGGGGTTAAAACTTCAATTTGGCTCCTCAGCACAGAGTGGTGTAACAGGGAAAGGGACCCATGTAACATCTGGCTGAGAAAATCACCAAAGTAGAGGTTTTAATGGCAGGGAGAGGCAGAGGGAACACCAGCACTTCCCTGAAGGACCAGTGCAATAAATTACAGCTACAGCTACTCACCTTGGGCCCCATCAGAGGGAGGGTGGAAAGGACTGGAACTGTGAGAGGAGAGTTGGATGTTCATGGCACTGGGGAGAGAGCTGGGAAGGAGGCCATCAGGAGCTCTGTGCTGAGTCACTCCCCCATGAGACACTAGACATCTTCCATAAGAAAAAGCCCTTCCAAGAGTGGCCATAGCCTGGAGGAGAAGCAACTGCCCCTCCCTTAGGAAGTTAACACCACCTGGTCTAGAGAAGTGCAACCTGAGTCTCTTTCATAGCCAGAGAATTCCTGCCAGCCAGTAGGCAGAGAAGAGCCTCTGAAAGCTTTGAGCTTTGGACCTGGCTTTCAGTACTAGGGGTCCTGGCTCTGGATTCTGAGCTGTGAATTCTGAGACTCCAGTTCCTATGCAGACCTACTCCTGCATCCTTCAGTAGCCATCTATGTCAAGTAGCTCCATCAGTGCAACTTTCGCCTGGGGGAGGAGCAATTGCCCCTCCCACAGGAGTTTAACATCACCCTGCTGAAGAAGTGCAACCTGAGGCTCATTAACAGCCAGAGACCACCAGCAGGCCAATAGGCAGAGACCAGATTCTGAAGACCTTGAGTCTTGGGGCTGACCCTCAGTGTTGGGTGTCTGACTTAGGGTACTGAGCTGTGAAGGCTGATGCCTGGGTCCCTATGCTAAGAAAATAACCCACACTGCAGAAACCACTTTCTTCTTAAGGCATCTTTAACCCAGAGGAAAGCAATTGCCCCACCTGCTGGGTATCCTTTTACACTGTCCACCTGAGGGATTTTTCATTCAACTGAGGGCTACAACCTGAGGCTCATTAAGTAACTAAAACTACTAGTCAGCCTGCAGGAAAAAGTTCTGGGATAATTGACTCTTTGTTTGGCCTGTGACTCTATGCAGGAAAGTAAGACTAGACATCGGTGTTCAACGTAGTGCCTTTCACACTCATCAAAATTTAGTAGAGGGAGGCACAATCAGCAGAACATCAATACTCACAGGGAAAATTTGGCAGGCACAAGAACTGCTGAGACAGCCAGAATGGTGAAACAAATAAATCTCTAATGAAAGAAAAATATAATTCTACAGAAGAAAGGCAAAATAAAATGGAATTAAGCAAGTTATCAGGGTTGGGTTCAGAGTAATGATTGTAAGGAAGCTCAATGGCATGAATAAAGATATAAAAACAATAAAAATCAACTGATTGGAAATAAAAAAAATCACCATGCAGAAAGGAAGAATGACATAGCAGAAATAAAGAACACATTGGAAAGAATAACCAGCAGAGTAGAGGAAACCAAGGACCAGATTAGTGAATTAGAAGACAAGGTAGAAAAAATCAATCAATCAGAAAACCAAGAAAAAAAGAAAAAAAAAAAAAAAACAATTAAAAAACAGGAAGACAGCTTAAGAGAACTGTGGAACAACTGGAAACACAACAACATTCACATCATAAGAGTTCCAGAAGAAGAAGAAAATGAGCAAGGGTTAGAGAATATATTTGAAGAAATAGTGACAGAAAACTTTTCTAACTTGGTGAAGAAAAAGGCATATAAGTTCAGCAATCACACAGAGCCCCAAATAAGAAGAACCCTAATAGGCCCACACAAAGACATCATAATTAAAATGCCAAAAACTAAAGACAAAGAGTGAAACTTAAAGGCAACAAGAGGAAAGTAACAGGTTACCTACAAATGAGCCCCCATAATGATATCATCGGAGTTCTAAATAGAAACCCTACAGGCCAGAGCAAATGGCATGAAGTATTCAAGGTAATGAAAAACAAGTACTTAAATGCAAGACTGCTCTATCCAGCAAGGCTATCATTCAAAATACAAGGTGAAATAAAGACCTTCCCACACATAAAAAAAAAAGGTTAAGGGAATATATTAGCAATAAACCAGCATTGCAAGAGATATTAAAAGGACTGCTGTAATAAGCAGAAAAAAACACAAAAAGAAATATATGCATAATAAATTAAAATGTCAATAAATAAGTACCTATCAATAATAACCTTGAGTGTAAATGAATTAAGTGCTCCAATTAAGAGATACAGAGTAGCTGAATGGATAAGAAAACATGACTCACATATATGTTGTATACAAGAGACCCACCTCACAACAAAAGACTCACATAAGTTAAAAGTGAAGAGATGGAAAAAAAATTTCAAGCAAATGAAAATTTTTTAAAAAGCTGGGGTAGCAATACTCATATCTGAAAATATAGACTTCAAAATGAAGGCCACAGCAAAACACTAAGAAGGCCAATACATAATATTTAGGGATCTATTCAACAGGATGCTATAACCTTGGTGACCATATATGTACCCAATATAGATGCAAAAAAATATATTAAAAATCTTTTGGAGAACTTCAAAGGAAAAATTGACAGTAATACAATCATAGCAGAAAATTTCAACACCCTACTGACATTACTGGATAGATCCTTTAGAAAAAAATTAAAAAGGAAACAGAGACTCTAAATGAAGCACTAGATCAAATGGATTTAATAGATATGTACATGGAATTACACCCCAAAACTTCAGAATTCACATTCTTCTTTAGTGCGCATGGGACATTCTCAAAAATAAACCACATGTTACAACACAAACTAAGTCTCTACAAGTTCAAGAAGGTTGAAATCATATCAAGCATCTTCTCAGATCACAATAGCATGAAACTAGAAATCAATTGCAACAAGAACATGTAAAGACATTTGAACACATGGGGGCTAAATAGCATATTATTAAACAATGATTGGATACCAAGGAGATCAAGAAAGAAATTAAAACCTTCCTGGAAATCAATGAAAATGAACACACAACAATACAAAATATATAGAATGCAGCAAAAGCAGTCCTGAGAGGGAAGTTCATAGCACTACAGGCCTACCGCAAGATTTCTAATGGATTATCTAACCTACAAATTAAAGAACTAGAAAGTAAATGAAAAGAAAAACCTAGAACAAGTGGAAGGAAATAAATAGTAAAAGTCTAAGCAGAAAAAAATGAGACAGAGACTACAAATAAAATTCAAAAGATCGATAAAACAAAAATCTGGTTCATTGAAAAGATAACCAAGATTGATGAACACTTAGCCAGACTTACCAAGAAACAAAGAGAGAGGACCCAAATAAACAATATAAAAGATGAAGAAGGAGAAGTAACAATTGACACCACAGAAATAAACAGGATTGTTGAAAAAGACTACAATTCAACAAAAGAAAGACAAATAACCCAATTAAACAATGAGAAGAGGAATTAAATAGACACCTCTCCAAACAGGACATACAAATGGCTAAGAGACATATGAAGAAATGCTCAACATCACTAATCATCAGAGAGATGCAAATTAAAACAACTATGAGGTATAACCTCATAAGTGCAAGAATGGCCGCCATCAACAAATCATCAAACAAGTGGTAGTGAGGGTGTAAAAAAAGGGGACTCTATTACACTGCTGGTGGGAATGCAGACTGGTGCAGCCACTAAGGAAAACAATAGAGTGTTTCCTCAAAAAGTTAAAAATTGAATTGCCATTTGACCCAGTGATCCCACTTCTAGGAATATACCCTAAGAAGCCTGAAACACCAATCAGAAAGAATATATGTACCCCCATGTTTGTAGCAGCACTATTTACAATAGCTAAGATCTGGAAACAGCCCAAGTGTCCATCGGTGGACAAATGGATAAAAAGAAGTGGTACATATACACAATGGAGTACTACGCACGTGTAAGAAAGAAAGATCTTTTATCCTTTGAGACAACATGGAGGGACCTGGAAAGTATTATTCTAAGCGAAACAAGCCAAACAGAGAAAGACAAGTATCATATGATCTTACTTATTTGTGGAATATAATGAACATAACAGTCTGAGAAGTGGGGTAGTCCCAGAGACATGGAAGTGGGGTACAGACTGACAATCCCCAGAAGAGGGGGTAATGGGGGAGAGATAAACCACAGAACTTATATGCATGTATTCATGAACCTTAGACATGGACAACAAAGCTTGGGATAGGGCAGGGAGAGAGGGGGAAGGGGGAATCAATGGGGGGGGAAGAGAAACATCTGTAACAAAAATAAATTAATTAATTAATAAAAAATAAATAAAATAGATCAATCAATCAATCAATAAACAAACAAACATGCATCAAAAAGAAAGGGGAACCCACTCTCTCATAGAACATATTTCCCAATGATACAATGGATAAGACATTAATATCCAAAATATATAGTGTGTTCATACAACTCAACAAAAGGAAGACAAACATTCAAATTAAAAAATTGGCAGAGGATCTGAGTAGACACTTCTCCAAACAAGACATACAAATGGCCAAGAGACATTTGAAAAAATGCTCAATATCACTAATTATCAGAGAGCTGCAAATTAAAACGACTCTGAGATATCACTTCAGACCTGCCAGAATGGCAGCCATCAGTAAATCCTCAAACAAGTGCTGGTGAGGGTGTGGAGAAAAGGGGACTCTAGTACACTGCTGGTGGGAATGCAGTCTGGTGCAGCCACTATGAAAAGCAACATGGTGTTTCCTCAAAAAATTAAAAATGGAACTGCCATTTGACCCAGTGATCCCATTTTTAGTAATATATGCTAAGAAGCCTGAAACACCAATCAGGAAGAATACATGCACCTCGATGTTAATAGCAGCACTATTTACAATAGCTAAGATCTGGAAACAGCCCATGTGTCCATCAGTAAATGAGTGGATAAAAAAAATCTGTGGTACATATACACAATATGATATTACACAGGTGTAAGAGAGATTTCTTACCCTGTGAGACAAGGTGGAGAGACTTGGAGGGTATTATGCTAAGCGAAATCAGCCAATCAGTAAAAGACTAGTACCACATGATCTCACTTTATTTGTGGAACATAATGAACAAAATAAGCTGTCGACCAAAAGAGGTCCAGAGTCATGGAAGTAGGGAACAGAATAACAAACCTCAGAGGGATGGGGGTAGAAAGAGATAAACCAAAGCACTTATATACATATATGCACAATCTATTGACACAGACATTAGGTTGGGCAAAGCAGGAGGGGTGTGGGAGCGGGAAGGCAGAGGTCAATGAGGAAAAAATGGACATCTATATTACTTTCAACAATTAAACACACACACACACACACTAAAAAATATGGTTCTGACAGCATAACTGAGTAATAATTAGATATAAAAATTTTCAAATATATTCATATTAAAGGGTTAACTTGTCTTAAGTAAGTAAGTTTTACTTTTTCCTCTGATAATAAACAGTCAGGAAGAACTAGAAAAATATGTTTTGACATTCCTCTCCTTTCTTCTTCGATCCTACTTAAAGAGAAGCCCAAAGATTGTGTGAAACTGATAATATTTCTAAGCAGAAACAAAACAAGATATATTATGAGTTTGTTTTGTTTTGTTTATAATCCTCCTGCATACATAGTGGGAAACATTACAAACTCATTTTTTAAGTCATCACAGAGAAAACAGTTGGGAAAGAAAAAGCTTGACTTGATATCAGTAGTCATAGAAAACATGTTTTCATCCAAAAAATATATATCATCACAGCTACTAACAAAAAGCAAAGGGAAAGTGTGAAAAACCTCATAGCATCTTCACTTACATATCAAAAGTTGGAAATAGGTTAACAGAAAGACAACAACTAATGAGAATCCCTTGTCAAATTTATAACTGTTCCATCTCTGTCAATATCAATATGCTGTCTTTTTTTAGTGAATACCCTCAACACACCTTCCAGAAGCTATACGTCATAGGGAAATTGGACAGAGTTGTAAGAGCTTGCAGTTAACGGTAATGATTCTTCTTTTTTATTTTGTTTGTAGAAATACGCCCATTCTGTTCAACCAGGAAATTTTCCAGAAACCACCACTAGCCCCAAACAATAACAAACCAGCAATGTCTAATTTTTATGATATTTGTTATCGCTACTCACTCCTCACCTGTTTCTGAACCTCTAAACAAAAACGCTATAAGTCATAATTTGATTCTCACAACATCATTTCTGCTTTATTTAATCATGTTCTCTTACATAATTTTGTGCTATTATTTTTTACATAATCATACATAATTTTGTTATTTTTCTGTTCACATAATGGTCATACGCTACTATCTTCTCTTGTGGTATTTTAAATATTATAAAAGCTTACGTTTTTATCTGTCGACACATGATAGTGTCCATAGCTAAATCCAGATGGTGCACTTCTGAAAAAGAAAGTGTCACATACATAACATCTAAAGATAAACCTGGGAGTTTAAAGAACTATTTGTAGTTTTAGATTAAAAGCAGAATTTTATTCTAACTCTCCCTGTGTTGCTCATTGGTGAGGTGCTTCAAGGCAAAATTGTAGGATGGGTAGAAAGCTATTTGCTTCAGAAAAGTCTAAATGAGAATTTAAATTCGACACCAAGGATTATTCTCACCAAGTGATCTGTTAGATGCAGGACATTCAATAAAATAAGGCAAATACTTTTCTTTTGGTTGTAAAATTTGTTTTCTGTACCTTGGATCTTATTAAAAACTTTTTTTCTTTATTGATTTTTTAGAGAAAGAATAAGTGAGAGGGAGAAAGAGATGGAAACATCAATGAGAGAGAACATTGATTGGCCACCTCCTGCATGCCCCTGACTGAGGATTGGGCATGTGTTCTAACCAGGAATCGCACTGGTGACCTCTTGGTGCATGGGTCAATGCTCAACCCCTGACCACACTAGCTGGTCTAGATCTCATTTTAAATAAGTAAAATATTTGCCAAATCCATGAAGAGGGTCATTGAACAGAGTTTCAGTTAATCATGAGCTAAATACAGCTCTTCAAGTATATTCTTTAACCTCAGCAGGAAGTCAATGTCCTTGAAAATATTTCATAAAATGAAGATAATTGAAATGGGAAAAATCACTTTTAGGCACAAGGGCTGTAACTAGTAAACTAACGCAAATAATGCCACCCTTTTGAAATAAACAAGTACTTACAAAACCACCTGTCCCTGATAAAATGAAAATATAATGGTGTTACCATCAGGATTTCTTATTCAATGTCTACTCAACTTTTTATTCTTCTTACCATTTAATTGACTATTGGGAGCAATGACACCTAGAATAAGAAGACATTTTTCACTCCCTAAGAGCTGTGTTTAATATTATCTTCCAAACTTATCAGATTTTCTTTAGAAACAAAATCTAACAAAAATTAATGGAGTAAAACTATTTAGGAGACCATTTCTAGAGCTGTTGGTACATATTCTTCAACAAATATTTATTGAGACACTGTTTTGTGTTAGACACTATTCTAAATACAAAAGATTCAGCACTAAACAAGCTAACTAGTTCTTTGCTATTATGAAGGTTATTTTCTAGCATTTCAGATTTTGGACCTTTTCTGAGTCCCTTTACACAGGGGAAAATCCATTGGCCCACTAACTATCTCCTCCATAGGATAGAACCTTGTGGTATTGCTTTCAGAGCAGATATTTGACATTCAAATATAGGCTTCCATAGGCCCCAAAGGAGTCACTGAAATGGAAGAGGACATTTATACTTTTGAGGAGGCTGGAGACTGAAACTCAGTGTCTCTTACACCCTTTTAAATAGGCAATCTCTTATGCCATCTACCTGTGGGGTTAACAGCCATTAATGATTACAGAACTGACAGCCAAGGAGCCTGGGCTATCCACGAAAAGACCCTTCTTATTTTCCCAGCAACCTGGAGTGTGGACGGGGCCATTCCTTAAGTTTTAATTTCTTTTTCTTCTTCTTGATCAAACACTTCATTGAGATAGAAAGGATGCATCTGTAAGTCATTTAGTATATGTCACTATAAACTCTTTAGAAAAGAGTCACTTTATTTTTTTTAATTTAATTTTATTTTTGTTACAGATGTTTCTCCTTTTTTACCCTATTGACACCTTCCTCCCCACCCCACCCCCGCCCCATCCCAGCTTTGTTGTCCATGTCAATTGATTATGCATACACGCATATAAATTCTGTGGTTTATCTCTTCCCTCCCGCCACCAACCCTCTTCTGAGGGTTGTCAGTCTGTACACTACTTCCGTGTTTCTGGGTCTACCCTATTCCTCAGACTTTTATATTCATTATATTCTATATATAAGTGAGATCATGTGGTATTTGTCTTTTTCTGCTTGGCTTGTTTCACTTAGGATAATACTTTCCAGGTCCCTCCATTTTGTCTCAAAGGATAAGAGATCTTTCTTTCTTACAGCTGTATAGTACTCCATTGTGTATATGTACCACAGCTTTTTTATCTACTCATCTACTGATGGACACTTTGACTGTTTCCAGATCTTAGCTATTATAAATAGTGTTGCTATGAACATGGGGGTACATGTATTCTTTCTGATTGGTGTTTCAGGCTTCTTAGGGTATATTCCTAGAAGTGGGATCGCTGGGTCAAAAGGAAGTTCAATTTTTAATTTTTTGAGGTAATATTATATTGTTTTCCATAGTGGCTGCACCAGTCTGCATTCCCACCAGCAGTGTATTAGAGTCCCCTTTTCTCCACACCCTCGCCAACACTTGTTGTTTGATGAGTTGTTGATGGCGGCCATTCTGACAGGTGTGAGGTGATACCTCATTGTTGTTTTAATTTGCATCTCTCTGATGATTAGTGATGTTGAACATTTCTTTATATGTCTCTTGGCCATTTGTACGTCCTATTTGGAGAGGTGTCTATTCAGCTTCACTGCCCATTTTTTAATTGGGTTCTTTAAGTATAAGAACATATAAGGTACTCAGAAATGTGTGTTATGTATCATTTTCTACAAATGTATGGTTGATATTACTACTCACATCCTAACTGTACTGACTAATGGGGATCAAGGGCCAAACATGTTTTGATTGCCATTATGTATCTCCATCCCTAAACTCTGTCTGTCTGCCATATGGTAGGTTTATGCTCAAGTTTTATTTACTACTTAAATAAATAGAAAAAAAAATGGAAGGAATCAATAGAAGAAGAAGGCTTAGGCAAACACCGACTTACTGATTTGGGAAATCCAATCTTAGTCATGATTCAAACCATCCCAGAATGGTAGTGGTCATGGCAAATCAAAACAGATGAACTTTGTCTTAAATATCTGAGCCTTCCGAAACAATCTTCTGAGAATCCCTCTTGTTCACTAAATAAGTACTGGAGACAGAGATGCCTCCACCCTGTGTTTGGGGAATCCTTACACTGCTGATGGACTGAGCAGTGACCCACTGAGGCAGCCAAAAGAAAATTTCGGTTCCCTAATTAGCTCATCTGTGTACAAGCCCCACAGCTACCACAAACTTCCAGCACATACCCATGAGTGGGCATTCCCTCCATTCTCACAGATTGCTATTGATTCTTCTTTTAAGTTAAAAGTATATGAAGGACACTTCTTCAGTATTGTTTTCCCTGGCCCATACAGTCCCTTAGATGACCCTGAACCCACAGCATCCTAGATTTTATATTCACAGTCATACTGAGGAAGTAAGCATGAAAGGACTGAAATGACAGCTGTCTTGAAGGCCCTGGCCTTGCATTACAATTGAATGCAAACCAATACTTTTACTTGAGTACATCTCAAGAAATCTGTGGAATGTTCACACAGATTATCTGGAAATAATTCAAGTCTACCTCCCCAAGTTAGATCAGACAATCAGATTAAAACTGAAGAGAAACAGGACATCAACTTATTTTGCAGTGTGGCTTTGTCTTAGAAACCTGCTGACACTGTTCCAATAACCATGATAAATTATGTTTAAAAAATGGATATGCTACGGCATGGATGGTACATCTTTCAATGAATGCCTCATCATCTTAATTTAGCATAACATCCTCATTCCCTCATATCTAAGAGGTATCATTTCTTCCTTCTCTCTTGTCTGTCCCCTGAGTCACTACTCAAGTCCACAAGCATTGTAGGATTTTCCTCAAACACTAGCCAATGCTGTGGCATCTCTGCTTTCTGATAAATATTTATTATTATTCCCAATTGTCAGGAGTAACATTAAGAGCTAATACATGTCGAGAGTAACATTAAGAGCTAATACATGTCGAGATTCAAATACTGAGCTAAATAATAATAGTAGCTAACATGTATTGAGTGCTTACTACATTTGCTGTTTTACCCACATCACCTCCTTGTATTCTCATAGCCCTGTTTAGTGAGTGCTACTATTATTAATTTTACAGATTCCCAGATAAATCTGCCTCTATTAGGTAAAGACAGCAGACTTTCTGTCTCTCACAGGATAACAACAATAACAGCAAAGCAACAAAAACAGCACCAGCAGCAACACTGGGCTAAATGCTTGATTAAATTGTTTCCTTTAAACTTCCCGATAGCTGGGAAATATTATTATTTCCATTTTATACAGAAGAAAACTGAGGTTTAATATGGTTGAGAAATGGCCAAGACTCCCACACTAAGTGTAGAAGACAGATCTTAAACACTCAGAGGTCTTTGGCTCCAAAATCTGAGCCTTCTCCCAGGCCCTCCAGAGTCTCCTGTGACTTCTTGTGGTCTGCTACATTCAGGAGAAAAACCAATGTCCTTCATATGATTTTCATAAATGAGTTTAAGAGATTTAAAATTCAAATATCTTTTTTAATCATAACCAAAAATTGCTTTCCTTAACAATTAACATTTGAGATCTGCAATTACTTTTAAGGGTGTCCCTCAACATTGGAATGAGGTTGGAGAAAAATTGTTGCCAGTACTTCTTTATAGCTCAATTGTTAAAAAATCAGAACTTTTACTATTATTGTGTAGTTCTTTTGGGGGAATTCCCAAGAGTATTTTTAGCAAGCAATAACAAACTCCTTTGTTATTCTTTAACTATTTATTATGTTTCAAGAAGAGAGCATCTATTACCTACTGATTTTGAGAGTTGGATATTTTCCTCATAACACATGGTCTTTTGTTCATGTCTTGATTCCCTTGACTTTCTAATTGCTGATATATGAGTTACTACTAATTATACCTTAACAGTAACTTTACTCCAGTAAGAAAGCACTTATGGCTATTTTAATAGAGCTCGTGTTTCAACTTTTATTGCATTCTTTGTGAACGAGCTTCCACATGTGAAATAGGGCTTCACACAATGGTTAAACACATAGTTCTCTTCATGCTTCTTTTAACATAGAAAAAATGTCAAGAGGGACACAAAGGAAAGAAAGTAAAAGAGGGGGAAAAAGTTAATTCTTCAAGAAAACAAAATATGTTACCAAAGAATAGAGTCATATACTGTCACGTTACCCATTTCCATACCTGAAATTCTCATTGCATACCTGCCTGGTGACCAACCAGCCTTGGTTTATACATGACTAAAAATAGAGAACTATAAATAAAATACTTGGCCTAGTGTCTGGGTATATTATAAGCAAGCCCTCAAAAAACAGTTAACAACTGTGGTTAAAGTGATGATTGGTTATTTCTTAGATGGCCATAGCAACACCTGGCATTTCTTAGCTCTCTCATCCGAGGAGCTCCAATCTCCTATTAGGTTTCTTCCTTCTTTAAATTCAGTGGGAATGTAGGAGACCAATATCTTTTTTTATTTTTATTTTATTTTATTTTATTTTATTTTTTTGCTTGTAAACTGAAAACATTTATTTCTCAGAGTTCTGAACTCTGAGAATAGGGTGCCAGCTAGGTCAAAATCTGGTGATGCCGGTACCTTGATTATGTTTGTTTTTTTGTTTGTTTGTTTGTCTTGAAATGGGTAAAACAGGGGACTTCAGTTAATTTGCTGAGGATAAAAAGTTATTCAGTACAGAAACTCAAAATAGCACTCAATATTCTTGACTCCTAGCCGTTTCTTTTATATTTTTCCATAGATAGAGGCTTAAAATATCTGAACTAAGGACTTTCACTTGCATGAATTATTTCATTTAAATATCTCCACAATACTATTAGGTATTGTTGTTTTTCTTATTGTTACCAATGGTTTTAAAACAACAAACTGACACTCAGAGAGATTATATAATTTACCCAAGGTCACACAACCAGAAAATATTAGAACAGGGATTCTAATCCAAGTTTCTCTGAATCCAGTGCCCCAGGTTTTAAGTACTGTGCTGCCTCTACCATGTGATACACATGGTTGTGGAATAAGCATCCATTGGTTTAGTATCATGAAACTCTGGTCCAGACAGGGACATAGATATTGAAACCAGTAATTAAAATACATTAGCAATATTGCCCAAAGTAAGGGATATTCAAATTCCAATGAAAGTACAGAAGGCAACACAAGGAAGGCTTCATATTACAGATATTTTTCAGATAAGATTAGGGGAAGTTTACAAGAGGGCATTCTCAGCATAGGTAATGGCACATACAAAAACACAGAAGAACAAAAGTACATGATGTGTGCATTTATGGCTGGAGCGTAACAAGCAAGGGGCTAACAGTATATATATGAACCCTCCCAGTCAATTCAAATTACCTTTTAAGGAAAGACATTTGAAAATGCAAAGCCTTAACCCGAAGAATGAGTTTAATGGTGATTTCAGGCTCATCATCAGGCAGCTGTTGGAAATCCTTTATGTTGCTCTAAATAGATTACATAAAAGCAGATGAGATGTGCTTTCTTATTTTTATTTTTTTATTTTAATTTTTTTCTTGCTGGAACATATGAAATGCTTGGGTCTCAGTCATGTTTTTTTTTTTTTTTTTTTTTTTTTATTCACTTTATTCCAAGCTTCCTACTATGAACTGTTTTCCTTTAACCTCTGTATTCTACTCCATCTATGTTTTTAATATTTTTATTGAATTGCTAGACATTCCTCTGCTCCCTCCACCATGGTCTTTCCCCCAACTCCTTCTGCTTCTGTTTTATTCACACTCAGCTCTCACTCACTCTCTTTTCTCTATTATGCTACTGGTACCACCTCTTTGGTTTCTTCTCTCTCAATCCTCATCTGAGGATATTTTTTCATTGATTTTTAGAGAGAGTTGGATGGAGAGAAAAGGGATATATATTTTTCTTCATTGATTTTTTTGAGAGAGAAACATCTATGTGAGAGAGACACATCAATCAATTGGTTGCCTCCTACATATGCCCTGACTGGGGCTGGAGATCGCACCTGCAACCCAGGCCGGTGCCCCTGACCCCTTAACCAGGAATCAAACCCGAGACCCTTTGGTGTGTGCTCCAACGCGCCAACTAAGCAACACTGGCCAGGGCTTCTTTTTTTTTGTAGTGATAGTTTAATTGCACACAAAAATTTTGTGTGTGTTTTATGATTCTTAAGAATGTTTTAAAGGCATTAGCTTTCAAAAAATTTCAGAGACTTGCCCTGGCCGTTTTGACTCAGTGGTTAGAGCGTCGGCCCAAGGACCAGAGAGGCCTGGGTTTGGTTCCTGCTAAGGGCATGTACCTTAGTTACGGTTTGTCCCCGGCCCCTGTTGGGGTCGTGTGGGTGGCAGCCAGTTGATGTGTCTCTCTCATGTCGATGTTTCTCTCTCTCTCTCCCTCCTGCTCTATCTAAAGATAAATGCAAACAAAAAAAAATTCAGAAACTTCAAAATGTGATACAAGTGTTCAATTATTTCCTTTAGTTTTAAGGAACCATTAGCTCCTCTCCCTTCTAAACAAAATATGACTTCTGTGCAAAAGTTGTGGAGTTTCTTATTGTTGCTGTTGGTCTGTGTTCAAATTTATTAAAATTACAGTTACTTTACACTGAATAAAAATGCCTTTCTTCTGATATGAGTTTCCATATCTTTACTGGCATCCTCCCTAAATCCCCTATAGAACATTAGCTTTGAAGATACACAATTTAAAATAGAAATATAAATCATTTTAGGAAAGGAAAAAACACTTCTATGCTCTTAGGTTCTCTGACTAGTCCTAAAATAAACTGACATATGACATGTTAACAGGAGAAAAGCATGCACATTTTATTTAATAGTTTTACATGCATGCAGGAGTCTTTAATAGGAAAAATAATGACTAAAAGCAGCCATTAGGCCTTTTATACAGTCGTCCTTTGCCACTTCACACTTCAACTTTGAACTTTCATGGCTTCACTCTATTGCGTTTTTTTCAAATACTATGCTACCTCGATAGAGTGAAGCCATGAAAGTCAAAACACAAAGTGGGGAGGGACGACTGTATATAAATAAAGAATCCTACTTCGCAGAAATTCATTTATCACAGTAGAGTCTGGAACTGATTAACCACAGTAAATGAGGGCTGACTGTATACATTTTGAAACAAAGAACAATACATTTTGGCGATGTGACAAGACAAAGGGTCTTGGGCTTGGGACAATAAATGTGGGACAAGCAGTAGGAAATGTATAAGGTAAACTAATGGAACATAAGGGTTATTTCAGTAGGTTTGTTTGTACAGATCCACTTTGCAGTGACTCTCAGTCTCTGTTGATGAAAATGTTCTTCTCTCCCTGGTATAAGAAGGGCACTTTTCTCAAGAAAAATTATATGGTCTGCTTTCAGGTAGAAAAAATGAGGTCAGAGAATACTTCCTATACCTGCTCTCTCTCAACTGCCTTCAGCTCAAAGTAACCAATATGCCAAAGAGACATATTTTGAGGTAGTATGTTCAAAACCCTTTCTAAATAAACATTTCAGGCACTTCATTTCAGGTTACTGAATACCTACTATATGTCTAGTGCATATTATGCTAGATTTGTTGAGTCATATCATAGGAGTCAAGGCAGCTCTGCTATAACAGTAGTTTACAATCTAAATGAGTAGATAAAACAAATACATGAAACAATTTTTAAATAAGGCAATATATACTGACACATTATGTGCTACAGAGGTAACAGAAGAAAGAGATCAGTGATGTAAAAAGTATTCCTGGAAAAATTTGGAGAAGATCAAGTTTGAACTAGGTTTTCAATAATGGAGAGGATTCTCTGTAGGCAGAAGGTCAAGAAAGTGGGCATTCCAAAAAGGGAGGGGGTAGGTGATTTCCTCATAGAAGGGCAGAGTATTCAGGGCTTAGAGCTAGATAGATCACCACTTCCCAGAAACCTTTCTCTAGTTTCCTCACCCATAAAAGCAAATAAGGACTCAGGTTCTCCCTCTGCAATCTAAGATATTACTATTCTAGAATGCAATTGCCATGATAACCTATGTCTATAGTCAGGAATTATGAAAACCTTCCTGGATGAAGACGACTGTCTGTATTTCTCAAAGGCTTCTTTCAATATAGGTCCTCTACAGCCTTTCTAGTACTTGTGAAGCTGTAGTAGGACCACTGATCCCTTCCACCATAACAATCAGACCTGAAGATGCAACTCTTTGATGCTGCTGTCTTGCTGACATATCTAAGAGAACAAAAAGAATGGGGCTAAAGACACAGATCTACCTCAAGATTGCCCATAATAGTGGTTCTTAATATTTCCTGGGTAATAGACTGTTTGACACTCTGATGGAATCCCTGGGAAGTTTGACATACATACTATCAACTCTTTGTTCCGTTATAAGATATAATTAATATCTCACCAAATTCTTTCCCATCAAGTTACATTTGGGTAGCCCTGGTGAGGTAGCTCAGTTGTTTAGAATGTCACCCCAATATGCCAAGATTGCAAATTCGATTCCTGGTCAGGGCACATACAAGAATCAGCCAATGAATGCATAAATAATTGGAAAACAAATTGATGCCTCTCTCTCTCTCAAAAACAAATAAATAAGTAATTAAATTATTAAAAAATAAAGAGAAGATGGCAGGAGGCAGGACCGGAGGGAGGGTGAGTATGTGAGAGAGTGAACTAGTGTGTGAGAGAGTGTGAGTGGACTTGAAAGTGGACGACCAAAATCCTGCAGTGCAGAGACGTGGAGCAGAAGGTTTCTGTGCTGTGGACGGGAACAGCCGGCTACTGCAGTAAGTGGCTCTTCAGGGTACTTCTCCCGGTGCGGTAGGAAGGTCCCACCATTTTGGAAGACCCAGGTCTTCCCTAGGAGGAGGCAATGGGAGAAGCTAGGGCCCAGCAACCTGAGCCCACCAGTGTACCTGGCACTATCGGACCAGTGGAGATACCCTGTGTCAACACAGACCAGTGCACAGTAGTGAAGCTGCCAAGGTGCCGGTTGCAGAAACTGCAAATGGCTGGGAGCCCAGCACTATCCTCAACAGTAGCAGCCCCATCAGAGTTGATATATACCCCCAGCAAAAGAGGCTGGGGAAGAGACATCCATCCCCAGGCAACAGAAGTACAGTCCAGCAGCTGAGACCCACCCCCAAAAACCACAGCAAAGGCTGAGCAAGAGTTGAGCCCCACGGAGCAACAGCACTCCCCTGCCCCCAACAGTGAGGCCTGGGGCTGCACAGAGGCCTGTGATAACCAGCAGCTCACAAGATAACCAGCTGCCCGATGGACCTGCAGGGTGCGGGGGCACCAGAGAGGACTGTGTGACCCAATTGCCCACAAGATAGGTGTAGAGCCTGGTCTCCAAAAGAACTGTGTGATTCAGTTACCCAAGGAAACCGTGGGATGCTGGAGCACCAGAGAGGCCTGTGCGACCTAGATACCCACAAGATAGGTGTGGAGTAGAGTCTCCAAATGGACTGTGTGATCCAGCTACCCATGGTACAAGCAGGGAGCATGTCTCCAACAGGGCGTGAGCTATGCATCTACAGGTGGCACCAGAGACCAGCTGGGAACACAGCTCCAGAGGGGCCCATGTGATCCAGCAGCAACAAATAACAGGACACACCAATACCAGCTCCCAGTAGTCAATCCTCCAGGATCCACAGCAGGCAAGAGGCAACATGCAACAAAACAGTCTGGGAGGCACAATAGCCTTATTTGATATACAGGGAGCTGTATAAGCATCCAAACATCCCTCAGTGGGTTTAGAGCTACCAGATGGCTAAAATGGGGAGACAAAGAAACAATACCCAAAGGAAAGAAAAAGAGGAATCGCCAGAAAAGGAACTATAGGAAATGGAAGATAGCAACTTGTCAGATAAAGAATTCAAAGCAATGATTTTAAAGGTGCTCAAACAATTTGGTGAGAACTACAAGCAACTTAATAAGAATTATGAAGAGCTCACTGGGAACTACTTCAGCTTAAAAATGAGGTAGAAGCTATGCATAAAAATCAAGAGGAAATAAAGAATGACACAGCTGTTATGAAAAATAGCTTAGAAGTATTTAATAGTAGATTAGAAGAAGCTGAAGACCGAATCAGCGACTAAAAAGACAAGGTGGAGAAAAACACTTAAATAGAGCAGCAAATGAAAACAAAAATTAAAAAGCAGATGGAAAGTTTAAGGGAGCTGTGGGACAATATAAAACATAACAACATTCACATTATAGAAATAACAGAAAAAGACGAACCAGAGAAAGGAATAGAGAACCTGTTTGGAGAAATAATAACAGAAAACTTTCCTAAACTGGTGAAGGAAAAAGTCACATAAGTCCAGGAAACACAGAGTCCCAAGCAAGACAAACCTCAGAAGATCCACAGCTAGACACATCACAACAATAATGGCAAACATTAAAGACAAAAAAAGAATCTTAAAAAAAAGCAAGAGAGACAGAAAGTTACCTACAATAGAGCTCCCATTAGACTGTCAGCTGATTTATCAGCAGAAATGATGCAGACCAGGAGGGAGTGGCATGAAGTGTATAAAGTAATGCAAGGCAAGAGTCTAAATCCAAGACGACTCAATCGAGCAAGGCTATCTTTCAAAATTGAAGGAGAAATAAAGAGTTTCAATGAAAAAAAAAAAAAAAGCTAAAATAATTTACCACCACCAAACCAGCACTGCAAGAAATGGTGAAAGGACTGTTGTAAGAAGAAAAAACAGTGAGAGAGAGAGAGAGAGAGAGAGAGAGAGAGAGAGAGAGAGAGAGAAAGAGAAACACAGGCGTAAAATTAAAATTGCAACTAATAACTATCTATCAATAATTACCTTAAATATAAATGGTTTAAATGCTCCAATCAAAAGACATAGGGCAGCTGAGTGGATAAGAAAACATGACCCATATATATGCTGTCTACAAGAGACCCACCTCACAACAAAAGACTCACACATGATGAAAGTGAAGGGATGGAAAAAATTTTTCAATCAAATAGAAATAAAAAAATAGCTGGTGTAGCAATATTCATATCTGACAAGAGAGACATCAAAACAAGGGCCATAATAAGACACAGAGAAAATCACTACATAATATAGAAAGGAGCAATCCAACAAGAGGATATAACCCTAGTAAATATATATTCACCAATTACGGGAGCACCAAAATATATTTTAAAACTTCTGGAGGACTTTAAGGGAGAGATCAATAGTAACACAATCATAGTGGATGAATTTAACATGCCACTGACACCACTGGATAGATCTTCTAAACAAAAAATTAACATGAACATAGAGTCCTTACAAGACAAACTAGATCAGTTAGACTTCATTGATATTTACATAACATTTTACCCAAAAGCTGCAGAACATACATTCTTCTCAACTGCACATGGGTCATTCTCAAATATAGACCACATGTTAGGACACAAAGCAAGTCTCTACATATTCAAGAAATTGAAATCATATCAAGCATCTTCTCAGATCACAGTGGCATGAAACTAGAACTCAATTACAATAAAAACACACAAAAACATTCAAACACTTGGAGGCTAAATAGTATGTTATAAAATAAACAACAAATAGGCTACTAACGAGATCAAGGAAGAAATTAAAAACTTCATGGAAAACAAAAAATGAACACACAACAACACAAAATCTATGGGACACAGCAAAAGATGTCCTGAGACAGAAGTTCATAACATTACAGGCCTACCTCAAGAAACAAGAAAAATTCCTACTTGATTTTCTAACCTTCCAACTTAAAGAACTAGACAGTAAACAAAAATAAAAACCCAGAGCTGGTAGGAGGAAGGAAATAGTAAACATCAGAGCAGAAATAAATGACATAGAGACTAAAATAACAATTCAAAAGATCAATGAAACAAAAAGCTGTTTCTTTGAAAAGATAGCCAAGATCTATGGACCTTTAGCCAGACTCTCCAAGAAACAAAAAGAGAGCAACTAAATAAAGTAAATCAGAAATGAAAGAGGAGAAGTAACAACTGACAACACAAAAATACAAAGAATGATCAAAACACACTATGAACAATTATATGCCAACAAATTGGACAATCTAGGAAAGTTGAACAAATTTCTAGGAACACATAGCCTCCCAAAACTGAACCAGGAAGAGATACAAAACTTGAACAAACCTATAATAACAACAAAAAATTGAAGATGTAATCAAGAAAATCCCCGCAAACAAGAGCCCAGGCTTGGAAGGTATCATGGGGGAGTTTTACCAAACATTCAAAGAATATCTAATACACATTCTCCTCAAATTATTCCAAAAATCCAAGAAGACAAAACACTTCCAAACTAAGTTTTTGAGGCCAGCATAATCCTAATTCCAAAACCGGATAAAGACACTAAAAATAAATAAATAAATAAATAAATAAATAAATAAATAAATAAATAAATACAGGCCAATATCCCTAATGAACACAAACGCCAAAATCCTTAACAAAATATTAGCAAATCAGATCCAGCAATACATCAAAAAAAATATTAATCATGACTCAGTGTGTTTCATCCCAGGCATACAAGGATAACATAATATTTGCAAATCATAAATGTGATATACCACATGAACAAAAGGAAAGTTAAAAACGATATGATCATATCAATAGATGCTGAAAAAGCATTCGACTAAATCCAGCACCTATTTCTGATAAAAACGCTCAGCAATGTGGGAATAAAGTGATCATATCTCAACATAATAAAGGACATATATAAAAAAAAAAAACTACAGCCAACATCATACTCAATGGGCAAAAATTAAAAGCATTCCCCTTAAGAACAGGAAGAAGACAGGGATGCCCACCTTTGCCACTCTTATTTAACATAGTATTGGATGTCTTAGCCACAGCAAATAGACATGATGAAAAAATAAAGGGAACCAATTGGAAAGAAGGAAGTGAAACTGTCATTATTTGCAGATGACATGATATTGTACATAGAAAACCCTAAAGACGCCATCAAAAATCTTCTAGACTTTATAAATAATTTTGGCAAAGTTCCAGAATACAAAATTAATGTCAAGAAATCAATGGCATTCTTTTTTTTTTTTTATTCTCACCTGAGGACATTTTTTTGTTTTTTGTTCTGATAGAGTGGGAGGGAAAGAGAGGAAGAGAGAGAGAAACATCGACGTGAAAGGGACACATTGAGTGGTCGCAACACACATGACTCAACCAGGGCCGTGGGCAAACTGCAACCGAAGTACACGCCCTTAGGAGGAACTGAACCTGGGTTTCTCTGAACCACAGACTGATGCTCTAACAGCTGAGCCCAACCGACCAGGGCTTAATGGCATTCTTAAACACTAATGATGAACACACAGAAAAAGAAACTATAAAGAAAATTCCATTTACCATTGCAGCAAAAACTTAATATACCTAGAAATAAACTTAATCAAAGAAGTAAAAAACCTCTTCACAGAAAACTACAGGTCAATGGGGAAAAAAAAAATAGAGGAAGATATAAAAAAGTGGGAACACATACCTTGTTCATGTATTGTAAGAATTAACATAATTAAATTGTCCATAATACCCAAAGCAATCTATAGATTCAATGCAATCCCCATCAAAATACGAACGACATACTTCAAAGAACTAGAACAAATACTTCAAAAGTTCATATGGAACCAAAAAGAACCCCAAATAGCCAGAGCAATCTTGAAAAAGAAGAACAAAGTTGGAGGGATCACATTAACAGATTTCAGGTTACACTACAAAGCCACTGTAATAAAAACAGCCTGGTACTGGCACAAGAATAGGCATATGGACCAGTGGAACAGAACAGAGAACCCAGAAATGGACCCAAGGCAATATGCTCAATTAATATTTGACAAAGGTGGCAAGAGCATACAGTGGAGTAAAGACAGCCTCTTTAATAAATGGTGTTGGGAAAATTGGACAGCTACATGCAAAAAATGAAACTAGACGATCAACTTACACCATACACAAGAATAAACTCAAAATGAATAAAAGACTTAAATGTGACTCATGAATCCATAAAAATTCTCGAAAAAAATATAGGTAACAAAATCTCAGACATCATACGCAGCAGAATTTTCACTGATACAACACCTAAGGCAAGAGAAACAATGGAGAAAATTAACACATGGGATTACATCAAATTAAAAAAAGTTTCTGCATAGCAAAAAAAAAAAAAAAAAAACACAAAAAAACACCCATCAAAATGAAAATGGATCCTACTATATGGTAGACCATAATTGCCAATGATGCATCAGATAAGGGGTTAATTTCCAAAATATATAGAGTGCTCATACAACTCAAAAAAAGGAAGACAAAAAAACCAATTAAAAAATGAGCAGAGGACCTATATAGACACCTCTCCAAAAAGGACATACAAATGGACAAAAGACATATGAAGAAATGTTCAACATCAGTAATCATCAGAGAGAGGCAAATTAGAACAACAATGAGGTATCACCTCACACTTGTCAGAATGGCTGCCATCAACAAATCAGCACTTGTTGGCAAGGGTATGAAGAAAAGGGGACTCTAGTACACTGCTGGTGGGGATGCAGACTGGTGCAACCACTGTGGAAAATACTATGGTGTTACCTCCAAAAGTTAAAAATTGAATTGCCATTTGATCCAGTAATCCCACTTCTAGGAATATACCCTAAGAAGCCTGAAACCCCAATCAGAAGAAATATATGTATCCCTATGTTCATAGCAGCACTATTTACAATAACTAAGATCTGGAAACAGCCCAAATGTCCATCAGTAGATGAGTGGATAAAAACGTTTTGGTACATGTACACAATGGAACACTATACAGCTGTAAAAGAGAAACATCTGTTACCTTTTGAGATGGCATGGAAGGACCTGGAGAGTATTATGCTAAGCGAAACAAGCAAAGTAGAGAAAGATAAATATCACATGATCTCAATTATTTGTGGAATATAATGAACTAAACAAACTGCTGAACAAAATTAAACCAGAGATATAGAGGTGGGGTACAGACTGACAAGCCTCGGGAAGGGGGGGTCGTGTGGGGAAGAGATAAACCACAGAACTTAGATGCATGTATGCATGACTGATGAACATGGACAGCAAAGCTTGGGATGGAGCATGGGGGAAGGGGAAGAGGGTTTCAATGGGGGAAAAACGAGAAACATCTGTAACAAAAACAAATTAATAAATAAAAACTAAAAAAATAAGTAAATAAAAATAAAAAATAAAATCAGGAAATTAAAAATAAAAGCAAATATGCCAAAAAAAAAAGATGTTACTTTCGGGTAACTGATGCAGGTAAAGCAAAGTCAATATCAAAACCTCCACTTCAATGTTCTCACGCCAGTTGGACATGACAATCATCTGGACAGTCTGATTAAACTGGTTATTTCTATTCCCCACTTCCATGTACTGTTAGCATTTACTCTAGGTTATTTAGATGAAGGAAATCCCTAGACCACACTTTGAGAAACACTGCTCCATGCCCATCTAATGTGGCTGAATACTTTTGACTTGGCAAATTTCACAATGAGTTTTATGATCAGAGTTCAAATCACACTAACTCATTTCCTTCTTATACAAGGTATGAATAGCACAAGGCCTAGGAACCAAAGAAACTACAATGAAAAAATGTAAAATATAGTCTCATTGACTGCTTAGCCTGAGTATACTAACCCACCTTGCCTTTGTTGAAATCCTATGGTACAATATAAATTAGAACTTAAAAATATTGCATTTTGTCATTCTTTTTTGGAATGTGTGTGCAAAGCTAGTCTTGCCTCACTGCTCAAAGGGCTACGTTCAATAAGCTGTGCACACAGTTGGTACTAAATTACAACATGAACATCAATCACTTTTCAGGAACTCGCTGCTTTAAATGAGAGATATTGGAATATGACCCCTTAGCTGGGAACCAAGAAAACTCTGGCACCTTCACTGTGGAAATCACTGTTTAGCCTTCCTTGCCATAGAATTGTATTTAAATTTACTGGCTGGTGTGAAAGCATTTCTCTTCTCCCCCACTTCTGTTAAAGTCTGATTTGTGCATCCCAAGAAAAATAAAGCAAAGGATCTTACACAATATATCTTCCTTGCTTTGATAGCCATGTTCAGATACCATTATTTATACCATGTATTAATCACTGGGGTATTTGTACCATCCTAAGGCATATGTGCTATTGACATTCATATAATTATCTTACAAAAGTGTATGCAAGACAAGACAAAACTCGAGATGTTACAAAACAAAATCATTGTCTTCAGAATTTTCCCAAAGGTGATATGACTAAAATGTCTTCAAATCATCCATCCTGTGATTAAACTTGGTTAACTGGAATTTTTCATTTTTATTTATTTATTTAAAGGCTATTGCTTATTGTTTTTTTTTTTTTTTCAGGAGGCTTCGTTAAAGGGCATCCTAAGAGAGTTACTTTGTTTTGCCATAGGAATCAATGCACCTACTAATCGTCAGGTGAACTATGATACAGTGGTAAATTCCACAGATAATATTAATAGTAATACTGTCACAATTCCACTTCTATGTATTTACCCAAGAGATGAGAAAACAAACATGTTCACACAAACATTTACACACAAATATTCACAGCAGTATTATTCATAATAGCAAAAAAGTTTAAATAAACCCATATGCCCATCAACTGGTAAAGGAATAAAAATGAGGTATATTCATAAAATGAAATATTGTTCACCATAAAAAGAAATAAAATACTGATTCATGCTACAATATGGATGTTTTATAATGAATCTTAAAAACATCATGATAAGTGAAAGAAGCTGGTCATAAAAGGCAACATATTATATATTACATTTATATGAATTGTCCAGCATAATCAAATCTATAGAGACATGTATAAATGGTTTTTTTTGAAAAAAAAAAAAAAACATAAATGACATTGTATTTTATTTTAATTAATTAATTATTTTTTATTTATTTTTGTTACACGTTTCTCCTTTTTCCCCCACTGATTCCCCCTTTCCTCTCCCTCCCTGCTCTGTCCTCAGCTTTGTTGTCCATGTCCATTGTTCATGCACACATGCATATAAGTTCTGTGATTTATCTTTCCCCCAACACCCTGTTCTGGGGATTGTCAGTCTGTACCCCACTTCCACGTCTCTGGGACTACCCCATTCCTCAGACTGTTATGTTCATTATATTCCACAAATAAGTGAGATCATATAATACTTGTCTTTATCTGTTTGGCTTGCTTACCTTAGGATAATTCTTTCCAGTTCCCTCCATGTCGTCTCAAAGGATAAGAGATCTTTCTTTCTTACAGCTGCATAGTACTCCATTGTGTATATGTACCATGACTTTTTTATCCATTCGTCTACTGATGGACACTTGGGCTGTTTCCAGATCTTAGCTATTGTAAATAGTGCTGCTATAAACATGGGGGGACAGATATTCTGATTGGTGTTTCAGGCTTCTTAGGGTATATACCTAGAAGTGGGATCACTGGGTCAAATGGAAGTTCAATTTTTAACTTTTTGAGGTAACACCACAGTGTTTTCCATAGTGGCTGCACCAGTCTGCATTTCCACCAGCAGTGTACTAGAGTCCCCTTTCTCCACCCCCTCACCAACACTTGTTGTTTGATGATTTGTTGATGGCGGCCATTCCGACAGGTGTGAGGTGATACCTCATTCTTGTTTTAATTTGCATCTCTCTGACGATTAGTGATGTTGAGCATTTCTTCATATGTTTCTTGGCCATTTGTATGTCCAGTTTGGAGAGGTGTCTATTCAGCTCCTCTGCCCATTTTTTAATTGGGTTCTTTGTCTTCCTTTTGTTGAGTTGTATGAGCACTCTATATATATTGGAAATTAACCCCTTATCTGATATATCATTGGCAATTATGCTCTCCCATACAGGGGGTTGCCTTTCCATTTTGATGATTATATCTTTTGCTGTGCAAAAGCTTTTGAGTTTGATGTAGTCCCATGTGTTCATTTTTTCCTTTGTTTCTGTTGCCTTAGGTGATGTATCAGTGAAAATTCTGCTGCCTATGATGTCTGAAATTTTGTTGCCTAAAGTTTCTTCTAGGATTTTTATGATTTCATGAGTCACATTTAAGTCTTTTATCCATTTTGAGTTTATTCTTGTGTATGGTGTAAGTTGATGGTCTACTTTCATTTTTTTTTTTTTTGCATTTAGTTGTCCAATTTTTCCAACACCATCTATTAAAGAGGCTGTCTTTACTCCACTATATACTCCTGCCACCTTTGTCAAATATTAATTGAGCATATTGCCTTGGGTCCATTTATGGGTTTTATGTTCTGTTCCACAGGCCTATATGCCTGTTCTTGTGCCAGTACCAGGCTGTTTTGGTTACAGTGTCTTTGTAGTAAAACCTGAAATCTGGTAATGTGACCACTCCAACTTTGTTCTTCTTTTTCAAGATTGTTGTGTCTATTCAAGGTCTTTTTTGTTTCCATATGAACTTTTGAAGAATTTATTCTAGTTCTGTGAAGTATGTCGTTGGTATTGTGATGGGGATTGCATTGAATCTATAGATTGCTTTGGCGAGTATGGACATTTCAATGATGTTGAGTCCTCCGAACCATGAAGAAGGTATGTGCTTCCACTTTTTTATATCTTCCTCTATTTCTTTTTTTTTTTTTTTTTTTTCAATGACCTGTAGTTTTCTGCAAATAGGTACTTTTTTCTTTGGTTAACTTTAATCCTAGGTATCTTAATTTTTTTGCTGCAATGGTAAATGGGATTCTTTTCTTAGTTTCTCTTTCTGTGACTTCATCATTGGTGTATAAGAATGCCATCTACATCTTGACCTTAATTTTGTATCTTGCTATTTTGCCAAATTCATTTATTAAGTCTAGTCAATTTTTGATGGAATCTGTGGGGTTTTCTATGTATAGTATCATCTCATCTGGGAATAATGAGTTTCACTTCCTCCTTTCTGATTTGAATCCCTTTTATTTTTCTTTGTGTCTAATTGCTGTGGCTAAGACTTCCAATACTATGTTGAATAAGAGTGGCAAAATTGGGCATCCTTGCCTTGTTCCTTAAGAACAGGAACAAGGCAAGGATGCCCAATTTTGCCATGTTCCTGTTCTTAAGGAAAATGTTTTTAATTTTTGCCCATTGAGTATGATGTTGGCTGTAGGTCTTTCATATATGGCCTTTATTATGTTGAGATATGATCCCTCTACTCCCAGATTGCTGAACGATTTTATCAAAAATGGGTGCTGGATTTTGTCGAAAGCTTTTTCAGCGTCTATTGATATGATCATGTGATTTTTATCTTTCATTTTGTTTATGTGTTGTGTAACATTTATTGATTTGCGAATAGTGTACCAGCCTTGCATCCCTGGAATGAATCCCACTTGGTCATGGTGAATAATTTTTTTGATGTATTGCTGGATCCTATTTACTAGTATTTTGTTCAGGATTTTGGCATCTATATTTATCAGGGATATTGGCCTGTAGTTTTATTTCTTTGTAGTGTCTTTTTCTGGTTTTGGAATTAGAATTATGCTGGCCTCATAAAACGAGTTGGAAGTCTTCCTTCTTCTTAAATTTTTTGAAATAGTTTGAGGAGAATGGATATTAATTCTTTTTTGAATGTTCAGTAAAATTCCCCCGTGAAGTCATCCGGGCCTCGGCTTTTGTTTCCTGGAGAGTCTTGATTACATCTTCATTTTTTTTTGTTTGCTTGTTTTGTTATTGGTCTGTTTAAGTTTTTTATCTCTTCCCAGTTCAGTTTACGGAGACTATGTGTTTCTAGAAATTTGTCCATTTTACTTAGATTGTCGAATTTGTTGCCATATAATTGTTCATAATATTTGTTAAAAATCCATTGTATTTCTGTGGTGTCAGTTATTATTTGCCTTATTTTATGTCTAATTTTGTGTATTTGAGTTCTCTCTCATTGTTTCTTTGTGAGTCTAGCTGAGGGTCCATCAATCTTGTTTATCTTTGCAAAACACCAGCTCTTTGTTTCATTGATCCTTTGAATTTTTTTTTTTTTTTGTCTCCATGCCATTCATTTCTGCTTTGATCTATTCTATTCCCTCCTTTCTATATGCCCTGGACTTTTCTTTTTGTTTCCTTTCTAGTTAGTTAAGTTGTGAGGTTAGATATTTTGTTAGAAATTTTTCTTGATTTTTGAGGTAGGCCTGTAGTGCTATGAGCTTCCCTCTCAGAACTGCGTTTGCTGCATCCCATAGATTTTGTGTTGTTGTGAGTTTATTTTCATTGGTTTCCAGAAAGTTTTAACTTCTTCCTTGATCTCCATGGTAACCCATTTATTGTTCAATAACATTCTATTTAGCTTCCATGTTTTCAAATGTCTTTGCATGTTCTTGTTGCAGTTGATTTCTAGTTGTGTGCCATTGTGATCTGAGAAGATGCTTGATATGATTTCAGTCTTCTTGAATTTGTAGAGAAGTTTGTGTTCTACCCTGTGGTCTGTCTTTGAGAATGACCCATGTGCACTTGAGAAGAATGTGAATTCTGCAGTTTTGGGGTGTAATTCTCTGTAGATATCTATTAAATCCATTTGAACTCATGCTTTATTTGGAGTCTGTGTTTCCTTATTAATTTTTTGTCTAGAAGATCTATCCAGTGATGTCAGCAGGATGTTGAAGTCCGCTGCTATGATTGTATTGCTGTCAATTTTTCCTTTGAATTCCTCCAAAAGATTGTTGGAGCTCCTATATTGAGTGCATGTATGTTTACCAAGGTTATATCTTCCTGTTGGATAAATCCTTTCAATATTATGTAGTGGCCTTCTTTATCTCTAGTTATGGTCTTCATTGTGAAATCTACTCTATCAGATATGAGTATTGCTACTCCAGCTTTTTTTCCTTTTCTTTTCTTGGGAGATTTTTTCCATCCCCTCACTTTCAACCTATGTGAGTCTTTTGTTGTGAGGTGGGTCTCTTGTAAACAACAAATATGTGAGTCTTGTTTTCTTATCCAGTCAGCTACTCTCTGTCTTTTTATCCAAGCATTCAAACCATTCACATTTAAGATGATCATTGATATGTGCTTATTTATTGCCATTTTTGTTTAGTGTGGTTCTATTTATCTTACAATTTCTCCTGCTAATTACAGCAGTCCTTTTAACATTTCTTGCCGTGCTGGTTTGGTGCTAATGTATTCCCTTAGCCTTTTTTTGTCTGGAAAGCTCTTTACTTGACCTTCTATTTTGAATGATAGCCTTGCTGGATAGAGTAGTTTTTGATTCAGAATTTTGTTTTTCGTGATTTTGATTACTTCATGGCACTCCCTTCTGGCCTATAGTGTTTCTATTGAGAAGTCACCTGAGAGCCTTATGGGGTTTCCTTAGCAGGTCACCTGTTGCTTTTTAATCCACTCTTCTACTGATGGACACTTGGGTTGTTTCCAGATCTTAGCTATTGTACATTGTGCTGCTATCAACATAGGGGTACATATATTCTTTCTGATTGGTGTTTCAGTTTTCTTAGGGTATATTTCTAGAAGTGGGATCACGGGGTCAAATGGCAGTTCAATTTTTGACTCTTTGAGCTAACACCATAGTATTTTCCACAGTGGCTGCACCAGTCTGCATTCGCTCCAGCTCTTTAGCTAAGATCTGGAAACAGCAATATACTAGAGTCCCCTTTTCTCCACACCCTCTCCAACACTTGTTTGATGATTAACATCAGTGTCTTTTACTATGATTTCAATATGCAGCTGCCAGCTTCAACTTCTCCCTGTCCAAGCACTTTATTTTTACCCTCTCTTCATGATATTTATGGTGGTCATTTATCATTTAAAATCCAAATTGTTCTTTTTTCTGATAACTTATAGCATTGAATGAACTTCATCAGCAGAGATGTGTATATTGAAAACAGACATCAAGATATCCAACTGCAACAGTGAATGGGCAGCCTGTTCTGGTGGTAAGTGATCTGGAACCCTAAAAGTCTCTTCTGTCTAAGGTTCTTCAAGCCTCAGAGAAGGAAATCTCATGAGCAAGACATCTGATTTCTCCCTTTTTGTTACCTTACAATTTTAAAATTTCCTAAAATTTTAGAATGAAATTGGAAAAAATCTAGTGTTCCTTGTAGGCAATCTTTGAGACAGCTCAGCATTTTAGGTTTCTTCACCTAATATAACAATATATTGCTAAAGAGTATTGCTTCTGAAGCCAGACAATTTGGGATTTGAATTCTGGCTTTGCCACTGTGAAAACTTAAGAAATTTATATAGCCTATCTATACCTTAACTTCCTCAACTCTTAAGTGATAATGATAATAACAATAAAATTATAATGACAGTACCTTATAGCATAGGGCTATAATGAATATTAGTTGAGTTAATATCTATAAAGCTCTTAGAATAGTGCCTGGCACTTAGTAAGCACTCAATAAACATTAGCTACTTTATTTTATTTTCTTTATTGATTTTAGAGAGATAGGTAGAGATAGATAGAAACATTGATAAGGGAGGACATCGATTGGCCACCTCCTGCACACCCCTCATTGGGGTTTGGGCCCACAACACAGGCATGTGCCCTGACCAGGAATCAAACTGGTGACCTCTTGGTGCATGGGTCGATGCTCAACCAATGAGCTACACCAGTGGGTGACATGAGCTACTTTATTGTCAATTATTATTTCTCATCTTGGAAGAGAGGAGGAATGACTTCAGCAGAAATAGATGGGAGTGTATGGAAGGAGAGAATGGGGGAGCCAGAGATATAGGAAAAAGTAATATGAATAATCTGTTAATAAAAAGATAACTAAAACAGAAAGCTGCAGAATTATGTATACAAGATGTGATGGAGAAGAAAAATGGTTTCTTCTTCTTCCCTTATTCAGTGACCCAGTTACAGATTGACAGTAATAAAATCTGCTCCAGAAAAGTAGATGGGGAAGACAATTATGAAACAGACACACAGAGGATAAAAAGGTAATTATCTTTATTTTTTAATTTCTGTGGCGTGTGTGTGTGTGTGTGTGTGTGTGTGTGTGTGAGAGAGAGAGAGAGAGAGAGAGAGAGAGAGAGAATATAACCTAAATAGGATGTGAAAAATTGCTAAGAACTAAAAGAGTTAGGGCTTTTCTATATTCACCTGTAAATCCAAATCTTTAAGTACAGAATCCTAAATATTTGCTACTGTAGGAAGCATCTGGAGCAAAGATTAGGTTCAACATTTATATTTTGGGTGATAATTAAGTACTATAAACTTCTATCAAAAGTATTGTGAAGTCTTTGATGGCTCATTGAATTTAGAGTCTATATCAGATTTCACTTTCACATTCACTGGATGTGTACCATAATGCAGAATAATAAAAATTAAATAATATGCTAAATGGTTATTTTTTAAAAAGCTGTGTATTATATATTTGGGAAAGATTAATGGGGCAGGAATATAATTTAAGCATATCCTGGATGATTTTTCTACTCAGCATTGATATTAAAGCAAATCTATCATATATGAATACCATGACAATGAAAAAAGTACAACAAACAAAGAAATCCCACTAATTACATTCTCCCATCAGAGTAATGCCATTGTCTTAAACAGCCCATTTCTTTACAAATCTCAACAACTCTCTGAGACCTGAAAAACCTTAGAATTCTGACATGCCATCTAAGTAAAACAATATGAATGAAATAACATTATGATTATGTTTACACGGTTAACATAAATTGTGAGTCTTTTATATTATAAAAATATTTTTTTTCTTTAACTCATTCTTCCTCCTTAAGAATACTCTATTTTAGCCCCAGCCAGGTGGCTCCATTGGTTGGAGCATTGTCCTGTACACCAAAAGGTTGTGTGTTTAATTCTTGGTCAGGGCATATACTTGAATTGTGGGTTCAATTCCCAGTTGGGGCACAAATGGGAGGCAACCGATTGATGTTTTTCTTACTTTTTCTCTCTCCCTCTCTCTCTCTCTTTCTCTCTCCAGAATCAATAAACATATCCTTGAGGGAGAATAAAAAAAATAATACTCTATTTTAAAAAGCCTTACTTTATAGAATTTCTTCAGAAAACTTTTCATTTAGTATAGTATTAATAGATAATGACTTTGGTGTGTGTGTGTGTGTCACAGGGGTTGAGGTAATGGCTACTAATATTCTATTTTTTATTGATTTTTGGAGAGAGAGGAAGGGAGAGGAAGAGAGAGATAGAAACATCGATGAAAGAGAACATCTATTGGCTGCCTCCTGCATTCCACAACCTGGGGATAAGGCCCATAATCTGGGCATGTGCCCTGATGGGAAATTGAACTAGCGACCTCTTGATACATGGGTCGATGCTTAACCACTAAGCAACAACAGCCAGGCATGACTACTAATATTATTCACTCTGGAAAGAAAAGTTTTAAATGTAAACAATGCTAATGCCACCATTATGAAAATAAAGTTTAAGACTGTCTTCCCATGGGAATTCATAGACTATCAATTATTTACAAAATTTAAAACAGTTCCTATGACTTCAAAAAGGATTCTAATACTTCATTCCCCAAATCAAGGAGTAATTTCAAAATATGTAAGGCACAACTTCCAAACCACAAATGGTGTTATTTCAGGTGGAATTCACGTCTGCCTATCAATCAGAAAAACAAAATTGTGGAATGGATGGGCTTTCAAGGCATCTTATGTATGTTAGTTCTTCTTTTCATTTTCTGCTTTTGTCAGCCTTATCTTTATTTTACACTCAAACTTGTTCTGTGATATTTTCTTGTCTCCCTGTAAACCTGACGTTTTATTCCATGCATAGACCTCCCTTTGTCCTGCTCTGCATTTTGCATATAGCAGTTCAGACACAGAAGGCTTCTTTAGCTCCTATTATTGTTATTGGTGGATGACAAGCAGGATCCTTAGGAACCTATTGAAGGACTTTAAACGCTTTGCATTTTTATTCTGTGCTGTTTTCTGCTTGCACTCATTCAGTTTCATACAGCTCTTGATGCAATCTTCCCAAATTCGTTCTGCAGAAACTCATCACTTTTATGTTTATCTCCTCTGCTTTAACTTTGTTACCAATTACTAATCTAAGTAGATTCTGATTTTCATTCACTTCAAAAGTACTCCTGCTTTTCACATAATCGTTTTTTCACATCATCTTTCACTCTTTTGATATGCAAACCTAAGCCTATGAATTGCTTCTGCTTTCTCTCTCTTGAGTGTTATCTACTGTGTCATAAGAAAACTCTTTACCATGTCCTTGTCACATCACTTGGTATACCCATCTATTAAGATCCCATGCTTAGAACTATCATCACCAAACTTCACTTTAAAAGATGCCCAATTATCACCCTGACCAATTTGACTCAGTGGTGCAGTGTCGGCCCGCGGACCGAAGAGTCTCGGGTTCAATTTCGGTCGAGGGCATATGCTTTGGGTGCAGTTCATTCCTGGCCCTGGTTAGGGTCCTGTGGAAGGCAACCAATCAGTGTGTCTCTCTCACATCGATGTTTCTCTCTCTCTCTCTTCCACTCTATCTGAAGATAAAAATGGAAAAAACGTATCCTCAGGTGAGGATTAAAAAAAAAAACTAAAAGATGCCCAAATTTTCCATTAAGTTGATTCTACTAAGAGTCAACTCTCTCTAGATGCCTTTGTTTTGGTTTACTCTCTTCAGAAGCAGAAACTCATCTGATTTGAGCATTAACCAAGTTTTATCTTCACTTTTGTGGTTACAGTGGCTTGTCTAGAAAGCCTCAAATAGAGATAAGACAATCATACTGTTAACAGCATTAGACCTCAGTCCTTGAGCTCAGCTAAGAAAAGAATTTAGAGCCAAGGAATTCAAATACAAGCGAACATTTATTTAGAAAGTTACAGAGGTAGAAGAAGTGCACCATGGAAGTAGTGAGCCAGCTGGGATATGTGCTCTCAGGAAACAAATTACAGAGGCAAAAGAAGGGCCCTTGGAGCTTAGGAGAAAGAAAAGCAAAGAAAACGCACTTGGGCTAAGAAAGGGGGAAAGGCACAGGTGTGCTCTACAGAGAGAGCATAAGTGTGCACTGGGTCCTTTGTCTTAAGAGGTTTTATCTGTTTTCTAAAGGCCAAGATTTAGGAGAGGTCTCAGGGTAGAATATCAATAAAATATTTATCAATAAAATATTTATCAACTTTCCATGTATGTCTCCTTAGGGTCACGGTTTTCAGTGATTGGTTTATGTTAGGGTATGGGTCATTAGTCAATACAGCTGGTCCTGATGTTTGCCATGGCATCACCCCACCTTGCCTTGATGCTTTTCTGGACCTAGAGCTGAAACATAACTGAGACCTAGATGCTATCTCTAGTTTGACCAAAAGGTATTAACCAAAGGTCAGAACCTCATTGTCTTGGGGACTTATCTATTATATCAATACCTTAATGATTAAACAAGTTAAGCCTTTATCTTTTTATTGTTTAGTGAATGAAATGATAGAATTCAGTTCTTTTGCTTATGATTACATTGAGTAACTGCAAAAGACCTAAAGAGAATAACTGTAGAAGAGATCTGAGAGAGGATGTACAGAATTCTGGAAACTAGATGTATTCACCTGAGTAGTAAAGGTACTGTCTTCAGATCATAGCAGAAGGCAATGTTAACAATTCTAATCAGATAGGCAGTTGACATCAAAAAGACTCAATGTCAGGTAATATAGGACATCTCAACAGGATATCTGGGCCAATTTTTAGGGTGGTAATTTGGGATCAACAGGTTATTTGGCAGTACCAGAGAAGACCAGATACAGGGTAAGAAAATTAAGTGGTGAGGAAAAAAATGACAGGAACCCAGTTATTTAAATTTGTATATCAGGCAAGAATTTGGTCAGACAGAACAATCCAGCGTAGATGAAATTTGACTTGCTGCTGGACTAAGGGCTCCAATGGGTCTTAATATTTCCTCTGATTAGAGGCCAGATTGATCTTCAGGTGAGGGTGGGGGCGTAAGGGAGACTGCATGAAAGAAGATAAAGGGATCAGCCAAAGGCCAGATTGATCTTCAGGTGAGGGTGGGGGCGTAAGGGAGACTGCATGAAAGAAGATAAAGGGATCAGCCAAAGAACATTTATGCATAACACATAGACACAGACAATAGTGTGGTGATGGCCAGTGGGAAGAGGGTGTGGGGCTGAGTGCAGATGGAGAAAGGAAAGGAAAATGGGGGCATCTGTAATAATCTCTATAATAACAATAAAGAAAAAAAAGGCAAAATTGGGTGGGGTTTCACCTTAAAAAATCTCCCATTGATGTTTCTTTATCTCTTCCCCTTTCTCTCTCTCTAAAAAATAAATAAAAACATATCTTTAATTTTTAAAAATTGAAAATGGTACTGTCTTATGAACCAGAGATTCCACTTTTAGAAAAATATCCAAAGAAACCTGAAAAACTAATTCGAAAAAAATTTATATGTACCCCTATGTTTATTGTTACATTATTTACAATACCCAAGATCTGGAAACAGCCCAAGTGCCCATTAGTAGATGAGTGGATAAGAAAACTGGTACATTTACACAATGGAATGCCACTCAGCCATAAAAAGAAGGAAATGTTACCTTTTGCAACAGCTTGGATGGCCTGGAGATTATTATGATAAGTGAAATAAGCCAGTCAGAGAAAGACAAGTATCATATGCTCTCACTTATTTGTGGAACATAACGAACAAAATAAACTAACAAATAAAATAGAAACAGACTCATAGATACAGAGAACAGACTGACAGCTTTTATAAGGGAGGAGAGTTGGGGGCCTGGGTGAAAAAGATAAAGGTATTAAGCAAAGAAAAATAAAACAAAACTCAGAAACAGACAGTAGTACGGTGATTGCCATAGGAAAGGGGGATGGGTAGAGGTAGAAGAGAGTAAAGAGGAGATAAATGGTGATGGAAGGACACTTGACTTTAATGGTGAACGCACAATACAATATACAGATGATGTATTATAGAACGATATACCTGAAACCTACATAGTTTTATCAACCAATGTCACTTCAATAAATTCAATAAAAAGAAAAAGAAAAAAAAAAAAGCCAATGGGTTTTTTTCATGTTCTAATGCTAGCATGTATGTTAGAATCAAAGAAGATGTGGTCACATAATGTCAAAAATAGTAACAAATTTTAGTCTATTTATGGCTAATTCCACTTATCTTGCAAGTTTCAGTCTAAATATTGCCTCTTTAAGGAAACATTTTTTGATCCTATGGACTATTTCCCTATGCTGATTGTACCCATCTACCCATCATATCCTCCTTTACATTATTCATTATACCTTTAATTTCTTGTTACAGACTTATGGACTATATTCTCCATGAGGGAAGGCATTGTGTTGGTCTTTTTATCTCTTTATTCAGTACAGTGTCTAGCATGGAGCAAGAGTTCATTAAATGTTTGCTGGATTTAATTAAACTGAACTGATCAACACTGGCATTAAGGCTAGTAAGTCTGAACCTTAATATATACTTTCTTTTTGAGTGAATATAAGTCCCTATCGTGAAAGAAAATTGAACTGGTCTGTTTGTGAAAAGACTCTATGATAGAAGGGGGAAAACGTAAGCATAAAACTATGTATTGCTCTAGGAGCATAACTTCCCCTTATTTTAGTAGCCTAAATTAATAATCTGATATTCAGACCTTTCATTTCAGAAAATCTGAGGTTTAAGCCACTAAAATAGCCATTCATGAAAGTGGTAAAATAGATATGTCTCTACTTAAAACAGTACCTTGTTTGGAACTCTGCAGATTGTTAGAAAAATGGTAAGATGATGACATCCTTTCATGCAGAGGGATAAAAGGGATCAAAACCAATTTATGGGTAGAAAAGAGAATAATCCTTTACCACATTAAGGATTAATCTATTTTAGTGTGGAAAAAGACTAGTTCTCACAGATGTTAACAAAGAAAAGTAGCATTTTCTGCTTCTATCATAAAGATAAATTGGAGCAAGTACCTCAGCTCTTTTTCTTAAAATCTAAATTATGTGTTTATTATTATATGTATGTAAGTGTAGTGTATGGATATGAATTGCTTCTTTTTTTCTCTCTTATTTATTGCTCTTGAGACTGTTTGAACTCCATGGCCCAAGAGACAACTAGAAGGCAACTCAATTTATCCTGATAGCCAGGCCTTACCTTACCTATTTTGAACATTTGTTGATTTGTTAGTTATATTAAGCACTTCATATGAAACAGATGAAGGTTTCTGAATATAGTATACTAACACTAGGCACAGATAATCATGTTCTTATACCATGTAAGGAACAGGCCCTACTCTCACAACAAGTTTTATCATCAATATGTCACTTTTAACAAATATTTATTAATCACCTGCTATGTGCCAGACACATTTTTAGACATAGAGGATACAGTAGTCAGCAAACCAGTTAAAGCCCCAGGCTTCAGGATGCTTATATTTTAGTGGATGGAGATAAAGAGTAATTCAATAAACTATAATTATATAGCATAATATAAGGGCTTTGAAAAAGTATAAAGCAAAGTAAGGAGACAGAGAATGATAGTGAGAGCAGGGGGTATTTATTATAGATAAGGTGGTCAGGAAGGCCTCCCTGAGGAGGTGTCATTTCAGCAGATAACTGAACACAAAAGGGAATAGCTGGCATAGGGTGTTTAAGACAGAGGAAAAAGAAATTTTTCTATTGACGTTTTGCTCAAGGCTAAAGATGTGCATGCTTTCGGATAATTTTCAGTATTTGGGGGACCTTCCAGCCTGCCTCTGTTGCCCTCTTCTGCTTGGAAAGTCTGAAATACCCAGGCTTTTGCTGTTCCTTTCTATAACAAATGCCTAGGAGAAAAATGTTTGGCATCACAGCCACCTAAACCTAACTGGGTCCTACTCACTTTATTCTTGCCCTAGTGTATTAAACACTGGCTTTAGAGATGAAAATCCATGGTCTTCTCTCCAGGAGATGACAGTCATTTCCTTGGGATAGGCTTGGGGTCTGATACCTTTCTCTTATGTCCTTCTGGCCAAAACTCTTAGTATGGCCTGACTAGAGACATTCCATCTATTCCACTGTGTATCTTCAAAGCCCCATCCCAGTCTTACAGTAGACGCCCTTGATTCTGAACGTTTGGCCTGATAATAGGTTGAACATGCTCTACCCATTTGGACTATATGCAAGTTATTTTGAGAAATGAAGTTTGCTCTTGTTGCTTGTTTGGGTTACATTTTTATTGCGGTACAGTTTTTAAAGAGTGAAACACACAATCTTAAGTATACAATTGAATGAGTTTTTCCAAATGAATAAACCTATGTGTCCCATATCCCAATCAAGTTAAGTGCTATTTCCATCACCCCAGAATGTTCTTTTGTACGATTTCTAGTCATTTCCTTTCCAGAGGCAATCACTATTTTTATTTTCACCACAACTTAGTTTTGTCTATTCTTGATCTTTATATAAATGGAATCATACAGTATGTACTCTCCTGTACCTGGCTTCTTTCACTCACCATTGTGTCTGTGAAATGTATCCATGTTTTATGTAGTAGCAACTCATCTCTTTTAATTTTTGAGTGATATTCTATCTTATGAATATATTACAATACATTCACCTATTGATAAAAATATGGATTGTTTGCAATTTGGGGCTATTATGAATAAAGCAACAATAAACATTTGTGAAAAGGTATTTATGTGGACATATGTTTTAATTTCCCTGTGGTACTTATCTAGGAGTGGAAGTTGGATCATAAGACATAAAAGGATTAATAATGTTAATGTATATTAAAAATTGGGTCTATAGCCAGACAACCTGTTGGTAATGATAAAAACCTTTTTTGGGGTACTGAGTCTTGACTCTTGCTGAAAAAAACACTATCATAAGATAGTATAGCATAGTAGTTAATGAGTAAGGTTTTTAGATTTGGACTACCTAAATTGACATCTTGGCATATTATTTAATGACTCTGGACTTTGGATTCCTTACATATAAAATACAATTGTCTTATATGGTTGTGTAGTGGAGATTAAAGGATATATTCTCTATAAAATAGAATGAAAGGCAACCAAACACCAAAAGATATACAATTAAATCACAATGAAAGACTCAACTGAGCCTAATAGAAAACAAAATTGAAGTTAAATCATCACCCTTAAATAATAATGCACAACCAAATATTGATTAATTGTTTACCTTAACTCTTCAAGCAAGCTTTGTTTTCATCAACATATTTTCTTGTTAAATAATATTGGCATATATACACACACACATACACACACACACATGCATGCACACACACACACACACGCCTAATAGGTTCTCATTTCCTTGTGAATAGATTGTTGACATTCACAAGAGGTGCCAATAATAACAGATGAATTTGCCCTGGCTGGTTTGGCTCAGCGGTTAGAGCATTGGCCTATGGTCCAGAGAGACTCGGGTTCGGTTCCCACTAAGGGCGTGTACCTCGGTTGCAGTTTGTCCTTGGCCCTGGTTGGTCGTGTGGGTGGCAGCCACTCGATGTGTCCCTTTCACGTTGATGTTTCTCTCTCTCTCTCTCTCTCTCTCTCTCTCTCTCTCTCTCTCTCTCTCTCTACCTGAACAACAATTTTAAAAAATGTCTTCGGGTGAGGTTAAAAAAAAAAAAAAAACAGATGAACTTGCAAAATATTAATAAGAGGATCAATTGAGCAAAATCATTATAGACAATATCAGACTTATCCATAAAGATATCTAAGCTATAAGAAATGTTTTAAGACTTGATGATTACTAATTTATATGTTTTACCTAACAATTCCAATAAAATCAACTTGCTAACTCTACTGAATATAGTTTTGGTCAGCTAGTAGTAGGCAACAACAACAACAACAAAAAACAAATGTGCAGATATCAGGGGAACTTTCTTTCCTTTCAAGTGATTCTTCTCAGTTTACAATGTCAAGGTATCCAGCTGTTTAATTTTGTAACTGTAGCAAATGCCAGGGACACAATGCAAAACAGATACAGATGATACTTGGTTTCACTTCCAAAGAAAATTGTAATCACTGATGTATCTGTGGACTCTAAATCAAGAAAAACTGAAAATCTAAAATCTAAAATTAAGATTTTCTTCAAGCCAAATTATTGAACAATATTGCTTGAGCTAGGGATTACTCTGATGTTCAAGGGTAATTGAAGGGATGTTTGTATTCTGTGGCCTTTTCCATGCTTTGAATAGAAATAACCAAATCTCAAACACTTTTATTGAGTAGAGAAGGCCCCAGAAGAAACATCAAATTCCCAATGTTTCCTATAACATTGCTGGTGATATAAGAAGTCAGGATTCTGTCTCTAACAAAGCCATGAGGGTCATGTTGGAGGCTGACATTTTACTTGATGTCATCCTGAAAACGGTAGAAAAATTGTCCCCTGTATCTTGGTAGCCCTCTCACTATATTATGCAGCTGTTATCTATGGATGTGTTGGAAACCACTGTGTCCTTCAACTATCACACCCTGGCAAATGCCCTAAATTTTTGTAAAGTAAAACAACAACAACAAAAAAACTCAAAATTCTGGTAGAAAAAAAATACATCAGATTAAATAAATCTGCATTTCACAAATGCTTATATAAGTTTTGTGGGCTCTTTTAACTTGTCAGTTACTAACTGAGTTAGGTACACACTTCTGAGTAATTCCCCTATACTCCTTTAACTCCCCACTTACCTCTCTTATAGTACTTATCACATAGCTGCCAGTTTGATATTTTTTTCTAAAATGCAAATCTGATTATGTCACTCCCTGCTTAGTATACTTCAGTGGTCTCCTGCTCTTTCAAAATTAACATCCAGACTTTTTACTTTGGATTACAAAACCATTCATAATCTGGCCCTGGTTAACCTTTGTAGCATTATCTGCTACCATCACATCTCTTCCATCCTGTTTTAGTCAAACTGACCTACCTACAACATCTCCACAAAGGCACACTTGCTTCTCTCAGTGATTTACTACATGCTTTTTCTGCTAATTTGAATGTTCCCCCTTCCCCTGTTCATTCACCTGACCAATTGTCTTTATGTTTAAAGATTCATCTCCAATGACATTTTCTTCTAAGATTATTTTTGGTTTTACTCACATATGACCAACAACTCAAACCTACATAAAGTTCAAGTGTCTCTTTATTGTTCTGCTATAGTCCCTACTGAATAATATCATCAGAGTGCCTAACGTTTTTACAATTGTGTTTTTTTTCTCAGTAGTCTTCCCCAATGTGCTATGAGCTTGTGGTAGGCAGGGACACTATTTTATAAATTTCTGTATTCCGTACAGCCTGACTTCAAATGGGTGTTCAGTTAATGTTGGTTTAAACAATGCAACAAAGGGAAGATAAAACATTTAAAATTTCAATTGATAAACTCATTTTTAGTGTTGTTTTTTTTTTAATTGTTGAAAGTATTACAGATGTCCCTCTTCTTTCTCCATTGACCCACCTCCTCCCTGCTCCCACCCCCCTTCTTTCCCCAGCCTAGTCTCCATGTCCACTGGTTGTGTATATATGCATATAAGTTCTTTGGTTTATATCTTCCCACCCCTCCCACCCCAACCCTAGGGTAAAAGCATCTGTCCTTCCCTTGGGAATTCAACCTCCCCAGCTGGGAGAAGCATAACCTGAGGCTCATGAACAGCCAAAGACTACCCACCAGCCAGTATCCTTTTTGTTTTTTTTTTTTTAGTTCTTAATAGACATAGCCTTGACCTATAAATCTTCAATGTAAACACAATGTGACAGTCTAGGCTCAATTTATTATCATCTGTGATCCTAGGGACAGTGCTTCTGGTTTCCTGCCTGGAGTAAAGCAGTCCTCTGGTATTCTATTGATTCTTTGAAAGGCTTCCTGGCCTCTTATCCATGTTCTCACTACCTTCTCAATTTCCTGTTGGGGCCTGATTCCAAGATTCTCATCCTTATTATGGCCTTTCCTCTGAATCTCTCTTTGAGTAACCCAAGTAACTTCTCTGGCCCCTTTATCACTGATCCCCAGACATATATAGCATGGACTCTTCCTTTGCTGAGATTGCTTAAAAAAAAACTTAAAAAAATAAAGCAAGTCGTTAAATAGAGAAACACATAGTATATCTGGAGTCATAAAATGCTCATGGTCTTAGGGAAGGGCATATTAAACATATGAGCAGTAAGCATTCTCACTGCTCATTGCTCCCCAAGAACAACATTTCCCTAAATCAATAGGGGAAAGTTCTATCCTAATGTTACCTACTAGTAAATTGAATTTCAGGCCAGTTCCCATGCATTCAGTCACCTTATAGTGTTTTCTTTTTCCATTGGGCTTCCCTGCAGTTAATAAGACCAAACATTTTACTGAAGTATTTCTGCTGTAATAGGCCCTAAACATGCTGTATGGATAGGTCAGCATCGCTACAGTATTCACAATTCCAGATGCATGCTCCAAGAGTAGGATGCATCTGAAATAAAACAGCTGTTGACCTTTAAATATAATTTTGTAACATAGGTCTTTCAAATGCCACTGACCCTTAAGAAGATATCAAACAATACATTTGCCTTATTGAATAATAATCTGCAATATGTTTTAAAGGTCTCTCTCTCTTGGGCCATTTATATTTTTGTGCTTTTGAGTGTACTCAACACCTGTTATATTTTTATAATCTTCAAGTTACCTTTTATTATTTTACAAGATCCACTGTATCTCATGATTTGCTGTGGAGATTTGCACTTTATTGATACCTTTTTTTCTTTTTGATGCCTTGTAAGATAAAGAAGAAGCATAGATGCAGGTCACTGTTTCAGTGTCATGTTGAAGTCCCTCATTATGCATATCCCTCCAATTCCATCCCAGGAGGGGTGGAGGTGGTAAGTAATTTTTAAAATGTTATAGAGTTTCATTTGCATGATGCTAATGATGAAGGAACATCTAAATCTTTCACCAGCCAAATAAAATAGTAATACTTTGCTGTGACTTTTTTGTTCTTATTAATCTCATCTGAGGGTGTTCTTATATTAATTTTTAGATAGAGTGGAAGGGTAGGAGGGGGAAAGGGAGATTGAGAAACATCGATGTGAGAGAGACACATTGATTGGTTGTCTCCCGCATGAGCCTTCAGGGTCGGGAATCTAACCTGCAACCCAGGTATGTGCCTGGCAATCAAAACCTGTGACCCTTTGTTCTGTAGGTCAACACTCTGACCACTGAGAAAACCAGCCAAGGGCTTTGCTGTGACTTTTAAACCACATAAGGAAAGACATGACTGCAGATTTTTATAGTATTTGCTAAGAAGTCCTTACACATGGAGAAATCATGAAAACTTCCTATTATGTTTGATGAGATATGCATTGGTCTTAGTTTGTCAAACAATAACCTAGATTTTGGTGATATAGGAAGTAGAATTCAATAGAGTTTATCCTTGATTTGGCAAAAACATATGATTCCCTAGTGCAGAAAACAATTGGACTAAGAGACAGCACATATGATAGTTAAAAAACAAATGTTTCTAACTTCTACACAGAAAATAAGGAGTGATGAATTAACTATTGGAAACATGAACCTGAACAGGGGATCTTAAGCAATGCCTGTAACTCCTTTAAAGTCAAAAGGACATAAGAAAATAGAAAAGTATGTCAGCGATTTCTGGTATCATATATAAGACAATGAAAGGGATAAAAAAAGGAAAAATGAACAAAATGGTGCTATGACATAATGTTTAAATAACTAGTCTGAGATGATTCAGGAAATCGTTACATATTTAGTTAAAATTAATTTTAGGGTTTACATCTGAAATCCAGACTACAGAGAGACTATTTAAGGAGTTTCCAGACAAGCAGACATGTAGCTTGCTGCTACAGGAAACAATTCTGTGATGAGAAATATGTTCATTTAACCCCAAACTTAAAATATCTCAGATATTCGACAGTAAGAGACATTGTGCAAGAGTAAATAACAGGCATGATACTTGTCCTATGAGAAGATACAGTCCAAGAAAGCAAAGGCTACTTAGTGGTGCTCATAAAAAGACTCATAAACCTGAGAAAATGTTCAGTGAGAATTATCTTTTACAATAATATGATTGTTCACCCTCTCTCACATATTACTTTTCCCCGGCATCAGTGATAAACTATGCATTCTGATTTGGTCTCCCAGTTTTGATGGTAGGTTGGACCATCCACCATCATGCATCCAGTCCTCTTTGGGACCATAAGTACAGATTTATAAGAAAGACAGCCCATTCTATAGGAAATTATAGTGATGTGAGTGTATTCATTATACAAAATATAATAATAAAGGCCAAGCTCTATGCTTTATTTGCCACTGGAACTTAAGATGTACACCCAAGTATGTCTGCAGTGAAAGTAATGACAAGGTAATGAGTGAAACAGCAAATACATTTTATGTACACTGTATTTCCAGAAGGTTACCTGGATTGTCTGAGGAGGAGTATGTATAATGTGTTTGCCAACTGCTCACTGCAGCACTGTGGCTAAGGCAAAGTATCCATAGTTGACACTTGCCTGTCCAGTCAGGTAGGAGAAGATGAATAATAAAGTAATAAAATGTAAAAAATATATAATTCACTTTATGAAAGCTCACTTTATGGTCAGCTCTAGGAAAGCTTCTATATTACCTTAAGAGTAGTGCAAAGAGTGTCAGCGGTTCCCTTATCGCCATATGTTTACATGATTGTATATCAGAAAAGCACATGTTCATTCTTGCTGAAATATTGCACACCCAACTGAGGACAAAAGGTAGCTTTTCTTATTCAGTAAATTTGTTGGACACAGTTTTGTAAATGTGACTTCTCAAAAGGATTTTTGCATGTATGGAGTGCATGTTTTTAAGTTATAAAAGATTAGGCTTCAATAAAGGCACAATAAAAAGTAAAATAAATTGTAATATTGTCATAGCACCTTCTCAGACATTTACGACTTAACTAGAATGAGATTAGATATCATGTGCTAACAAAAGATGAGAAAACCTATATATATATATCAGTGCCTTTCTATGAATAAAGTTATAATAAAAGGAGATGTGGAGTGCCTGTGAATTCAATCTTTGATGAATATAGAAAAAAATTCTACATTTAGTTCTGTGAGATTTCTATGAGGATCTATAGAAGCTACAATGGCCCAAAATTTATTTCCATAATTCATTTATAAAATTATAAACAGGCATTAGCTCTTGATTATATAGCACTCCCCCCTCCCCCCCCCAATTTCTTAGTGTTTAGTGAACAAGTAAAAATTTAACGTGAGTCAGTAAGCTAACCTCTAAATTGCTACTAAAGCATGTTGGTGACAGCTGACAATTTAGAAGTAGTTTATAAGAACTGAAAGATGACCAGAAATGCTGAGTTGATATGAGAGTGGTGACAAAAATTTGCTAAGGCATATATCCCTATAGGAAATGTTTCTGCACTACAACATTTGGCCAGTGGTCAGGGGAAAACCATTAAAGCCAGAACTGTGAAAAATTTAACTCTTCACTCTGGGAGATTAAAAGTTTAAAACAATACAAATCACTTCCTTAAAAGCTTAAAAGAGCTTGGTCTTTGAGCCTCATGGATGCTGGCAACAGTGTTTGTATTAAGCCTTTGGTTGGCAGGATAAACTAAAGCATTTAAAATGAAAATCACAAAAAATTTCTGCTAACAGTCTACAAAATGTATCAGACCTGCTTTATTGTGGGGACTGTGTCATCATGTAATTGCCTAGAGAGAGACACATCATGCAGGTAATGAATGATGCACTGAGAAGAACACATGGAAGTCATTACCATTTGTACTTGCTGTCACAAAGCAACTGAGGGCTGCTTTGTGCAATTGGGGGAGCACCTCTGTCCCCAGATACACCATTCCCAATGAAGCTACGATGTGGACCATCTGGGTGGGCAACATTTCTAAACAGCAGGAAAGGAGGAGGACACAAATATGAGATCATTGATGATATAGTCAACAATAAAGAGTGCCCCCCAAAAATCATTCAGGGCCTAATTTGATATAGAACACAGAGCGAGAAAAAAAAAAGCTCACTAATTAAATAAGAAACAGTAAATATTCATAGTTGGGAGTGGCATAGCTGTACTCATTACCAGTATGGCCGTTGTTTTATTTTAGTCCACACTTGTTTCATTTTTCTGCATTACGCTTAACTTAACCACCTCAAAGTCTTCTGAAATAAATCAGGGTATAAATTCCAAATAAATAAATTACTGACACCACTCTTTTTATTTGACAGAGATATATCACACTAAGTCACATTCTCAATAAGCCTATACTTGGCCTTTTGAGATACTATCCGTTGGCCTTTTCAGAAGCTACATTGATTCACATCTCTGGTACAATACTATTTCCTGTGCTGAAAAGGTTATTCCGCAGCATAGCTATGACTGCTGAGTTACATATTTGCACACAGCCTGATACAATTGTATGTTTATTTTCTGGGTAGTTAGTGAAGTCTATTTGAAAATGGAATGCATTTCTTACCACCAAAATGTAAAGAGGTGAGTATGCAAAGGAGAACATTATATGGGAGAATATGTGTAACAAGGTCCCTATTCATGTAGTGTTGTTTTGCCAAGCAAAATGGATATTAACATAGTGCCTGAGAAACAGGTAGATCCTGCACATGCATTCCATGCCAGTCCTCAATGCTTTGTTACAACTAGAAAATTCCTCACAGTAAAATAATAAGAAGAGTAAATATTGGTCCATATATTCTTAGCACTTAAAACAAATCAGGGCAGCACTAAAAGAGATTGAAGTTGTTTCTATACACAAAATCCTAGGCAATTTAATAAAGTTAGAGAATCAACTGATGAAGTCAGAATTTTTTTTAAATGCCTGTCAAATGACTGTTTTACTGAGTTAAGTGGCAAGTTTATCTAAATGCCCCATAGATATGATAATATCTTCTACTACTTTTTCTTAGCAATGATTTTTTGTGGAAATCTATGTACAGTGTATTATTACATTCTGATGCCAAGACACCGAAACAACCGATTATTTCACCCAGTCTGTATTTTCAATTTTTAAGTAGTTATTTTGCTTTTGTAGACATGACCTGAGGCCCTTTCTAGCAGACAGATAGTTGTATTATCATAGAATGCAGACTTGAAGCTTAATCAAACTATCAATTACTAAGCATCTGTGAAGTGCATAACAATAACAGCTATAGTTTATTGGCTACTTACAGTGTGCCAGACTCTGTTCTATATAATTGACATGGTTTATCTCATTGAATCTTCCAAATAAGCCTTTAAGCTAGCTATATGATCACCCCCATGGTATAGATAGAGGAACAGGTTCAGAGAAGAGCCAAGTCCTGGAAGAGCAGGTACCATAGTGAGGCATATCAAAATAATAATCTAGAGACCAATGTGAAATTGAGCCCTCAGTGCTATAGAGACATTCAGAAAAAGGGAATAAGATGAAAATAAGCAGGACAAGTTTGGAATTTGAGCAGAACTCTAAAGGATGAAATAGCTAGCAGGGAGGAAAATATTGTGAGCAAAGATGTAAAAGAAAAATGTGTGACATTGGCTAACACAAAATTAATGGATTGCTTCGATTTTATAAGACTATCATAGGGAGTCTACTGCCAGGTTTTCCTATCCTTTTGTATATCATGGGTTTCTAAAATAAAATGCCAACTTTGAAATATAGGTACACACAATGAGGTAGTTTATAAATGTGATGTGGCTGGATCTCAATAAAAGACAAATATTTGATAGTTCCAAAGAAAGTCATTAAATACTTCATTTATTCTGAAAACATTTTTTTTTTTTATCCTCACCCGAGGACATTTTTCCATTTTTTGTTCAGGTAGAGTAGGAGGAGGAGAGAGGAACAGAGAGAGAGAAACATCAACGTGAAGAGACACATCGAGTGGCTGCCACCCGCACGACTGACCAGAGCCGGGGACAAACTGCAGCCGAGGTACGCGCCCTTAGCGGGAACCGAACCCGGGTCTCTCCGGACCACAGGCCAACGCTCTAACCGCTGAGCCAAACCGGCCAGGGCCTGAAAACATTTTTTAAGCAAAAGAAAATGTTATATAGTACCTATCTTTTTATCATCAAGCCAAAATCTCCCTCACTTTCTTGATTCTAACGCTCTTTGCTAAATTCTGGGAAATCCATGTGGTGGAATCATGCTGACAAAGGGCAGCAATTATAAGCTGACATTTGTGAGGACAGTTAGACTACAGTAAAATACCTACCCATTTCCAACATGTATAATCTCTCTCAATTATCAGTCATCCACTCATTCAGTTTAGCTGTGGAACACCAATGGGATCTTTTTAATGTTTATTTAAGGAATTAATTTTTTTGATATGAGGAACTCTGCTATTATATCCACTATTAACTGAAAACACTTAAATACATTCTAGAAACTGATAAGCACTAATGCTTTAATAAATTTACAGAGTTTGAAGCTTAAAGATCATTTAAACCAATCTTCTGTGAACATAAAAAAAGAAAAATGAGGTGAGTTTGATTTTCGATGTGTTTTAATCAATACACATTTTCATCAATTTTCTCTTAAATACCACTCTGGTACATTTTTATTAATTTTATTCCTATTACTTACAATCACTTTTAGTCATTTTCTTTCTTTGGTTCTTAACCACAAGTTAAAATACTAAGACCAGTTTCATTTGTCCCCTCTGCTGCTTCCCAATAACAAGACAGTAAATATACTTCCAAATGTATTAAGGTACTGTTTTAAAACATAATTTCTATATTCTGAAAATATTCATTTAATCTGAAGGTAGGATGGATCTCTAACCCATGGTTAGCATCATTCTACACTAATGGTTTGAAATAGCAATGTTGTTTTATACCCTTCAAGACCCACCTACACCATAAAACCTGCTCTGATTACCTCAGTCTATTTGAAATTCTGTTTCTATCATACGTATTGCTATCACCCAATGCATTTCTTGTTTCCATATTAATTGCTATCTTCAGAGCTAGCTTGAAGGCAAAGATCAGGTCTTAATCTACTTTTGTGGCCCCTTCATATGGCATCTAGCAAGGTCTCAGATAGGAACAGATATGTAAAATAGCAGCCAGTGGGGAAGTTTGAGAGTGCTGCTAATGGAATTGTTGTGGGCCATTTTTTTCAGCCCGGCTGGTGTGGTTCAGTGGATTGAGTATCATCCCATGGACTAAGAGGTCCCAATTCAGTTCCTGGTCAGGGCACATGCCTGGGTTGCAGGCTCGATCCCCTGTAGGGGGCGTTCAGGAGGCAGCCAATGTATATTTCTCACATGGATGCTTCTATCTCTTCCTTCCTTCCTCTCTCTCTCTCTCTCTGTGTCTCAAAAAAAAAAAAATCAATAAAGTGCTTTTTATATTTTTACTTAATTAAATGTTTTTAAAATTGCACATGTGTGATTAACTCTGTGTTCATGAATTACACTGGAAGAGACGTAAAGTTCTTAGTGTAGACAATATAATTAGCCATAGCAGATTTTCTTATATTGGCTTTATGTTTTTAAAGCATAAACGAATTATCTACCCCCTGCTTCCTTCAGTTTACTCAAGATTAAAATCAAATAAATATTACAACTCCCTAAAATAATAAAGGTAATAACAGCAACATTATTTTACACTGTGCCTTCAATCTGGGAAGCTAAAGATTAGTTCTAGATGCATGTCTGTGTGCCTTTTATTAATATACCCCCAAAAGGTAGGTTACTAAATGGCTAACTCAATTAAGCCCTTGCCAAAGAAAATACCTATAGAAAGGCCAGAGGGTCCTAAAATTCTGTATCTACTCATGCTAATGTGATTTAATTTTACATTTGAAGTCGTGATGAGGTTGCACTGAGGAATGAGGTTACACTTAAGCAATAGCATATGCATTGAAGTACAGTAACTATTGTTAAGTGGGTTAGTCAATAGCTGTAGCACTGCCTCATAGGGAGACAAAATTTATGTCCCTTTTGTATTAGATACTAGAATTGTGTCAGGAATGGAGAATGCTATATACATGAAATATTGGATACTGGAAAAAATACTTTCCCCTCTAGTAAAGAAATAAAAGCTACAGTGATAAATATAGAAAATTATGACTTGGAAACCCTTATAAAATATACTTATGAATGGACAGCCTATTAATCTACCAGAAAGACTAGGATATGTCAAGACTCATTACTGTCACACATCTAACCAAGCCCAGATCTGATTAAAAATGTGTAAAAAAAAGGTTTTGGAGAATGCATAATGGTTCAAAAGATCAATAAATCCTAATTTCATAATAAAATCCCCAACATAATTTGGTCTTATCATGATCTGTATATAAAATAGATAAAAATGATATCTCAAGAAACATCTTAATGAGTTTCTCCATCATATATCATACCTTTCCTAAACAAAAAGGGAGTGTGATGATGATAGACATGTTTTAGCCTCATGAATATCTGAAAAGCTGATTTTCAGTAGAATCCTATAACAGTCAGAAAACATAGATGCTAGAAATGATAAAAGAAGCATCTCATTCACTTGTATAATTGATGCATGACATGTAAAATAAAAACAAATAGTATTTTACCTAATGAGACATAGGTAAAATGACTGACACTTAAAAGTAGCAATTATAATTTCAGTGGAACTGCTACAAAATTTGAAAATATTTTATTAAAGAAATAGAATACAAAAATATTACTTAGGTATGTTACAGTATACAGAGTCAGTTTCTATTTTAAAAAATGTAATGCATACTTAACTGTTAAGGTCAAAGTTACTAAACAATACCCGAGGTTAGGCTGCTAATAGATTGAACAAACTTATTTCTATTTGATTTGGGTTTTATGTTTACCTTATATTTACTTATATTATTATAAAGCCTCACTCAATTCAATTTATCCTAACTAATGTTATGGACCAATGTCCTCAGGCACTATGTTGCACCCTATAACCAGTTCAAAGATGAATATGCTATGGTTTTGTCCTTGAAAAGCTCATAATCTAATGTGGGTGCTTGGGGTGAAGACAGGAAGAAAATCACTAAATTTCATAGATCAATACAACACAGGATCTGGATGCCTTAAAAATATGCAAGGTGTTATGTGCATGTAAATGAAAGGGTGATCTCATATGACTGAGAGGACTAGAAAAGACTAGGTGTAGAGAGTGGATTTTGGGATGGGACCTCCCCTGAGGGATTTTAAAAGGCAAAAAAAAAAAAAAAAAAAAAAATGGTAGGAGGAATTAGAAGGGCATCATCGACAGAAGACACAAAGCAAAATATATACTCGGTTTGTCTTCCCTGGAGAGTAGGTTGTTTAGGGAGAAATTGGAAGAAACAGCTTGGGAAGGTAAGGTGGGGGTAATATCAGCCTGGGTTTTCTAAAAATTATAAAAGTAACACTTTCATAAAGTAAAATTTTAAATGGCATATAGAGAACACTATAAACAGTGAGTCTTCTACCCTAGACCCATTACACAAGAGTCAACATTTATTATTTTCAATAACTTATTGTGTATCCTTATAAATTTTCACATTTATATGCATATATACATGCATGCATTATATATGTATGCATGCATTAATTTTTTTCATGTATAGTATTTTCTATTTCACAAATTGGGACATACTGTATGCACTGTTCTGTATCCTGAATTTTCTTTATCATATCTTGTAAATATTTTCCTGTCAGCATATATATCTACCTTATTCTTTTTATAGACTGTATAATAGCACTCTGTGGATAGGTCATATATTATGTGATCAGTCTCTATTGATGGAAATTTAGGTTGCTTCCAGTCTTTTGTTTTTACAAATGCTTCTACAAAGGATACCCTTGAACATACATCCTGTGCACACATGTATATTTATAGCAGGATTTCTCAGCCTCAGCACAGTTGACACTTTTAGTCAGATAATTCTTTGTTGTAGGCTCTTATTCTATACATTGTAGGATGTTTAGCAATGTCACTGGTCTCTATCCACCAGATTCTAGTAGCATCCCCACCCCTGTTGTAACAATTAAAATGTCTCCACACATTGCCAAATGTCCCATTGAAGGCAAATAGCCCCAGGTAGAGAACCAAAATTGGTAGGAGAAATTTCTAGTAATAGATTTTCTTCCCTATTATCCTGCTCAGTTGCCAACACTGAATGTGATCAAAATTAATGCCCACCACTCATTTTAATCTGCATTTACTTGTGATTGAAACTGAAGATTGTTTCTTATGTTTATAAACTATTTGTATATCTCTTTAACTGAGTTGCTTCTCTTTTGTATTGAATGATAATCTTGTATTGATTCATAAGAATGCAGCTTAATAGGTTTATATTATCATATGTCTTGCAAAATGTTTTCAAGCTTTTGCCTTTGGTCATTTCATTTTCTCTGTGTAGAATTTTTAAATGTATATAGTGACATTTATTAATTTTTGTCACACATTTTCTGTGCAGTCAGCCCTTGGTATTTGTGGGAGATTGTTCACAGAAACGCTGTGGATACTAAAATTCACAAATACTCAAATTCCTTATATAACATTGCATAGTATTTGCATATAACCTATGCACATTCTCCTTCATACTTAAACTTATTTCTAGATTACCTATAATACCTAATACAACTTAATAATATGTAAATAGTTATTATACTGTATTGTTTATAGAATGACAATTAAAAAAAAGACTCTAAATTTTCAATACAGATACAACCACAACCATCGTAGGCCTAACTACATAGTACGTATGAGCAACAGTGTACCATTTAAAATAAAATATTTGCGACCTATTATTAGTTGAATCTGTGTGGAACCCATGGGTACTGAGAGCTGACTATTTTGTGTCAAGACCCTTCCCCTTTTCATGGTCGGTGTTTACTCCTAGAGAGGGAAGAAGGGAGAGGGAGAGAGAGAGAGAGAAACATAGATCAGCTGCCTCCTCCATGACCACTATTGGGGATTGACCTTGAAACCCAGGCATATGCCCTGACCAGGAATCAAACCAGAAACCTCTCAGTGCATGGAATGATGCTCAACCACAGAGCCACACCTTCTAGGGCTAATTTCACTTATTTATTTATTTGTTTGTTTGTTTGTTTGTTTATTTATTTATTTATTTATTTATTTATTTATTTATTTATTTATTTATTTTATCCTCACTCGAGGACATTTTTGGATATTTTGTTCAGATAGAATGGGAGGGAGACAGAGAGAGAAACATCGACGTGAAAGGGACACATCGAGTGGTTGCCACCCACACAACCCAACCAGGGCCGGGGACAAATGTGCCCTTAGCAGGAACCAAACCCGAGTCTCTCCGGACCGCAGGCCGATGCTCTAACCGCTGAGCCAAACAGGCCAGGGCTAATTTCACTTATTTTATTTTTAAATCTATGATCACCCTGAAATTAATTTTGGTATAAAGAATGAGATAGGGAGTAACCTTTATTTACATTTTTTCTCCTGAATTAGTTTCGGCACCATTTTCTATTTTAATATAGCTCTTTAATTGAATGACATTATTTGGGTCTATTTCTGTGATTTAAAAAAATCTATTTATTTGATGTCTTCCTATTCCTGTACCTTAATTACTATACTTTATATTACATATTATAAAGTTAACCCTTCTTTATTATTTCTAGTTTTCAAAATTTCCTAGCTATCCTCATATTTATTTTCCTATTTTTTGTGTATTTTTTAATTATTATGCTTAATCTAATGTTCCCTTGGTATTGTACTTGGAATGACATTAAATTTTAACATCTTTTCAATATTGTCTTCCTATCAAAATACAAAGTATTTCACCCTAACTGGCATGGCTCAGTTGGCTGGAGCATCCTCCCATACACCAAAAGGTGGCAGATTCAATTTCTGATTGGGGCAGTTGGGAGGCAACCAATAGATCTCTCTCTCTCTCTCTCTCTCTCTCTCTGTTTCTCTCTCTCCTTTCCTCTCTCTAAAATCATTTTTTTAAAAGAAAGAAATACCTAATGCCCCTCAATAGAGCTCTAAATTTTACCTTCGTATTGGTTCAATGAATGTCTTAATAATCAGAAGATATTAATTCTAGGTTTTGAAAGCTTTTATACAGAAAATCCATTATATATATAGTTTATATATAACATATATAATATATTTAACCCATTTATATATTATATGATTTTAATAATTTTCAGTTAACACTTTTGGATTTTTTCCAGATATAACAATCATATCACTTGTAAATGGTTATCATGCATCATTTTTTAGATTTTTAAATAGTTTACTTTTTTTTCCATTTAATTGCATTAGGTGGTATGTCCAGATTTTTAAATAGTTTACTTTTTTCTATTTAATTGCATTAGGTGGTACATCCAGAACTAAGTCAAATAATAGTGGTGATATTGCCTAGTTCCCAGATTTAATGAAAATATTCTTACATTTTCATAATTAACTGTGATGCTGATTTTTACTTGATATTTTATTAATATATTTCATCATTTTGCCAAGGAATTATTCTGCTCTTCCACTAACTTTATCTAGAGGTTTAAAAATGGACTGTAGTAGACCAGCCCTGAAGCAATGTACAAAATGGATTAGAGTTAAAAGGGTCTAGGTTATTGTTTCTGAAAGTATGGTTTCCAGACCAGCAGCTCCAGCATCAACTGAAAACATGTTAGAAACACAAATTCTTGCTCCCCTCCCTCATCTGCTGTATCAGGAACTTTGAGGAGAAGCCCAACAATCTGTATTTTAATAAGTGCTCCATGTGATTGGATGCATGCTAAAATTGGAGAACCGCTGACTTAGCGCAGGTAAGAGCAATTACAGCCATTGGGCCAAATCTGGTTCTGTTTCCTGTTTTAATGATTAAAGTTTTATTCAAACACAGCCACATTAATTTGCTCACGCATTGTTTATGGAAAAGTTGAGCAATTGCAACACATACTGTCTGGCATGCAAAACCTTAAATATTTTCTATGTGGCACTTTACAGAAAATATTTGCCAACCCTGACCTAAAGTAATGGTTTTCCACCTTGGATGAATATTTGATTCATGCAGGGTGTTTTAAAAAAAGACTCATGTAAGAGTCCAATAACATACCATTTAAATAGAATTTCTAATTGAGAGTTAGAGCTGTGGTACATATACACAATGGATACTATGCAGCTGTAAGAAAGAAAGATCTCTTATCCTTTGAGATGACATGGAGGGACCTGGAAAGTATTATCCTAAGTGAAACAAGCCAAACAGAGAAAGACAAGTATCATATGATCTCACTTATTTGTGGAATATAATGAACATAACAGTCTGAGAAATGGGATAGTCCCAGAGACGTGGAAGTGGGGTACAGACTGACAATCCCCAGAAGAGGGGATGGGTGGGGGAGAGATAAACCACAGAACTTATATCCATATATGCATAACAATGGACATGGACAACAAAGCTGGGGACAGGGCAGGGAGGGAGGAGGAGGGGGGAATCAGAGGGGGAAAAGGAGAAACATCTGTAACAAAAATTAATTAATTAAAAAAATAAATAAAATAAATAAAAAACATTAAAAAATGAATAAATAAATAGAATCTCTAGGTTGGAATCTATGCATGAGGTTTATTCTTTTAAGCACTCCACTTAATTCCAAAAAAATCTAATCTGCCATATTTTCCAAATGAATATTCATGAATTATGTCTACATTTCTTTGATGTTGATTTAGCTATAGATGGGCAGAGACATTTTTTTTCTTAGATACACAAAAAAATTGATTTCTGGCACAGTGTAGTTGATGATAAAGGCAACTAATATGATATAAAATGACAAGTCACCCATTATGCATATTTTTCTGGCAAAGCCATAGGTAATTTTTTTCTTTGAAGCCTTTGTTTAGTTATTGGTTGACATAAATGAATATAAATTATATTAGTTTTTGTAAAACAGTTATTGGGCAATTTTTAAAATCCAACCTGGATTGTTCAGTGAATTTTGAGCAACATGGGCTAACCATCAGATTTCATAGATCTAAAGAACCTGCGAACCTATCATAAATCTATAAAGTGTAGCTAGTATCTGATTGCATAATTATACACACACATGCACATATACATGCCATAGATAATTTATGGTATATGTGGAAAATGAATTCTATATACTTAAAATATACTTATCTTTATGTTTTGTTATTTTCAAAGATACCCTGTTTATTTTTTTTTCTTCAGGAATGCTGAGCATGCCCTGTATATATCACTATGGCTTTATAGAAAACATTCTGACTCTAGGTGTTTTCAATGGACATTAATGGAGTCAATGCCCTCACTTGCCATTCCAAATTACAAATAACCCTTGGATCTTTTTGTGCCCTTTAGGGATAGTAGATAGATTCCATACCCCTCAGCCCAAATAACACTGCAGTGCCCATTACCTTCTTTGGGGCAGTGTAAGTCCTGAAATACCTGACGATTTTAAATTTGGAATCTGAATTGGGTAAAAAAATAAACAAAATGACTTTTTTGTTGATTCCTCCATGCTTTGTCCACTTACATTCTAATATTTTTGATTCCAAGTTTGAGATTATACATAAATAATTAGATTTATAGTGAAATCTGATAGGAAGAACAAATGTAACTGCTAACTAATGCCTTAGTAATATTCAAAATTTTTCTTTATATGCAGACAATACATTTTTATAACTTTTAAAAAGGAAAGCCCAGCATATACATACTAAAACCTGAAAAACTCTATCATAACTCAGTTTAATGTAGATGTTATTTCTGAAATACCATGGCTTCCACTATCAAAATACTATAAGATCCAGCAAACTATTCTATATCTGATCACTGATAACTCAGAGACTGTGGGTACTTTGATTCTGGTAGGCAGCCACATGTAATGAGAAAAAAAAAAAAAAAAGGTTTATATTAGCACCTCTCCAGGATGTAGAAACCTAGGCAAGAAATAATAATCATTAACAATGACCCAAATAATGCCCAGCATTTGCATGAACTTTTTACCAGATGGAGAAAATGAGATAGCCACCAACACTCCTGTTTGGTAGCTGTTGTAGCATCAACCTTATTGTCCAAGTGGAGGATGCAGGGGCTGCAAGAAGGTGAGCGAATAATTAAGCTGAGAGACAGAGATTGTAGAGTTACCCCAGGATTGTGGAGAGAAGCACTAATAAAATCACACTGAAGGTCTTTAAAACAGCACCTTCCAACAACTCTAAATTAGCGAGTTTATGTGTCCTATGCCAGTAAAAGTAATTACCTAATTACATATAGCAAAAATAAAGTTCTCTCAGCCTCAGCCCTAACTTAGCCTTCTCTTCTTCATATTAAATGCATGTAAAGCATTTAGCACGGTGCCTGGTGTACAGTAAGCTATGCACTAAATGGTTTTCGTAGTGGTTGTCATTAGTAGCATCTGCCGATTTAGAGTTTCCTACACTCTGCTTTTGGAGCAAACAATTTTTCCTCTTGACACTGCTCCCTATTAAGACTTTCTATTTCTTCTTATAGAAAAAAAATCCAATAAGCCTAAAGAAAATTACAAACATACCTTAGTTATTATAAAGAGTTCTAGTTAGTCTCACTGTGTTAATGGTCTTTATCTTTAGGTGCACATGGCAAAAATTTTGGTAAAACCTCAATGTCCTAAGTGTATTTATTTATCATAATCATGTTGGCATATACTAGGAGACAGACTTAATCATACCAATGATTTTAGGACTCAATGGTCCAAAAATGAATTAGAAGGAAGCAACATAGCTATAAATATTCACGGAGCAAAGTGAATCAATTCCTACAGCTCTGAAGTGTGCCTTAGAAATATCTTGGCCAGCCCTGGCCGGTTTGGCTCAGAGGTTAGAGAGTCGGCCTGCGGTCCTGAGAGACCCGGGTTCGGTTCCCGCTAAAGGCACGTACCTCGGTTGCAGTTTGTCCGCGGCCCTGGTCGGTTGTGTGGGTGGCAGCCACTCGATGTGTTCCTTTCACATCGATGTTTCTCTCTCTCTATCTGTTCCTCTCTCTCCCTCCCACTCTACCTGAACAAAAAATGGAAAAATGTCTTCGGGTGAGGATAAAAAAAAAAAAAAAAAGAAATATCTTGGCCAATGGATAATCAAACAGTTCCTTAACTGTTGCTGTATGAAAGCCACAGAGACAGGAAATAACACAGTGCACATAAATCTTGCAAAGTCTAGCACTTCTGTTGGTGAACTCCCCAGGAGGCCAGCAGTATCTGTTTCACAAAACAGGTAGTCAGGTGTTAGATACATAGTAGGAGCTCCATAAGCACTGAGAAATGCATTAATTCATTGATTTAGCAAATATTTATTAAGCACCTACTCTGAGTCAAGTACTGTGCTGGGAGCTTGAGAAAAAGTGCTGAATATATGCTAGACAGGACCTTCTGCTTTTAAGTGGCTTATATTTTTCTAAATTTTTTTTTTCCTTTTTTTTAATTCATTGGGATGACATTGGTTGGCAAAACCGTACATGTTTCAAGTATACAATTCAATAAAACATCATCTGCACACTGCATCGTGCATCCATTGCACCAAGCAGTCTCTTTCTGTTCTCCTCCCTAACCCTTTGCCCACCTTCCCTTGGGGGAGATCAGACAATTAATGATACATTAGATAATCTGAGTTAATAATATGTTCTATGGAAAAATGAAACAAAATAATTAGATTAACATTTCCTGAAGAGATGTGGTAAAGGCAATTATTTTATGTAAGTTGGTCAGGGAAGAACTCTCAGATGAGTTGATACTGGAGAGTCTTGGAAACAAGTCATGATAACAGTAGTACCCTCCAGCGTCAGGACATGGCTGGCAGCAAAACACACATCATTTTATAGGGTGAACAGAGACAACAGATCCAGCAACTCAAAGAAAGCTCAAAGTAAAATTCAGTTATGTGGTTCAACAAAACATTAAAACTCAGGGAAAGGCTCAGGATCTAGAAGGTCTGTTTAAATCTCCAAATGTGGCCTGACTCCAAGACATCAAAATTTGGCCTCCAACTGTTTTCTTTTCCCTCCCCTTTCTTTGTCCATTAATAGCAACCACCATTTATTAAGCACTTACTTTGTGCCACACATTCTCTAACTCTTTTTACACTATCTTATTTAATCCTCAAAACAATATGATGATGTAAGAACTTTTATTATTCCCCTTTTACAGATTTAAAAACTGGGATCTGAGGTCACACAGTTAGAAGGTAGTGGAGTTGAGATATAAAAAAAGGAAGTCTGAGTCTAGACCCCAATCTCTTAGCCATTGTTGTTTTTATATTTCTATCCCAAATTCTGTTACTTAGAGAGGCAACACAATGCATAGGAATTAGAGTCAAAGCCTTTGATTTTAGCTCTGGCTTAGCCACAAACTAGCCAGTAGAGCCTGGGCACCTTGTTTTATCTCTTTCTGCCACACTTTCAATGTTTCTCAATTGCATTTACAATAAAATAAAAATTCCTTATCTATCTTTCAATGCCCTGAATCTATTCGTGTTTATTCACTCTTTTCTTTTTTATTTGTTTGTTTGTTTTATTTTTTTGTTTTTGTTGTTGTTGTTGTTTTTCTTACTCAGGTAAATTTTTAAAAATTCAATTTCTGAAAAATATCACTTATTTTTAAATTTTCTATTTTTCTGAGTATTGGTGACACTGAGCCTACAGGTAGGTAAAATAATTTCAGAAGCCCAGATTACTCTGATTATTTCTGCAGTACGCCAGAAAGACTGGAGTTCTCAGGATGCTTTTCTTAACTTTTTTATACCTTCTCCTCCTTCTCTTATCCCAAAATGATTATTTTCTGTTACTATGTAGAGCAACACCCTTTTATGATTGTTTCAAATGCAAAACAATCAAAATACGAAGTGGTAGCCTTCTAATTTGTGTCTTCTTCTCAAAAACAAATTTAGATAAATAGGCAACTTGACAAGAGAGAGCAAAGTCATAAATGCACAAGATTCAGGAGATTTGGTTGCTGAGCCTTCATTTTTTTTTTCTTTTGGTCTCTCTCATTCTATTATTTGATGTTGCTATGTGAATGCCATAAAAGGGGGCACTCAGAACTTAATTCAGTAAAATTGATGTAAATCTACAGTGTGAATATAGCAGTATAAATTCTGTAATTATTTCTTGCACAACTGTAATTAGATACTTGTGGAGAGAAGGAGAGGTGGGGGAATGTGAAGAAAAATGAAATGAAGGGAAAGGAGAGAACCTGTTAGAAGAATGATGGGGAAGATAAAAAAAAAAAAATTAACAGTACAGTTTGATTCATATATGGCAATTAGCCAGCACTCAAACTTCTAAGAGGTGAGTGGACAGCTATTTTTTTGTTCCTCCTACTCCACTTAGACATGCACACACTCCTCTGAGTGCTTCCCCATACTCTCCTCAGTGCTGGGTTTTAAAAAAGACAGAAAAACTGAAGAACCCTCACCCACCCAAGATTTCCAGGTTATCATGTTTCACAGTGAGGAAAAACACAGCATTTAGTGGGAGAACTGGGGTTCTAGACTTGGTTTTGTCACTTACTACATGTGTAATCTTGGGCAAGGCAGTTAACATCACTATGGCTTCGTTACCTCCTTTTAAAACAGAAGTTGAGCCCCACAGGGCAGCAGCACTCCCCAACAGCCAGCAGCTGGACCTGGAACTCCACAGAGGCCTGTGCTACCCAGCAGTCCACAAGAGCAGTGGGAAGCCAGAGCCACAGAGGGACCAGTGTGATCCAGCTGCCCAAGGGACCTACAGGGTGAGGGGGCATCAGAGAGGCCTGTGCAACCCAGCTGCCCATGAGATAGGTGTGCAGCCTGGTCTCCAAAGGGACTGAGCAATCCAGCTGCCAAAGGTACAGTCAGGGAGCATGGCTCCAACAGGGCATGAGCTATACAGCTACAGGTGGCACCAGAGACCAGCTGGGAATGCAGCTCCAGAGGGGCCCAGGTGATCCAGCAGCAGCACCTACCAGGATACACCAATACCAGCACACAGTAGTTAATCTGACAGGATCCTCAGCAGGCAAGAGGCGACACACAACAAAACAGTCTGGGAGGCACAGTAGCCTTATTTAATATACAGTGAGCTGCATACACATCCAAACATCCCTGAGTGGGTCTAGAGCTACCAGCCGGCTAAAATGGGGAGAAAAGAAACAACACCCAAAGGAAAGAAAAAGAGGAATCACCAGAAAAGGAACTACAGGAAATAAAAGACAGCAACTTGTCAGATAAAGAATTCAAAGCAATGATTTTAAGGCTGCTCAAACAATTTGGTGAGAACTACAAACAACTTAATAAGAATTATGAAGAGCTCACTGGGAACTACTTCAGCTTAAAAAAAAGAGGTAGAAGCCATGCGTAAAAATCAAGAGGAAATAAAGAATGACATAGTTGTTAGGAAAAATACCTCAGAAGGCTTTAATTGTAGATTAGAAGAAGCTGAAGATCGAATCAATGACTTAGAAGACAAAGTAGAGAAAAACACTCAAATAGAGAAGAAAATGGAAAAAAAAATTATAAGCATGAGTAAAGATTAAGGGAGATATGGGACAATACAAAACGTAACAACATTGGCATTTTAGGGCTATTAGAAGGAGAAGAATCCGAGAAAGAAATAGAGTAACTGTTTGAAGAAATAATGACAGAAAACTTCCCTAGACTGGTGAAGGAAAAAGTCACACAAGTCTAGGAAATACAGAGAGTCACAAGCAAGATGAACCCCAGAAGACCCACAGCTAGACACATCATAATAAATCAGGAAAACATTAAAGACAAAGAAAGAATGTTGAAGGAAGCAAGAGAGAGAAAATTACCTACAAGGGAGCTTCCATTAGACTGTCAGCTGATTTCTCAATAGAAACACTGCAGGCCAGAAGAGAGTGGCATAAAGTGTATAAAGTAATGCAAGGCAAGGGTCTGAATCCAAGACTACTCTATCCAGCAAGGTTATCATTCAAAATTGAAGGAGAAATAACGAGCTTCCCGGATTAAAAAAAAAAAAAAAAAACTAAAGGAATTTACCACCACCAAACCAGACCTGCAAGAAATGCTGAAGGGACTATTGGAAGAAGAAGAAGAAATGAGTGGGGGGGGGGGGGGGCACAGGCATAAAATTAAAATAGCAACTAATAATTCTCTATCAATAATTACCTTAAATGTAAATGGCTTAAATGTTCCAATAAAAAGATACAGGATAGCTGACTGGATAAAAAAAACATGACCCATATATATGCTGTCTACAAGAGACCAACCTCACAACAAAAGACTCACACAGGATGCAAGTGAAGGGATGGAAAAAAATTTCCAAGCAAACGGAAATGAAAAAATGGCTGGTGCAGTGATACTCATATCGAACCAGATAGACGTCAAAACAAGGGCCATAATAAGAGACAGAGTATGTCACTACATAATATTATCAGGAGCAATCCAGCAAGAGGATATAATCCTGGCAAATATATATGCACCAAATACGGGAGCACCAAAATATATTTAATAACTTCTGAAGGACTTCAAGGGAGAGATAAATAGCAAACAATCTTAGTGGGTGACTTTAACATGCCACTATCACCACTGGATAGATCTTCTAGACAAAAAATTAACTAGGACATAGTGTCCTTACAAGACAAACTAGATCAGTTGGATTTAATTGATATTTACAGAACATTTCACCCCAAAGCTGCGGAACATACATTCTTCTCTAGTACACATGGGTCATTATCAAAGATAGACCACATGTTAGGACTCAAAGCAAGTCCCTACAATTTCATGAAAATTGAAATCATATCAAGCATCTTGTCAGAACACAGTGGCATGAACCTAGAGCTCAATTACAATACAAACACACAAAAACATTCAAACACTTGGAGGCTAAATAGCATGTTATTAAACAACGAATGGGTTACTAATGAGATCAAAGAAGAAATTAAAAATTTCCTGGAAACCAATGAAAACAACCACACAATAATACAAAATCTATGGAGCATAGTGAAAGCAGTCCAGAAGGGAAGTTTATAGCACTCTAGGCCTACCTCAAGAAACAAACAAACAAAAAAATCCTAATTGACTTTCTAACCCTACAACTTAAAGAACTAGAAAGTAAACAAAAGTAAAACCCCAGAGCTAGTAGGAGGAAGGAAATAAGAAAGATCAGAGCAGAAATAAATGACATAGAGACTTAAAAAAAAAAAAAAAAAAAACCTCAAAAGATCAATGAAACCAAAAGCTGGTCCTTTGAAAAGATAAACAAGACTGATGGACCTTTAGCCAGACTCACCAAGAAACAAAAAAGAGAAACCAAATAAACAAAGTCAGAAATGCAAAAGGAAAAGTAACAACTGACACCAAAGAAATACAAAAGATAATCGAAACATACTATAAACAATTATATGCCAACAAACTGGACAATCTAGGACAAATTTCTAGAAACACACAGCCTCCCAAAACTGAACCAGGAAGAGATAGAAAACTTGAGCAGACCAATACCAACAAAGGAAATTGAAGATGTAATCAAGAAACTCAAGCAAACAAAAGCCCAGGCCCAGATGGTTCAGAGTGGAGTTTTACTAAACATTCAAAGCAGTTCTAATACCAATTCTCCTCCAATTATTCCCCAAATCCCAAGAACATGAAATACTTCCAATCACATTTTACGAGGCCAGCATAATCCTAATTTCAAAACCAGACAAAGACACTACAAATAAATAAAACTACAGGCCAATATCCTTGATGAACACAGATGCCAAATCCTGAACAAAATATTAGCAAATCAGATGCAGCAATACATCAAAAAAATTATTCATCATGCCTAAGCGGATTTCATCCCAGGCATGCAAGGATGGTACAATATTTGCAAATCAATAAATGTGATACACCCCATGAACAAAAAGAAAGATAAAAACTACATGATCATATCAATAGATGCTGAAACAGCATTCAACAAAATCCAGCACCCATTTCTGATAAAAATGCTCAGCAATGTAGAAATAGAGGGATCATATCTCAACATAATAAAGGCCATATATGAAAAACCTACAGTCAATGCCATACTCAATGGGCAAAAAGTAAAAGCATTCTCCTTAAGAACAGGAACAAGACAGGGATGCCCACTTTTACCACTCTTATTTAATATAGTACTGGACGTCTCAGCCACAGCAATTAGACACAAAGAAAAAATAAAGGGGATCCAAATTGGAAAGGAGGAAGTGAAACTGTCATTATTTGCAGCTGACATGATATTGTACATAGAAATCCCTAAAGACTCCATCAAAAATCTTCTAGACTTAATAAATGAATTGGGCAATGTAGCAGGATACAAAATTAACATCAAGAAATAAACAGCATTCTTATACACCAATGATGAAATAACAGAAAAAGAAACTAAAAAGACAATGCCATTTACCATCACAGCAAAAAATTTAAGATACCTAGGAGTAAACTTAACCAAAGAAGTAAAGGACCTCTTCACAGAAAACTACAGGTTATTGAAAAAATAAATAGAGAAATATATAAAAAAAGTGGAAGCATATACCTTGTTCATGGATTGGAAAAAATAACATCATTAAAATGTCCATATTACCCAAAGCAATCTATAGATTCATTGCAATTCCCATCAAAATACCAACAACATACTTCATCAAAATAGGACAAACACTCCAAAAGTTTATATGGAACCAAAATGACCAAGAATAGCCACAGCAATCTTGAGAAAGAAGAACAAAGTAGGAGGAATTACATTACCAGATTTCGGGTTATACTACAGAGCCACTGTAAGCAAAACAGCCTGGTATTGGCACAAGAACAGGCAGATAGATCAATGGAACACAATAGAGAACCCAAAAATTGACCCAAGACAATATGTTAAATTAATATTTGACAAAGGTGGCAAGAGCATACAGTGGAGTCAAGACATTCTCTTCAATAAATGGTGTTGGGAAAATTACACAGCTACATGCAAAAAAATAAAGCGAGAACACCAACATACACCATACACAAGAATAAACTCAAAGTGGATAAAAGACTTAAATGTAACTCGTGATTATAGAAGAAAATGTAGGCAACACAATCTCAGACATCATACGCAGCAGAATTTTCAATGATACAACACCAAAGGCTATAGTCACAAAGGAAAAAATTAACACATTGGACTACATCAATCTAAAAAGCTTCTGCACAGCAAAAGATACAAGCATCAAAACGGAAAGGGATCCCACTATATGGAAGACCATAATTGCCAATGATATATCAGATAAGGAGTTAATTTCCAAAATATATGGAGTCCTCATACAACTCCACAAAAGGAAGACAAAGAACCCAATTAAAAATGGGCAGAGGACATAAATAGACACCTCTCCAAAATAGACATACAAATGACCAAAAGACATATGAAGAAATGCTCAACATCACTAATCATCTGAGAGATGCAAATTAAAACAACAATGAGGTATCACCTCACACCTGTCAGAATTGCCGCCATCAACAAATCATCAAACAACAAGTGTTGGCCAGGGTGTGGAGAAAAGGGGATCCTCGTACACTGCTGGTGGGAACGCTGACTGGTGCAGCCACTATGGAAAACAATATGATGTTACCTCAAAAAGTTAAAAATTGAACTGCCATTTTCCCCAGTGGTCTCACTTCTAGGAATGTACCCTAAGAAACTTGAAGCACCAATCCGAAAGAATATATGTACCCCCGTGTTCATAGCAGCACTATTTACAATAAGTAAGATCTGGAAACATCCCAAGTGTCCATCAGTAGATGAGTGGATTAAAAAGCTTTGGTACATGTACACAATGGAGTACTATGCAGCTGTAAGAAAGAAAGATCTCTTATTCTTTGAGATGGCATGGAAGGTCCTGGAAAGTATTATCCTAAGTGAAACAAGCCAAGCAGAGAAAGACAAATATCACATGATCTCACTTATTTGTGGAATATAATGAACTAAGCAAACTGCTGAGCAAAATTAACCCACAGACATAGAGGTGGGGTACAGACTGACAAGCCTCAGAGAAGAGGTGGTTGCGGGGAAGAGATGAACCACAGAACTTACATGCATGTATGGATGAACAATGAACATGGACAATGTTCATTGGGGCAGGGTTGAAGGGGAGGATGGATGTCAATGGGGAAAAATGGGACACATCTGTAACACGAACAAATCAATAAATAAAAAATACATTTTTATAAACTTGAAAAAAAAATAACAAAATAAACGTCAAGAAACAACAAAAGGAAAATAATACTGTAAATAATAACCCAAGAATAAAATCTATATTTTACATATTCACAACTGTAAACCTACTTTTGCCTCAACCTATATAAAGCATTTGAACCAGGGAGAGACTTCCCTACTCCTAAATCCCCTGAAGAAACTATTAAAGTGACTGATTTTTTAAAGGAAACTCCACACTGCTTTTCACAGTGGCTGCAGACAACAGTGTGATGATTACAGAAGGTGGTAGGGAGCAGGAGTGGAGGTGAAAGAGGGTATGGCGGGATAGATGGTGATGGAAGAAAATAAAATTAAATAAAGAAAAAAAGTGACTTCAAGGCTTATTTTAGCTATAGTGAGAATTACAGTTAAATAATATAGGCTGACTAGTCTCTGCTCTGTCCTTATTATCTCCAAGCCACAGTATAGGTGGGCCTCTGACCATATCTATAGCCTCTAAAGCTAGATTAGGTCCTCTCTTATACTGCCATAACCTCCTTGCCTTTTCTTTCATAACATCTATAATACCGCAAACTACTTGGATAATATCTGCCTTGCCTGCCAGAATGGAAATTTTTTGAGGATAGGAACTATGTCTTTCTTATACACCACTATATTTCCAGCACATATGACATACAAGATCTTCAAGAAATATATATTGAATTGCCCTGACCAGTTTCGCTCAGTGGTTAGAGCGTTGGCCTGTGGTCGAGAGAGACCCGGGTTCGGTTTCCGCTAAGGGCACGTAACTCGGTTGCAGTTTGTCCTCGGCCCTGGTTGGGTTGTGCAGGTGGCAGCCACTCAATGTGTCTCTTTCACATGTATGTTTCTCTCTCTCTTTCTCCCTCCCCGTCTATCTGAACAAAAAATGGAAAAAAATGTCTTCGGGTGAGGATAAAATATATATACATTGAATTGAATTGATTTTATTATTTGAAATATCCATGGTTTTGTGGATCATGATGATAAAATGGGATAAATTACTTCTCTGAGCTGTTTATTTGTGATTTGAAGACTTACTACTATTAATGAATAAAAATGACGGTCTTTCTTCTTCTCTTGAGTTAACATCTGCTATGTGAAAAATATCCTTATCTATGGAGTGCTTTAGTGGTAACACTGTTTTCCTTGAATTCATTTTACACATACAGCATTTTATTAATAGCTTGTCAGCTGAATTAATTCAGTTGAACCTATTAGACCAGAGGAGAGAGGTAGAATATCTCCCCAACTCTGTGTTTAGTTTAACTGTACATGGACACCTTTTGGTGTCCAATTTTGTCAGTTTAGAACATGGCGTAACTCCCATCCTCCTCACCTTTGTTCAGTTCACTGTCCAACAAGAACAGTCACTCTATAGAATGTGCAAAGAAGAGAAAAAGAGAGGGAAAAGAAAATTAGATTATGAGTTATGCTAAGAAAATTTACATTAGACATGTTAGTGTCCATGTTGGCATGCTTGGCTTTGATTGGGGTGATTAAATTTATAATTCACATCACCAAAAAAATTAATAAAAAGCACATTAGAACACATAACACGGTTGCAGTTTATAGGAAAAAAATGAACATTTATCCTCATACTGGTGAATACCTCTGTCCATTTAGAAACTTAACTCTATTTTCTTGAATTATTGTTCATCTTTTCCTAAGTTTGGCTTCAGGGTCTCAAAACAAAGAGGCCAAATAAAGTTCTTCAACCTTCTCTCTAAGACTGGGTACATGCTAAATCCCTTGGACTAGAGAAAATAAAACAATTATGTAACTATTTTTCATTTGTGATATTTTGTTAAGGATTTTGTCACTAAAGATGATGCCAAAACATGACATATAAATGTAGATACTGTAATATAATGCATGATGTGTATATCTCAGAACTTATCTATCTAAATGTATGTTTTTCATACCAATTTACAAAGGCTTCTCTAACTTGGTCATAGGCTCCTCCTCTGGACTGCCATAGAACCTGTGTTTTCTCCTATAAGAGCACTTTCCACATTGTGCTATAGATGCCTGTTGATTTGTCAATCTCTTCAACTAAACAATAACATCCTTAAGGACAGAACCAAGTTTTTCTAATCTCTGTAACTTCTCAGCTATGCACAGTATAAATAATAAAAGTGACTTTTCAGTGTGGTAGCTATTAAAAGTAAGCACATATTCCTATAATAATGAAGTTGTTGAAGACACTTTTTGAACTCTTCTTTTGCCATTGCCTTCAAAATCTATTTACAAGCCACTCAAGAGGAGCATTCAAATTATTTTTAATCACACCTAATACACTGCCCAGGATACAACAAAATATACTTTGTATTTAAATATTACAATGAACATACATGAACATATTTTTCTTATTCAGAAAATCCTTGCTGCCCTGGCCACCATGACACAGTAATTAGAGCATCGGCCTGTGCACCAGAGGGTTGCGGGTTTAATTCCCAGTAAAGGACACATACCTGGGTTACAGGTTTGAGGGGGGCACCTTGGGAAAGCAACTAATCACTGTGTTTCTCACATTATTTTTTCTCTATATATCCCTCTACCTCTCTTCCCCTCCATCCCTATCACTATATCTAAAAAAACTCAATGGAAAAAATTTTCTCAGGTGAAGATAGAGGAAGAAGGGAAAGGAGGAGGAGGAGGAGGAGGAGAAGAACAACAACAACCACCACCACCTTGCTAAGCCTTGGGAGTCAGCTCTGTGAGTTCTGATAAAAATTTGGCAAGTATGGAATGCTGGTTTACAGAAAGCTCCTTCTAAATAAAGTGCTAAATTAATTAGAAAACTGAATTTTGTAAATCGGGTGTAAAAAGTATTTGACATTAGTCTAATGATACTTGTGTAGCTCTACCAGTTTGTGGTTACAATAGGAAAGTAGATGATGTGGGAAGGCAAGGCACCTATCTTTTACTCATCTACCACATAATCTAGGATATCTTTTTTTTTTTTTTTGGCTCAGAAAAAACCTTTAGTATCTAATCTTTCTATAGCTCTTTGTATTTTCCAAAGACCTGTACAAAATACATCACTCCCCACCCCCACATAACAAGCCTCTAATCAAAGCAGGTTGGTATTCATTTCTCCATTTTTTATTTATATTTTTTAATTAATTTTTTTTACAGATGTTTCTCCTTTATATCCCACTGATTCCCCCCCATCCCTCCCCACCCTCTCACCAGCTTTGTTGTCCATGTCCATTGCTCATACATACATGCATATAAGTTCTGTGGTTTATCTCTCCCCTACCACCCCCTCTTCAGGGGATTGTCAGTCTGTACCCCACTTCCACATCTCTGGGACTACCCCATTCCTCAGACTGTTATGTCCATTATATTACACAAATAAGTGAGATCATATGATACTTGTCTTTCTCTGTTAGGCTTGTTTCACTTAGGATGATACTTTCCAGATCCCTCCATGTCATCACAAAGGATAAGATATCTTTCTTTCTTACACCGGCATAGTACTCCATTGGGTATATGTACCACAGCTTTTTTATCCATTCGTCTACTGGTGGACATTTGGGCTGTTTCCAGATCTTAGCTATTGTAAATAGTGCTGCTACAAACATGCGGGTACATATATTCTTTTTGATTGTGTTTCAGGCTTCTTAGGGTATATTCCTAGAAGTGGGATCACTGGGTCAAATGGAAGTTCAATTTTTAATTTTTTGAGGTAACACCATAGTGTTTTCCATAGTGGCTGCACCAGTCTGCATTCCCACCAGCAGTACACTAGAGTCCCCTTTTCTCCACATCCTCGCCAACACTTGTTTGCTGATTTGTTGATGGCGGCCATTCTGATAGGTGTGAGGTGATACCTCATAGTTGTTTTAATTTGCATCTCTCTGATGATTAGTGATGGTGAGCATTTCTTCATATGTCTCTTAGCCATTTGTATGTCCTGTTTTGAGAGGTGTCTATTTAGTTCATCTGCCCATTTTTTAATTGGGTTCTTTGTCTTCCTTTTGTTGAGTTGTATGAGCGCTCTATATATATTGGAAATCAACCCCTTATCTGACATACCATTGGCAATTATGCTCTCCCATACAGCGGGTTGCTTTTACATTTTGATGATTGTATCTTTTGCTGTGCAAAAGCTTTTGAGTTTGATGTAGTCCCATGTTCATTTTCTCCTTTGTGTCTGTTGCCTTAGGGGATGAATCAGTGAAAATTCTGCTGTGTATGATGTCTGAAATTTTGTTGCCTAAAGTTTCTTCTAGGATTTTTATGGATTCATGAGTCACATTTAAGACTTTCATCCATTTTGAGTTTATTCTTGTGTAGGGTGTAAGTTGATGGTCTGCTTTCATTTTTTTCTATGTACTGTCCAATTTTCCCAACACCACTTATTAAAGAGTCTGTCTTTACTCCACTGTATGCTCTTGCTACTTTTGTCAAATGTTAATTGAGCATATTGCCTTGAGTCCAGTTCTGAGTTCTCTGTTTTGTTCCACTGGTCTTTATGCCTATTCTTGTGCCAGTACCAGGCTGTTTTGATTACAGTGGCTTTGTAGTATAATCTGAAATCTGGTAATGTGATCCCTCCTACTTTGTTCTTTTTCAAAATTGCTGTGACTACTCGAGCTCTTTTTTGTTTCCATATAAACTTTTGAAGTATTTTTTCTAGTTCTGTGAAGTATGTCTTTGGTATTTTGATAGGGATTGCATTGAATCTATAGATTGCTTTGGGTAGTATGAACATTTTAATGATGTTAATCCTTCCAATCCATGAACAGGGTATGTCCTTCCACTTTTTTTTATATCTTCCTCTATTTCTTTTTTCTATGACCTGTAGTTTTTTGCAAATAGGTCCTTTATTTCTTTGGTTAAGTTTATTCCAAGGTATCTTAATTTTTTTATGCCGCATTGGTAAATGGGATTATTTTCTTAGTTTCTTTTTCAGTGAGTTCATCATTGGTGTATAAGAATGCCATCGATTTCTTGACATTAATTTTGTATCCTACTACTCTTCCAAACTCATTTATTATGTCTAATAAATTTTTAAGGGAGTCTCTTGGGTTTTCTACGTATAGTATCATGTCATCTGCAAATAATGACAATTTCACTTCCTTCTTTCCAATTTAGATTTCTTTTATTTTTTCTTCCTGTCTGATTGTTGTGGCTAAGATTTCTAGTACTATGTTAAATAATAGTGGCGAAAGTGTGCATCCCTGTCTTGTTCCTGTTCTTAAGGAAAATGCTTTTAGTTTTTGCCCATTGAGTTTGATGTTGGCTGTAGGTCTTTCATATATGGCCTTTATTATGTCTATATACTATCCCCCTATTCACACACTGCTAAGTATTTTTATCACAAATGGATGTTGGATTTTGTCAAATTCTTTTTCAGCATCTATAGATACGATCATGTGGTTTTTATTCTTCATTTTGTTTATATGGTGTATCACATTAATTGATTTGCGAATATTGTACCAGCCTTGCATCCCTGGGATGAATCCCATTTGGTCATGATGAATAATTTTTTTGATGTGCTGCTGGATCCGAATTGCTAGTATTTTTTCAGGATTTTGGCATCTATGTTCATCAGGGATATTGGCCAATAGTTTTCTTTCTCTGTAATGTCTTTTTCTGGTTTTCAAATTATAATAATGCTGGCCTCATTAAATGAGTTTGGAAGTCTTCTTCCTTCATGAAGTTTTTGAAATAGTTTGAGGAGAATTGGTATTAGTTCTTTTTGAATATTTGGTAAAACTACCCCATGAAGCCATCTGGGCCTGGACTTTTGTTTGCTGAGAGAGTCTTGATGACAACTTCAATTTATTTTCTATTTATTGGTCTGTTCTAATATTCTCTCTTCCCTGTCCAGTTTTGGGAGACTATGTGTTTCTAGAAATTTGTCTATTTTGCTTAGATTGTCGAATTTGTTGCCATATAATTGTTCATAGTAGTTGTTAATGATCTTCTGTATTTCTGTGGTATCAATTGTTACTTCTCCTCTTTCATTTCTGATTTTGTATATTTGGGTTTTCTCTCCTTGTTTCTTGGTGAGGCTAGCTAAGGGTCCATCAGTCTTGTTTGTTTGTTTGTTTGTTTGTTTGTTTGTTTATTTATTTATTTATTTATTTATTTATTTATTTTTGGTCACTATGTCATTTATTTCTGCTCTGATCTTTACCATTTCCTTCCTTCTAATTTCTCTGCAGATTTATTTTTCTTTGTTTTCTAGTTCTTTAAATTGTGAGGTTAGGTAGTCTACTAGAAGTTTTTCTTGCTTCTTAAGGTAGGCCTGTAGTGCTATGAACTTCCCTTTTAGAACTGCTTTCTCTGTATCCCATAGGTTTTGTGTTGTGGTGTGTTCATTTTCATTGGATTCCAGAAAGTTTTTAATTTCTTCCTTGATCTCCTCGGTGACCCATTTGTTGTTTATTAACATGCTATTTAGATTCCATGTTTTCAAATGTCTTTGAATGTTCTCATTGCAATTGATTTCTAGTTTCATGCCATTGTGATCTGAGAAGATGCTTGATATGATTTCAGTCTTATTGAACTTGTAGAGTCTTAGTTTGTGTCCTAAGATGTGGTCTAACTTTGAGAATGTCCCATGTGCACTTGAGAAGAATGTGAATTCTGTAGTTTTGGGGTGTAATTCTCTGTAGATATCTATTAAATCTATTTGTTCTAGTGCTTCATTTAGAGTCTCTGTTTCCTTGCTAATTTTTTGTCGAGAGGATCTATCCAGATTTGTCAGCAGGGTGTTGAAGTCCCCTGCTATGATTGTATTGCTATCAGTTTCTCCTCTGAAGTCTTCCAGAAGGTTTTTAATATATTTTGGTGCTCCTATATTGGGTGCATATATGTTTATCAAGGTTATATCTTCCTGTTAGATAGATCCTTTCAGTATTATGTATTGGCCTCCTTTGTCTCTAGTTATGGCCTTCATTTTGAAATCTATTTTATCAGATGTAAGTATTGCTACCCCAGCTTTTTTTTTCTGTTTGCTTGGAAGATTTTTTTTTCCATTCTTTCACTTTCAACCTATGTGAGTTTTTTGTTGTGAGGTGGGTCTCTTGGAAACAACATATAGATGAGTCATGATTATATATCCAATCAGCTACTTGGTGTCTTTTTATTGGCACATTCAATCCATTTCCATTTAAGGTGATTATTGATATGTACTTATTTATTGCCATTTTTGTTTAGTGTGGTTATATTTTTCTTCCTATTTCCCTGCTAATTACAGCAGTCCTTTTAACATTTCTTGCAGTGATGGTTTGGTGCTAATGTATTCCCTTACCTTTTTTTGTCTGGGAAGCTGTTTGTTTGACCTTCTATTTTGAATGATAGCCTTGCTGGGTAGAGTAGTCTTGGATTCAGTCCCTTGTTTTTCATGACGTTGATTACCTCATAACATTCCCTTCTGGCCTGTAGTGTTTCTGTTGAGAAGTCAGTTGAAAGCCATATGGGGTTTCCTTTGTAGGTAAACTGTTATCTCTTGCTGCTTTTTGGATTCTCTCTTTGTCTTTAATTTTTGGCATTTTGATTACTATGTCTCTTGGTGTGGGCCTGTTTGGATTCTTCTTACTTGGGGCTCTCTGTGCTTCTTGAACTTGAATGCCTTCTTCCTTCACCAAACCAGGGAAGTTTTCTGTCTCTATTTCTTCAAATATATTCTCTAACCCTTGCTCTTTTTCTTCTTCTTTGGGAACTCCTATGATGCGAATATTATTACATTTTAGTTGTCCCACCGTTCTCTTAAGCTGTCTTCCTGTTTTTGCTTTTTTTTAATTGTTTTTTGTTTGTTTGTTTTCTGATTGGTTGATTTTATCTACCCTATTTTCTATTTCACTGATCCGTTCCTCAGCTTCCTCTATTCTGCTATTTAGACTTTTCAATGTGTTCCTTATTTCTGATATGTCATTCTTCATTTCTTCTTGGTGGTTTTTAATTTCCAACTGATTGATTTTCAACATTTCTATGTATTTACTCATGGTGCTCATGTCCTTACACATGCTGTTGAGCTTCCTCAAGATCATGGCTCTGAATTCTAGTTCTGTTAATTTGCTTAAATGCACCTCATTTATTTCATCTTCAGTAGAGGTCTCTTGTTCATTCATTTTGTTTTTGTTTCTGTGTTTCACTATTTTGGCTATCACTGGGTTTTGGAGCCTGCCAAATTTTTCCTGTGGGTGTTGGTGTTCTGCTCTTTGTGGCTCCATCTCCTGGGTTTGGATGAGGCAGGGAGGACCCACTTTAAACACCACTGTCAAGTCTTACTTTCCTAGTTAAAGTTGCTAGCCCAGGGAATGGTACAGTTATCCTCTAGCTTTTTGCCTGGAGGCTATCAGTAGAGGTTACCTGAAGAGTTTTGGGTTGTTAGTTGAATGAAAAACTCCTTCAGGTGCTCAGGGTAAGGGGATTACCTGAGGGTGGGGCAGATGCTGATTTTTAATGGGCCTCAATTTGCATTTCAATGGCCACCAGGTGGGCTTGAATCTCAGAGGTAGGGGCGCCTCCTCTCCCCAGATCCCTGAGAAGGAGTAAGATGACCACAGTCCTATGTGGCTACAACTCAGCAAAAGCTCTGAGCGCCCTCCAAATCCCCAGTGTCTCCACACTGTTCCAGTCCAGTCTGCCCTCCCTCTGCCGGAGCCCTAGGTAAGTGACTGTGGCTATTATCCTCTGTCCTGGCTGGTTCTGTGCTGTGGAGCTGCTTGGGAGTTTAACCCAGAGGCCGCTGCTCCAAGCTAAGGCCGCTGTTACCTTGGGCTCCCAGCCCCCTCTTCTGTTTCAGCAAGCTTACAGGGATTGAGTCAGTGTCCCTGGTTATGTGGTTCTCCAAGCTGCTTTTCTGTTTCTTTTTCCTGACGATTTGTCTTTATTTTTGTTGTAATTCCAGTTTGGTTCTGGGAGATGGTCTGTGTAGCTTCCATTCAGTTCGCTGCCATTTTGGAATCCCTATTTAGGTTATCTTTAACTTGTGAATGATCGGGACCTATGACATACCCTGAAAGCTCTTCCCTTCTGAGAAATTAATATATAACTCTCAATAATATAATGTCAGTATTATTTTGTGTGATGTTTCTCTTGTTAAAATAAATGTAGTCTTTGCATTAAAAGAGATCACGTTGTGTTCTTGTGATTTATTATAAATTTGCATTCTGGAGGGCTCTCTCTTTGAACTATTAAGCCATCTACAGAGATTGACCAATAAACATGCAGAAGTTTCAGACATGCTTTTTTGAACTCATAGAGGTTTTTCATGTGAACCTTCTGAGCAACAAAAAAGCATATCCATTTTCCAAAATGTCGATTTTATTTTAAAATGAGTCACTTTTGAGCAAAGCAAACTTTTCTTTTCTTAGTTGGTGATCTCACTCTAAAGATAGGAAGGACATATTAATTTACATATTATAACTGGCACATTTTGTACTGTAAAACTTATGATCCACAAGGATTTCACATCAGAGTTTGAGAACGGATATATTTTCGACACTTACACAGAGAGCCATTTAGCATTACTTGAATAGTATGTATTTCCTATAATATGTGCTATACAAACAACCAAGTAATGTGACTATGGGTATGGGTTATTTGTCAAGTCAGCTGCATTACACCATGTCTCAATATATACTCCATTTATAGTTTACTCTAAGTTCAATGCCAGATGATGTCTTATTTATCCTTTTATAACCAACATACAGAGTCTAGCACATAGTTTGTATTGCAATTACCATTTTTGAGTTCTTACTATAGCCAGGCAATTATATACTTTTCTGTTGAATCCTGGCTATGTCCTTGCATGGTAGGTACACAAGTCCAACTGTACACATGAAGAAACTAAGACAATTAGTGGTTGAGTAATGCATTCAAAGTCAGACAGTAGATTGTGATGGGGAAACTAAACCCAGGTCATTTGGTTGCTAAACCCATTCTCTTAAACATCATGGTAGAGTGCTCAGGGAAATGTTTGTTGAACTGAACTCATAAGCTAAACATTAACAATTTAAAGGGACTTTCATATATACATGCTATGTAGTTATGTATCATATATTTTAATTTAGTTAAAAAATAGTAAAAATCAGCCTGGATCTTACTATTAAGCCATATTTATACTTCTTTTAAAAAGCCCAGAGGAATAGGACAACCCTTATGATCCTAAAATAGAAAAATGTATTTACCCATTTGATTCTAAAATAAGATAAAAAGATAGTTAATTGTATAAAGAAAAAAATGGTCTATATAGATTACTAGCACATTACTAACTAGAAATGAATTAAATGAAGGCAAGATGTGTTACAAACAAATAATCATTGCAATAAGAGCATAATCTATGTGCTTGCTAACAACTTTCCTCCTGAAAACATTATAAGTGTTCATCTTTAGTATTCATATACACAATAGATTTCACCTTGAAAGCATATAAGCATATAGCTCTCATGGTTTTTTTTTTTTTAATTTTCATTATCCGCATTTTTCGTTTCCCACTATTATAAGATTTACACTTCCTTATTTAGTAACCTTAATTATCTTATAGCATACCCAAGAGACCTAACATTTATTAAGCACATACTATATAACAGTCACTTATATAAAATGTAATAATCACAATCTCACTTTACAGCCAGGACAGAGGCAGGTGGAGGAACAATAAGAAAAAGAGAAATGAGATTTGTTCTGGACACTATGCTAGGCACTTTCCAACTTATTTACCTAGTTCTCATAACCTTGCAAAGTTGATCTTATCACCATTTTGGAGATGGCAGAAATAAGACTCAGGGATACTGACTTCCCTAAAAACAAAAACCTATTTAGTCACTGAAGCAGAATTTGAATATAGGTCTTTGTGACTGCAAAACCTGTGCTCTGTCCAGCACACATTAACATATCTTTATTTTAAGATGTGTATAGCAGAAGAATATTTCTCTGAATTCTTATATTAAAAAAAAACAAAAAACAAAAAAAACAAGGCATGAAGAGATTACACAATTAGTCTGAGATCACATAAAAAGTTAATGAAATAACTGGAACTAAGGGCTAGGAAAGGAATCTTTAAACAGTGTTTCCCACTGGACATCATAAAACTTATAGACTATATGTATTAGTTCTAAGGACGCAGCAGAGACCTTACCAATTAAATGTAAAATGTAGACTAATGAGATTCTGAGGGTGATAACTTAAATATGAGTAATTTAAATCCCAAAGTCTGAAATTAACGTTCTCATAGCAAGATTAATCTGTGCTAATTGTACAAATATACTACTTTGCTTTCCAGGCTGTGAACTACCTGCTTTTAGAGACAAGTTAATGTTTGTAAGAGACAAGACTTAAGAAATTAAAAAAAACAACAACACATAATGTGAAAATGAGTGATAATTAAATGTTATCATAATATAAATATTCATATAAAATGTCCTTGATTTCACTTTTGAAACTGCATAGAGGACATGCTTAGAAAAAAAGGAGGAAGAGAAGGAGGAGGAGATGGAGGAGGTAGAGGAGGTGAAGGAGGAGGAGGAAAAGAACATTTGGAAATCAAGGCTCTTGCTGATTTTCTAGTAGAGAAAATATAAAACTGAAAATGTTTTCAATAACTGATAAAGATTATAATTTGATACTTGAGTTGGAGATGGCTGTGGGTGGAGAGAGCATGTGGTGATTGTTATAAATTGTATATGTCGGTCCACTCAGAAAACATACATCACTTGTCCTATGAAAGGAAGTGCTCTGTTTTGAAAATATCCACACTTGCAAACACATGAACCATTTTTAGGGTCATTAAAAATAATTAAGACTTTATACTGACATAGTATCATTCATTCATTGGACAAATACTTACTGAGTGCTAAGTATGTGCTGGTCACAGTTTCTAGCACTGTGGATACATACATGAACCCAAAGACAAAAACCTCTGCCCTCATGGAGTTTATATTCTAGTGGGGAGAAACAGTTAGATATTAACATGACAAGTATGGACATTTTATAGTATGTTAGATGTTGGTAAGTATTATGAAGAAACAAAGTAGGCAAGGAGGAGATCAATGGTTCTGAGTGTTCACAATATTAAGTGGTGTGGCCCTTACTGAAAACAGAAGGTGACATATGAACAAAGAATTGAAGGAAGATGGAGACCCAAGCATATGGATGTCAGTGGAAGAATATTTTAGGTAGAGAGAACAGATAGTGCAAGACCCTAAGGTGGCAGCATGACTGACATGTGAGCAAAGTATATGAATCAAGGTGACTCAAAGCTTTAACCTGAGAAATGAGAAAAATGGATTAGCCATTCACTGAGAAGTGAAGATTAGATAGAGAAGGATTTATTAAAAAGATCAGTTTAGTTGGTGACATGTTGAGCATGAGATATCTATTAGACATTCTAAAGGAGATGATGAGTAGGCAAGTTGGCTATACAAATCAGAGTTCATCGTGGCAGAAATCTGGTGGGAGAAATTATGAGGTTATTGATATAAAGATATTCACAGCCAGGAAATAGAATTAGATTTTGAAAGGAATCAGTGGAGATAGAGAAAAGAATGGGTCTAAAAACTGAGACCTGGGACACTCTAATGTTAAAAAGTCCAAGAAAAGAAGAGGAACCAGGAAATTAAACTAAGACAAAAGAACCAGTGAGATCAGAACCAGAATAAACACACTGTAAATGTGCTAAACTGATCTGCCTTTCTTTAGCATTCACAATAAAATCTTGAGGCCTGAATTCCCCCAGATGTGTTCTCTTGGGTTGTTCATTATTTTTTCATTGCCACAAATGAGGGATAATATAATATTTATATTACTCTATATTTCTACTAGACCTTTTAAAAAGTATGCTGATAATATAATTTTAAATACTTTTCATATTACTCCAAACTAGATTATTTGAAAATATGTATATATCTATAAATGAATAAATATCCATACATAGCCTATATTATTATTATATTTTATATACAAGTTTTGAGGTGCAGAATATTGCTATTAATGATTTAAATTAAAAAAAATCATAAAATAGTGAGAACTTTTTCAAAATAGCCCCATCTTTTTAAAAAATGTCTCATGTTTAAGAAGAGGGACTTAAGGCCATTTAAATATTTACCAAATGATGATTACCATTTTTGTAACAATTTTATTGAGATATTATTCACATATTATACAATTAATTCATTTTAAGTGTGAAATTCAATGGTTTTTAGTACATTCACAGATATGTGCGATTATTACGACATCAATTTTTCACACTGGAATACTATGCAGCTGTAAAAAAGAAGGATCTCTTACCCTTTGAGACAGCATGGAGGGACCTGGAGAGTATTATGCTAAGCAAAATAAGCCAGTCAGAGAAAGTCAAGTATCACATGATCTCACTTATTTGTGAAATATAATGAACAAAATAAGCTGGTGAACAAAATAGATCCAGAGACATGGAAGAGGGGAAGAAACTGATGAACCTCAGAGAAAAGTGTGTGTGGAGGTAGAGATAAACCAAAGAACGCATATGCATATTTGCACAACCAATGGACACAGACAACAATACTGTGAAGGTGGGGGGTATGGGAGTGGGGAGGAGGGTGTCAATGGGGGAAAATGGGGGGGGGACACATATAGTACTTTCAACAATAAAGATAAATAAATAAATAAATAAAAACTACAAGCACCATTTTTTTTTGTACATGCCCTTAGCGGGACCAAACCTGGGACTCTCTGGTCCACAGGCCAAATCTCCAACTGCTGAGCCAAACCAGCCAGAGCATACAAGCACCATTTTTAACTCTTTTTACTAAGGGAAAAAAAAAAAGGTTGCGGAGAGATTCAGGGATTAGAGTTATTACTTAGCAAACAAAAACTGTAGCTTATAACAAATAGAGGTTCTCCAGGTAAAACAAAACAAAACAAAAATATATAAAATTTGTTTCCTAACTAAAGGATTTCTCAAAGCCCTTAAAATGCTAACATGTACTGAGATCATCTGTGAGAAAGGATTCATGGTGTCCCTAACTTATTTGCTTCTACAGCCCTTTTTGTGGAATGTTTCTCAGGAGTTATATTTCAATGAAATACGCATTGCAAAACCCAAATGTAAAGTAATGACTGAGTTCATATGGTTATTTATCAATTATTTTTTAAATGATAAAATGCTATTTTACTCAGGTTACAACTTTCCTCTTTTCCTTGGTCATTTGTTAGAAACAGATAAACTTTCAGATTATCAGATTAAAGAAAGAAACCAACAGCTCTCATGTTTACAATTATACATCATGGCCAGTCTTATACCTTGCCATTTAATCAACAGTATGAATGCTAATACTTTTTTTTATATACTACAGTGAATTTAATATTAGCACTTAATTAATCTGCTCACTAAACTAGAGCATGAAACAAAAAAAAAAGTAATTAATTTTAGTGAAGGCAAAGTCATTTTATCAGTAATAATTCCACAAATCTATTACATTCATTATTTTGAAGATATCTGCACATTGGATTTCAGACACAGGCAACACAATTTTTCATAGTCACACCATTGACAGGAATCTTTGAAAAAAACTCTCATTGCTATTAAATTTCAAATTATAATATTTTGTTCTGATTATCAGAGAACAAAAAATAAATTAATAATAAAATAATAGGACCATACAGATATTTGGCAGTAATTCTAATAAAGCAATAATGTGTTTGTCAACAATTATCATCCATAATTATGAACTGTTTTGATATTCAGAAGTCTAAATAAAAATCATAACAGCAATTTCTAAACAAGTGCTTTCTGCCCAAAATAAATGTCAATTCATTCAGATAATTGCTTATCTAAACCAGATTATAATGTTTTCAATATTACTGGCTTACCGTTCAAACTTTTTCAAGCTTTCTGTTTAATAAATACTTAAGTCATTAAACTACATCCAAATATCAAAAATCATAGAGTACAAAGTGCTCTGTCTGGTCAATCAAATGGAAATCAGCAACTGAATAAGTGAAGTAGCTGCCTACAGTTTAGGATTTACTATCTTATATGCATCATGCTTGCTAATTACATTCATTTAAACTAAAAGTAATATGCAGCTAAATGTGAAGATGACAAAATCATTACTTCATTAAGATAAAAAATATTTTTATCCAAAAAGTATAAGCACTAATGATGAACACAAGTGCAAAAGAGCATAGTAAAAAGAGGAGCAAGGTGTTCCAAAAACTTGTATTGGCAATTTCCAGAGACACCTTGATGAGTACTGTTACTTAGTGTGACTATTCACCAAAACATATGCCACTCTTCATCATGTAGTGATGTTGCTGGAAGGCATCTACTTAGTGAGGGACTACACTTCCCAGCCCCTCTTGCATCCGGTGTGGCCATGTAACCAGTTCATGACAATGAAATGTGAACAGAATAATGGGTATTACTTCAGGTGGGAGTTTTTTAGTAAGTGGCTATGTCTTCTCCACCAGCTCTTTTCCAATCTTCGTATTGGATGCAGAAGACTCTGAAAGCTCTATGGGAGTGCCACAGCATGTAAGAAATCTGAGTTCTTAAATCAACATTTGGAACAAAGCTATCTACTTACTTGCCCACATCTGCCGTGTGAATTACATAAATTAGAAGAAATCTTCCATTGTGCTAAGTCACTGCAATTTCGAGTTTTACTTGTTACAAAAGCTATAACTATCCTAACTGATAAATACATTTTTACCACAGTATATTGTTTTCTCCAAGATTAAGGTTTACACAGATTCGAGTCAAGACATATGAGAAAATTCAGCAGGCTAATAATTTGGTGCTGCTTCAAATCAAATTTCTTTACATGTTTGTTCAACATCTATTAAAATGGCAGGCTTGGTTCTGTGTGAAGATGGGGAAGAACATGAAAGAAAGAAGAACCCAATCTCTGCCTTATGTTCTAAGCAATACAATCCTATCTAAAAATCCATCTACCTTAGTCACATAATACTCCTATCAAAGTGTCCTGGTAAATGCAATTTGCTTATAGTACATGTGAAATGTTTTTGCATGTATAGATTGGAACCCAGGGCAGTTGCCCAGCTGATAGACCATTTAATCTGGCTCTAAATCTATATTATATCCTGAAGTGTGTTTACAGCAGTGTTTCTCAAACATTTTGACTTTGACCTACAGTACAAAATACATTTTACATTGGACTTAGTACCCTACTAAGTTTTTTATATAAAAAAGTAATTGAAACAGTGACCTACTCTGATATTTTCATTTTTTCCTTATTTTTAAAATGCCAATTGCAACCCATTAAATGGATTTTACATACACTAAGGGGTCATAAGACACAGTTTGAAAAACACTCTTGGATGAATGCTTCTGACTAGTATTTGGCTTTAACTTTTGAAATGAGAGGAGGGAAATACATTTACATGGAATTAAATGAAGAAAGAAATGTATGGTAAAACGGTTAAAGGTAGGAAGAAGGAGAGAAAGAAATAATGGCACTTGTAAATGGGAAGTAAACAAAACAGTATCAAGGAATGACAATACATTATCAACTATACTAATATAGTTGGGAAAGTTTGGGCTCTGTTTATAGTAGAAAACACAGTGTCTGAGGAAGTACAACTGTGGAAAAACAGAAACATTTTGCCCTGGTAAGAATAATGTCAGATGTTTCTGTTATGTGTATATATATATATACATACACACAGAAAGATAATGAAAAACCTTTGGAAAAAAAGAACCAGGGACTTCCTAATTGAGAATTTTATGCTCTTACTATACTACATTCTTGCCCTGTCACAATAGTTACATACACATTCACAAAATGTCCAAGAACTGAGATGCTGTACGATCATATTTAATTTCAGCCTTGGAAAGTGTCCAGTTCATTCTGGGCCTTCTAAGACAGAAGAACAGAACAAATGAAAAAAAAAAAAAAAATTGGCTCTGCAAGTATGGCATACTCTTCAAGTGAAAATGATTGCTGAATAGTATTATTATGAATTAAAACAGATGATATGTTAATTTTCACATGCTTAGAAGGAAAATCTTGGCTAGAAGTAATAGATTCTCTCCAAAGGAACATTTACATATTGTTATATAAAGCCTTCTTTCTGTTTTCTTTTGGTTGTAAAAATTATGGTCTCTGGTCACATTGGTAAAAAAATATTGTAAACTTGTGCATACTTTAAAACAAAGTTTTCTTTGTTAAATTGAGTTTATTTTTAGAGCAGTTTTAGGTTCACAGCAAAATTGGGAAAAGGTACAAAAATTTCCCAGATATCCTCTAGTTCCACAACATTCATAACCTCCTTCATTATCAACATCCCCCACCAAATTGGTACATTTGTTACAATTGATGAGCCTACATTGACACATAATAGTCACGCAAAGTCCATAGTTTACATTAAGGTTCACTCTTGGCGTTGCACAGGGGTGGGCAAAAGTAGGTTTATGGTTGTTTATATGGAAAATAATACAATAATTAACAAATAATAATACAAGAATAAACTATGTGTTTTGTGTACTCACAACTGTAAACCTACTTTTGCTAACCCCTGTACATTCTATTTGTTTGGAAAAATGTATAATGGCAGGTATCCATCATTATGTTATCATACAGACTGTTTAACTGCCTTAAAAATCCTCTGGGTTCTACCTATTCATCCTTTTTCATCCTCCACAACTCCTGGCAGTGACTGATCTATTTACTGTCTCTACAGTTGTGCTTTTCCAATAAGGTTACATAGTTGGAATCATATGGTATGTAGCCACATCTGATTGGCTTCTTTCATTTAGTAACATGCATAGAAGGTTCCTCCATGCCTTTCCATGGCTTGATAGCTCATTTCTTTTTAGTGATTAATAATATGTCATTGTCTCAAGGTACCACTGTTTATGCATTCATCATGTGAAGGACATCTTGGTTGTTATAAAGATTTGGAAACAATGAACAAAACTGCTATAGACATCTTAGTGCAGGTTTTTATGTAGATGTAAGTTTTTCACTCATTTAGATAAATAGTTGGATCATGTGGTAAGAGTATGTTTTGTAAGAAACCACCAAACTGTCTTCCAAAGTGGCTGCACCATTTTGTACTTCCACCAGAAAAAAATGGGAGTCCCTGTTACTACACATCCTTGCCAACAATTGGTGTTGTCAGTGTTTTAGATTTTGGCTGTCATAAATGTATAGTGATATCTCATTATGGTTTTAATTTATATTTCCCTCTTGACATATGACATAGGGCACATTTTCATGGGCTTATTACCATCTGTATATTGTTTTATAAGGTGTCAGTTAAGGCTTTTGGACATTATTTAATTAGGTTATTTATTTTGTTATCATTGAGGTTCAAGAATTTTTCATATATTTAAGATAACAATCCTTTATCAGATGTGTCTCCTACAAATATTTTCTCCAGGCAGTGGACTGACTTCTCATTCTCTTGACATTAAATTTCCAAGAGAAGTATATAATTTTAAAGGCATCTAGCTTATCAATTATTTGTTTGAAAGATTGCATCTTTTGTGTTGTATCTAAAAAGTTATCATCTACACAAGGTTATCTAAGTTTTCTCTTGTGTTATCTTTTAGGAGTTTTATAGTTTTGTATTTTACACTTAGGTCTGTGATCCATATTGAGTTTTTTTTTTTTTTTTTTTGAAAGGTATAATGTCTGTACCTAGATTTATTAATTTATTTTTGCATGGGGATGTCCAGTTGTTTCAGCATCAGTTGTCCAAAAGACTGTCTTTGCTACATTGTATTGCCTTTGCTCCTTTGTCCAAGTTTAGTTGACTATATTTAGTTGACTTAATTTCTGGGCTCTCTATTCTGTTCCACTGATTTAAGAGAGTTATTGGAAGAAGAGAATAAATTGTTAAAACCTTTCTGGACAACATCAAGATTAATCAGGTGCTTTAAAAATATGTCTCCTGCCCTGGCCGGTTTGGCTCAGCGGTTAGAGCGTCGGTCTGCGGTCCGGAGAGACCCGGGTTCGGTTCCCGCTAAGGGCACGTACCTTGGTTGCAGTTTGTCCCCAGCCCTGGTTGGGTCTGTGGGTGGCAACCACTTGATGTGTCGCTTTCACGTCGATGTTTCTCTCTCTCTCTCTCCCTCTCACTCTATCTGAACAAAATATCGAAAAATGTCCTCGGGTGAGGATTAAAAAAAATATATGTATCCTTTTAAACCTACTATCTCTGCTTCTGGAAATTTAGAATGAGAGCTATACACGTGTATGCTTATTAAAGTATCAAAGATAACAACCCCAAATCATAAACTATCTAGATATACCACAGTCACAGAAGATTCAAATCACCTGAGCAACTATTAAAAATGATGCTTATAAATATTTCAATTGCACAGATAAGTTTTTCCATTAAAATATTAGGTTAGAAAAATCAGGGTATGGAGTTCTATGTTTGGTATTATCTGAAGTATACAATAAACATAGATAGAAATAAACACATAAAATGTACACAGTAATCACCAGTGGTCATTTTTTGTACATTTTTATAAGATTCCAACCCTCTACAGTGAGTATATATAGCACATATGCCTTTTATTTTATTTTTATTTATTTTTATCCTCACCCAAGGATATTTTTCTATTTATCTTCAGATAGACCAGGAGGGAGAGAAGTGGGAAGCAAGAGACAGAAAGATCGATGTGAGAGAGACACATCAACTGGTTGCCACCCATATGACCCTAACCAGGGCCGGAGACAAACTGCAACTGAGGTATGTGCCTTTAGTGGGAACCGAACATGGTCTCTCTGGTCCGCAGGCCGACGCTCTAACTGCTGAGCCAAACCAGCCAGGGTGTACATATGCCTTTTAAATAAAAGAAGTTTTTAAAATAAAGTAGTGTTTATTATAAAATTAATAAATGCTTGTAATGAAAATTAGGAAATTTGTTTAAAAAAATTATATCACTATACTTTCTATCGCCCTGCCATGCCTCTATGTTGGTCTTGATCTTTATATATGCAGATATTTTTTAAATAACACATTTTCCTGATTACAAGAATAATCATGTTCATTTTAGAAAATTTTGAAAATAATAAATAAATTAAAAATAATCTAGAATTCTAACACCTATGATGACATGCTGCTGCTGCTGATGATAAAGATAGCAGCAATATTATTAGTCACAGACAAAAAGTGCGTCCTAAATACCAGAGCTTTTGAAAGCATTTTATATAAATTACCTTATTTAATTTTCTTAATAGTCTTGTGAAGTAACTAGAAACAGTTCTGTTTCAGAGATGTAAAAACAGATTCAAAAGAATTACTTACCTTGTCTAAATACACACAATTGCCACATGGTATAACTGACCTGGCTCTCCAGCACATGGTCTTAAACTCTGCATTATATTTTCCCCTGCTTCTATTTCTTATTGTTTACTGTCTCTTGGCTATCGATATTTGTATGCCAAACTTTCTATGACTTAGAACAAAAAAAGAAAACCTTTGGACAGTATGCCTTTCTCCTCTCTTTTCACTAATTTTGCTTAGACGGTGATGGACCTACTCAAGTCTTTTTCAACTCAGAAAAGTTTTATTTTTCTTTATATTTGTCTCATTATTGTTTTACTTGGCTTTTTATTTAGGAATATTAAAATTATTAGACTGGATAGCCATTTTCTAGTTCGTCTTTTCTCTCATGGGTCTCATTTTTGTCTTTTCACTGTTTTATGATAAATTTTTTTCAAGTATGTTTAACATTCTCACTGATTTGTCAGCATTGTCAATTCTTCTTTCTACAAGCCTTCATCACAATATAAAATTGTGGCTGAGCTTTACTTAGTTGAAAACTTTCTTAATCTTATCTCTCATTTTTAATAGATACATTCTGTCATTATCTTAATCTGTTCCTTGATTATGGCAGGGATTCTTAAATTGAAGTTTATTAACAGATTTCAGAGGATATATGAAACCCCAGAAACTGAATGCAAAAAAAAAGTCAGTATAATTATTAATTTGCTTTATATGGAAAGAAGATCTAGAATATTCACTAATTTTCAAAGTGGTCCATGAGCCTACAAAAAGTTCTGAACATCTGCCATTCCACATCCTGCTTTGCAGAAGCTATGTCATCTTGCATTTCAGTTAAAAATAACAAAATATTTCTTATTTCGACTCCTTTAAAAACCCATTTTCAGAAATGTGTTCTTTCTTGAGTCTCTGGAATAGTTTTGCCTTTAACCTGTTTGCAATTTTTTCCATATGTTTTTTTTTCTTTCATTACTTGTTTTCAAAGGTGTTACAATCTATCTTGACCATATGTTCACCAATACTTAGGAGACAATAATTTTCCTTAGGCTGCACTGAAGCAGGATGTTAGGTAAAGCCCTTTCTCAAATATACAGCTAGATGATTACTTGATGTATATATCACTATCCTCAACTGCTTTATGTATCTAACTTGATTAAATATAATGTATCTCAATTGAATTAAGATAGGACCTCTCATGACCCATCTGACTGCTTTGTTGATTACATGAATTGATGGAACACATAAAAAACTACAGTTCCTGGAATACATTCCTACCAAGATTCTTCTCTTCTATGTTATTACTTATAGCAAACCTTTTGTGGGGACTGATCCTTAACGGTATGATTCACCACTGCTTGATATTCAAACTCCCAAAGCCACCACCATCATTTGCCTTCTTCTCTAATTATTTTCTGGTAATTTCAGTTCTCAAGTATAAATAGAAACAATGGCAATATTTTAGGGAGTAGTAGCTAGCCTTCTAGCCCTCTAAAATAGTACCTTCCATGAAATAGGACAACTACCCCATTTTGCTATGTACATAATTGTGTTTTGGAACCAGTATTTATACTGTACAGGAGCAATACAGAGAGTTTTCTATCTAGTTTCAATGCATTAGCTTACACATTTTTAGCAGTGTAGTATAAGTGGTCCACTGATTGCATTTTTTATTCCGTTTCTTTCTGATATTTTGGGGTGAAAATTGTCTCTATCTGACAATAATTTGACTGTCAGTCCAAATTTTTAGTATTTTTGTGAGTTCTCATCATTTTTTGTCTTCATATGTACTTTAGTGGAAATTGAACAGTAGCTGTGTTAGAGGCTGCCAGCCAGATGCCATTTTTCAATGTTAGCATTTCTTGGGCTATGCCAGAAGAAGATTCCAAGAGAAGGTTGGCAGCAAATTCTAAAACCCTGTTATCAGTATGTTAGGAAGCAGAAATTTACCAACTGAAACTCTATTCAAGCAAAAGTACTTTAATATCTTTCAGATAATTTTTAGATACTCAAAGGTAGAAATAAATAATACCATAAATTAACGTTAGACGCAAAGTTCTGAAGTGGATAAAATCTGACTATTTTCCTGTCTTTTCATTGGGCTTCTCACAATTAATGCCATACATTGTCCTACAATCTAGGGATTTCATGCCTCCCACTGTGGAAATCCACTCTGGCTTTCCTTCCTAGGTAAGTAGCTCATATTCCTAAATAATCTTTCGTACCTTCTCAAGTAAAATGTCCTTTTTCTTCAATGTGTCAATCTCTCCTGCCAAATAGACAGTTACATATAGATACCAGAAGCTCACTGGCAAGTTTTCCTTTTGAGGGGTGAAGGTGTATTATAAGAGTGCAATCCCTTGATTTATACTTTCTTTTGCTATATTGTTGTGCCCAGTGTAATACACTTTTCCTAGCGGTACATGGCACATTCTACTCCACCTCTCCTTAGTGCTACTTCTCACAAGATGGTTATAGAATTCTTTGGTAAACCACATCTCTTAATGAAGAAAAGTATTGATTCCATGTTTCTTGGCAAATTTGATCACTTTTAATATCAGAGATGACTACACATAAATTATTGATATTTATTATATATCTCAACATATTTTTAATTAGATCTCTTACATTTCTTTCTTTCATTTTTATTTTTTCCTTTATTGATTTTAGAGCGAGAGGAAAGGAGAGGGAGAGAGAGCGATAGAAACATTGATGAGAGAGAACATCTATTAGCTGCCTCCTGCATGCCCTCCACTGAGGATCAAGCCCACAATGTGGACATGTGTCCTGACCGGGAATTGACTTCTTGGTGCATGGGTCAACACTCAACCACTGAGCCACACCGGCCAGACTCAACACATTTTTTTAATTAGGTCCTGTAAACAGTAGGATTAAAGGTATGATTTTTGCTTCCTGTTGTAGGAACCACTAGACCAGCTTTTCTATTTGTTGGTTTTTAATCCTTTATTGATACAGATATGATTGCAAATACTGTCTCTGCTAATTACTGGCTGTATTATTTTGGAGACACTACTTATTTTCTCTAAGCCTCAGTTTCTTCATCTGTAAAAGAAAAATAATGATGCCTCTTATCTTGAAGGGCTGATAAAATTATTCAATAAATTAATGAAAACATGGTGACTAACTATACTCTGTGCCTGGATCATCATACATTTCACAATAAACATTATGCATTGTTATAAGAAGGCTGTGCACTGTGAAGATTAAGAGAAATATGTACTCTAAAGTTACACTACCTATGTTTAAATACCTAATCTACGACATACTTGTTACATGTCCTTAAATAAGTGATTTTTCTTTGTGAATCTGTTTCCTCAACTATAAAACAGAGATAACAATAGAACCAATTGTGAAAGCTATTGTGAATATCAAATAAAATATTTCACATAAAACTCTTAGCAGAGTGCCTAGCACATAGTGAGCACTAAATAAATGTTAACAATTATGGAACAATGGTGACAACTTTGCAAACAAGGAAAACCAAGAACACTCAAGTCACATATACAGATAAGGCCACAACCTATTTGCTGTAAGTATGGCTGTCCTGCAGTCACCTGCCTACCTTCAAGTAAGCAACTCATAGTTTTGACCATAAATCTTAAATTCCCTAAATTTAGCAACACTATTTTTTTCCACAATGTAGGCTTTCTGAAAACTGAACATCACTAAAGTTTGAAGGGCTTAGCAAAATGGTCATAAGATCAAAGAACGTTTAAAGTGGAAGAATCTCTGTGACAGAGATAGCGCCAACTCAATAAACAGAGAGACAGAAAGTTTTTGCCTGAAGCAGCAGATCAGCTGAATGTGATTAATTGAAAGGGCAATAACAAAGTGGTAAAGAGTTTGTGGTTAATGTCAAAAAACAACACAGGAGTACAGAATGGAGGCCATAACAAGGCAAAAAGCTTAAAATCCCTAAAGAAAACATTTCAGAAAAGTGAAAAACAGCTTATAAGCTGACTTAAAATTTGTGAGACGTCATTGACAAGCTATGTTTGGATACAGATTTGAAAAGGCATCATGTCTATAAGGCATATGGTTCCACTGTAGAATAAGTGAAACACTTGAAAAAAAGTGACATTTACATAAAATATACTTTGTGGCAAAGAGATGGATGCAGAAGGAATACAGAGACATAAAACATCTGGAAATTTGTGCTGGGCATTAATGAAGATGTCAAGTGTAGATGTCAAAATGGATGAATGAATTGCTACCCCAAACACATATGCTGTTAACAACATAACAAAGATTGAGCAAAAACTACGTGGAGTTGAGTCAGAGAAATAAAAATTCATGAAACAGTATCAGAAATAAACACTGCAATAAGAAAGCCTACAGTAGAGGCCTGAGGGGGAGGAATTGGGGAAAGGGGTCAATGGGGATAAAAGGGAGACAGCTGTAATATTTTCAACAATAAAGATAAATTTTACTCTGGAAATTAACCCCTTATCTGATGTATCATTGGCAAATATATTCTCCTATACAGTGGAAAATTTTGCTGCCTATATTTTCTTCTAGGATTTTTATGGTTTTATGAGTTACATTTAAGTCTTTCATCTATTTTGAATTTATTCTTGTGTATGATGTAAGTTGGTGGTCCAGTTTTATTTTTCTGTATGTACCTGTCCAATTTTCCCAACACCATTTATTGAAGAAACTGTTTTTACTCCATTAGATAAGGGGTTAATTTCTAAAATTTATAGAGTACCCTTACATCTCAACAAAAAGAAAGACAAACAATCCAATTTAAAAATTGGCAGAGGACCTGAATAGACACTTCTCCAAATAGGACATAGAAATGGCAAAGAGACATATGATAAAATACTCAACCTCACTAATCATCAGAGATATGCACATTAAAATGACAATAAGGTAGCACCTCACACCTACCAAAATGTGCTGGTGAGGATGTAGAGAAAAGTGCACTCTAGTACACTAGTGGTGGTAATGCAGCCCGGTGCAGCCACAATGAGAAACAATATCATGTTTTCTCAAAAAAAACTAAAAATTGAACTGCCATTTTACCCAGTGATCCCACTTCCAGGAATATATCTTAAGAAGCCTGGAAAACCAATCAGAACAAATATATGCACCACTATGTTCATAGCAGCATTATTTACAATATCTAAGACCTGGAAACAACCCAAATGCCCATCAGTAGATAAGTGGATAAAAAAGCTGTGGTACATTTACACAATGGAATACTATGCAGCTATAAGCAAGAAAGATCTCTTACCCTTTGAGATGACATGGAGGGACCTGGAGAGTATTATGCTAAGCAAAATGACCCAATCAGAGAAAGACAAGTATCACATGATCTCACTTATTTGTGAAATATAATGCATAAAATAAGCTGATGAACAAAATAGATCCAGAGACATGGAAGTAGGGAACAGACTGACAAACCTCAGAGGGAAGGTGGTTGGGGGGATAGGAAGAGATAAACCAAAACACTTATATGCATGTATGCATAACCAATGGACACAGACAACAGTGAGGTGAGGGTGGGAGTCGGGAGAAGGGAGGAGGGTGTCTATGTGGTGAAAAGGAGGGACATCTGTAATAAAAAATAAGTTAAATAATTAAACAATTTATTTAAAAAGGAAAGAAAGCGTAGGCTGTGCAAGTAACACTTACGGTACAATGCTAGAATTATGGAATTGAAAATGCATGATGACATTGGCAAGCCAAGCTCTTTGGGTCTAGTGTTGCTAGAGATGATGCAACTAGGCCAGTGAATACTGATGATATGGATAAAATGGAACAAAAATGTGAGCAGGTGGCATAGAAAGTGGCCTTCTGCAGTGTGGTTGCAGAGTTCTCTTGAGCATAGTGCTTGATATAAGGCTGAGTCTCTTGGGTCAAGAGAATTTGACTTATGAACAAATAAAAGGCTAAATAAGGTGTTTCTCAATGGGGCTCTTGCTGTAATTACTACAAAGAAAAACTGCCATGAATTCCATTAATTAGGCCAATGTCACATTTGCTAAATCAATTTGTAACAGTACTAAACCCTGTATCATAAAAACAAGATTCATTCATTAATTTTTTTATAACCTTGATTTTGTGCATGAGCCAACTCAGAATCCTGGCACATCTTTTCTTTTAGTAAATGGTATGAAGAGCCGATCATCTCTTTCTTTCCTGATACTCCAATGAAAAAGGACACTGTTCACTTAAGCAAATGAAATGTGAAAGCAGGATGAGTCAAGAGGTAAGTGAAAGATGCCCTGGCTGGTTTGGCTCAGTGGAAGAGCATAAGCCCATGGACCAATGAGTTGTGGGTTCGATTCCAGCCAAGGGCACCTACCTTGGTTGCAGTTCGCCCCCTTCCCTGGTTGGGGTCATGCAGGAGGCAACCAGTTGATGTGTTCCTCTCACATCGATGTTTATTTCTGTCTCCCTTTTACTCCCTCTCTCCCCCTCCCACTCTATCTGAAGATAAATAGAAAAATATCCTCGAGTGAGGACTAAACAAACAAACAAAAAATAGGTAGGTGAGTGAATCTAAGAACTGTTTACTTATTAAAAAAAAAAATTACTGGAAATATATATTCAATCTGTATCATCACCATCAAGTCTGCCTAGGTATAGCAAAGCCAACCGATTCCGCTCACCACCATTACTACCACCTACTTCATAAACCCATACAAAGAAGCCCAATATGTTCCCCATTTCCTTAAGATACCAATTCAATACACTTCTTTCCAATTTTACAGAGTAACATTACATAGCACATATTTAAGTTTCCTTTCCTCAAACTGTCCCCAATTCCCATTCATCCCAAGTACATTTTTGGCCATTTTCATGACTACTTGAATTCTGGGAGTTGAGAAGCCTTGAACTTTCTTAAATCAATGTCAACTTAGCTTTTTGCCTGGAGTCCTATCCTGGGACATAAAAAAAAAAAAGAGAAAGAAAATGATGATGTTGAAAAAAGCGTTGTAGCTCACTGTCCTTAGAACCCAACTTGTCTTTAAGCTGCCCTAACTAACAACCTCAGAGACAGCAAGATGAACAATGGGAAATGTTATAGAGGGCTTTAGCCCCATAAAAATTAACTAGAGTTTGACCTTCACTGGGAATTTGAAAAGCAACATCCTTCAAGAAAAGGGAGGACAGAAAGGGCCCCAAGGCCAGAGTGTCCTGCATGCTCTGTAAAGAAACTGATAGGGAGAAACTGAAGCTCCCTTTACCCTATAAAACTGTAACTGTTCAACATGTGTGTATTGCACCTGACTGACCGCTGATATCTGTCTCGAATTTGTTAGTTTTTAAAACTTGGATAATGGAATGAATAGCAGGACAGATGTATGCTGACCCAGTTCACCCAGTTCCCTTTCGCCTCAGCTCCCTCCCACCTCCGTTCCCTCCTGCTTATCACTAACTGCCTCCGCTTCTGTACAAGCAGCTTGCTTGCTCCACTAAACTCTTGAATGACCCCTGCCCTATATAAGCAACCCTCCCCCTGAGCTTGGGGCTGCAGTTTTCCTCTGTGTAGGTTGGCTGCAGTCCCTGCGCAGGTAATAAAACATCCCCAAAAACTGAAAAATGGAGTCTGAGTGTGGTCGATCTCCTGGGTTACAACAAAAGTATGTTGTTGGAATAACTAATTTTTCTAAGTATTGCACAACCTCAACCTGATAGAGAAAAAGCATGGCTCCCTTAGCAGGACTAAATCTAAAAAATTTCTTCAAGTCTCCTGGGCCACGTGAACTTTGAGTTGCTAAGCATTCTGTTCCAACACATACTCTATGCAGGCTAAGAAAGAATAAACAGTTCACAAGACAATTGTTGGAAAATTCTCAAGAAATTGGGACAAGCTTGGCTAATATCTACAATAAATCCAATTAAATGTTGACCTGAATATTAAATTTGACTTTGTTACTGTCCACACCTGCAAAATAAATATACTCCTTGTGGTTGGAATACTACCATCTGTTTTCATAAAATACTAGAAAACTGGCTTTGGTGCTTGCAAGTAACCAAACATTCTCTTGAATGGTGACTATGTCATTTGTCATGTTTCTTAAGAAAGTAATAGAAAACAATACGCCAGTCATGTACCAGTCAATTATATTATGTTGTATTCCATAAAATATAGGAGGGGTAAAAAACATTTTCATGGCAGGGCACTAAGTTTAAAAGGAAGAATTCTTGACTTTATAGAGAAAAATATTGGAGACTATAAGGGAGGGGGTTCAAATTTAAAGTAAAATTTAAAATTAAATTCAATTTTTAAAATATTTCCTTAAATATCTTCAAAATTGTATATTATTGGGAAATAAAAGGCAGAAAAATTTTGTCATACCTTAAATTGTGAAATTAGGAAGAAAGTTTAAGAAAGTATTTTAAACCTTTCATCCACTGAACATTCATTCAACATATCTAGAACCAATTTTGCTTATAAAATATTGGTCAATATGCTTTGGGGAATATAAATGCTCATAACTCATTATCTCTGTCCTCAAAAGCACTACAGCTAAACAACAATATAAAGTGATGGTGAAGACAAAAGCGTAGTAATGATAATAAATACTATAGTAAAAAACAAAAAAGAAGATACCACTAGAAGTTGCTGGGAAGGTCAACTGATTTTTCACAGGATGTAAAGACCATTTTATGGGAGAAAGTATATTTCTTTTCAAAAATTGACGCTGGAACAACTCAATATCCACAAGCAAAAAATGAATATGGAATGCCACCTCACACTACATATAAAAATGTTAACTTAAAATGGAACAAAGGCATCAGTGTAAGAGCTAAAACTATAAAACTTGAAAAGTTTTATAAAATATCCACCTCACAACAAAGGACTCACACAGGATAAAAGTGAAAAGATGGAAAAATTTTTCCAGACAAATAGAAATGGAAAAAAACCTGGTGAAGCAATATTCATATCTGATACGATAGACATCAAAGAGAGGGCCATAATAAGAGACAAAGAAGGTCACTATATAATATTAAAAGGAACAATCCAACAAGAGGATATAACCTTGGTAAACATATATGCACCAAACACAGGAGCAGCAAAATATATTAAAAAACTTCTGGAGGATTTCAAAGGAGATAACAATAGCAATACTATCATAGTGGGTGACTTTAACACCCAACTGACACCACTGGATAGATCTTCTAGACAAAAAATTAACAAAGACATAGGGTCCTTACAAGACAAACTAGATCATTTGGACTTAATTGGTATTTACAGAACATTTAACCCCAAAGCTGCAGAATATTCATTCTTCTCAAGTGTACATGTGACATTGTCAAAGATAGATAACGTGTTAGGTCACAAACTAAGTCTCTACAAGTTCAAAAAGACTGAAATCATATCAAACATCTTCTCATATCACAATGGCATGAAACAAGAATCAATTATAACAAAAACACGCAAAAACATTCAAACACAAATAGACTAAATAGCATGTTATTAAACAACAAATGAGTTACCAAAGAGATCAAGGAAGAAATTAACAACTTACTGGAAACCAATGAAAATGAACATACAACAACACAAAATCTATGGGATGCAGCGAAAGCAGTCCTGAGAGGAAAGATCATAGCACCAAAGACCTACCTCAAGAACCAAGAAAAAGTCCTAATTGAATTTTTAACACTACAGCTCAAAGAACTAGAAAGTAAACAAAAAGAAAAACCAAGAGCCCTTTTATTTTTTTTTCTTCATGCTGATTGCTTTGGCTAAGACTTCCAGTACTATGTTAAATAAGAGTGGCGAAAGTAGGCATCCCTGTCTTGTTCCTATTCTTAAGGGAAATGCTTTTAGTTTCTGCCCATTGAGTATGATGTCGGCTGTAGGTCTTTCATATATGGCCTTTATTATGTCAAGGTATGATCCCTCTATTCCTACATTGCTGAGCATTTTTATCAGAAATCGGTGCTGGGTTTTGTTGAATGCTTTTTCAGCATCTATCGATATGATCATGTAGTTTTTATTCTTCATTTTATTTATGTGGTGTATCACATTTAATGATTTGGGAATATTGTACCATCCTTGCATCCCTGAGATGAATCCCACTTGGTCATGGTGAATAATATTTTTGACGTATTGCTGAAAAAGCAGAGCAGAAAAAGACAAATACCACATGATCTCATTTGTGGAATATAATGAACATAACAGTCTGAGGAATAGGGTAGACCCAGAGATGTGGAAGTAGGGTACAGACTGACAACCCTCAGAAGAGGGGTTGGTGGGGAGAGGGAAGAGATAAAACACAGAGCTTATATACATGTACACATAACCAATAGACATGGACAACAAAGCCAGGGATCAGGTGAGGGGGATGGGGAGGAAGGTGTCAATGGGTTAAAAAAGGAGAATCATCTGTAACAAAAATAAAATTTAAATAAAAGTGACCAGAATAAAAATAAATAAATAAATAATTACAAAATTTACATCCCTTCAAAAAGAAAGAAAATCCAAGTAGAAGAAAAGAAATAGTGAAGGTCAAAGCAAGAATAAAAGACATAGAAGCTAAAACAACAATTCAAAAGATCAATGAAACGAAGAGCTATTTATTTGAAAAGATAAACAAGATTGATGGACCCTTAGCCAGACTCACCAAGAAACAAATGAAAAGACCCAAACAAATAAAATGAGAAATGAAAGAGGAGAAGTAACAATTGACACCACAGAAATACAAAGGATCTTTACAACATGCTATGAATCATTATACACCAACAAATTGGACAATCTAGGTGAGCTGGACAAAGTTTTAGAGATACACAGTCTCCCAAAACTGAAATAGTAAGAGATAGAAAACTTGAATAGACCAATAACAACTAAGGAAATTAAAGATGTAATGTAGAAACTCCCAGGAAACAAAAGCCCAGGCCAGGACGGCTTCACAGGGAAGTTTTACTGAACATTCAAAGAAGATATAACACACATTCTCCTCAAACTATTCCAAAAAATCCACGAAGACTAAAGACTTCCAAACTCATTTTATGAGGCCAACATAATTCTAATTCCAAATCCAGGTAAAGACACTACAAAGAACAGAAAACTGCAGTCCAATATTCCTAATAAACAAAACCCAAAATCCTTAACAAAATCTTAGCAAATCAGCTCCAGCAATACATCAAAGAAATTATTCATCATGGCCAAGTAGGATTCATCCCAGGGATGCTAGGATGGTACAATATCCACAGATCAATAAATGTGATACACCGTATAAACAAAATAAAAGATAAAAACCACATGATCATATCAATAGATGCAAAAAAAAAAAAAAAAAAAAAATGGACAAAATCCAGCATCCAATTTTTATAAAAACTCTCAGTAATGGGGGAATAGAGGGATTATATCCTGACATAACAAAGGCAATATGTGAAAAACCTACAGCCAACATCATACTCAATAGGCAAAAACTACAAGCATTTCCCTTAAGAACAGGAAGCGTCAGGGATGCCGGGTCTTGACACTCCTACTTAACATAGAACTGGAAGTCTTAGCCACAGCTATCTGACATGAAGAAAACATAAAAATAATCCAAATTGGAAAGCAGGAAGTGAAACTGTCATTATTTGCAGATGACATGATACTGTACATAGAACAATGGACATGGACAACAAAGCTGGGGCCAGGGCGGGGAGAGAAGGTCGGGGGAATCAGTGGGGGGGGGGGGAAGAAATATCTGTAATAAAAATAAATTAATCAGTTATAAAAAAAGAAAAGCCTAAAGACTCCATCAAAAATCTACTAGATTTAATAAATGAATTAGGCAAAATAGCAGGATATAAAATTAAGGTCAAGAAATTGACAGCATTCTTGTACACCAACAGTGAACTCAATGAAAGAGAAACTAAAAAAGCAATCCCATTTACCACTGCAGCAAAAAATCTAAGATATGTAGAAATAAAGTTAACCAAAGAAGCAAAGGCTCTGTTTGCAGAATACTACAAGTCACTGTAAAAAGAAATAGAGGAAGATATAAAAAAGTGGAAGCATATACCTTGCTCATGGATTGGAAGAATTAACATCATTAAAATGTCCATACTACACAAAGCAATCTATAGATTCAATGCAATCCCCATCAAAATACCAATGACATATTTCACAGAACTAGAACAAATACTCCAAAAGTTTATATGGAACCAAAAAGGAGCCGAAGAGCTACAACAATCTTGAAAAAGAAAAACAAAGTAGTAGGGATTACAATACTGTATATCAGGTTATACTACAAAGCCATCATAATCAAACAGCCTGGTACTGGCACAAGAACAGGCATATAGATCAATGGAACAGAACAGAGAACCCAGAAGCTGACCCAAGTCATTATGCTCAATTAATATTTGACTAAGGTGGTAAGAGCATACAGTGGAGTAAAGACAGCCTCTTCAGTAAATGGTGTTGGGAAAATTGGACAAGCTACATGCAAAAAAAAAAAAAAAAGAAAAAGAAATTAGACCACCAACTTACAGTATACACAAGAATAAACACAAAATGGATAAAAGATTCAAATGTGACCTATGAATCCATAAAAATCCTAAAAGAAAAAATGCAGGCAACAAAATTTCAGACATCACATGCAGCAGAATTTTCACTAATACAATGCCTAAGGCAATAGAAACAAAGGGAAAAAAATGAACACACGGTACTACATCAAACTAAAAAGCTTCTGCAAAGCAAAAGAAACAACCATCAGAATGGAAATGGAACCCACTGTATGGGAGAGCATAATTGCCAATGATGCATCAGATCAGGGGCTAATTTCCAAAATATATAGAGTACTCATACAATTCAACAAAGGAAGACAAAGAACCCAGTTAAAAAATGGAGAGAGGACCTAAATAGACATTTCCTGAAACAGGACATAAAAATGGCCAAGAGACTTATGAAAAAATTTTCAGCAGCACTAATCATCAGAGAGATGCAAATTAAACCAACTATGAGGTATCACTTCACACCTGCCAGAATGGCTGCCATCAACAAATCATCAAACAACAAGTGTTGGCGAGGGTGTGGAGAAAAGGGGACTCTAGTGCACTCCTGGTGCGAATGCAGACTGGTGCAGATACTATATAAATCGATATGGTATTTCCTCAAAATATTAAAAATTGAACTGCCATTTGATCGAGTGATCTCACTTCTAGAAGTATACCCTAAGAAGTCTTAAACATCAATTGGAAAGAATATATGTACCCTTATGTTCATAGTAGCACTATTAACAATTGCTAAGTTCTGGAAATAGCCCAAGTGCCCATTAGTAGGTGAGTGGATAAAAAAGCTGTGGTACCTATACACAATGGAATACTATGCAGCTGTAAGAAAGATCTCTTATCCTTTGAGAAGACATGGGTGGATCTGGAAATTATTATGCTAAGCAAAATAAATATCACATAATCTCACCAATATGTGGAATCTAATGAACAAAATAAACTAAAGAACAAAAGAGAACCAGAGTCATGGATACATGAAACAGACTGACATATATCAAAGGGGAGGAAGGTGGGGGGACTGCATGAAAAAATTGAAGAGACTAGCCAAAGAACATATATGCATATCACATGGACATACACAATAGTGTTTTGAGGGCCAGGGGTGGGGGGGGGGGTCTTCATGGAGGCGGACAAAGGGGTGGGGTGGGGAATATCTGTAATAAGCGTCAATAATAAAAAAAGCAAAATATGAAATAAAGTGATAATGTGTATACCACTCAGACTTTACAAATATAAAGTTTTGCTCTATTTTCTTCAGATTTATCTTTCTTTACATATAAATAATATATCACCAATATAGTTAAAGCATTCCCTTATCCCTTTTTCCCCAGAGGTACCATTTTTACATTGTTGTGTAGCTGCTCCATGCACGTTTTCAGAATTTTATTACTGATAAGTGTAAATATATTTTTCTGCCTAAAGTAATTTTATTTTTCTCTTCTCAAATATATTAAAGCAAATATCCATTTTCTAGTCTTCAAACCAGCAAGATTAGATAGGAAATTAGGCCACCCTTTTCCACCCATACTTCCCAGTTATACGTGATTATAGGATGGAAAGTCACAGTGCCCATTGCAGGGGAAATAGACTCACTGTGGCCTTGCCTGGGAACTAGAATAAGGAGAAATAGGTCAGAGTCTAACTGTTGCCGTGTTGTTCTGAACCAATGAGCCACAAAAAAGTTAAACCATAGATCAACCCTTCTAAATTCTCCTGTTTTCAATATCTAACGTTAGTTCTGATTTCTAAAATATCAAAATGCAGGGGTTGTGGCTACTCCATCTAGAGTCTTCATGGAGGCCTGAAGCTCCTATGTGGGGATGTCTGAAAGGTACTTCTGTCCTGTGCACAGATTATCAGGGTGCTCTCAGGGTGTTTAGACAGTCATGTCATCTCTCCAAAAAAATCCAAGGTTTGCAATTTTGAATGTCATCATACAGTCATTAAATACTGCCACATGACATGGTTGGGATTCTTGTTGAACATAAAATGCTCACTCTCTGGCCTTGACCATTTTCTAGTATTGGCAGTGTATTTCACGGCAGACCAGCATACTGAAAACATGTACCAGGGAATGTAGAGACTGAAGACTGCTTAGGGAGGCCTTGTAAGTAGCAGGATCTTGCAGAGCACTCAGGAGGCATGGCGTCCAGAATAGGGGTCCCACTTTGGAGACCCAAGGGAGCATTTCACCGTCAGGGGCACCATGCCCTGCGGGTACAGCCACTGCCAAGCCAGGAGCTGCTAGTTCAGCATCTTTGGTTTTTTCCTAACCATGAGCAAACATTAAGAACAGAAACAACCAGAGTATATTTACTTCTTTATACCCAGACTTCATCCACCTACCAATTATTAAACCATTTGACTTACATAGTTAACTTAATAACGTGGTCTATTAAAAACAACAACAAAAACAAGAAATACTGTTAAAGCTACTCTTTTGCCTGACCTGGGTGAGAATGAATGATGAAATGGGAAATTTCACACATACTTCAAAATATAAATCACTGCAAGTGAATTCTAAAAATATATGATGTCTTTCAAATGCTGAAATGGCTAACTGAACCTAAAGTAAGAGCCAGACCAAATGCTGCGAGAGCAGACAGAACCACCTTTGGTGAGTCCAGTGTTCCCTCTGTAGCCAATCAAAGCTCAACAGCATCATCCTGTACTTCAAATAGAGACAGTTTACATGAACCTTTGCTGTACCTAAGCTAAGTACAAACCACAGGGCCATAGTACAAACAGGAACGGAGATATGGGGATGCTTCAGGGAGTCAGTTTGAGGCTGCAGCCCAAAGCACACTAAAGCACTAACAATGAAGACACCTAATTACTACTCTGGTTTAAAAGGACAAAACTGTAAATAAATATGTAGAAATAAAGGTGAAGATAGAAAAGAACAAATCTGGACATCATGTTTAGACTAGAGGCCTGCACCATATGATCCCCTGGAACAAGGGACCCCTACCCCTGCCCTGGGGTAGGGTTAGAAGTTAACAACGAATTCACAAAGTGAATGTCTTACCTACTACATTTCACCTCTATCTCCCTCACGAAACCCAACCAGGTCATCTCCTTTGTGTGGCTATAAAGCATCGATCAGTTTTGTAACTTTAAACAGTATGACACCTGCTGGTGCTTTAATGCTACCCTGAGCTACAATGTGGATTGTCTCCAGAACTCTAATAAAATGGATGCAAGCTGAACTTGTAAAGATCAAGTGTTACTACTTTTTGTGCCCTCTCACTAAATTGGTCTACTTGAATGAGTGTAGCCTGAAGCAGGGCTCTGCTGCATTGTAGGTGAACAGCAGAAAGTATCCAGAAATAGTGTTGTAATCATGAGTTCAGATGAAGGTAAAATGAGGGCAGAGAACCTACTATTTTGTTTTTAAAATATATGTAAACAGACTGACAAACCTCATAGGGATGGGGGGTTGGAGGGGGTAGGAAGAGAGAAACCAAAGAACTTAAATGCATACATGTATAACCCATGGGCATAGACATTAGTGTGAGGAAGGCAGGAGGGGGGTGGGAGTGGGGAGAAGGGGGTTGATTGGGGGCACAGGGGGTATTTTCCCCAAAAAGATTAAAAATAAATAAATGTAGCCCTGGCCGGTTTGGTTCAGCGATTAGAGTGTCGGCCTGCGGTCCGGAGAGACCCGGGTTCGGTTCCCGCTAAGGGCGCCTACCTCGGTTGCAGTTTGTCCCCGGCCCTGGTCGGTTGTGCGGGTGGCAACCACTCGATGCGTCCCTTTCACATCGATGTTTCTCTCTCTCTCTGTTCCTCTCTCTCCCTCCCACTCTACCTGAACAACAACAACAAAAAAAAATGAAAGAATGTCCTCGGGTGAGGATAAAAAAATAAAAAATAAATAAATAAATAAATAAATAAATAAATAAATGGCCCTGGCCGGTTTGGCTCAGCGGTTAGAGCGTTGGCCTGCGGTCCTGAGAGACCCAGGTTCGGTTCCCGCTAAGGGCATGTCCTCGGTTGCAGTTTGTCCCCGGCTCTGGTCAGTCGTGCGGGTGGCAGCCACTCGATGTGTCCCTTCACGTCGATGTTTCTCTCTCTCTCTGTTCCTCTCTCCCCCTCCTACTCTACCTGAACAAAAAATAAAAAAAAATAAAAAAAAATGTCCTCGGGTGAGGATAATTAAAAAAAAATAAATAAATAAATGTATGTATGTATGTAAATGATATTTCTCTTAGTTTAGTTTGGTATCCCTAGAAAGCACAACCTGAGGCACACTCTATGTGCCAGTACTATGATTTAGCAATGCAATCTTAAAATATCAGAAGTAAAGGAAAAGGAGAGTGAAGCATTGCAAAAAGAGAGCTAGAAGAGTGTGATGCTGAGCTGGCTATTGCTTGGTATTAAGAGCAACTGATTGTTTGATTTCTTGGGACCATTTACTAAGAGACTATATCAACTACTGTTACTCAGAAGAATAAATCTGGGTGTGAAGGATGAGAAAAAATTATCTGCCAGCAACAGTCTTCATTAGTCAGTCACCCCACAGAGGACAACTTCCTTTGCATTTCTGGATTGTGTAAACAAGGGTGTTGAGTGAGTTCTATTGCCTCTCATGCTTCAGCAGCAACAGGAAGCCTCAAGATGGGAGATACCAGTTCACACAGCAATGGCATAAGCAAGATTGTACCCTTGTAAACTTGGTGTGAACCCAAACAGAATTAGTCCAGTACAAGATTAGCTAGGGCAGAAAAAGTGTCAAAGAGCCCCAAGAGACTTGGGAGGTGGAGAAGACCTGAAGTGTGGCATGAGAGTTATCAAAGTATCCTATGGTATTTGTCCATAAGCTATTTTGTTCAAGGGACATCAGCATTAAAAATAAGTGTGAAAAACAATAAAAAGTTATTTATTGAGAATAGTGTCCAGGTTTCCAGACCTTGGTCTAGTGAGCTTTCTAACACAAGATAATCCACTGACATTTTGCCTCTGTTAATTTTAGTTCATTTGTCTTCTTAAATATTGAGAATTACTCATCAAATCCTTACTCTTTTGATCCCTAAAGTGTAAACAATAAAGTTATCTTCCGTGCATTTTGAATAGTAATATCTGAGTTAGCTGTTACCAATAAAAGTGATGATCATAGATTGTAGAAGTCAAATGCAAAGGCATAGGTATATGCAAACCTCCTTTGTCCTTCCATGCTCCAAAGGTTAAATGAATGTAGTAAAAATCACATGTTATTATAATTATATTGACCCATAATAAAGAGAACATAAATTTTCAAACACCCCCATTTTTCTTTTGTATTTTTCAGGAAACATGCTACAATTCATGTGAGCCAGAAATAAAAGGTATAATATTAACAAATTAGTATGTGTTATATAATCTCAAATTTTCAGTTGAGAGACATAGTCAGCATAAGATTGTGGAAAACCCTGTAGTTAATGCTTAATTTGCTAATTTCTTAATTACAGGACTTTTGATAATTACTATACAAATTTTCTTTTGGAGTCCTAAAATGATCTCTGGTTTTATTAAGGCAGTAACTAGTGTATCTGGTAAAGTGAAATAAAAAGTTACTGCTAATGGAAATCATCATAGTTCCTAAAAAGAGAAAAGAAGTGACTTTCTAAACAGCCATAGGTCTTTCTTACTCTTCTGAACTGAGAAGCAACTTTATCTTGTGTAGAATTCAGTCAAAAACTCTTAACATCCATGTTTCCATAAGTTGTTTCTATGCAACTTTTTTTTGAATTTTAATGTTTTTATTATAAATTTATCTTTACTGTTGAAAGTATTACAGATGTCCATCCTCTTCTTTCCCATAGACTTCCTCCTTCCCACCCCTTTCCTGCCTTCACCAACCATTTTAAGTTTTTTTTTTTCATGCAGTTTTTAGCTGCCTGCTCAGCTCAACTGGGCATACTCATTTGTGAATCCCAATGATTAAATTCTTACTTTGCAAATAGGGTTACACTGACACAGAAGGTAATTAGGCATTTCCTCTGGGGATGATGAGATAACATATTCTAGATCTGGAAACTGGGGGGTTGTTGCAATTTCCTGGTCCCTGGTGAAATTACTCTACTCCTGCCTGTTAGTAACTTGACAAAGTCCTCACTTTAAAATCCACAACCAGCTCAGTCAGTGTGGCGCAGTGGTTGAGCATGGACCCATGAACCAAGAGGTTGCTGGTTTGATTCCCAGTCTGGGCACATGCACAGATTGTGGGCCAAATACCCAGTAGGGGGCATGCAGGAGTCAGCCAACTGTTGTTCTCTCTCATTGATGTTTCTCTCTCTCTAAAGAAATCAAAACAGAAAAAAATTTGAATAAAGTGCAATTTGCAATATTCTCTCTTAAAATTGGTGCTTTTTGTGTTCAGTTTAAGCAATATTTGCTAATCCAAGTTTATAAGGATATTCACCTATAATTTATTATCTTTCAGAGCTTAATTGTTTTGCCACTCAAATTCAAATTTAAAATTTACTTGGAATTCTTTTAGCATATGAGGTGAGGTAGAGATCAAGACATATTTGTTTTCAACATGGATATCCAAATGACCCAGATCCAGTTATTGAAAACACCCCCCCTCCCTGCATTTCAGTGTCATCTTTGTCACAAATCAGGTGGCTTTATGTGTTTGGGTATGTTTCTGGATCCTCAGTTCTTTTCATTTGGTCCCTTTGTCTATACTTGTACCAATACCTCACTGCTTTAATTCTTGTAACTTTATAATAAATATTCTTATGTTATAGTATAGAGCTTCCCAATTTGTCTTTCTTAAGATTCTCTTACCTATTCTTCATTCTTTTTATTTATGTATTCATTTAATAAATCACCTATTGCCACAAAATCCTCCTAGGACTTTTATTGTGACATTTTTGGGTCTATAAATAAATTTCTGAAGAATGAATATATATATATATATATATATATATATATATATATATATATACTTTTCAATATTAAGACTTCCAAATCATAAACATGGAAATAGCTTTCAATTTATTTAGCATCTGTAATTACATCACTCTCAATAATGCTCTGTAGTTTTCTATGTAGAGGTATTTTTTAAAGATTTTTTATACTATGTTATGGTTTTTGATGCTATTATAGATGTTACTGTTTCTTAAAACTTTATTTTGCAATTATTTGTTGTTTGTACATTAAAATACAATTGCATTGGGTGACTTCACCTTATAATTGGCAACCATGCAAAATTGAATATTTGATTATAATATTTTATCTATAGAGCTAAAACATTCTATATATACAGTTGTGTTCTCTGCAGAAAAATAACAATGCTATTTAGTCCTTCCCAACTTTTATATATATATTTTTTCTTTTCCTTGCCTTATTTCACTGACCAAGACCTGTAAGATAATGTTAAATAAAATTTAAATGTTAAGGTCCGGCCGGTGTGGCTCAGTGGCTGAGTGTTGACCTATGCACCAAAGGTCGCTGGTTGGATTCCTAGTCAGGGAACATGCCCAGGTTGTGGGCCCAATCCCCAGGGGGGGCATGCAGGAGGCAAATGATCAATGTTCTTTTTCATTAATATTTCTATTTCTCTCTCCCTCTCCCTTTAAAAATCAATAAAAAAATTAAATGTTAAATTTAACAGAAAATTTAGTAGTACAATAAGGAAAGAAAAAAATGGATATCCATATATCATTCCCAATCACAGGGAAAATCTTTCATATTTCAATATTAACAATATTTACTATAGTTAATTGCAGTTGTCCTTTTTTAGATTAAGGAGAAGCTCTTAAATACTTAGTTTGCTAAGAATGGTTATAAATCTGTATTGAATTTTTCTGCATCTATTGAAAATGTTTAGTTTTCTTCCCTGTTTATTCCATTACTATAATAAATTATATTGCTAACCTTACATCGCTAGAATGAACTCAAAATTGATTGTGATGTATTATCCTTTATATAGATATTACTAGAATTGATCTGCTACTATTTTATTTAAAAAATTTTGTTTATTTTCATGATATAAATGGCTTTCATAATTTTCTTATAGTAATGTTCTTCTTAGCTTTTCATGTTAAAGTTATGTTAACAGCAAAAAAAAATTATGAAATGTTTCCTCTTTTTCAGTTTTCTGAGATTGTATAAGAGTGATAGTATTACATTTTTAAAAATGTGGTTCTTTATTTAATCCCCACTTGAGGGCATGTTCATTATTTTTTTTTTCCTAGAGAAAAGAAGGGAGAGAGAAGGAGAAAGAGAGAAAGAAACATGGACTTAAGAAACACTGATTGACTGTTTTCTAAATACTTTCCATATGGGACCAAACTTGAAACCAAGGCATATGCCTTGACCCAGAATCGAGCCTAGACTTTTCAGTGCACTGGGAGACACTTCAACCAACTGAGCCACATCAGCCAAGGAAAGAGTGATACTTTTTCTTCCTTAAAGACAGAAAAATTCACCACTTAATATCTGGATCTGTTATTTATTTTTCAAAGTGAGGTTTCAAATTATGATTTATTATTTTAAAATAAGTATACAAAACTTCAATTTTAAATTTCTTCTTATGAGAGGAAAATGGCGGCAGAATGAATGGAAGCCACACAGACCATCTCCCAGGACCAAACTGGAATTAAAACAAAAATAAAGACAAATTGTCAGGAAGGGGCAACCAAACAGCAGCTTGGAGGACCACATAACCAGGGACACTGACTCAATCCTGGTAGGCTTGTGAAGATGTGAGAGGGGGCTGGGAGCCCACGGTCCACAGTGGCCTGGGCTGGGACCTGCGGCCCCACCTGGGACATGTGGGGGCCTCGGCTGGGTTGTGCGACCTCGGCTGGGACCCATGGCCTTGGCTGGTATCTGTTGCCCCAGCTGGGACATGCGGCCTGTGTTGGGACCTGCAACCTCAGCTGGGAGCTGCACCCTCGGCTAGGTGGTATGCCCTCGGCTGGGAGCTGCCTCAGCCTCAGCCAGGAGCTACAGCCTTAGCTGGGAGCGGTGCCCTGGGGTTAAAGTCCCCAGCAGCTCCACAGGGCAGAGCCTGGACAGAGGCTAAATTAGCAACAGGCACTCACCTCGGGCTCTGGCAGAGGGAGGGCAGACTGGACTGGAACTGTGTGGGGACATTTGGGATTTGGAGGGTGCTCAGTGCATTTGCTGAGTTGTAGCCACGCAGGACTGTGGTCATATTACAAATTCCCAGGGACCCAGGGAGAGGTTGCGGCCCCTCCCTTGTAGATTCAACCCCACCCAGTGGCCATGGAAATGTTAATCGAGGCCCATTAACAACCAGGATCTGCCCCATCCACAGGAAATCCTCTTACACTGAGCACCTGAGGGAGCTTTTCATTCAACTCAGAAACCAAGGTTCTTCAGTTGACCCCTACTAATAGCCTCCACTCAAAAAAGCTAGAGGATAACTACCATTCCCTGGGTTAGCAACTCTAACCAGGAGAGTAAGACTTGACAGTGGTGTTTAAAGTGGGTCCTCCCTGCCTCATCCAAACCCAGGAGAGGGAGCCACAAACAACAGAACACCAACACACACAGGGAAAATTTGGCAGGTTCTAAAGCCCACAGTGATAGCCAAAATTGTGAAACACAGAAAAAAAGCCAAATGAAAGAACAAAAGACCTCTTTCTAAGATGAGATAAATGAGGTGCAGTTAAGCAAGTTAACAGAACTAGAATTCAGAGCCATGATCTTGAGGAAGCTCAACAGCATGTGTAAGGACATGAGCACCATGAGCAAAGACATAGAAATGTTGAAAATCAACCAAGTTGGAAATTAAAAACCACCAAAAAGAAATGAAAAATGACATATCAGGAAAAAAAAAAAAAAAAAAAAAAAAAAAAAAACCACTGGAAAGTCTAAATAGCAGAGTAGAGGAAGCTGAGGACCAGATCAGTGAAATACAAGATAGGGTAGAAAAATTCAACCAATCAGAAAACCAAAACGAAAAAATAATTTAAAAACAGGTAAACAGTTTTAAAAAACTGTGGGACAACTGGAAACGAAATAGCATTCACACTATAGGAGTCCCTGAAGAAAAAGAAAGTAAGCAAGGGTTAGAGAATATATCTGAAGAAATAGTGACACAAAACTTCCCTAATTTGGTGAAGAAGGAAGGCTTTCAAGTTCAAGAAGCACAGAGAACCCCAAGTAAGAAGAACCCAAACAGGCCCACACCAAGACACATAGTAATCAAAGTGCCAAAAATTAAAGACAAAGAGAGAATCCTAAAAGCAGCAAGAGAGAAGAAACAGATTACCTACAAAGGAAACCCCACAAGGCTCTCAGCTTACTTCTCAACAAAAACACTACAGGCCAGAAGGGAATGGCATGAGGTAATCAATGTCATGAAAAACAAGGATCTGAATCCAAGACTACTCTACCTAGCAAGGTTACCATTCAAAATAGAAGATCAAATAAAGAGCTTCCCAGACAAAAAAAAAAAAAAAAAATGGCTAAGGGAATACATTAGCACCAAACCAGCACTGCAAGACATGTTAAAAGGACTGCTGTAATTAGCAGGAGAAATAGGAAGAAAAATATAACCACACTAAACAAAAATGGCAATAAATAAGTACGTACCAATAATCACCTTAAAGGTAAATGGATTGAATGCTCCCATCAAAAGACACAGAGTAGGTGATTGGATAAGAAAGCATGACTCATCTATATGTTGTTTACAAGAGACACACCGCACAACAAAAGACTCACATAGATTAAAAGTGAAGGGATGGAAAAAAATCTTCCAAGCAAACGGAAAGGAAAAAAAAAAAACTGGGGTGGCAATACTCATATCTCATAAAATAGATTTCAAAATGAAGGCCATAACTAGAGACAAAGAAGTCCACTACATAATATTGAAAGAATCTATCTAACAAGAAGATATAACCTTGATAACATATATGTACCCAATATAGGAACACCAAAATATATTAAAAATCTTCTGAAAGACTTGAGAAGAGAAATCGATAGCAATAAAATCATAGCAAGGGACTTCAACACCCCACTGACATCACTGGATAGATCCTCTAGACAAAAAATTAGCAAGGAAACAGAGACTCTAAATGAAGCACTAGACCAGATGGATTTAATAGATATCTACAGAGAATTACATCCGAAAACTACAGAATTCACATTCTTCTCAAGTGCACATGGGACATTCTCAACAATAGTCCACATATTAGGACACAAGCTAAGTCTCTACAAGTTCAAAAAGACTGAAATCATATCAAGCATCTTCTCAGATCACAAAGCATTAAACTAGAAATCAATTGCAACAAGAACATGCAAACACATTTGAACACATGGAAGCTAAATAGCATGCTATTAAACAATGAATGGGTCACCGAGGAAATCAAGGAAGAAATTAAAAACTTCCTGGAAACCAATGAAAATGAAGACACAATAAGACAAAATCTATGGGATGCAGCAAAAACAGTTCCAAGAGGGAAGTTCATAGCATTACGGGCCTACCACAAAAAACAAGAATAATCTCTAATAGATTATGTAACATCACAACTTAAAGAACTAGAGAGCAAACAAGAAAATCCCAGAACAACTAGAAGGAAGAAAATACTAGATCAGAGCAGAAATAAATGACATGGAGACCAAAAAATTAATTCAAAGAATCAATTAAACCAAAAGCTGCTTTTTTGAAAAGAGTAACAAGATTGATGGACCCTTAGCTAGATTCACCAAGAAACAATGAGAGAGAACCCAAACGCACAAAATCAGAAATGAAAGAGGAGAAGTAACAACTGACACCACAGAAATATAAAAGATCATTAACAACTACTATGAACAATAATATGGCATCAAATTAGAAAATCTAAGCAAAATGTACAGATTTTGGAAACACATAGTCTTCCAAAACTGGACCAGGAAGAGATAGAAAACTTGAACAAAGCAATAACAACTGAAGAAATTGAAGATGTGATCAAGACTCCCAGCAAACAAAATCCCAGGCCTGGATGGCTTCACAGGGGAGTTTTACCAAACATTCAAAGAAGAACTAGCACCCATTCTCCTCAAACTATTTCAAAAAAATTCAAAAAGAAGGAAGACTTCAATACTCGTTTTATGAATCCAGCATAATTCTAATTCCAAAATCAGAAAAAGACACTACAAAGAAAGAAAACTACAGGCCAATATCCCTGATAAACATAGATGCCAAAATCCTGAACCAAATACTAGCAAATAGGATCGAGCAATACACACAAAAAAATTATTCACCATGACCAAGTGGGGTTCATCCCAGGGATGAAAGCCTGGTACAATATTCGCAAATCAATAAACGCAATACACCACATAAACAAAATGAAGAATAAAAACCATATGATCATATCAATAGATGCCAAAAAAGCCTTCGACAAAATCCAGCATCCATTCTGATAAAAACTCTCAGTAATGTGGGAATAGAGGGATCATATCTCGACATAATAACGGCCATATATGACAGACCTACAGCCAACAACATACTCAATGGGCAAAAACTAAAAGCATTTCCCTTAAGAAGAGGAACAAGGCAAGGATGCCCACTTTCACCACTCTTATTTAACATAGTACTGGAAGTTTTAGCCACAGCAATAAGACAGGAAGAAAAAATAAAAGGGATCCAAATTGGAAAAGGAGGAAGTGAAACTGTCATTATTTGCAGATGACATGATACTATATGCAGAAAACCTCAAAGACTCCATCAGAAATTTATTAGACTTAATAAATGAATTTTGAAAAGTATCAGGATACAAAATTAACATCAAGAAATCGATGACATTCTTATACACCAAAGATGAACTCACAGAAAGACAAACTAAGAAAACAATACCATTTACCATTGCGGGAAAAAAAATATATATACTTAGGAATAAACTTAGCCAAAGAAATAAAGGACCTATTCACAGAAAACTACAGCTCATTGAAGAAAGAAATAGAGGGACATATAAAAAATTGGAAGCACATACCCTGTTCATGATTGGAAGAATTAACATCATTAAAATGTCCATACAACTCAGAGAAATCTATAGATTCAATGCAATCCCCATCAAAATACCAATGGCATACTTCACAGAATTAGAACAAATACTTCAAAAGTTCATATGGAACCAAAAATGACCTCCAACAGCCACAGCAATTTTGAAAATGAAGAACACAGTTGGAAGGATCACATTACCAGATTTCAGGTTATACTGCAAAGCCACTGTGATCAAAACAACCTGGTACTGGCACAAGAACAGGCATATAGACCAGTGGAACAGAACACAGAATGCAGAAATGGTACCAAGGCAATATGCTCAATTAATATTTGACAAAAGTAACAAGAGCATATAGTGGAGTAAACACAGCCTCTTTAATAAATGATGTTAGGAAAATTGGACAGCTACATGCAGAGATATGAAACTAGACCATCAACTTACACCATACACAAGAATAAACTCAACATGGATAAAATACTTAAACATGACCCATGAATCCATAAAAATTCTAGAAGAAAATGTAGCAACACAATTTTGGACATCATACGCAGCAGAATTTTCACTGATACATCACCTAAGGCAATAGAAACAAAGGTGAAAATGAACACATGGGACTACATCAAACTCAAAAGCTTCTGCACAGCGAAAGATACAATAATCAAAATGGAAAGGCTACCTATTGTATGGGAGAGCATAATTGCCAATGATATATCAGATAATGGGTTAATTTCCAATATATAAAGAGTGCTCATACAACTCAACAAAAGGAAGACAAAGAATCCAATTAAAAAATGGGCAGAGGAACTAAATAGACACCTCTCCAAACAGGACATACAAATGGCCAAGAGACATATGAAGAAATGCTCAACATCATTAATCATCTGAGAGATGCAAATTAAAACAACTATGAGGTATCACCTCACACCTGTCAGAATGGCCGCCATCAACAAATCATCAAACAACAAGTGTTGGTGAAGGGGTGGAGAAAAGGGGACTCTAGTACACTTCTGGTGGGGATATAGACTGGTGCAGCCACTGTGGAAAACAATATGGTGTTACCTCAAAAATTAAAAGTTGAACTTGCATTTGGCCCAGTGATCCCACTTCTAGGAATATACCCTAAGAAGCCTGATACAACAATCAGAAAGAATATATGTACCCCCATGTTAGTAGCAGCACTATTTATAATAGCTAAGATCTGGAAACAGCCCAAATGTCCATCAGTAGACGAATGTATAAAAAAGCTGTGGTACATATACACAATGGAGTATTATGCAGCTGTAAGAAAGAAAAATCTCTTATCCTTTTAGACTACATGGAGAGACCTGGAAAGTATTATCCTAAGTGAAACAAGCCAAACAGAGAAATACAAGTATCATATGATCTCACTTATTTGTGGAATATAATGAGCATAACAGTCTGAGGAATGGGGTAGTCCCAGAGACATGGAAGTGGGGTACAGACTGACAATCCCCAGAAGAGGGGATGGTGGGGGAGAGATATACCACAGAACTTACATACATGTATGCATGAACAATGGACATGGACAACAAAGCTGGGAACAGGGCAGGGAGGGATGAGGAGGGGGGAATCAGTGGGGGAAAAGAGAAACATCTATAACAAAAATAAATGAATTAATTAATTAAAAAATGTCTTCTTATGAGAATCACGTTAGGTCTGTTTTTGAAGGACTTTGTACATTTTATCTAAAATTTCAAAATCTTTGCAGAAAGTCCTTCATAAACTTTCAATAGTTTTTCTTAGTTATCCATGAGACATTATTTTAAATATATTTTTATTGATTTTTAGAAAGAGAGGTGGGAGAGGGAAAAATAACGAGAGAAACATGGATCAGTTGCCTCCTGCACACCCCCTGCCTGGGGCCAAGCTGGAAAATAGGGCATGTGCCTTGACTGGGAATGGAACCAGCAACTTTTCAGTAAATAGGATGACACCCAAACCCACTGAGCCTCACTGGTTAGGACTAGAAAACATATTGCTATTGGTAATTTGTATTTTCCTTTTTCTTACTTAGACTTGGCAAAGGTTTTTTGAATTTTATTAATCTTTTCAAATAATCAACTTTTAGCTTTATGGGTTTTCTTTATTTTATCATTATTTTTTTTTATTTTATATCCTTTAGCTCTTACCTTTCATAAATTTCCTTTCTTTTAGTTTTTCTGAGCATCTTGAAATAGATTATTAGGGCATTACTTTTGTTCTTTGTGTCTTTAAGGCTATAAATTTCCTTATGAGTATTGATTATAAGCATCATCTTCTTTTTAAGTTTTGGGCTCATGGAAATTTTATTTTATACCTGTTTTATTTTAAAATGTTTCACTTAATTTCCAAACATTTAGATATTTTCTAGTTTAATTCCACTACGGTAAAGAACATGCTTATGATTTCAGTCCTTAGAAGTTCATTAAGATTTCCGTTATGTCTCAGGACAAGTTCTATTTTGGTAAATATTAACGAGCATTTAAAAATGGGGTATATTCTTTAGTTATTGGGCACAGTTTATTATAAATTTTAATTAGTTCAAACTACCACTTTTTCACTCAGATGTTCTATATATATATATATTGTTTTTTTAATTTCTTTTATCAGTCATTAGTTTCTTTGAGAGAAGTACCTCAAATATTTATACATTTTTATATTTTTCATTCTTTCTGCCTTCCCATCCTTCCATCTGGGATTATTTTCCTGCTACCTGAATAACTCCCCTTCATATCTCTTGTGGGTCTAGACGTATCACATTCTGACATATTTATTTGTCTAAAAATTTATTTATTTCATTTTCTTTTTAAAATTTTACTGAAATATACCTGAAACTTATATAATTTCATTAACCAATGTCACCCCAATAAATTTATTTAAAAATAAAGTATTGGCCCAAAGAGATGGTGGCAGAAGAAATGAGAAAGAAAGACTATAGATTTTTTTTTTGGTAACAAGCCATGGGGAACTTTTTGATACTTTATATATGTATATATTTGAAAAGATATAAACTCAAACTTAAAAACCTTGAGAGAAATATGACAGTGGGATTATCAGTATTTATTTCTGCCTCTTTACACATTACATATATATCTCAAAATTTCTACAATGATTATGATCTTTTATAATTTGAAAAAAATTAAAATTGTGTTGATTAATTGAAAAAAGTAAATGTAATTAACCTTCATTTTAAGAAAATGTTATCCCTAAGTAAAGAATTCTAGATTTAATGCTGTATTTTTTCAGTAATTTAGAGATACCACTCAATAAAATTTCAATAGTTAGGTTTTAAATAATTGTTTCTTGCATAAAATTATTTAATTAATTTAAATGAATAAAAACTAAATAACTCTCTGAAATTTAAGGATTTTTTTCTCATAAATTGAAAACATTTTGCTGTTTTCTTTTTCCAGTGACAATTAGAAAGTTCATCCTTATATTTAAATGAAAGCTTTCTTCTTGTTTCTTTTTTTAATTAATTAATTAGTTTTTGTTACAGATGTTTTTTCTCCTTTTTCTCCCATTGACACCCTTCTCCCCATTCCTCCCCGCCCTGTCCCCAGCTTTTTTGTCTATGTCCATTGGTCATGCATACATGCATATGACTTCTGTGGTTTATCCCCCACCCCCACCTCAAGTATTATCTTAAATGAAACAAGCAAAACAGAGAAAGACAAGTATCATATGATCTCACTGATTTGTGGAATATAATGAACATAACAGTCTTGTTGCTTCTTATGGTTCATCCTATTTAAACTCTGTCACCTTCTCTAATGAGTTTAATCCTTCTTCACCATGACAGCTTTTAAAATATTTAAAGATAGTTATCATGTTCCTGCCTCCAGCTTAATTTTTTTCTCCAGACTACATAGATCCAGTCTATTCATGTGTTCACATATTGGGCCAAGTCCAGTTATTATTTCAGTTACTTTGTTCTTAATGTGTTCCAGTTGATTGCCTTCAGCAAGTAGGTAATGACTGTGACAATGATGTCAGGCAATTTGCAACAATGTCTCTATATAAGACCAATTCCCAAATAGTATTCAACTCTCTGAATTTGGCAATAGATTTGGAGTCAATCTAATCAACTTTTCTGAACTAGCCCTTGAAATTAGTACAGAAAAAGAAAGAGGAAAATAATGAAGAAAGGGATGGAGCGAGATTATCAAATAAATTTGTGTTAAAATTATTTTCCAGTTATGGGCAAAAGAATTTCATAAAAAAAAAAACAGAGTGTTACATAGTTTTGTTCAGTTAATCTAACTAAATAATTTTTAGTCAGGAAGTTATTAGCTGAGAGAGACAAATATAAAGTTTAATAAGTGACCACTTATAATTGTAGAAGAAAGAAAGAAAAGGTATAAATCCAACAAGGTGAATGAGCAAAATGTGATTGTATTCATCTTTTCAGTTACATATTGCAAGTCTTGATAGCAGGAATGATTAGTTTTGCTTCATTCAAACTTACATTCTAAATAAAGCTTTATAAAGTTAACTGGTAGTATTTATTCTATGAAAACTCCATTTTACCATGAATACAGGCATATTGGAATAAATATCATCATCACATCATTGCATGGCAGAGTATTCAAGTTTAAAACCCAACAAGAATCTTGCATGACTATCCAAGTCTGAAAATATAATTATACAATATGGCAAAAAAAAGTACTACAAGGTTTGAATGAAAAGTATGCTAAAAGTTCAGTTGCAAATTGTTTTTGAAAGCTCTCCTTTAGAACCCAAGACTGGGTCAACAATCACACAGGAAACTATTTAAATTGCTGCTTGTGTGCCCTCCATGGTTCTGTCAAAATTCTTAGTATCTGGACTTTGGTTTATTTCTTCTTAGTAATTTGGTAGCTTTCATGTACAAAGAGAATACTACTAGGCCACTGTCAGAAATCTACAGCCACCCCGCTAGTGGGAGTGATTTGTTTTGAGCTACATACTGCTAATGAAAGGCTTGCACCTAATTTTAGCAGAAGTCCCTCTATTCTATGGCATTACGGATTTTGGTCTCTGATTGTTAACACTTATTTATGATTCTCTCTTATAGACAATTCAGAATGCTGTAAATAGTTAGATTTGTGTTTTCTGCCACTGAAATCATGCTCTTTCTCTGGCAAGTATGTAATAATGACCTACTAGGTTTTTCAGAGCTGAGGGACCAATCACTATCCCTTCCTAAGAACAAGGATGGGCTTACTAAAGCAAAAGCTCTCCATTCTTGGGACATCAGTCAAGAAAAGAGACAAAGCTAAGACATAGATTTAAAACAATTGCTTCACCAACTTGGCAAACTTTTTGAAATTTCAAGACTGCTTCCTGTTCTAGCCATGATGGAATAGCTTATATCAGACTGAGAACAACAATAAAAGTTGTATTAAAATTTAAAATACAGCCCAGCTGGTGTGGCTCAGTGGAGTGAGCATTGTCCCATGGACTGAGAGGTCCGGGTTCAATTCCCAGGCAGGGCACATGCCCAGGTTGTGGGCTTGATCCTTAGTCAGGGGAGTGCAGGAAAAGCTGATTGATGTCTCTCTCTCTCACACACATTGATGTTTCTATCTCTCTCCCTTCCTCTCTCTCACTCTAAAAATCAATAAAAACATATTTTAAAAAAATTAAATACAGATTTGAAGACATCAGCTATCAAACAAGAAAACTATAACTCAAAGGGGCCAATATCCTGTATAGAAGGGAATTACACTGAAGTGAGTGCCACATTCATCTCTTTTTTTTTATCCCTGGGGTATTCACCTACTAAGAATGTAAAGAAGAGAATCAGAGAAGAAGAAACATCAGTCTGGGGCTTTCAATAATCTCACCGTAATAGGGAGACAAAAGCTGGAGTTTGGAGCTGTCAAGGTGGCAGAGACTCCAGGAGTCATTTTCCAAGAAAGAGGTAAACCAGAAATTCTTTAGGTAATTTCCCCTTGAGGTGTTTGCCTATTCATAAGCTGCCTGTATGCAAGAGCAATGTTAATTTCTTGGTTCAAAATCCACATCAGTTTACCCCATTAGTTAAATATTAAAATTCTATCCCTTCAGCATAATTTATGCTACCTCTACTGTCTGGTCTTCCTATTTCCTACCTCCAATGAGTCATGCACTTGTGAAATCTCCTCCCTGTAATCCCTGCCCCTTGACTGTGGATGGAACCCTTGGCCTGCTTCTCACAAATCGAATATAGCAAAGGTGAGAGATATGACTACTCTGACCATTTCACATTATATGACAAAGGTAAAAGACTTTTGCTAATGTAGTCAAGGTCACTAATCACTCGACCATGAGTTAATCAAAAGAGAAATGTTCTGGATGGGCCGGACCTGACCTGATCAGGTGAGTATGTTACAAGTGAACTTAGGCCTTCCCTAAAGTGAGATACTTGAAGCAGCTGAGACTCCTTGTTGCTAACTCTGAAGAATCAACTTACTATCGATTCTACAGCCACAAAAAAAATGAATTCTGCCCACAATCTGAGCTTGAAAAGGCCCCTGAGATTCAGATGAAAAAGCAACTTGAGGCTGACCTATGTGGCTCTGTTGGTTGAGCAGTTTTCCATACACCAGGAGGTTGCTGGTTGGATTCATAATCAGGGCACATGCTGGGGTCGCGGGCTTGATCCCCAATAGGAAGGCATACAGGAGGCAACCAATAAATGTTTCTCTTTCATCAATGTGTTTCTGTCTCTCTCACTCTTTCTCTCCCTCCCTTCCTCCCCCTTCCTGTCTTAGAAATCAATAAAAACATATTTTTTAAAAGAGCAACTTGCTTGTAGCTTTGTGAGACCCAATACAGAGAACCATTAGGTTGTTCCCAGACTTCTGCCCTATAGAAAGTGTCATAATAAAAAATTTGTATTGTTTTAAGTTGTTAACTTTGTGTTATTTTGCTACCTGGTAATAAAAAACTACTATACCACTTGTTGCCTCAAACACCATGTACCAGCCAATGAGAATTATTATTGGTGCTGATATTAATACAGTATTTTACACATTCATGTGTTTATAAATATTGTTCCTTTCCCATTAAATGTCCTCCCTTAGTTTTTCTGCCTGTAAAAGTTCCACTCATACTTTATTATCCAGCTCAAGCTTCTACTCTACTATTAAGACTTTATGACCATTTGACATCCTTTGTGCCACTACTATAGATAGCTATTTTATACTCTGCCTTAGAACTTATCACACTGTATTATACTCATGTGTTTTACACACTTTACTCATTTATCTATTCCATGAGGTAAAGGAATGTGATATTTTTTATTGCCAACCTGCCTTAATTTAATGTCTAGCTAAAGACTCAATAAAAATGTGTAAATAGATATATTTGCATTTGGTTATTGCATCGATTGTTCTTGATGATTTAGTACCTAGATATAGTACCATATTGGATTTGCCATTTGTTGTTAATGTACTACTTTGAGACTTGAGAGTATGTATTTGGGACTGTGAATGGGATGAATAGACTTAAAGAAATAATCTATATTCTTCTATCTCCATCATGATTTTATGTATTAGTCATATCCTTTCTCTCTCTCAGCCTTTGGGTTTTCCTTTCTTGAAAGATCATGTCTTCTTGTTTACATGTTTCCTAATTACTCTAATTTTATTCTGAAATTTCAAAGATTGTGTAAGTTCTAATAATAAAAGTTTACAAGGCAAAAGTTGCTCTTCTTGTAGATCTTTCTCTTCATGATCTTCAAATTTTTAATAATACTTCATTGACAAGATGATATCTCCTCTTGCATTCCCCTGTAACTAATAGGGCTTTCAAGTTAAGTGGCTTCAAAGCATTTGACTTAACAGCAAATTATTTACATATTATGGATTCCCAAATGATGTTAGAAAAAATTGCTACAATTGTGTATTTCCCTTCTCCACCTCTGTTTTACTAACTGAATTAATAAAAAGTCAAAGATTAGAAAAGACAAGTCCCCAAAGTGTCACTTTCTTTTTTTTTTCTTTTTTAAAATATATCTTTATTGTTGAAAGTATTACAGATGAACCCCTTTTTTCCCTCCCTTTTCCCCTCCACCTGGATCCTGTCCTACCTGAGGCCTTCACCACACTTTCTTTCTTTAGAATTTAACTGAGAACCATATATCAAAGATTCTACATGTTTGTTCAGGCTGGTATGATCTATACTATTATGATTTCTATTGAACCACTTGTTTGTTAGTCTGTTCCTTGAATATGGTACAAACATCTTGATTTCTCTCCTGAGGAAGTTATTATAGGATGTGGAAAAGGAATTGACAAGCATAAAAATCCTGGTATAACAAATATGTCATTTTTTGATTCATTAACCACTCTCAAACCTTTATGTATCTTGCTCTAAACTGAACACTTGCATGAATTTGACAATGATTTTAAGGTCACTGTCTTAGACCAGAGTGTGCATTATGACCAGCAGATAAGCAAGGAGCACATCTGTGGATTATCAGAAGACAAGTGTAATATATATAACAGTTTAAGCTATGATTTATATTTTGGTCTTTAGTATATAGAGTATTGATAAATTTGGCTACCTGATATGAAAATGAAACATACTTATTAAATGCAAATAGTTACTTCCTGTAAACATGATATATTAAACACACACTTTTCCCCATCTCCTGTCTAAAACCCCACTAAATTGACAATAAATAAGCATGCACCAACAGAACAAGAAAGAAGATAATAGCAACCAAGAAATGTCAACAGAATTTTGGAAGCTGGAAAACAAACAAATAAATAGTAACTGACATAGCATACTGAAGAAATTAAAAACTTAAACCATGTCAGAAAACCAGCAGGAAACAAGACTATTTTCTTCATGCAAATCCTGAAATGCAAAGATATGGAAGACATCAAGTACTTCTAAAGACATGGCTTTTGGTAGTGGGGCTGAAAAGAGGAGTGGTAGAGCATCTAGTACAAAACAAAACATAAACAACCTCATAGACAGAGCAACAGAATGGTGGTTACCAGAGTTGAAGGGGACTGGGTGGGGTTATATAGGTAAAGGGGGTCAAATATAGGTAATGGATGGAAACTAGACTTCTGGTGGTTAGCACACAATAGAAAATAATAGATATTAAATTATAGTGTTGTACACCTAAAATTTAAATAATGTTAACCAATGTTACCTCAATATAAAATTTAAAAAGAATCTTACTAGAAATCCCCATTCTTTCCCTTGATCTTCATCCAGGTATTCCAGAGAGGGAGAATGGTGTGGAATATAATGAGACTTCACACCTGAAAACTAAGGATGAGTAGCTCATTGACTACACTGTAGTGGGGTCAGTGTTGATGAAACCAGTTAATCCACCTACCACACTAAGATATTTGGACAAAACAGAAATAAATAATACATTTGAGAATAATTTAAAGTCCATGCATGAAATATGAATTTAATGACCAAGAGGATATATGTCAATTCCAAAGCAATCTGAAGATAAATCAATGGGCTGTACAGGAGTTCAGCAAAAAAAAAAAAAAAAAAAGCAACTAACTAACAACTGGGAATGCAAGTAATTTTCACAACAATACAAACAAACAAACAAAAAAATGGGTCTTTCTGTCTGGTTCACCAAAGGTTCTTTATATGTGGAATCTAATAGACAAAATTCACTGACCAGAGGCATAAATACATGGAACAGACTGACAGATCTAAGAGGGGAGGGGATTGGGTGGGACTGGAGGAGATTAGCCAAAGAATATATATACATATATATACAGCCCATGGACACAAATAATGTGGTAAAGATGGAGGGGGCTGGGTGAAGGGGGAAAAAGAGGGAGAGGAAATCTGTAATACTGTCAACAGTAAAAAAAAAAAAAAAAAAAAGAACGCTCAAAAGTAAATATATGTGGAAAGGAAGAAAGAACTCAACAGAAGAAGAAATCCACACAGGAACTCAGAAACAGTACTAACTAGCATTTGTCCTAGAAAGCAGGGGAGAAAATAGAGATATGAGAAAAAGCAGGGTAATTAGTGGTGATACCTTATTGATCTCTTTTTAGTGAAACTTTTCAAGTTTGACAACTTGAGTAATAAACTAACTTTCACTTTAAACTCTAAAAAAATAAATAAAATAGAAAAAAATTGTTTTAATTAAGAAAACGAAGATTCACAACTTCTCCCTGAAAATTTTAGTTACATTCTTATAACATTTTATGCACACATTTAGTTTTTAGTTTAGTTGTGGTTTTAGTTAAGCATCTATCTTAACACTTCTAACAGCAGTTAGCTCTGATTGTACTTGGTCCCTACTTGTTAATGATATTTTTAATTGGGAGGGACCAGAGCTTCTATCTTTTTTTTTCAAAATCTTCATAAGTGATTCTTAGGTATAACCAGTGTTGACTAGATTCAGGAAAATGTGAGTTCTTAGAGGATAAGCTCTATCATTTATTTTTCTCCTTACCTTAGAACCTAGGGCAAGAAAAACAAAGGGAAAAATAAACAAATGGGACTACATCAAACTAAAAAATTTCTGCACAGCAAAGTAACCATAAACACAATGAAAAGAGAACTTACTGTATGAGAGAACATATTTGCTAATGATACATCTGATAAGGGGTTAATTTCTAAAATACATAAAGAAGTTATACAACTCAACAACAGGAAAACAAACAATCCAATTAAAAATTGGGCAGAGAACCTGAATAGATACTTCTCCAAAGAGTACCTACAGATTACCAATAAACATATGAAAAGATGTTCAATCTCACTAATCATCAGCGATGCAAATTGAAACTACAATGATATATCACCTCACACCTGCCAGAATGGCCAACATTAATACATCAACAAGTGCTGGAGAGAATGTGCAGAAAAGCAAACCCTCGTGCACTGTTGGTTGGAACGCAGACTGGTGCAACCACTATAAAAAACAGTATGGAGGGTTGCCTCAGAAAATTAAAAATAGAACTGCCTTTTGACCCAGCAATCCCACTTATGGGAATATATCCTAAGAATCCTGAAACACCAACCAGAAAGAATATATGTAACCCTATGTACATAGCAACATTATTTGCAATTTCTAAGATCTGGAAATAGCCCAAGTGTGCATCAGTGGATGAAAAAGTAGCAATACATTTACACAATGGAATATTACGCAGCTGTGGAAAAGAAGGATCCCTTACTCTGCAACAGCATGGATGGACCTGTAGATCATTATGCTAAATAAAATAAGACAGTCAGAGAAAGACAAATACCATATGATCTCACTTATATGTGGAATATAATGGACAAAATAAACTGATGAACAAAACAGAACCAGAGACAATGGATACATGGTATAGACTGAATGATGTCAGAGGGGAGGTATGTGGGGTGGACAGGATGAAAGAACATGAAGAGAATAGTCCAAGAACATATATGCATAGCCCATGGACACAGACAACAATGTCGTGAGGGCCAGATAGAGGGGAGGGTTGGGTCTGGGTGGAAGGGGACAACTGGGGAGAAAATGGGTGACATCTGTCATAGTGGCAACAATAAAAATGAAATATATATATATTACTTTACTTGATAAGAATTCTTTTTTACCTCCCCAGTTTCTGTTATGTCAAAGGCCAGAAGTGGCTAGGCTAGGCAAACAAAGTTCAATTTTATTTTGGCCTTGGCTATTTTCTCTTAGAAAACAAGGAGTTACTTTATTTCTATAACATTTGTACTAGGAGAGAAGTGCTGAAGAGAATTCATGGAAATGCCAAGTATAAATGTAGCTTAATTTTCAGTCCAGAAACTGATATTAGAAGGAAACAGCTAATAACTGTTCTCAAAAGTCAAAAAGAAGAGTAGATAAGATTCAGAAATACCTTCATTAATATCTCACAGGAGAGGGAGATACTATTTATATTATAGAACAAAGATAAAAGTTTCAGTGCAACATGAGCAGTAATGGAATGAAAAGTACTCCCATTTGTTGAGTGCCTACATGGGACAAGTACTATCAACACATTGTTGCATATAATCGTTATAATGACCTAGTAGTATGGGAACTGTTACTCTCATTGTACAGGTGATCAATCTAAGGTGCCTAGAGGTTTATTTACTTGCCTGAGATCACACAGGTAATAAATGGTAGCACTGCAATTTGAAACTAGGTCTTTCTTGTTTCAATGGCCTCACTCTGCCTATGTTACTATCATAAGGAGTTCACTAACATATCACTATGAGACAATATCAGCTAAGTTTTGAACACACAAGGGTTACCAAGTACTGAATATAGCTCTGCCAAATCAAAGTGGGCTCTCAAAATGCTTGGTCTGATGGAAAGTAACCAACTCCGCAACGACCTGAAAATGACAAAATACTCATATAAACCCTGTTATTAACAAAATTGAACAAAACAGCTAAATAACTAAAGGTTCTAGAGTAAATGGTTCTCAAAGGTGAATGGGTGGAATCCTGTTCCCTCCTTGAGAATCTGATAAACAGTAAGAACTTGCTCCCTACAAAAATCAGTCCAATGTGACACAACATTTTAGTAAAGAATTTCAGGGGCCTTTTGGTCTCCGTGGAATCCACTGAGGTAGATGGGATCATTGCTCCTAATGCTTCTTCCCTCCCTATATTCATTCCTTTTTCAATAAGACTTTGTAGTTCCCCTCACTATAGGCAGAGAATACTTCCTTACACCATTGATGTTGGCCTTGGCCCTGTGATCTGCTTTAACCAATGTAAGTGACATAATGCCAGTTCTATTTTTAGTCTTTAAGACATTACATGTTTCTGATTACCCCTTTTGTGTTTCTGTCATTACCATGAAAGGAAAATGCCCCAGGTAGCCTTTTGGTCCAAAAAAGATTAGAGTAGACCTATGCTCCACTTGTGACTTGGAGCTCAACCCAACTGAGCCCAGCCTACTTCAGCAACCCTCCAACTGACTTACACATGTATACATGAGAATAAATGATTGTTATTTTAAGCCAATGAGCTTTGGGGTGGTTTTTAATGCAGCATGACTACAGCAATACTTGACTGCTACACCCATTCACAAAACCTCTCCCCATCAAAAGTCTATATATGCTGAGAATCTCTGTTGTAGAGTGTTTTATTATGTAAGTCCATTGTGCTTCCCCCACACTGCATACATATTTTTAATAATTAGTTTCTGAACTCATTTTTACATAAATCAAATGCTACATTTCCTACCAACTTACATTATAATGTTTGAGGTATTTTGTGTTCATTTCACTGATCATTACCTGGCAGCAATTTCTAACACTAGATATTTGTCTCTCTGCTCCTCAATTTTTTCTAATGAGTAGTCAATAATCAAGGAATATATATTTAAAAGTGTGACGGGAGAACCTCTTTAAAGGAACCCTGCAGTGAATCCATTTATAAATTGAAGAATCCTATTGTAATGGAAATAATATTCTCCTCATTTATCTCTTTGATAAGCTCAAAATTTTGATACCTGGGTCTCTAAAAGCAGGGTACCTAAATTACCAAGCCTGACTCTAGGCAAAGTGCAGTATTTATCTTGATGTAAAATAAATAATACTATTTGACACATTTTGGTTGCTGAAATTTTAGTATGATGCTTCAATCTCATTCCATATGAAGAGTATTTGTATCAGTTGACTTCTGTTGCAACAATAGAAGTCAAGGCGTGTGACTGACAAGACTCCCTTTCTGGTTGACATTTATTTCTAGAAAGAAAGGAAACCAAACACAAAAAGTAGGGTTTGATAGAGTCCACTGTAGTTAGATGCCTGATTAATATTTATTCAATTTAATTGGCAGAAAACTAAAATGGATTATATTCCCAGCTGTGTCACCTACTAACTATGTGGCTTTGGGCAAATTGCTTAGCTTCTCTGTGCTTCAATTTTTTTTTTATCTGGAAAGTGGGGGAGTATGGAGTTCCTCCAGAGAAGAGAACAGATTTCATTTATTTTTATATTACCAGCCATCGTGTGTGTGTGTGTGTGTAGTTCAGGATGAAAGAAGACAGCAAGATAGAAAAGAGAAATAGAGACATACATGGACACAAACTATTGGTCTGTTTTTATTTTGTCCAATTTAATCAAAGAGGAAACCAGCCAAACCAAAAGAAGATTGTAAGGAGAAAAAAGAAAAAAAAAAAAGAAAGCTACCAAAATACATAATTATGTATGACATAAAATGTTGGACACATCACCTACAAATTCACAATCAGTATCTGAAATTTTGGGTCAATTTTACTCAGAAAAAAAAACAAAACAGGTGGAATCAAAGCAAGACTGTTTTTTGCATTCCCATTCATAATCTTAATTTAAAATATAGAGATAGTTTCATTTTTCTATGAATCATGCCCCCAGGAAAGATAACTCTTTAAAGTTGAGAACAACATGAAAAATTAAATTTATAATAATATTCAAAATAAAAATGTTTTTGAGAATATAGTATGTATGTCACTCAACAGAAAGACACAGGAAAATATATTCAGGAGCAATAAATTTCAAGTTAAATAAGTAGCATTAAAGCTTATGACAAAATTACAGACAAGTAATTCAAGCTCTCTCAAGGGCCTTAGATACTTCAAGGAAAACATCTTCCAATTATCATAAAAAGCCCTCTCCAATCTTCACAGTTAATTTATAGTAGGCTGATTGCAAATGTAAAACCTATGGCTTAGGTAGCACTGCATAGTCAGCTATAACCATAAACTTCAGTGTAATGACAAGCAACTTGAATAGCAATACTACTACTTAAGCTATTTAATTCAGATTGCTTGGCATTTATACTAACACTCCCGCTGGAGGGAAAAAACACATAATATTTATAATAAACAAGTATAATCTTATTATCAATCTTTTATCACAGAAAAACAATTCACCAAAAAGGAAATCAACAGTAGAAAAAGAAACAAAATTACACTTTGACTACAGTGCTAATAGAAGGGTATCATTTTCTTAAAATGATCATTTTCTTAATCATCAATGAATTGCCTGCTGGTAAAAATATAAAAGAACAAAAGAAAACGTTTTGCTCAGAGATTAATACAAAAAAATCCAAGAAAAAGATCTGTGAATGTCTAACCATTAAGATCTTTCATGGGGAAAATTCTCGATGTATAGTGTCATTATGGAAAATTGGCAGGGGATAGATGTTCCGATTTAAGTCTAGTTTGCTAAGAGTTGAGCAAAGTATAGACTTTTCTGCCTAGACAAGGAGGTAGCAGGGCAGGTTGATTTTGGACAGGCCAAGCAGTTTTTGGAGCATACTTGAAATTTTACAGAAATGTCCATGTGATCAAGGGGCCCAGTGGTTTATACATTAACATATAATTTAATCTTTTAGGACCCTTCCCTTTTGTTATTTCATTCATTAACACACTCAGTTGCTGATTCCCTACTATATGCTAGCCGCTGCTTAGTTTCTTCCTTCAAGAAGCCTACCTTCTGGTGTGGTAAATAGCTATACAAGTAAAGGAAAGAGAGATCATATCTACATAAGAGATAGAGGTGAGGGCAGTTGGGAGGAAGTCAATGGTGTCTTCAAAGAGGAAGTCATGCCTGAGTTAAGTCTTGAAAGATGAGTAGGGGTTCTCCAGGAAGATGAGAAGAAGATATTCCAAGTAGTGCATAACATAAATAAATTCCCAGAAGTATCACCAGTCATGGTGTTTAGAGGAATTCGAGTTCTGCCTAATTAATACATCTTGGGTTTAGCCCAGGACCCTCATTTTTCCTGAAATACTCAATATGACTCACAAACCCTAGCATTTGACAATTCTCAGTAAACAAGGATAATTATATCTAAGTCCTATCTATGTAACATTGAATCACAGATAAATAACTTTACTTCCTAAAGAGCAAGAGAAACAGAAAGATAAAATACCTCCAACCAACTTTAAATGTGTCCAGGTCCTATGATTTGAAGACCAGAGGATACTGATAACCTTCTAAATTAAGTCTGAAGTTTTGATTTCCTTCTATACAAAAATGAAAGCTTGGGGGTTAAAATGAGGACCCTCCTTACAAGACTTCTGGCTTACAAATAAGGCCTTCTCACAGGATTTGAGGACTGCTTCCAAAAATCTAATTTCAATGAAAGCTGTGTCTTGTGTGTATACATTCAAGGCCTCATGAACCATTGTTCCCTGAAGTTCCATTTTCCTCTTTGGTTAAGAAAGTGGAGCTATCACTTTTTTTTTTCTCCTAGTAGCTCTAGAGCCAGGGACAGGTCAATTGTGTGTAGAGCCTAAGAAAAATACCCTCTTAGCCCAATGTTGTTTATTAAATCACTCTTAAATTTACTAGTAGTCTAGGAGTTTTCTTGGCCTAAAGAATATCTTATTATTTCAGATTTAACCTTCAGCCAATGTTAGAAGGTATCTATCAGGCTAGCTAGAAATCTTTTAAAATGTGTTCAAAGCATGATCATGTGACAACATAGTCCTTTGGGATAAGGTTTGTCATTCTTAACTCTATGCCTTTTTACCTCACACACTGACACACTGAGAAAGTACTAATAAACAATTTGGGAAAATGGTTAATGATCATGTCTTTTGCATAGTCCTGACTTGTGGACAGTCTCCAGTGGTACAGTAGGCTGACAGTTTAATGGAGATCAAACTAACTTCCTACTCATGGAAGGAAATCCATAGTATGATGTAGCAAAAAATAAATAAATAATCTTATAGATGGCCATTTCAGATAAACTAAGAGAAGGCTGAGTGTCTATCTGTACCACATCATTCCTGTATGGAACTCCTACATTGTATTAACCAGAGCTCTCCTCCTTCCCTCGGCCAGAAAATAAATATGTTCCTACAGAGTAGGGCATGCGCACTTGGGTCCTTGAGTTACTGTTTTAAATGCACTTGATGTCTTGTATGCATGTTGACAGTAATAATGTGTCTCTTAGACATGAATCTCCCGGAAGGCAGAGGTTCCGTCTTTGCTATTTCTTCTTTTTTTTTTTATTAACTTATTTTTGTTACAGATGTTTCTCTCCCCCCCCCCCCATTGACACCCTCCTCCCCATCCCCTTCCACCCCATCCCCTGCTTTGTTGTCTATGTCCATCGGTTATGCATACATCCATATAAGTTCTGTGGTTTATCCCCCCCACACCTTCTAAGGATTGTCGGTCTGTACCCTACTTCTATGACTCTTGGTCTATTTTGTTCATTAGTTTGTTTAGTTCATTATATTCCAGAAATAAGTGAGATCATGTGATATTTGTCTTTCTTTGCTTGGCTTGTTTTGCTTAGGATAATACTTTCCAGGTCCCTCAGTGTAATCTCAAAGGATAAGAGATCTTTCTTTCTTACAGCTGCATAATACTCCATTGTGTATAGGTAACACAGATTTTTCATCCACTCTTTTACTGATGGACACTTTGGCTGTTTCCAGATCTTAGCTATTGTAAATAGTGCTGCTATGAACATAGGGGTACATATATCCTTTCTGATTGGTGTTTCAGGCTTCTTACGGTATATTCCTAGAAGTGGAATCACTGGGTTAAATGGAAGTTCAATTTTTAATTTTTTGAGGTAACACCATATTGTTTTCCATAGTGGCTGCACCAGTCAGCATTCTCACCAGCAGTGTACTAGAGTCCCCTTTTCTCCACACCCTCGCCAGCACTTGTTGTTTGATGATTTGTTGATGGCGGCCATTCTGACAGGTGTGAAGTGATCTTTGCTGTTTCTTATATGATTAATGCATTGTGAAAAAACATGAATAACTAGGTGCTTAATTAATGCCTTAATGTTTTGGATTTGTATAAAAATAGGGTGACCATGTAATTGATTATTCAAACTAGGACACTTGTGAGAGTAATTATGCTGGGAGACAAGAAGTATCAACCAGGATCTTTCTGGGCAAATCATGATGTTAATGTTACCTTTTTTAATCCAAAAAAAAAGGATTCTCCTTTGGAGACAGCAAGAATTATATGTTATGCTTATGAGTAAAAGTATATTTTGAGTCAGACATTACTTTCAAATGGAGAGAAAGTATATCCTTTTAGAATGGCTCCAAAAGAATAAAACTGAGTGTTTCTACTCATATATACTGAATTCTCTTTGTAGATGCAATTGGCTAGTAGGTCAGCTCTCTTATACTTATTTTTATTTTATTTTAGTGTGATACCTCGTGACAATTCTAATGAAACTGCATACATCTAGCAATGGGTATATAGTTGGAAAAAATAATGGAACTTTTTTGCTATGGGAGTCTATTCAGCATTCTTTTTTGAAAGGCTGGTGCTTAGAGCTATTTATTTATAATTATATTTTGTATTTTCAAGAATGCCAATTTTTTTCACAAATTTGCCATTTTAGTCCAAGCAGCCAAATGTTCATTTACATTTATTAAAGGAAAATTCACAAATCAGCTTTTTCAAGTGAGGGATAACTGGTTAAACAACAATAGCACCAGCAACACCAACACATATTTGCTATCTATTCTCTCTAATTCTTTGACGTATTTATTTATCGGATTATTCAGCATGTACTGTAGCAGTTACTTACATGCTTAAAACTCAAAATAAAACCTCCCACATAAAACATTTTGGTGAAAATCAAGGCCCTAGCTGGTTTGGCTCAGCAGTTAGAGCGTCGGCGTGCGGACCAAAGAATCCCAGGTTCAATTCTGGCAAAGGGAAGGTAACCAGGTTGTGGTTTGTCCCAGCCCCTGTTGAGGCCATGCAGATGGCAACCAATCGACGTATCTCTCTCATATCAATGTCTCTCTCTCTCGCTCGTGCGCTCTCTCTCTCTCTCTCTCTCCCTCCCTCCCTCCTCCCTCCCACTTTGTCTCAAGGTAAATGTAAACATATCCTCGGGTAAGGATTAAAAAAAATTAATTTACAAATGATATTTTTCTGACATTAAGATGAAAATGACAACTTAGAGTATAGGTGTATCTCAGATTCTAATCCCTTGTGTTTATTTTTCTATTTGGTCCCTTCCTGCTCTTGCTATAGCACCAAGGCAACAACTGATCACAAGACTTCAATAAAAATAATGGAACCATGACCAGGCGGCTTGGTTGGTTAGAGTGTCATCTCATGCATCAATAAAGTTGCAGGTTTGATTTCTGGTCAGGGCACATACCTAGGTTATAAGTTTGATCCCCAGTCTGGGTACGTACAGGAGGCAATGGATTGGTTGATGTTTCTCTCTCATTGATGTTTCTCTCTCTCTCTCTTCTTGTCTCTCTAAAAATCAATTTAAAAACATGTCATTAGGTGAAGATTAAATAATAATAATGATAATAATAATAATAATAATGGAGAGACAATCCACAATGTGATTTAGATCATTTGGTCTTGGCACTGGCTCTATAAACAAAATGTGATGTCTAAGGTGATTTTCCTGTTTATTATGCCATTTTTTTAAAGGTAAAATTAGTAACTAGATATAGATAAATGAAGCCCTCCCCTATTCATACTCCTTCCAATTATGCAAAATTGAACATGTAAAATTATCCTCTTTTTTTTCTTTTGAAAATTTATAAAGGGGTGAGAGAAGGCTATAGAGGCACAATATTTTAAATCAAAATTTAAAATTAATATAGGACAAAGACCAAAGCTTCAGCCAAGATACTTGAAAGGTAGTGCAGTAAAGGTCAACCCCAGAATTTTTTTCCTGATTCTTACCTGAATCAAGGATTAGAAAGCTTATCCCTTCTATGTAATATTAAAAATAAATGTAACTTTGTGTTGTTTGCACCTATGAATGCTAGCATACCTATATTTACTTGTTTTTCATTGAGCATGCTATATGAGGTATGTGTGGCTCAGAGTAGTCCTCATAGCATAAAATCACTAGCATTGAAGCCCAAGGAATTCCTTTTGTTCTAGCACATTTGTACCGGTCTTTCCAACTTTTATTAATTCTATCCTACTATCATTTTACCATTTCCTAAAGATCTATGCATGGAGGCACATAAAAACACACCCATTAGGTTTCACCTCCCAAATCAACTTCCATGAAAACCAAATAAAATGCTTACTGAAAAGTAGGAGCTCCTGTCTTTTGTAAAATTCCCTTTTCCAACAATACCCTACTCCCCACCTTCACAACCAATCACTTTCAGATCCCAAGATAAAGAATTTGAACTTATATTCAAGTCTTAAGAGGTAAGTCGGACGATGAACTCAATATTCCTTTAAGATACCACTAATGGAACAAGAAAGGTAGAACAAAGTAGCATTTATCATTACACTTTCTGTGTGTTCAATGTCTGAAATTTTCTTCACTTTATTCTTCTTTAAATAGCCAGCAACTCTAGTACATACAAATAAAGATGACATAACAAAGGTGATGTTCATGGTACTTTTCATAGTGAGGTGTTCTGATATCAAGGTCACATCACGGGCACTATTATGCTTAGAGTTGCTTTTGACTTTGCGTATGCAAAAGTAGATCTGCTGGCTTCTGTACAGGTTTTGGTTTCTTGTACCTGCTATTTCAACAAAGAAAACATAAGAAGCATCCTGCTAACTCATCATGCATAACTTTTGTAGTAGGTTAAAAATGGTGACAAATTCTTTGACACTTCTCCCATTGAAAGGTGGGGCCCGTGTCTTCTCTTCTTGAATTTTAGCAGACACTGTATTTTGACCAGTAGAATATGAAGAAGTGACTGTGACAAATTCTGATCCCAGGAATTCAAATATTGGCCACTTTCATTTCCTGTGTCTTGGAACACCTGCTCTGAGGGCAAAAATTATTGCATAAGAAGTCCAAGTACCCTAAGATAACTACTATGTTATGATGAAGCCCACATTACCATGTGGAGAGGCCATGTAGAAAGAAAATTTTCGAGCCTATTCTCAGCTTTCCCACTATCCCTATTTAGGCTCTGGATACATGTGTGAAGAAGCCATTTTGGCATCCAGTCTTCAGATTATTTCAGCCCCAGTCATTTGACAGTAACTGCATGAAAACCCAAGTGACAACTGATCAGCTGAGACTGAGCCATCTATAAAACCATAAGAGATAATTGTTAAAGCCTTAAGTTTTGGGGTGATTTATTATTCAGAATAAATTAAAAAACAGCACCCTGGCAGGATGGCTCAGATGGTCAGAGCATCATCCAGGCCATCGAAAGTTTGTGGTTTTGATTCCCGGTCAAGGCATACACCCAGGTTATGGGTTCAATTTCCAGTTGGGACACGTACCAGAGGAAACCAATGAATGTTTTGTTCTCTCTCTCTCTCTCTCTCTCTCTCTCTCTCTCTCTCTCCTTTCTCTTTCTCTCAAATCAATTTAAAAATAGTAACAAACATCTTTCTACAAAAGGTAACTTTTTTCTTCATTGGTAATTGAAAATGAGTACTTATTTAGAAGGACAATATCATCCCATGATTTTTTTCTCATATTCTTCCTATCAACTTATCTCCCTGTGATACTTCAAATTCTTCTTAAATTTTTTTTAAAAAAATATATGTCTGAAACCAGGACTCCTTTTATCATTCTCTGCATTTCCACAGTATTTGCATATTAGATTTGTACATTTCTGTATGTATATTTACATCGTCTATATAGTAATGTTCTACTACAAAATGAGATGTTCATGTGCCTCTTTTAGAAGGTAAGTACTTCACAAATAGAAGCATATACGCCTGACTATAAATAGGACTTCAAACTTGGTAGAATGCTTTTCTTTAGTATTAAGTTTAGAATTTTCATAAAACTGGCATTAAAAAAAAAATGCTTATTGTACCCTTTTTAAAAAAGCCACTTATTTCCTAGTTGTTGTTGTTTTTTCTTCCTCTCTAAGCTTAACAAGAGATTTAGGGAAAATAATTCTTAATTCCTTCCCTTGTTTATAAGCTTTCCTGAGCATACACTTGCTCTGTACCTTGTATCCCAATATCCCTGCAGTGGGAAATAGAGAGCAACCTATAACTCCTCAGTTTGTATTGTGTCTCCAGTTCTGAAATAGGACCGATAATTTAACTACAGGGGTTTAGTCTCTTAAGAGTTTATACTTACTCAGGAAAATAGCCATTTTCAGCAGATAAGCATTTTCTATAAACTCTTCCTAGCATCTATTTAAATCTTATAATAAATTACCAGCTTGGTACCTGCATACACCTATATATTACATAGCAGGGCAGACAAAACAAGATCAGATTGCCAAAGATCAGAGCTTAATCTATGGAAATTATTTCTTTTTGTTCTATGTATTATAACATTAATTCAATAACATTTGTAAAATGGATTTGTGCTTATATAAGCAGATAAATAATTATAAAGCATATAAATCATTACTTCCTAATGTGACTACAACCAGATTCAATGCAATTTACAAATAAGTATGAGAAATGACTACTACTTCTTTTTAATGAATTAAATCCAGCAGCATTTCAAAGAAGAGAAATAAAGACTCCCGTGTTTGTTTGAAAAGAAACTAATTGTAAAGAAAGATAAATCTCATTTTTCATCTATTTAAAATAATTTCTGAGTCAGGAAAACCACAAAATTAACATTTTTAAAAAATTTATCTTTATTGTTGAAAGTATTACAAATGTTCCCCCTTTTTTCACCATTGACCACCTCCTCCCCACTCCTGCCTCCCTTTTACTCTTATTTAATAAAATGTCATCTTAAAATGAGAAGATAGCCCTTCATATCTACTGAAATCTCACTTTGTGTAAAATAAAGTTCAAGAGACCAGAATTACTGCGTAATGTTGAATTTCTAACTGCCTTTTAGAGGATGCAGTGCTATTAAATTACACTACACATTAATAACTATTAGGTAAAACAAGGATTATTGAAACATTTAAGACTCAAAATCAGTCTTTATCATGTAATATTGTGAAATATAAATCATTAGTTACCTACAAAAATCAATCATGGGACCCAGAAATTGAAGCCCCTTTGAAGGTTTGCTTAGTTTACTGGGCCTGTGATTTGGTAAAACAAGCCACAGTTCTGTGGCAACATTTTTTTAATTGTAAGATAATATATTTCCATAAAAATGCAATATTTGTAATAGCTCACATAATAAGAATTAACAGACCTGTCCAAATTATAGCAAATTTTATTTTTTTTGTGATTTACTAATTAGTTCTTTCTCTGTAAAAAGTGTCATGAAATCCTCTCTGCTTGCTTAGAAAAGAGTTTTAAGTGATGAACCTGGATAATGGAAATGAACAGGGACATTTTTTGGGGAAAAGGATAACCTCCTAGAAAATAATGGATGTAGTGAATAGTCTTAATTGCCCAGGACTTCTACAAGAAAATATATTCTAATTTGGTATTAAAAATATGTACAAAATATTAATTTTATCTGATTTCTGAAAGGTCTGTGGTATGGCAGTGAATTCCAGAGGCTATATACTTAATGGGACCTTATTTATTCTTTGAAGAAGTCCTAACCTCTATTAACATTTTGGAGGTTATAAAGGGTGCTATTCTCTGGCAGGGCTGCCCTATAGAAGCTTCACTAAGTAGTATGCCATAGAAGAATATGACCAGCTTACTGGAGTAAGGCCATATATCCCCAATTCTAAGATATTTCTCCATAATTTGTTCCAGACATTCTTTGAGGAGAAACCCAATCCTAACTGTCAAAGAAGATAACTGGCAAATTTGCTGCTGGTCACAATTACTTACAGGAGAAGTAAAGACAAGTAGAAGAAAAGGAAAATACTTCAAAGGACATTTTATGAACTCAGCAGGGGAAAATGACAAGTACTATAGCTTCATTACAGAGTAATGAACTTACTGTACACACTTTTTACTAATGTACTTTTCACATTACCCTAATTATTGATTGACAATTTCACCATCCTTCTGTGCTATCTGGAAGCCATTCTCTGGGTAGTTCAGTCCACACATAGTCTGTCTTGAATAAGCTCTTTTGAAATTATGAGTATTTCTTACTCAAAGTTTCTACTTCCCTTCCACCTCACCAAAAAATACCCACACAAATCAGATAACTGTGACCTAGAAAATATATAATGCTGTCATACAAAACTCATGATATCCAAACTTATACCTGCTTAGAGGATGAAGTCACATGGCCACATTTACAAAATACAACATATCATGCCAGAAAAAGCTAGTGCCATAAATTGCACTAGATTTGGGGAGCTTGAAGTATGTAGAAGAAATTGATTTCAGGCAAAAATATAATATTGTATATTTTAATGCAAAGGAAATACAAAGTTTACTCAACTAAGAGAGTCTCAAGTATCTCAATTAAGAATAAACATACTACACTAGAAATTGAAAATGCTGTGTGTTAAACAAGTTGTGAATTGACACAAATGTAAAACTTGACTTTCTCATGTATATTGTAAAAAAGAAAAAAAAAAATGCACAAGCAAAAGAGCCATTAATTGCATAGTACAAGGCCAGTTTTTTTTTATCCCTGTATTTTTTCTACTAGTTCTTTTACAGATTAATGTGGGTGTTGTTGTGTTTTTTCCATTTTGCATTTAAAAAACAGAAAGAAAGCCCTGGCCAGTTTGGCTCAGCGGTTAGAGTGTCAGCCTGCGGTCCGGAGAGACCCGGGTTCGGTTCCCGCTAAGGGCACGTACTTTGGTTGCAGTTTGTCCCCGGCCTTGGTTGGTCGTGCGGGTGGCAGCCACTCGATGTGTCCCTTCACGTCGATGTTTCTCTCTCTCTCTCCCTTCCTCTCCCTCCCTCCTACTCTATCTGTACAAAAAAATGGAAAAAATATCCTCGGGTGAGGATTAAAAAAACAGAAAGAAAAATGTAGGACTAGGACTAAGGATAATTTTCATTAGTCTAGAGATACATGCCCTGAGGATGATAAATCACTCAAAATTTCAACTAGCAATGGATTGCTGCACAATTATTTACATTGAACTTCTACAACTTAGTGAAAATAGAGAATCTAATATCAAAGAAAAATGTCCCAAGCCAGTGGCTCAGTTGCTTGGATCATCATCCTGTACACCAAGAGTTTGCGGGTTTGATTCCCAGTCAGGGCACATACTTAGGTTGTGGGTTCAATCCCTGGTCAGGGAGAGTACAGGGGGCAACCAATCAATATCTCTCTCTCTAAAACCAATAAAAACATATCCTCCGGTGAAGATTAAAAAATAATAAAAATAAAGTAAAAATGAATTTCTAAGAATTCTGAGGGTGTGGAGAAAAGGGGACTCTAGTACACTGCTGGTGGGAATGCAGACTGGTGCAGCCACTATGGAAAACAATATGGTGTTACCTCAAAAAATTTAAAATTGAACTTCCATTTGACCTAGTGATCCCGCTTCTAGGAATATACCCTAAGAAGCCTGAAACACCCATCAGAAAGAATATATGTACCCCCATGTTCATAGCAGCACTATTTGCAATAGCTAAGATCTGGAAACAACCCAAATGTCCATCAGTAGACGAATGGATAAAAAAATCTGTGGTACCTATACACAATTGAGTACTATATAGCTGTGAGAAAGAACGATCTCTTATCCTTTGAGGTGACATGGAGGGACCTGGAAAGTATTATCCTAAGCGAAACAAGCCAAGCAGAGAAAGACAAATATCATATGATCTCACTTATTTGTGGAATATAATGAACATAACAGTCTGAGGATCAGGGTAGTCCCAGAGATGTGGAATCCCCTGAAGAGGTGGTGGGGGGAGAGATAAACCACAGAACGTATATGCATGTATGCATGAACAATGGACATGAACAACAAAGCTGGGGACAAGGTGGGGAGGTGATGGAGGGGGAATCAGTGGGGAAAAAAAGAGAAACATCTGTAACAAAAATTAATTAATTAATTTAAAAAAGAATTCCATTATTTTTATATCATTGTATAACTACAATGTTTTTTATAGTTTTATGAAAACTATTAATATATGCTACATAATTAAAAAGCATTTATTAACTGTAAGGCTCGTGCAGTTGGAAATCAGGATTCAACTGATCTTTTGGTATCCTTCACATCTTCTTGTATCATATTTTCCTTCATGCTGTCTTTTTCTTACCAATTTGGCATCCAAAGCCCTCACATTCTTTGAACTTACTCCCAAGAAAATTTGTTTATTTAAAAAGAGAGCTAAGAAAATAGACTTTTGTTTATGCCCAGTAATATTTGTTATAATTAGACTTTCAGAAATTTCTGTTCTTTAAATAGAGAACAAGGAGCTTCAAGCTAAAAAAATATGTTTCTAAATTTTAAGATTATAGCCAATAGCAATCTAGTAGAAAATATATTTGGACAAGCAAAGAGATCTAAAATTACTTGGCATACTCATGAGATTAAATACAATGAACTGCTTAGATGTACAGAGCAGTGTGTTTAGAACCAAGTTCCAAAGAGAATTCTAAACCTTATGACACCCACCTTCAGGGAAATCACAGTAAAGTTAATAGTATAGTGAACAAGAACATAAGTGAGGTTGCTCAAGCTACTAACTGTCATTGTGCCTCAGTTTCTTTATATTTGAAATCTGAGTAATGAAAATATCTACCCTGTCCATTTGTTGTGAAGATTAAAACAGACAGTAATATATACAGCACAGAGCGGAATGCAAGCAGGATATAAATTGCTGAACAAATAATGGTTATTATTAAGTGTACCCACATATAAGAAATTCAGAAAGCCATTGAATTGTCATAACGAGAGATAGTTAAGTATTAGTGAAAAGCCAGGTCAAAGGGAAGGTCATTACAACCTGGCAGAGAGTGGAGTGAAACCACACTTCTAACTGACCCAAAGTTCCAAGGCCTGTTCTAAGTTGTATTTTGGTCTGGAGTTGTGGTACCACACCTCAGTCTATACAGCCTGACTACTCACATAAGTATGGGCTGAAAAAGCTGTAGAGGCAGTCAGTATAAAGCCACTTGTCAGAGAGATACCTATGGAATGAAATTCAAAAGAGTTTTAGAACACAAAATTTTCTGTAAGCCACCTCACCACCAGCCAATATGCTATAGTGTAGAGGTATAGAATTTTAATAAATATTTTCCAAATTTCTTTGGAGCCTTACTTTATTTTTAACTAGTTGTTGTACATGCCCTTTATTTCTCTATGGGTTTATTTGCCATCTCTTCCAGTAAAAAATGTCATTTGTTCACAGACTGTACTTACTTTATCTTCTTTACCCTTAGGTATATCCCAAGAAAAAACCCTATATAGTTCAATTGATTAAAGTTGTCCATGGCAGTGTTGGACACATTTGATGTTTACATTGCAAATCTGACTCAGACATTATTCCCAAGTTGGTTCTGAGTTCTCCTGAATACCTAAATGTTTAAATTATTCAACAATGCTGATTTTAAATCTTATCAAAAAGGTATCCAAATACTTTTAAAAAAATTTATCTGAACTTGGTCAAGAAGGATGTGAGGAAGATGGCAGCGGGCGGGACCAAAGGGAGTTTGAGTGTGTGAGAGAGTGTGAGTGGACATGAAGGTGGACAAACAAACCCGAGCAGTGCAGAGACTCCAAGCAGAAGGTTCCTGTGCTGTGGATGGGAGCAGCGAGCTACCACAGAAAGTGGCTCTTCTCCCTGCCCTGCAGGGAGGTATCACCATTTTGGAAGATCCCAGGTCTTCCCTGAAAGGGGGCAGTGGAAGCAGCTAGGGCCCAGCACCTGAGCCCACCAGCACACCTGGCACCATTGGACCAGTGGACACTCTGTGTCAATACACACCAGTGCACAGTAGTGGAGCTGCCAGGTGCCAGTTGCAGGAGCCTTGGACAGCCTGGAACCAAATACCATCCTCCACAGTAGCAGCCTGATCAGAATCCAGATATACCCCAAGCAACAGAGACTGGGGAGCAGACATCTATCCCCAGGCAACAGAAGCACACACCAGCAGCTGAGACCCATTCCCAAAAACTATAGCAAAAGCTGAGCAGGAGTTGAGCCCCACAGGACAGCAGCACTCCCCAGCCAACAGCCGAGGGACCTGGGGCTCCACAAAGGCCTGTGGCATCCAGCAGCTCACAAGAGCAGTGGGAAGCCCAAGTCTCAGAGAGACTGGTGCCATCAAGCTGTGCACCCCAAGGAACTGCAAGGTACTGAAACACCAGAGAGGCCTATGCTACCCAGCAGGGACTGTGACATCTAATTACCAGCGGGACCTGCTGGGTGCTGAAGCACCAGAGAGGCCTGTGTGACCAAGCAGGGACTGTGCCATCCAGTTATCCATGGGACCTGCTGGGTGCTGAAACAGTAGACAGGGCTGTGCAACCCAGCAGCACATAACATAGGCATAGGGCCCAGTCGCCAAAGAGACTGTGGGACACAGTTACCCATGGGAACTGCAGGGAGCTGGGGCACCAGAGAGGCCTCTGCGACCCAGCTGCACACAAGATAGGCTTAGAGGATGTGAAAGCAGAGGGGGAGTGAGTAGAAGCTACACAGACAATTTCCCAGGACCAAACGAGAATTGCAACTAAAATAAAGATAAATCCTTGAAAAAAAGCAACAGAAAATCAGTAGCACAGGACCATATAACCAGGGACACTGGTAGGATCTGCGGAGGCTCAAGACGGTGGTGGGCTGGGAGCCCAGGGACAGCAGCAGGCTTAGCTGTGAACAGTGCCTTTGGGGAATAAAGACCAAGCCTGCTCCACAGTGCAGATAGCCAGGGCAGAGCACTAAAATAGCCACAGCCACACACTGGGAGCTACCACAGAGGGAGGTCAGACTGGGCTGGAACTGTGTTGGGACACCCAAGATTTGGAGGGCACTCAGAGTTTTTGCTGAGTTATGGACACATAGGATGGTGGCCAGTGTGCTCCTTCCCAGAGCTGTGGGAAAAAGCAGCAGCCTCCCACCCCAGGAGATTCAGCCATTGCCAGGTGAGGAAAAGAAATGCAAATTGATGTTCATTAATAACCAGCATCTATCCCACTCCCTGGAAATCCTCTTATGCAGAACACCAGGGGTACATTCCAAGGCACAGAGCAACTGAGACCAGTAGCCATGAGCAAAAAGCTAGAGGATAACTGAACCTTTCCTGGGCTTGCAAATCTACCCAGGAAAGTAAGAAATGACAGTGGTGTTTAACGTGGGTCCACCAAGGCTCATCCAAACCCAGTAGAGGGAGCGACACACAGCAGAACACCAAAAGGAAAAATTTGGCAGGCTCCAAAACACACTGAGATAGCCAAAATGATGAAACAAAGAAACAAATAACAAATGAGAGAACAAGAGAACTCTATCAAAGATGAGATCAATAAAATGCAGATAAGCAAATTCTCAGAAGTAGAGTTCAGAGCCAAGATCTTGAGGAATCTCAATAGCATGAGTAAGGACATCAGCACCATGAGTGAAAATATAGAAACACTGAAAACCAACCAAGTGGGAATAAAGAATGACATAGCAGAAATAAAGAACACATTGGAAGGACTAACCAGCAGAGTAGAGAAAGATGAGGACCAGATCAGTGAATTAAGAGACAGGGTAGAAAAAATCAACCAATCAGAAAACCAAAAGGAAAAAAACAATTAAAAAAACAGGAAGGCAGCTTAAGAGAACTGTGGGACAACTGGAAATGTAATAACATTTGCATGATAGGAGTCTCTGAAGTGGAAGAAAATGGGCAAGAGTTAGAGAATATATTTGAAGAAATAGAGACAGAAACCTTCCCTGGTTTGGTGAAGGAAGAAGGCATTCAAGTTCAAGAAGCACAGAGAGCCCCAAGTAAGAAGAATCCAAACAGGCCCACACCAAGACACATAGTAATTAAAATGCCAAAAGTCAAAGACAAAGAGAGAATCCTAAAGGCAGTAAGAGTTAAGCAACAGGTTAAATACAAAGGAAATCCCATAAGGCTCTCAGCTGACTTCTCCATAGAAACACAAGACAGAAGGGAGTGGCATGAAGTAATCAAGGTTCTGAAAACAAGGATCTGAATCCAAGAATACTCTATCCAGCAAGGCTATCATTCCAAATAAAAGGTCAAATAAAGAGATTTCCAGACAAAAAAAAAAACAAAAGGCTAAGGGAATATATTAACACCAAACCAGCACTGCAAGATATATCTTTTAGACTGCTGTCATTAGTAGAAAAAAACAGGAAGAAAAAATAGAACCACACTAAACAAAAAATGGCAATAAATCAGTACATATTAATTATCACCTTAAATGTGAATGGTTTGATTACTACGATAAAAGGACACAGAGTAGCTGATTGGATAAGAAAATATGACTCACATATGTGTTTTTTACAAGAGACTCAGCTCACAACAAAAGACTCACATAGGTTGAACATGAAGGGATGGGAAAAAATTTTTCAAGTAAACAGAAAGAAAAAAAAGCTGGGGTTGCAATATTCATATCTGATAAATTAGATTTCAAAATGAATACCATAACTAGAGACAAAAAAAGGCCTCTGCATAATATTGAACGGATCTATCCAACAGGAAGATATAACTATGATAAACATACATGGACCAAATAAAGGAGCACCAACATATATTAAAAATCTTCTGGAGGATTTCAGAAGAGAAATAAACAGCAATACAATCATAGCAGGGGACTTAAATACACCGCTGACATCACTGGATAGATCATCTAGACAAAAAATTAACAAGAAAACACTGACTCTAAACGAAGCGGTATATCAAATGCATTTAATAGATATCTACAGAGAATTACACTCCAAAACTGCAGAATTCACATTCTTCTCAAGTGCATATGAGACATTCTCAAACACAGACCACATGTTAGGGCACAAACTAAGTCTCTACAAGTTCAAGAAGATTGACATCATATTAAGCATCTTCTCAGATCACAATGGTATGCAACTAGAAAGCAACTGCAACAAGAACATGCAAAGACGTTTGAAAACATGGAGGCTAAATAGCATGTTATTGAACAATGAATGGGTTACCATGGAAATCAAGGAAGAGGCAAAAAACTTCCTAGAAATTAATGAAAATGAACACACAACAACACAAAATCTCTGCGATGTGGTGAAAGCAGTCCTGAGAGGGAATTTCATAGCACTACAGGCCTACTGCAAGAAGCAAGAAAATAACTAGAAAGCAAACAAAAAGAAACGCTAGAGCAAGTAGAAGAAAGGAAATAGTAAAGATCAGAGCCGAAATAAATGACATGGAGAACAAAAAAATAATTCAAAGGATCAATGAAACAAAGAGCTGGTTCTTTGAAAAGATAAACAAGATTGATGGACCCTTAGCTAGACTCACCAAAAAAAAAAAAAAAAAGAGAGAGACAGAACCCAAATACACAAAATCAGAAATAAAAGAAGAGTAATAATAACTGACACCACAGAAATCCAAAGTATTGTGAACAAATATCATGAATAATTATATGACAAGAAATTCGACGATCTAAGCAAAATGGACAAATTTCTAGAAACACATACTCTCCTAAAACTGAATCGGGAAGACATAGGAAACTTGAACAAACCAATAACAACAAAAGAAATTGAAGATGTACTGAAGACTCTCCCAGCAAACAAAAGCCCAGGCTCAAAAGACTTCATGGGGGAATTTTACCGAACAGTCGAAGAAGAAGTAATACCCATTCTCCTCAAATTATTTCAAAAAATTCAAGAAGGAAGACTTGCAAACTCGTTTTATGAGGCCAGCATAATTCTAATTTCAAAACCAGAAAAAGACACTACGAAGAAAAAAACTACAGGCCAATATCCCTGATGAACATAGACGCCAAAATCCTGAAGAAAATATTAGGAAATAAAATCCAGTAACACATCAAAAAAAATTATTTACCATGACCAAGTGGGATTCCTCCCAGGGATACAAGGCTGGTACAATATTTGAAAATCAATAAATGTGATACACCACATAAACAAAATGAAAGATAAAAATAATATGATCATATCAATAGATGCTGAAAAAACTTTTGACAAAATTCAGCACCCATTTCTGATAAAAATGCTTAGCAATCTGGAAATAGAGGGATCATATCTTGACATAATAAAAGCCATATATGAAAGACCTACAGCCAACATCATACTCAATGAGCAAAAATTTAAAATATTTCCCTTAAGAACAGGAAAAAGACAAGGATGCCCACTTTTGCCACTCTTATTTAACATAGTACTGGAAGTCTTAGCCACAGCGATCAGACAGGAAGAAAAAATAAAAGAGATCCAAATTGGAAAGGAGGAATTGAAACTGTCATTATTCACAGATAACATTATACTACATGTAGAAAACACCAAAGACTCCATCAAAAATGTATGAGACTTAAAAAATGAATTTGGCAAAGTAGTAGGATACAAAATTAATGTGAAGAAATCGATGGCATTCTTACACACCAATGATAAAGTCACAGAAAGAGAAACTAAAAAAAAATCCCATTTTCATGAAAGCAAAATAATTATGAAACCTAGGAATAAACTTAGCCAAAGATATAAAGGACCTATTCACAGAAAACTACAGGTCATTGAAAAAAGAAATAGAGGAAGATATAAAAAAGTGAAAGCACATACCTTGTTCACGGATTGGAAGAATTAACATTATTAAAATGTCCATACGACCCAAAGCAGTCTATAGATTGAATGCAATCCCCATCAAAATACCAACGACATACTTCACAGACTAGAACAAATACTTCAAATGTTCATATGGAACCAAAAAAGACCCTGAATAGCCACAGCAATCTTGAAAAAAAAGGATAAAGTTGGAGGGATCACATTACCAGATTTCAGATTATACTACAAAGCCACTGTAAACAAAACATCCTGGTACTGGCACAAGAACAGGGAGATAGATCAAGGGAACACAATGGAGAACCCAGAAATGGACCCAAGACAATATGCTGAATTAATATTTGACAAAGGGTGCAAGAGCATACAGTGGAGTAAGGACAGACTCTTTAATAAATGGTGTTGGAAAAATTGCATAGCTGCATGCACAGAAATGAAACTAGACCATCAACTTACACCCTACACAAGAATATACTCTAAATGGATAAAAGACTTATATGGGACTCATGGATCCATAGAAATCCTAGAAGAAAATGTAGGCAACAAAATTTCATGCATCATACGCAGCAGAATTTTCAATGGTACATCACCTAAGGCAACAGAAACAAAAGAGGAAATGAACACATGGGACTACATCAAACTCAACAGCTTCCACACAGCAAAAGAAACAACCACCAAAATGGAAAGGCAACCCACTTTATGGGAGATCACAACGATTCATCAGATAAGGGGTTAATTTCCAATATATATAGAGTGCTCATACAGCTCAACAAAAGGAAGACAAAGAACCCAATTAAAAAATGAGCAGAGGAACTAGACACCTCTCAAACAGGACATGCAAATGGCCAAGAGACATATGAAGAAATGCTCAACATCACTAATCATCAGAGAGATGCAAATTTAAACAACAATGAGGTATTACCTCATGCCTGTCAGAATGGCCGCCATCGACAAATCATCAAACAAGTGTTCGCAAGGTTGTTGTGAAAAGGGGACTCTAGTACACTGCTGGTGGAAATGCAGACTGGTGCAGCCACTATGGAAAACAATATGGTGTTACCTCAAAAAGTGAAAAATTGAACTTCCGTTTGATCCAGTGATCCCACTTCTAGAAACATATCCTAAGAAGCACAAAACACCTATCAGAAAGAATATATATGTAACACCATGTTCATGCCAGCACTGTTTACAATAGCTAAAATGTGGAAACAGCCCAAATGTCCATTAGTAGACAAATGGATAAAAAAGCTGTGGTATATATACACAATGGAATACTATGCAACTGTAAGAAAGAAAGACTTCCTATCCTTTGAAAGGACATGGAGGGACCCTGAGATTATTATCTTAAACGAAACAAGCCAAGCAGAGAAAGACAAATATCACATGATCTCACTTATTTTTGGAATATAATGAACATAGCAGTCTGAGGAATGGGGTAGTCCCAGAGACGTGGAAGTGTGGTACAGACTGACAATCCCTAGAAGAGAGGGTGGGGAGGGGGAGATAAACCACAGACTTATATCCATGTATGCATGAACAATGGACATGGACAACAAAGCTGGGGACAAGGGGGGAGGTTTGGGGGAGGGGATATCAGTGGGGGAAAAAGAAAAAACATCTGTAACATAAATAAATTAATTAGTTAAATTAAAAAGTTAAAATGTATCTGAAGTTACATGCTGGAAAGAAAAATATATGAGTGTATTTTTGGTGTGTGTGTGTGTGTGTGTGTGTGTGTGTAAACCATTTTTTTTTTTTTTGCCACTTGGAACAAATAATCAATAACCTTCAAAGAAAAAATGCTGCCACATTTGCAATCTTTCCCCAACCTTTGCCTTGTATCTAACAACATATTTTTTTTGGTTTATTGAAATATAATTGATATATAACATTGCACAAGTTTAAGGTATTTGACATATTGATTTGATAGATTTATAAATTGCAAATGAGTACCACCATAGTATGAGCTACTACTTATTTATATTACCATTTCTTTTTTTTTTTTTATGGCAAGAACATTCAAAATTTCTCTCAGCAACATTCAAGTATGTGATGTAGTGTTATTAGCTATAATTACCATGCTGTATCTTAGATCCCTAAATCTGTTAATCTTAAAATAGAGTTTGTACCCTTTGAGCAATATCCCCCATTTCCTTCACCCCCAGGCCTCCTTAACCACCGTTGTACTATTTGTTTCTCTGAGTTTGCTCTTTTCAGAGTCCACATACAAGTAACATTGTACAGTACCAAATATTTTTAAAATAGGTATTACATCTCAGACTTCTTAAATATGAAATTTCCCTAACTTTCAGAAGATCCCAAATAAAAACAAATGTATAATATGAAATCATCATGGACATGAACATATTATACCTACTGAAGACAATTTTAAAAAAGAGTTTTCATGAGCTATGTTAGTGATTCTCAAAGTGTGATCCTTGTGCTGAATGTCTTCAGAAGGTTGAAGCCAGCTTAATCAAGGAAAATTTTTGTAACTTTGTTGATTCAGTTATGGGGGCTAAAAGAGGACCAGTTCTTCAAAGTTCAAGAATAGCAAAACAGGCCCTTCAATGTCAAGCCAAACCAAAGTTACAGGTGGTAGTGTAGTAGTGTAGTATACTTCAAGATAAACCATTGAACAACAACAAACATACAAACAAACAAACAAACAAACAAAAAACACTTAGTATTTCCCTACTAACTAGTACTGTTACCAAATACCTTTTGGGGTAATATGATGTGTCCTGAACAGTGATGAAACAGTGAATAAGACAGATATGATCCCTGTCTTCCGAGAGCTTATATCCTAGCAGGGAAAATAGACAACACACAAAATTAAATAAGTAAATGATATAGTATGTCAGATGGTGGTATGTGATAAATAGAAAAATAAAGCAAGGACAGAATATGTGTACTTCTAGAATATGACTGTATACAGGGGAGTGGGTGATGCAATTTTGAGTAACATAGCTTAAGTATCTCTGAGAACTTGATATTTGAGCAAAGGCTTAAAGGAATAGAGAGAGCAAAGCATACAGATATCTAGAGAAAAAGATTCCAGACCAAGAATAGTATAAGCCAAGCACAATGGAAATGGGAGAAAAATGGAAGATATGGATCTTGTCTTAGAGGAACTTACTACTTAGATGGGTAGGAAAAAGATATATAATTACATGTCCTCATACCACACTATGCTTACTTCTTGGTGCTTTTCACGTTGTATCTTAACTGTCCAGTTATGTGTCTATGTTCCCTAATAGACTGTGAGCATCTTGATGCAGGGGTCATGGTTTATGCAATTTTTTGTGTGTCTACAATGTTAAGCATTGTATCTGACAAAGTAGGTTCTCAATAAACTAACGAACATGAATCAAGTTAAGAAGCAATACTGAAAAGTATAGTTCTGTCGTATCTTTCAAGGTATAAATATCCCCAGAAGTTTAGAAAATGAAAAGTAAGTGAGAGCTGGAATTGTCAGGTAGGCTTCATGGAGGAAAATACACCTCACATTACTGAGAGGAATGGTGTGAATTGAGCTGGCAGAAATAAATCCCTTTTCAGCATCAGAAAGTTAGAAAACTGCTTATTTCATACTAGGCTAGAGAGATCTCAGAAAAGTGTCCCATTTCTCAGATGTACCCTGAAGAATTAGTGACTGTGAAATTAAATTCACCATAGACATTGACCCCAAGAAGGAATATATCTGCCCAAAAGGACTCCTTGTGATTTACAGGGCCCAAATTCACAATTAGAGTCTAGCAGTCATTGTTTACCAAGGCCTATCATGCACACCACCTATCAGGGAGAAACCACAGAGTGAGCTGCCAATCCTCCCACACTGTGTTCCTGCCCTCTGAGCCAACCCTTATATAGGAGTTCCTGGAATCACATTTAGACCAGTGGGCTGACACCTGCCTCATCCAATTGGAGCTGCATAGCGACATCCTCATTTACATCTTTACTGACCAATCAGGCTGGTTCCATAATGATCAATCAGGACGAGTGATTCTGACCAATCAGGACAGTGCTATTTGGACAAATCAAACTTGCAATTTGGATTCTTCATTTCCATAAAACGGACCAATCAGAGACCAGGATGGGCTCCTTATATACGCAAGCATCTCCTTTGTCTGGGAGACTGCCCTCCCCTGGTTTGTAAGTCCTTTACATGAATAGTCTCCCCTTTTTCTTCACCCCAGATAGGGGACTCCTGTTGGCATTAAACTGGTGGCAGTGAACTTTTGTCGAGAAAGATGAACTTTAAGTCTGAAAAATGAGGTCCATCATAGGTATACCCCATTTAAATCTAGATTTCCTAAATCCCTTTAGCACTAAAGCTACTGGTTAATCACTCCTTCTAGGAGTGTATGTCTTCCTACATTAGTTCTGTGAAATAAGTGAGGCTAGAGAAACCTAATGACAAACTTTAATCAAACCTTTAATTCCAAAGTTTAAACTGACAGAATCTTGATTCAGTGAATATGAGACTCTGACACTACTCAGTGCACTAAAACATTAGGAAAGAGCCTTGTCAAGTGCCTTTGTAGTATCATCATTTTATTTCACTACTATCTGGTCAGGGTGCAGATTTATATTCCAGACCCTTCTAGGCTTGAATATAAAAATTATTTCTGCCAATTTTGCCAATTTCTATTTACCAGCCATTGATTTTTCTAGTATGTTTCTAAATGGAGCTTGAAATTAACATGCCTTTTCATTTTATTCACTTTCCTCAATTCTGGCAACATCAATAAGCAGTCCAAAAACTGCACCTGATTTGTGGGTACAAGACGAGTGTTGCCATTGCAACTATTATGCTCTGGCATTCATGAAAAGGTTGCTGAATATCAGATTACCCTAGTAAGGAAAAAACAAAATAAAAACTGTTCCAACTCATTTGCCCTGCTCATAATCCTGTGCACATCCTACATTTCAAAGAAAGAGTTAAAAAAAAACACACAACATATATTGAGGTCTGCACAAGAACAAAATTAATTTTAGAAATAACTTCAAATTAAAGGTAGAATTTAGGGAATGACATTCATATCTGTCTATTTGAATCCAGCTAATTTGAGAGTAGTAATGATAAATGTTATCATATTACTAAAGAGTTTTCAAGAGTATATAAAATTACAAGGGAAAACTACTTAAAATAATGATTTTCAAGTCTCTTTATACATACCAGAAAGACTCATTTGTTAATATCAAAATTTTTCTTCTGGCAGATCAAGGTTCATATCCTCTGTTCAATATATTCACTGCCATCTCCCTACAGCAAGATTATACTCTTTCACACTATTGTCTTCTGGCTTAGACATGACTTTCTTAGACTAATGCAACATGAGTGGAAGTGATGTATGCTACTTCCTAGAACTTTTAAGAGCAAAAGATCACTCTTCTCCTTCTGAAACATCACCTGATCTCACTTATATGTGGAATCTAGTGAACAAAATAAACTGACAAACAAAATAGGTGCAGAGGCATGGATGGATGGAACAGACTGACAGAGCTCAGAGGGGAGGAGGGTGAGGGGACAGGAAGAGATTAACCAAGTAACTTATATACATATATGCACAGCCCATGGACACAGACAACAGTGTGGTGAAGAACTGGGGTAGGGCAGGGGCCCAGTGGAGGAGGCCTAAGGTGAGGAAAATAGGGAACATCTGTAATACTGTCATCAATAAAAATTAATTAATTGATTAAATGAAATAAAAATGTCAATGTCCTAGTTGGAACTGTTCCTTTAGCCTAAGTCCCCAAGTAAAAAGAAAACTCCTAAGTGAGAAATCAACATTTGTTTTTGTAAGACACTGAGATCTTGAGGTTGTTTATTACTGCAGCATAATTTAACTGAAGCTAATATAATTTCTAGAAGGTAAAACAGTATATATACTTGAAGGTAATGAGACTTTGTAAAAAACCATATTTTTATATATATGTGTCTCTACACATACACATTTTAAATTTTCTTATTTCGAAGCCCCATTTATATTGTTCTGCTATCTCTAGTTGCTTAGATATGAATTTGTCTCTTTTGTTTCTGTGGTGGTATATCATTCTGGGTGTTGAAGTTTTTCATGTTCCATGATTTTTATTTTTAAGTTCAACTACCAGGGAGATGTGAGCATATTTTCTACAGAAGAGACAAATAAACCATGGGTTGTGATGGCCTCCTCTGTCATGGTTTCATAGGTGCTCCTACCTGAGTACTAAAAGTTTTACCATTTCCAACCCAGTTTTTTCAATTTATTTTTATTGTTGACAGCATTACAGGTGTCCCCCATTATTCCCCTTTCCCCCCTTCTATGTGTGGGTTAGTTTCAATTCATTGGTCTATTTGAAATACCCCATATCAGTACTACAGATCTATAATCAATACTGATATTTGGATAAGGCCACTCAATTCTATCTTGTTGGTCAAATTATCTTGGTTACTTTCTCTCTCTTTTGACTCCATTTAAATTACCAATCATTAGAAAACATTCAACCAAAAGCTTGTTTGGGGTTCTAATTAGGCTTATGTTGAATTTTTAGATTTGACTTATTTTCAATATTGCATATGGCTATGGTGTATGTCTTCTTTATTTTTAATTTTTTTAAATTTTTTATTTTTTGTTACAGATGTTTCACCTCTTTTACCCCATTGGCACCCCCCTCCCCATTCCCCCTGCCCTGTCCCGGCTTTGTTGTCCATGTCCATTGGTCATGCATACATGCATATAAATTCTGTGGTTTATCTCTTCCCACCACCCCCACGCCCTCTTCTGAGGGATGTCAGTATGTGCCCTACTTCCATGTTTCTGGGTCTACTGTATTCCTCAGACTGTAATGTTCATTATATTCCATATATAAGTGAGATCATGTGGTATTTGTCTTTTTCTGCTTGGCTTATTTCACTTAGGATAATACTTTCCAGGTCCCTCCAGTGGTACATATACACAATGGAGTACTATGCAGCTGTAAGAAAGAAAGATCTCTTATTTTCTTTATTTTTCATTTTTTATTTTTTATCATTTCAAGTATTAGAGATGTCCCCCTTTCCCCCCCCATTACCTCCTCCTACCTGGTCCCTGCCCTGTCCCAGGCCTTCTCCACACTGTTACTGTCTGTGTCCATGGGCAATGCATATATGCTTATAACTTCTTTGGTTAATCTCTTCCTGTCCCCAACACCTTTCTCTCTGAGATTCATCAATCTATTCCATGTCTCCATTTCTCCATCCCTCTGGTTCTATTTTATTCATGTGTTTATTTTGTTCATTAGATTCCACATGTAAGTGTAAGCGTAAGGTACTTGCCTTTCTCCGACTGCCTTATTTAGCATAACATTCTCCAGGTCCATCCATGCAGTAGCAAAGGGTAAGACATCTTTCTTTATTACACAGTATTCCATTGTGTAAATGTATCACAACTTCTCTATCGGCTCATATACTAATGGGCACTTGGGCTATTTCCAGATCATAGCTATTGCAAATAACGCTGCTATGAACACTGGGGTGCCAATCCATTTTTGTTATTAATTAATTTATTTTTGTTACAAATAGTTCTCCCTTTTGCTCCCTAGACACCCTCCTCCCGATCCCACCCCGCACCCAGCATTGTTGTCTATGTCCATTGGTTATGCATACATGCATATAAGTTCTTTGGTTTATCTCATCTCTCTCCTCCGTGATCCTTCTCTGAGGTTTGTCAGTTTGACTCGTACTCCTTTCTATGTCGCTGGGTCTATTTTGTTCATCAGCTTATTTTGTTCATTGTATTCCACAAATAAGTGGAATCATGTGGTATTTGTCTTTCTTTGATAGGCTTATTTCACTTAGTATAATATTCTCCTGGTTCCTCCATGCACTCTTTAAGGATAAGAGATCTTTCTTCAGCTGCATAGTGTTCCCTTGTGTATATGTACCACAGCTTTTTTATCCACTCATCTCTTTTTTATCCACTCATCTCTTGATGGACACTTGGGCTGTTTCCAAGTAAATAATAATTCTATGAACATAGGGGTGCATATATTCTTTCTGATTGGTGTTTAAGGCTTCTTAGGATACATTCCTAGAAGTGAGATCACTGGGTCAAATGGCAGTTCAGTTTTTAATTTTTTTAGGAAGCACCATATGTTTTCCATAGTGGCTACACTAAAGTCCTTTTTTTTCCACACCCTCGTCAGCACTTGATCTCTGATGATTTGATGATGGCAGCCATTCTGGCAGGTGTGAGGTAATACCTCATTGTTGTTTTGATTTGCATCTCTCTGATGATTAGTGATGATGAACATTTCTTCATATGTCTCTTGGCCATTTGTATGTCCTTTTTGGAGAGGTGTCTGTTTAGATCCTCTGCCCATTTTTGAATTGGGTTATTTGTCTTCTTTGTTGAGTTGTGTGAGTACTCTATATATTTTGGAAATTAATCCCTTATCTGCTGTATGATTGGCAATTATGCTCTCTCAAATAGTGGGTTCCCTTTCCATTTTGATGCTTGTTTCTTTTGCTGTGCAGAAGCTTGTTAGTTTGATGTAGTCACATGTATTAATTTTTTCCTTTTGCCTTAGGCATTGTATCAGTGAAAATTCTGCTGCATCTGATGTCTGAAATTTTATTGCCTACATTTTCTTCTAGGATTTTTATGGACTCATGATTCACATTTAAGTCTTTTATCTATTTTTAGTTTATTCTTTTGTATGGTGTAAGTTGGTCTAGTTGCATTTTTTTGCATGGAGTTGTCCAGTTTTCCCTACACCATTTATTAAAGGGGCTGTCCTTTCTCTATTGTATGCCCTTGCCACCTTTGTCAAATATTAATTGAGCATAATATCCTGGGTCATTTTCAGGGTTCTCAGTCCTGTTCCATTGATCTATGTGCCTGTTCTTGCATCAGTACCAGACTTTTTTGATTATAATGGCTTTGTAGTATAACCTGATATCCAGTATTGTGATCCCTCCTATGTTGTTCTTCTTTTTCAAGATTACTGTGGCTATTAGGGATCTTATTTGGTTCCATATTAGCTTTTGAAGTATTTGTTCTAGTTTTGTGAAATATGTCATTGGTATTTTAATGGAGATTGCACAGAATCTATACATTGCTTTGGGTAGTATGGACATTTTAATGATGCAAATTTCTCCAATCCATGAACAAGGTATGTGCTTCCACTTTTTTGTATCTTCCTTCATTTTTTCAATGTCCCATATAGTTTTCTGCATATAGCTCCTTTAATTCTTTGGTTAAGTTTATTCCTAGGTATTCTAATTTTTTATTTTTTTGCTCCAATGGTAAATGGGATTGTTCTTTTAGTTTCTATTTCTGTGAGTTTATTATTGGTGTATAAGAATGCCGTTGATTTCTTGATGTTAGTGTTGTATCTAGCTTCTTTGTCAAATTCATTTATTAAATCTAGTGGAATTTTGATGGGGTCTTTAGTGTTTTCTATGTACAATATCATGTCATCTACAAAAAAATGACATTTTCAATACCTCCTTTCCAACTTGGATCTCTTTTATTTTTTCTTTATGTCTAATTGATATGGCTAAGAATTCTAATACTAGGATAAATAACAGTGGTGAAAGTGGGCATCCCTGTCTTATTCCTGTTCTCAAGGGAAATGCTTTTAGTTTTTGCCCATTGAGTATGATGTTCATATATGGCCTTTATTATGTTGAGATATGATCCTTTCATTCCCACATTGCTGAGTGTTTTTTTATCAGAAATTGGTGCTGGATTTTGGTGAATGCTTTGTCAATGTCTATTGACATGTTCATATGTGTTTTATCTTTCATTTTATTTATGTGGTGTATCACATTTACAGATTTGCAACTATTGTACTAGTCTTGCATCCCTGGGATGAATCTCACTTGGTCATAGTGGATATTTTTTTGTTGGTTTGTTTTTGTGGTACGTGCTTCTAGTGGGAACTGAACCCGGGTCTCTCTAGTCCGCAGGCCGATGCTCAACTGCTGAGCCAAATAGGCCGGGGCTGAATAATTTTTTTAATGTATTACTGAATCTGATTTGCTAATATTTTGTTAAAGATTTTGGCATCTATGTTCATCAGGGATATTTGCCTGTAGTTTTATTTCTTTGTAGTGTCTTTATCTGGTTTTGGAATTAGAATTATTCTGGTCTCATAAAAATAGTTTGGAAGTCTTCCTTCTTGAATTTTTTGGAATAGTTTCAGGAGAACGGATGTTGGTTCTTTTTTGAATGTTCAGTAAAACTCCACCGTGAAGCCATCTGAGCCTGAGCTTTTGTGGGCTTGGAGATTCTTGATTATATCTTCAATTACCTTCGTTTAGCTAAGGGTTGATCAATCTTGTTTATCATTTCAAAGAAACAGCTACTTGTTTCATTTATCTTTTGAACTGCTCTTTTGTATTTTTTTTGTTTGTTTTTTTGTTTTTAGTCCCTATGTCGTTCATTTCTGCTCTGATCTTTACTATTTCTTTCCTTTGACTTTCTCTCAATTTTTCTTTTTGTTTGCTTTCTAGTTTTTTAAGTTGTGATGTTAGATAATCAATTAGAATTTTTTCTTGTTTCTTTAGGTAGGCATGGAGTGCTATGGACTTCCCTTTCAGGACTGCTTTTGCTGCGTCCCATAGATTTTGTGTTGTTGTGTGTTTATTTTTGTTGGTTTCCAGAAAGTTTTAAATTTTGTCCTTGATCTCCTTGTTAACCCATTCATTGTTTAATAACATGCTGTTTAGCCTTTGTGTATTTGAATGTTTTTGCATGTTTTTGGTGTAATTAATTTCTAGTTACATGCCATTGTGATCTGGGGAGATCATTGATATGATTTCAATCTTCTAGAACTTGTAGAGACTTGGTTTGTGTTCTAACATATGGTCTGTCTTTGAGAATGTACCATGTGCAGTTGAGAAGAATATGAATTCTGCAGTTTTGGGATGTAATTCTTTGTAGCTATCTATTAAATCTATTTGATCTATTGCATCGTTTAGAGTTTCTGTTTCCTTGTTAACTTTTTTGTCTAGAGGATCTATCCAGTGATGTCAGCGGAGTGTTGAAGTCCACTTCTAACAGGGTTGGTAACGTTTCAAAGGGTAAAAGTAAAAGCTTGCAAAAGGTGGAAACTGTGACTACTAGTCTCAGTTACTTGATGAACCTTGGGTTGTAGACAGCTGAATGAAAAAATCCTTCAGGTGTTCAAGGTAAGAGGATTTTCTACTGGTGGGGCAGATGCTTGCTGGCTGCTAATGAGCATCAATCTGCATTTCTCTGGCTTGGCTGAGTGGTGTTAAGTTCCTGAGGGAGGGGCTGTTGCTTCTCTCTGGGGCTCTGAGAAGGGTCTCTAAGTAATATGGCCACATTCCTATGAGGGAGTGATTCAGCACAAAACTCACATTGCCCTCCCAGTTTTCCAAGTTCCTGAATCTCTCCACACAGTTCCAGTCCAGTCTGCTCTCCCTTTGCCAGAGCCCAAGGTGAGTGGCTGTAGCTAATTTAATGCTGTTTCCCGGCCCTCTGCAAGGTAGAGCCAGCTTAGGATTTAAACCCCAAATGAGCAGCTCACAGCTAAAACAGCTGCTGTCCATGGGCTCCCAGCCTGCCCTCTCGTAACTCCGTAGCTCCTATCCGGCTCGATTTAGTGTACTCTTTCTGTTCCTGGTTATTTGGGTCCTCTCCAGCTGCTTTTCTGTTTTGTTTTGTTTTGTTTTTTTCCTGAGAATTTGTCTTTATTTTAGTTGTAATTCCAGTTTGGTCCTGGGATATGGTCTGTGTAGCTTCCATTCACTCTGTTGCCATTTTGGAATCTTCTGCCAATTCATTTTTTAGAGCATATAATTAGCTCTAGGTTTCTTCAACACAAGAATTGTTTTCTAGTTTCTATCATGTGACCTAAAGCTTAGGGTAATTAGTGGATTATCTGCAAACCTCTATGCCAGCCAGCAAAGATTTTCTGATAATTATTCAAACTTATTTATTTTCTTGCTCTTGGAATCATGTAGAAAACTTTATCCCCACTTCTTGCCCTTTAAAAAGTTATGATAGTGATAATAGGCCAGAGGCAGATTTACCATGTAGTTCATGAAGCTTGGGTTTCAGGGCCTCACTTGAATGGGTTCCTCCTTCCAGAAATGTGTACATATCATCATGGATTTGAGAAAAAATAAAAAGCACGATCATTTTTAAGAACAGCTTTCTAAATTGTATACATTTCAGGTCCCAGAAAAAATGAAATTGTTTGTGCTCCTAACCTGTGAAGCATTAGATTCCTAGCCTCTAAGGTAAGTTGTATTCAGAGTCTAGGTCCTTCAGATTTTATTAAGCTTCAATTATAACTCACTACTTTAGCTGTGAATTTTTTCATTGTTATCTTTTAGAGATACCCCTTTTGTGCTTTCCAGGTTTGGGTATATACATTTAAGAATATAGCCCTTGCCATTTGGCTCAGCGGTTGAGCATCAACCTGTGGACCAGAGAGTCTTGGGTTCTGTTCCCACTAGGGGCATGTACTACAAAAAAAAAAAAAAAAAAGAATATATATATATATATATATATATATATATATATATAATATCCAGCATTTTGTATGTTTCTAGTGGCAGATTATTATCTTTTTTGCTCAGTCCACCATCTTAGCCAGAATTTATACAGGACACTAAATTATACAGGGCTTCTCAACAACACATACAATTTAACAATGGAAATGCACAGCATGAGTCCGTTTTGATGCTAGGCACAGTGGAGAATAGAAAATAAGATAATACCATGATCTTTGCCCTTAATGAACTTATAATTTAATTGAGACTATAATTTCAATTCCACAAAACAGTTAAAATAATGTCATTTTCAAGGCCTTCATGTTCCTTTTACACAGTGGAGTTTAGAATTAGGCACATTACACTTAGTAAAAGCTATGAAACTTTTTCAGGCCAAAAAAAAAACTACAGAAAGACTAATCACTTGGGATTTTAAAATAATGGGAAATTTTATTTAGAGCCAAATTACTCATGAGAAGGATGAAAGATGATGTAAGATTTGGAAAGTATCTTAAAGGTCAACAAGACAATGCCTTCATTGTATACATGAAGAAATTAGGCGTGCGCGCACAAGCACACACACACAGACTAAATAGCAGTACCTGGTTTCATATTTCTACCTTTTTGTCCCAGACTTGTATTATAATGTGACAGTTGAAAATATGTCATTTGGACAAATGGAAGAGGCTATCTTCAAGTTTCTTGCTACATTTTAAAACAGTTTTGCAGGCAACCTCAGACAAAAATTTAGTAGACAACTTGAGTATAAAATATTTGTAAACAAATTGACTTTAGTGAGACTTATATGAATAGGAACAAACTTTTCCAAGGGATTTTTACATATTCTAAAACTTTTAAAAGTCAAGTGTTTTTTTTGGAGAAAGGGGTACTTTAGTACCCTGCTGGTGGGAATGCAGACTGGTGCAGCCACTATGGAAAACAATATGGTGCTTTCTCAAAAAATTAAAAATTGATCTGCCATTTGTCCCAGTGATCCCACTTCTAGGAATATCTCCTAAGAAGCCTGAAACACTAATCAGAAAGAATATATGTACCCCCATGTTTGTAGCAGCACTATTTACAATAGCTAAGATCTGGAAACAGTCCAAGTGTCTGTCAGTAGATAAGTGGATAAAAAAGTCGTGGTACATATACACAATGGAATACTATGCAGCTGTAAGAAAGAAAGATCTCTTATCCTTTGAGACGACATGGAGGGACCTGGAGAGTATTATGCTAAGTGAAATAAACCAGTCAGAGTAAGACAAATATCACATGATCTCACTTATTTGTGGAATATAATGACAAAATAAGCAGATGATCAAAATAGACCCAGAGACACAGAAGTAGGGTTCAGAGTGACCAACCTCAAAAGAGGGTGATGGGGGCAGGGAGGGAAGAGTTAAACCAAAGAATGTATATGCATATATGCATAACCAGTGAATATAGACAACAGTGCTGTGGGGTGGGATCAGGAGGAAGGTGTCAATGGAGTACAAAGGAGAAACATCTGTAACAAAAATAAATTAATAAAGATAAATAAATAAACAAAAAAAAATCATGAGTTTTCATTTTGAGTATTTAAGAACTTATATGAATAGTTATTTAGTTTATTTTTCTTCATAGGTTTTTCTTTCAGGCAGATTTGAAAATGCTGCCCAGAGTCTCCGGAGAAAGTTAACAAAGAGTCTATTTATACAATTGGGAAAATTTCACACAGTATTTTCACAGAGAACTCAGTACCTTTGTGTAATTTTTATAGAGATATAGTAAGGGCTACATAAGGCATAAAAGTGACTTTCATACTCATGACTGACAATTTAGAAATGACAAAAAGACAAAATAAAAAGACTTAAGTTTTCATGAAGACAATTTTCTCTCTCAGGAGGACAGAAGTAGAACAGTTCCAGTAGAACCAATAAAACAAGGAATCCTGAGAAAAATCACACAGAGAAAAACATAATGCCCCCCTGATGATTCTCCCCAATAGTATAAGAAAAAAATTACAATGAATGCAGGATTTTGTGGGGATATGTGTATGGCAGCACATAAAGGAACTAGGAGTTATGAACACAGAATTTAGAGTCCGACAAAACAGAGATTGAATCTCAGTTGCCTAATTTATGATGTGGCCTTGAGTTAGCTACTTAAGGTCTCTGATTCTGATCTGTAAGTTTATAATATCTCCTTTGTAATAATCCAGATAAGATGCTTAATATAGCACCTGGCACATAATAAGTACACAATACTTGTTATGCATATATATACATTTATTTATATATTTATTCACATATTTATACATAAGTACTCAATACTTGTTATGCACAGATAAATATATATGTATTTATATTAACATATATATTTCTGTTATATATTATATATATATGAATTTATTTATATAAATTATATATTTTATATAAATAAAAATATAAAGAATACATTCCAAAGCCATATAGTGACCTCACCACCACGTCTCTTTACAATCATGAATAATCATAATTTTATTATATTTTTAAATAAAGTAAGCATTCTTAGTACTCCTCTCATGGAGTTGTTGTGAGGATAAAATGAGATAATGCAATATAAAGTGCTTCGCACAGTGCCTCGCACATTGTAAGCACTCAGTAAACAGCTAATATTATTATTCATACAACTAACTTCTTGCTCCAGGTTTATTTGATCTGTAGCCTTATTCAGGGAAGTGATTGTAAATGACTGCAAAAACAATATCTTACTGTGGTGTCAGTGGAAAAGACACTAGATCCCAGGAGTGTGTGTCACCTTGGGGTCTCAACAGGATGTGTATAAGAAAGAGACAATTTATTCAATAATCCTAATTAAACAGACATAAATAAAAATAGTAGTCACACTACCTCGATTGCAATCAATATTTTTCCAACAGCTGTCATAAATGAGCCACAGGGTAGTGGTGACGGAAAAAAATTCTGAAGAAGAAATGATATTGGAAGTGTGAGAACTAAACATCATAAATACAATCTGGTTCCTTTTTGTCTTTGGATTTCTGCATGTGACTGACATTACTGTAGCTTCACTGATAAAGGATGGCTCAAGTTCCTTCTTGATGAAATGTGTCACTAATTCAATGGTATAGTTTAGTTAGAACTCTCCAAAGACTGATAAAGACCAGAGATGAGACGAGGTGGGGAGAAAAGGAATTCTTTAGAGAAACATGAAGTCACATATAAATTTTGAGGAAAATTAGTTTAAAAGAACAATATTTTACTAATATGTACTCACAGCAGTTTCTTAGGGACTCAAGTAAAATGAAACTAAAGATACACAAGATACCTCCCCTCCCAAACAAATAAATAATTTGCATGAAAATAACCTTAACAAGTGGTCACAAAATTATACTGGGGTCCAAAAAAGGTAATATTTTTCTTGAGGTCAACAGTGTTATACAAAGTAGGATATTTGATATTAAAATAAATGAATATAGATAGATGATAGATAGATAATTAGATAGATAGATAGATAGATAGATAGATAGATAGATGTTAAATACATGTTCAGAAAGACAGAAAAGATCAGTCAAGTTGTCTTCAGACATCAAAGTTAATAAAAAAGGGTAAGGAAATGTCTGAACCCAGTGAGTTTGCTTCCCTGTGTGAAAAAGAATGGGATGATGATTTCATTGGAAGCTTTTTAAGGCAATGGATACATGTAATATTCAGAGCTGTGCAATGTTGACTTTTGTATTTGGCAAAAAAATGTATTTGTGTAAAATTAATAAGCAGTGTAATTTTCAGATGACTATAATCCCTTTTCCTTGCAAAGATTAATTAGAAAGGTATACCTTCACAGGAAATCTTGGGTCATGAAAATTTCTACTGCCACTGAAGTAGTATTTATGTTTCTTTATGGATCAAACCAATAACTATTTTATATGCAATATGATGTCACAATGTTAGATGTCCCACTGGGTACCGTTCACCAAATTATTTCCTATAGTCAATTTTGTTGCCCTAGATATTTCTGGTAAAAAGTTTCTAACAAAATTAATTGGAAGGAGCACGTTTATTGTTTTCACCACTACTCTTTAGACTACCCTCAGGTAATGTAATACCATAAAGGGGGAAAGTATCCCTAAAAACCTACCCCAGCAGAAGAGTTAGTGTTTCTCAAATACATGTGCACATATAGAATTTCAAATCTTTGCATGAGAGAGTAGCTCAATATCCTACTACTGGCATGTCTAGAATATCTTCTCTGCGATCTCCCAATATAGCTAAATTTGTAACTAGATTATTCTATTTGTATCCAGGAGGAGATAGGAGATTCTTAATATGATGAATGTACTCACAATCTCACTCAAAAAACTTTCTAACCAGGTCAACTGGAAATAGCCTCCTAATGCTTCTCCCTATGTCTGGACTTGGGTATTTTCTATTGTTGGTTTACACTGAAGCAGAGTGATTTTCAATGAGTGGCTCCCTAATACCTTTAAAAATAAAGTTAATTTTTTAATGTGGCATAAATGACCCCCTATTAAGGTCTCAGCTTAATTTACAGATTAATCTCTGAATATCATTCTTCATACATGTTGTGGTTCTACCTCCTAAATCTACATTTAAATCTATACCTAAGCACTCACTGTGGGCCCTTATTACTTCTCATTTAAATTGCTAAAATGCCCTCCTAACTGGCCTCTCTTCCTCCAGGCTCTATCCCCTCCAATCCATGGGTAATACTGCAAAGAGTGCATCTAAAATACAAATCTGATTATTTGCATTCTCTGATTAAAAGTCTCCCAGAGCTCCCCATTTCCTACAGAATAAAGGCCAAGCTCTCCTTAGCTTGGTTCACAGTGTCCTTCTCATGCAAGATGTGGGCCTTGTCAACCTCTTAAGTCTCATCTTCTTATTATTACATGCATGTACCCAGTGTTCTAGCCATACTGATTACAGTTGCCAGCATCCATTACAAACCTTATATAAAATGGCACAAGGTTTAAACAAATGCAGATATAAAAAAGAATCTTTCTTATTAGAGAGCAACTTGGACAGCAAATATTTGGGGAAAAAGAAGAGGTGATTAGATGCTATCTGCTCTGCTTTATTCCTTACACATAGCTAGCTAGCCTCATGTCCTCATTCCTGTGGTATAGTTTTACTTCCCCAACTCTAAGTGGAATTTTTATCTGGGTTTTGGTTGCATAGCTATACAGTTTTTAAAGCATATATAATTATGAGTTGGTCATATCATTGGTTTCTAGAGTCTTCTTGAGTAAATTTGCAGTTTACACAAGATGAAGAACCTTTACTACACACTATACTGGAGTGCATCAACCCACTATCCAAGAACATGACCATGTTCACTATATGTGTGTGTGGGTGTGTGTGTGTGTATGTGTATGTATGTATGTATGTGTGTGTGTGTGTGTGTGTGTGTGTATATATATTTTTTTACCCAAATTTTTAAATTATTTTCAATTAGCTCAATTCAAATATACTTACAGGTGTTCAATCCCTACTAACATTTGCACTGGGTCCAAAGAAACAAGATAACTCCCAACTAGGTATAAATTGATTATATTAGCTTTTATTGCTTTCTAAAACACAAAACCAGGTTCACTATGCCTAAAAGTCTCTAGCATCTTCTAATGCAGGGATCAGTACACTTTTTCTGTAACTAGCCATAACTAGCCAAAGGGTAAATATTTTAGGCTTTGTGGACCAAATGGTCTCTGTCTCAACTAGCTGGCTCTGTCATTATAGTGTAAAAGTTCTAGGCAATATATAAATTAATGAACATAACTGTCTTCCAATAAAACTTTATTTACAAAGACAGACTGCTATAAGACTAAACGTTTGGTTCTCTCTAAAACATATATGTTGAAACCAATTTCACCATTGTGATGATACTTGGAGGTTGAGGACTTTAGGGGGTGATAAGGTAATGAGGGTGGAACCCTCATGAATGGAATTAATGCCCTCATAAAAGAGACTCCAGAAAACTCTCTCCCTGAATCTGTCATGTGTGGACACAGGAAAAAGACCACCATCTATGAACCAGGAAAGGGGCTCTCACCAGACAATGAATCTGCTAGTGCCTTCTTATTGGACTTCCCAAACTCTAGAATTGTGAAAAATAAAACTGTGTTGTTTAAAAGCCACCCAGTCTATAGTATTTTGTTATACCAGCCTGACTGGACTAACACAGAGGTGATATGCCAAATTTGGCCCCTGGGTCATAGTTTGTTGATCTCAAACTATTTGAACTGTGATTCACATTAATAAATATATTTTACTCATCATCCATACATGATCCATGTATTTATACACATATAACTAAAATAAGAATTTAACACAGAAAAAGTATCCTTGCTATGTAAAATATACCCCAATATTTTCTATCCTTGCATTCTACTTCTTTAAAATTTTGGCTGTAACCTATTAAATTGATTCTACAGCCCACTAATGGGTATCATGAGCATTTGAATACTTATTCCTTCATTAATTCAATGGATATTAAAAAGCCACTATATGTCACATTAAAAAAAAAAGCACTATTGTAACTAATAGACCAATTGTAGAAGAATGGTTACTGTCAAGTATAGGTCCTGAATTGAACTGAGTGAACATTCCAGAGGACTTTGAATATGTGTTGAAATATGTCACTTTGAATGTTCTGGTTTTGCATCCTTTCTCAACTCAAAGCAGTTTCTCTGCCGCTTTCCTTCTGGATTGCTGTCTTTAGATGTTCCAGAAACATGGTGGAATCCCCTTGAAGTTTTTGGAGCTCAGAAGCAAAGAATGTGAGACCTAACAATTGTTCCTGAATGAAAACTATCTTTAGCCTGAGGGACTTTCTTTCTTTCTGCTTGGCCTCTAAAATTAATTGATCAATCTATAAAATTGAAAGCAAAAGGAAAGCACAATGTAGGAATCCAAAGGTTCTTTATAAAACAGCCTAGAGGCTGAGTGAATGTCAGTTAGCAGGCAACATCAGAATTAAAGAAAAGTAATTGATTGCTTGGTTTACATCCTCTCCACATTATGACAAGAGTTCTTTATGACAGCTCCACATCAAGCTTATTGAAAGTGTGGAAGCCTTTAGAGGCCCAAAGTTAAAGAAAGTCATATACTATCGAAGAAGTATAGTTTCCATATTAAAACAAATCTTGCTACCCAGAGTAAAAAAATGCTGGGGAAATAATATGAAATTTCAAGTTTCAGAGTTAGAATTGTGTTAGTTGATGTTATTCAACCCAAATATAAACTGCACCCTTTCTCGACTGAGTAGTTCAACTGTTGACTGACCAAACATGCCCCTGAAATAGTATTTAAGCTTAAACTATTTTAATCATAAATGTAGTGACAGAAGCTACATCTTAGTTCTGGAAATCAGTTCTTGATTAACTGGCCCAGGTGGCAAAGGCAAACAATTCTTTGCAGTTTAGGTGGATACTTTGGGAATTAACAACTGTTCTGTGAGCTTTTGACTACAGCTGAGATTTTTGGCATAGTAAAACAATTTGACAGAGTGTACAGGGCCACTGTGGCCTGAGAACGTCACTGCATTTATTCAGTACTTAATTTATTCCCAATATTTAACTCTATAATCTATCATTAGAAACTTTTGAGGTGGAAAGAAACGAAAAAGACAAGGGGAGTGTCAAATTCCTAATTTATCATCTCATTCAAAAAAGTCCTACCTTACATAACAGAAATAACATAACAAAATTTGTTACCCCTCAGGATACTGTAACAAATCTAAATAACTATCCTGCTTTACATCCTATCCTAAAGTTTAAAAAAAATTTACATAAATTCATACATGATTAAGTAATCCACATTTCTCAAATGGGTAGAGTAGAAAATGTGGTCTCTTTCTCCTTTGTTTCTGTATAGACCAGTGATCTGAACAACTCTTCTCTGTTTCATAGATTCAACTTGCCCTTGAAGGGCTGTTCCAAGTTTCAGCCTAGGGCACTGAGGACTAATTTGGTTCTCCCACTCATCTACATCCTCCAGCCACCTAGTCTTTGTAGGATTAGAGGTATTATTTTCATCTCCATCTCCCGACTCTGTGCTTTATTTCTCAATTGGTTTAAACTCAAGTAGGGAAGAGATATGCTATGGGATCAGGTCCCATAAAGACCCCCAACACTTTCCTAACTGGTCTGGTTGTTTCTAGTCATAGTGTCCTCCAATCCTCCCTCTACATTATTACTAGAGTAAGCTTTATACTACACATCTGATCTTGTCACTACCTTGCTCAAAATATTAAGATGCCTTCACTGATTTATCTTATACTCAAGAAAGCATAGTATATTGTAAATGAATGATAATATAGTTAGTTATCATTATAGGAATATATTTAAATGGATATTTACATATTTTAAAAAGTGAACTATTTATGATGTTTACAACATTTTTAGTAATAATTACAGTAGTTATCTAGGACTGTCATAACCAAATAACATAGACAAGGCAGTTTGAAAATCAGAAATTTTTTTTTCATAGCTCTGGAGATCAAGTTGTTGGCAGGGTTGGTTTCTTCTAAGGGCCTCTCTCCTTGGCTTTTATATGGCAGTCCTTTTTCAATGTATTTATATGTTCTTTCCTCTTGATCTGTGTTCTAATCTCCTCTTCTTTGAAAGACAATGGTAGACTTGCTTAGGACCTTACCCTAATGATCTCATTTTATCTTAGTACCTCTTTAGAGGCCCTATCCCTGAATACAGTCACAATCTGAGGTACTGGGGGTTAGAACTTCAAAGTGTAAATTGGGGGGGGGGTATAGTTCAGCTCATAACAGTAATTGATGACTTATTTAATGCACAATGTTTACAAATTGGAGTTCATCAATATGCCTCAAGATAAAGTACAGATCTTTAATATAATATAAAATGGCCTCTGTGTTTAAGTCTATGTCAGCCTTTCCAGAAACATCATTCACTTATAATTATAACACTAAATTTTAGACTCATCAAAGTACTTTTAAATTGTACCTTGCTGTTTCATGCTGCAGATAATTTATGTAGAAGGTCCTATGCCTGGAATACCCCCTCCCTTTATCTTTCCAACAAACTCTTATTTATCCTTTAGACCTAGCTCAGACTTAATCTATATTCTGAAGATACTTTTCCTTGCACATATGTTTGACAGAACCTATCATACTATATATTATATTCAGTATGTATGTTGCTCCTACTATACTGAGAACTCTTTGAATGCACTGATTTATTGCTTTAGTGCTCACATGTACATAATACATAGTAGGTATTCAATAAACATTTGCTCCTAAGCAGATAAATAATTGGGTTTTTAAAGAAAAGTAAACTTTTTTAGGGGTCACTCTTAGCCTTATAAGACTGGGTGATAAAAAAGACAACCAAAATGATTTTCCATATGGAATTTTTTAAAATATTTGTCAGCGGAAAAAAAGATGGTGGTGGGCAGGACTGGAGGGAGGGTGAGTGTGTGAGAGAGTGAGCTAACATGTGAGAGAGTGTGAGTGGTCATGAAGGTGGATGACCAAACTCGTGCAGTGCAGAGACGTGGAGCAGAAGGTTCCTGTGCTGTGGACAGGAACAGCCTGCTACCATGGTAAGCGGTTCTTCAGGGTGCTTCTCCCTGAACCGCGGGGAGGTCCCACCATTTTGGAAGATCCTGGGACTTCCATGGGAGTAGGCAGTGGGACTGGCTAGGGCCCAGCAAACAGCACCTAGCACCATCGAATCAATGGACACCCTGTGTCAACAGAGACCAGCGCACAGTAGCGGAGCTGTCAAGGTGCCAGTTGCAGAAACCGCAAATGGCTGGGAGCCCAGCACCATCCCACACAGTAGAAGCCTGATCAGAGTCGAGATATACCCCCAGCAACAGACGCTGGGGAACAGATATCCATTCCCAGGCAACAGGGCCTAGGGACCCTGGTTCCCCACAGGAAGTATAGCCCAGCATCACAGAACCATCCCGAAAAACTACAGCAAAGGCTGAGCAGGAGCTGAGACCCATGGAGCAGCAGCACTCCCCAACCACCAGTGGCAGGACCTGGGGCTTCACAGGGACCTGTGCAACACAGCTGCTCACAAAAGCAATGGAGAGCCAGGGATCCATAGGAGCCTGTGTGAACCAGGGGCCCACAAGATAGACTTGGAGCCTGGTCTCCAGAGGGGAGTGTGCAATCCATCTCCCTATGGGATCAGCGAGAAGCGGGGGCTCTAATGAGGACTGTATAATCCAGCTGCCCACAAGATCTGTGGGGAACCAGGGTCCCTAGGCCCTGTGCAACACAGCTGCCCACAGGTCCAACTGGGAGCTGGGGCTCAAGAGGAGCTTGTGTGACGCAGCCAACCAAGGTGCGGGAAGGGAGTGCAGTTCCAACATGGCCTGAGCAATACAGCTACAGGTGGCACCAGGGACCAGCTGGGAACACAGCTTCAGAGGGGCCCATGCAATTGAGCAGCAGCACCTACGGGGACACACCAATACCAGCACCCAGTAGTTCATTCTCCAGAATCTACAGTAGGCAAGAGGTGACACGCAACGTAACAGTCTGAGAGGCAAAATAGCCTTATTTGATATACAGTGAGCTGCATACACATCCAAACATCCCTCAGTGGGTCTAGAGCTACCAGATGGCTAAAATGGGGAGACAAAGAAACAATACCCAAAGGAAAGAAAAAGAGGAATCACCAGAAAAGGAACTATAGGAAATGGAAGATAGCAACTTGTCAGATAAAGAATTCAAAGCAATGATTTTAAGGGTGCTCAAACAATTTGGTGAGAACTATAAGCAACTTAATAAGAATTATGAAGAGCTCACTGGGAACTACTTAAGCTTAAACTAAGAGGTAGAAGCTATGAATAAAGAGGTGGAATTTATGCTAAAAAATCAAGAGCAAATAAAGAATGACATAGCTGTTATGAAAAATATCTTAGAAGGGTTCAATAGTAGATTAGAAGAAGCTAAAGACAGAATCAGCGATTTATAAGACAAAATATAGAAAAACACTTAAATAGAGTAGCAAATGGAAAAAAAAAGTTTAAGAAGCAGGAGGAGAAATTAAGGGAGCTGTGGGATATACAAAACATAACAACATTCGGATTATGGGGTTACTGGAAGGAGAAGAATCATAGAAAGGAATAGAGAACCTGTTTGAAGAAATAATGGCAGAAAAATTCCCTAAAGTGGTAAAGGAAAAAGTAACACAAGTCCAGGAAACACAGAGAGTACCAAGCAAGATGAACCCCAGAAGACCTACAGCTAGACACATAATAATAAAAATGGCAAACATTAAAGACAAAGAAAGAATCTTAAAGGAAGCAAGAGAGACAGAAAGTTACCTACAAGGGACCTCCCATTAGACTGTGAGCTGATTTCTCAATAGAAACAACACAGGCCAGAAGGGAGTGGCATGAAGTACACAAAGTAATGCAAAGCAAGATTTTGAATCCAAGACTACTCTCTCCGGTAAGGCTATCATTCAAAATGGAAGGAGAAATAAAAAGCCTCTGGATAAAAGAAAAAAAAAGATAAATGAATTTACCACCACCAAACCAGCACTGCAAGAAATGCTGAAGGGACTGTTGGAAGAAGAAGAAAAATGGCAACTAATAACTATCTATTAATAATTACCTTAAATGTAAATGGCTTAAATGCTCCAAACAAAAGACATAGAGTGGTGGATTGGATAAATAAACATGACCCATATATATGCTGTCTACAAGAGACCCACCTCACAACAAAACCTCACACAGGATGAAAGCGAAAAGATGGAAAACATTTTCCAAGCAAATGGAAATGAAAAAAAGGCTGGTGTAGTGATATTCATATCTAACCAGATAGACTTCAAAACAAGGCCCATAATAAGAGACATAGAAGCTCACTACATAATATTAAAAGGAGCAATCCAACAAGAGGATATAACCCTGGTAAACATATACGAACCAAAAACAGGAGCCCCAAAATATGTTTAACAAGTTCGGGAGAACTTCAAGGGAGAGATCAATAGCAATACAATCATAGAGAGTGACTTTAACACACCACTGAGACCACTGGATAGATCTTCTAGACAAAAAAAATAACAAGAACATAGGGTCCTTACAAGATGAACTAGATCATTTGGACGTCATTGGTATTTACAAAATATTTAACCCCAAAGCTGCAGAATATACATTCTTCTCAAAGATAGACCACATGTTAGGACACAAAGCAAATCTCTACAAATTCAAGAAGACTGAAATCATATCAAGCATCTTCTAAGATCACAGTGCATTAAACTAGAACTCAATTACAAAAAAAATTCCCCAAAACATTCAAACACTTGGAGGCTAAACAGCATGTTATTAAACAACAAATGGGTTAGTAACGAGATCAAGAAAGAATTTAAAAACTTCCTGGAAACTAGTGAAAATGAACACACAACACAAAATCTATGGGACACAGTGAAAGCAGTCTTGAGAGGGAAGTTCATAGTACTACAGCCTACACCAAAAAACAAGAAAAATTCATAATTGACTTTCTACCATCACCACTTAAAGAACTAGAAAGTGAACAACAACAACAAAAAAAACCTCAGAAGTAATAGGAGGAAGGAAATAGTAAACGTCAGAGCAGAAATAAACAACATAGAAACAACAACAAAAAAATCAATTCAAAAGATCAATGAAAGAAAAAGTTGGTTCTTTAAAAAGATAAATAAGATCAATGGACCTTTAGCCAGACTCATTAAGAAAGAAAAAAAAGAAAAAATAAACAATCAGAAATGAAAGAGCAGAAGGAACAACTGACAGCACAGAAATATAAAGGATCATTGAAACATACTATGAACAATTATATGACAACAAATTGTACAATCTAGGAGAAATAGACAAATTTCTAGAAAAGCACAGCCTCCCAAAACTGAACCAGGAAGAGATAGAAAAGTTGAACAGACCAATAATAACAAAGGAAATTGAAGAGGTTATCAAGACTCTCCCATCAAACAAGAGCCCAGGCACAGATGGCTTCATGGGGGACTTTTACTGAACATTCAGAGAAGATCTAATATCCATTCTCTTCAAACTCTTCCAAAAAATCCAAAAAGATGGAACACTTCCAAACTCATTTTATGAGGCCAGCATAATCCTAATTAAAAAACTGGATAAAGACACTACAAAGAATGAAAACTTCAGGCAATATTCCAGATGAACACAAATACCAAAATCCTTTAAAAAATATTAGCAAATCCGATCCAGCAATACATCCAAAAAATTATTCATCATGACCAAATGGGATTCATCCCAGGACTGCAAGGATGGTGCAATATTCACAAATCAATAAATGTGATACATCACATAAAATAAAAGGTAAAAAATTATATGAGCATATCAACATATGCTTAAAAAGCATTAGACAAAATCCAGCACCCATTTCTGATAAAAACTCTCAGCAATGTGGAGAACAGAGGGACCATATCTCAACATAATACAGGCCATATATGAAAGACCTACAGCCAACATCATACTAAAAACTAAAAGCATTCCACTTAAAAACAGGAACAAGACAGAGATGCCCACTTTTGCCACTCTTATTTAACATAGTACTGGAAGTCTTAGCCACAGCAATTAGACATGAAGAAAAACTAAAGGGGATCCAAATTGGAAAGGAGGAAGTAAAACTGTCATTATTTGCAGATGACATGATATCATACATAGAAAACCCTAAAGTCTCTATCAAAAATCTACTAGAGTTAAAAAATGAATTTGGCAAAATTGCAGGATACAAAATTAAAGTCAAGAAATTGACAGCACTCTTATATACCAATGATGAACCTACAGAAAGATAAATGAAAATAAAACAATTTCTTTTACCATCACAGCAAAAAAATTAAGATACCTAGGAATAAACTTAACCAATAAAGGAAAAGACCTCTTCACAGAAAACAACAGGTCATTGGAAAAGGAAATAGAGGAAGATATAAAAAAGTAGAAGCACATACCTTATTCATGAATTGGAAGAATTAACACCATTAAAATGTCCATAATACCCAAAGCAATCTATAGATTTAATGCAATCCCCATCAAAATACCAACGACATATATCACAGAACTAGAATAAATACTCCAAAAGGTTATATGGTACCAAAAAAGACGCCAAATAGCCACAGCAATCTTGAAAAAAAGAACAGAATAGGAGGGATCCCATTGCCAGATATCAGGTTATACTACAAAGCCACTGCAATCAAAACAGCCTGTCACAAGAACAGGCAGACAAATCAATGGAACAGAACAGAGAACCCAGAAACTACCCAAGACAATATGCTCAAGTAATATTTGACACAGTTGGCAAGAGCATACAGTGGAGTCACGACAGCCTCTTCAATAAATGGTATTGGGAAAATTGGACAGCTACTTGTAAAAAAATGAAGCTAGTTGACCAATGTACACAATACACAAGAATAAATTCAAAATGGATAAAAGACTTAAATGTAACTCATGAATCCATTAAAATTTTAGAAGAAAATGTAGACAACAAAATTTCAGAATTTATGGGCAGAAGAATTTTTACTAATACAACACCTAAGGCAAGAGAAACAAAGGAAAAATTGAACACATGGTACTGCACCAAACTAAAAAGCTTCTGCACAGCAAAAGAAACAATCATCAAAATGGAAAGGGAATCCACTATATGGGAGAGCATAATTGCAATGACACATATATAGACTACTCCTCCAACTCAACAAAAGAGAAAGAACCCAATCAAAGAACCCGATTAAAAACTGGGCAGACTGGTGCAGCCACTATGGAAAACAATATGGTGTCACCTCAAAAAATTAAAAATTGAACTTCCATTTGACCCAGTGATCCCACTTCTAGGTATATACCCTAAGAAGCCTGAAACACCAATCAGAAAGAATATATGTACCCCCATGTTCGTAGCAGCACTATTTACAATAGCTAAGATCTGGAAACAGCCCAAGTGTCCACCAGTAGACGAATGGATAAAAAAGCTGTGGTACATATACACAATGGAGTACTATGCAGCGGTAAGAAAGAAAGATCTCTTATCCTTTGAGACGACATGGAGGGACCTGGAAAGTATTATCCTAAGTGAAAGAAGCCAAGCAGAAAAAGACAAATACCACATGATCTCACTTATATACGGAATATAATGAACATAACAGTCTGAGGAATACAGTAGACCCAGACACATGGAAGTAGGGCACAGACTGACATCCCTCAGAAGAGGGGATGGGGGGTGGGAGGGTGGGAAGAGATAAACCACAGAACTTATATGCATGTATGCATGACCAATGGACATGGACAACTAAGCCGGGGACAGGGTGGAGGGGGGGTGGGGTGGGGGGTGCCAATGGGGTAAAAAGGTAAAATATCTGTAACAAAAAAATAAATAAATAAATAAATTCATAAAAAAAAAAAAAAAAGCTGTGGTACATATTCACAGTGGAGTACTATGCAGCTGTACAAAAGAAAATTCTCTTATCCTTTGCGATGATATGGAGGGACTTTGAGATCGTTATGCTAAGTGAAACAAGTAAATCAGAGAAAGACAAATACCACATGATCTCACTTATTTGTGGAACATAATAAACAAAATAAGGTGATGAATAAAATAGACCCAGAGACATCGAAAGGAGTATGTTTCAGAGGGACAGAACTCAAAGAAAGGGCGCAAGGGGATGGATGAGATAAACTGAAGAACTTATATGCATATAAGCGTAACTAATGGACATAGACAACAAAGCTGGGTGCATGGGGGGCAGGACTGGGAGGAGGGTGTCTATGGGGGAAAAGGAGAAAGATTTGTAACAAAAATACATTAATAACGTTTTTAAAAAGTAGCAATAAGGAATAAAGCAAGGCACTTGTGAAAACAAAAGTATGTAACTTTAAACAGAATTGAAAGGAGTGAGAAACCACATTTAATTTGTGAATTATAAAAGGCTCCACGGAAGTGGTTTTAGTTAGGCTGGACTGTAAAGGTTATATAATCTTGTAAGCAGACATAAGTAGAATTAGAGAATTCCAAGTGCAGATTCTACATATTTACCAACCGTATTCTACACTTGCTTTTTCATCTCTTTTTATTGACTAGTTTAAAATGCCTCCGATTTTTAGATCACTTCATTTAAACTTGTTAAAGCTTAGAGGTTTTTTTGTTTGTTTGTTTGTTTGTTTTTTTAAGAACTATGAGTTAAGTAAAATTTGCATGACACAAGAAGATTATATATGCGTTGGAGAAGCAACATATATTGAACACCTATTATGTTTTGAAAATTTCACATGCTTTATTGTATTTCCCTATGTCCCATTCTGTGAGGTAACATTATTATGTCTGTTTTTAAAAGGCTAATTGTGGCCCAGTGGAAATCAGTAATTTGTTCAAAGATACTCTGCTGATGTCAAGATTGTGACTTTAATCTATCTGCTTTTTTTGTAAACACATGCACTTTGGCCACATGATACTGAATCCTTACTACACTATGGTACATGAGTCTTGAAAGGTTGGTTTGAGTTATATTGTGTAGGAAGTTAAATGTCAGTCTTTTAGAAGTCAAAATCATAATACAAGTTTAAATGAAGTGATCTGAGGATTCAGCAGATGGGAATTCTAAACTAGTCAAAGAAAAGAAAGTGAAGTAAGTCAGAGAATGACAAAAACTGTGTGGTTTTACTTACATGTGGAATCTAAAAAAAAACAACAACAACAACAAACAAAACAAAATGGAAATAGGCTCACAGATACAGATACAGAGAATCAACTGATGGTTGCAAGAGGGTAGGGTGGTAGGGGAATGGGTGAAAAAGTTAAAGGGGAATAAGAGCTACAAACTTTCATTTAAAAATAAATAAGATATGGGGATATAATATACAGCATAGAGAAAACAATAATAGCATGACCCAGTAATCCCACTTCTAGGAATATACCCTAAGAAGCCTGAAACACCAATCAGAAAGAATATATGTACCCCCATCTTTGTAGCAGCACTATTTACAATAGCTAAGATCTGGAAACAGCCCAAGTGCCCATCAGTAGACGAATGGATTAAAAAGCTGTGGTACATATACACAATGGAGTACTACGCAGCGGTAAGAAAGAAAGATCTCTTATCCTTTGAGACTACATGGAGGGACCTGGAAAGTATCATCCTAAGTGAAACAAGCCAAGCAGAGAAAGACAAATTTCATATGATCTCACTGATTTCTGGAATATAATGAACATAACAGTTTGAGGACAATCCCCTAAGGAGTGGGGAGCTGAGAGAGGGATGAACAACAGAATTTATATGCATGTAGGCATGAACAGTGGACATGGACAACAATCGGGGGAAGGGGCAGGGAGGGAAGGGGGAGGGGGGAATCACTGGGGGAAAAAAGGAGAATCATTTGTAACAAAAATTAATCAATAAAAAAAAAAATTGGGCAGAGGACGTAAATAGACACCTCTCCAAAAAGGACATACAAATGGCCAAGAGACATATGAAAAATTGCTCAATGTCACTAATCATCAGAGAGATGCAAATTAAAACAACAATGAGGTGACACCTCACACCTGTCAGAATGGCCGCCATCAACAAATCATCAAACTACAAATGTTGGTGAGGGTGTGGAGAAAAGGGGACTCTAGTACACTGCTAGTGGGAATGCAGACTGGCACAGCCACTATGGAAAACACTATGGTGTTACTTCAAAAAGTTAAAAATTGAACTGCCATTTGACTCAGTGATAGGCTATATTCTAGGAATATACCCTAAGAAGCCTGAAACACCAATCACAAAGAATATATGTGCCCCTATGTTTATAGAAGTACTATTTACAATAGCTAGGATCTGGAAACAACCCAAGTGTTCATCAGTAGATGAGTGGATTAAAAAGCTGTGGTACATGTACACAATGCAATACTATGCAGCTGTAAGAAAGAAAGATCTCTTATCCTTTGAGATGACATGGAGGGACCTGGAAAGTATTATCCTAAGCGAAACAAGCCAAGCAGAGAAAGACAAATATCACATGATCTCACTTCTTTGTGGAATATAATGAACTAAACAAACTGATGAACAAAATTGACCCAGAGACATAAAGGTAGGGTATAAACTGACAAACCTCAGAAGATGGGGTGTTGGGGGGGAGATAAAGCACAGAACTTACTTGCATGTATGCATATCCAATGGACATAGACAACAAAGCTGGGGATGGCATGGCCAGGGGGATGGGTAGGAGGGTGTCAATGGAAGAAAAGGAGAAACATCTGTAATAAAAACAAATTAATAAAAATAATTTTTCATAAAAGAAAATATTCTTCAGAATACAGAATAAGAGAAGTCACTGATCTGATCTGTATTAGCATTTTGTCAATGGAGGGACTTTTAGTATTTCTTACTAGATCATTCTAGGTGTTTCAAGCATTCAGGTAATACAGTTAAGGCCCTCAAGGTAAAGGTGGGAAATATGAGGCAGAAGTCAAGGTCAGATTTTTCCAGTCCAAGATTGTATGTATCAAGGCCAAAGTCCAAGTAAATGGAATAAAAAGGAGGGAATTAAACAGAGTCCAAGGAGTAGGGCATCTGTGAAGACCAACTGAGGGATCTTGAGTGCTTTCATTCAGTTGGTAGTAATTTCACATCATTCTGATGCTGGATTCTAATTTAACTAACCTCCTCCCCTTTAGCCAGGCCAGTCCCCCACTGAGATATAGATTTTAAATATTCTAGTCATATACCATTTTTCTAAGTGCTCAATGAAGGCAAAGGTGATGTTTTATATACCTTTGGTATGTTACATGCCACACAGAGTTCCAATTCTGATGAGAAAAATTGTTGTTGAAAGATTTTGTTTGAAATTCAGAAGGAACATCATGACATACAAATAACAAAAGTAGATGCAAAGAAACAAAGGGAAGTAACGGGGAAAAACACACACACACACACACACACAAATAAACTGAACAAGTGAGAATTCCCATGTTGAGCTTTTCCCTACCATATCCATTTTACCGTGAGATACAGCCAGGGGGTAAATAGTGTCTAACTATTAGTTATTTCTATATATTCATTACAGGATTACAGGACAAAGACTGCTTTTCTGCAGCCTCCATCTCTGCTAAATGGGTCAGTTCCATTGGCTATCCTTAGTGACAGTTCTTGGTCTTGACAGCCTGACTTAATCTACTTCATTTACTGATAAAGCAGATGGCAAAAGAACATTATCCATTAAATGGGTTTCTTATCAGCTGGATGTCTTTTTAAAATCTAAAATTTAGTTAACGAATGGCATGCTGTCTGTCTTAGAAACTGCTTTCAAAATGGAAAATGCAAAGATTAAAAATGGCTCTGGGGCTTTAAGTAATGTCCAGTAAGTCAAACTGTAAAATTAAACTATTCTGCCTATCCACTTCACTGAAACCACAATGCAAAGCAATATTATCTCCAAGTAGTTTTAGGCTGATGCCTAAAGTTATAGTCATTAAACTATATTACACCTGTTGTACCAAGCAGGCATGTGATAGGCTATGATTTTCTCGGGTCCCTTATATTCATTATAGAGAAAGTAGCTACCTTTATAGCAGTTAGGATACACTCCCTTCCTATCCAGATCCAATGACTTCTTTTTTTTTTTTTTTCCCAAATTACAGCTCCACAACCAACTCCCTAATACTGGTCTGTGATACTCACAACACCTACCATTAATTGAGATCCAAGGACTGTGCTAGTCACTTTAACATGTTTTTCATTTTATTTACACATCAATCCTGTCAGTAGAGTGTCCTTATATAAGCACTCTTTGCAGCTGAGGAGGCTGAGGCTCAGAGATATCACCGGGTAGGACTGAAGTTTAAACCCAGGTCTGTGTGATTGCAAAGCCTATGCTCTTTCCACTATACCTTGCTGTCCCCCCTCAGACCTTGCTTTTACACATAATTTAGCACTTGATTAGAAGTGTTATTGTGTCAATTTCAGGTTGTTTCATGTATTTTTCAGCAATTTAAAAGCCTTTATCCTCTCTTTTTACTCTATGCCTTCATACACCCGAATGATTCATAGGTAAATAAATGTCCAGGATGATAGACACCTATGGGTTATTTTGGATATTTTAGTAAAATCGCTAAAGACAATGAACTCTTTAAGGTTGGCACAGCATTCAAGGTAGAAGGGAAAACATATTAGCAATATAGTATACACACTAGTAGCCTTAATTAGAAATTAATTTAAAAGTCATTTGAACAAAACTTCAATGAGAAAGGAGCTGAATAGGGTAGGTCAATCAACACATTATCTGTATAAATTTAGTACCATATTACTGTTTCAGAGTCAGCAATGTGGGAAAGAGATTAATCTTTGGTCTTTCTTGCAATCTCATTTTTATTTATTTTCAGGCAGCAGTCTAGCTAAAGAATGACTTCCTATTCAAAGGCTAAATGAAAGGTCATTGACTCTTAAAGATATTTTCAGATACTTGGGGCTAAAACTTGGCTTTTCTCTCTTGTCTCTATATGGAATACCACTTCATTCATATTTTTCCAATTTTAGTATTTTCTTATGAATTGTTTTTTTTTTCCTCATCTGAGGACATTTTTCCATTTTTTGTACAGAGTGGGAGGAAGAGAGAGAGAGGGAAACATCGATGTGAAAGGGACACATCGAGTGGCTGCCACCCGCACGACCAACCAGGGCCGGGGACAAACTGCAACCGAGGTACGTGCCCTTAGCGGGAACCGAACCTGGGTCTCTCCGGACCACAGGTGGATGGACGCTCTAACCGCTGAGCCAAACCGGCCAGGGTGAAATTGTTATTTTTTTTAATGCAGTAGCCTTTTATTTTACACCGAACACATGCTTCATACTAAACCAAGACCAAACACATCAGTAAAGGTGATATGAATGGTGACTTAAAATTTTTAAGTTACATTTCTTTGATCTATGAATTAGCTGGAAGAGGTAAGAGCTACTGAAAGCTTTAGGTAAATGCATTTCAGCTTTACTCTCTTTCAATTAGTATTTTTAATAAAATACAAAAATTGGGTTTTATTTTGAAACAAATTTATTTACACGTTTGTGTTTAACTTTGATTTGGTTCTATGGTTCACTAAGAAAATTATCAATTGGGTCTGAATTAGGAAATTAGTGAAGTTCATGCCAGTAGAAAGTCTACAATTGAGGTCAAATCCCTCTCTGATTGCTGAAAATCCTATAAAGACTATACTGTAAATATAAAAAAAAAAAAATTGCTTAGATAATATGAGTTACACTCATTTAAAAATTTCCTCTGAGCATCTACCATGTTCAAAACTCTCTTCTAAATATTAAGTATATCAAGTAAAACTCTCTTCTAAATATTAAGTATATCAAGTAAATATATTTGCTACTCTTAAGGAAAAAAAGGAACAATCAAAGAGCATTTTGATTTATACATTCATCATGATACCAACACATACTTTTTATTATTATTAATAACTGTATTAAAGTCTAGAGTCTTCCTTCTTGACTAGGATATGAATGAGAGCAGACTATGATACTGAGTGGCTGAAAAGCTGCAATATAAAAGTAAGAGTATTCTAAATAGAGTCTGCCTGATTTTACCCTAAAATTGCAGGATTCTATAAATTAGCTGAAGGAATCAAGATTTGTTGAGTTTGCCTGAATGTATGACTACTATTGGCAGCAGATACTATAGGGACAAAAAAAAAATTCAGAGTGAAGTAAGAAATGGCATTTCATATGGAAACCCTGATTAATCTAAATAGTGGAAGGACTTAAAGCTACTACCTCCACAATAGTGTTCTATAAGTCATCCAATCTCCACTTATTCTCAGTTCTCAAATTGTGGCCTGAATACTTTTGGTAGACTACAAGAGTCCTCCATAGGCTATCCATTCTGGCCTCTAATTTTAATTTTTTTTTCATCCTCACCCGAGGGCATATTTTGATTTTTTGTTCAGATAGAGTGGGAGGGAGAGAGAGGGAGAGAGAGGAGAGGAGAGGGGAGGGGAGGGGAGGGGAGGAGTGGAGAGGAGAGGAGAGGAGAGGAGAGGAGAGGAGAGGAGAGGAGAGGAGAGGAGAGGAGAGGAGAGGAGAGGAGAGAAACATCAACGTGAAAGGGACACATCAAGTGGTTGCCACCCGCACGACTGAATCAGGGCTGGGGAGAAACTGCAACGGAGGTATGCGCCCTTAGCGGGAACCGAACCCGGGTCTCTCTGAACCACAGGCTGACACTCTAACCGCTGAGCTAAACCGGCCAGGGCTCAAATTTTAATTTTTATAATATGGCCACATAATACTCATGTCCAACAAGAAAATGTGATAGCAATATTTAATTTTTTTTAAATCTCACTTTATTGGACTCTTATAAAAGTGGTTCCAGTTTTTCCATTAATTGGGGGCCAGGGGTTTTCTTTGTAGAGGGCCAGATTTGGGATAGTAAATTGTTGTATCTGTGAACTGAAAAATGTTTGAGGTTTACTAACCTGTTGTGATCTGGTACATCTTTATAATGCTTTACCCTATAGCCCTTGGAACATCAAGAAATGATGAAGAAAATTTATACACAAAAAGGATAATGTCATTTCTCAACACCCTGCCAACTGCAGGTCTAACATCTTAATTCCTAAACCTGTAAGTCTCAACCTGCTTGACTTTATATTAACATTAGGGAGACCTTGGACATTTTCCGCCACTCTATAAAGAACTGACTTGCCAAGTATGTAGGGGTCATGTTGAGGTGGAAGTTATAGCCTCCAGAAGCCAAATAAGTGTTTGCTTAGTTACCTGTAAGATAACCAGCTTTTCTGTATTTTTTTTTAAGTTTGGAGAAGTACTGAAGTGTACAAAAATGGCTTGTTATACATAGAAGTTCTAAAAAGTAATATGGTATTATGGGAATTTTCTAAGCCTGTCTTGTAAATAGTATAAGACATCCAAATTCAGTAAAACAGAGAAAGTAAAGTTTGAGGGCAAAGTTGAAAAACTGGCAGAATTGTTTTGAAGCCACTGGAATACTTGAAATCAAATTTATACTGAAACCTCACTTTCTAATAAGAATAAATTAAACCACAGATTATGTCTTTATATAGCATTGCAGACATCATTTCTCTATAAATTTTATCTATTTGTAAATCAAAGCTATTAAAACATTTTATTCTTAATAATATATATAAATTAAGCTTTTGAAAATAAGTTTTGCAAAGCCCTCCCAAAGCTACCAATTTCTATGAGCTGAATAATCAATGTATGAGTACCCACTAACATTGTGTATAAAACAGTGCTACTAAGCATTATTCCAAGATTAAGCATGCATATTCCTTAAACATAAAAGAGTTCACAACAATGAACTTATACCTTTAAAAGCATTTTAATCATGAATACCTTACAAGGTCATGTGGAAAATAATTCTTTATCAAGTCATTTCCTTTTGGTTAGAGACTCATTTCTGTCATTCATTTTTCATGTGATCTGAAAAATTTGTCCTGATTTCTTTCTCTGTTATGAATGTGAATGTTATCTTGTTCACATTTCTAATACACATCTGAGTTTCAGTACTAAGAAGGCTTTGGGCCTTGAGATAAATACCTGAATAGCAGGTAACTGAAATCTTCTAAGTTTCAAATATTTTATGATCTTTAGTCTAGAGAAAATTCCCAGAAGAAAAAGACATCTTAAATCATTTGATTCAATCTTCTTGGAATACCGCATACTATTTTTTTGCTGCTCCACGTTGTTTTAATGATCTTATGATAGATAAAGGAAAGCAGCAGCAATAGTATATGTAATTACAGCTTCCAAATAGAGAGTGCTATACACCAGGCACTGGGTCAGATATTTAACATATGTGATCCCATTTTAAACTAAAGCCACAAATCTATGTGATAAAATACTACAGTTTTCCTCATTTCCAACAACCAAGCTTTAGCACAGTAATGGGATTTACTAAGGGTAACATAGCTGATAGTAGGTAGAATGATAACTGTACTTAGGTTATCTGATTCTAAACCCTGTGCTGTTAACCATATGCTCAAGGATACATGCTCTTTAAATATGTGAGACACCCTGTTAGGAAAAATCTGAGCTATCTCCACTACCTTTGGCTTAATCTCTGATATACTGACTTTTTAGCTCCCCTCATTTTAAATCACACTTTTCTCACCACATATCAGCCTTGGTTTCTAGCCCACTCTGATCCAGATTGCCATTCCCTCACCTCATCCCTTCCCCTTGGATTACATATTCTTGCTCCCTAAACCATTTGAATTTCTAGTTACCAGTTCCAGCTCTGCCACTCCATTCATTACCTTAGAATCTCAACTCCCGTCTTGTTTTCTGGAATGCATCTGGACCTCAGTCTAAGAACCTCCATTTGTAATTTAAACAGATGGGAATTTGCTTACAGTTCAGGGCAAAGTCAACCCCTTCATTAGCTCAGAGTAAGTGGACATGCTAGCATAAGGAACAGAAGTTCAACTCTGATAAATCCTCCAGTATCACATACCCTTTTCACAAACTATGTTGACTCTTCTATAAAGATGAGATGACTTACCATTGAGGAACTGCATTAATAAAATGGACATTTTCAAACTTGATTATATATTCTTCAGGACTGAAAGTGCATACCAGCAAGGAAAACACTGTTCCTGTCTTTTGTTAATCCATGTTGATGTGAGGGAACAATGGCTAAGGTCAGAAAATTACAGTCTTGTGACTCCTTCATGCCTGGAACCTATTTTTTGATTTCTCCTAGCCCTTTGGCATTGACTCTTGGTATATATCTTATTTATTACCTTTTAAATATTGCTTTACAAATGTTCTCATAGATTATTCAAATACTATATTGCCTGCTTTATGCCATAGAATCCCCAAAGGTATAAACATGGTCTTTGTTTTGTAACTAGCACCCATTCCACTGTTTCTTTCTGCACAAAGTGCATGTTCAATATAAGCTGTTAACTGAATGAAGTCCTACTGGAGAGTGTCCTTGGGCTGTTAGGATTTCATATTTATACACAGGGAGTCAACAGAAAAAGGCAGACTATTTCTCTGAATGTTTTCCCAAATAGCCTGTGTGGAATTATGTTGTGCATTTTTGTGCATATGTGGTTAAAACCTATATTGTGACTCATGAAACAGTGTCACATTTCACATGCATGACTATGAATTACTATCTCTGGGCTTTGGTTTGAAAGGGAAACTGAAAGTTTTGAATGAGTCTTTTCTTTTTCATTACTTAATGGCACTTAAAAAAATTATGGCTACCCAATGACCTACACAGATGTTTCTGAAAACCTGAATGTAGTCAAGCAAATCTGAGTTAGGTAACTGCATTCCAAATACAAGTCATTAACATAAAGAATTTAAATAAACTAGTTCCTGACAGATTCTGTTTATCAATTTTTAAAATTGTGAATAGATTAAAGACAGCTTCAATAACTTCCTCATGTTGCCCAGATGACCCTTCTTAAAACATTATTTAATTAGATCACTCTCTGATTGAGGACTATCACTAGCTAACCATTGACTAAAAAAAAAAAAAAAAAAAAAAAAACCCTCAGATTCCTCTGCTTGGTTCTCTACTTCTTTCACAATCCAGTGCCAACTATCTTGCAATATACTCTTTCTACTACCTTGCAACACAAGTTCTCTGGCCATTCTAAGCCATGCTGTTCAATGCTCTCTCACAACACTTACAGTGCACACTGCCCCAGAGAAGTTATTCAGGTTGTTATCCTGTAAAGACCTCCTTCACCACAGAACCACTACATTCTTCTTCACCAGCCCTTGTGGACTCAGCTCAAGTCCCACTTTCCTGCAAGATGCTGTTCCTTACACCTGCCCACCATAATGGCCCACTGTTCCTACTATGGAGTGTCCCAGCTCTTTGAATCTTCATTTAAGATGAGTCTATTCTGATCATGTAAGGATGCTGCCTCTGATACCAATTGGTACCACCATTCATGTAACACATAATCATATACTTATTTTTGATATTTTACAATATTATGTAGGTAGTGTTCATCACACCAACAACACTGTGGACTTCTCAAGATCAAGAATAATGATCCCGTCTTTTTAATATTCTCCATATTACCTAGTATTGTGCAGCTTGAATAATAGGCACTCAAATATTTGATTTGAATCATATTCAACAACTTCCTTTTATTTGGAATGTATCTGTTAAGTGGCCATGGGCATATGTAAAACCAAAGGAAATTTTAATTCCCTGCAATTAAACTGTAGCAGACACTGTTGGTGTTCTAACCAGATCCCCTTTACTGGGCCGTTTCACCCATCATCCAGCTTCTGTGAGGGTTGACTACTAATGGCTTACTGCTGCACACTTCTTAGGAGCTGATAGGACCTACTCACCTACATGTCCAAGGCCAGGTTATAATACCTACCGCAAAGGAAACTCATAGCTAATGAATAACAAGTACAGGGGTACAAACATCCATTCTTCTTGCCTCTGATCAGAAAAGCTCTGTGATGTAATTCATGTTTCAAAGGCCTCAGTGGGATAAGGCTATGCTTCTCCTGAAGCCACACCTTAACTTAGCTTCTTCTCCTGCCTTATCCTGTTTTCTTTAATACTGTGCAGGTTTATCTTGAGCTCACTCCATCAATAAACCATTTTTGTACAAGAATCCTAATCTCAGGCTTATCTTCTAGGAAATACTACCTAAGACACACATATTTCGAAAATAGATAAATTGTGGATATTTATAAATACGTCCAAGTAGCACAAATTCTTTGATAAACTCCTTTATCAGGGAATATAACATCAATAAAAAAACATGTTTGTGCTTTCACACAACCATATACAATTTTGGGGTGACTGACTGTCAGTAATATACATGGTTTATGTGAGATGGAAGTGAGCTCAAAGAGGATCAAGTCCCGTGGCTCCCAACACAGATAAGGAACACATTATGCTCCCAAAGTAATGGTAGCTTTGAAATTCAATGAAGTCAGAGAATAGGTTAAATCTTGGTTAGGATGGTTGAGAAAGCCTCAGAATTAATTCTGATAAATGACCCCCACTCCTGACTCTGATCTAGTTCACATTATTTTTTATATATAAATCAGGAAATAAAAGAGGCATAAAGGCAATTTCTCCAAGGTCACAGTACTACTCTGTGGCAGAGGAAAAACCAGAGCTCATGTCTCCACAAACCTAGTACAAGATTTGATCTAATGTAGCATTTCCCAAAATGTGCTTTTTGGAACGCTAGTCACTAGTGCTCTGAGATATTCCATATAAAAAAAGTTCTAAATACTGCATACACACACACACACACACACACACACACACATATTAAATATATTTTCTCTGAACTTCTTTAATCACAGATATATCCCTAATTGATTGTCCTAAGGAATTGTTAGGTACTGTACCTGAACCATTAGGGAAAATATTTTAGTGTTTAAAGTAAAAATATAAACTATTGCCCTGGCCGGTTTGGTACAGCGGTTAGAGCATTGACCTTCGGACCAGAGAGCCCTGGGTTCGGTTCCCGCTAAGGACACGTACCTTGGTTGCAGTTTGTCCCCGGCCCCCACTGAAGTCATGTGGGTGGCAGCCACTCGATGTGTATATCTCACATTGATGTTTCTCTCTCTCTCTTCCTCCCTCTCTCCCTCCTGCTCTATCTGAAGATAAATGCAAAAATGTCCTTCAGTGAAGATAAAAACAGAAAAAAATATAAAATATTATCACCTTGGTTTTATTTCCAGGAGAAGAAAGGAAGGAAGAAGGAATCAGAGGCTCATGGAAGATTAGCAACCACTTGATATTATAATTAAAAATTACATCAACACTTGGGTACCTATAGAGAACCTACAAGTTAAAAGTTGCAAGAACACTTACAGAAGGAATCAAAGGTACATGGAAATGTTGTTCAAGCCTTCATGGTTAGCTGAAACACACTAAACAGAGAAAATGGACATGATAAATTTTTATGGATTTATTACATCCCGCACATTTCTTCAGAGATACCAAAATGAGAAAGCGCTACAACTCATATTATTTTCTGTCACCTGTATATAACTTTATAATTATTATTATTAATTACTAAAAGTAGTATATAATAAGTAAGATGCATTATTCATGTTTAAACAGAGCCCATAAAAGATGGCAGCTGTCAGGACAAGATGGAGGGTGAGTGTGTGAGAGAGAGTGAGCTAGTGTGTGAGAATGTGAGTGGACTTGAAGGTGGACTACCAAACTCATGCAATGCAGAGACGCTGAGCAGAAGGTTCCTGTGCTTTGGAAAGGAGCAGCCAGCTACCGTGGTAAGCGGCTCTTCAGGGTGCTCCGCCCTGCACCTTGGGGAGGTCCCACCATTTTGGAAGATCCCAGATCTTCCCTGGGAGGAGGCCGTGGGCGCAGCTAAGGCCCAGGAACTTCAGCCCACCAGCACAACTGGCACCATGGAATCAGTGGAAAGTCTGTGTCACCACAGACCAGTGCACAGTAGTGGAGCTCCCAAGGAGCCCTTCACGGAAGCCGTGGACAACCAGGAGTCCAGCACCATCCCCCATAGTAGCAGCCCTATCAGAGTTGAGATATACCCCCAGCAACAGTGGCTGGGGAGCAGACATCTATCCCCAGGCAACAGAAGCACAGACCAGTAGCTGCGAGCCAGCCCTAAAAACTACAGCAAAGGCTGAGCAGGAGTTGAGCCCCACGGGGCAGCAGCAAACCTCAGCCTCCAGCTGCGGGACCTGGGGTTCCATAGAGGCCTGTGTGGTCCAGAGCTCAGAAGAACACTGGGAAGCCTGAGCCCCAGAGAGACTGGTGCAATCCAGCTGCCCGCCTGTGAGATCTGCAGGGTGCAGGGGCACCAGAGAGGCCTGTGCGACCCAGCAGGGACTGTGCCATCCAGTTGCCCACAGGACCTGTGGGGTGCAGAAGCACCAGAGAAGCCTGCAGGACACAGCAGGGACTGAGCCATAAAGTTACCCGCGGAACCTGTGGGGTTCTGAAACACCAGAGAAGCCTGTGCAACCCAGCATCACATAATATAGGCATATAGCCAGGTCAACAAAGGGACTGTGCGATCTAGTTACCTGTGGGACCTTCAGGATGAGGGGGCACCAGAGAGGCCTATGAGACCCAGCTACACACAAGATAGGCATAGAGGATGTGAAAATGGAGGCAGAGTGAATAGAAGCTCCAAAGATGATCTCTCAGAACCAAATGGGAATTACAACTAAAATAAAGAAAAATCCTCGGAAAAAAGCAACAGAAAAGCAGCAGGACAGAACCATATAACCAGGGACACTAGTATGATCAGCAGAGGCACGAGATGGTGGTGGCCTGGAAGCCCACAGACAGCAGCAGTCTTAGCTGTGAACAGCGCCCTTTGAAAAGAAAGACCAAGCCTGTTCCACAGTACAGAGAGCCAGGACAAAGTGCTAAAATAGCCACAGCCACTAACCTGAAGGCTAAAGCACAGGGAGGGCAGCCTAGGCTGGAACTCTGTGGGGACAACTGGGATTTGGAGGGCACTCAGAGTTTTTGCTGAGGTGCGGCCACAAAGGAAGTTGGCCAGTGTGCTCCTTCCCAGAGCTGTGGGGAAAAGCAGCAGCCCCCACCTCTGAGATTCAGCCTTTCCCAGGTGAGGCAAAAAAATGGAAATTGAGGCTCATTAACAACCAGCATCTATCAAACCCTCAGGAAATCCTCTTATGCAGAACTCCAAGGCTACATTCCAAGGCATTGAGTAACTGAGACTACTAGCCACCAGGAAAAAGCTAGAGGAAAACTGGATCTTTCCTGGGCTTGAAAATCTACCCAGGAAAGTAAGACTTCACAGTGGTGTTTAACATGGGCCAGCTCAAGCCCATTCAAACCCAGCAGAGGGAGCCACAAACAGCAGAACACCAACACCCACAGGGAAAATTTGTCAGGCTCCAAAACACACTAAGATAGCCAAAATGGTGAAACAAGAAACAAATCCCAAATGAAAGAACAAGAGAACTCTATCAAAGATGAGATAAATGAAATGCAGTTAAGCAAATTATCAGAGGATGAGTTCAGAGCCATAATCTTGAGGAAGCTCAACACCATGAGTAAAAGACATCAACACCATGAGTAAAGATATAGAAACACTGAAAACTAACCAAGTGGAAATGAAGAATGACATAGCAGAAATAAAGAACACATTAGAAGGACTAACCAGCAGAGCAGAGGAAGCTGAGGACCAGATCAGTGAATTAAAAGACAGGGTAAAAAAAAAAAAAAATCAACAATCAGAAAACCATAAGGAAAAAGCAAATAAAATACAAAAAGATAGCTTAAGAGAACTGTGGGAAAACTGGAAAAGTAATACCATTCGCATCATATGAGTCCCTGAAGTGGAAGAAAATAGGCAAGGGTTAGAGAATATATTTGAAGAAATAGTGACAGAAAATTTTCCTCACTTAGTGAAGGAAGAAGGCATTCAAGTTCAAGAAGCACAGAGAGCCCCAAGTAAGAAGAATCCAAACAGGCCCACACCAAGACACATAGTAATCAAAATGCAAAAAATTAAAGACAAAGAGAAAATCCTAAAGTCACCAAAACATAAGCAACAGGTTACCTACAAAGGAAACCCCATAAGGCTCTCAGCTGACTCCTCAAGAGAAACACTACAGGCCAAAAGGGAGTGGCATGATGTAATCAAAATCATGAATAACAAGGATCTGAATTGAAGACTACTCTATCCAGCAAGGCTATCATTCAAAAGAGAAGGTCAAGTAAAGATCTTTCCAGCCAAAAAACGGCTAAGGGAATATATTAACACCAAACCAGCACTGCAAAATATGCTAAAAGGACTGCTGTAATTAGTAGAAGAAATAGGAAGAAAAATATAACCACAATAAACAAAAATGGCAATAAATAAGTACATATTAATGTGAATGGTTTGAATGCTCTGATAAAAATACACAGAGTAGCTGACTGGATAAGAAAGCATGACTCACATGTATGTTGTTTACAAGAGACCCACCTCACAAAAACAGACTCACATAGGTTGAAAGTGAAGGGATGCAAAAAAATCTTTCAAGCAAACAGAAAGGAAAAAAATAGCTGGGGTAGCAACACTCATATTTGATAAAGTATATTTCAAAATGAAGACCATAACTAGAGACAAAGAAGGCCACCTCGTAATATTGAAAGGATATATCCAACAGGAAGATATAACCTTGGTAAACATATATGCACACAATATAGAAGCACCCATATATATTAAAAATCTTCTGGAGGACTTCAAAGGAGAAATCAACAGCAATACAATAAGAGCAGGGGACTTCAACAACCAGCTGACATCACTGGATAGATTACTGAGAGAAAAATTAACAAGGAAACACAGACTCTAAATAAAGTGCTAGATCAAATAGATTTAATAGATATTTACAGAGAATTACACCCCCAAAATGGCAGAATTCACATTCTTCTCCAATGCACATGGGACATTCTCAAAGATAGACCACATATTAGGGCACAAACTGTCTCTAAAGGTTCAAGAAGATTGAAATCATATCAAGCATCTTCTCAGATCACAATGGCATGAAAATAGACAGCAATTGCAATAAGAATATGCAAAGACATATGAAAACATGAAGGCTAAATAGCATGTTAATGAACAATGAATGGGTTACCATGGAGATCAAAAAAAAAGTTAAAAACTTTTTGGAAACCGATGAAAATGAACACACAACAACACAAAATCTATGGGATGCAGCAAAAGCAGTTCTGAGAGGGAAGCTCATAGCACTATAGGCCTACCTCAAGAAGCAATAAAAATTTCTAACAGACTATCTAACCTCACAACTTAAAGAACTAGAAAGCAAACAAAAAGAAAACCTCAGAGCAAGTAGAAGGAAGGAAATAGTAAAGAACAGGGCAGAAATAAATGACATGGGGACCAAAAATATAATTCAAAGGATCAAGGAAACAAAGAGCTGGTTCTGTGAAAAGATAAACAAGATTGATCGACCCCTAGCTAGACACACCAAGAAACAAAGAGAGAGAACCCAAATACACAAAATGAGAAATGATAGAGATGAAATAATAACTGACACCACATTCACAGGCTCAATAACAAATATCATGAACAATTATACGGCAACAAATTCTACAATCTAAGTGAAATGGACAAATTTCTAGAAACACATAGTCTCCCAAAACTGAACCAGAAAGAGATAGAAAACTTTAACAGATCAATAACAACAAAAGAAATTGAAGATGTAATCAAGATTCTCCCAGCAAACAAAAGCCCAGGCCCAGGTGGTTTCACGGGGGAGTTTTACCAAACATTCAAAGAAGAACTAATACCCATTCTCCTCAAACTATTCCAAAAAATTCAAGAAGAAGGAATACTTAAAACTTGTTTTATGTGCCAGCATAATTCTAATTCTAAACCCAGAAAAAGACAATACAAAGAAAGAAAACTACAGGCAAATATCCCTGTTGAACATAGATGCCAAAATCCTGAACAAAATACTAGCATTCAAATCCATAAATACATCAAAAAAAATTATTCACCATGACCAAGTGGGATTCATCTCAGGAATGCAAAGCTCTTATATCATTCGCAAATCAATGTGATACACCACATAAATAAAATGAAAGATGAAAATCATATGATCATATCAATAGAGGCTGAAAAAGCATTCAACAAACTTCAGCACCCATATCTGATAAAAATGCTCAGTAATCTGGGAATAGACGAATCTTATCTTGACATAAAAAGGCCATATATGAAAGTCCTACAGCCAACATTGTACTCAATGGGCAAAAACTAAAAGCATTTCTCTTAAGAACAGGAACAAGACAAGGATGCCCACTTTCGCCACTCTTATTTAACATAGTACTGGAAGTCTTAGCCACAGCAATAAGATAGGAAGAAAAAATAATAGGGATCTAAATTGGAAGGGAGGAAGTGAAACTGTCATTATTCACAGATGACATAATACTATACATAGAAACCTCAAAGACTCCATCAAAAATTTACTAGACTTAATAAATGAATGTGCCAAAATAGCAGGATACAAAATTAACGTCAAGAAATTGACAGCATTCTTATGCACCAATGATAAACTCACAGAAAGAGAAACTAAAAAAAAATCCTATTTACCATCACAGCAAAAAAAATTAAGATACCTAGGAATAAACTTAACTAAAGAAATAAAGGACCTAATCACAGAAAACTATAAGTCATTGAAAAAAGAAATAGAGGAAGATATAAAAAAGTGGAAGCAGAAACCTTGTTCATGGATTGGAAGAATTAACATCATTACAATGCCCATACTACCCAAAACAATCTATAGATTCAATGCAATCCCCATCAAAATACCAATGGCATACTTCACACAATTAGAGCAAATACTTTAAAAGTTCGTATGGAACCAAAAAAGACCTCGAATAGCCACAGCAATCTTGAAAAAGAAGAACAAAGTAGGAGGGATCACATGACCACATTTCAGGTTATACGACACAGCCACTGTAATCAAAACAGCCTGGTACTGGCACAAGAACAGGCATATAGACCAGTGGAACAGAACAGAGATCCCAGAAATGGACCCAAGACAATATGCTCAATTAATATACAGCAAATGGGGCAAGAGCATACAGTGGAGTACAGACAGCCTCTTTATTAAATGATGTTGAAAGTTGGAGAGCTACATGCAAAATAAAAAAAAAAAAAAAAAAAAAAACAATGAAACTAGACCATCAACTTACACCATATATATGAATAAACGCAAAATGGATAAAAAACTTAAATATGAGTCATGAATCCATAAAATTCCTAGAAGAAAATGCAGGCATCAAAATTTCAGACATCACATGTAGCAGAATTTTCACTGATACATCACCGAAGGCAATAGAAACAAAGGAGTAAATGAACACATGGGACTACATCAAACTCAAAAGCTTCTGCACAGAGAAAGATACAATCATCAAAATGGAAAGGGAATCCACTCTATTGGAGAGCATAACTGCCAATGATTCATCAGATAAGGGGTTGATTTCTAATATATATAGAATGCTCATACAGCTCAACAAAAGGAAGACAGAGAACCCAATTAAAAAATGGGCAGAGGAACTAAATAGACACCTCTCCAAACAGGACATACAAATGGCTAAGAGACATATGAAGAAATGCTCAACATCACTAATCATCAGAGAGATGCACATTAAAACAACAATGAAGTATCACCTGACACCTGTCAGAATGGCCGCCATCAACAAATCATCAAACAACAAGTGTTGGCAAGGGTGTGGAGTAAAGGGGACTCTAGTACACTGCTGGTGGGAATGCGGACTGGTGCAGCCACTATGGAAAACAATATGGTGTTACCTCAAAAAATTAAAAATTGAACTGCCATTTGACCCAGTGATCCCACTTCTAGAAATATACCCTAAGAAGCCTGAAACACCAATCAGAAATAATATTTGTACCCCCATATTCATAGCAGCATTTACAATAGCTAAGATCTGGAAACAGCCCAAATGTCTGTCAGTAGACAAATGTATAAAAAAGCAGTGGTACATATACACAATGGAGTATTATGCAGCTGTAAGAAAGATAGATTTCTTAGTTTTTTGAGACAACATGTAGTGACCTGGAAAGTATTATGCTAAGCCAAACAAGCCAAGCAGAGAAAGACAAATATCACATTATCTCACTTATTTGTGGAATATAATAAACATAAAAGTCTGAGGAATGGGGTAGTCCCAGAGACATGGAAGTGGGGTACAGATTGATAATCCGAAGAAAAGGGGTTGGGGGGAGAGACAAACCACAGAACTTATATGCATGTATGCATGAAGAATGGACAGGGAAATAAAGCTGGGGACAGGGCGAGGAGGACCAGGGAGGGGCTATTAGTAGGGGAAAAAGGAGAAACATCTGTAACAAAAATTAATCAATTAATAAAATAAAATAAAATATACAGAGCCCTTAGATGACTATGGTTGTTTCCTCATGTGTATGGTAAATATCATGAAACAGAATGTATCATCCTGACCCCTTTATGCCAATGCTTGAAAAATAGGAACAAACTTTTGATTTAATCACTACCACCTGGAGGTCAAGCATGACAGCTACTACAATGTTATGTCTGGCTGTGGGACATGAGATTGAAATAAGTGGAATTTAAGGCAAGTTCTTTTGTTTTGAAACTGTGGTGAAGGGTTTCAGCTACATAAGGACATTATCTAATTCAGTGTTAGCATATCAGATAAGGCTTCAACTGAGACAGATGAGGAAGAGAAGATAAGCATCAGTTTTTATTTTATTTTATTTTCCTTTATGGATTTGGGAGAGAGAGGAAGGGAGAAGCAGAGAGAGCCAGAAACATTAATGAGAGAGATAATCCACTGGCATACCTCCTGCATGCACCCCACTGCGGATTTGGCCCACAACCTGGGCATGTGCCCTGACTGAGAATTGAACCAGCAACCTCTTGGTGCATGGGTCGATGGTCAACCACTGAGTCACACTAGCCAGACTCAGTTTTTATAATGGCTTTGTATCAGTGGTATCAGTATTATGGCATCAATTTCTACTACACACAAGTGGAAGTTATTAAAATTTTAAATTTAATTTTTTGAGCATTTCATGCCTAGTCCTGTACAAAGTGCTGAGAAAATGGGGGTATTAAAAAAAAAGTAGAAGACATAGTCAATAATTTCAACTATAAATAAAATGACACTTCAAAAACACATCAGACAACTATAAATTAACTACTATGAGCTATATGGGACATATAATGAAGAGATAACTTTGGTCATACAAGGTGAAGCCAAGTTGTAGAGACTTAAATATCAATGTTAAATGTCCTCTTTTGCCTATAAGATCAGTTTATGAAATTCATGTTTAACCTAAAAATATTTTTACAAGAAAAACCATAATCCTCAAATATAGCTATTTCATTAAACACCTAAATAGCTTTTATAAAATCACTTACTCTCTGTGTGTCTCAGAATTAGTGGTTAATACACAGATTTTTGAGCCAGCATTCAATCAAAACCCAAAGTCATACAATAGCTCAGTGTCTCAACAATAAAAACTCTAGCTCTTTTAGATAGCAATTTTTAGGCTCCTGGAAAAGTACATTATAGAATGATTAGGTTAATGACATCTCTGATAAATCTAACAGGTTGCTTTTTTATTTTTAAAGAAGAACATATACACATTGACAAGGATTGATTTTCTACCTAATTTTCTTTTTTTAGAAGCAAATACTAAGGCTCTATCAGAAGGAAACTATACTGAGGCTCTATCAGAAGGAAACTGAAGACAGTCTCATCTTTCATGTTATAAAAAAATAACAATGAACCAGAGGACACACATTTCAACTAAGCCCAGAAATACAGTCATGATGAGCAAGAAGAGTCCAGGTTGCATTACTCTGTATGTTGTACATACAAGAGTAAAACTATTACTAATAGTAAACTATTACTAATCAAGGTGAAATTCTGCCAAATCTTTGCATTCTTTATATTTTTATTCATCACCAAGTCTTCAAAAAGTGTTTGTTCATATCAGAGACTATGAATGAGAATAACAACTATTAGTAATTAAAGTGACTCATTTGTTTGTGTATAAAATATTTATAACTGATATCCTCTTATCTCCCCTGCACAGCTTTTGGGCCATCTTTCTCTGATGTTCATTGGTGGGTGTTCAGGGAATGCAAATTGCCCTGGCCTTTAATGTTATTATATATTATAATACATACTCCAAGACCTAACAGAAGCTATTTTTCAATTATCTGTTATTATAGATGATGCATCATATAAATAGTTAAAAGATAATCAAACAAAATCACAGGCCCTACTAACATCTAAAAACTTTGCAAAGCCAATAACAATGTAGACAAAGAGCCAAAAGACAAGGTAGATAATAGACTATTAAAACCATTCCAGAGATAAATGATCTGTGCAGGCAAGGATTCTGAATAAAATCAGGAGTGGACTGGGTAATGATGGGAGTTTCTCTGTCTCTCATTCGATCAAATCAGAATGATTTTATACAAGAGTTTTACAGCAATACTATATTGAACATTGACTGAAAAGGAAGGATGGCATGACAAATAAGCGAAGAAAATAGATGGGAAAAACTTTTTTTAATCAAGATAGGATCCCAACACTTCAAAGCTAACACATCTGTAACTGCTTTAGAGTTGGGCTTGGCATTAGGGACCAGTTAGGATACATCTTAAATGAACTATTTAGTTCCAGATATAATGCCTTTAGGTTACTTGCTGTCACCAAAGGGTAAGTAGTTCTTTTGTTTGGGACAGCAAAACATACTGAAGTTCAAAAAAAACTTACAGATTATAAATGATAAAAACCAAATATGACACCAAAATCACCTACTCCAAAAAAAATTTATACACTTGTATAATATTAAAGACAGAAAAGAAAAAGAGAAAACCCTTTAAAGAAAGCAGTGTTGATTCTTTTTTTTATTGTTGAAAGTATTACAGATGTCCCCCTTTTTTCTCCAATGACCCCTTCCTTCCTATCTCACCCTACTCCTGCTTTTCCCAGCCTAATGTCTGTGTCCATCAGTTGTTTGTTTATAATATCTTTTCTTCTTTTAAGTTTATTTTTATTGTGGACACTATTACAGATGTCTCATCCCCCCCCCACCTTTGCCCACCTCCATCCAGCCCTCCATACCCCCTTTCCTCAGGCCATCACCACACTATTGTCTGTGTCTATGTGTCATGTATGTATGTACTTTGCTTAATCTCTTCACATTCTTTCATCCAGTCCCCACTCCCAATTCCTCTCTTACAACTGTCAGCCTGTTCCATGTATCCATGCCTCTGTTTCTATTTTGTTCATTAGTTTACATTCATTCACATATGAGTGAAATCACATACTTGTCTTTCTCTGACTGGCTTATTTCACTTAGCATAATAATCTCCAGGTCCATCCATGCTGTATCAAAGGGTGAGATTTCCTTTTCTTTTTTACAAACACTGTGTAATATTCCACTGTGAAATGTACCACAGCTTTTTTTATCTACTCATCTACTGATGGGCACTTGGGCTGTTTCCAGATCTTGGCTATTATAAATAATGCTGCAGTGAATGTAGGGGTGCATATCTTTTTTCAAATTAGTGTTTCAGAATTTTTAGGATATATTCCCAGATGTGAGATTGCTGGGTCAAAAGGCAGTTTCATTTTTAATTTTTTGAGGAAACTTCATACAGTTTTCCATAGTGGCTGCACCAGTCTGCATTCCCAACAAGAGTGCACCAGGGTTCCCTTTTCTCCACACCCACGTCAGCACCTGTTGTTGTTTTATTGATGGTACCCATTCTGGCAGGTGTGAGGTGTTATCTCATTGTGGTTTTAATTTGCATCTCTCTGATGATTAGTGATGTTAAACATTTTTTTCATGTGTCTATCTGCCATCTGTATGTCTTTTTTGGAGAAGTGTTGACTCTTAACTTCATAGATTTCTTCTCATGTTTATATTGATTCAGCCCTCCCACTATGAGTTTATTCTTACTAGCTAAGGTATTCCCCACTGTTTGAAAACCCACTTACAATCATTTATACCAAGAGAAGTTCCTGTGATACAACTAACTGCTGAATTGCCCTCAGTTAATTCTTACTATACTCTTGGCACAACTAGCCTCTGCTCAAGTCTCTCCTAAGGCAAATCTTTCCATTGAGCCCCATTCTCCTATGATACAGTCCTCTGGTGAGACCATATGCACCCCAACTATTTCTTATTAATCCAGCCAGTCTGACTCTGAGTGGATGACTCAGAATGCTGACTTTTCTTTTTAAAAAATGATCTTACACCTGAAAAATTTAGATTTTTAAACTTAAACAATTTCATAAAATTATTATAATTTAAACATGGAAAGATTTTTAATGATCCTCCAAAAATCACTTTCACCAATAATGAACAGTATTACACTGTATAGTAAAATACAAGCAAGCAGAAGAAGTCAGATACAGTAAACAATGTACTAAAATGTTAGAGGAATGTTCTAGAGTAATGTTATAGTCATAAAGAATATATGACATATTTTCTATACAAATTACAATTGTTATAATTCTCATTTCATATGTTAAACATCTTAAATGTAAAATATCTATGAGATTTAGAAGTACTAAAATGGAGCAAGGTAAAAATGTCATGGGAGCCAAAATAAACTTTCCCAAGTGATATTGAGTCCATGGATATAAAGAGATGCATTTTAAAGCTATGGAATCCAAGGCAGAGACAAATTAGCAAGAGAGAAATAATTCCCTCTATGTGTTTAGGAAAGGGGAGATAGTACTTTTTTAAATGAACCTCAAGAAGAAATTATTTCATAAGAATTCATTTAAATCTCAAAAGTTCCAGTTTAAGGTTGCTCTGTAATCAGAACACATACGAAACAGGAGTTCTAACGTACTCTGATGAAAGAAGTAATTTGCTTCATGAAAGTGAAGCAAAAGCAAGGGTGAGAAAGCTGTCCATCCTGTACATCAAAATTTCAAAAGAAACTGTGTCACCTCCTTGGAATATGCTTTCGTTTTTTCAATCTTCTTGTTCAGAAAGACATACCAAGAAAAACAGAGCCTCAAGTATAAGAGAAAAAAGCAATGTGAAAGTACACAAAATGAAATATTCCACAATTAACAATTCTGGCCTGAACTAACAGATATTAGCAACTGTTAAATAAATAGTTTTTGAAAATATTGCAATGATTAATATGAGGCAGGCAAGTGGAATTGGATAGATATGTTTAATATTTTAGTTTCTTGAAGCCAAAGGAATTACTCAAATGGTATAGTGAAAATACTTTACATTTATCTGTAAGAAAAAAAAAAGACCTTTTTTTTTCTTCTTGGAATACATATCTGTGGCTTTAATTGAAAATATTTTCAGGGTTAATAATTTCTTATTAAAATGTATGTATGCCTCTCCAAACAGGGCATACAAATGGCCAAGAGACATATGAAGAAATGCTCAACATCACTAATCATCAGAGAGATTCAAATGAAAACAACAATGAGGTATCACCTCACACCTGTCAGAATGGCCGCCATCAACAAGTCATCAAACAACAAGTGTTGGCCAGGGTGTGGAGAAAAGTACACTGATGGAGGGAATGCAGACTGGTGCAGCCAGTATGGAAAGCACTATGGTGCTACTTCAAAAAGTTAAAAATTGACCTGCCATTTGACCCAGTGATCCCACTTCTAGGAATATAGCCTCAGAAACTTGAAACACCAATCAGAAAGAATTTATATACCCCTATGTTCATAGCAGCACTATTTACAATAACTAAGATCTGGAAACAACCCAAGTGTCCATCAGTAGATAAGTGGATGGATTAAAAAGCTGTGGTACATGTACACAATGGAAAACTATGCAGCTGTAGGAAAGAAAGGTCTCTTATCCTTTGAGATGGCATGGAAGGACCTGGAGAGTATTATGCTAAGTGAAAAAAGCCAAGCAGAGAAAGAGAAGTATCACATGATCTCACTTATTTGTGGAATATAATGAACTAAACAAACTACTCAACAAAATTAACCCAGAGACATAGAGGTGGGGTACAGACTGACAAGCCTCAGAGGAAGGGGAGTTTGTGAGGGAAGAGATAAACCACAGAACTTACATGCATGTATGCATGACCAATGAGCATAGACAGCAAAGCTAGGGAAGGGGCAGGGGCAAAGGGAGAAGGGTGTCAATGGGTAAAAATAAGAAGCATCCGTAACAAAAACAGATTAATAAATAAAAAATAAAAAATCAGCATGACAAATGCATTTATAACACAGTATGCAGCCAAGGCTATAAAATATGAGGTTCACTTGCAAATGCATTATATAGAAATTTCAAATGACACCAAACACAGCAGATGGATTCCTATATAGGTAAATAGGAGAAGAGAGATACTCTTGAAAAAATGAAAATCTTCTCTTTTGACTGTATATCTAATTGCATGTCAATGTCATGTTTACATGAGACTAATAAGCTTATGTAGGCTTCAATTATACATAAGCAGGATAGTAAGAAGAGATCAGATAATGCAAATAAAGTGAAGCTTTTAAGAATAAAATAAAGGAAAAGTAAAAAAGGATAATTTAATTAGGTGGCATATGAGGAAAGGTATCTGAAATGGATTTTGATGTAAAGTTGGTAACAACAACAAAAAAAATGGATCCCCAGTTAAGAAAAATAGAGTGAATTACAAAAGAAAAATCTTAATCAAAGTCTATAAATGAGATCAAGGACCAGAATACATGCATAATATTTAAGAATCAGTGATAATGAAAGCTAGTGTTCATTTAATTTAACATTCTAACACCCAAATGTAGTAAGAAGCAGTATAATTTTGAAACTAAGAACAGATTCTATAGTTGGATTACCTATACATGAATATCTGACCCACTACATGTTAGCTGTATGACCTTGGGCAAGGTACTTAACCTCTCTGTTCCTTAGTTTCTTCATCTGCTAAATGGGGTTTCTAATGGTGTTCTACCTCACAGAGTTATTGTGAGGAGTAAATAATTTAATATGTACAAAGGACTTAGAATAGAACTTGATAAATAATCAGTATTCAATAACCATTAGTTAGCTAGTTTTAAAACACCTTTGTTAAGAATTTTTATATTTAGCTAGTCAAATAGAAATTTCCATCTTTGAAAAATGTCTTTATTTTTTTTTTAATCTTTAATAAATTACTCTTGCAGAAAAAGTCAATGGTATAATGAAAGACACACTCCCACCTACAGATTTCACTAATTGCAGATAGAACACCTAAGAAATATTTTAAAATTTTAATACTTATCTTCAAAAGTAGTTCCAAGTGCTATATCTTTTCTAGAATAGTCATTGTAAGTCACCAGGCAAATAAAAAAAAAAAAAAAAAAGTCACCAGGCAAATAAAAAAAAAAAAAAATGAGAAGGCCAAAAGCAATTGTAGTACTGCTACATATCTGTATTTGGTTGTTTATGGAATGGACTGTAGAATAAAGACAAGGTGATGTTAAGACTGGTTTTGTAGGCAAAAATCTATAATTGTTATGAGCAACCACCATGTATTAAACACATATAAATGGCTCTAGAGATATTAAAAAGCTATTTACACTCTCTCTGTCCACAGGAGAAAAGCAGTCTAGATATGGAGACAAAACATATACATTCACACAATATCTTCCACGAGCAGTGTAGAGCTAATAAAACTTACATTACTACAAGAGTGTTGTTGTCATTATCAGCAATGGAACTAGCTTCCATTCATTATCATGTGACATTTTAAAGAATATAAAAGAATGTGTACATATATTCTTCCTCATTTCCTCTTTATCACACATCTTAATGGTAGCCTTAGCCCTATTTGACAAAAGGGATTGAGATCAAGAGAGATTAAGGAAATTGACCATGGGCACCTAAATAATAAATGAAAGAACTGAAATATGGACTCTATATGATTCTACACTATAATGCTATAGATACTATATATGTTAACAACAAGGATAAAACTAATGGCTGAATTTTCCTGGGGAAAGTGATCTGTAGGATACATGATAGATGTATTAACAACCTATAGAATTCTCTTTAGGGAAATAAGACTACAACATTACTGATTTCTTTCTTAATGAGAACAATAGCACACTTATATACCTTGGTTAAAAACGCTGCTGTTGCCCTGGCCGGTTTGGCTCAGCGGTTGGAGCGTTGACCTGCGGTACAGAGAGGCCCGGGTTCGATTCCCGCTAAGGGCACGTACCTTGGTTGCAGTTTGTCCCTGGTCCTGGTTGGTCGTGCGGGTGGCAGCCACTCAATGTGTCCCTTTCACGTCGATGTTTCTCTCTCTCTCTCTTTCTCTCTCTCTCTCTTCCTCTCTCTCCCTCCCACTCTATCTGAACAAAAAATGAAAAAAGGTCCTCGGGTGAGGATAAAAAAAAAAAACACTGCTGTTGCCCTGGCCAGTTTGGCTCAGCTGGTAGAGCGTCGTCCTGCAGTCCAGAGAGACCAGGGTTTGGTTCCCACTAAGAGTGCGTACTTTGGTTGCAGTTTGTCCCCGGCCCTGGTTGTGCGGGTGGCAGCCACTCGATGTGTCCCTTTCACATTAATGTTTCTCTCTCTCTCTCTCTCTCTTTCTCTTTCTCTCTCTCTCTCTCTCTCTCTCTCTCTCTCTCTCCCCCCTCTCTCCCTCTCACTCTATCTGAACAACAACAACAACAACAAAAAAAGGAAAAATCTGCTCAAGTGAAGATAAAAAAAAAAAAAAAAATTACTGCTGTTGTCCCCTAGTAAGATAGTGACAGGGATGAATTGACACTAAAGTGATTAACAGATACCATTCCACATATGATAGTGAGATATTTCTACTCAACTAGAATTTCCCCTTTTCTCTTCCTCTTTTTGGAGGATGGCAGGTTGTAACAGTTGAGTTCTACATACCTGCAGGTCTAATGTGCAGCATTCATGAATTAGCTGAATACAACATACCTCTGAATATGATCTACTTAGCCTTTGCCCATTATGAATCCCCTCATTACTTTGTCCTTTCACACTTATTTGTATCCCTTCACCACCAGGAGTTAGGTTAACTAACTGTTAAATAGCCTGTAAATATACAGGGTCTCCTCTATCATTTTGGTTTCAGGAAACAAGACTAGTTCACCTCAGGTAATAAAATTAACACAGGAAACTGGAGTAATAAAGACACAAGTCTGAATCCCAGCTCCATTTCTAACTAGCTGGATGACCATAAACTGGTTATTTAACTTCTTTGAGCTTTAGTTTTCACATCAATAAATCAGAAATAATATTTTCCTCATAGGGTTGTCCTGAGCATTGAACACAATGCCATATATCATATATATAATTCCTATTCATGTAATAAGTACTCTAAAGAGTTGATTCACTTTCTCATCCTCTTTATGGTTACATCATATGATGGCAAGCCATGTTAATCATACAGAGTTGTATTTCACACCAATCTTATCCAAAAATCTATATATTAAAATGCCATGTTATGATACTATTCTAATGAATGTTACATTGAATTTTAAAAAAAAGCAAATTGCATCTTATAAATGAACAAGAGGTTGAATCAAAATATTTCTTGGGTAGCAAAAAGCTTCACCACCAAAGACACAAATAAATATCTATTCTTATAACCAGTCATATTTTTGGTCAGTTCTAGATAATTCAGTTCCTCTACAAGAAATTTATAAGTTGTCATATTGTTTTCAGAACAAACAATGTAATTGGTAACCAGAATACACATTAATTGGGAAACTTGGGGCTTTGTTAAAATTAGTTCTTGTAGTAATTTCTTTTTGTTTTTTAACCAGGAATCTTTTGTCAATGACAGTTTTATCTTATGGGCTACTGTTTTCCCTGAAAATAAATTAGGTACTTGCCTGTAAAAAAAAAAAACAAAAAAAACAAAAAAACTAACTAATTAATGAAACAGAAATGTCTATAAGAATATCATATTTAACAAACATGTGCAAACATATGCCAGCTATAATGTTAGATGTTTTTATATACGCTATCTTATTTAATCCTCACAAATAATGAGGTAAATTTTATTTCTATTTTACAAAGGAGGAAACAGAAATTTAAAGAAGTTGAGATGCTTAGTGAATTTCTCATAGACACTTAGTGAGTTTCTAGTAATGTCAAATTATAAACCTAGAGATTCAAACATTGAGCATAGTATCCTTTCTATTCCAAGTGCTATGAAAACCAGAAATGGTGTGCTGGTCCGACCTATGATCGATCCAACTTTCAATGCTGGTGCTGTGGGTCACAGTAGAATGTGGAGGCAAGGGTAAAAAGCTCCAGAATAAGGATCAGTCTAAGACTCAAGGGTCAGAGAGCATACCTGATTTAGCATTTGAAGCAAGTTAATAAATTAAATCAGGCAGGCACAGACAAGTCTGAAAACACATAGGACAAAGCATGACAGGCCAAATTAAGCAAAGATATGGGAACCTAAAACATCTAAATACTAGAGACTAAGGCAAATAGACCAGGAATCTGGAAACTAAAGGACAGACTTAGTAGTCAGGAGAACAGACATATGGTACTAATAACAAGGCATGTTCAAAACCAATGCAACGCATTTCCCAGCCAATTAGCTTCTGATACAATTTAACCAGGAAAAAAAGACAGTGTTGAAAGAACCTAATAAGTATATTTCTTTTTAATATTGATCTCAAATAATCAGTTCAGATATTTAAAGCATATCTCATCTTTCATACCTCATACCAATCAAACTCTTCTTTATCTAAAGAACTCAGTCAGGGTGAAAAACTGATCAAATATTTTAACTCCTATTGGATGCATAAAGGCTACTTTGGGAAAGAATAAAAATATATGCTTGTAGAAAATTTTGGAGAATTTTTGAAAAACCACAAAGCTTACATTCATATTGAGAGATAAATAGGCAGAAAACATTCCAGGATGCTGGGGGGAACTCAGCCCTGAAGAAAAGGGAGCTGTTTCTAAAGAAACAAGAACTAAAGTCTTCAGATCATTGTCTAGAGAGCACAGATAATGACATCATGAAAACAGTGTAAATCAACAAAGCATGTGCTGCTTAATGTCATCATATGGAAGTATATTTTGCTGAGGTAAACATAATGAACAGGTGTCATTCTCTTCTTAAATATGTATGTTATAGAAACAACATGAAGTGGGAGAGTGTTGGCTATACTATCCATGCTGATCAATTAATCTCAGTGGAGCCAAATCTGTCCATTTTTCACAGTCACTTCTTTGAAGTACATTTAAGAAAATAAAAGTACCTTGTCTTCTCTTTTTTGTCATAATAAAAAATGCCGCCCACCTTCCCCTGATGTAAAAAGAAAATTGGCTAGATTAGGTGGGCCAACATAACCAAATGCTTTTACATCTTGGAACCACATTTTTTTTTTTTCTTTTTTGCCTTTGTTTAGAATAGTACACTATAAATACCCTAAATACCTGCTCCTCACCAAGGCCTTCATTCCATTAAAGTTTTTTGGTGCTGAAGATGCTCAAAATGTCTTTTCCATGTGCAAGTCAGCATGGCTCTTCAGTTAATAACAACAATAATCATAACAGATGCTAATGAGCACCAACTATACGTCAGATATAATGATATACACTTTCTCTCATAGAAGTAAAGGATGTGTCCCTGCTCGTGTCAAAGGCTAACCCGTCCATTTGTATTCTGGATTCCATCCCTTCCTGTTTTCTCTTCCTTGATTGCTTCTTCTCTAATGGATCACCTCTACTGGCACATATGCCTGTAGAATTTTTTATATTTAAAAAACGCAATCCTTCCTTGATGTCACATCCAGCTACTATTCCACATATCTATGCCTCTTCATAACCAAACTTCTCAAAAGGATCAAATTCAATGGATGTTTCTCTGTTCTCATTTTTCTCAGGTGACCACTGACCATCCTTCTTGAAGCACTCTTCTGTCTCAGCTACCATGAAAGATAGGTCTCCTTCCTTTCTTTTTGCCATATCTGTTAGTCTCCTTAGCTGCTTCATTATCATCTATGCCCCAGAAATTGGTCCTGGCCCTCTTTCCTTCTTGTTATAAATTCTCTCTCTAGGGTAACTCATCCCAGTATCACAACTTTAAAAATCAGTATATTGACTGTTCCCAAATATATATTCCTGGTCCAATAATTCTGTGAATCTAGACTCATAGAAAAACTGCCTCACTTGAAGCCTTTATATTGATATACTGTAGGCATCTCACACTTAACACATCAAAAACCAAACTTTGCCATTCTCCTAACTAATGCCCAAATCTATTCCTTCCCTAGTTTTCTCTATCTCAATAAATGATGCCCCCACAGAACCAGTTGTTTAAGCTAGAAACCTAGGAGTTGTTCTTTACCCCAATTTTTACATCTATTATTATTTATGTATTCAGTAGTATGAATGACATTCATATCAATAAAAATAAGAGGAAATAGTCCAACTGACATGGCTCAGTGGTTTAGCGTTGACCCATGCACGAAGAGGTCACAGGTTCAATTCCTGGTCAGGACACTTGCCCGGGTTGTGGGCCCCATCCATACTGGGGGACATGCAGGAGGCAGCCAATTGATGTTCTCTCTCATTGATGTTTCTATCTCTCTCTCCATCTCACTTTCTCTCTAAAATCAATAAAGGAAAAAAAAGAAGAACTAGCCCTTTGTGAGTACCTAGTATATGCCAGCACTGTGCTAAGTGTTATAGATGTATTAATTAATTTAATTCTTATACCAAAACTTTGAGATAGGTACTATTATATTTTTCATATTATAAATGAAAAATACCAAAGCAACAATGTGAAATAATTTGCCTGAAGCCATACATCTATTAAATGGTAAAACTTGAATTTGAATCCAAGGCATCAATCTCTAGAACCCATGCCCTTAGCCACTACACTAGGGTACTTTATTTTAGTTTTATTTATAGTGTGCCCTTGTAGTTAGATTGCTTGTTTAGGAAAAACAGGGTTCAATGAAAACCTCCCTGTGATTCAGTTAACCATCTAAGATCTACATTACTACATGTGAGGAAAGTTCAGTTCAGAAAGGTTAAGTAACTTGTTTAAGATCATAAACCTAGTGAATGTTAAAGTTAGAACTCAAATCAATTCTTCATGATTCCAGAAACCCCAAATTTAACCAACAGGCTATACTGCCACCTTGTTGAGTTTGTTATACTAACAGATTCAAACAGCCCATCATACATTTCCCCATCATTACAACTCAGACTGGCAAATCACAGCCAATTTCTTATTGAGCAAAGAAGGTTTTGCCTTAGGATCATAAAGTAATTAGCAGTTATTCTCAGTTTTAAAGACATGTTTCTTTGTAAGCCTTTTTGAGAGAGATGAGGTAATTCTGAGGAAAGAAGACTAGTTGAGGACTAAGACCATGACAAATGAAAGCATTCTTTGTCTGCAGGGCTGGCTATTTGCCTTTCTTCATGTATAAAAATGAGACTATTGACCCACTATTGGTGGGCCAGAAACTCAGGAATTCTTTCTTCAAAAACAGAAATGGAAAGCTGATACATCAAGTTGCTTTATTCTGGGTTCATCTAAACTACTTTTATAAAATAACTTACAGGATAAAGAGCACAGAATGTAGTCATGAACTAGAATCACATGATAGTCCACATAAAAATCAAATGCATGGCCCTGGCCGGTTTGGCTCAGCGGTTGGAGCATCGGCCTGCGGTCCTGAGAGACCCGGGTTCGGTTCCCGCTAAGGGCGCGTACCTCGGTTGCAGTTTGTCCCCAGCCCTGGTCGGTTGTGCGGGTGGCAGCCACTCGATGTGTTCCTTTCGCATCGATGTCTCTCTCTCTCTCTCTGTTCCTCTCTCTCCCTCCCACTCTACATGAACAAAAAATGGAAAAATGGCCTCGGGTGAGGAAAAAAAAATAATAATAAAAAAATAGAAAGAAGTCAGACAAGTTACATAGTATTCTTAAAAAAATACTTTGTTTTCTAAACATTCCACACGTTAAAGCACTGAGACTGGAAACATAGAGGAACTCTAGGGAGAGAATTGGCTATAGGGAACCACTAAAATAATATTTTCAAACATGAAATATAAGTAGCATGGGACTAAATATTAAAGGGGTTTTCTAAATACAACTTTGCTCCCAAAATGTATATATGCTAGGACTAGCTATTTATTTTATCAGTTGCTCAGTCAAAAATATGTTTGATATCAGCATAGGTACAAAGTGATAAGGCTAGGAATAAAAAACAATGGGTAAAAATAAGAAAAGAGGGAGGCGGGAGGGAGAGAATTGTCCCAGAATAAACCAAAAGGATATGAAGCAGAGGATGAAGAAAACATTAAACAATTAGCTTTGGGAATAGAAGGCTAAATGTAAGAACATTCATAAAATCGCTTACATGGACTTTATCTTAAACTATGTCTTAAGTCATAGAAGTTAGTACTAACATTTACTCTAAAACAAAACAAGCATCTTACATGTGTAAAACAATATATATATGCATATGCATTAGACATTATAAAGTTATTTTTAAGTAGCATGGCTAGGCTGTGATTAAATTTACATAAGAGTTCTTTATATCTTTAGAAGGATATTAGCTCTCATCCAGTGTTTCCTGACCCATGTGTCCTATGTCATCTGCATACTTTTCAACCAAATTTGTTTACTTATGGTTGGTTGATTCTTTGAACATGGAAGTAAGGGGACCTTCCAAGAAATGCAGACAGCCTCTAGAAACTGAAAAAGACAAAGAAATGAATTCTCCCCTAGTGCCTTCAGAAAGGAATGCAGCCATATCCATATATTATTTTATCCTGGTGAGACTCATTTTAGATTTCTGGCTTCTAGAACTGTAAAATAATAAATGTACATTGTATTAAGCCACCAAGTTTGCTGTAAGTTGTTACAATAGCAATAGAAAATGAATACAACCCCATTGCCCAAGGGCTTCTTAGCTCTTTCTCTTTCTACACTACTGATCTCATGCAATTTTTTTGACTGAGAATATCTGCAACTCAATCTCTCAACTTGGTTTCCCAAGCACAGGAGGCCAAAACCAAGGGATATCTTCATCTTTATACACTGCTCCTTTCTGAAGCTCGTATCCTTTAGTCTCAACAGTCCAAAGAGCTGATGAAATTAATTTTTAGCCTGAAGTGATATCTGCCCCTTTTATTTAAACCATATTTCAACTTTCTCATATTATTGTCCAGTCTTCCTCCTGGGCTAGTTTTGAGGGTACAAGAACAAAAAAGGATATAGCCACTCATTAAGAACATGGCTTGGCTCTCAATTTCCCTGGTATAGAGACAAGGCAAAGGCATCCTTGTATAATGGAGACCACCACACAAAGGGGCAGGATTTGATATGAAGAAGTAGATGTTTCATCTAAATCCATGTCTCTATACCAGTTTACAAATAGAAAGACAACTGAGGGAGAGATATTAAGAAAGAATTATCATTAAAACTTATAGTGCCCTCTAATAATAAAAGAAAGACAGGAATTCAACAGTCTCCCTTTATGTTAATCTCATTGTACAATAATGTGGCAGGCCTTGTTAATTCAATCAAGTTTCCATTAAATGGCTAAACTCTATACCTATAATTTTGATCAGCCCTAAGTGTGACAGAAAATAAAGTAGTGTCATAGTCCCTTCCCTGAGGGAATTTGCAATCTTGTTAGAAAAACAAAATAAACATATATCACGTAATTAGAATCTAACTCAATACAGTATCTGATCAAAAGCTAAAGCCTATTCAATATACCATACCGTTCTGAGAAACGTGAGATCAGTGAAGGCCAGAGTAGGTAGAGAAAGCTTCTTAACTAGGTGTCCAGATTACAAAGCCACTCTTTTGCCATAGAATTAATTCTTTCAGCATAAGTGCTATCTGTGAATGGGAAGAAGATGAAGATACCTGCAAAATTTTATTCCTGGGTCAGGGCTAGTCTCTGAGTACAGCTCTGCTTTCCCTGATATTGAGAGCAGGGTCTTTATCCTTGGTACCCATGCTCAGGGAAACAGCTAGGATAATTGAATAAAATACATGAAAAAAACAAAAACAAAACAAACAAACAACAACAACAAAAAAAACAGAAAGAGGCAGTGGTGGATAAGGGAAACTGGTCCTAAATAAAACACACTACAATAAAAGAAGCAGCAAGTGGCATCCAACAACCTTCAGAATGACAATTGCAGACTCCTCGTCAAAGCTCATAGGAGAAGACAGTTGTGAGACCTAAGCCTAACATCTCGCCAAATACTGCTTCATTGTCATAAAGACACAGTTGTAGTTTCCTTTCTCTCACTTACTTTTGCCCACCAGAAACTTAAGAACACTCTTGGACGATATTTTCTAGTTTGCTGGCATCAGAAGTTAATGACATGGGGTCTTGTTCTCCAAATCATCAACGTTATACCTAAGATAATAATAATGAAAAGAAGCAGAATCTAACTCTATCATAATGACAGGACTGACAGTGACCACATTATGGATGGCAGCCTATAATTTGCAGAGATCTGGCCCGAAATTCATGGCACACAGTAGACATTCAATATATGCTTGTTGAATGAAAGCTCAAATAAGTGGCTGTGAAGTATAACAAAAGCCTGAGAATATGGAGACTTTCTAATACAATATCTCTAACAATATCATGAACTTCTTTCAATGAATTTTCAACAGGACACTGAGTCACACAAATAATATTCTTATGTTTCTGTTTTGCCTATCTCTTTAGCCTACTCATATACCATTCTCTAATTTTATCACCATATTCCATTGACCTTCTTTCAAATCCTCAGACATTCCCTGCTTCTTCCTATCTCAGGGCAGTTGCCTTTGATATTTCCTCTGTCTAGAATAGAATCCCTTCTCCTCATCCTACTACCGCTAACTAGCTCCCATTCATTCTTGATGTCCTTGTACAAATACTACTTCTTCAAAAAGGATAACCCAATCTCTTAACTGAGGCCAGCAATAAAAGTATGAATCAATATGTCATTTACATTCATATAATTAAGGAAAACAGTTGATGTCAGGAGAGGTAACCTAGTTCTATAATAGCATGTCTTTAGGTGTCGTTGTAATACTTTGTAAGAAAAAGCTGAAAAGACCATGAGTCTTGCCAATTATGCTAATGCTTCATTTTTGTACCTAGTGTAGTCTGAAGACAAAAATAAATAAAAGTGAGTTAAGCAGAATTGAAAACTAATCATTCTCTCTTTGTCTCTCTCTCTCTCTCTCTCTCTCTCTCTCCTTTATTATTCTACAGTCCAAGAATCTGTCTCTTCCCTCCATGTACATTTGCTTCTGATGCAGGACATTTCCCACCACCACACTACCAATTTCCTCCCTATATCCTAGCTTCATTCCACACTAAGGAAAAAATGAACCTGCTGAAGGAATACAAAAATAACTAAAAGTATATAAGAATTTGGCAATGATTCTGATTTTGTTCGTATCCTCTAGCCTCTTCTAAATGTAAATGATCCTATGGGCCACCTACTATGAGATTCCATCCAAAGTACCCTCCCCACCTTCATGCCTTCACAAAACATAGCTTACCAGAGATAGTGGCATAAATGCTGCTCTAGTTAAGACAGTAAAACAAAACAAACAAACAAAACAACAACAATAAATACCATTTCATTTGCATTCATTCTCCACTAGAACCCCACTAAAAATTCCTTGGCAAGCCCTGGCCAGTTTGGCTCAGCGGTTAGAGCGTCGGCCTGCGGTCGGGAGAGACCCGGGTTCGGTTCCCGCTAAGGGCACGTACTTCGGTTGCAGTTTGTCCCCGGCCCTGGTTGGTCGTGCGGGTGGCAGCCACTCGATGTGTTCCTTCACGTCGATGTTTCTCTCTCTCTCTCTCCCTTCCTCTCTCTCCCTCCCACTCTTTCTGTACAAAAAAAAAAAAAAAATTCCTTGGCAATACTCCCATTGTAGTCACAATGCGAATGACAGAATAGTCTCCAGGAACATCATGATGCACAGTGGCTCTCCCTTTTTGTGGTGTGACTGGGAAGGTATATAGGTCAGTTGATGTTTTTTTTTTTTAACCAAACCCAAGCATAACAATGAGGTGTTAATATAACATAACTAAATTCTTATTTTATGTCATTAAAAATATAATACTGTCATATTGTAAATACTAACAGTATAAGGGTCCAGTGTGCAGACCACCAAGATAGTCTACAAGAGATCTAAGATCACAAGCTGAAAACTATTGGATTTAGCAAATTTTGTCATTCTGGATTCTTTCTTCAGAGGGTGCTTCTTGATGAGCAGTATATTTGCCTCTTGAAATGAAGTGCAATGTCCTTAGGTACATTTCAAGTTTCTCAGTGGCCATTTGTATTGCCCTTCCTGCCATCATAATAAACTCTGCATTTTTCCTTTCCAAACTCATTAACCTATGGCTGATAAGAGACATTTCTTATTAGTGCAATTGGACCACTGACAGAAATGAGGGTCAGAAAGGCACTAATATTGTATCTGGGCACATGACTCAGGTTACTGCTACAAATGGCAATCAGTCTCTCAGTTATCAGATTCTTCACTGCCTGTCTACTCATTCAAGACTATATTGAGAGAGATCAAATATTGTATGAACTCCTACACAAGGTTATCATTCTTCTCTTACCCTATCCCAACCATGGATCCCAGACACTGCTCTCTTCTGAGTCACTACTGGTGATTTATTAATACCCCATATTCCATGTTAGCAAACTTAGATGAAATCTATTTTCCCTTATTAATTGCTCTTTTTTCTCCATCCAAGCCTCCCCGTCACCTCCCAGACATTGTTCCCTCAATCATATGGTTCCTTTTTACTGGCTCTAATGACAGTGTGTTGTAAACGTGTATTGCTCCTAGTCTTCCCCTCAAAAAGGAGGAAAAACAAAAACAAAAACAAAAACACAGTTGGCTTGATTCTGCTATTGTTTTGGAGACCAATTATTTTTTCCTTCCATCTAATGCTAAATGTGAACATTTTTGTCTCATCACCTTCATTTTCTCAGCAGCCCTTTGCTCCTTAATCTCATATCTTCTGGCTTCTATGATCACAAAAACAGTACAATTATTCTCTCAAAGTTCACATATTACCTGTTTTTTTACTCTTTACTCTTGAATTCTGTATTTTTTCTTGAGGTTGACCAACCCTCCTTCTTCACTCTTCTCTTCCTTGTTTTTGTTAGTTTTGTTTTCTTCTTACTTTTCTAACCAGTTATTGTCATCCCAGTGATTTTTTCCCCTCACCTTTGCAGGTGGGAATTCCGTAAAGTTTTGTCATTGGTCCTCTGTTCTTTTGTTTCTAGAATTTTCTCCTTGAGGAATGGGACATTTTTAAATAAAGACATAGTGGCAAATTCAAGTGCTTACAAGTGCCAGACAGGCAATGTAAATAAGCAAAGGAAGAGATGGGTGGGTGTAAGATACAGTTAGGGAGTATTGGATGCTTGGTGTAAATTACAGAGTCCGCGCCTGTTTCTAAGGGGGTAGTTGCTATTCAGGTCTAGCCAATGCATGCCCTGGGTATGAGTAGGCCAAATTTTCCCACTCTTACAAATTTTTATTAGCAACTTGAAGTCTGGATATTTTCTGTTAATTCTCTAAATTTTTAAATGTAGCCACTGATTCATTTTTTTTTTTTTAAATGATATAGGCTGTATCAGTTAGGGTATGTTAGGTTATGCTACATTTACACATGATTCTGGAAGGGTCAGAATAACAGAAGTTTGTTCCTTACCCACATTTCAGTCCCATAACACATAAGCTATATCTGCATTACATATCATGTTCAGTCTAGGACACAGGTTGATAAAGCTACTTCAATCTAGAAGATTGATAACCTCATGGCAAAAGGAAAAAAAAAAATCTGGTGAATTGCACACTTAAACTCTGCACATAAATCATACCTTAAGTTCCTCTGAAAACTATTACATATCACCTCTGCTAACATTTTATTGCCCAAAGTATGTCATGTGGCCAAGGCTGACTTCACTGGGAAGGGGAAGTAGAATCCACATCCAAAAATGAGGCAGCAAGTATTTGTGAAGAATAATACAATCTATTATACTGATCAAACACAACTATTAGTGGTCCAATACCAGTTTCTAATGTTCAGGAAAGAGCAGGGAAGTGAGACTTATTCAGGAAATATAATTTTACTTTCACCACTTATGAACTTTGAGGCCCTGGGTAAGTTACTTCACTTATTGGCTTCATCTGAAAAATGAGGGACTTGGAGTTGATCATTTTTAAGGCCCCATTTTTTTTTCATCTTTGCTTTTCTATTTCTCTTATCAAATACTTGCATATTTTCCATATATGCAGCAATAGTAATTCTTTGTAGTTGCTATTACATCATGAGCTTTTCCCATGTTATTGTGTTTTCACTTTAAGTGGCTAAATATTATTATAAATAGTGTATTTACTTGAATTTACACTTTCCCATTCCTTAAAGTTTTTTAGGCTATTTAAACAGAGCAGTAGTTGGATCATAGTTTGGTCTTAGTAAACAACACATAGAAGCTTCAGGTAGGGAGAGATGAGTAGGATTGAAAATCAGACACATCAGTAAAGGAAATGCTGCAAGGTAGACTCAAAGATAAGTAGGTAGACTAGGAAAGAGGTAATACCCACCTCTGTGCCATCATCCTTAACTATGAAAGAAAATACAAATGCCTGCCTCATAAACCTCTTAATTGAAATAACATATTAATAGAACTTGACATTTATGAAGCTCTTAACCATTCACTCAACAGAATAAGTTGTGAAAAAAATTTAAAAGTTACTTTGACTTGTAGGCACACAAGCTTCTGAAAGACGTTTTGAACTCTTTGCAGGCAGGTGCTGTCTTATTCGTATTCATGTGCTAACGACACTATCTAACTTACATTATTCCTCAGTGTACATATTTTTTTTTTTCAAGGAGTAAACAAATGAGTAGCCAGTCAATAGTTTCCTGTTTACTAAATGGACAACCAATTATGTCTACTGAGAGGCATGCTTTTATTTTTTATTTACTTTTTATTTTTCATTGTTGAAAGTATTACAAATGTCCCACCCTTTTCCCATTGACTCCCTCGTTCCAGCTCCCATCTCCCTCCTGCTTTCTCAACGTAATGTCTGTGTCCATTGGTTGTGCATATATGCATATACACTCTTTGGTTTATCTCTTCCCACCCCTCCCACCTTCTATTCCTCTGAGGTCTGTTAGGCTGTTCCCTAATTCCATGACTGGATCTCTTATGGTCAACAACTCATTTTGTTCATTATGTTCCACAAATAAGTGAGATCATATGGTACATGTCTTTCTCTGACAGGCTTATTTCACTTAGCATAATACTCTCCAGGTCCATCCATGTTGTCTCAAATGGTAAAAGAACTCTCTTACAGCTGTATAGTATTCCACTGTGTAAATGGACCACAGGTATTTTTATACACTTGTCTACTGATAGACACTTGGGCTGTTTCCAAGTCGTAGCTATTGTAAATAACATGGCTAAGAACATAGGCGTGCATACATTCTTACTGATTGGTGTTTCATGCTTCTTAGGATATATTCCTAGACGTGAGATCACTGGGTCTATTGGCAGTTCCATTTTGAATTTTTGAGGAAACACCATATTTCTTTCCACAGTGGCTGCACCAGTCTGCATTCCCACCAGCAGTGTGCTAGAGTAAACTTTTCTCCACACCCTCATCAGCACTAGTTGTTTCTTGACTTGTTGATGGTAGCCACTCTGGCAGGTGTGAGGTGATATCTCATATTCATATTAATTTGCATCTCTCTGATGATTAGAGATGTTGAGTATTTTTTCACATGTCTCCTGACCATTTGCATGCCCTGTTTGGAGAAGTGTCTATTCAGGTCCTCTGGTCATTTTTACTTGGTTTGTCTTCCTTTTGTTCACTTGTATGAGTACTCTGTAATATTTTGGATATTAACCCCTTATCTGATATATTGTTGACAAATATGTTTTTCCAGAGAGTGGGTTCTCTTTTCATTTTGATGCTGGTTTCTTTTGTCATGTAGAAGCTTTATACTTTGATGTGGTCCTGTTTATTAAATGTTTCCTTTGTTTCTCCTGCCATAGGCGATGTATCAGTAAAAATCCCACTACATATGAGGCCTCAGATATTTCTGCCTCCATTATCTTATAAAATTTTTATGGTTTCATGGGTTACATTTAAGTATTTTATCCATTTTGAGTTTATTCTAATGTATGGTGTAAGTTGGTGGTCTAGTTTAATTTTTTTGCATGTAGCTGTCCAATTTTTCCAACACCATTTATAGAGGAGACTGTCTTCTCCATCGTATGCTCTTGCCTCCTTTGTAGAATATTAACTGAGCATAATGTCTTTGGTCGATATCTGGGTTCTCTGTCCTCTTCCATTGATCTATATGTCTGTTCTTGTGCCAGTACCAGGTTCTTTGGATCCCAATGGCATTGTAGTATAACTTGATATGTGGTATTGTGATCCCTCCCACTTTGTTCTTTTTCAAGAAGAACAAAGTTCTTAAAACTTTGGTTCCATATACACTTTTGGAGTATTTCTTCTGGATCTGTGATTTATGTAATTGGTACTTTAATAGAGATTGCATTGAATCTGTACATTGCTTTGGGTAGTATGGACATTTTAATAATGTTGATTTTTCCAATCCATGAACATGGAATATGTTTACACTTTTTTATATATCTTCCCCTATCTTCCCCCTCCCCCCCAATATTCTGTAGCTTTCTGAGAACAGGTCTTTTATCTCCTTGGTTAAGTTTATTCCCAGGTATTTTATCTATTCATTGCAATAGTAAATGGAAAGTTTTTTGTTTGTTTGTTTTTGTTTCCCTTTTTGAGTGTTCATTACTGGTCTATAAGATTGTCATTGATTTCTAGGTGTTAATTTTGTATCCTGCTACTTTGCCAAAATATATTAAATATAGTAAAATTTTGATGGTATCTTTAGGGTTTTCTATGTACAATATCATGTCATCTGCAAATAATGACAGTTTCACTTCCTCCTTTCCAATGTGGATTCCTTTTATTTTTTTCTTCTTGTCTAAATGCTGTGGCTAAGACTTCCAGTACTACGTAAAATAAGTGTGGTAAAAGTGGGCATTCCTGTCTTGTTCCTGTTCCTAAGGTAAATGCGTTTAATTTTTGCCTATTGAACATTATGTTGGCTGTAGGTTTTTCAGATATGGCCTTTATTATGTTGAAATATGATCCCTCTATTTCCACTTCATTGACCATTGTTATCAGAAATGTTTGCTGGAGTTTTTCGAAAACTTTTTCAGTGTCTATTGATATAATCATATGGTCTTTATTTTCTTTACGTGGTGTATCACATTTATTGATTTGCAAATATTCTACTAGCCTTGTATCTCTGGGATGAATCCCACTTGGTCATGTTGAATAATTTTTTTACTGTATTGCTGGATCATTTTTGCTAATATTTTGTTAAAATTGTGATATCTATGTTCATCAGGGATACTGGCCTGTTGTTATCTTTCTTCGTATTGTCTTTAGCTGGTTTTGAAATTAGGATTATGCTAGTCTCATAAAATAAGTTTTGAAGGCTTCCTTTGTCTTGGGTTTTTTGGAATAGTTTTAGGAGGACCATTGTTAGTTCTTCTTTGAATGTTAGGTAAAACTCCCGCATGAAGCCGTCCATACCTAGACATTGGTTTGCTCGGTGTTTATTGATTACGGCTTCAATATACTTAGTTGTTATTGGTCTTTTCAAGTTTCTGTTTCTTCCTAGTTCAGTTTGTGGAGACTGTGTAATTCTAGAAATTTGTCCATTTGCCTTAGGTTGTTCAATTTGTTGGCATAAAATTGTTCATAGGATTTTTAAAAATCCTTTTTTATTTTTGTTACTTCTTCTTTGTTTTTCCTTTTCTTTATTTGCATGCTCATTCTTTGTTTTTTGGTGATTCTGGCTAAGGGTTCATCAATCTTGTTTATCTTTTCAAAAAACAAGCTCTTTGTTTCATTGGTCTATTGAATTGTTTTTAGTTTTGTTTTGTTTTGCTTTTTTAGTCTCTATTTTGTTTATTTCTACTCTGACCTTTACTATTTCCTTCCTTCTACTTGCTCTGGAGTTTTCTTTTTGTTAAAATTCTAGTTCTTTAAGTTGTGAAGTTAGATAGTCTATTAGAGATTTTTCTTGTTTCTTGAGGTAGGCCTGTAATGCTATGAACCTCCCTCTCAGAACTGCTTTTGCTGCATCCCATAGATTTTGTGTTGTTGTATGTTCATTTTCATTGGATTCCAGGAAGTTTTTAATTTCTTCTTTGATCTCCTCAGTAACTATTAATTGTTTAATAAGATTCTATTTAGCCTCCATGTGTTTGAATGTTTTTTTCCTCAAATGTTTTCTCTAATCTTGCTAATTTTCTTCTTCTTCTGAAACTCCTATGATATAGATGTTGTTTATGTTTCATATTGTCCCATGGTTGTCTTAGCCTGTCTTCCTGTTTTTTAATTGTTTTTTTTTTCTTTTTCATTCTTTTATTGGGTGACTTTTTTCTACCCTGCCTTTTAATCCATTGATCTGGTAATTAGCTTTCTCTATTCTCTTGGTTATTCCTTCCAATGTGTTCTTTATTTGTTATGTCATTCTTCATTTTTAATTGGTTGATTTTCAATATTTCTACATGTTTACTCATGGTGTTGAGCTCCTTAATCATGCCATTAAACTTCCTAATGATTATTACTCTGAACTCTCCCTCTGATATCTTGCTCAATTCCATTTCAGTTATTTCTTCTCCTGTCAAATTATCTTGTTCTTTCATTTGGGATTTTTTTCTTTGTTTCACCATTTTGGCTGTCTCAGTGGGTTTTGGAGCCCTTCAAATTTTCTCTGTAGGTGTTCTGCTGGTTGTGGTTCCCTCTACTATCACATTAAACACCACTGTGAAGTCTTACTTTCCTGGGTAGATTTGCAAGCCAGTGAATGGTTCAGTTATCTTTCTGCTTTTTGCCTGAAGGCTAGTACTCTCAGATACTTGATGAGCCTTGGGGTTGATCCCTCAGGTGTTCAGGGTAAGAGAATTTCCAGCCAGTGGGCCATATTCTTGCTGGCTGTTACTGTGCCTCAGTTGCATTTCTCTGGCCTGCCCAGGTGATGTTAAATTCCTGATGAAGGGGCTGTTGCTTCTTCCTCGGGCTCTGGGAAGGGGTTCTTTGAGTAATATGGCTACTTTCCTGTGGAGGAGTGATTCAGCACAAAACTGATTGCCCTCCCAGCTCTCCATGTTCCTGAGCCTCTCCACATAGTTCCAGTCCAGTCTGCCCTCCCTCTGCCAGAGCCCAATGTGAGTAGCTGTAGCTAATTTAGTGCTCTGTCTGGGCCCTCTGTGCTGTGGAGCCAGCTTGGTATTTTAACCCCGAGGGAGCTGCTTACAGCTAAAACTGCTGCTATCCGTGTGCTCCCAGACCACTCTCTCATACCTCCACAGTTCCTACCAGGTTCGATTTAGTGTCCTCTTTCTGTCCCTGATTATACAGGTCTCTCCAGCTGCTTTTTCTGATGTTTTTTTCCAGATGATTTGTCTCTGTTTTAATTGTAATTCCAGTTTGGTCCTAGGAGATGGTCTGTGTAGCTTTCATTTACTTTGCCACCATTTTGGAATTTTATTTTCTAGTTCTTTAAGTTATAGGGTTAGATAGTTATTAAAATATTTTCTTGTTGCTTAAGGTAGGCCTGTAACACTATGAACTTCCCTCTCAGGACTGTTCTTGTTGTGTCCCATAGATTTTGTGTTGTTGTGTGTTCATTTTCATTGCTTTCCAGGAAGGTTTTTATTTCTTCCTTAATCTCCTTGGTAACCCATTTATTGTTAAATAACATGTTAGTCTCCATGTGGTTGAATGTTTTTGAGTGTTTTTAAGGAAATTAATTTCTAGTTTCATGTCCCTGTGATTTGAAAAGTTCTTTCATATAATTTAAGTCTTCTTGAACTTGTAAAGACATAGTTTATGTCCTAACATGTGGTCTATCTTTGAGAATATCCTGTGTTTACTTGAGAAGAACGTGAATTCTTAAGTTTGAGGGTGTAATTCTCTGTATCTTTTAAGTCCTTTTGATGTAGTGCATAATTTAGAATCTCTGTTTCCTTGTTAATTTTTTGTCTAGAGGAACTATCCAAAAGTTTCATTGGCATGTTGAAGTCCTCTGCTATGATTGTATGGCTTTCAATTTCTCCTTTGAAGTCCTTCAGAAGTTTTAAATGTATTTTGGTGCTCCTTTATTGGGTGCATATATGTTTACCAAGGTTATATCCTCATGTTTGATAGAGCCTTTCAATATTATGTAGTTAGTTGCCTTCTTTGTCTCTAGTTATGGCCTTCATTTTGAAGTCTATTTTATCAGATATGAGTATTGCTAGCTCAGCTTTTTTTTTTTTTTAATCCCATTTGCTTGGGAATTTATTAGAATCCCTTCACTTTAAACCTGTGTGAGTCTTTTGTTGTGAGGTGGTTAAGGTCCCTTTACTAACCTACTATTATACTAAGCATGTGAACAACTCTATGAAGATAGAAGACTCTTGCCCTGGCTGGTTTGGCTCAACGGTTGGAGCATTGGCCTGAAAACCAGAGAGTTCAGGATTCGGTTCCCGCTAGGGGCATGTACCAAAAAAAAAAGATAGGAGACTCTTAATGGACACTAAACATCCAGAACTACCCTCACGTAAGACCCAGTTCTACATTTTCTAATGATTGCTGCACATTTATACTTAGACAACTAACCACTAGCATGCATCAAGTCTTAATCAAAACCACTCTTCACTCAAAATATGATTTTATTATTTTTAAACAGTTCTACTATTAAAACAATCAGGCCAATAGGTTTGGAATCATTCTTTTCCCTTTTCTTTCTTTAGTACCCCATCTTCATCCAGTCCCCAATCACTACCAATGTTGTCTTCCCCATATTTATTCCATCCATTACCATTTGTATTCTGATGTCCATTCAGATGACCCATGATCATTATATATTCACAAGTAAATGGCTGATCTGGCTTACTATCTTGGCTCTTGACACACCTATTCTGAAGCTTTAAAGTCATCTTCTACTTGCCCTTATTCACTCATCTACCATAACTTCTCCCATATTCAACAGTCTTCAATTCTTGCTACCTTTAGAGAAAAGTCAAAATTCTTTCCCTTACCATTCTGGTCACCTTCAACAATTGACTATATAAATTTAAGCTTTTTTTTCCTGAGCCTAAATGTTTCCATTGGTGAAATGGACATAATAAATAGTGCCCCCTACATATTTCAGAAGGTTAATAAAATCACATGAAAAAACAGTGATATAAAATATAAAGTATGTCAGACAAACTATCTATCGCTTAAGCAATCTAGAACTTCTGCCATTATAAATGCAAATAAATTAATGGAGCTTTATGTTATCAAACTTAAGTTTCAGGAGTACTTTTTACCTAAAGAGGAACCATTAAATTATTTGTTTATAAAGTCTGAGGTTGGACTAAATAACCTGTCTCAAAGGTTTCTTCCAATTCTTAGATTTCTTTTAAGTCATCACCCGAGATATGTTTATTGAGTTTGAGAGAAACAGAGAGAGAAAGAGAAACATCAATGTGAGAAAGAATAATTGATCGGTTATCTCCCACCTGTGTCCTGACTGAGGATCAAACCTGCAACCTAGGTAGGACAATAGAACCCAAAACCTTTTTTGGAATATGTGAGGACGCTCCAACCAACTGAGCCACCTGGCATAATCAATTCTGATATTTTATTTCTATCTCATAAACTTTGTCTACATTTGAAAACTAGGCTATATGTAAGTATGTTATAGAAATAAAGCTGATGTCTAACAGTTAACATCCTGGGTTATGGGGTGAGTCGACATGGGTCCAAATCTTGACTCTCCCACTTAATAACTGTGTGAGCTTAGAGAACTTAACTTGTAAGTACCATTATCACCTAAAATGTGTTTCGTTCATAAAGAGGAAAAAAAATGAAAGAAACTCAAAAGCCCTTCTATATTATACAGTTGCTAAAAAAATAAATAAAAATAAAATGTTTAATATCTTGACACACAAAAAACTCTGATATGCTTTTATGTGAGAGGGGAAGCAAATCAAAACTTATAGTAGGATCCTATTTTCGACATATAGGTGCATTCACATATGGATGGGGGCAGCTCTATAAAGATGCACAACAAAGGTTAACAGTGCTTATCTATGGGGTTGGTGTTGGCACAGTAGGTGTGTTGATAAAGAAATAGGGGTTTTCACTTTTCTACTTATATACTGCCATATTAATTGTATTTTGTACAAGTTTACATTATTTTATATTGAGCAGAGCATTTTCTAAGGTAAAAATCATCCCATCTAGAGATGCTTTGTTCTCATTTGAAACCAAGGTTTGATTACTTCAAATAAAGATAAAACCCATTCCAAATATCTGCATATTCCTGCAGGAGTAGACCTCAGACAAGCCTGAGCCCTGTCCTGTTAACTGATATTTCCAGGAAAGTGACCTTCCCTTCACCTAGTCTTCCCATAAATACTTGGGAATGTGAAAGAGTTGTGATTATTTATTTGCCCCTAGAGTCAGTGGGGGTCGGGTGAGTAGGTAGATATGTAGTGATGGTCCTCAGAACAGTTAGATGAAACCAGGAGAGGATTAAAAAAAAAAAAAAAAACCTGGCCAGTTTGGCTCTGTGGTTAGAGTGTAGGCCTGTGGCCCAGAGAGACCTGGGTTTGGTTCCCACTAAGGGTATGTACCTCGGTTGCAGTTTTTCCCTGGCCCTGGTTGAGTCGTGCAGGTGGCAGCCACTCAATGTGTCCCTTTCACATTGATGTTTCTCTCTCTCTCTCTTCCTTTCTCTCCTTCCCACTCTATCTGAACAAAAAATTTCCTTGGGTGATGATAAACAAACAAAAAAGAAAACAAAGTAGATGTGGCAAAAGGAAATTTTAGAGCCTGACACAATCATCATTTCATGCAGTTGGTATTGCTAGCAGCTGAAAATCCCTAGGGGTAATGGTGAGAATTTTAGATTCTTTCTTTCATTAAGGAACATGATGTGCCATCTACTGCTATACATACACACTCCTCTATGTTTTTAGATCCTTTGCCATTAAAGAAATATCATCTCAACGTATATTTGTGAGTGTCTTTACGCCAGTCCCATCACTAACCTATTTTGACAAGTACACAGAAATAAGAGTAGCCGATATTCACAGAATACTACCATAGACCAGGCACTATGCTAAGTCCTTTACATGTATCATCTCAGTTAATCTTCTCAACATAGTATTTTTATTTTACAATGGAAGAAATAAGATTCACAGAGGTCACCTCATTGGTAAATAGTGGCGTCAAGTGCCACGTATTAGGGAGCATCATCCAAAGGGATTGAATCAAAAGTGTGAGATTTTAGGGTAGAAAAATGGGCTCCATCAAGACACTCATTCTCCAAACATAAGAGAGGTAATGGCTCAGAAAGCTAATGTGGATCATCCAATTTAGCAAGTAGCAGAGGCAGGATTCAAACCCTGGATGTGCTTGATTCCAAAACTCCAAATTTCTGTGATTATTTTACCTTTCATAATTATTATGACCCCCTAATATTCAGCATCTTAACACCATCCAGATTATCTCAGCTTTCATTACACAGGACAGGTTTTACCATTAGTTTATGGTTCTCAGAATCATACCATTTTTCTCAGAGATTTCCCTCTTTTCCAGTCAAGTACCTGGATATTAAAGCTACAGATGCACAGAACCTTGGGACAACTGTTTCAGATTAGATTCTAGCAAGGTGCAAAGAGTTACCAAATCCAAGAAACATTTACCATGGTCTGTTTTGATGAGATCAAGGTTTCAAAACTGAAAGGAAATGAATTGATTTCTATGGGTCTGGGTTTGACCTAAAGTGATGTTCTTCCCTTTTAGCAACATAAACCTCTGCAACTGAGATGTTTAGAGGCAACATCGCCAAGATGCTGCTCACCAGATTACTGAAACCCTTAGTCCTCCTCTGGAGCCCTTGTCCAGAAAACCCCCAAATCATCCTTCACAGGTAGATAATTGCATTTTTAAGCAGTTAATCTAGTCAGTAGATTACATTGTCTGAAGGAAATGTATTTACACCCAGCAGAGTGTAAATAGTATGCTTATAAACAGCAAACAATTTGAGCACTCTGAAATGTCCCTAACCAAGGTGCCCCTTTTCTTGGCAATTCTACTGCAATGAGTCTTTCAGAACACTCAGGAGTTAGTTAGCAGCTGGTTTACTACCAATTTCTTTCCAGTTCCTTATCCTCTCTGGGAAACTATCCATAAGAAGCCTCCCCAACATCATCAGTAGCAGCTGCAAAAACCCCAAAGAAACTGCTTGTTTTAATGCACTGCCCAGAAAGGAATGTTTTTAAGAGTGCTGTAACGCCAGCCCCATTATAAATATTTTATCATAAAGTAAGGAGAGACCATTCCATATATTTTTCAAATTTCTTACATCCAAGATTTTTAAGCAGATGATTTGATTCACAAATTCTAAATTAAAACTGTTGTTCAGAAATTGACAGGTTTTCAGTCCAGTGTATGGAGCAAAGAGAACCTACTGTCTCTACACAAAGAAATACTTTGTCCCATTGACCTTTGATAGAAGACTGGTGCCAGGAGACACAGTACAAGGCAGTGCAGAAGCCATCTCTTTCTGAAACTGAGAAACTGTGTTGTAACTGTTTCCAAATGCACTAATAGCATGGATGAAGTATGGTCTATGCATTCAGCACTAAGTAGCTTTGATAAAATGAAGGACTCCTGCTTCAGAGAAATAAGATATTCAAATATTTGAGCATCATCATAATGCCTAAAAAATTCTGATCTAGAATGTGTTTTGTTTTTTTTTTTCTCTTGCTCATCTAAACCCTTCCATTTCACAAGAGCCAGTTGCTGTCTTAAAGGCTTAATAATATAATACAGTAGTTCTCCAACAAAACCTGGTGATACAATAAAATCACTTGGAGTTGTTTTTAAAAACTGTCAGTGTTCAGTCCCTTCCCCAGACTAATTGAACCAGAATCACAGGAGGGTTAGACCTGGCCATCACTAATTAAAAACAAAACAAACAAACAAGCAAAACACCTAGTTCTTCTAATGTGCACTCAGGGTTGTGAATGACCAGTGTAGCTGGTAAGAACACAGGCTTCTAGGTTCAAAAAGATTTGAACTAGAGTCCCCATTTCTACACTATCTGTGTGTCCTTGACCAAATTACTCAACCTCTTGGAGTCTTGGTTTCTTCATCTGGAAAATGAATGCAATAATAGCATCTACCAGAGAAAGTTATTTTCAGGGCTGAAAGAGATAATTCATGTTCTATGCTAAGCACACAGCAGGTCTGCAGTTAAACATTAGCTGCCTTTATTACTATCATCATCATCATCATCATTGTAATCATCAACAGCAGTTATGGGAAATCTTTGAGAATCACACAGTTTAAGATTGAACAGTCCAGAGATATAAAATTACACACAATTCAGAAAAATAAACATTTACTAAGCCAGGTACTATTTTATTTAAATAAAAATATTTATATATTTTTATTTTTAGATTACAGTTGACATACTACATCAAAAGATTTATATTTTCAATGAATATAATGATATGTTGAGAACTGAATTATAAACTACATACTATCAAAAATATCAATAATAATTTATACTAAATTCCAAATCCAATGTTTTCTCCTCTATATTTATTTAATTCCATTGCAATAAATGTGTTTTAATTTTTTTTCTTTATTGATTTTAAAAAGAAAGGGAAAGAGAGATTAAAAACATCGATGAGAGAGAACATTGATTGGTCGCCTCCTGCATGCCCCCCACTGGGGATTTGGCCCACAACCTGGGCATGTGCCCTGACCAGGAATTTAACCAGCGACTTCTTCGTGCATAGTCAATGCTCAACCACTGAATCACACCAGCCAGGACCAACAAATGTTTTGAAGACTGACTATATATCCAAATCTAAGGTAGATTTTTGGGACAGAAAGATACATTTATATCAAATTGCCCCTACTCTTGAGATTTCCTATCTAGTGGAGGAGTCCAATGTGTAAAGAAATACTTACAGAGATACAATACGTATTTTTATAGACTCAGTGAGTTTCAGTTTCTGTGAGCTCATGGAAGATAATGGAATTAAGTCTGTTTGGATGGATTGATGAAGATTGCACTGAGGAGTCTATGACTGAATGGTAGCTTGAAAAATAAATAGGAGTGTTACAGATAGGGAGGGGTGTATGAATAAATATTTCAGGCAGAGAAAAAAGCTGAAGGAAAGGTACTATATCAGCATGCCTCTCAGCTCTATCTTTTCAGAACTCTTAGAACAGTTGTCTGTACCATTCATTTGTCAAATAATAATGTTTTGTCTCATGACACCTCTTCTGTTATTGCCTTGAACTATTTATCTCCTCTGTTACCTAATTATTTATATCTTGTTACCCCAACATGAATTTAAACTTGAAGGAAAAAGAACCAATTTAATTGATCACCACATCCCTCACAGTGCTTTGCACATGGTCTTAAATAGAGTGGCTGCTCACTGTATACTTTTTGACTTCTTGATGTAAAGGGGAAAAAACAGAATAATCTTGAACATATCTTAAATTCACTACTTACCTCCTATGAAATAAAGTTTGTTCAATCTCTCCTCCTGATAATTTACATTGTGACCATCATAGAATTCTTGAACTCCTTCTGTGTCCCCACTATAATGAACAATACTGTGGTATAATAAGGTTATCAGAAATTCACATGACGGCAACTCTTTGTATATTTTAATACCCTACTTTGTTTTTACTGACCAAAATCACAAGGATCTCAAAGTTAGCCCTAGGTAGTCTTTGATAAAAACTGCTGATCACAAGGCTGGGCCAGTCTGGGTCTCCACACATTTCAACCAAGAATAAGGCATTCTGATACCGTTCTTTAGTGGCACCCTAAAGAAATCTTCAGGCCGGTTGGCCTGTGAAAACAAAGTAACTTAATGCTCATGTAGGGTATAGAATAATATTACTTATAGATAAGAGATATAGTCTGAACTAAATTTAAAGTCAGAATGAGACTTAGGACCTTTTGAAATGTTGACCTCAAGATTAAGAAGATTATGTTCTTATCTGGATGATTTTAGCCTTCATTGTGCAGAACTGAGAGCCCCAAGTAGTAAGAAGGTAGCATCTATTCAAAATGGACCTGACACAGATTTATTTATTTATTTTTCTTTATTGATTTTAGAAAGAGAGGAAGGAAAGGGAGAGAGAGATAGAAACATCGATAAGAGAGGATATCGATTCTCTCTTATCAGGAGGGGCTGCCTCCTGAATGCCCCCATTTGGGGGTTTGGCCCACAATTTGAGTATGTGCCCTGACCGGGAATTGAACTGGTGACCTCTTGGTGCATGGGTCAATGCTCAACCACTAAGCCACACTAACTGGGCCCAACACATATCTGAATCAAAGGTGTCCCTCATCTTACTTATTTTCCTGCATTTTTGCAAGATGATGCATTGACAACCTGAGAACAAACACATAAGGGTACAAAAATGGCCTTTCCATGTATGCAGAAAATATTTGGAAATTAACACTGTGTGCCCATGGTAAATAGACCTTTATAGTTCAAGCAGAGGAGTTGGTATAGATCAAGTGCCAAACTTAGGATGCGAAAAGGAAAGGGTATCCTAACACACCCTACTGCAACAGCTTGTTATGTATATATAATAAATGTATCACCTCCAGTATTCTCTCCTTTCTTCCTTCCCAACAGCAGACAACCTGTTCTACCCACTCATACTGTCTTTCATCCCAAGTATTTGTAAATAATTTAAGACTTTCTTATAAACAGATTGAGAAGGCTAAATGAGATAACAGGAAATTACAGAGAGATTGCTACACTGCCGGTGCCCCTTGTAACATTTTACTGTATATAAAGATTTTTCACTAGGTGACCATACTTTATTTGGTGGAGTTCAGAGCCTTTCAGGTAGAAATGGGAAAGTTGGCTGCAGTCAAACAGAAACACCTAGGAATTGATATTCTAGAGTACTGTGATTGTAAAATCAAACATTTCCTTAGCCACTCTAATAGAAAATAAATAAATGATACAACGAATAATTAAAACACCACACAGAAGGGGAATCACTAAGTAAATTATTCTAGATCAACAGGGTGGAATATCAAGCAGCCATCAGAAATTAGAATCATGATCACTATGGACAGAAATGGAAATATATTGATGTATCGTTTGAAAAAGTAAAACAAAACTGTGCACATATGATGGCTGAAATGATTTAAAATTGTATAGGCAAGCACAGAAATGAAAAGAATTATGTCAAGTGGATAAATTATAGTCATATAGAATGTATTAATTATATTAACAGTACAAACATTAACTACAAAATAAAGTACAAATGAGTTCTATTCAGCTTTATAACATACGATATAACTTTTCTTTGAACTCTATTTTCCTGATGCTGTTTCCTTAGGCTGAAGTTAATGTGTGTTTGCATTCTCTGAGCCCTCATTAAGGAATAGTAGGAGGGATAGGTAGGAATGAGTGAAAAGTAATTCAGGAGTGTTCTGGGTTGCAGGAGAAAGCGACTTGAAAGTAATATTAGTTATAAAATGTATTAGGAGAAAAATTTGAAGACATGTTTTTTTTTAATGGTTATAGAGATACATTTTAAATGGCCTATATATGAGTGGGTGGAAATGAAAATAAAAATGTGGAAGAGAAAACTATAAAGAAAGGGTTGAATAGCTGTGTTCTGAGTACAAATTACATGAAACTAAATTCAGCTATTCCTAGAGATAAAAACATAAAACAGAATTGTTTCTTCCCCTCTGAATCACCCTAATCTGCTACCAAATCACATACTATTACAATGACCAAGCTGTGTCAAATAATGCAATCTTAAATTTGTACTTCTAGACTAGGAAAATACACATGACTTTATCATGATTTACAAATATTTATGGCAACTATGAAATTCCAGCAAGACATTATGAGCACAATCTGCCCTTTTCCTCTTATATAAAAACAAAAAACTGATTTCTCGAGTCCATGAGGACCAAACTATTAAGAGGATATAGAACATTTACCTAAATAATAGATATAATTTAATATCAACCACAGCATTCTTAATGACAACTTATATTTGCTCAGCACCTTATTCAGCAATATTTCCTCACAGTTTACGTAACCCAGATCCCTGAACATAATTGCTTTATCAAAGTGACTCCAAATTTTATTTCTGCCAATTTTTTCCTACTTCAGGGGCTATTTGCTGGTCATTATGGAGGGATTTCACTTGACAATGTAATAAGAATAAAGCAACAATGCATTCCCCTGTACTAGGCACACAAGTCCCATAGAGAGACACAGCTATTCTAATGAATTTTCATAGTCCCTCTGGGATGCTGGATATACTATTGGTGTGGATGGTTGTTCACTTGAGACCCACAGTTACCTAATAACAAATTAGCTGGAAAATGGATTCTCTGGGAATTCTGGCAAAAGCTGTTGTTATCCCTTGTCCACCCTGAATTATATACTTACACTGGTCCCTAGTTTGTCAGATTGTCCCTTCTATAGTGCTACTCCAGATCATGCCCTCTATAAGCAATATTCCATACTCTGTAACTTCCTGTCTCTTCTGCTTATCAAAACTGACCTGGGCTCCCCTTTTTCAGAGGCCTGCTCTTTTCTAGTGAATAGTGGATTAACAGGTTATTCACATAACCCAGTGCATAACAAATTTTTAAACTGAGGGTCCTTCTTAAATTCAAAAAAGTTGATCTTTACATATATGCTGGTAAAATGTAAATACTATATAATGAAAGAAAGTGATTAAAAATTCAGTAATATCTATAAATGAGTTTGAGTTTTATTGATGAAATCAGCATCTCTGTAGGTTGGAAAGTAATTTAAATATATATGTGCTATTTCTTAATGATCCCATCTGTGGACACTAGTGTACACAGTGTTGTGGATACCTTGCAGCACTTTTTGATTCATCACAGGTCTGAAGATTAAAGGTTGTCAACCACTAATATAATCTATGCACTATTGAGTTTGTTTTATGCCTGGCATGGTAGAGTATGCTAGCTATACATAATTTATTTATAGCATCATGAAGTTGATACTACCATCATCCATTGTGCAGGTAAAGAATAGAACTCAGAAATATTGCATTATTTGAGCGCAGTTACATAATTAGTTAAGTGGCAAACTTAAGATTCAAACACAGCTTTGTCTAATTACAAAGTCTATGCACTTAATCCCTAAGCCATATTACTTTCCATTAAGTATTCTTGTAGCAGATAAGCTTCCACTTATTATTTTTTAGTCAAGTTAAATGTCACATAATGTATATAAGGGATGATGTTAATGGTGGGCTGCAAGCCATTGGGGGAATTACTTAGAGGTAAATCCCTAAAATCATACTGTGTGCCAAACTACTGCTCAAGAATCGGATCAAGGCATAGTACAGTGAAACTGCTTAAAAAAATAACTTGGAAATGTGCATATTTAGATAATGTTTTAAGTAAACCAAAATAGAAATATTTGGTTCTATTTTAATAAACAGTGAAAAGAAGTATTGCTGAAGAGAAAACCAGCTTACAAAAAGAGTTGGGCAAAGTAGTGATTATAATGGTTCTCAGTATGGTCTTTGGACCAGTACCTGAAAATTTGTTAGGAATGCAAATTCTCAGCTTTCCACCTCCAGCCCCACACTCCCAGCTCCCACCCCCTAAACCAAAAATTCAGGGGATGGGGTCTACAAATCCATGTTTTCACAAGCCTTCTAGGTGATTCTAATGCACACAAGCAAGTTGGAGAACTATTGAACTAGATAGTTACTGACCAGAATGGCAGAGCTAGGAGGAGGATATGAATATACTCACAACAAAGGTGAGATTCTGGTTGGGGAGAGACTAACCGAGGTATATCAAGACTAGTAAAATATAGTTATTAATAGTACATGCTCTGGAATCATATAGATCTGGGTTTGAGAACCAGCTTACTAGTTGTGTAATCTTGAGAAAATAACTTAACCCCTCTGAACCTCAGTTCTCTTATCTGTAAAATAAGGATAAATAATAATGCCTCCTTCATAGTGCTGTCCTAAGGATTAAATGATTTAATCCATGTAAAACACTTAGAACATGCCTGACATGTAATAAATGTATAATAAAGGTAAGCTATAATTAAGGGTATGCCATCTTTTTTGCATTAGAGCCAGTTGTCTAGAGGTATGTAGATGTTTCCATTATGTACATGAAAGGAGGCTTTATGCTGACATGACAAAGGAATAAATGGGATCCAGGTGAAATAGGGGGTGGACACAGATAACTAAAGTCACTCATTATATTTATAAACACTCAAGCAGGTGTCTTAATGAAATGGCCTCCAGTAATGGAAACAAAAAAAGCTAGAAAGGAGCTTAAAACTTAGTAAGTTGGCAAAATCAATTTTCACATCTAAATATATATATATATATATATATATATATATATATATATATATATACACACATATATGCTTCTGATCCTCTGGGTACTTTAAATTAACCAGATATTCTCTAGGTCAGTGATAGCTATAATAGCACGCACATTGACTCTGGTAATACAGGTGGAAGCACTCTTAACCAAAAGACAAACTCCTAAATGCTGTATAATCTTGGTTGATATAATAATCAGATATACAATTTTGAAATTTTTGAAATGCCATTTTCTTCTTGGGAGTAAAGATCTGACTCTAAATATTATAAATCCAACTCATGGACTCTGGAATTAAATGGACCTGAATTCATATCTGCAATCTGCCTCTTACTGTGTCTGTGACTTTTAGTAATTTACTTAACTTTTATCCCTCAGTTCCCTACACTCTAAAATTGGGAACCACTAATTCAGGGTTGTTGTTAGGCTTAAAAGTAAAAAGAGAAAGTGCTAAGCACACTGGCTGTCTCACAGTGATCACATAATCAGTGTTGACAGCTTTCATTGTTTGGCTATCTTATAATGGAGAGGTCAAATTATTCTAGCATTTTCATAGTTTATTGGACAGGAAACATCACTGTCCTGATTGCATTGCTGTCTTAGTGTGATTATTATAATTTTGGAGAAGGCTAATCAGCAAGCCTGAGGCTTTCTATCTAATGTAGCAACCAGAATTATGGTTATATTAGAAAATATATCTGTCTCTTAAAGGCCTTCTATTAAACAAGAGAAATGCTGTTTAGTAATATATAAAAAGATGGATTCCAAAAGAAAGTAAGTTTATAAAATGCTGGGTTATGCAAAATTAAACTACTCCTTGACCATTAAATTTCTCAATGTTTTCACTATTCAAACATGCATGGTAAATTTCCTAGAGGGAACCATACATTTCCCCATTTATTTGACCATACAACCATTTTTTTCTGGAAAAATAAAACACACATATAGAAATTAGTATTACAATGAACATACTGTGGGAAAAACTGCCCTCTTTATCCCAATCCTTCTTTCAGTGACCTGGGGAAAATAAAAGAGACAGAGCTCTTATAAGTTAGCCTAAACCTCTTTATCACATAGGTTAAATTGCCTTGCACCAAATCATAGAGAAGTACTAACTATTCTGGACACATTTTAATTATGTTGTAGCAAATATTGCTTTGGGTATTGAAGAAATAATTACAACTTAGGTAGAAGGATCTGGTCTTTATGGAGAGATTTTAAATATGTATAGGGGAGAGAAGAAATGGGAAGAACCACTATCTTCCCCTAAGCTTTTGCACACCTGGCTTTACCCTAAACACTGGCCACCTCTGTGAGATTTTTTTTTCCACTGCTGTATCTTTTTGCCCAGTACAAGGAAAATAGGTGTCCACATTACTGGGTTCTGATAGCAACCCTTTCACTGGAAGCATGGGATTACTTTCCTTCCCATTCCTGCACGAAGTATAAATCAGAAACCTAGTGGCCTCTCCACTCTTTGTGCTAGCTCATAAATGTTCCTGTTATTTTTTCAGCATCTCAGCCCTCCTAGGAAAGACCAGTGTCTCTCTAGGCAATTTCCTGTTTGTATTACACCTATTTATTCACCTAAACATCTATGGCAGTTCCTCACATCATTTGCCTCTTTTCTCTAGGCAAAGGCCCAAAGAGCTTGTTCCTGAAAAGCTATAAAAATATTAAAAAATAATAATTTCTCCACAATACCTTTAGTTTGAATATTACTTTTGTTTACATCTTTCAAAAGGTTCTAGAATATCCATTTCCTTGTTGCATTTTTTCAATGTCTGTATGAAATGGCCAGGACAGGTATTGTTACCCACATTTCATAGACAGGGAAAATAAAACACAAAAGAGTGAAATAAGTTTCTCAAGGTTATTCAGTCAGTTAATGAGAGATGGAATTAGAAACTGGGTCTGCTGATCTTTTGCCTAGAGTTCCCACTGCAAATACCACAAGGACCAGCCTTGTTTTAATGGAAGTGAGATCCCTAGATGAGGTCAGCAGCACACAGAAAAAAATTAGGAATTCTATCAAATGCCTTCCCTGTCATGGTTCTCATACAGGACAGACTTCTTCATTAGTCTTTTTGTTGAGAATATCTGCCTGGATTTTGGAACCACTGTAGGAATTCCAGATTGTCATCTGTTTCACTGCTACTTGCCCACTGAAGTCAGTGACGTCCCTGATGATGATATTCTCTTTTAGTTAGGAAGGATAAGACTCTAGCAGATTCCATTCAAGCAGAGGCAATTTGTTCACGCAAATTATTCATACAGGCGGCTAAGTCCCAGCAGCAGAGGTAGGAGTGGATTTGAGTCTCCAATGTAACGAGAGTAATTTTATAGCAGACAAGCATACATATTCTGTCACCTAATAATGACTTAAAGGAAGGAATTGGCAATACTGGAGAAATCCAAATAACAGAACAGGTGCTTGTGTGGGGCCCTAAAAAGCCACAGTTGATTCCTTTTCTAATAACCAAATTAATCACTTTTTATTGCTATGATTTTACCTTGTGAAAGAAAAAAAGACACATGTTGTAATAGCTTCAAGTGTTGCAGAATTAAAATTTACTGGAGGAAAATTCAGCTGTAGCTGTGAAGTAAAAAAAATAAAAAACAAAAAAGAATGGGTGGGGGAAGAGATCTTACTTTAAAGATGTTTTTTTCCCTTCTATGAAAATAAATGGTTTCTTCTCAGCTCTGCTCATCAATGAGGCTGCTGAAACTGGCTCTTTCCTGAGTTAACTAGCTCTTAAATGTAGTTCTGGGGTCAAAACAAACCCATTTTTATACAGTGATATCAGCTCAGAATATATGCTATGCAGCCCTAATTTAAGCCAGTCTGGGAAGGCACAAAGGAGCATATTTTTCCGCTGCCCACTTTGGTCCAGGCCAAAATGCTGAAACATTTGACTCCAGATAAGGGAATCTCACTTTCAAATCCCCTCCCATAAGTGACTTTAACTTTCCTATGAGGTAGGTATATTTAGAAAGAAGGGCTAGTGAAAAAATAAAAGCTACATTTCCATCAAGCCCCTGAACTATTCCACTCCCAGCAATATGTGGAACTTTGTAAAGAAATGGTCATAAAGCAAAGCCAAATGCCCTTGTATAGGACATGCTAAATAACTCAAAGAAAGAAAAGAGAAAAGGGAACATTATTACAGAGAATCTACTCTTTAACACAAGTAAAAACATCTTTTTGTTGTTGTTGCTAATCCTCACCCAAGGATATTTTTTCCATTGATTTTTTAGAGGGAGTAGAAGGTAGAGAGAGAGAGAAAGAGAAACATCGATGTGACAGAGACACATCAATTGGTCGTCTCCCACATATGTCCCAACTAGGGCCCAGGGTAGACCCTGCAACCCAGGTACGTGCCCTTGATCAGGATTGAACCCATGACCTTCAGTGCTTGGCCTGATGGTGTAATCACTGAGCCACACTGGCCATGGCAGTAAAAGCATCTTATTTTAGGTACCCTTTGCCTGTTTTGAATGATAAGGGGAAACATGCATTAATTTTTATCACTGGGAAAATCTTTAGTACTATCAATACTTCTATCCACCTATTCACTCATGGAAATATTATGCAGACACATATTTATGAGAACATAAAATTTTGATATCAAGGACAGCATAAATCCCTCCACATACATTAAAACATAACTTACATAGCTTGGTTTTTATAAAATTGTTCTCAAAGTAAACATTCCTATTTTCATAATATCATGTACAAAAATCTCTATCTCCAAGATGTTGGCATCCAAACAGTTATCACATTATGAACACCATCACCTGTCTTCCTCCCTTGGAGTTACTGGGTAGGAAATCAACAAAATGCATTAGTGGTAGAGACAGGAGCCCTGCTTATTGAATTTATGACCATGAAACTTGTTCCAAGAGGTATAAACAGGAAAGGAAGGAGTTGCAACAAAATGTCCTTGTTGAAGTCTCAAAACCACTATCTTGTCATCACCAGAAATTTACTTAATGATCCCTCCCTCCTCTGAACTCCAGCACCACTTGCACACTGTGCTACACTTCAAACATTTCTGTATCAGAGAGTGTTCTCTAAAGGTGTCAGAAACTTTCATGTTATCTCTAGTATAAAACTACAAACTGCAGAAAGGTATGAAAGTTTTCTCTATGTTTTCCTATATCTTCTATGCTGTCTGTTATATGGTAAGTGGACAGTAAGCACCTGGTAATATCATGTTCCTCCTGTAATATTTTTAACTAAGAAATAAAGTTTATATATTCATACTTGGTTGGCCCTGACACACTGGTATGTTGGCTGATTGTCCATCACAAAGTTTACAAAATCCTTGAGATATTTTCCAGCACTGAAATTGAGTTGTAGCTTTTAGGCAAATCCCCTCATTGTTGATTTGTGATAACAGTGAGGGGTTGTAACAAAAACACTGCATTGGGAAACAGCAGATTTACTTTAGAGTTGCAGATGTACCATTAACTAGTCGGGTATTCATGGTAAATCACGGACCCTGGATTTCCTCATCTGTATATTGGTGGTGAAGAGGAGAGTGATTAATACCAGCTGTTTTGAAAATCCAAATAGAGAGTATAAATTTTCTTTAGCTCCAATTCAACAGACATTCACTAATCTAATGTATATTGTCACTAAGAGATTCTGGTTAGAAAAAACTATTATTTCTACCACCCAACTGTCCCTTCTATCCAAACAATAATCATGGAACCTACAGAGAAGCTAATTAGCTTCTGTAGGTTATATTTGCAAATTAGACACAATTATCATGATAAACATCATCAACAATCATGGTTGTCTGCTTTGAGTAGACTACAAAAAAGTAAAGGATGATTTCTGCCTCTAACCCACTTACCTTTCACTACATAATATTAATGTATTCAATAATTATTTACTGAGCACATATTATATTTCAGCCTCCATGCTATCCACTTGTGATGTAATGATGAAGAGGATTGACAAGGACCATGCCTTTCTGTCCTCCTAAAGTTAAGAGTCTAGAGGCAGATTCTTAGCCCCTTAATGGCCTATAAAGGGTCTATACAATTCAGTTGACTCCCAACCTAAAATATGAACAATAGAAATAAAATCTACATATAAAAACAATAGCAGTCCACAGCCTGAGCCACTTGAGAAGCCTATGTATGCCCTTAAGGAATAACAGAACTCATTGGCCACTGCCACTGTGGAGTCAGTTGGAAAATGTGAAATGTAAAATATGACCTCCAATCCGCCTGAATAAAGGATCACAGTTTTAACCACCCCAACATTTAGTGGGGTAATGAACTTTCAAAATTTTGATGAACTTTGAGCAGGAAAAATATATGAGACTAGTTTAGTAATGACAGTTACTTTATGATCTTTCTTCTCTTGAGTATTTCTTAAAGCAAACTCTCTTCCCTGATGGATGGAAGCCAATTTAAAAGGTTTAAGAAAGTCCCTTACAAATTTGATTTTCTCTTTGCAAAGGTATGATGATATCTTTAAATGAATTAAAATAAAATGAAGATTAAGCAAGCTGATTGCCATGACCAGGTCCCAAACCACTAATTTTATTATAATAATTCCAGGACTCTTCTAAACTTCCACACCTATCAGCCACTCTTGTTTTTATTGCTACACTTCCTCTACAGCCCCATGATCCACTGTCTATGCATGCTTGCTCTGTCTCTCCTACCATACTACTAAAAATGGCTATGAAATTGCTATGAAAGTCATAAAACACTATAATAATGTTAGTAGTGTATTCCTTTATTCAACAAAAATGTTCTCAATGAATTGGAAGAATTAACATTATTAAAATGTCCATACTACCCAAAGCAATCTATAGAGTCCATGCAATCCTCATTAGAATACCAACGGCATATTTCACAGAACTAGAACAAATACTCCAAAAGTTTGTATGGAACAAAAAACACCCCAAATAACCACAACAATCTTGAAAAAGAAGAACAATTTAGGAGGGATCACAATACCAGATATCAGGTTATACTAAAAAGCATTGTACTCAAAACAGCCTGGTACTGTCACAAGAACAGGCATATAGATCAACAGAACAGAAGAAAGAACCCAGAAATTGACCTAAGACATTAAGCTCAATTAATATTTGACAAAGGTGGCAAGAGCATACAATGGAGAAAAGATAGTCTCTTTGATGAATGGTGTTGGGAAAATTGGACAGCTACATGTAAAAAAATTAAACTGGACCACCAACATACAATATACACAAAAATAAATTCAAGATAGATAAAAGACTGAAATGTGACTCATGAATCCATATAAATCCTAAAAGAAAATGTAGGCAACAAAATTTCAGACATTACATGCAACGGATAGCACCTAGGGCAAGAGAAAAAAAGGAAAAAATAATATATGGGACTACATAAAACTAACATGCTTCTGTACATCAAAAGAAACAACCATCAAAATGGAAAGGGAACCCACTATATGGGAGACCATAATTGCCAATGATATGCCAGATAAGGCATTAATTTCCAAAATATATAGAGTGCTCATACAAGTCAACAAAAGGAAGACAAAGAATCAAAATTAAAAATGGAGCAGAGGACCTAAATAGATACCTCTCCAAACAGGACATAGAAATGGCCAAGAGACATATGTAAAAATGCTCAACATCACTAATAATCAGAGAGATACAAGTTAAAATACTATGAAGTATCACTTCACATCTGCCAGAATGGCTGCCATCAACAAATCAACAAACAAGTGATGGCGAGGGTGTGAAGAAAAGAGGACTCTAGTACACTGCTGGTGGGAATGCAGACTGCTGCAGCCACTATGGAAAACAATATGGTGTTTCCTAAAAAATTAAAAATTGAACTTTTCTTTGATCCAGTGATCGCACTTCCAGGAATGTATCCTAAGAAGCTTGAAACACCAATCAGAAAGAATATATGCACCCCTCTGTTCATAGCAGCACTATTTATAATAGCTAAGATCTGGAAATGGCCCAAGTGTCCATCAATAGATGTTTGGAAGAAAAGCTGTGGTACATACACACTATGGAGTACTATGAAGCTGCAAGTAAGAAAGCTCTCTCATCATTTGAAGTGACATAGAGGGAGCTGGAGAGTATTATGCTAAGTGATATAAGCCAATCATAGAAAGACAAATATGACATGATCTCACTTATTTGTGGAATATAATGAACAAAATAGGCTGATGAACAAAATAGACCCAGAGACATAGTGAAGGACTCAGAATGACAAACCTCAGAGTGAGGGAGGGGGAGATAAACCATGCATATAGGCAAAATCAATGGACATAGGCAACAATGTTAAGAAGGCAGGGGCAGCAGGAGCAGGGAGGATGGTGTCAATGGGGAGAAAAGGAGAAACATCTGTAAGAAAAATAAATAAATTAAAAATAATAAAACATGCTAAGTGCCTACTCTATGCTAGGGATAAGGTTCTCACATCAACTTGCAGGAATGGCTGCCTTCCCTCTTAGGTAAACAGTTCCTCCTCTGTACTCAAAATGTTTTGCTATTGCCTTCTTTAAGTTCAGGAAAGAGGAGGGATAATATGGGTGGCTCACAAATCTCTCAGTGAGGAAATCTAAGAATTCTTTTATTCCATTTTCCAAAAATTCCTAGTAAATAAATACCATTGAATTAGGAATGAGTAGTCCTCATTCCTACTTTCAGATGCCATATAACTTGAGCCAGAAATTCTCCCTTCTGATCTCAGACTCCTGCTCTGCCAAGAAAGATGATTTCTAATGTCTAGTCCAGCTCTGCTATCCATGACCTCTATGATAGTTTATTTAACCTCATTTCACTGTGAATACTGGAAATTATTCTAGAGCAGTATTTCCTAACATATGTTGCTATGGTCTTAATGTTTGTGCTCCTCCAAAATTCATATATTGAAATTCTAATGTTCAATGTGATGGTATTAGAAGGTAGGGTTTGAGGAGGTGATCAGGTCCTGAGGGTGAAGCCCTCATGAATGGAATTAGTACCTTTACAAAAGAAACTCTAGAAAGGTCCCTCGTCCCTTCTACCATGTGTGGATACAGCAGGAAGGTGCCATCTATGAAACAGGGAGAGAGCCCTCAGTAAAATTCTGGTACCTTGTTCCGGCCTCCATAAATATGAGCAATAAGAGTTTTTTTTGTTTTTTAAGCTACCCAGTCTGCAGTATTTTGTTATAGCAGTCTGAATGGATGAAGGCATATGCTCTTAAAGAACACTGGTTCTACAGCATGTTAATAGGCTTTTCATGCAAAATGTTTCTGTGGCAGGCTAAGCACACTGATTTAAGAGCCCAGGCTCTGGAAATTCCAACTCAGTCCCATAATCACTGTGACCTTGAACACAATACTTTATTTTTTGATGTCCTGATTTTTCCCTCCAAAAAGAGAGAGAGAGAGATAATGAAATCTCTCATAGTGTTTTCATAAGGCATGTCAGTACATATGAGGGCTTTCTTAGAATAATATGAGGCATACCTTGGAGGATTGGATGTAATAAATAGAGACTACTATTATTGGTATCATTGCATCACCATTTTTTCTATGTATTTGAAAGACCTAGAGAAAAGTTTATAAGGATTCTATATTGTAAGACTTCTCAGTCTTCTTCATGTATGTAGCTTCCCAGACAGGGCTGCATTTCTTAAACTTATTTGATATCAGAATTCTCCTTCCCATGTTCTTGTCACCACTTAGAATATAGGGTGGGGCAAAAGTAGATTTACAGTTGTTTGTATGGAAAATAATACAATAATTAATAATAATACAAGAATAAACTCTGTTTTGCATACGCACACCTGTAAACCTACTTTTGCTCCACCCTATACATTGAAAGACTTGTACCAAGTGGAATAGTCTCTGGGAAACCCTATTCTAGACAAATGGTTAGGAGATCTAAGTTCTATTCTGCCTGTGTTACTAATTAGATATGTGGCTTGGGAAGAAAAATTACTTAACATCTCTGTGCTCCACTCATAAAAATAAGAGACTTGAATAATTTTATGAAGACTGTCCTCTGTTATGCTGAAAATTCAAAAATACCTCCATAAACTCTCTTCTAGGACCAGAGAGGCCTAATTGTTACCATTTAATAAACAACAGACTATGAAATGACTATTCTATTTATTGTCCAAAGTCTTCCACAAAACAATTTTTAGCAACACTAGAAAAATTATCATTTAAGAAGCCCTGAGAAGTCAAGAAAAATTAATAATAAGGAAGATCCATGAGAAAAACTCAAAGCCAGAGCAAATACTACCTACTTTTAAATTGGGAATTGATAACTAGCGGTTAAAAACTGATTAAAATTTAGGTTATGTGATCTCAAAAGGCCCTCAGATTTTATTTAGTCTCATGGTCATCTTTAGAGAGGAAGAAACTGAGGCCCAGAAAGGGCAAGTTACTAGTGTAAGGTCACACAGAAAGCTATTCACATGTTCTGTTACTTTATATAAAGTGTTAGCAGAATATCATGAGAGACCTTCAATTCTCAATTCTGCAGTACATTTATGAACATTTATACATCCATTCCATTTTAGTGCTGGAAAATTACAGGAGTGCCTCATTTAATAAAGACTGATATTCCTTCTGATATTCTAGTCTGAGTGGAAAAAAGAAAAGCAAGAATCAGAGGGAGAAAGGGAGAGAGAGAGAAGCTATTCCTTTCTCCTATTCTAAGGTTTGATTCAACATTCTGGTTCAACCTTTTGACTAACCTTGTAGCCTTGCTAAACCTCCATTTCCCCAACTGTAAAATAAGGATGCTAATAACACTTAACTAATAGGGTTATTGTGAGGATTAGTTGAGTTAATGCATATAAAGCGCTTATAGCAGTGCCTGGCACATGGTCATTATTGAATAAATAGAGACCATTAGGTTCTTTCTGCACTTTCACACACTGGTGCTGCAGGGTAAATTAGCCCTGTCTTGTGATGATAGATCCTTCTATAGGAATCACGAATTCTTAAAATGTGAATTACATTTCTAGAAATTTATTCTAATAAAAATACAGGGTGGAGTAAAAGAGTTTATTCTTATATTATTATTATTATTTATTAATTATTATACTATTTTCCATATAAACAACAAGCCTACTTTTACCCTACCCTGTACACAAACCATTATTTAAAGATTACAGAGACAGAAAGAGATATTATCAAATTGTTAACATATGTTATCTCTGATGTGTGGAAGAGGGATTATAATCAGTAATTCTTACAGTTTTCAGTCTTCTTTGTACCTTTCTTTACTGTTTAAAGTTTTTAGAATAAGCACATGTTATTTTTTTACAATAGAAAACAAGAAGCTGTTTTCCTTGCGAAAAGTGTTCAAAAAATCTTTCCCTTCCCCAACTGATTTCTATCTCAGTGATTTCCTTTTAACCATTCACCATTCTGGAGACAAATAGCAGAACCAATTCCATAAGGCTGGTTCCTGTTTATTGCAACAAAATTCATGTGATGATTCTGGTCACTATTTATGCATTTTGGCATCTCTTTTAAAAGAAGGGTGAAGGCATGGGGAATAAAGAGAAACCAGTTTGAAAAATTACCTCATTGACCCACATGGACTAGACCAAAGCATGCCAAACAAATAGCCATGCAGATGAGCACTCCATCATGAATAGAGATTCTGTCTCAGCATCCACTCTTTTCTTCCCCTCACCCAACCTGCTTTATGCATAAGATAATATCCCAGTGTCAGCATTAGCTCTCCTATCTTTGTTAGGTTGTGTCACAACCTTATAATTATTTAAACATAGTTTTTGCATTTATTATTGAATTACAGTCTGATGAAATGAACCACCATATGCATGCAGTACTATAAACATTCTGCAGAGTGCCAGCTTCCCCAGCCCAATGTGTCCTTCAGATAGCAGTCACAAATGGAGCAGTCTGAAGAGAGCACTTCTTGGTGACATGAGTCACCTGGCCAACTAGGGCTCATTACAAAATGTGGACCACTGCATTGGGCTGGACCAGAACGCAATTTTCAACATGTTTATAACTTATGCCACTCACTTGTATAATCTCAGCTCATAAGGAAATGACACTGCAAACATAACCCCTCTTGGCCATATAACTTTGTGACTGTTAAAGACAAACTTAACAGCCAAAGCACATTAGTTATTGTAGTTCTGTTTACTTGGTTTTTTTTAATTGCAATTAGACAAGGTACCTTTAGGACTTGAAATTTACATGTGAGTCTTGAAAATAAGATTATCAGAGCCATATGGCAAAATCACATTGCAAATCACAAGGCATATTTGTTTTTTAGATATACCCTTTATATACAACATTTAGATATTTAGCAAACAACAAAAAATGCAGCTTGAGTGGTGATTTAATTCTCACAATTAATTCCAGAAATCAATAGTCTAGCTGTCAATTGGTGTTCTCCCTTTCAAATACATTTTACTGCAATCAAATAACAAATGTATATATGAGTTAGAGACTAAAATTGTCCCCAAAACAGAGGATATTAATTAGTAAATGTATTAATTACCTTCAGACTCAAAGAAAACATAATTTCTACTTGTTTCAAAGATTGGAAAGGGCATCTAAAGAAGAATTGGTCAAGAAATAATTTTTGATGGGCAGCTACTTGCAAAAAAATGAAGCTAAACTACTAACTTATACCATACACAAAAATAAATTCAAAATGGATAAAAGACTTAAATGTAACTTGTGAATCCATAAAAATTCAACAAGAAAATGTAGGCAACAAAATTTCAGACATCACATGCAGCAGAATTTTCAGTGATACAACACCTAAGGCAAAAGAAACAAGGGAAAAAATGAACAGATGGGACTACATCAAACTAAAAAGCTTCTGCACAGCAAAACAAATTATCATCAAAATGAAAAGTGAACACACTATACAGGAGACCACAACTGCCCATAATGCCTCAGATAAAAGATTAATTTACAAAATATATAGAGTATTCATACAACTCAACAAAAGGAAAACAAAGAACCCAATTAAAAAATGGGCAGAGGACATAAATAGACACCTCACCAAACAGGACACTCAAATGGCCAAGAGACATGAAAAAATGCTCAACAAAGAGTTTCCCAAATTAGAAAAAAAAAAAGCTAAGGAAATACATTTCACCAAACCAGCACTGCAAGATATGTTAAAATGACTGCTGTAATTAGTAGAAGAAATAGGAAGAAAAATATAACCACACTAAACAAAAATGGCAACAAATAAGTACATATCAATAATCCCTTAAATATATATGGTTGAATGCTTGGAAGCTTTTTAATTTGATGTAGTCCCATCTGTTCATTTTTTCCCTTGTTTCTTTTGCCTTAGGTGTTGTGTCACTGCTGCGTTGGATAAAAAGACACAGAGTAGCTGAGTGGATAAGAAAGCATGACTCAAATATATGTTGTTTACAAGAGACCTACCTCACAACAAAAGACTCACATAGGCTGAAAGTGAAGAGATGGGAAAAAAAAATCTTTCAAGCAAACATAAACAAAAAAATGCTGGGGTAGCAATACTCATATCTGATAAAGTAGATTTCAAAATGAAGACCATAACTAGAGACAAAGAAGGCCACTACATAATATTGAAAGGATCTATCCAACAGGAGGATATAACCTTGGTAAACATATATGCACCCAATATAGGAGCAACAACATATATTAAAAATCTTCTGGAGGATTTCAAAGGAGAAATCAACAGCAATACAATCATAACAGGGGACTTCAATACCCCGCTGACATCACTGGATAGATACTCTAGACAAAAAAACTTAACAAGGAAACACAGACTGTAAACGAAGTGCTAGATCAAATGGATTTAATAGATATCTACAGAGAATTACACCCCAAAACTTCAGAATTCACATTCTTCTCAAGTGCACATGAGACATTCTCAAAGATAGACCACATGTTAGGATACAAACTAAGTCTCTACAAGTTCAAGAAGATTGAAATCATATCAAGTATCTTCTCAGATCACAATGGCATGAAACTAGAAATCAATTAATTGCAACAAGAACATGCAAAGCCATTTGAAAACTTGGAGGCTAAATAGAATGTTACTGAACAATGAATGAATTACCATGGAGATCAATAAAAAAATTTTAAAAATTCCTGGAAACCAATGAAAATAAACACACAACAACACAAAATCTACGGGATGCAGCAAAAGCAGTTCTGAGAGAAAAGTTAATAGCACTACAGGCCTACCTCAAGAAACAAGAAAAATTTCTAATAGAATATCTAACCTCTCAACATAAAGAACTAGAAAGCAAACAAAAAAGAAAACCCCATAGAAAGTAGAAGGAAGAAAATAGTAAAGACTAGAGCAGAAATAAATGACATAGAGACCAAAAAGAAAAAGAAAAAATAAAAAGAAAGAAAAGAAAACAATTAAAAGGGTCAATGAAACAAAGAGTCAGTATTTCAAAAAGATAAAAAAGATTGATGGGCACTTAGCTAGACTAACTAAGAAACAAAAAGAGAGAACCCAAATATACAAAATCAGAAAAGAATGAGGAGGAATAACAACTGACACCACAGAAATACAAAGGATCATTAACAAATACTATGAACAATTATGTGGCAAAAAATTTGACAATCTAAGCCAGTGGTTCTCAACCTTCCTAATGCTGTGACCCTTTAATATAGTCCCTCATCTTGTATGGGAGTGTATCTGCATGGGAATGGACCCGCCTAGAGATGGATAGAGGAGCGGTGTCTCTGTTCATAAGAACATCAGAAATATGTGTTTTCCAATGGTCTTAGGAGACCCCTGTAAAATAGACATTTGACCCCCAAAGGGATCACGACCCACAGGTTGAGAATCGCTGAAAGCAAAAGGGACAAATTTCTAGACACATATCGTCTCTCCAAATTAAACTGGGAAGAGACAGAAAATTTGAACAGACCAATAACAGCTAGGAAAATTGTAGATATAATCAGACTCTCTCAGGAAACAAAAGCCCAGGCCTGGACAGCTTCACAGAGGAGTTTTACTGAACATTCAAAGAAGAAATAACATCTATTCTCCTCAAACTATTCCAAAATTAGAGAACCAGGAAGACAGCCAAAGTCATTTTATGAGGCCAACATAATTCTCATTCCAGAACCACAAAAAGACACTACAAAGAAAGAAAACTACAGACCAATATCCCTGATGAACATAGATGCCAAAATCCTGAATAAAATGCTACCAAATCGAATGCAGCAATACATCAAAAAAAGTTTTCACCATGACCAAGTGAGATCATCCCAGGGATGCAAGGCTGGTACAATATTTGCAAATCAATAAGTGTGATACACCACATAAACAAAATGAAAGATAAAAACCACATGACCATATCAATAGATGCTGAAAAGCATTCAACGAAATCCAGAACCTATTTCTGATAAAAACGCTCAGCAATGTGGGAATAAAGGGATCATATCTCAACATAATAAAGGCTATATATGAAAAACCTACAGCTAACATCATACTCAATTGGAAAAAACTAAAAGCATTTTCCTTAAGAACAGGAACAAGACAGGGATGCCCACTTTCACCACTCTTATTTAACATAGTACTGGAAGTCATAGCCACAGCAATTAGACATGAAGAAAATTTTTTAAAAAAAATCCAAATTGAAAAGGAAGAAGAGAAACTGTCATTATGTGCAGATGACATGATATTATACATAGAAAACCCTGAAGACTCCTTCAGAAATCTACTAGACTTCATAAATTCATTTGGCAAAGTAGAAGAATACAATATTAATGTCAAGAAATCAATGGCATTCTTATACACCAATGATAAAATCACAGAAAGGAAACTTAAAAAAAAATCCCATTTACCATTGTGGCAAAAAAATTAAGATACCTAGGAATAAACTAAACCAAAGAAGTAAAGGACCATTTATAGAAAACTACAGGTCATTGAAAAAAGAAACAGAGAAATATATAAAAAAAAAAAAAAAAAATGAAAGCACATACCTTGTTCATGGATTGGCAGAATTAACATCATTAAAATGTCCATATTACCCAAAGCAACCTATAGATTCAATGTAATCACCATCAAAATACCAATGACATATTTCACAGAAACAAACACTTCAAAAGTTCATATGGAATCAAAAAAGACACCAAATAGCCACGGCAATCTTGAAAAAGAAGGACAAAATAGCTGGGATCACAATGCCGGATATCAGGTTATACTGCAAAGCTACTGTAATCAAAACAGCCTCGTACTGGCACAAAAACAGGCATATAAACCAGTGGAATAGAACAGAGAAGCCAGAAATTGATCCAAGGCATTATGCTCAATTAATATTTGACAAAGTTTGGAAGAGCATACAATGGAGTAAAAAGAGACTCTTTAATAAATGGTGTTGGGGAAATTGGACAGCTATATGCAAAAAAAAAAAAAAATTAAACTAGACAATCCACTTACACTATACACAAGAATAAACTCAAAATGGATAACAGACTTAAATGTGGCTCATGAATCCTTAAAAATCCTAGAAGAAACTGTAGGCAACAAAATTTCAGACATCAATTCCAGGAGAATTTTCAACATAAGGCAACAGAAACGGAAAAAAAATGAACACATGGGACTACATCAAAATCAAAAGATTCTGCACAGCAAAAGAAACAAGCATCAAAATGGAAAGAGAATCCACTGTATGGGAAATCATAATTGCCAATGATACATCAGATAAGAGGTTAATTTTCAAAATATATAGAGTGCTCATACAACTCAACAAAGGGAAGACAAAGAACCCAATTAAAAAATGGGCAGAGGAACTAAATAGACACCTCTCCAAACAGGGCATACCAATGACAAAGAGACATATGAAGAAATGCTCAACATTACTAATTATCTTAGTGATACAAGTTAAAACAACAATGAGGTATCACCTCACACCTGTCAGAATGGTCACCATCAATAAAGCATCAAACAAGAAGTGCTGGCCAGGGTGTGGAGAAAAGGGGACTCTACTACACTGCTGGTGGGAATCCAGACTGGTGCAACCATTATGGAAAACACTATGGTGTTACCTTAAAAAATTAAAAATTGAACTTCCATTTGACCCAGTGATCCCACTTCTAGGAATATACCCTAAGAAGCCTGAAACACCAATCAGAAAGAATATATGTACCCTCATGTTCATAGCAGCACTGTTTTCAATAGCTAAGATCTGGAAACAGCCCAAGTGTCCATCAGTAGACAAATGGATAAAAATGTTGTGTGCATATACACAATGGAGTACTATGCAGCTATAAGAAAGAAAGATCTCTTATCCTTTGAGATGACATGGAGGGTCCTGAAGAGTATTATCCTAAGCAAAACAAGCCAAGCAGAAAAAGACAAATATCACATGATCTCACTTATTTGTAGAATACAATGAACATAACAGTCTAAGGAACAGGGTAAACCCAGAGACCTAGAAGTAGGGTACAGACTGACAACCATCAGAAGAGGGGGAGGAAAGAGAAGAGATAAACCACAGAACTTATATGCATGTACGCATAACTGATGGACATGGAAACAAAGCTGGAGATCAGGTGGGGAGAATGGGGAGGAGTGTATAAATGGGGAAAAAAGGAAAAATATCTGTAACAAAATTAAATTAATTTAAAAAACCTGTGGTATATGTACACAATAGAATACTATGCAGCTGTAAGAAAGAAGAATCTTTTATCCTTTGAAATGACATGGAGGGACCTGGAGAGTATTATGCTGAGCAAAACAAGCCAATTAGAGAAAGACAAATATCACATAATCTCACTTATTTGTGGAATGTAATAAACTAAACAAAGTGATGAACAAAATTGACCCAGAGATATAGATATAGGGTACAGTCTTACAAACCTCAAAAGAGATAAACCACAGAACTTATTTGCATGTATGCATAACCAATGGACAAAGCTCACAAAGCTGGGGATATGGTTGGGGGGTTGGGGAGGAGGGAGTCAATGGGGGGAAAAAGAAACATCTGTAACAAAAACAAATTAATAAAAATAATTTAAAAAAATTAAGAAATAATTTTGAGCCACCTATTATATGCCATGTGTATTTACATATATGATATCATTTATCCCCACCATAATGTAAAGAAAGTACAGTATTATCATTATTTTACAGTGGAGGGGATTGGAACTCAGATGAGTCACCTACCTTGACTAATGGTGCAAAACACTAAGTATCAAGGTCCATAAATGAAATGCAGACTTCTATAACATTAAAACTCCAGGTTCGCCCAGCTGGTGAGGCTCAGTGGTTGAGCGTTGACCCGTGCACCAAGAGATCGCAGGTTCGATTCCCCATCAGGGCACATGCCCAGTTTGTGGGTCCAGTCCCCAGTGGGGGAAATTTAGGAGGCGGCCAATCAATTTTCTCTCTCATCAATGTTTCTATCTCTCTCTCCCTCTCCCTTCCTCTCTAAAATCAATAAAGAAAAAAAAAATTGTAAAAACCCAGGCTGTTTCCACAACTATAGATGATGATGATATGATATTAATTTAAAAAAAAAAAATAACAACACTGGGCCATATATATGTATCTTCCATTATTTATATATAGCCTGTAAGTTTTGTGGGGATGAGGTATCTCACCTGCCAAAGTAAAAATCTCAGACTGAGGGAAAGCTCTTGGCAATCTTTACCTCAAAAACAAAGAGTCAATATACCACCAAACCTCAAGTATTCAGAAAGTATTGTCAAATAACGGTTATTTCTCCCTTTATCTGCATTCAGGAGAAAGTAACTTTTCTTTTTCAGCAGGTGGGATGGGAACACTTTGCATATAATTGATGTTCAATTAATTGTTCTTATGTGTGGCTGTGTATACTACTAGGTCCAAAAACTATCAGAGAAATGCTCTAGACATTATCCACTTACCCCCCACCCCAAACAGGCTCATCTTACAGAAGTTTGACCAAGCTACTTTCCAAACGTCTCTCTGAAATTCAGAAGTGAAGCTATGGTCTTTGTCCCATAAGCACAAGGCTGGTTGTACATCTAGGTGAAGCAGGCTCTGCCCAATTTTCATTATTTCACATCTAGCAAGCAAGCTGTGATACCCTGGCTTTCCTTCCATGCAAAGCACTCCAAATTGCTCACTGATGTCTAAAATTCTAAATAGACCCTAATTGGTAGAAGACTTGTATCACTCTTCATCTTTGTGTAAAATTCCTCCTGTTCTAAGCTCATTCAATCTGGTTTAACAATACTCTCTTCATTCTTGTCACTGTCACTATTGATTTCTGGTCACTTCCAAGTTTTGTTGAGCACCATTATTTCTTTCTCATAGACCTCCTCTCCTACACAATCTTGGTATTTTCTCATATGGCTTCAAAACCCATTTCGCTCAAATTTCTAAAACCCTAGTCCAGTGGTCCTCACCCTTGGCTCTGTGCACCTGAATCACCTGTAGAGCTTATTTACAAACAATCTTTCTTGAGCCTACTCAGGACACTTGAATAAAAATTTTTCTTGGTAAGACTCCATGACTCATTTTTGAAAGTTCTTTAGTTGATTGTAATGTGCAACCAAGTTTGAGAACTGTCCTAGTCTCAAAGTTTAAACTACTCAACTTAGTAACTGTCCCCTCTACTCCACTTAGTCACTCGCATCAAAAAGGCTTCCATAAAATTGTTAAAAATTGTTCAGTCTCTTAAATCATTTTTGTTTTTTATTTTTATTTATTTATTTATTTTTTAATTTATTTTTGTTACAGATGTTTCTCCTTTTTTACCCTATTGACACCCTCCTCCCCATCCCCCCCGCCTCATCCCCGGCTTTGTTGTCCATGTCCATTGGTTATGTATACATGCATAGAAGTTCTGTGGTTTATCTCTTCCCTCCCCCACCACCCTTTCTTCTGAGGGTTGTCAGTCTGTACCCTACTTCCATGTTTCTGGGTCTACCCTATTCCTCAGACTGTTATGTTCATTATATTCTATAAATAAGTGCGATCATGTGGTATTTGTCTTTTTCTGCTTGGCTTGTTTCACTTAGGATAATAATTTCCAGGTCCCTCCATGTAGTCTCAAAGGCTAAGAGATCTTTCTTACAGTTGCATAGTACTTCATTGTGTATATGTACCACAGCTTTTTTATCCATTCATCTACTGATGGACACTTGGACTGTTTCCAGATCTTAGCTATTGTAAATAGTTCTTCTATGAACATGGGGGTACATATATTCTTTCTGATTAATGTTTCAGGCGTCTTAGGGTATATTTCTACAAGTGGGATCACTGGGTAAAATGAAAGTTCAATTTTTAATTTTTTGTGGTAACACCATATTGTTTTCCATAGTGACTGCACCAGTCTGCATTCCCACCAGCAGTGTACTAGAGTCCCCTTTTTTCCACACCCTCGCCAACACTTGTTGTTTGATGATTTGTTGATGGCGGCCATTCTGACAGGTGTGAGGTGATACCTCATTGTTGTTTTAATTTGCATCTCTCTGATGATTAGTGATGTTGAGCATTTCTTCATATGTCTCTTGGCTATTTGTATGTCCTGTTTGGAGATGTGTCTATTCAGCTCCTCTGCCCATTTTTTAATTGGGTTCTTTGTCTTCCTTTTGTTGAGTTGTATGAGTACTCTGTATATTTTGGAAATCAACCCCTTATCTGATGTATTATTGGCAATGATGTTCTCCCATACACTGGGTTGCCTTTCCATTTTGATGATTGTATCTTTTGCTGTGCAGAAGCTTTTGATTTTGATGTAGTCCCATGTGTTCATTTTTTCCTTTGTTTCTGTTGCCTTAGGTGATGTATCAGTGAAAATTCTGCTGTGTATGATGACTCAAAATGGATAAAATACTTAAATATCTTAAATATTAAATGTGAATCTCCTATTCTCTGGTCACACTCTCCCACCACTCAAGCTCCCTCATGCACTTACCTCACCTATTATCTGAGCTTCATTGTTGAGATCTCTAAACCCACTGATTCATCACTTTAACCATGTTTTGGCCAATCCCCTCAACCTTCTGGGTTCTTTAGTCTAGGGATACAAATAAAAGTAAGACATGGCTCATCACCTCCTGAAGTATCAAGGGGGAGCCAGAAATGTAAGTGAATAATCACAGTGATGTTTGAGAAGGGTCACCTTCTCACAGAAGTATTCCCTGTAATATAACATCTGCTATCACTCTCCACCTCCTCATTTTGCTTTATATATCTATATCCATGTCCATATCTATATCTATGTCTATATCTATGTCTATGTCTATGTCTATGTCTATGTCTATATCTATATTTTCACTGTCTACACACTAGAAGGTAAAATCCAAGGAAGCAAGAGTGGTTTGTTCAGTGCTCTGTTCTCAAATCTCAAAACAGTGCCTGGCACATAATGAGTGCTCAATAAATTGCTGTTAAGTCAATGGATCAAATGAATAAGTGCTGGGACATAGATATGCAAAGGAAGTACAAATGAAGAAAGAAGACCTATCTAACCTAGAGAAATAGGGTGTGTGTGAGAGAAAGAGGGAGGGGGGAAAGAGAATATTCTTCCTCACTCACTAAGGCAACATAGGTTAACTAACCTTTCCTAGATTGGGTTAAGTATTCTACCTTTGAGTTGCCATAGTGACATCTGTATGTCTCAAACCTTACAGTTATTTTTATGACATTTTATTTATCTGTTTGTCTCTCTCCCCTAGCATATTTGATGTTTACAAGAGTAGAGATTATGTTTTATCTATATCCCTCATGTCTAGCACAGTGGAGTCACAAAATAATGCTCAATAAGTGTTTGTCACCTGAATATAATTAATAGATGACTGGTTATTTTAAAACTAATGATAGTCTAGGAAAAATAAAAAATTTAAGCTATTATGAGCCCTAGATTCTACACTGCCTAGACATGTAAACTTGAACAAGCCACTTAGCTTCTCAGAGCCTCAAATTTCACCTTCCCTACAGTGGTTCCACAGTCGTAAGTAAAATAACATAATATATGCACAATATCTATCTTAGCATCTGACACGTGTTACCTTTCAGCTATATGATAGCAAGTATATTACAAGTTATTTTATTCAATGGGATTGAACCACTTTGCAACAAGTACTGATAGGAGAAGAAGCAAAGGATATGAGATCAGTCACTGGGGAGCTTAGTGAAGCAGCTCTGAGTGTACATAAATCCTGGGAGATCTGTAGGGTTAGCTCCACCCCAACCTTTGCACCAAGTTACTGATACCTAAGCAGAAAGCCTCTGTGGATTAGAAGTAGACAGGGCACACAATGACTGTCAAGAGGGAAAGGAAAAGAGAAAAACAGCTTAGGGTTGTCACTGACCTTGAACTATGTCTTCTTATTGTAGATAAAATGACTAAGAAAAAAGTATTTCATTAAGACTCTGACATGTAAAGTGCAGTATTAATGGGCTACTTCCAAGGAGCAGATGTCAAAGTAAATGCCCTTTGCTCCTAGTGAGTTTGAAGTGGACAAATTGTAGTACATTCTGATGAGGCGCTGAGCCAGTCAGGGCCTCATATAAAATGCTTGAGAATCGCAAGTGACAAATCATAGTATGCAACATGGAGGCAATGCATGACATTTGCTTCTGCAAACTAAGCAAAGCTCTCTCAGAGATAACATCAAGCCTTTTACTGAGTAGTTTGCTTTGCCAAAGTTTTGCTTAGGTTCATCTTTCCTTTTAAAAGAAATAAGAGGTAAGTGCTATAGGAGCTGCAACAGGTAGAACTGCTGAACTATAGGAATCAGTATCTTGTAAAGGCAATGGCATTCAAATGCTGATAGTGGGGATTGGATAGGGGAAAGAAAATAATAAAAACCATGAAACTAAAGGTAGATGCAAGGTCAGCCATTGAGGACAGAAGAAAGAAGAATCAGAAGGAGAAAAAAAGACAGTGCTCACATTCAAAGCCCCATTACTTTACAGTAATAGAAATAATCCAGACATTTTCCCACTCCAGAGGCTAAATTAGTTCAGGGATAATGTATCTAGCTGTTATAATTATAATAAAACTGGTCTGTCTTAGGATTTGTTTTTATATTACCCAGTAGTTATTATCTAATTTTTTAGTCTAAAATATAATTTCAAAAAAAAAAAGAGATAGTCCTTGAAGTTCAGAGCTCCTCTCCACTTATAGCATAGTGCTAGACATAAAAGAGATATTCAATAAATAGGTTTTTCTGTCAACATTAATGTTGATTGTCTATTTTTTATTTTCTTTCTCTCTCACAATTTCTACATCTGCCTCTGCTCTGGTTACTGGTTACTACTTAGCCCTTCTGGGGAATAAGAAATTTTTTAGCACAATGCTGAATTTTTAGAGATATCTGCTAGATAAAGATGTCAATAAAATTATAAAAAGAAATACTCTGGGGTCCTCTCCAGCTGACAGAGGACCCAGAAATTGACCCAAGACATTATGCTCAATTAATATTTGACAAAAGTGGCAAGAGTAAAAAATAGAGTAAAGACAACCTCTTTAATAAATGATATTGGGGAAATTGGACAGTTACATGCAAAAGAAATAAAACTAGACTTACATTATACAAAATAATAAATTCAAAATGAATAAAAGACTTAAATGTGACTTGTGAATGCATAAAAATTCTAGAATAAAATGTAGGCAACAAATTTTCAGACATCATATGCAGCCGAATTTTCATTGATACATCACCTAAGGCAACAGAAACGAAAACAAAACAAAAAAAAATGAACACATGGGACTACATCAAACTAAAAAGCTTCTGCACAGCAAAAGACACAACCATCAAAATGGAAAAAGAACGCAGTGTATGGGAGACCATAATTGCCAACGCAATCAGATAAGGGGTTATTTTCCAAAATATATAGAGTGCTCATACAACTCAACAAAAAGAAGACAAAGAACCCAATTAAAAAATGGGCAGAGAACCTAAACAGACACCTCTCTAAGCATGACATACAAATGACCAATAGACATATGAAAAAATACTAAATGACATTAACCATCAGAGAGATGCAAATTAAAACAACTATGAGGTGTCACCTCACACCTGCCAGAATGGCTGCTATCAACAAATCATCAAAAAAACAAGTGCTGATGAGGGTGTGGAGAAAATGGTACTGTAGTACACTGCTGGAGGGAATGCAAACTGTTGCAGCCACTATGGCAAACAGTATGGTGTTTCCTCAAAAATTAAAAATTGATCTGCCAGTTGACCAGTGATCCCACTTCTAGGAATATATCCTAAGAAGCCTAAAATGCCAATTAGAATTAATATATGTAACCCTATGTTCATAACAGTACTACGTACAATCACTAAGATCTGGAAACAGAGTGGAACCCCTGTGTCAACACAGACCAGTGCACAGTAGAGGAGCTGTCATCCCCAAAGTAGCAGCCCAATCAGAGTCAAGATATACCCCCAGCAACAGAGGCTGGGGATCAGACATCCATCCCCAGGCAACAGAAGCACAGATCAACAGCTAAAGCACATCCCCCCAAAATACAGCAAAGGCTGAGCAGGAGCTGAGCCCCACTGGGCAGTGGCAGAACATGGGGCTCCATAGGGGCCTGTGCAACCCAGTGGCCCAAAAGAGTGGTGGGGAGCTGGGGATCCAGAGAGACCTGTGCAATCCAGCTGCCCACAAAATAGGCATAGAACCAGGTCTCCAGATAGAACTGTGCGATACAGCTCCCCACGGGATCAGCGGAGAGCAGGGGTTCAAATGGGGCCTGTACAACTCAGTCGCCCACAAGATCACTGGGGAAGCCAGAGCGCCAGTAGCCTTGTGAAACCCACCTGCCTACAGTGTGGGCAGGGAGTGTGGTTCCAGCAGGGCCTGAGCAATACAGCTACAGGTGGCACCAGCCACCAGCAGGAAACACAGCTTCAGAGGGGCCCAGGTGATCCAGCAGCAGCACCTACCATGACACACCAATACCAGCCTCCAGTAGTCAGTCCTCCAGAATCCACAGCAAGCAAGAGGAAACACACAACAGAACAGTGTGGGAGGCACAGCAGCCTTATTTATATAGAGTGTCCTGCCTACACACCTAAATATCCCTCACTGTGTCTAGAGCTATCAGACAGCTAAAGTGGGGAGACAAAGAAACAACACCCAACGGAAAGAAAAAGAGGAATCACCAGAAAAATAACTACAAAAAATGGAACAAAGCAACTTGTCATATAAAGATTTCAAAGTAATGATTTTAAGGGGGCTCAAACAATTCGGTGAGAACTACAAGCAACTTAATAAGAATTATGAAGAGCTTACTGGGAAATACTTCAGCTAAAAAAAAAAAAAAAGAGGAGGTAGAAGCTACACTAAAGAGGTACAAGCTATGCCTAAAAATCAAGAGGAAATGAAGAATGACATAGCTGTTATGAAAAATACCTTAGAAGAGTTCGATAGTAGATTAAAGAAGCTTAAGACCAAATCAGTGACTTAGAAGACAAGGTATAGAAAAACAATTAAATACAGCAGCAAATAAAAAAAAAAGTTTAAAAAGCAGCAGGAAAAAGTAATGGAGCTGTAGGACAATACAAAACATAATAACATTCACATTATAGGGGTACTGGAGGAGAAGAATCAGAGAAAAAAAATAGAGAACCTATTTGAAGACATAATGACAGAAAACTCCCCTAAACTGGTGAAGGAAATAGTCACACCGAGTCCCTAGCAAGATGAACCCCAGAAGACCCACAGCTAGACACATCATAATAAAAATGGCAAACATTAAAGAAAAAGAAAGAATCTTAAAGGAAGCAAGAGAAAGAAAGTTACCTACAAGGGAGTTCCCTTTAGACTGTCAGCTGATTTCTCAATAGAAACGCTGCAGGCCAGAAGGGAGTGGCATGAAGTGTACAAAGTAATGCAAAGCAAAGACCTGAATCCAAGACTACTCTAGCCAGCAAGGCTAGTATACAGAATCGGAAGAGAAATAAAGAGCTTCACGAATAAAAAAAAAAAAAAAATGCTAAAGAAAATTACCACCACCAAACCAGAACTGCAAGAAATGCTGAAGGAACTGCTGAAATAAGAAGAAAAAACAGGAGAGAGAGAAAAAGAGAGAGAGAAAGAGAGAGAGAGAGAGAAAGAAACACAGGAATAAAATTAAAATGGCAACCACTAACTACCTATTAATAATAACTTTAAATGTAAATGGCTTAAATGCTCCAACCAAAAGACACAGGGTAGCTGATTAGATAACAAAACACTACCCATATATATGCTATCTACAAGAGACCCACCTAACAACAAAAACTCACATAGGATGAAAGTAAAGGGATGAAAAAGAAAATTTTAAGCAAATGGAAATGAAAAAAAAAAGTTGGTATAGCAAAACTTATATCTGACAAGATAGACTTCAAAACAAGAGCTATAATAAGAGACAGAGAAGGTCACTACATAATATTAAAAGGAGCAATCCAAAAAGAGGATATAACCCCGGTAAACATATACACACAAAATACAGGACCATTAAAATATATTTTAAAACTTCTAGAAAACGTCAAGGGAGAGATCAATAGTAATTAGATCATAGTGGGTGACTTTAACACATCACTGACACCACTGGATAGATCCTCTAGACAAAAAATTAACAAGGACATAGAGTCCTTACAAGACAAACTAGATCAGTTGACTTCATTGGTATTTACAAAACATTTAACCCCAAAGTTTCAGCATACACATTCTTTTGAAGTACACATGGGTCATTCTCAAAGATAGGCCACATGTTAGGACACAAAGCAACTCTCTACAAATTCCAGAACATTGAAATCATATCAAGCATCTTCGCACATCACAGTGACATGAAACTAGAAGTTCATAGCATTACAGGTCTACCACAAGAAACAAGAAAAAGTCCTAATAGATTTTCTAACCCTACAACTTAAAGAACTAGAAAGTAAACAAAAGGAAAAATCCCAGAGCTAGTAGGAGGAAGGAAACACTAAAGTCAGAGCAGAAATAAATGACACAGAGACTAAAAAACAATTAAAAAGATCAACAAAACAAAAAGTTGGTTCTTTGAAAAGATAAACAAGATTGATGAACCTTTAGCCAGACTCACCAAGAAACAAAAAGTGAGAAACCAAATAAACAAAATCAAAAACAAAAGAGAAGTAACAACTGACATGATAGAAATGCAAAGGATCATCGACACATACTATGAATAATTATACGCCAACAAATTGGACAATCTAGGAGAAATGGACAAATTTCTAGAATAGTCTCCCAAAACTAAACCAGGAAGAGATAGAAAACTTGAACAGACCATAACAACAAGGGAAATGGAAGATGTAATTAAGAAACTCCAAGCAAACAAGACCCCAGGCCGAGATGGCTTCAAGGAGGAATTATACCAAACATTCAAAGAAGATCAAATACCCAGTCTCCTCAAAAATACAAAAAAAAATTAATAGGACGGAACACTTCCAAACTCATTTTATGAGGCCAGCATAATTTAAATTTTAAAACTAGAGAAAGAAACAACAACAACAACAAGAACAAAAAACTACAGGCCAATATCCCAGATTAACAAAGATGCCAGAATCCTTAACAAAATATTAGCAAATTGGATCCAGCAATAGAACAATAAAATTATTCATCATGAGTAAGTGAGATTCATCCCAGCAATGCAAGGATGGTACAATATTCACAAATCAATAAACATGATACACCACATAAACAAAAGGAAAGATAAAAACCATATGATTATATCAATATATGCTGAAAAGCATTCGACAAAAGCCAGCACCCATTTCTGATAAAGGCCATATATGGCCTTTATTATGTTGAAATGTGATCCCTCTATTCAGCAATGTGGAAATAGAGGGATCACATTTCAACATAATAAAGGCCATATATGGAAAACCTACAGCCAACATCATACTCAATGGGCAAAACCTAAAAGTATTCCCCTTAAAAAAGGGAACAAGGCCCAGCCAGGGTAGCTCAGTGGTTGAGTATCAACCCATGCACCAGGAGGTCATTGGTTCAGCTCCCAGTCAGGGCACAGGCCCAGGTTGTGGGCCTAAACCCCAGTAGGGGGCATGCAGGAGGCAGCCAGTCTATGTTCTCTCTCATCAGTGTTTCTATCTCTCGCTCCCTCTCCCTTGCTCTCTTTCTAAAATCAATAAAGAAGAAAAAATTTAAAAAAAAAAAAAAAGAACGGGAACAAGACAGAGATGTCCACTTTCACTTTCACCACTTTTATTTAACATAGTACTGGAAGTATTAGCCACAGCAATTAGACATGAAGAAAAAAAAAATTTTAAATCCAAATTGGAAAGGAGGTAGTGAAACTGTCATTATTTGTAAATGACATGATATTGTACATAGAAAACCCTAAAGACTCCATCAAAAATCTACTAGAGTTAATAAATGAATTTGACAAAGTAGCAGGATACAAAATTAATGTCAAGAAGTTGACGGCATTCTTATACACCAATAATGAACTCACAGAAAGAGAAACTAATAAAACAATCCCATTTACCATCACAGCAAAAAAATTAAGATACCAATGAATAAACTTAACCAAAGAAGTAAAGGACCTCTTTACAGAAAACTACAGGTCATTGAAAAAGAAACAGAGGAAGATATAAAAAAGTAGAAGCATATTTATGGATTGAAATAATTAACATCATTAAAATGTCCATACTACCCAAAGTAATCTATAGATTCAATGCAATCCCCATCAAAATACCAATGACAAATTTCACAGAACTGGAACAAACACTGCAAAAGTTTATATAGAACCAAAAAAGACCCTGAAGAGCCACAGCAATCTTGAGAAAGAAAAACAAAGTAGGAGGGATCACATTACCAGATATTAGGATATACTACAAAGCCACTGTAATCAAAACAGCATTGTACTGGCAGAAGAACAGGCAAATAGATCAATGGAACAGATCAGAGAACCCAGAAACTGAACCAAGACAATATGCTCAATTCATATTTGACAAAGGTAGTAAGAGCATACAGTGGAGTCAAGACAGTCTCTTCAATAAAAGGTGTTGGGAAAATTGAACAACTACTTACAAAAAAATAAATAAATAACACTAGAGCACCAACTTACACCATACACAAGAATAAACTCTAAATGAATAAAAGACTTAAATGTAACTCATGAACCCATAAAAATCCTAGAATGAAATGTAGACAACAAAATTTCAGACATTATACACAGCAGCATTTTCACTGATACAACACCTAAGGCAAGAGAAACAAATGAAAAAATGAACACATGGGACTACATCAAACTAAAAAGGTTCTGCACAGCAAAAGAAATAACCACCAAAATGGAAAGGAAACCCACTACATGGGAGACCATAATTGCCAATGATGCATCAGATAAGGGGTTAATTTCCAAAATATATAGAGTACTCATACAACTCAACAAAAGGAAGACAAAGAACCCAATTAAAAAATGGGCAGAGGAGCTGAATAGACACCTCTCCAAATAGGACATAAAAATGGCTAAGAGACATATGAAAAAATGCTCAACATCAGTAATCATGAGAGAGATGCAAATTAAAACAACCAAGAGATATCACTTTATACCTGTCAGAATGGCTGCCATCAATAAATAATCAAACAACAAGTGCTGGCGAGGGTGTGGGGAAAAGGGGACTCTAGTACACTACTGCTGGGAATGTAGACTAATGCAGCCAGTATGGAAAACACTATGGTGTTACCTCAAAAAGTCAAACATTGAACTGTCATTTTACCCAGTGGTCCCACTTTTAGGAATATACCCTAAGAAGCCTGAAACACCAATCAGAAAGAATATATGTACCCCTATGTTCTTAGCAGCACTATTTACAATAGCTAAGATCTGGAAATAAGCCAAGTGTCCATCAGTACATGAATGGATAAAAAAGATGTGATACAGGTACACAATGAAATACTATGCAGTTGCAAGAAAGAAACATCTCTTATCCTTTGAGATGACATGGAGGGACTTGGAGAATATTATGCTAAGAAAAACAAGCCAAGCAGAGAAAGACAAATGTCACAGGATTTCACTTCTTTGTGGAATATAATGAACTAAACAAACTGATGAACAAAATTTACCCAGAGACATAGAAGTAGGGTACAGACTGACAAACCTCAGAAGAGAGGATGTTTGGGGGTGGGATAAACCACAGAACTTATATGCATGTATGCATATCCAATGGACATAGAAAACAAAACTGGGATGGGGCGGGCTGAATGGCAAGGAGGGTATCAATGGGGGGAAAAGGAGAAATATCTGTAACAAAATCAAATTAATAAAATAATCTTTAAAAATAATAGTAAAGGGAACATTATAAAATATTTATAAAAATATATTTACCAAAATTTTTTTAAAAAATCTGGAAACAGCCCAATTGTCCATCAATAGATGAGTGGATAAAAAGCTGTGGTACATATATACAATGTAATACTATGCAGTTGTAAGAAAGAAATATGTCTCATCCTTTGACACAACATGGAGGGACCTGGAGAGTATTATGCTAAGTGAAATAAGCCAATCAGAGAAAGACAAATACCACATGATTTCACTTTTTTTGTGGAATACAATGAACAAATCTGTGGGCTGATTAATGATATAGACCCAGAGACATAAAAAGGAGTATGGTTGAGACCGACAAACCTCAGAGTAGGGAGGCAGGGGGTAATGGGTGAGATGAGGCAAAGAACTTATATGCATGTATGCATAACCAATGGGCATAGACAACAAATGCTGGGGGTGGGGGTGGGGGAGAGGATGTGTTAGGGAGAAAAAGGAGAAACATCTGTAACAAAAATAAAGTAATAAAAACTGGGGGGGGGGAGAAGATAACTTCAAAGTAAAGACTGCACTACTTAATGCCCTGGCACATGTAAAAGAAAAAAGAGTATTGAGAGGACAGAGGAGAGAGGTAGAAATAAAGAAGGAGGGAGGGAGACAGGGAGGGTGGGAGAGGGAGAGGGAGAGAGAGAGAGAGAAACTGAAGGAGAGAGAAAGAGAAGGGCAGAAACGGAGGAAGGGAGGGAGGGTGGGGTGGGAGAAAGAGGGGAGGGGAAGAGATATAAGGAGAAAGAGAGCCAGGAGGGAGGGAGAGGAGAAGGAGTTGGAGACAGAGAGCTAGAGAAGAGCAGAGGGGGAGGGGTGGGGAGAGGAGGAAAGAGAGAAAGAAAAAATCAGGAAATACATGAGGAGTGATCTGTGGATTATTCATAGTTAGCTGGAGTCTACTTTTTCCTCACAGGTTTCACTATTATTAACCATATATTAAACATGTTTTACAATCTTTATATTAATATTTTCATCAGCACAGCTTTGCAAGGCACATATTATTATCATCCTCTTTGTACAAATGGGGAGACCAGCAACCATCTCTGTTACTGTATTTTGTCACTTCACATTCATGCTGCTTTAGCAGAGAAGTGATGAAAAAAATGAACTGGCCTTGATGTCAGACATTACCTACCTCAGAATGCAACTATACAAGAAAACACTGTCCTGTTTCCTCTTAATTTCAAATATGTCTCTCTGGAGATGAAATCATTCAATTAATTCTGAGCAGCCCCAATATAATACAGCCCTCTCCTGTATGAATTCACAACTGAAACCTTACCTTTTGAAATAGAAGATTATTAAGTAAAATTATCCCAGGAAGTATATTTGTATCTTATCACCCAATTTCAGCATGAAATCCCATTGTAAATAAAATATACCTTCTAGAATTTAAAACAGGGATTACATTAGGTAGGTTTCCTAGGAATTATTGGCAACTTGGAGACAGGAGCAAATCAGTCCATAAAATATAAACTCGGATATTATGGAAATGTTAAAGTGTCAACCAGGATTTGGCTTTTACAGGGTTAACATTTACAATTTTTTTCAAAACTGGTCAGATCTAGTTGGAATGTTTCTTAATACAATTGTCCACCCTTGGCAAAAAAGGTTCCCATTAAATGCAAGGGGATAAAATTTGCTGGTTGTAGCATTTTTTTTTTTTTTTCCTGAGCAGAGTAAGAGCCGTTCAATAGAAGTATAATAGAATGTGTAAATCTACTATGACTTGGGAGCAGTGTATCTGACATTGAAGATACAGAGCTGTCATAGTGGAGATAACCTATACATTGAACAGTAGAAATTCCAGTAGAGATAATTCATCTTCTGACAAATAAAACAGATTTAAGTCTAAATAAAACACCAAAAGCCTTGTAAAAACCACCGCCAGCTTTTCAGCCTAAGTAAAAAAAATCAGTAGGGATTGTTGCCAATTAAACAGGCAGCCTTGACATTTAAGCTGCATTGTGATAAATAAAAATAAACTTTGTTATTAGGCTTGTGATAGGGAAGCATGTAAGCAGAATACCTCTGGCCCCATTGGGCTATGAAAAGAGTCAGCTGACTTTGGTTTATAGAGATAAATCTGAACAACTGTGTTGGCCTCTCCATATAATGATTGATCATTTTCAGCAATCTGTCTCCAAGAAAAAAACAAAAAAAAACAAAACACTTCTCACTAACTTTAAAGAAGGTATAGAAGACACTTCACTAAAGTATTAGAGAAAGAGGAATAACCGTCAAGTCTTTCAACTCCACATTTCCCTCATATCAGATGATCTAACTCATCTACCTGCCCAGCTACTCACATTAACCCTCAAATGGGAACTCACACCAAGAAATTTTCTAATCCTTTGATGTTAATTTTCTCTGTTTTCCTAAACAATACAGTTTCTTAGATAGATTTTTAAAATTATCTTAAAGAAGTATCTGCACTTGTACCAAGCTGTGGAGAAAAATTTCATTCCCAGATCCCACAATGAAATTGTCTTGAAGGGAGTTCAAAAGAGCTACTACTATTCATAGAAGCTTCGTTACCACACACTATGTGAGATGAAAAACTGTCATCTGTGAATCCACAGGCTTGGTGGCTGCTATGGGAGGGCATCCATGTACTATTCATACTTGGGACTCAAATAGGGCTGCTGTAAACCATGGAAGCTATCCCTGATCCTTTATCTTAGCAATTTCTAGGCTGTATACTGGTACATACCTAGACACAGAAATAAGAAAATCTGAGAATGGTCTTACAGAAAACATTACCAATGTTCCAGAGGCCGAGTTCTTTCCATCTGAGTAAGATGCTTAGCAAGAAAACAAAAATATGGGCTAATGCTTATTTACAATAATGAAAGCCTAAAGCAAGAGATGAATTTAACGATTTGAGTTGTCAATATTATTTCAGGAAAACAACTAAAATATAACCAGAGACAGAGAAAACGTTTGACTACTACATAAATACTAAAATAATCAATGTCTCCTAAATCAAGCTTCTTAAGGAGAGCTATAAGAATCAGTGAATATTATTAGCATCAATATGTATGTTAACAGTTTCTATTTAAAGCTTCCTATCCCACCCAGCTGTGTGGCTCAGTGGTTGAGCATTGACCCATGCACCACCAAGAGGTCGCCAGTTCAATTCCTGGTCAGGGCACATGTCCAGGTTGTGGGCCAGGTCAGGTCCCCAGTGAGGGGCATGTAGGAGGCAGCCAGTGGATGTTCTCTCTCATCAATGTTTCTATCTCTCTCTCTCTAAAATCAATAAAGAAAAAAAAATTTCAAAAAAAAAAAGTTTCCCATCACTGAACCTTTATAACTAGAACATCCAGATTATCTGATTTGGGGCTGCTCTCATCTCCACAGATTAAAAACTCCTACTGATGCCATTTATCTGACTTAGTATATACTAGGAGGGGATGATGATGAATAAAATCAGGTATTATAGTGTTATGACAAACTGCTGGTTGCCCTTTGAATATTTTTCTTTGCTCCTTTATTTTGGTACTAGAACCTCTCCCCAGTTCTGGCCTGAAAGACGCCTGCCCAGTTGGAGATTACATTTCCCAGCTTTCCTTACAATTAGGTATGACTATGTACATCTTCTGTTTCATGTCCTTAGAAATGAGAATACTTGACCTATAGCCCCCTCTTTCCTCCTCCCCTTGGGCTGTAATGCATATGCAACACTGATCTAGTTTTGACTATGTAGATGAGGGGCATTCCTAGGTTACAATGGCATTATAAAATCAAAGGCAACTGGATCCCCAAGGTGTAAAATGGAGCAAAACTGCCCCATCGAGTCCTGGCCGGTTTTCTCAGTAGTTAAAGCATTGGCCTGCGAACCAGAGAGTCATGGTTCGATTCTGGTCAAGGGCACACACCTCAGTTGTAGTTCAATTCCCGGCACTGGCCGGGGTTGTGCTGGAAGAAAGCAATCAATGTGTCTCTCTTACATCTATGTTTCTCTCTCTCTCTCCCTCCCACCCACTCTATCTGAAAATCAATGGAAAAATATCCTCAGATAAGGATTAAAATAAAAAAATAAAATAAAATAAAAAACTACCCCATCCAGAGAAATCAAAGAGAAAGTAACTTCTGTTATTTAAACCACTGTATTTTGGGATCTCTTTGTTACAGTACCTTAGCCTATATCCTAAGTAAGATTAGTCAACTGTATAAAAATTATCTGCTCAGACTGATTGGTTTTGAATTCCAGCTTCTATATTACTAGCAGCAAGCCTTTGGGAGAATCCCTTAAACATTCTGAGCCTCAATTCCCTTATCTGTACAATGGCACTAATAATGTACTGGGGGTATTATAAAGATAATGCATGCAAAGCACTTAACAAAATGTTTGTCTCACTTTAATTGTTCAATAAATATTACATATATAAAGAGGCTCGACAAAATGGAAAAAAAGGGAAAATGCTGTCAACAAACAACAATCTAAGAAAAATATAAAAATCTTTACTATAAAATGTCCTACTATTTTTGTGACATTATTGGGAAACTTCTTGAGGGTACTACATTTCATTGTGACGTGTTACAAATAATGTACAAGTCCCGTGCTACAGAAATCTGCTGGGAAAAGTATCTCCAAATGCATGGGTGATTCTGTTCATACCAAATAGAATTCCATAGAATATGCAGATGAGACTAAGTCATTGAAGAACTGACCTGATTAGATGACATATCTTTAGCACAAGAAAACTGCTTCCAAAACACTTGGGAGATAAAACTGTACCACAGGAGCAACCCAAGAAAAGTCTGCTTCACTAAAGATCAAGCCCTTGTCAGAATGCAAAATTCATGTCAGATGGAAAAAAATAGGAACATTTTCAGCTGGGATTGGGATGGCTGTGTTATTTTTTCCTGTGTGCCAATTTCTAATTCCAGAACGTGCTCCAGAGATGCAGAGAGAGGGGAAAGAAATGAATAACAAATCTTAGAAATAAAACGGTATTAAGAAAAACACTGCAACCAAGAATGGAAAACATGGCCCAATGAAACTTGTTGGAATATAGCAGCCTACAAAATCTAAACAGTATTATAACATCACCATACCTTAAATAGGTATAGTCTTTTTAGTCATTCTGCATATGTGCCTTGTTTCTGTCACAGAGTGATATCAGAGTGATGAACTCTAGCTTGAGCTGTGCCCTGTGATTACATGGGCATCAGCATTATCCCTGATTTCTCTAAGTGGCAAAGACTTGTTAGAATTATGGAGGTTGTTACTGGCAACTGTCCAAACAGTTGGATAAACAGAAAATGGTACAGATATTCCCAGAAATAAAATAAGGTAAGCAATCCTGAAATGTGTTAAGAGAGCACAAGCAAATTGTTTTGTTTGTTTGTTTGTTTTTGTTGTTGTTTTCTTTTTACACATTTGTTTGATGTTCATATTTTTTGATATCCACCTATAAGATCCTACCTGACTCTTGTTTCCTGGCCTGTGGGGTACTCTTTACATCTACTTAAAATATATTCATTAGAGGGAGAAGAACACCTTTATTTTTATTTTTGAAATGAAAAAATAATCATTTTTTATCATTTTCACATACTCTTTGTTCATATTAAAGAAGATATAGGAGTCATTAAGATATCAGGCACCAAATATTTTCTTCCAAGTATCCCTTTAACTGATACTTAACTCTTTTTCCTCTCTATGGACCCTAGTTCTCTCTGGTGTCACATTCCCCTAACCCTACATTTTCTCTCCCATGTCACATAATATATTTTTTCTTCAAAACAAAGAAACAGCCCTAGCTGGTTTGGCTCTGCGGTTAGAGTGTTGGCTTGCACACCAGAGAGACCCGGCTTTGGTTTCCACTAAGGGCATGCACCTCGGTTGCAGATTGTCCCCGGCCCTGGTTGGTTTATGCGGGTGGCAGCCACTCAATGTGACCCTTTCACATCGATGTTTCTCTCTCTTCCTCTCTCTCCCTCCCACTCTATCAGAACAAAAAAATGGAAAAATCTCCTCGGGTGAGGATAAAAAACAAGAAAAAGAAACAAACAAAAATAATAGCAGAGTAATGATGTCACAAATGCATGGCTTGATGCCTAAATTTTCTTGTATAATCTTGGACAACTCATATAACTTCTCTATACCAAGTCCCTTCCTTTGTGAAATGAGGGTTACAATAATAGTACCTATGTCATTGAGTTGTTTAAAGGATTAAACAGGATATTATATATACAGTACCAGGCACTGTCTATGGCTTCATTATTCTAGACATTACAGTCTTCCTAAGCACTCTGAGCAAGCAGGGTGCTCTGGATGCTACGTGAACCCCTAATCTCATTATTGGTGTAACTCCATTTCTTTCCATCTTATGCACCTCTTTTCTGTCCATTCCTTCCTTCCCCTCCTGTGTCCTAGCCCTGCTAGTGCCAGTTATATCTTATAGTGCCCCACAGTGGTAAAGAGGCTAATTTTGCACTGAAGATAACAACAGTCTGCTCAGTTTGGAGATTTATTCTCAGTGCATCCAAGCACATGCATTCAGACCAACAAATGGTTCCTGGGTGAGAAGCTGAAAGTTCTTCAATACTTCTCTTTCTGATCTTCAAATTCTGTCAAAACTCACATTTATATCTATGGATTTGGAAGGATGCCTAGTGGAAAATTGGAATTACGAGCTATAGGACCAAGCCCAGTTCTACCAGCAAGTCATTTAGATATATTAGTTGGATGATTTCATCCTTTAAAAAGAGAAAAAAACTTTTTTGGAGATGCAGCATTGAGGCAGACAGTACTGGAGTGAGGGTGAAAGTGTAAGTGGGAGAACATATGTGAGAGAGACTGTGCATGGGTATGAGTGTTGAAGGGCATCTGTCTGTCAGTGCGGGAACACAAGGCAGGAAGTTTAGGCACTTCGGGTAGGGAGCTGTTTGCCACTGCCAAGTGCTGCCCTGTGGGCCACTTCTCCCTAATTGAGGTTGGACACCATGCATTTTAGAGGCTTTACATGGTCTTCATTGGGAGGAGGCAGCAGGGAGTGGCCACGAATCAGCACCCTGAGGCCCCAGGCACAACCATCCCTGCTGGACACATTGGCCTCTGCTCTGCTGCTGCTGGTCTCATGGCTGCCAGCCAAGCCCCTGCCAGTCCCACAGATGCCAGCTGCACCCCTGCTGGACAGGTGGATGCCAGCCAACAGTTGTCAGCCCCACCACCCTGCAGCAGATGAGAGCTACTGGCGCCACCAGCCACAACACAACCAAATGCCACTGGCCCCACCCACACCACACCAGCCCAGAGCTACCAGCCCTGCTGGCCCTGCCAACTCCACTGGCACCACTGAAAGTGCCGGCCCTGCTGCTGCCACATCCACACAGAGCCACCAGCTATATACCCACTGCCACCAAGAGTTGTCATTGCCATCAAATGCTGCCAGAGCCCTTGGATGACTGAACTGGATATCAGACCTTGCCCCATTGTGAACTGACACCAATGGACACCCTGAACTGCAAACACAACCCAGCCCAAACTATCACACTGCTAAAATGGTAAGACAAAGAAATAACCCCCAAATGAAAGAAAAAGAGAAATCTCTAGAAAAGGAACTAAATGAAATGGAATAAAGTAATTTGCCAGCTAAAGAATACAAAGTAATAGTTTTAAGAGTGCTCAAACAACCTAATAAGAACTACAACCAAATTAATGAGAACTATAAGGAACTCAGTGGAAGCTATATCAGCACAGAAAACACATATGATCTATTAATAAGAATCAATCAGAAATGAAGAATGCCATAGCTGAAATAAAGAATACTCTGGAATACTTCAATCAGTTGCCTCCTGTACGCCCCCTATTGGGGATTGAACCCACAACACAGGCATGGGCCCTGACCGGAAATCAAACTGGAACATTTCAGTTTATGGAAGAAACCCAACCAACTGAGCCACACAGGCCAGGGCCATATATATATATATATATATATATTTATTTATTTATTTTTATCCTCACCCAAGGACATTTTTCGATATTTTGTTTCGATAGAGTGGAAGAGAGAGAGAGAGAGACATCGACGTAAAAGGGAAACATTGAGTGGTCGCCATTCACACGACCCAACCAGGGCAGAGGAAAAACTGCAACCGAGGTACGTGCCCTTAGCGGGAACCGAACCCGGGTCTCTCTGGACTGCAGGCCAACGCTCTACCCACTGAGCAAAACCGTCCAGGGCTATAGAAATATATATATTTTTTTTCTTTTAATTAATTAATTTATTTTTGTTACAGATATTTCTCCTTATTCCCCAGTTGATTGCCCAACCAACTCCCTGCCCTGTCCCCAGGTTTGTTGTCCATGTCCATTGTACATGCATACATGCATATACATTCTGTGGTTTATCTCTCCCCCACCAACCCTCTTCTGGGGATTGTCAGTCTATACCCCATTTCCACGTCCCTGGAACTACCGCATTCTTCAAACTGTTATGGTCATTATAATCCACAAATAAGTGAGGTCATATGATACTTGTCTTTCTCTGTTTGGCTTGTTTCGCTTAGGATAATACTTTCCAGGTCCCTCTATGTAGTCTCAAAGGATAAGAGATCTTTCTTTCTTACAGCTGCATAGTACTTCATAATGTATATGTACCACGGCTTTATTATCCATTTGTCTACTGAGGGACACTTGGGCTGTTTCCAGATCTTAGCTGTTGTAAATAGTGCTGCTACAAACATGGGGATACATACATACTTTCTGATTTGTGTTTCAGGCTTCTTAGGGTATAGTCCTAGAAGTGGGATCACTGGGTCAAATGGAAGTTCAATTTTTAATTTTTTGAGGTAACACCACATTGTTTTCCATACTGGCTGCACCAGTCTGCATTCCCACCAGCAGTGTACTAGAGTCCCCTTTTCTCCGCCCCCTCGCCAACACTTGGTGTTTGATTTGTTGATGGCGGCCATTCTATCAGATGTGAGGTGATACCTCATTGTTGTTTTAATTTGCATCTCTCTGATGATTAGTGATGTTGAGCATTTCTTCATATGTCTCTTTGCCATTGGTATATCCTGTTTGGAGAGGTGTCTATTTAGTTCCTCTGCCCATTTTTTAATTGGGTTCTTTGTCTTCCCTTTGTTGAGTTGTATGAGCACTCTATATATATATATTGGAAATTAACCCCTTATCTGATATATCATTGGCAATTATGCTGCCTCATACAGTGTGTAGCCTTTCTGTTTTGATGATTGTATCTTTTGCTGTGCAGAAGCTTTTCAGTTTGATGTAGGGCCATGTGCTCATTTTCTCCTTTGTTTCTGTTGCCTTAGGAGATATATCACTGAAAATTCTGCTGCATATGATGTCTGAAATTTTGTTGCCTACAGTTTCTTCTAGGATTTTTATGGATTCATGAGTCACATTTAATTCTTTTACCTATTTTTAGTTTATTCTTGTCTGGGTGTAAGTTGATGGTCTAGTTTCATTTTTGATCATGTAGCTGTCCAATTTTCCCAACACAATTTGCTAAAGAGGCTGTCCTTACTCCACTGTATGCTCTTGCCATCTTTGTCAAATATTAATTGAGCATATTTCATTGGGTCCATTTCTGGGTTCTCTGTTCTGTTCCACTGGTCTATATGCCTGTTCTTGGGCCAGTACCAGGCTGTTTTGATTACAGTGCCTTTGTAGTATAACCTGAAATCTGGTAATGTAATCCCTCCAACTTTGTTCTTCTTTTTCAAGATTGCTGTGCCTATTCGAAATCTTTTTTGGTTCCATATGAACTTTTGAAGTATGTGTTCTAATTTTGTGAAATATGCCATTGGTATTTTGATGGGGATTGCATTGAATTTATAGATTGCTTTGGGTAGTATAAACATTTCAATGATGTTAATCCTTCCAATCCATGAACAGGGTATGTGCTTCCACTTTTTTATATCTTCCTCTATTATTTTTCAATGATCTGTTGTTTTCTGCGAATAGGTCCTTTATTTCCTTGGTTAAGTTTATTCCAAGGTATCTTAATTTTTTTTTCCTGCAATGGTAAATGGGATTGTTTTCTTAGTTTCTCTTTTTGTGAGTTCATAATTTGTGTATAAAAATGCCATCAATTTCTTGACATTAATTTTGTATCCTGCTACTTTGCCAAATTCATTTATAAAGTCTAGTAAATTTTTGATGGAGTCTTTGGGGTTTTCTACATATAGTATCATGTCATCTGCAAATAATGACAGATTCACTTCCTCCTTTCCAATTTGGATCCCTTTTATTTTTCTCTTCCTGTCTGATTGCTGTGGCTATGACTTTCACTACTATGTTAAATAAGAGTGGCAGAAGTGGGCATCCTTGCCTTGTTCCTGTTCTTAAGGAAAATGCTTTTAGTTTTTGCCCATTGAGTATGATGTTGGCTGTAGGTCTTCCATATATGGCCTTTATTATGTCTAGATATGATCCCTCTATTCCCACACTGCTGAGCGTTTTTATCAGAAATGGATGCTGGATTTTGTCAAAGGCTTTTTCGGCATCTATTGATATGATTATGTGGTTTTTATTGTTCATTTTATTTATGTGGTGTATCACATTTATTGATTTGCGAATATTGTACCAGCCTTGCATCTCTGAGATGAATCCCACTTGGTCATGGTGGATAAATTTTTTGGTGTATTGCTGGATCCAATTTGCTAGTATTTTGTTCAGGATTTTGGCATCTATGTTCATCAGGGATATTGGCCTGTAGTTTTCTTTCTTTGTTGTGTCTTTTTCTGGTTTTGGAATTAGAATTATGCTGGCTTCATAAAACCAGTTTGGAAGTCTTCCTTCTTGAATTTTTTGAAATAGTTTGAGGAGAATGGGTGTTAGTTCTTCTTTGAATGTTTGGTAAAACTCCCCCATGAAGCCATCCGGGCCTGGGCTTTTGTTTTCTGGGAGAGTCTTGATTACATGTTCAATTTCTTCAGTTGTTATTGGTTTTTTCAAGTTTTCTATCTCTTCCTGGTCCAGTTTTGGGAGACTATGTGTTTCTAGAAATTTGTCCATTTCGCTTAGATTGTAAAATTTGTTGCCATATAATTGTTCATAGTAGTTGTTAACGATCTTTTGTATTTCTGTGGTGTCAGTTGTTACTTCTCCTCTTTCATTTCTGATTTTGTGTATTAGGGTTCTCTCTGTTTGTTTCTTGGTGAATCTAGCTAAAGGTCCATCAATCTTGTTTATCTTTTCGAAAAACCAGCTTTTTCTTTCATTGATCCTTTGAATTGTGTTTTTGGACTCCATTTCGTTTTTTCTGCTCTGATCTTTACTATTTCCTTCCTTCTACTTGCTCTTGGGTTTTCTTTTTTGTTTGCTCTCTAGTTCTTTAAGTTATGAGGTTAGATAGTGTATTAGAGATTTTTCTTGTTTTTTTGAGGTAGGCCTGTAGTACTATGGACTTCTCTCTCAGAACTGCTTTCGTTGCATCCCATAGATTTTGTGTTGTTGTGTGTTCATTTTCATTGGTTTCCAGGAAGTTTTTAATTTCTTCCTTGATCTCCTCGGTAACCCATTCATTGTTTAATAACAGGCTATTTAGCTTCCATGTGTTATAAAAATATTTTTAACTGTAGATAGTATCCCCCTGTATTACTGCACCATAATTTTTGAATCATTTCCTTTGACTATTTACATTATTTTTATTTTTAACATTAACAAACAAAAGTACATTGAATAAACTTATAGATATGTCTTTGACACATCAATGATTACTTCTTTAGAGTAAAATTTCTGAAGTTGAATTTGTGAGAACAAAGGCATATGAAATATGAGGATTTTGGTTCAAAAGATTTAATTTAATTTTTTACCTTATTTTTTTTTTTCATATTTTCTATTTTCCATTCTTATAACTATATTTGCTATTATTCCTCTATTTTTTTTTTTTTGTTTTCTCTCATTGAACTAAAATACTTTTATTCTGTTTCTATTAGCACTTTCTATTAAAGAAATTCTGAAAACTTAATATTTCTAATTATAAAAGAGTATCAAATTTTTATTGATCTAAAAAAAAAAGAATACCCTGAACGGTATCAATAGATTAGAAAAAGCTGAGGACCGAATCAGTGAGTTAGAAGACAAGGTATAAAAACACCCAATCAAAACAGCAATTGGGGGAAAAAAATTAAAAGCAGGAGAAGACCTTAAGGGAAATTTGGGACAAACAAAACGTTAACAACATTCACATCATAGGGGAATCAGAAGGAAAAAGTTTGAAGAAAGTAATAAAGAACCTGTTTGAAGAAATAATGACAGAAAACTTCCCTAACCTGGTACAGCAAAAAGTCATACAAGAAAAACATAGAGTCCCAAGCAAGATGAATGCAAAAAGACCCACAACTAGACACATCATAATTAAAATGGCAAACAATAAAGAAAAATAAATACTCTTAAAGGCGGCAAAAGAGAAACAGAAAGTTACCTACAAGGGAGGTCCCATTAGATTTCTAGCTGATTTCTCTACAGAAACACTACAGAATGAAGTGGAATCAAGCTTCTAAAGTAATGAAAAGCAAATGATTAATTTCAAGATTACTCTATTCAGCAAGGCTATCATTCAGAATTAAAGGTAAAATGAACAGCTTGACAGGCAAAAATAAATAAAAATGAAAAAAGATTAAAGGAGTTACTACCTCCAAACAAGCACTGTCAGAAATGCTAAAGGGTCTGTTGTAAAAAGAAAAAGAAATATATATAGAGAGAAGAACACAGGCATAAAGAATTAAAACTGCAGCCCAGCCAGTATGGCTCAGTGGTTGAGCATTGAACCATGCACCCAGAGGTCGCCAGTTCAATTCCTGGTCAGGGTACATGCCCAAGGTGCGGGCCAAATCCCCAGTGTGGGGCATGCAGGAGGCAGCCAATCAATGTTCTCTCTCATCGATGTTTCTATATCTCTCTCCCTCTCCCTTCCTCTCTCTCTAAAAATCAATAAAGAAAAAAAATTTTGAAAAAAAATTAAAATTGCAGAAGATGAAAGACTTCAAAAGTCATTCTATGAGGCCAACATAATTAACATTCTAAAACTAGATAAAGACACTATAAAAAATAAAAATTAAAAAAACTACAGGTCAATATCCCTGATAAACATGCCAAAATCCTTAACAAAATGTTAGTAAATTCTATCCAGCAATATATCCAAAAAACTATTCATCATGACAAAGTGGAATTCATCCCAGGGATGCAAGAATGGTACAATATCCACAAATAAATAAATGTGATAAACCACATAAACAAAATGAAAGATAAATACCATATGATCATATCAAAAGATCCTGAAAAAGCATTTGGCAAAACTCAGCACCCATTTACAATAAAAACTCTCAGCAATGTGGAAATAGAGGGATCATATCTTGACATAATAAAGGCCTTATATAAAAAATGTATAACCAACATTATACTCAATGGGCAAAAACTAGAAGAAATTCCCTTAAAAAGAGGAACTAGACAGAGATGTCCACTCTCACCACTCTCATTTACTATAGTACTGGAAGCCTTGGCCATAGGTTTTAGACATGAAGAAAACATAAAAGGAATCCAAATTGAAAAGGAGACTTAAATGTAACTTGTGAATCCAAAAAAATTCTAGAAGAAAATATAGGCAACAAAATCTCAGACATCATATGCAGCAGAATTTTTACTGATACACCTAAGGCAACAGAAATGAAGGGAAAAATAAACACGTGGGACTATATCAAACTAAAAAGCTTCTGCACAGCAAAAGAAACAACCACCGAAACAGAAAGGGATCCAACTATATGGGAGACCATAATCGCCAATGATGCATCAGAAGAGGGATTAATTTCCAAAATATATAGAGTGCTCATACAACAAAAGGAAGACAAAAAAAAAAGAAAAAGAAAACAATTAAAAAATGGGCAGGGGAGCTAAATAGACACCTCTCCAAAAAGAACATACAAATGGCCAAGAGACATATAAATAGATTATCAACATCACTAATCATCAGAGAGATGCAAATTCAAACAACTATGAGGTATTACCTCACACCTGTCAGAATGGCTGCCATCAACAAATAATCAATCAGCAAGTGTTGGTGAGGGTGTGGATAAAAGGGGACTCTAGTACACTGCTGCTGGGAATGCACACTGGTGCAGCCACTGTAGAAAACACTATGGTGTTACCTCAAAAAGTTAAAAATTGAACTGCCATTGATTCAGTGATCCCATTTTTAGGAATATATCCTAAAAACCTGAAACACCAATCAGAAAGAATATATGTACCCCAATGCTCATAGCAGCACTATTTACAGTAGCTAAGATCTGGAAAACACCAAGTGTCCATCTGTAGATGAGTGGATAAAAAAGCTGTGGTACATGTACACAGCAGAATACTATGCAGCTGCAAGAAAGAAAAATCTCTTATCCTTTGAGATGGCATGGAAGGACCTGGAGAGTATTGGCTAAGCAGAACAAGCCAAGCAAAGAAAGACAAATATCACATGATCTTCCTTTTTCTGTGTGAAATATAATGAACTAAACAAACTACTCAACAAAATTAACCCAGACACATAGAGGCAGGGTACAGACCGACAAGCTTTAGAGGAAGGGGGGTTTGTGGGGAAAGAGGTAAACCACAGAACTTACATGCATGTATTCATGACCAATGAACATAGACAAAAAAGCTGGGGAAGGGGTGGCTGGGGAAGGGGAGGAGGGTATCAATGGGGGAAAAATGAGAAACATCTGTAACAAAAACTAATAAATAAAAAAATAAATATAGCCCTGGCCGGTTTGGCTCAGCGGTTAGAGCGTCAGCCTGCGGTCCCAAGAGACCCGGGTTAGGTTCCCGCTAAGGGCATGTACCTCAGTTGCAGTGTGACCCAGCCCTGGTTGGTTTGTGCGGGTTGAAACTACTCGATGTGCCCCTTTCAAGTCAATGTTTCTCTCTCACTCTCTCTCCCTCCCACTCTATCTGAACAAAATATCAAAAAATGTCCTCGGGTGAGGATAAAATATATATATATATATATATTATATATATATATATAACCCCTATGTTGATAGTAGCACTATTTACAATTGCTAAGATTTTGAAACAGCCCGAATGTCCATCAATAAAAGTGGATAAAAAAGCTGTGGTATATATACACAATGAAATTCTACACAGCCAGAAGAAAGAAAACTGTCTTATCCTTTGAGACAACATGGAAGGACCTGGAGAGTATTATCCTAAGCGAAACAAGCTAGTCAGAGAAAGACAACTATCACATGATATTACTTATTTGTGGAGTATAATGAACAAAACAAGTTGAGGAACAAAACAGACCCAGAGACATTGAAGTGGGGTGCAGACTGACAAACCTCAGAAGAGGTAGATGTGGAAGGAGGAAAGAGATAAACCACAAAATTTTTACACATGTATCTATAAACAAGGACATAGACAATAATGCTGGGTGTGGGGCACGAGTCGGAGGAAGGCGCGAAAAGGGAGAAAAAAGACAAACATCTGTAGCAAAAATAAATTAATTAATTAAAAAATAAAAATGGCAACAAATAGGTACTTACAATGATAACCTTAATTGTAAATGGCTAAAATACTCCAAACAAAAAACATAGGGTAGCTGATGGGATAACAAAATATATATATATATATATATATATATATATATATATATAGTCTACCAAACACCCACCTCATGAAAAAAAGACTCACACAGGATGAAAGTGAAGGAATAAAAAAAGTTTTCCAAGAAAGTGGAAATGAAGAGAAAGTTGGTGTACCAATAACCATATTTGACAAAATAGACTTCACAATGAAGGCTAGCACAAGAGACAATGAGGGTCAGTTCATAATACTAAAAAGATCAATACAACAAGAGGAGATAACCCTGGTCAACATATATGCACCCAATATAAAAGTACCCAAATATATATATTAACTTCTGGAGGACATTAAGGAAGAGATCAACAGCAATACAATGATAGTAGGAAATTTTAACACCCCACTAACATCACTGGATAAATCTTCAAGACAAAAGAGTCAAGAAGAAAACAGAGACCCTAACTGACACAGTAGATCAAATTGATTTAATTGACATTTATAGAATATTTCACCCCAAAAGAGTAGTATATACATTCTTCTCAAGGGCACACAGGACATTTTCAAAGATAGACCACATGTCAGGACACAAACTAAATTTCTACAAGTTCAAGAATATTGAAATCATACCAAGCATCTTCTCAGATCACAATAGCATGAAATTATAAATTAACAAAAATAAAAGTATGCAAAAACATTCAAACACATGGAGGCTAAATAGCATGTTATTAAACAATGAATGGGTTACCAGTGAGATCAAGGAAGAAATAAAAAAAACTTCCTGGAAACAAATTAAAATGAACACAAAACAATGCAAAATCTATGGGACACCGTGAAAGCAGTCCTGAGAGGAAAGTTCATAGCAATACAGGCCTACCTCAAGAAACAAGAAAAATTTCTAATAAACTACCTACCCTTACAACTTAAAGAATTAGAAAGAGAACAACAAGTAAAGCCCAGAGTAAGTAAAGGAAGAAAATAATGAAAGTCAGAGTGGAAATAAATGACATAGAGACTAAAAATACAGCATAAAAATCAATGAAACAAAGAGCTGGTTCTTTGAAAAGATAAACAAGATTGATGGATCTTTAGCCAGACTCATTAGGAAAGAAAGAGAGAGGATCCAAATAAACAAAATAGGAAACAAAGAAGGTGAAACATAAACTGACATCACAGAAATACAAAGAACTGTACTATGAAGAATTATATGCCAACAAATTGGAGAACCTAGGTGAAATGGACAAATTTCTAACCTGAACAGACCAATAACAACTATAGAATTGAAGCTGTAATCAATAATCTCACTGTGAACAAAAGCCCTGGTCCAGATAGCTTCACAGGGGAGTTTTACCCAAAGTTCAAAGAAGAAATAATACCAATTGTTTTGAAAATATTCCAAAAAATTCAAGAGGCAAGACAACTTCCAAGTTCTTTTTATGAGGCCGGCATTATCCTAATTACAAAACCAGATAAAGACACTAAAAAGAAGAGAATTACAGGCCAATATTCCTGATGAACATAGATGCTAAAATCATAAACAAAATATTAGCAAACAGGATTCAGCAATATATTCAAAAGAGTATACACCATGATGAAGTGGGATTTATTCCAGGAATGCAAGGCTGGTACCATATTCTCAAATAAAAAATATAATATATCACTTAAACAAAATGAAAGATAAATATCACCTGATTATATCAATGGATACAGAAAATGCATTTTACAAAATCCAACACCATTTTTTATCAAAACTTTCAGCAATGTGGGAATAGAGGGATCATTCCTCAACATAATAAATGCCATGTGTGAAAAACCTGCTGCCAACATCATACTCACTGGGCAAAAACTAAAAGCATTTCCCTTAAGAACAGGAATAAGACAGGGATGTGCACTTTCACCACTCTTATTTAACATTGTACTGAAAGTCTTAGCCATAGTGATCAGAAAAGGAAAAAAATATTTAAAAGTCATTCAAATAATAAAGAAGGAAGTAAAACTGTCATTTTTCCCAGCTGACATGATATTGTACATAGAAAACCCTAAAGATTCCCAAAAAAAACTACTAGATTTAATAATTGAATTAGGCAATGTTTCAGGATACAAAAATAACACCCAGAAATCTATAGTATTTTTATATAATAATTATCTCTCTGAAAAGGAAACTAAAAAAATTATCGAATTTACCTTGCAACAAAAAATAAGATACTTAGGAATAAACTTAACTAAGGAGATAAAAGACCTATATTTGAAAAACTACAAGATGTTGAAAAAACAGATAAAGAAAGATAAGAATATACCATGTTTATGGATTGGAAAAATTGACATCAATTAAATATCCAAACTATTTAAAGTAATCTATAGATTAAATACAATCCCTATTAAAAAACAAAAAACAAACAAACAAACAAAACAATGGCATATTTCACAGATCTAGAACAAACACTCCAAAAGTTTATATGGAACCAAAACAAACAAACAAACAAACAAACAAACAAAAAACCATGAATAGACACAGCAATCTTGAAAAAGAAGAACTTATTTGGAGGGATCATAATACTGGATATCAGGTTATACTTCAAAGCCACTGTAATCCAAACAGCCTGGTAGTGGTACATGCATAGGCATCTATATCAATGGAACAGAACAGGGAACCCTGAAATTGAACCAAGCCATTATGCCTAATGTTTGACAAAGGAGGCAAGAGCATACAAAGACTGTCTCTTGATAAATGATATTGGGAAAATTGAACAGGCACATGTCAAAATAAATAAAACTAGACCATCAAGTTATATCATACACAAGAATAAACTCCAAATGGGTAAAAGTCTTACATATAGATCATGAAACCATAATAACCCTAGAAGAAAACATAGGCAGCAAAATTTCAGACATCTCATGTAGCAGCATTTTTACTGGTACATAGCTTAGGGCAAGAAAAACAAAGCAAAAAACTAAACAGATGAGACTGCATTAAACAAAAAAGCTTCTGCCCTGGCTGGTTTGGCTCAGCGGTTAGAGCGTCAGCCCGTGGACCGGGATTCCTGGGTTTGGTTCCCCGCTAAGGGCACGTACCTTTCTTGCAGTTTGTCCCCAGCCCTGGTTGGGGTCATGTGGGTGGGAACCACTTAATGTGTCTCTCTCACATAGATGTTTCTTAATCTCTCTTCCTCCCTTTCTCCCTCTCACTCTATCTAAAGATAAATGCAAAAAATAAAAATAAATAAAAAATATTCCTCAGATGAGGATTAAAAAAAAACAAAACAAACAAAAAAAAAGCTTCTGCACAACAGAAACCAGCATCATAATGAAGACAGAATCCGCTGTTTGGAAAAACATACATCACATAAGTGGTTAATTCCAAAATATATTAAGTGCTCATACAACTCAACAAAAGAAAGACAAACAACGTAATTAAAAAATGAGCAGAGCCCGGCCAGTGTGGCTCAGTGGTTGAGCATCAACCCATGCACTAAGAGGTTGCTGGTTTGATTCCCTGTCAGGGCATATGCCCAGGTTGTGGGCAAAATCCCCAGTGGGGTGCATATAGGAGGCAGCCAATTGATGTTCTTTCTTATCGATGTTTCTATCTTTCTCTCCCCCCCCCACCCTTCCTCTCTCTCTAAAATCAATGAAGAAAAAAATTATTTTTAAATGGACTGAGGACCTGAATAGATCCTTCTCCAAAGAGTATATACACATGGCCAAGAGACACGTGAAAAAATGTTCTAGGTCACTAGTCATCAGAGAGATGCAAATTAAAATGAATCTGAGGTACCACCAACCACCTGTCAGAACAGCTGCCATCAATAAATCAACAAACAAGAAATGTTAGTGAGGATGTGGAGAAAAGGAAACCCTAGCACACTGTTGGTGGGATTGCAGACTGGTACAGCTATAATGGAAAACAGTATGGAATTTCCTCAAAAAATTAAAAATTGATCTGTCCTACCCAGCTAAGGTGGCTCAGTGGTTGAGCACCTACCCATGCACTGAGAGGTCACTGGTTTGATACCTGGTCTGGGCATGTGCCCAGGTTATGGACCAAATTCCCAGTAGGGACATGCACAAAGTGGCCAATCAATGTTATCTCTCATCAATGTTTCTATCTTTCTCTCCCTCTCCTTCCTCTCTCTCTAAAATCAATAAAGAAAACATAAAAAAATTAAAAATTGATCTGTCTTTTGACCCAGTCATCCCACTTCTAGGAATATATACTAAGAACACCAAAACACCAATTAGAAGAAACATATGTCCCCCATCATGTTTAAATCATTGTTATTCACAATAGCCAAGATCTGGAAACAGCCCAAGTGCCCATTAGTAGATGAGTTGATAAAAAAAGCTGTGGTACATTTGTACAATGGAATACCATGCAGCCATAAGAAAGTAGTATCTCTTACCCTTTGAGACAACATGGAGGGACCTGGAGAGTATTATGCTAACTGAAATAGCCAGTCAGAGAAAGATAAGTATCACATGATCTCATTTATATGTGCAATCTAATGAACAAAATAAACTAAGAAATAAAATAGAAACAGAGGCATGGATATATACAACAGACTGAGGAACCTCAGAAGGAAGGGGGAGTGGGCCGGGGAAGAGATCATGCAAAGAACTTCCATGCATATATGTATTACCCACACAGACAATAGGGTTGTAGAGGCCTGGGGCAGGATGGGAACCAGGAGGAAGGGAGCAATGGGGAGGGAGGACATCTGTAATACCCTCAACAATAAAGATTATTTTAAATAAAGTATTTTTCACATCTCTTAAAGAACTAGAGAAGGAAAGAAACCAGTGGAACCTAGAAGAGTAAGCAGTTTGAGAAAAGTTATAAAAAGAAGAACGAAGGTAGGGTAGGTTGTATGGCAAACATTCATCTGTTCCCTAGGCTGTCTGTCCCTGCTTCACAGGCACAAGTTTCTTTTTTGAGCAGACATTTAAGCAATTTGAAACTTGGTCTAAAGGCATCCAGTCCCTTCTGTTCATGAAGAGAGGAATCATTTTCAGGAAAGCTAACAACAAGCTACCTGTTTAGTAAATAACTTCAATTTTAATTGGCTAGTAAAAGTATTTTATTTTGTGAAGAACACAGTTAAAACAATGAAGAAAACTGTTGGGAATACTGTGTAGGGATCAGAGGTCTGTTATACTTCATTAATTTACTTTTTCTTCATTTGTTTCTCTTTTTAATTGCATAGCAATTATTTTCTGAATCAAAGATCTCTACGTAATTTTAAGTTGAGTGTGGGGTTAATAAGTAGGAGGTACTAACAAAGAGGTGATGGGCTTGAAAATCTGAACAAAAAACTAAAATGTCTGATTAGTTAAATACTTAAGTCAAAATAATTTGCAAGTCTGTTAAAAATAAGCATTCTTACCAACCCATGGAATGGAAGAAAATATTTGCAAATCATGTATTTGATAAGGGGTTAATAATCAGATTAAATAAAGATCTTCTGCGACTCGACAACAATATCAGACAACCTGATTCCAAAATGGGCAAAGTACTTGAATAGACATTTCTCTGAAGAAGATGTACAAATAGCCAATAAGCACATGAAAAGATGCTTTACATCATTAATAATTAGGGAAATGCAAATCAAATATTACCTCACACCCACCAGGATGGCTACTATTAAAGAAACAGAAAATAACAATTGTTGGCATGGGTGTAAAGAAGGGGTAATATCTGTGCACTGCTAGTGGGAATGTAAAATAGTGCAGATACTATGATAAACAGTGTGAAGGGTTCTCAAAAAAGTAAAAATAGAACTATCATAAAATCAAGCAATTTTACTTCTGGGTATATACCTAAAATTATTGAAAGCAAAGACTTGAAAATATACTTGTACACCTATGTTCATAGTATCAACATTAACCATAGAAACAACTCAAATGTCCATTGATGAATGATAAAGCAAAATGTGGTATATACAAATGATGGGATATTATTCCAATTTAAAAGGGGGGGATAGGATTCCAAAATGGTGGCAATTTGAATGGAAGTTACACAGACCATCTCCCAGGACCAAACTGAAACTACAACAAAACTTAAGACAAATTGTCAGAAAAAAAGTAACAGAAAAACAGTTTGGGAGGACGATATAACGAAGTACCCTGACTCAATCCTGGTAGGTTTGCAGAAGTGCTAGAGGGGGGATGGGAGCCCAGAGAATGCAGTTGTCTTAGCTGTGAGCAGTGCCTTCAGGTTAAACTCCCAAGCAGATACACAGCGCAGAGCCTGGACAGATGCTAAAATAGACACAGCCATTCAACTTGGGCTCCTGCAGAGGGAGGGCGGACTGTACTGGTACTGTGTGAGGACACTTGGGATTTGGAGGATGCCAAGAGCTTTTGCTGAATTGCAGCCATGGAGGATGGTGGCTATCATACTCTTTCCCAGGGCTCTGGGGTGAAATGGAGGCCCCTTACTCAGAGATTCAACACCACTGGTGGCCATTGAAATGCAAATTGATGCCCATTAACAACCACATTCTGTCCTACCCTAGCAAATCCCCTTATGCTGAAGAGGGAATTTTTCACTCAACTGAGATCCAAGGCACTTCAAGTAACAGCTCCTGATAGCCTCCAGGCAAAAATCTAGAGGATAACTGTACCAACTTGGACTAGCAACTTTAACCAGGAAAGTAAGATTTGACAGTGGGGTTTAATGTGGGTCCTCCGTGCCTCATCCAAACGCAGTAGAGGGAGCCACAAACAGCAGAACACCAACACCCACAGGGAAAATATGGCAGGCTCCAAAGACCACTATGATAGACAAAATGGTGAAACACAGAAACAAAAGCCAAAGGAAAGAACAAGAGACCTCTACCAAAGATGAGATAAATGAAGTGCAGTTAAATAAGGTAACAGAACTAAAATTCAGAGCCATGAACTTGCGGAAGCTCAATAGCATGTGTAAGGACATGGGCACCATGAGTAAAGACATAAAAATGTTGAAAATCAACCAGTTGGAAATTAAAAACTACCAAGAAGAAATGAAGAATGACATATGAGAAACAAAGAACACATTGGAAGGTCTAAACAGCAGAGTAGAGAAAGAGGAGGACCGGGTCAGTAAATTAGAAGACAGGGTAGAAAAAAATCAACCAATCAGAAACCAAAATAAAAAAATTATTAAAAAACAGGAAGACAGCTTAAGAGAACTGTGGGACAACTTGAAACGTAATAATATTCACATCATAGGAGTCCCCAAAGAAGAAAATGAGCAAGGGTTAGAGAATATATTAGAAAAGATAGTAATAGAAAACTTCCCTAATTGGGTAAAGGAAGAAGGCATTCAAGTTCAAGAAGCACAGAGAGCCCCAAGTAAGAAGAACAGAAACAGGCCCACACCAACACATAATAATCAAAATGCCAAAAATTAAAGACAAAGAGAGAATCCTAAAAGCAGCAAGAAAGAAGTAACAGGTTACCACAAAGGTACCTAAATAAGGCTCTCAGCTGACTTCTCAACAGAAACACTACAGGCCAGAAGGCAATGGCATGAGGTAATCAAGGTCATGAAAAATGGGAATATGAATCCAAGACTACTCGACGAGCAAGGATATCATACAAAATAGAAGATCAAATAAAGAACTACCCAGACCAAAAAAAAAAAAAAAATGCTAAGGAAATATATTAGAACCAAACCAGCACTGCATGAAATGGTAAAAGGACTTCTGTAATTAACAGGAGAAATAGGAAGAAAAATAGAACCACACTAAACAAAAATGACAATAAATAAGCACATATCAATTATCACCTTAAATGTATATGGATTGAGTACTCTGATAAAAAGACACAAAGTAGCTGATTGGATCAGAAAGCATGACTCATGTGTATGTTGTTTACAAGAGACCCACCTCACAACAAAAGACTCACATAGGTTGAAAGTGAAGAGCTGAAAAAAAATCTAAGCAAACAGAAAAAAAAAAAAGCTGGTGTTGCAATACTCATATCTGATAAAATAGACTTCAAAACGAAGGCCATAACTAGAGATAAACAAGGCCACTACATAATATTGAAAGGATCAATCCAACAGGATGATATAACCTTGATAAACACATATGCACCCAATATAGGAGCACAAAATATATGAAAAATCTTCTGGAAGACTTCAAAGGAGAAATTGATAGGAATACAAACATAGCAGGGGAAATCAACACCCTGATGGAATCACTGGATAGATCCTCTAGACAAAAATATTATCAAGGAAACAAAGACACTAAATGAAGCACTAGATGAAATGGATTTCATAGATATCTACAGAGAATTTACACCACAAAACTATAGAATTCACATTCTTCTCAAGTGCACATGGGACATTCTCAAAGACAGACCACATGTTAGGGCATATACTAAGTCTGTACAAGTTCAAGAAGATTGAAATCATATCAACATCTTCTCAGATCACAAGGGCATGAAACTAGAAATCAATTGCAATAAGAACATGCAAATACATTTGAACACATGGAGGCTAAATAGCATGTTATTACACAATGAATGGGTCACTGAGGAGATCAAGGAAGAAATTGAAAACTTCCTAGAATCCAATGAAAATGAACACACAACAACACAAATACTATGGGATATAGCGTAAGCAGTTCTGAGAGGGAAGTTCATAGCACTACAGGCCTACCTCAAGAAGCAGGAAAAATCTCTAATAGACTACCTAACCTAACAACTTAAAGAACTGGAAAGCAAACAGAAAGAAGACCCCAAAGCAAGTAGAAGAAAGGAAATAGTAAAGAGCAGAGCAGAAATAAATGACATAGAGACCAAAAAAAAAAACAACTATTTAAAGGATCAATGAAACAAAGAGCTGGTTTTTCGAAAAGATAAACAAGATTGATGGACCCTTAGCTAGACTCATCAAGAAACAAAGAGAGAGAATCCAAATACACGAAATCAGAAATGAAAGAGGAGAATTAACAACTGACATCACAGAAATACAGAAGATCATTAACAACTACTATGAACAATTATATGGCAACAAATTCAACAATCTAAGTGAAATGAAAAATTTCTAGAAAAATACAGTCTCCCAAAACTGGACCAAGAGGAGATAGAAAACTTGGAAAAACCAATAACTACAGAAGAAATTGAAGATGTAATCAAGACTCTCCCAGAAAACAAAAGCCTATGCCCAGATTGCTTCACAAGGGAGTTTTATAGAACATTCAAAAAAGAAATAACACCCATTCTCCTCAAACAATTTCAAAGAATTCAAGAAGAAGGAAGACTTCCAAACTCATTTTGTGAGGCCAACATAATTCTAATTCCAAAACCAGAAAAGACACTACAGAGAAAGAAAACTATCGGTCAATATCCCTGAAGACAATAGACGCCCAAAACCTGACCCAAATACTAGAAAATTGGATCGAACAATACATCAAAAAAATTACTCACCATGACTAATTGGAATTCATCCCAGGGATGCAAGGCTGGTACAATATTTGAAAATCAATAAAGGTTATACAACACAAAAACAAAATGAAGAATAAAAACCACATGATCATATCAATAGATGCTGAAAAAGCCTTCGACAAAACCCAGCATTTATTTCTGAAAAAAAAAAAAAAATGCTCAGCAGTGTGGGAATGAAGCTATCAAATCTGAACATAATAAAGGCCATATATGAAAGACCTATAGCCAACATCATACACAATGGGCAAAAACTAAAAGCATTTTCCTTAAGAACAAGAACAAGACAGGGATGCCCACTTTCACCACTCTTATTTAACATAGTACTGGAAGTCTTAGCCACAGCAATCAGACAGGAAGAAAAAATAAAAGGGATCCAAATTGGAAAGAAGAAAGTGAAACTATCATTATTTGCAGATGACATGATACTATATGTAGAAAACCCCAAGGACTCCATCAAAAATCTACTAGATTTAATAAATGAATATGGCAAAGTAGCAGGATAAAAAATAAACGTCAGGAAATCGATGGCATTCTTATACGCCAATGATGAACTCACAGAAAGCGAAACTAAGAAAACAATCCGATTTACCATTGCGGCAAAAAAAATTAAGATACCTTGGAATAAACTTAACCAAAGAAATAAAGGACCTATTCACAGAAAACTACAGGTCATTGAAAAAAGAAATAGAGGAAGATATAAAAAAGTAGAAGAACATACCTTCTTCATGGATTGGAAGGATTAACATCATTAAAATGCCCATACTACCCAAAGCAATTTATACACTCAGTGTAATCCCCATCAAAATACCAACAACATACTTCACAGAACTAGAACAAGTACTTTAAAAGTTCATATGGAACCAAGAAGACCCCAAATACCCACAGCAATCTTGTAAAAGAAGAACAAAGTAGGAAGGATCACATTACAGATTGCAGATTATACTACAAAGCCACTGTAATCAAAACAGCCTGGTACTGGCACAAGAGCAGGATATGGACCAGTGGAACATAATAGAGAAATCACAAATGGACCCAAGGCAATATGCTCAGTTAATATTTGACAAAGGTGGCAAGAGCATACAGTGGAGTCAAGACAGCTTCTTTAATAAATGATGTTGGGAAAGTTGCACAGCTACGTGCAAAAAAATGAAACTAGACCATCAACTTACACCCTACCCAAGAAAAAACTCAAAATGGATAAAAGACTTAAATGTGACTCATGAACCCATAAAAATCCTAGAAGAAAATGTAGTCAACAAAATTTCGGACATCATACACAACAGAATTGTCACTGATACATCACCTAAGGCAAAAGAAACAAAGGAGAAAATGAGCACATGGCACTACATCAAACTCAAAACCTTCTGCAGAGCAAAAGATACGGTCATCAAAATGGAAGTGCAACCCCCTGTATGGGAGAGCATAATTTCCAATAATATATCAGATAATGGGTTAGTTTCCAATATATATGGAGTGCTCATACAACTCAACAAACAGAAGACAAAGAACCCAATTCAAACATGGGCAGAGGAATTAAATAGACACTTCTCCAAACAGGACATATAAATGGCTAAGAGACATATGAAGAAATGCTCAACATCACTAGTCATCAGAGAGATGCAAATTAAAACAGCAATGAGGTATCACACCTGTCAGAATGGCCACCATCAACAAATCATCAAACAACAAGTGTTGGCGAGGGTGTGGAGAAAAGGGGACTCTAGTACACTGCTGGTGGGAATGCAGACTGGTGCAACCACTATGGAAAACAATATGGTGTTACTCCAAAAATTAAAAATTGAAATACCATTTGATCCAGTGATCCCACTTCTAGGAACATACTCTAAGACGCCTGAAACACCAATCAGAAAGAATATATGTACCCCCACGTTTGTAGCAGCACTATTTACAATAGCTAATATCTGGAAACAGCCCAAGTATCCATCAGTAGACGAATGGATAAAAAAGCTGTGGTACATATTCACAATGAACTACTATGCAGCTGTAAGAAAGGAAGATCTCTTATTCTTTGAGATGACATGGAGGGACCTGTAAAGTATCATCCTAAGTGAAACAAGCCAAACAGAGAAAGACTAGTATCATATGATTTCACTTATTTGTAGAATATAACGAATATAACAGTCTGAACAATGGGGTAATTCCAGAGACGTGGAAATGGGGTATAGACTGACAATCCCCAGAAGACGGGGTGGTGGGGGTGAGATAAACCACAGAATTTATATGCATGTGTGCATAAACAATGGACATGGAAAACAAAGCTGGGGCAGAGCGGTGAGGGGGGAATCAGTGGGGGGAAAAGGAGAAACATATGTAACAAAAATTAATTAATTAATAATTAGAAAAATTCAAATAATATAAAATAAATTAAAATACAAAAATAAACAAAAGAGGATGATATTCCAACACATTCTAAAACCTGAATGAACCTTGAGAACATTGTGTTAAGTGAAATAAGCCAGTCATAAGAGGATATATACTGTATCATTCTACTTGTATGTGGTACCTAGAGGAGTCAAATTCACAGAGACTGAAAGTACTATAATGGTAGTTACCAGGATCTGGGTGATGGGGAGATTAGTGTTTAGTAAGTATGAGGTTTGTGTTTTGCAAGACGAAAAGCATTCTGGAGATGGATGGTAGTGATGATTGCATAGCAACGAGAAGGTACTTAATGCCACTGAACACTACAGTTAAAAATTGGTTAATATGGTAAGTTTTATATTATGTGTATTTTATCACAATTGTTTAAATGTCAAGGTCATCAAAATAAGCAAATTTTCAGAACTCTGTACAGCAAGAAGATCCTAAGTAGACAAGATGACTAACTGTAATATTATATACTGGCTGTGATATCGAAAAACAGAAAACAGACATTAGGAAAAAATAAGAAAATCTAAATAACATAGAAAATGTTCTTAATGATAATGCACACATAAATAATAATTCCTCAGGATACCCTACAAATGTATCATAATAATGTAAAATGTTAACAATAAGAGAAATTGAGTGTGAGATATATTTGAACTCTCTGTACTATCTCAATTATCCTGCAAATCTAAAACTATTGTAAAATATACAGTTTATTTTAAAAAACAAAGACAAGTGAAACAAGCCAAACAGAGAAAGACAAGTATCATATGACCTTGCTTATTTGTGAATATAATGAATATAATTCTGAGGAATGGGGTAGTCCCAGAGATGTGGAGGTGGGGTACAGACTGACAATCCCCAGAACAGGGGATAGATAAACCACAGAACCTATATGCATGTATGCATGAACAAAGGTCATGGACAAGAAAGCTGTAGACAGCGTGGGGAGGGAGGGGGAGGGGGGAATCAATGGGAGAAAAGGTGAAACATTTGTAACAAAAATAAATTAATTTATTTAAAAAATAAAATAAAAAATAAATAAATAAAATTTTAACAAAACAAAGCCCTGGCCAGTTTGACTCAGCAGTTAGAGCGTCAGCCTGTGGTCCAGAGAGACCTGGATTTGGTTCGCGCTAGGGGCACATACCTTGGTTGACGTTTGTCCCGGGCCCTGGTTGGGTCATGTGGGAGGCAGCCATTCAATGTGTCCCTTTCACATCGATGTTTCTTTCTCTCTCTCCCCCTCCCACTCTATCTGAACAAAAATGGGAAAATGTCCTCGGATGAGGATTAAAAAACAAAACAAAACACCATTAGCTCTGGTTTTCACAAACCCCAATTACAGATCTATAGCTAAAATTTGAATTGTTACTTGTTCTGGACACTTAGTACCTACTTCTTAGGAGCTTTAATGAGCTTCACTGACTACTTCTTTAATCTAACTAATCCCAAGTTCAACCATGTGAGGCTAGGACAAGCAACATCACAAAATTATATATTCTTTTTCAGACAAGGAGACTAAAACATGGAAAGCTTAAGAATTGGCCCAAGGTCAATTGGCCCAAGAGCCTTTCAGGATGTACAAACACAATTGGAAGACTTCCAGGATGGGGCCAGAACTTAGCTACCTCTCTCTAAGTAGCATAGATTCACTCATTCCAAATACATTATTGCAAGAACTACTCCAACTTTGTGTCCTGATGTTTCACTTGCCCCCAATATTCCCCTTTCTTCCTCAATTATTATATACCTCCATATCACAATTGCTCAGCAAATATATGTTCACTGAATGAATAAAGGAATATATCTAACAATGAATGATTAAATAAATAAATAGTCAAGGGCAAGAAACATCAGTGGACTCTAGTTAGAATGCCTCCTGCTCCATGTCCACATGGTAACCAACAGATAGTAGCACATGTTCTCTCTCAGCATCCCAACCCTCCAACATACCCATTATTTTATTTTACTTTTTTTAATTTAATTTTTTAATTAAATAACTTAGTTTTATTACAGATGATTCTCCTTTTCCCCCCACTGATTCCCCCCTCCCGCTCCCTCCCTGCCCTGTCCCCAGGTTTGTTGTCCATGTCCATTGCTCATGCACACATGCATATAAGATCTGTGGTTTATCGCTCCCCCACAAACCCCTCTTCTGGGGATTGTCAGTCTATACCCCACTTCCACGTCTCTGGGACTACCCCATTCCACAGACTGTCATGCTCATTATATTCCACAAATAAGTGAGAACATATGATACTTGTCTTTATCTTTGGCTTGTATCACTTAGGATAATACTTTCCAGGACCCTCCATGTCATCTCAAAGGATAAGATATCTTTCTTTCTTACAGCTGCATAGTACTCCATTGTGTATATGTACCACAGCTTTTTTATCCATTCGTCCACTGATGGACACTTGGGCTGATTCCAGATCTTAGCTATTGTAAATAGCGCTGCTACAAACATGAGGGTACATATATTCTTTCTGATTGGTGTTTCAGGCTTCAAAGGGTATATTCCTAGAAGTGGGATCACTGGGTCAAATGACAGTTCAATGTTTGACTTTTTGAGGTAGCACCATAGTGTTTTCCATACTGGCTGCATCAGTCTGCATCCCCAACAGCAGTGTACTAGAGTCCCCTTTTCCCCACAAATTCGCCAACACCTGTTGTTTGATGATTCCTTCATGGAGGCCATTCTGACAGGTGTGAGGTGATACCTCATTGTTGTTTTAATTGGCATCTCTCTGATGATTAGTGATGTTGAGCATTTCTTCATATGTCTCTTTGCCATTGGTATGTCCTGTTTGGAGAGGTGTCTATTTAGTTCTTCTTCCCATTTTTTAATTGAGTTCTTTGTCTTCCTTTTGTTGAGTTGTATGATCACTGCATATATATTGGAAATTAAACTCTTATATGATATATCATTGGCAATTATGCTCTCCCATACACTGGGTAGACTTTCTGTTTCGATGATTGTATCTTTTGCTGTGTAGAAGCTTTTGAGTTTGATGTAGTCCCATGTGTTCATTTTCTTCTTTGTTTCTATTGCCCTAGGTAATGTATCCATGAAAATTCTGTTGCGTATGACATCTGAAATTTTGCTAACTACAGTTTCTTGTAGGATTTTTATGGATTCATGAGTCACATTTAAGTCTTTTGTCCATTTTGAGTTTTTTCTTGTGTAGGGTGTAAGGTGATGGTCTAGTTTCATTTTTTTTGCATGTAGCTGTCCAATTCTCCCAACACCATTTATTGAAGACACTGTCTTGAATCCACTGTATGCTATTGCCCCCTTTGTCAAATATTAACTGAGCATATTGCCTTGGGTCCATTTCTGGGTTCTCTATTCTGTTCCACTGGTCTATATGCCTGTTTTTGTGCCAGTACCAGGCTGTTTTGATTACAGTGGCTTTGTAGTATAACGTGAAATCTGGTAATGTAATCCCTCCAACTTTGTTCTTCTTTCTTAAGATTACTGTGGCTATTCAAGGTATTTTTTGGTTCCATATGAACTTTTGAAGTATTTGTTCTAATTCTACTAAGTACGCCATTGGTATATTGATGGGGATTGCATTGAATCTATAGATTGCTTTGGGTAGTATGGACATTTTAATGATGTTAATCCCTCCAATCCATGAACAGGGTATGTGCTTCCACTGTTTTATTTCTTCCTCTATTTCTTTTTTCAATGACCTATAGTTTTCTTCGAATAGGTCCTTTATTTCTTTTGTGAAGTTTATTCCGAGGTATCTTATTTTTTTTGCGGCAATGGTAAATGGGATTATTTTCTTTGTTTCTCTTTCTGTGAGCTCATAATTGGTGTATAAGAATGCCATTGATTTCTTGACATTAATTTTGTATCCTGCTACTTTTACAAATTCATTTACTAAGTCTAGGAAATTTTTGATGGAGTCTTTGGGGTTTTCTCATATAGTATCATGTCATCTGCGAATAACAGCAATTTCACTTCCTCCTTTCCAATTTGGATCCCCTTTATTTCTTCTTCTTGTCTGATTGCTGTGGCTAAGACTTCTAGTACTATGTTAAAGAAGAGTGGCGAAAGTGGGCATCCTTGCCTTATTCTTGTTCTTAAGGGAAATGCTTTTAGTTTTTGCCCATTGAGTATGATGTTGGCTGTAGGTCTTTCATATACGGCCTTTATTATGTCAAGATATGATCCATCTATTCCCACATTGCTGAGTTTTTTTGTTGTTGTTGTTTTTTTTTTATTTTTTATCAGAAATGAATGCTGCATTTTGTTGAAGGTTTTTCTGGCATCTATTGATATAATCATGTGGTTTTTATTCCTCATTTTATTTATGTGGTGTATCATGTTTATTGATTTGTGAATATTGTACCAGCCTTGCATCCCTGGGATGAATCCCACTTGGTCATGGTGAATAATTTTTTTGGTGTATTGCTGGATCCGATTTGCTAGATTTTGCATCTATGTTCATCAGGGATATTGTCCTGTAGTTTTCTTTCTTTGTTGTGTCTTTTCTGGTTTTGGAATTAGAATTATGCTGGCTTCATAAAATAAGTTTGGAAGTCTTCTTTCTTCTTAAAGTTTGTGAAATAGTTTGAGGAGAATGGGTGTTAGTTTTTCTTTGAATGTTTGTTAAAATTCTCCCATGAAGACATCTGAGCCTGAGTTTTTGTTTGCTGGGAAAGTGTTTTTTAAATCTTCAATTTCTTCTGTTGTTGTTGGTCTGTTCAAGTTTTCTATATCTTCCTGGACCAGTTTTGGGAGACTATGTTGTTCTAGAAATTTGTCCACTTTGCTTAGATTGTCGAATTTGTTGCCATATAATTGTTCATAGTAGTTGTTAACCATCTTCTGTATTTCTGTGGTGTCAGTTGTTACTTCTCTTCTTTCATTTCTAATTTTGTGTATTTGGTTTCTCTTTTCTTGTTTTCTGGTGAGTCTAGCTAAGGGTCCACCAATCTTGTATATCTTTTCGAAAAACCAGCTCTTTGTTTCATTGATCCTTTGAATTGTTTTTTGTTTTTGTTTTTTTGGACTCCATGTTGTTTATTTATGCTCTGATGTTTACTATTTCCTTCCTTCTATTTTCTCTGGGGATTTCTTTTGGATTGCTTACTAGTTCTTTAAGTTGTGAGATAACATAGTCTATTAGAGATTTTTCTTGTTTTTTGAGGTAGGCCTGTAGTGCTATGAACTTCCTTCTCAGAACTGCTTACGCTGCATCCCATAGAATTTGGGTTGTTGTGTCTTCATTTTCATTGGATTCTAGGAAGTTTTCAATTTCTTCCTTGATCTCCTCAGCAATCCATTCATTGTTTAATAACATGATATTTAGCTTCCATGTGTTCAAATGTCTTCACATGTTCTTGTTGCAATTGATTTCTAGTTTCATACCATTGTGATATGAGAAGATGCTTGATATGATTTCAGTCTTCTTGAACTTGTAGAGAATTAGTTTGTGTCCTAATATGTGGTCTATCTTTGAGAATGTCCTGTGTGCACTTGAGAAGAAAGTGAATTCTGTAGTTTTGGGGTGTAATTCTCTGTAGATATCTATTGAATCCATTTGGTCTACTGCTTCATTTAGAGTCTCTATTTCCTTGCTAATTTTTTGTCTAGAGGATCTATCCAGTGATGTGAGTGGGGTGTTGAAGTCCTCCGCTATGATTGTATTGCTTTTGATTTCTCCTTTGAAGTCCTCCAGATTTTAAATATATTTTGGTGCTCCTATATTGGGTGCATATATGTTTCTCAACGTTATATGTTCCTGTTGGATAAATGCTTTCAATATTATGTAGTGGCCTTCTTTGTCTCTAGTTATGGCCTTCATTTTCAAATCTATTTTATCAGATATAAGTATTGCTACCCCAGATTTTTTTTTTCCTTTCTATTTGCTTGGAAGATTTTTTTCCATCCCTTCACTTTCAACCTATGTGAGTCTTTTGTTGTGAGGTGGTTCTCGTGTAAATACCACATCGATGAGTCATTCTTCCTTATCGAATCAGCTACTCCGTGTCTTTTTATGGGAGCATTCAATTTATTTACATTTAAGATGATTATGGATGTGTACTTATTTCTGGCCATTTTTGTTTAGTGGGTTATTTTTTTCTTCCTATTTCTCCTGCTAATTACAGCAGTCCTTTTAACTTTTCTTGCAGTGCTGGTTTGGTGCTAATGTATTCCCCTATCCTTTTTTTTTTTTTTTTTTGGTCTGGGAGGCTCTTTATTTGACCTTCTATATTGAATGACAGCCTGACTGGGTAGAGTAGTCTTGTATGCAGATCCTTGTTTTTCATGACCTTGATTACCACATGCCATTCCCTTCTGGCCTGTAGTGTTTCTGTTGAGAAGTCAGCTGAAACCAATATGGGGTTTCCTTTGTAGGTAACCTGTTGCTTCTCTTTTGCTGCTTTTATGATTTTCCCTTTGTCTTTAATTTTTGGCACTTTCATTACTCTATGTCTTGTTGTGGGCCTCCTTGGGTTCTTCTTACTTGGGGCTCTCCGTGGTGCTTCAACTTGAATGCCTTCTTCCTTCACCAAATTAGGAAAGTTTTCTGTCACTATTTCTTCAGATATATTATCTAACCATTGCTGATTTTCTTCTTCGGGGAATCCTATGATATAAATGTTATTACGTTTCCAGTGTTCCCTCAGTTCTGTTAAGCTGCCTTCCTGTTTTTTTAATTGTTTTTTCCTTTTGTTTTTCTCATTGATTGATTTTTTCTACTCTATCTTCTAATTCACTGATCCGGTCCTTAGCTTCCTCTGCTCTGCTACTCTGCTATTTAGACTTTCCAATGCGTATTTATTTATTTATTTATTTATTTATTTATTTATTTTTTAATTTCTGATATGTCATTCTACATTTCTTCTTAGTTGTTTTTAATTTCTAACTGGTTGATTTTCAACATTTTTATGTCTTTACTCATGGTGCTCATGTCTTTACACATGATGTTGATCTTCCTTAAGATCATGGCTCTGAATTCTACTTCTGTTAACTTGCTTAACTGCACCTCATTTATCTTATCTTCTGTAGAGGTCTCTTGTTCTTTCGTTTGGCTTTTGTTTCTGTGTTTCACCATTTTGGCTATCACAGTGGGCTTTGGAGCCTGCCAAACTTTCCCTGTGGGTGTTGGTTTTCTGCTGTTTGTGGCTCCCTCTCCTCGGTTTGGATGAGGCAAGGACCCACTTCAAACACCACTGTCAAGTAGTAACTTTCCTGGTTAGAGTTGCTACCCCAGGGAATGGTAGTTATCCTCTAGCTTTTTTGCCTGGGGGCTATTAGTAGAGATCACCTGAAGAACCTTGGTTTCTGAGTTGACTGAAAAGCTCCCTCAGGTGCTCAGTATCAGAGGATTTCCTGAGGGTGGGGCAGATGCTGGTTGTTAATGGACCTCAATTAGCATTTCAATGACCACCCGGTGGGGTTGAATCTCCCAGAGAGTGGCCGCCACCTTTCCCTAGGGCCCTGGAGAGGAGTAAGATGACCACAGTTCTGCATGGCTGAAACTCAGCAAAAGCTCTGAGCATCCTCCAAATCCCTAGTGGTCCCACACAGTTCCAGTCCAGTCTGCCCTTCCTGTGCTGGAGCCCAAGTTTAGTGGCTGCTGCTAATTTAGCCTCTGTCATGGCTGTGCACTGTGGAGCCACTTGGGATTTTAACCAGAGGGTGCCACTCCCAGCTAAGGGCTCCACTCCCAGCTAAGGCCATTGCTCAGGCCAAGGCTGTGGCAGCACCCAGTGGAGGGCATTGCACCTAGCCTAGGGCGCAGCTCCCAGCATTGGTCACAGGTCCCAGCCAAGCCTGCAGGTCCCAGCCAATCCTGCAGGTCCAAGCCGAGGACACAGGTCCCAGCAGAGACCGCCGCAGGTCCCAGCTCAGGCCTCTGTGGACCGTTGGCTCCAGGCCCCCTCTCGCATATTTGCAAGCCTACCAGGATTGAGTCAGTGTCCCTGGTTATGTGGTCCTCCAAGCTGCTCTTTGGTTGCCTTTTCCTGACGATTTGTCTTTATTTTCATTGTAATTCCAGTTTCATCCTGGGAGATGGTCTGTGTAGCTTCCATTCAGTCCATCGCCATTTTCCTTTGTCCCATACCCATTATTTTAATCAAACAAATTATTTTCTAAGCTTTCTTTCTCTCTCCCTTTGTCCTTTTTTTCCTTTATCCCTCTCCCCACTTTCCCTATTACCCTTTCTCCTTCTCCTTCTCTCTCCTTCCTTCTCTTTATAAACTGTTTCACTCATGCCACATTTTCTAATTATGTGTGGGTGCTTACACTAGCACCTTATGTCTTTTGATATTACACATACCAGGAATCCCTTCTATGGCCTTCAAAACACTAATATTTCCTCATATGAAGATACTTTTCTAATTGGAAATTGAATCATTTTCTCCATTAATACCTTATAATTTGGGGGATGGTCCATCTCCATTCTAGAGTTGACATTAGTTTTATTCATTTATTTATTCATTTATTTATTTTCTTTATTAATTTTCCAGAAAGAGGAAGTGAGAGGGAGAGAGAGAGAGAAACATCGATGAGAGAGAACATCAATTAGTCATCTCCAGCATGCCCCCCACCGGGGATCAGGCCCACAACCTGGGCATGTGTCCTGATGGTAAATTGAACCGGCAACCTCTTGGTGCATGGTAAACGTTCAACCACTGAGCCACACTGGCCACACTGACATTAGTTTTAAATACTGGACCTATAGTCCCTTGCTATCAATCTCACCAGAGAGATCATAATCTATTAAAGCCAACACTTAAAAGCAGCAGATATATTACATATTTTAACAAATCTTCCTTAAATAATTCCTTTAGTAATGCACTTAATCATCCCATTTGTTTTACTACATTGGGTTTTTTAAATAGGAGATTTTCTAAATGTAGGCACATCTATAGTCTGTGAGACCTATATTTTTTCTACTACTATTTTTAAGATCCTTTAGATTTAAGCATTTTAAAATTCAAAACCAGAACTCCCCTGTGTGTTTCACTGCCACATATCATCTGATCATCTACAGCTATAAGCTGTTTTCTCATTCTAAAGCACAATCAACTCTGATTATAGGCAGTTTGTACCAAAGTAAATGAGAATCTGGGTAGTAGTAATACCCAGATTTTGGAAAGTAGCTTTAAGATAGTAAGGTATGAAAATACAATTTGCAAATCTTCACAGTTGAGCAGGAACTTTTATGCTTAATTTAGAATGAATGCTTAGGCAGAGCTCTTCTTCCTTCAGGGCACCTAGAATGCTGCTGACATTCAGTGTACATGCATTGATGAAGCAGAATAAGTAGCAGTTAGAGGTAAGGAATATTTAAGATTTCTACCATGGCTGGTAAAAAAAAAAAATTGATATTCCCCCATAAGAAGAAAACATAGCATTCTTTAGTTCCTTAAAAATATAATAGAGCATGAAGGGAGAGGGTCAAGACATCATAGTTCATCAGAAAAGAAAGCTGAATACTATATCACACAACTGAAAATTTTATAGATACTTGCCTACTCCTGTTCACATTATGTACTTTTATTAGCTTTTCATTCTGCACAACACACTTATCTAGGACTTGCGCATGAGGTGAATATTCAGTCATATATCAATGAAATAAGAACATTTTGATCAAGGAAACCTGTAAATTTTCCCACTCCTCTTCCTCCTATCAAAGTGGCAGATTTTATCCTCTTTTATGGTAGATATTATATCTATGCTATATTCTTTTTTTTTTTTATTTATCCTCACCCGAGGACATTTTTTCCATTTTTTTAAATTCAGACAGAGCAGGAGGGAGAGAGAGGAAGAGAGAGAAACATCAACGTGAAAGGGACACATCGAGTGGCTGCCACCCGCACAACCCAACCAGGGCTGGGGACAAACTGCAACTGAAGTACATGCCCTTAGTGGGAACTGAACCAGGGTCTCTCTGGACCACAGGCCAACTCTCTAACTACTGAGCCAAACTGGCCAGGGCTATGCTATATTCTTTGTACTGTACTGGCACACCACTAGAGGCACAAATATATACTCAGATAACATGGTTTGGAGTCTAGGAAAAAGCTAAATTTCCCCTGTATCATTCTGACCCAGATCTGGGTGCTGGAATAATTTCTAAATAGGAGTATCAGTCCTTTAATTACTGTTTCAGGGATCTAAGAACTATACAACTTTCTTCCAATATAAATTATCACCTTGCCAGTAGCTACATAAGGCACTCAAAACTCAGAAAATCCAAAAGAAGATTTCTCATGCTATTTTATTTGTCTGCAATGACCTTCTCTACTTGGGTGTCTAGTATTCATGAGTAGAGTCAAAGATTCATATCTTAGTTAGCTATCTTTTGGACATGCTCCTTTCACCTTTTCAAGTATCCCTTCTGGTGGTATATACCAATCTCCCCCACTACATTGTAAACTACAGAGTTATCTTTCTACTCTGACTGTCAAGTAAGTAGCACAGTGCCTGGCATAGTGTATCACTAAATAAATGTAAAATAAATTACCATGTAAAAAAAAAATACCTCATTGCAACCTATTTTGCTAATTCAGCCTAGAATGTTCAAATGTTTCCCTTTGCTCTCTTTCTTCCTCTATCTACCCCATTCTGTCCTCCTCTTTCCCCTCCTCTTATCTTTTCCTCCCTACCTACCTCTATATCTATCATATCTATCTATCTATCTATCTATCTATCTATCTATCTATCTATCTATCTATCATCACCATCTCTTCACATGTTCGAAGATTTGCACTATTCATGGCTGTATAAAGCCTGGGCCTTGCCCTGGGATTGAGTGAGGATGGTCAACTAAACTCTTTTAATTTCAAGTAAGAGAAAATTTAACTCAAGTGTCTTAAACAGAAAAAGGACTTTACTGGGCCATGCAATAAAAATATATATATATATATATTTCAGGTAAATAGGTCTGCATTGATAGTTCTGTCAAGTATCCAAGATCCCATGCTTCATTCCTTGACTTTAACCTCTGCATCCTATCCATTTCAAATTTGTTTGTCATAGTCACAAGATCACTGTAGCAACTCCAGAACTTACATTCACACAACTCTAAGTCCAGTGATAAAAGCATGAATTGATTCCATAAACCCATGCATCTTTTATTCCTCAAATACTAGAAAATTGTGCCCCCTATGGCACAAAGAAGTGTTTTTATAATGCCTTCATAATGGATATGTAAAGGACAGAGATTGGTCTCACCAACTCAAAAGACTCTTAAAAAGTAGCCAATTAATTTACTCAGTAATATCAATGGAACTAATTTCGTTTGACTATTAAAATACACAACATTGCCCATTTGTTTACAGTCCAGAGGGTATGGTTTCCATATGACTTTAAAATGAAAATTTAATAAAGGATTTAAAATAAATATAAAACTTAAGATAGGATTTCATATTTTATAGACAAAGTAACAATTATCTCTCTGTGCTTGAAGCATATGGATATTAGAGCAAAGATGGATTTTACAAACATGTCCAATAAAGACCAGATTACATTTTATAAGGCAGGATCTAGCCAATAATGACTTAGCCAAAGACTAGATATTTTTATATTTTAAAACTTAACACTGTCTTTCATATAAGGGCTTTAGGTCTGAATAAAATAAATTTGTATTGTTACAGACAACTATATTAATAAATATCTCTAAATGGCTTAAGAACGGAGGGGAGAGATTGAGTGGAAATAAAGAGAGCACATGGGAAAATAGATAGGTACATGCAAAAAAATAAAAACAAAAATAGACCATCAACTTACACCATACACAATAAACTCAAAATGGATGTAAGTCATGAAACCATAAAAATCCTAGAAGAAAATGTAGGCAACAAAATTTCAGACATCACACGCGATAGACTTTTCACCGATACCTCGCTTAGGGCAAGATAAACAAAGAAAAAATTTATATATGGAACTACATCAAACTAAAAAACTTCTGCACAGCAAAATAAACCAGCATCAAAATTAAGAGGTAACCCACTTTATGGAAGAATATAGTTGCCAAAGATAAGTTGAATAAGTAGTTAATTTCCAAAAGTACTCACACAACTCAAAAAAAGAAGACAATCCAATTTAAAAATGAGCAGATGACCTCAATAGACACTTCTTTAAATAGGACACACAAATGACCAAGAAACATATGAAAAAATACTTAACCTCACTAGTAATCAGAGAGATGCAAATTAAAACAATGATGAGATATCACCTCACACCTGCCAGAGTTGCTACCACCAAGAAATCATCAAACAACAGTGCCTGTGAGTATGTGGAGAAAAAGGTTAATCTAGTACACTGCTGGTGGAAATGCAGACTGGTACAGCCACTGTGGAAAACAATATGGTGTTTCCTCAAAAAATTAAAAATTGAACTGATATTTGACCCAGTGATCCCACTTCGAGGAATATATCCTAAGAAGCCTGAAACACCAATCAGAAAGAATATATGTACCCCATGTTCATAACAGCACTATTTACAATAGCTAAGATCTGGAAACAGCCCAAGTGACCATCAGTGTATGAGTGGGTAAAACAAACAAACAAACAAACAAAAAATTGTGGTAAATTTACATAATGGAATACTATGCAGGTATAAGAAAGAGGGATCTCTCACATTTGAAATGTCATAAAGGGACCTGGAGAGTATTATGCTGAGCAAAATGAGCCAGTCAGAGAAAGACAAGTATCCCATGATCTCACTTATTTGTGGAAGATAATGAACAAAATAAGCTGATGAATAAAATAGTTTCAAAGACACGGAAGCAGGGAACAGACTGAGGAGAGTAGCAGGGAGTGGGAGGGTGGGATGAGATAAACCAAAAAACTTATATGCATATATGCATAACCAATGGACACAGACAACAGCGTGGTGAAGTCCTGGTAGGAGGGGAGTGGGGAGGAGAGTGTCAATTGTGGAAAAAAGAAGGGTCATCTGTAATACTTTCAACAATAAAGATACATTTATAAAAAAGAAACCAGTCTGGCCAATGTGCCTCAGTGGTTGAGTGTTGACCCATACACCAAGAGGTCACCAGTTATATTCCCTATCAGGACACATGCCCAGGTTGAAGGACTGATGCCCAGTGGGGGGGCATCTCTCTCATCGATGTTTCTATCTCTCTCTCCCTCTCACTTCCTCTCTCTTTAAAATCAATAAAGGGAAAACAATTTTTAAAAAAAGAAGCCACATGGGGGAAACATTGTGATACTACCTTAACTTAATAAATAATATTTTGGACATATTAAAATAATCGGGCATATAAATATCAATATTCAAATGTTATTGGAGGATTTATAATTAGAAAGGTCATTGTGACTATCAATATAATTGCATTTTTCTGCCATAATCTGGCTCAAAATGCCACCAAAGCAGCAGCTAAAACCTCATCCTGAAAGAATGACTAAAGTACCTGGGAATACCCTAGAAAAAAAGGTATTCAAATAATAAGCATAAAATGACATTTGAAACTGTACTCTAATCAGTCCATCTCTCATATTACATATAGAAAACTGAGGCCCGAATCACTTAAGAGACAAGCAAAGTACAACTCCTAAATTAGTGATTTTCAAAGCAGGGATGCATGTATTCTGTGGTTATAAAAGAGATCCATGAGGTAAACGAAAAAATACTAAATGTTGATAGTATTTTTTGTGTTTCATTATATACATAATATGTTTACAGAGGCATTTGCACACAAAATTTTTTCTAATCGTTTATACCCCATCAAAATCATTTGTAGACTACTATCTTAAAAGTATAACCTAGACTTGGACCAGACTTTCCCTTATTACCCACCCCACTGTTCTGTCCCCTAATATAGCCATATTTGCTACTGAGCATGTATAGTTTTTCCAATTTACTCAAGGTATACCCTCTCTCAGCTTTGGACTGGGAATCAAAGTTATTACAGCCAGGATTTTTAAATTCTTATTTCTTTATATGCCTGATTCAAAATATCATCATTCTTTCCTGAATCACACAGATTAAAAAAAAAGAAACCCAACTAGTAAGGTAACACTGCTTCTTCTGCTGAGAATAGGCAAAGGAAAGAAGACCTTTTAATAAAATATAAACAACAACAACAAAAATACCGCTCACACCTTATCTAATACAAAATACAGAATCACCTTTCAGAATTTTTTGAAGGAAATATATAGTCAGTATCTGACATGTAAATTGAGATATTATTCCTCAAAGGCTTATGAAGAGCGAATCAATTATCACATATACTTTATTCCAAGGCCTATACACTGACAAATAACACTAGGGACACCCCCTACTGGGCTTCTGCCAAACATCCCTGGAACTGACACTCTGCTGGAGGGGAGATACGGTTGGTAAAATAGAAGGGTGTGTGGTGAATAAATCCACACTGATTAGAACTTGAATTTAAAAGTTAAATTTAGGCCCTGGCTGATTTTGCTCAGTGGTTAGAACTTCAGCCTACGGACCAGAGAGACCTGGGTTTGGTTCCCGCTAAGGGCACTACCTCGGTTGCAGTTTGTCCCTGGCCCTGGTTGGAATTATGTGGGTGGCAGCCAGTCAATGTGTCGCTCTCATATTGATGTTTCTCTCTCTTCCCCCCTCCCTCCTGCTCTATCTGAAAATAAATGCAAAAATGCCCTCGGGTGAGGATTTAAAAAAAAGTTAAATTTAGGAGAGCCCACAGCTCAGGGTTCCTTAAGAATTAAACATTTTCAAGACATGGTAGAATATACTAAGTATAACACACAGGGACTTGTAAACAGAATTATATCAAACTAGACTCTGGCTTTCAAAAAAAAAAAAAAAAGACTATCTTTATGCTTCTTTATTACTCACCTATGACTGTGAAATGGTGAAATGTAGCACTTTCACTTTATATTTTCCACAGTACTAACTGAACTTCAAATAGCCTATGGTGTATGGCACAAATTACTATTGAAAAAGAGTAAGACAGTCTTGTCCAACTCCCAATTTACCAATGACATGTGTTGAATTGGTGAGAAAGACTACGTTCTATGGGATAAAATATGGTAATTATGTTGAATCCAAGGACCAGGAATATCATGACAACTCTTCTGCCTAGAACAGTGATCCAGCTGCAATGGGGCCTCCTAGGATTTTTGTTTGTACCAAAAGCCTTTTTTGCTTCTTGGCCTTGACACTGGAGTCAGCATTTTTCATTTCAAGTGTCCTCTCATCATAGAGCTTCTCAACTTTTGCACCTCTTAACTTGAAATGGGATGTACCTGTCATGTTGAAATGGGATGGTAACAGGTTAACAGAAAGATGCCCAACAAAAATAGGGAAAAGATATGAGTTCCCATAATGCGGGTAATAAACACAACTTACTATATATAGATGGCAAGTACACAGAGCAAAAGGCTCAGCCCTACTTATAGTCAGAGGGATACGTTTCTTTGATTTTCAAGTTTCTTATGGTCAATGATACCAACTGATCAGGATGAGGAACTCATGTAGCCCTTTATGTAAGGCATCCTTTTCTATTTCAATACTATCTTGGCCTATCCTAACCATTCTAGAGACTGGCTACTTATCTATCTGCCCACCCACAAGGCTGCAAATAACTGAAAACAAGTTTGTACATACCTGCAAGCTTCCTACAAGGATAAATAACATATCTAATTCCAAGAATCAGTTTTTCATAAACACCCCTTTCCCAGCAAGCCTAGGTTTAAGGCCTTCCTAAAGGCAGTGGTGTTTCACAGTTTGAGAAAACAAATTATTTCTTCAATAAATTAATTCACATTAAAATCATATATATATATATATATATATATATATATATATGAAGTAAAAGTGGAGGTGCTGTAGTTGAAACAGATTGAGAGGCCAAGAGTTTTGCCTCCTTTGGCCACCTGCTTTGCATTGCCTACCTCCCAATCTCGGTTACTCCATTGTAGGTTGATGGTCAAGAGCATAGACTCTGGAGGCAGACTGCCTAGATTTTAATCTTGACTTTAGCATTTCCTTTCTGAGACATGAATCACAATTTGGGCAAAGGGCTAAGATTGTTTTGAGAGCAGGAAGAAATGGAGAAAACAGAAACTCCATGAATTGAAAATGTTACTAAATAACCTGTGATAGGAAGAAGAGGTGCTAAAAGCCTAACTCACCTTTCTGTTTTAAGGTAGATGATTGGCCTTCAGTGAAGATAATCCTAGATGTCATGACAATTAAATAATAAATTTATATGGCTTAGAATGAAAGAAAAGAAAAGAAGAGAAGAGAAGAGAAGAGAAGAGAAGAGAAGAGAAGAGAAAAGAAAAGAAAAGAAAAGAAAAGAAAAGAAAAGAAAAGAAAAGAAAAGAAAAGAAAAGAAAAGAAAAGAAAGAGAAAGAGAAAGAAAAGGAGAGGAGAGGAGAAAAATAAATGTTTGGCAATACTGACTCAGCATGTGTCCAAATCTTTTCACATCAGTGACTACACTAAAGAAATACCAGCTAAGAACATGATTGACTTCACCAAGTTAACAGCTGAGGTTGTTGTAAGATTCAAACAGAAGGGAAAGATTATGTAAACTAGGCACTTTGCTTTATGCCCACACTTTATGATGCAGACTCACAGCTGTGAAAGAACATCCGGGTAGTATGGATGTGATTCCAGCCAATCTTCTAAGGAAACTATTATATCAAAGTATTAGTTGAACGCATTTGAAGCTCTACAAAACTTCCAATTTTAAGATAAACGGCCTGTTTCAGACCACAGGATTGTAAACCTATGTGATATATCTTTTATAATTATTACTACTTTGTCAGAGACTTTACTACATATTGGAAAAAAAAAAACAAACTACCACATTACTTTGCATTCATTAAATGTGTGTGAGCCCTGGCCAGTTTGGTTCAGCGGTTGAGCATCGGCCTGCGGACCAGAGAGTCTCAGGTTCAGTTCCCGCTAGGGGCACATACCACAAAAAAAAGAAAAAAGAAAAAAAATGTATGTGATATTTTCTATATAGGTTTAGCAATGGTAATAATTACTCAACAAAATAATTACTCACATTGCTCTCCCTGTCTTACTAAGTGACCTTTTCTCAGCTCACACATAGATGTTTACTGGATTAAGTACAACAAAGTTACACAGTCAATGGCCAGTGTCATCTTCAACAAAAAGTAAGAATTATAAAGTTCTCTGGACTGGTCAGGCCAATAAGTCTTTGAGGCATGTGATGTGCAAGGTGCTATGTTAAGGGATCTAAAGATGTTCTACTCTGTCATTAAAATGAGATATGTGCTAAGGGAGCCATAGAAAGTTAGCAGTGGGAGAAATCTTAGGGAATGTCTGTTCAATTCTCCATTTTTTAAAACTTCCTCATTTTACAGATAAATAAACTAAAACCCAAAGAAAATAAGTCATTTTCCTTGTGCCATATACTTGGTTAATGGCAATAACAGGGCAAAATTTGGGGTTTCTTGATTTTCATATTAGCACATTTTCTAATACATCAAAATATGCTCAGCAACTATGGGAACAAGAAGGTATAACTTACTTATCAATGGAAATCTAGAAAGGCGGCAATGAAAAATCTAATAACTGAAGATTGTTCATAATATTACAGAAAAAACTGGGTAAAAGTGAAAAATCATCAAGGAGAAGGAAGAGCAGAAGCAAGGAGCATTACTGGAAAAGCATTTCACCTAGATACCTGAAAACAGCCCAGTTTAGCTATATATTTGTAGTTTCTTGGCAAGAGTACTAATGGCATTTTCAGTAGGATAATCCTGGAATGATGAGGGTCTATTTCACTCAATACAAGATGCTTGGCATCCCTTGTTCCATATCACTGAATACTTGTATCATCTTCATTCATTGTGACAACCCCAAATACATCATCAGATTCCAAGATGCTAGTATGAGTTTAGAATCACTAACCATAGATACAGGATGTCTAGGGAAAGGAATAGTATTTGAGAAGGCTGAAAGTAGATTGGGTTCAGATAATGAAAAACCATAGAGAATTTCAAACCTTTTTCAATAGACTACAAGGAAATACTAAATGTACAAAGAGTAGAGGCATCATTTGCTGTCTTCTTCAAAAGGATTCTGGTAGCAATAAAGAAAATAATTAAATGGATAAAAGATAAAGGCAGGGAGACTAGGTGGTTCTAATAATAACTTGTCATTCTCCTTCTTTCCTTTTGCCACTCCTACTATAATGTCTACCGGGGCCTTTGACATCTGTTTTGGATGCTGGCTCCTGGCCTCTATTTTGAAATTTGGGATATAAATTTTCCCTCTTAGATTTAATCATAGAATGCTTCTTTTCCACTTCCGTTATTATTTAATCAGACTTAGTTCAGAGCCCCATTGCTGGCATGTAGAACTGAGAGCAGGCTTTGTGTATCATTCAAAGGCATCTTGACACCAAGTTGTTTTGAATGGGGTTTGTAATTTGAGCTCTGATTCCATTTGCTTAAAAAATGGTTTGCAAATAAAAATGTCTTATTTAAAACTTTGGCCTGTGTTATCTGAATTTTCACTTGTTCCCAGCTGCATTCATCTTGGCCAGAAAGAAAACCAAAAGGTGTTAAAATATGCTTACTGCAAGCAGATTCTTGGTATTTTACAGCACACAAAAATTATACATTACCAAATGGCAGGCGATAGAGATTGTGTCAGCAATTTCATTAGAAACCCCTATTTTCCTAGGTACATGTATTTTCAGTTTTGGAGATAAGTTAGAAAACATCAGATTGGTTGTTTCTAAATTAAAGCACAGAATTAGAATAATTCCATTTTAGTCAAAGGCACTCTGCCAAGACATCCTATCAAAGAAATCTCAATGAGAACATGAATCAACTTCCAGGGATACTCCAACCACAAAAACAGATTTGGAGTCCTCTCATGCTTTGAAATGGCAAAGCAAACAGCCTGCCAGTTGGTGACAAATCAGCATCTGATGGTGCACCTGATGAATGGTCCCCAGAAAATGGTTCTAATTTTTCTGAAATATTCTCGTTTTCAGGGGGAAAAAAATGAAAAATGTAGCTCATGCTACAGAAACTTCCAGATGAATCCTGGGGAGGAAAAAAAAAAAACACACCAGGGTACATCTAGCAAGCAAATATCCTCCAGCTAATGATCACCTGCCAAGGTCACTTATTTGACATCTAGCCACATCAGTTCCAAGGCAACAGACCACAACCCAAGGACTGGCCAACTACCTTGCAAGTATGTAACCTGGGTCAACTAAATGTCTTGTGAGAGATTGTTGATTGTCCAGTGCAAAATCCACCCCACTACTAAAACATAAATAAAGAAAAACAAATAAAAATGGAGCCTGGCATGAATAATAAGGTTAATTTGTAACATCTTTTCATATGTATATCTAGAGGTTAATATCACAGTGGTTAACATGATACAATCTGGAGCCAGATTCCCTAAATTTTAATTTCTTATATACCATTTACTAGCTGAAAAGCCTTAGGCACATTTGTAATTGTTCCTCAATGAGAACAATAATAATACCTACCTCATAGGGTGCTGAGAATTAGTCAACACATGCAAAGCACTTAAAATGGGACCAAGTATATAAGTATCCAATGTTAATCATGATGATTATGATTTTATACTATGGAAAATGCATCAAAAATCAATGAAAATAGAATCTGAAAGGGACAGATCTATATTTGATATCAAATAAAAGGACGAGAGAGAGGGACTGAGGGTATAAAAAGGACAGATCATGAATTTTTCCAACAGGACATCATAGTATTTCTACCCTTCCCCTAAATACTTTATACTTTGAAATAGGGGCTTAGAATTCTTGATATCTTAGAAGGGATCATCTGTGACAGGATTTCCCTATCTCAGTAAGGCAAGTTGAGATACTTGCTTTCCCTAATCCCTTTCTCTTAATGAAATGTTCACTTATTTGCAAGGGCTACTACAAATGCTTAATAAAATGCTGTATTGGTTTGATTTTGAGTTAATTGACTAATAAGTGCTGAGCCAAAAACCTTCTGACCATGTCAGTGCAGAGGGTCAGTTCTCACTGTACACCCTCCTCAATCAACATCAAGACAGCAAGGCCTGGCTTAATATCAAGACCTGAGTAGCCACTAGATATTGGGAAAGAGTTTGACAGAGCTTTGAAATAATTTATCAAGATAATATGCTTTGAATGAACAGCGTTTTTTAGGGGGATCCCTGCCTGTTGTTTAAAAACATAGGACACATATTTTTAAAGAAGCATGTGAGAATGAAGACCTCCAAGAACAATACCACTACTTCAAAGTACTTTGGATTTTCAGTTCTACTCAAGACCTTGCAGACACTACATTGACCACAGCTGCAACAGTCTACAAAATAAAGCACAGTATCTTGTTCTCGTTATTGCATGTAAGGGTCATTGACAAAATATTTTTCATGGAAAAAAAAATTAGTTATCTCACATAGACCACAGGAAAATCTAAAATGCAAGTCATAAAAATATATGCAAGGTTAATGTGTGTGTTTTTTACATGTCCACAATGGCCCTATCAAGCATGGTAGGAGGTAGTAGCCTTTATTTATATGTGTTTAGCACTATAAACTTTAATCTTTACCAAGAAAAGCACAAAGTAGGACATTTAAGAAATATTAATAATTCCTCAAGCAAAAGCTCAGCATGATATAAAAAAAGAAAATCCAGACTAATTTAGAAGATTCAAAATTCTTTCAGTGGTGTTTTGTCATTACTAGTGTGCTCAAAGACCCTATCTATTCTTCTATTGGTATTTAAGAAAGAAAAGGAACTCAGGGACAAGGAAAACAGTGTGGTGATTGTGGGGTGGAAGGAGGTAGATGGAGGTGAAAGAAGGTATGGGGGGATAAATAGTGATGAAAAAAAATTTTAAAGAATAAAAAAAATGTCAAAGGAACGAGGAATCCAATTTCACACACACACATGTACACACATACACACACAGAATACCTTTCGATAATTTTATTTAATAAATATTGACATAGGACTTACTGTGTGATAGACACTGTTCATAGCACTTTGCCATAGTTAACTCACTTAATCATCACAACTCTATGTAGCATACAGAATTATCATCCACATTTTACAAATAAAGAAGACTAAGTGGCTTTCCTAAGGTCATGTAGCTAGTAGATAGCCAAGTTAGACTTTGAACCATGGCCATCTGGCTCCTGGTTGAGATACATAAAATGAAGACAAATGAGGAAGTGAGTGTGGGATATTTAGGCTCCTTGTGTAATTCAGTTAGCATTGTTTTGTGATGTACAATATCTTGCCTTTTGTTTCCAGACAAAATTTAGCTGTAGCTTCATTCCCATTATCTCAGTGGCAAAATATAACCTTTTCATGTCTCTTACTTTCAAAGGATTTTTAATTGCTTTACAATGACAGATATTACTCTAGCTCCCTCTCAAATGTTTTATTTTTTTAACTTTTAGCTCATTCACTTAAGTAACAACTGTTGTTTAAATGATAGCTTGACTTATAAATCCAGCCTTTTTTCTCCTGATATGGGCTTGGCCTGACTTAGTGAAAGGTTGTCACAGGTAAGAACATTCTTTTACTACAAAAAAGCAGGTTGACAACAACAGTAATAGTAATAATAGATGATTTTTAACAAAACATGTGTCCTGAACATTGGTAATAGACACATTGTAAACATTTTCTTTAATTCTCACAAACCCCTAGGAAAAACAGGTATCATTCTAATACTGTATACAAGGAAACATAAATTAAAACAATAAACCACTTGACTAAAGTTGTCTAATTAGTAGATTTGAATCAAAGTCCATGTGACTTCGATCCCATAATATCGGTTACCATCAGAACAACAATTTTACTGCTTTGAAGTTAAGTAGATGCTTAAGTGTCTTCCCAATAGTTGCTCAGCTATTACATGGCATGTGTGGGATTTACACTCAGGTATTAAAATCCCAAGACTTATGCTCATTCTACAAGATCCAAAGTCTGGCTTTAGGCAGAAATTTGATAATTTGATGCCTTTGATTACATTGTTGATCTTAATTTAACAAAGAGCGTGTCCTCTTGGATTCAATCTCTATAATTAATAATAGAAGACAAAGGCAGAAGTGTGCATGTGTTTGTATTATGTATGTTAGAAAAGAAAACTGAGGGTGAATGTAAACTACATTCTCTGTTGTTGTAACGTTGATGAAAGTTGCCAAAATTAATAGAATATTGGAAATAGCCTGATCTGAATTTTGGACTCTAGAGGAGGGAGCAACACTTCTCATTTGTTCAAGGAAACTTTTAGAGTTAGTTAGGGAGCTCTTAGGGGGGAAAAAAAGGAAATAGATCATCAGGGAGCCAATAACAATTGCTACTAATGGAAAGACAGGCATATGCAAAAATAAATTTCTGTACCAATTTCCCAACTTCCTGCTTTAAAATCTTACCATGCATATACATATTTATAAAAAAGTGCTAACACTCACAGTAGCAAATGCTACAGCTCAAAATGCAAATGTTTTTCCATTACAATTCCTTTTTCAGTCACTTATAACTGCACCAACCACCCTGCATCTTAGCTAAAATAGTCTCTGTTTGACCTCAGGGCAAACAATGACTTTTTTCCCCCTTTTCCAAAAGACATGTGACAAAAAAAAACCCTTTAGCTATGTCTGCGTCACCACCAGGAAAGGGAGGGAAGATCCTTATTATAATCAAATGGGGAGGAGAAGAGAATGTAAGAGAACTGCTGTCCAAAAAAAAAGTATCTGAACTTTAAAACTCAAGATGATGTACTTTCCTATATGTGGAAAATTGGCTAGGAATAAGTTATTAACGTTTAAGAATGGCTTGCTGAACTAGCAGATACCTTGATCCCTGAATGGGAACTGCTAGGGAAAGACGGCAAAAAGCCTTCAGGGAAAAGAATGTCAGTCACAAGAGAGTGGAACTAGGGTTCAAGTAATTCTCTTTCCCCAAAGGATAAAGGTCCCAATCTGTTCTGGTCATTAGTTCTTTTGGGTTTAGCTGTCCCCAGGTCTTCATATCCTTTACTGTCCAGGCACATTTTTAACAAGTTGTATTAAGTGAACTCTATGTAAAGACAGGCATCTGATGACAAGCTCTGATCATGTCATACATATTTTGATTTGAATAACCTTTTTATCAGCATTCTTTCTCTGTGGGTATATGTATATGTGAATGTGGTGGGGGGCATTTACAAAAAAAGATATTTTACTTTAGACACTGAAGAATAATTAGATAAAAATCTTGTTCTTTAATAGCACTTATTTTCTACTCTGATTTCTCATTATAAAAGTAATACTTTTTTTATTAAAGAAAATGTGGCAAATATGGAAAAACATAAAAGAGTAAAATGGTTATCACCTATATTCCTCATACAAAAAGATGATTTATTATATATCCTCCCATTCTTCATTCTATAAACACTTTTGCAAAAAGAGTTCCTTCCTTCCTTCCTCCCTTCCTTCCTTTCTTCCTTCCTTCCTTCCTTCCTTCCTCCCTCCCTCCCTCCCTTCTTTCTAGAATTTTTACAAGTTTGTCTGAGCCAAACTGATGATATATGCTGGGGAGCAAGATTTCAGATGCTCCCAAAAGAAATTGTTCTATGCCTTGGCCAGTTTGGTTCAGCGGTTAGAGCATTGGCCTCCGAACTGAGACTCCCAGGTTCGGTTCCCGCTAAGGGCATGTACCTTGGTAGAAGTTTGTTCCTGGCCCTGGTTGTGGTCATGTGGGTGGTGACCACTGGATGTGTCTCTCTCACATGGGATGTTTCTCTCTCTTTTCCCCCCTTTCTTTATTTGAAGATAAATGTAAAAATGTCCTCAGGTGAGGATAAGAAAAAAAAGAAACTCTTCTATGGATACTATTTTCTAACCTGTTTTCTCATGTCAGCAGACTTATTTCTTTTTTCTATGTAGAACTCCTTAGGCAAACTAACCCAATCTTATCAATTTAAATGCAATCTATTTGCTGATGCCTCCCAAATTTATATATCCAGCCACAGTATCTCACTCAAATCCAGGCTCATAGATTCAGACTATACAACATTTCCCTTAGGTGACCGGACCTAAAGCCCATCTCTAATCTGGACCTGCTACCTCTCTGACTTGTTTTTATCTTCTATTATTGTATATCCATTCCCCTCTGAGCACACTGTCCTCATTGCTATTCCTCAAATACTCAAGGCATGTTCCCATCTCAGGGCCTTTGTACTTGCTGTTTCCCATGCTTAAAATATTCTTCCCCCAGGTATCCTCATGGCTTGCTCCCTCACTTTCTTCAGATAAGACATTCTTAGTGACATTTTCCCTGGACTCTTTATCTAAAATCCTACCCATACACTTCATATCCCACTTCCTTTAATTTTTCTGTTTAACTTTAACATTCTGTTATATATTTTATTCATTTATTGTCACAATGGCTTTTCTCCCTCAATGAAATGTAAAGTATATGAGGGCAGATTTTTATGAACGCAGATATTTTCCCATTAAACTGCTATTTACCCAGAACCTAAAACAATACCTGGCAAATAATGGATGCCCAGTAAACATATGTAGAACAAATAAATAAAGGCTTATGCTATCTCCTCTGCAAAAATTATCAAGTGGGCATTTTCTGGGACTAGTTCTAACTCCCTATGGTTATTAAAGTGTCCTTCAAGATTAGTGTAAAAGCCAACCCCTTCATGAGAGGGTCTTTCCATTGTGTTGCCTGATATTTAGAGCTTTATTTGGAGGCGATATAATAAAAGTTATCCTGATCAAGATATAAATTGGGTGAAAAGCACTAGAAAGCATCTCTTTTTGTTATCTGGTACCAAACATCATATTTCTTCTAAGCAATACATTTCCCTGATGCTCCAATACAAAAACATACGTAAGTAAATCTGTTTGTTCCCGCTTAGATGTAAAAATCCACAATCTTTCTTTATCACTTAGATGCCAAATGTGTCAATGGGTGAATATTAGGGAAGAGTGCTACATTACTGTAGATATGTAGACAATTACATAAGAAGGAGTTAAGATTTAGTTTGAACAACTAAGTCATTTGTTGATTTTGCATGACTGTTGGATAGTACAGGTGAATTTTGCTTTGCATAATGGGCGTTTTACCCACAAAGCTTTCAGAGATGAATAATTTGTTTTTGTGATTTGATTTAAAATATACAAATGGAATACCTATTTAAAGCAACTCTTTCATATATTATTCAGGCTGTGAGTTTGAGTTTTATTATATTTCATTTACTTAAATAAAGGCTTACCTTCTCTGGGTTAAATACAAAATAATCCTAGTAAAACCCAGTCTGGTAGTTTGTCTTTGTAGTATTCCCTCTATCTGGGACACTCAGGTAAAAACAATTTTCAAATTATGCATTTTTCAGATATTTGAAAACAGAAATCTAAAAATACTCTAAATTTACATAGTAACATTATTTTGATGTGATAATTTTAACTACAATACTGTGATCCATGTTATTCACGCATCATAAAAGAAAATTGAATTCATGAGCAGAACATCCAAGTTCACATTTTGATTTTGTCATTTACTCACCACATCTTGGTGCCTCAGCATCCTGACCTACAAAATGAGGATAATAGTCCTTACCTTCATTCCAGGTCTGCCATAAGGTCAATGAGAGGAACAAAACAAAAACAAAAACAAAAAACTCTGGGATAGTTGTATGTAATGTTCCTTTACTATATTAGACAGAAGAGATTATAGTGAGACTCCCTGCCTAGACTGTGGCATCTGTTACAAGATATCCTGAGTGTGATGCTGTTGATCTTTCCAGAGATTTGCTTAGGTTTGGAATAAACACATAAATTATGAGAAGGAAAATCAAACATTATGTGAGCTTATGGAAATGATATTTTACTTTTATTTATTCATTTTAATTTATGTATTGGGGTGATATTGGTTAATAAAATTATATAGGTTTAGAGGTTCATTGCAGTGTTATTTACCATAGCAATGATACTTTAAATGATTTGTAGCAGGTTCTAGATTGTGTCCTGGTTTTCTATCCCTTGTGATCACTCAGGCCCTAAAATGGAGTATATTCAATGTTGTTTTAACCCCAAGCATGTCTACATCACAATCTGTCTCCCATGTGCTCAAGGAAAACAAGTATATTATACTACCAATTAGTTAATAGAACTCATGTTTGACATTCTTTTGATTTGAAAGTAATCCTCCTTTGCATTACTTATCCAACTTAGTCTATGGGTTAACATTTACAATTCATATAAAATATCATTGCAAACGGGCATCTTATTAAAAGAGCACATCATAAGTGCTGAGCTACTTTCATAGCCAAAACAATTAACTTTCATAAAAATATAACCAGATACAATCATAAATACCAAATAATAATAGCCACTGACCTACCAATTTTAATGTATTTGGTGGAACAGTCATTTCTGATACTGTCCTTCCTGAATGTTCTAATCCTCTGGTTTCATTAATGAGCTTTCCTGGGGTAAAAGAGAAATTACACAACTGTCTCCACTCTCTACCCCTGATTTTAGAAGTCAATTCTCTTTACTCAGTTCATCATGTAATCAATGTGAATTTTAAAGCACTCTGAACTTCTTAGGATATAGACACAAATGTCATGAACCTATTTGATTACCAATTCTAAAAAATATATTTTAATACCCAGTAGCCACCTTTTCATTTAACAAAAGTGGTCTCAATCAGATTTAAATGATAAAAAACCATCTCCTTGATCTGCACACTCAAAATACATTTTGGGGGAAAATGTGAAAGAGATGAATATTTTTTTAAATCACCATGTTGCTTCCCTTTATTTTATTAATTACCTGGTTACTTTCAAAGACTGGGAAACTGCTCTTTTGCAGAGTCATCAGTGGAGTGAATCTGAGAGACAATTAACAAAAGGACAGAAATCTTGTCTCATTTTTACTGCTGACTTTTTCTGGACCCTACATGAAATTGCTTAATTTTCCATATGTCCACAACTAGCAAAGACAACCACCAAGGCTTTGAAGTTACTCAGTGTTTGTATTTCTTAAGCTAAAATAAAATACAACATTGGGAAATGAATAGTCCTAAAACCTAAACAAAACAACAGTGACAAGAAAAGGTAAAGTTTAGAAATTGAAAAAAATTGGTTAGATTTGCTAATGGCAAAAATTTTCTAGAAAATATGCTGCAAATATGTCTTATGAAATATTTCAATATTCCACAGCTGCATGTGTTTTGTTTCCAAGTGTCTCTAACCTAACCAAGGGAAATAAACTATATCCTATGTTGATATCTTGGAGCCATTTCTAGCAGTGTCAAAACCAACACAACATATGCAGTCATACTGTTTACGCTCCTAAGACTATAGTTCAAGAAATGTATTATCTGTAGGAAAATTTACCCTACAAACTGTCATTCTTAAATTTATGAAAAATAGGTTCCCTGGACAACAAAGTCAAATCAACTCTTCTGGCCTTCTGATTCATCTGTGTATTAGCAATCCCCAAATCATAAGATGTGATGACAAATTAACAAACTCAGATGGAAACACCATTTGCACTGACCCCGTAACCTTAGAGTATCTCAAAGACAGCTATTTGAGAGGCCACACCTGTCTTTGACCAGAAGAAAGTGACAGCTCATTTCTTATATGGCTGCTGAGGATTTGTTTTTTTGTTTGTTTGTTTTATTTTTTGTTTTTTGCAACTTTAAAATTTTTCTTGTTTATTGGCACTCTTTTTTTATTATCATATCATTTTATGTTTTTGAAGAATAAAAACTCTAATAGAGATCACTTAGAAAATTTAACAGAGTAAAATTTTAATATGTCCATTGAGTTAGCATGATTACACCAATGAAGTTAAAAAATTTTAAAAATTATACCAGGCAGGATTTTTTTTTCTCCATTGCTATGAATTATTTAAATTATAACTCTGTAAAATGGATAAAATGACTTTTTTAAAATTTATTTAATTAATTTATTTTTGTTACAGATGTTTCATCTTTTTCCCCCAATGATACCCCCTCCCCCCCACTTCTCCCCCAATCCCCAGCTTTGTTGTCTATGTCCATTGTTCATGCAAAAATGCATATAAGTTCTGTGGTTTATCTCTCTGCCCCCATCCCTTCTTCTGGGGATTGTAAGTCTGCACCCCTCTTCCACATCTCTGGGACTACCCCATTCCTCAGACTGTTATGTTCATTATATTCTACAAATAAGTGAGATCATGTATTATTTGTCTTTCTCTGCTTGGCTTGTTTTGCTTAGCATAATACTCTCCAGGTCCCTCCATATCGTCTCAAAGGATATCTTTCTTTTTTATAGCTGCATAGTTCTCCATTGTGAATTTGTACCACTGCTTTTTTATTCATTTGTCTATTGACGGATATTTCGGCTGTTTCCAGATCATAGCTATTGTAAATAAAGATGCTATGAATATGAGGGTACATATATAATTTCTGATTGGTGTTTCGGGTTCGTAGGGTATAGTCCTAAAAGTGGGATCACTGGCTCATATGGCAGTCCAATTTTTAATTTTTTGAGGAAACACCATATTGGTTTCCATACTGGCTGCACCAGTCTGCATTCCCACCTGCAGTGTACTACAGTCCCCTTTTCTCCACACCCTTGCCAACACTTGTTGTTTGATGATTTGTTGATGGCGGCCATTCTGACAGGTGTGAAGTGATACCTCATTGTTGATTTAATTTGCATCTCTCTGATGATTAGTGATGTTGATCATTTCTTCATATGTCTCTTAGCCATTTGTATGTCTTGTTTGGAGAGGTGTATATTTAGATCCTCTGCCCATTTTTTAATTGGGTTCTTTGTCTTCCTTTTGTTGAGCTGTATGAACACTCTCTATATATTGGAAATTAACCCCTAATCTGATGTATCATTGGCAATAATGCTCTCCCATAGAGGGGGTTGCCTTTCCATTTTGATGGTTGTTTCTTTTGCTGTACAGAAGAAGCTTTTGAGTTTGACATAGTCCCATGTGTTCATTTTCTCCTTTGTTTCTGTTGCCTTAGATGATGTATCAGTGAAAATACTGCTGCGTATGTCTGAAATTTTGTTGCGTACATTTTCCTTCTAGAATTTTCATGGATTCATGAGTCCCATTTAAGTCTTTTATCCATTTTGAGTTTATTCTTGTGTATGGTGTAAGTTGATGATCTAGTTTTATTTTTTTGCATGTAGCTGTCCAATTATCCCAACACCATTTATTAAAGACTCCGTCTTTACTGCACTATATGTTCTTGCACCCTTTGACAAATATAAGTTGAGCATATTGTCTGGGTTCTCTATTCTGTTCCATTGATCTATCTACCTGTTCTTGTGCCGGTACCAGGATGTTTTGATTACAGTGGCTTTGTAATATAACCTGAAATCTGGTAATGTGACCCCTCCACCTTTATCCTTCTTTTTCAAGATTGCTGTGGCTATTCGGGGTCTTTTTTGGTTCCATATAAAATTTGGAGTGTTTGTTCTAGTTCTGTGAAGTACATTGTTGGTATTTTGATGGGGATTGCATTGAATCTATAGATTTCTCTGGATAGTATGGACATTTTAATGATGTTAATTCTTCCAATCCATGAACAACATATGTGTTTCCACTTTTTTATATCGTCTTCTATTTCTTTTTTCAATGACCTGTAGTTTTCTGGGAATAGGTCCTTTATTTCTTTTCTTAAGTTTATTCCTAGGTATCTTAATTTTTTTGCCTCAATGGTAAATGGGATTGTTTTTTTTTAGTTTCTCTTTCTGTGAGTTCATCATTGGTGTATAAGAATGCCATGAATTTCTTGACATTAGTTTTGTATACTGCTACTTTGCCAAATTCATTTCTTAAGACTAGTAAATTTTTGATGAAGTCTTTCGGGTTTTCTACGTATAGTATCATGTCATCTGCGAATTTTGACAGTTTCACTTCCTCCTTTCCAATTTGGAACCCTTTATTTTTTCTTTCTGTCTAATTTCTGTGGCTAAGAGTTCCAGTACTATGTTAAATAAGAGTGGCGAAAGTGGGTATCCTTGTCTTGTTCCTGTTGTTAAGGGAAATGTCTTTAGTTTTTGCCCATTGAGTATGAAGTTGGCTGTAGGTCTTTCATATGTGGACTTTATTATGGTGAGATATGATCCCTCTATTCCCAGATTGCTGAGAGTTTTTATCAGACATGGGTGCTGGATTTTTTTTTTTTTTTTTTTATCCTCACCCGAGGACATTTTTCCATTTTTTGTTCAGGTAGAGTGGGAGGGAGAGAGAGGAACAGAGAGAGAGAGAAACATCGATGTGAAAGGAACACATCGAGTGGCTGCCACCTGAGCAACCCAACCAGGGTCGGGGACAAACTGCAACCGAGGTACGTGCCCTTAGCGGGAACCGAATCCGGGTCTCTCAGGACTGCAGGCTGACGCTCTAACCGCTGAGCGAAACCGGCCAGGGCTGGATTTTTTTGAATGCTTTCTCAGCATTCATTGATATGATCATATAATTTTTATCTTTCATTTTATTTATGTGGTGTTTCACGTTTATTGATTTGCGAATATTGTACCAGCCTTGCATCCCTGGGATGAAACCCTCCTGGTCATGGTGAATAATTTTTTTGATGTTTCGCTAGATTTGATTTGCTAGTATTTTGTTCAGGATTCTGGCATCTGTGTTCATCAGGGACATTGGCCTGTAGTTTTGTTTCTTTGTAGTGTCTTTTTCTGGTTTTGCAATTAGAATTATGGTGCCCTCATAAAACGAGTTTGGAAGTCTTCCTTCTTGAATTTTTTGAAATAATTTGAGGAGAATGGGTATTAGTTTTTCTTTGAATGTTCAGTAAATTTCCCCTGTGAAGCTGTCCGGGTGTGGGCTTTTGTTTGCTGGGAAAGTCTTGATTATATCTTCAATTTCTTTTGTTTTTATTGGTCTGTTCAAGTTTTCTATCTCTTCCCAGTTCAGTTTTGGGAAACTGTGTTTTTAGAAATTTGTCCATTTTGCTTAGATTGTTGAATTTGTTGCTGTATAATGGTTCATAATATTTGTTAATGATCTTTGGATTTCTGTGTTGTTAGTTATTATTACTCCTCTTTCATTTCTGATTTTTTGTATTTGGGTTCTCTCTCTTTGTTTCTTGGAGAGTCTAGCTAAAGGTCCATCAATGTTGTTTATCATTTCAAAGAACCAGCTCTTTGTCTCATCGATCCTTTGTTTTCTTGATCTCCATGTCATTTATTTTGGCTCTGTTCTTTACGATTTCCTTCCTTTTACTTGATCTGTGGCTTTCTTCTTGTTTGCTCTCTAGTTCTTTAAGTTGTGAGGTTAGATAGTCTTTTAGAAATTTTCCTTGTTCTTGAGGTAGGCCTGTGGTGCTATGAAATTCCCTCTCAGAACTGCTTTCGCTGCATCCCATAGATTCTCTGCTGTTGTGTGTTTGTTTTTATTGGTTTTCGGGAAGTTTTTAATTTCTTCCTTGATCTCCATGATAACCCATTCATTGTTCAACATATGCTATTTAGCCTGCATATTTTCAAATGTCTTTGTGTGTTTTTATTGCAATTGCTTTCTAGTTGCATGCCATTGTGATCTGAGAAGATGCTTGATATGATTTCAATATTCTTGAACCTGTAGAGACTTAGTTCGTGCCCTAACATGTGGTCTATCTTTGAGAATATCCCATGTGCACTTGAGAAGAATGTGAATTCTGCAGTTTTGGGGTGTAATTCTATGGAGGTATCTATTAAATCCATTTGATCCAGTGCTTCAGTTAGAGTCTGTGTTTCCTTGTTAATTTTTGGTCCAGATGATCTATCCAGTGATGTAAGTGGAGTGTTGAAGTCCCCTGCTATGATTGTATTGCTGTTGATTTCTTCCTTGAAGTCCTCCAAAAGATTTTTAATAAATGTTGGTGCTCCTCTATTGGGTCCATATATGTTTACCAAAGTTATATCTTCCTGTTGGATAGATCCTTTCAATATTATGTACTCGCCTTCTTTGTTTCTAGTTATGGTCTTCATTTTGAAATCTACTTTATCAGATATGAGTATTGTTACCCCAGCTGTTTTTCGTTTTTGTTTGTTTGAAATATTTTTTTTCCATCCCTTTACTTTCAACCTATGTGAGTCTTTTGTTGTGCGATGGGTCTCTTGTAAACAACATATATGTGAGTCATGCTTTCTTATTCAGTCAGCTACTCTGTGTCTTTTTATTGGAGCATTCAAACCATTCACATTTAAGGTTATAATTGATATTTACTTATTTATTGCCATTTTTGTTTAGTGTTGTTCTATTTTTCTTTCTATTTCTTCTACTAATGACTGCAGTCCTTTTAGCATATCTTGCAGTGCTGGTTTGGTGGTAACATTCCTTTAGCCTTTTTTTTGTCTGGGAAGCTCTTTAATTACACTTCTATTTTGAATGATAGCCTTGCTGGATAGAGTAGTCTTGGATTCAGATGCTTGTCTTTCATGACCTTGATTATTTCATGCCACTCCCTTCTGGCCTGTAGTGTTTCTGTTTAGAAGTCAGCTGAGAGCTTTATCGGGTTTCCTCTGTAGGTAACTGTTGCTTATCTCTTGCTGCCTTTAGGATTCTCACATTGTCTTTAATTTTTGGCACTTTGATTACTATGTGTCTTTGTGTGGGCCTGTTTGGGTTCTTCTTACTTGGGGCTCTCTGTGCTTCCTAAACTTGAATGCCTTCTTCCTTCACCACGTTAGGAAAGATTTCTGTCACTATTTCTCAAATATATTCTCTAACACTTGCCCATTTTCTTCCTCTTTGGGGACTCCTATGATGCGATTGTTATTACGTTTCCAGTTGTGCCATAGGTCTCTTAAGCTGTCTTCCTGTTTTTTTGTTTGTTTGTTTGTTTGTTTTTTACTTTTGGTTTTCTAATTGGTTGATCTTTTCTACCCCATCTTCTAATTCACTCATCCAGTCCTCAGCTTCCTCTATTTTGCTGGTTAGTCCTTCCAATGTGTTCTTTCTGTCTGCTATGTCATTCTTCATTTCTACTTGGTTGCTTTTCAATGTTTCTGTATCTTTACTCATGGTGCTGATTCTTACTCATGCTGTTGAGCTTCCTGAGGATCATGGCTCTAAACTCAACCTCAGATATTTTACTTAACTGCATTTCATTTATCTCATCTTCCGTAGAGTTCTCTTATTCTTTCATTTTGGATTTGTTTCTTTGTTTCACTATTTTGGCTATCTTAGTGGGTTTTGGAGCCTGCCAAATTTTTCCTGTGGGTGTTGGTGTTCTGCTGTTTGTTGCTTCCTCTACTGGGTTTGGATGGCCTATGTGGGCCCACATTAAACACCACTGTCTAGTCTTACTTTCCTGGGTAGATTTGCAAGCCCAGGAAAGGTTAAGTTATTCTCTAGCTTTTACCTGGAGTCTAGTACTCTCAGTTACTCAGTGCCTTGGAATGTTGTCCTGGTGTTCTGTATAAGAGGATTTACAGTGGGTGGGATATATACTGGTTATTAATGAACCTCAATTAATGAACCATTTCTTTGCCTCACCTAGGAAAGCCTGAATCTCCTGTTGGAGGGGGGCAGTTGCTCTGGGAAGGAGCACGCTGGACACCGTCCTTTGTGGCCACAACTCAGCAAAAGCTCTTTGTGCCCTCCAAATCCTGGTTGTCCCCACAGAGTTCCATCCCAGTCTTCCCTCCTTCTGTAACAGCACCCAGGTGAGTGGCTATGGATATTTTAGTGCTCTGTCCTGGCTCTCTGTGCTGTGGAGTGGGCTTGGTCTTCATTCTGCAAGGGTGCTGCTCCCAGCTAAGACTATTGCTGTCCAGGGGTTCCCAGCCTGCCACCCTCTCGCCCCTCCGCAGATCCTACCAGTGTTCCTGGTTATATGGTCCTGTCCTGCTGCTTTTCTGTTGTTTTATTCCGAGGATTTGTCTTTATTTTAGTTATAATTTCCATTTGGTCCTGGGAGATCATATGTGTAGTTTCTATTCACTCCACCTTCATTTTCACATCCTCTAAGCCTAACTTGTGCGCAGCTGGGTTGCACAGGCCTCTCTGGTGTCCCTGTACCCTGCAGGTCTTGCGGGTAACTGGATCACACAGTCCCTCTGGGGACCCATCTCTGTGCCTATGTTATGGGCTGCTGGGTTGCACAGGTCTCTATGGTGCTTCAGTACCCTGCAGATCTCAGGAGTAATTGCATGGCACAGTCCCTGCTGGGTCGCACAGGCCTCTCTCGTGCCCACACACCCTTCAGGTCCCATAGGCAGGCAGCTGGATTGTCTCTCTGGGGCTCCAGCTTCCCACTGCTCTTGTGGGCTACTGGACCACACAGGCCTCTGTGGATCCCTAGGTCCCACACTGTTGGAGGCTGAGGAGTGCTGCTTCCTCATGGGCATGGGGCTCAACTCTTGCTCACATTTTGCTGTAGTTTTTGAGAATGTGTCTCAGCTGCTAGTCTGTGCTTCTGTTGCCTGGGGATGGATGTCCACTCCCCAGCCTTTGTTGCTGGGGCTATATCTGGAGTCTGATCAGGCTGCTACTATGCGGGATTGTTCTGGGCTCCCGGCTGTCAGAGGCTTCTGTGACTGGCACCTTGGGAGCTCTACTACTGTGCACTGGTCTGTGTTGACACAGAGTGTCCACTGGTCTTATGGTGCCAGGTACGCTAGTGGGCTCAGGTTGCTGGGCCCTAGAAGTTCCCACTGCCTCCTCCAAGGGAAGACCCGGGATCTTCCAAAATTGTGGGACCTTCCTGAGGTGCAGGGAGAAGTGTCCTGAAGAACCACTTACTGTGGTAACTGGATGCTCCCATTCAAAGCATAGGAACCTTCTGCTCCATGTCTCTGCACTGCACGGGTTTGGTCGTCCACCTTCACGGCCACTCACACTCTCTCACATACTAGATCAATCTCTCACACACTCACCCTCCCTCCGTTCCTGCCCGCCGCACTGTCTAGTGAGGATTTGAAATGTGCTTCTCTTCCTCTCCCCAAATGTACATAATTGTGAAGCAATTACTATACAAACGCTCTGTGCGTATTGTTTTCTCTTACTGTCCATTGAGTCTTCTCATATTGTATTCTTTCAAAGGACAGGATTCAAGTTATTATGTATTTAATGAGCATCTCCCTAAAGCATGGTTATGTGCTCAGATTGGAGGGTGAAGACCTCTCCCCCCAAAAAGTAGATGCTATGGGGCATTATATTTTATTAGAAATATATAGTAGAAAAGTCCAGTGGGACCTAGAAATAGTTGATAAGGAGCAGGAGACAGACTTGAATGATGAGATAGGATTACCTAGGGTAGAAGGGTTTGGGAAATCATTCCCAAAGGTGTAGGGCAAAGGTATAGATGCCAGTGAGAATGACCATGATCTATGTGGAAAGGTCAAGACTTTATTACTTTAACCACAGGTATGTGTTGGCAAAGGAGATATGTAAATCTTATCAATAAGGCACAGTAGTTCAAAAGAAAGATCTCTCTGAGTTTCACAGTGGAATACATAACTATGTTCAGCTGGCATTGAAGAGAAGCATTTTAGCAAAGCCAAAAATAAACAGATAATTAGTAGCCTACAAATTCAACAAAATGTATCCATACCTGCTTTGAGGGAGAAAACTTAAATGATTTATGCCTATTACTTCATAGCATGCCTAGCAAGAACCATACAAAGACAAATGTTAAATATTTCCTTGGCTCAATTGCCATTAAGCCACAAGATATGACTCAAATAGATCATTATTCTGATCATAAGTGATTACATACTGAGAATGTCATATGTACAAAGCTTTTATAAAGACAGTTAAATTACAGCCATAATTTCAAGGAAGGATATCAAGGCCCCTGTCATAACAACTAAACCCTACTTTAAGCAACTCAAATAAAAAAGATTTTGAAGATAAATTAGAGTCCTCTTCCTCCTCCTCTCCTCTCCTCTCCTCTCCTCTCCTCTCCTCTCCTCTCCTCTCCTCTCCTCTCCTCTCCTCTCCTCTCCTGTCTCTCTTTTCTCTCTCCACTCATATACACACACACATCAATATTACCACCTCTACCAGAACAACATTATTTTACATAGTGAGCAACCGTAATAACTTTAAAGTTATATTGCAAAAATAGTTAAGTTTATAACTTCACTATGAATTTCTTTCATCCTCTTCCCCCACAAAACTACAGCAGGAATTGTTCTAGTCCTCTAATGTTTTCCTAAAAGCCTCAGCAGACCCCATTCCTCTTTTTTCTTGATCAAGTTGACATCCATTATTCAGGGTAAGAAGTATAACAAGAAATTGTTATTTGGTACATTTCTTATGTATTACTTCTAAAAACATGGAGAAGGAGACAGTCATTACTGTTTATTTTAAATACTAACAGCAAAAATAGCTCACCTTTATTGATTTTCACTAGGTACTAGGTGCTGTGATAAACCCATTCTATAGCTCATTTAATTCTCACATATTCCAGAATAGGTTAACTTACCCAAAGCTCCATAGCTAGCAAGTTTGAGGACTCAAGATTTGGACCCAGGTAGTCTAATTCAATAATCCACTCTTTAAATAATTATACCATATGGACACCTGAGCTCAGTTCACAAGCATCAAAACAATCTTAACATATCTTACAAATCCCCTGTAGCAAATGAAAATTAAGTCCACATTTACATTAATCCTTGCATATACAATGCCCTACCAATGCTATGTTATAACGTGGTCTTTGTGTTTGTTTATTTGTTTCTAATCATGGGTATGGTTCTCCTGAGCCATCTTCTTGTTCTATCCCAAACCAATTTTTGATAAATAGTGAAGATCTAGAAATTGTCGTCTTGAGTTGGAACCATGAAACAGAGCAAAGATAACTAGTTTAATAATCAAACTTTTAGTGTGGACTTCTTTAATACTGGGTCCTATAATGCTTGGAAATATACCTTCTTCAGGGAAGCCTTCCATGACCTCACTCTAACCCCTTATTCTTCAATAGGCTAGGTTCACTCATCATAATCCTTCTCCTTAGCAATTAACCTTAGTTATAATTGTATAATTAAAGTATTTATATTTGTAGGTTTTCAACTGCTCTATAAATTCTCTGAGGACAAGGACCACATGTTTTGCTTACTACTTTTCTACTATATGTTTCTAGTAAAAGCTTGCACATTGTCTTATATATAATTTATAATTAATATTTACTAAGTAAATATGTCTTCAAACAGTGATGTGCATGCAAATTATTCCTTCATAGCTCTGTCTTCATCACTCTGTTAAAGGGATTGTTCTGTCAGTTACTGAAGTGTTCTACATTCTTCCCATTTTTATCAGTGGTCAGAGATGAAGACAGAATTTATAAGTGTTGGTCTCTCTGACCCATGACTTTATAGCTTGGGTCCAAATAAGTCATTGACTAGAGTTGAAATAGCACTAACATACCATATAGTTTATTTACTTTCTCTTACATATGAGTAAAGAGAGTCTAGAGAGATGGAGGACTTATCAAAGATCACAAGAGTTGATGATGAAAGCACCTATAAAATTTTAACTATTTAGGTTTTTCTAAAAAGTATAAGTACAGAAAGAAGCAAGTTAAAAATAAATAGAAAAAAAGCCAAACCAAAGCAAACCATTACCACAATAATAGCAAGTTGTCAAAACATTAGTTTCAGTGCCACAGAGAGTTTTCAAGCAAAGTTCGAGATTAATTAATGACTATATCTTTCTGAAGTTACTTTAGAGGCTTAGAACTCTTAAATTTGTAAGCTTATTTTTAGGCAGATGCATACCCAAGTCAGATTCTCTCATTTTTGTTTTTAACTAGCTTCCTTCCCAGTCTCTCTCAACGAATGCCCGGGAATACACTCTCAGAATGAGTTCCTCTCTCCTAAAACAGCTGCTTGTTGTTTCTCCTCCTGCCAATAACACTGCACAATTTTTGGCAATATTCTGAAAACTCCTTGGAATCTGACTTATGGGAGTTTTCTGGAGTTCTTCAAATGGAAACTCATCCAAAATATGGTAGTGTTCAAATCGGTTTCTATTTTTTTCACAAGATCCCAAAATGGTAACACACAAATGGCTTCACAGAATATGTTATTCAAGCTGACCTTGTGCCCCTCTCACCAATAAATGACTTCAAGGAATGTTATACAAGCTGACCTCGTGCCCCCTCCCCCCAACCAATTGCCCTTTGTCTTCATTGCAAATAAAAGACTGAATAGTGACCATTAATAACATCTCTCCCAGTGTCATTTCCATGACATTATAGCTATTAAAAGAATTGAAGTCACAAATAGTACAAAGCCTGGACTGTCAAGAAGTCATTCATCGTCTGGATAAAATGAATGTGGCATATGTCTGCAATCTTTACAATATTCCATTTAGAATAGCACCCATAATGGTGAGTGAGCCCCAGAAAAGTATATGTGTCATTCATTTTCCAGGAGCATCAATTGTTCTAAAATATTCTAAAAATTGGACCTTCTATTATCTTTTCCTATCTAGCCAGCCATTTCATCTATCAAGCTAACATTCAGCTTTCCTGAACGAATAACAAATGAAGTGATTACATTCCCCAAGGCCTAACTTAATCAAACATGAAAACCTCACCATCAAACATAAAACAATTTTTTGTTTATAGTTATGCATTTATACACTGCCCATTTTTCAGTTGTATTAATGTATTCCATATATTTACCTGTTAAAACAAATAGGCTCATCAAAGACAAGAACCATTTGGTACCAGATGTGGTATAATTTATATTTAATCCCTGGTTTTAGTGATGATTTGAACCAAAATCTCTTAAGTGAACATATATACTTTTTTCAGACTAAGAATGACTCTTCTCTGGATCCACTTTATCCTCAACTCTGACTCTAAATTACATCAACTCATTCTCACTTCATAAACAATTCATAGTAAAATTGATACTGCATGTAAATGAAAGAGAATTATATGTGTGTATAAGTAAACCTTACTCTCAAACTCTAGTCCCATTTTTTACAAAGATTTTAAAATATATTAGCTCTATTCTCCATCTTCTTGATAATTTTTATCTCATATACATTGACCAAAAGGGATTTCAACCATTTTGTGCAAACTGAATCCCTCAGTGCCCCAGGGTGTTTGCAATACTGTATGTGTCAAGACCTTGTAGGGAAGCAGATGGGCTAGGTATGCAGGAGCTAAACTGTAGCTGGAGTAGTCATGTTGAGGAAGAGACATTCCAGAGTGTAGCCAGATATTCAAAGACTTCAGACACTCACATCTCTGCTGGTGACTTGGTGTTTGACCCAATCCTATTTTACCTATGTTCTCAAACAGGTAATTTGCCAACTCATACAGTTCTAACTTTACTGGAATCTGAAAAGTGCTTTCTAGTTTTTTATGTTTCCTACCCTCTCACATTAAGTTGAATCCTTACTGCTACAATTCCCTGGGACCCCATAGCTGCTCCCTCTGACTGATAGATTTGTTTTGGTGTTATTTCAATTTACTAGGTTATTCTTGGCTTCTACAATTTGTGTGCAAAATCTAAATGAAGAGCCCTTTATGAGAACTAAGATCTTTCTAACTTCAGTGCTCAGCAGGTCTGAATGATCTCCCCAAATGTATTGATTATCAATTACTGCCTAACACACCATTCCAGGACTTAACTTGCTTCCAACAACAATAGTCATTTACTTGGCTCACAAATTTGCAATTTTTGGCAGGTCTTGGCAGGAACAGCTTTTCTCTGCTCTGTAAGTGTCACCTAGGGTGGCTCAACTGGGGGTTGTAAGATCAACTTTGAAGATGGTTTATTTACATGGCTGGTTAAGTGCTAGAACCCAGGGCTGTGGGCCACAGGCCTTGGTTCTTCTCCATGTGGGCCTTTCCATAAACTGCTTGGCTTCTTTATACCATGATAGCTAAATTGTAAAAGTGAGCTTCCCATGAGAAAGGAAGTAACAGTTGCCATTTTCTTAAGACATAGGCCCAGAAATTGGTAGCATCACTTTCATTGTATTCTATTGGTCAAGCCATCATGGAGACCAGATTCAAAAGAAAGGGACATACATAAACCCATACTAGTCAATGGTTAGAAGACCAAATAATTTTAGGACTATGTTTGAAATCTGCCACAAACTAACTGTTGTTTTTTGTTTTTTATCTTTCAGTCTGAAGATATTTGTTTGGAACAGGATTAAATCCAAGTCTTCTTGAATTTTGATGATTATAACGTCCTTCATCTTTTATTTCATACAGATTTTCCTCAAAGAGTAAGTCCTTATCCAACATTTTCCAAAGCTTAGTTAGCATGACCCTTCACAAATGTACTTCTTTGCCCTGAGAATGGATTATACCTTTCTCCTATAAAATTCTTCCTTGCAATGAAATACTTTTTTATTGCTACACCTTCCTGCTATACCCTGTTCTACAGATGATCACACAGTTAACACCTATAAATAAAAGCATTTCTCAACAATCTTCCACAAGTAGAAGCTTATTCCAGAGAGGCACTGATAATTTATAAAGTTATAAAAATCATATCAATAAAGGAACACTGGACATGTGAAGGGAGTGTACAGGAGACCCATACCTCTGTGTGTATGACCTTCAGCAAGCTAATGAAGCTTTTAGTAACCATTGGGGATTGGACCCAATAATCACTAAAGTTCTTTTAAAGGAATTAAGTAAAAGTTAACATAACAAATCATCCCTGTCAAAAAGTAGCATCTATTTGAGAAGAGAATGTGAGCAAAAACAAAAGGAGCCATATAAATAAATTACAGCCACATTACATTATTACCTTGAACTTTCTCCACTCCTCTTACCACAGGACTTTTCCATATGCAATTTCCATGTCTACCATGCTCTTCCCATGCTTTATCCCAGATCCTACTAGTAACTAATCAAACTTCAGATTTCAGCTTAATGATCACCACTCCAGTTGGTGTCCCATGTGCCCCCCTCCAGTCACCCCTTTGTTATCTACTCCCTTAGAGACATATTCTTTTACTCCAAAGCTGTTATAGGTTATCGCTTTGATCAATGATTTTCTGTTCCGTTTAAGTGTGACCTCCATAAGGGCAAGCCCTGTGTCTGCTTGAGATAACAGTTGTGTTTTCTGAAACAAATATGCACTGGTTTGCAGACAATCAGAACGTAATTGTTGAAGTAAGGAATGAAGAAAGAGAAGGAGATGGTGGGGATAGGCAGGAGAGGCAGACTGATAAAGAGAGGAAGAGAAGGAGAAAAAAGAAGAAGAGAGGAAGTTAAAAGAAGAGAAAGAGAAGGCATAGGTAATTAAACATAGAATATTATAGGAATATTAATAAAGATTGTTCTGAGATGAAGTTTCGAGCAGGACTGTGGAGATGAGAGTTGATTAAGTTGGATCTTGAAAGAAAATATTCACATCTGTGTGAGGTTAGAAATGGGAGAGAAGTAGAGGAAATACATTCCAGAAAGGGGGAAAAAAGATGTAAACAAAGGAGGTTTCAGGAAAGTGTAAATACACCAGTCAGCTCAGTGTGAGTGAGTTTGTGATAAAGACAAACCAAACACTGAATTTACTCTGAGGGGGTAAATTGAAGCTAGATCATTTAAGCTTTGCGTGCCTAGATAAGGAGTTAGGACGAAAAGCTGGTAATTTTTTTTTTTTTTTGAGATAAAAAATGATATAGGTGTGGAGGACAGAAAAATTTGTCTTCCAAATTACCTGAATGACGGTGGTTTACAGAATAACTAAATACTGGGTTCCTCACTTTCTTTTCACTTAAATGGACTCTTTCTATCAATGCATGAAAACTACATCAGATGTAAGCCCAGAAATTACCCCCTTCATCATGCTGTTCTTACCTTGAAAACAGACAAGGATAATGCTGGGGCGGGGGGGGGGGGGGTCATTGTTTACTACCAGCATGGAAAACATGAAGCATTAAATTATATACCTTTTAATTTTCAGGGTTGCCATGAATGAAGATGGTATCATGTTTAATTTTAAAGAACAACATTCAAAAATAAGTTTCTGATTCATTTCATACAACCACAATTGTGAAAGACAGAGAATTAAAAAAACACATTTTACTCTATCACTTACCCAGTGGTACTGACACCACTATTCTGAAGAACAAAGAAACAAGCAACAACAACATGTGTGTGTGTGTGTGTGTGTGTGTGTGTGTGTGTCTGAAACACGGTGGAAGATGTCAAATCCCCATGACAGTACCTTCTTTACATTTTGAAGTTCACACTTAAGTGTCAAGGGTTAGTGGGGGTCTGATTTAGAATCTTAGGTTCTCAGATGTCAGAAAAAAATGGCAGTGGAGTGAATGGAAGCTACAGAGATTATCTTCCAGGAAAAAATTGGAATTACAACTAAAATAAAAACAAATAATTAGGAAAAACCAACTGAAAATCACCTGACAAGAACTCTTATAAGTGGGGACAGAAAGAGGACACTAAATTGAGCCTGGTAGAAGCTTCAGAGGCACAAGAAGATGAGCCAGGAGCTCACAGGTAGCAGCTGAGAACTGTTTCAGCTGTGAGACGTTCCCTTTAAGAAGTCAGGGATTAAAACCCCAAGGAAGCTCCACAGCACAGAGGAACACTTCCCCAGAACAAAGTGGGAGCTCCACAACACAGTGGGGCAGGGACCCAACACAGAGTGACGGGACAGGGAAAGGTACCAACATAACACGTGGTTGAGATCACCAGATCTGAGGCTTTGCCTGGCAAGGAGAGGCACAGGAAAAAATGGCACTTCCCTAAAGGGCAAGAACACTAAATCAAATACAGCGACTCAACTTGGGCTCTGGAAGAGGGAGGGCAAACTGGACTGGAAAGGTGTTAAGAGAGTCATGGGTTCGTGGCATAGGGGGAGAGGTGGGAAGAAGGATACTGGGAGTTTCATGCTGTATTGCTCCCTCATAGGACAGTAGCCATATTACTCCGAGAAACCCTTCCCAAGCTCTGGGGAGAAGCAATGTCCCCTCCCTCAGAAATTTAACACCACCAGGCCAGGTAAGAGAAATGAAATGTGAGGCTCATTAACAGCTAGAGACTACCAAGGAGGGAAAAAAGGGGAGGAAAAGCCATTATCTCTCATGCTGGAAATCCTCTTACCATGTACACCTAAGAGATTTTTCATTCAGCTGAGGGTTACAACCCAAGGCTCATAAAGTAACTGAGATTAATAATCTGCAGGCAAAACTAGAGGATAACTGAACCAGAAAAATAAGAATCAACAGTGGTGTGCAACGTGACATTCTCCCACATGCATCCAAATCCAGTAGAGGGAGATACAATCAGCAGAATACCAAACCCACAGGAAAAATTTGGCGGGTTTCAAAATCCACTGAGACAGCCAAAACAAATCCCAAATAAAAGAACAAGAGGATTCTATAAAAGAAGAGAGAAAGGAAATTGAATGAAGCAAGTTAGCAGAGGTAGAGTTCAGAGTAATGATTATAAGGAAGCTTAACAGCATGAGTAAAGATACAAAAACAGTGAAAATCAACCAATTGGAAATGAAAAACCACCAAGCGAAAATGAAGAGTGACAGAACAGAAATAAAGAACACATTGGAAGGAATAATCAGCCAATTAGAGGAACCTGAGGATCAGATCAGTGAATTAGAAAACAGGATAGCCCTGGCCGGTTTGGCTCAGCGGTTAGAGCGTCGGCCTGCGGTCCCGAGAGACCCGGGTTCGGTTCCCGCTAAGGGCACGTATCTAGGTTGCAGTTTGTCCCCGGCCATGGTTGGTCATGCGGGTGGCAGCCACTCGATGTGTCCCTTCACGTCGATGTTTCTCTCTCTCTCTCTTCCTCTCTCTCCCCCTCCCTCTCTATCTGAACAACAACAACAAAAATGTCCGCCAGTGAGGATAAAAAAAATAAAAAAAAAGAAAACAGGGTAGAAAAAAATCACCCAATCAGAGAACCAAAAAGAAAAAAAACAATTTAAAAACAGGAAAACGGCTTAAGAGAACTATGGGACAATTGAAAACATAACATACAAAATGCTAAAGACTGCATCAAAAATCAACTTGATTTAATAAATCAATTTAGCACAGTAAGAGAATACAAAATTCATATTAAGATATCAATGGTATTGTTATACACCAATAATAAACTCACAGAAAGAAACAAAAAACAAGAAATCCCATTTACCATTGTGGCAAAATAATTAAGATACCTAGAAATAAACTTAACCAAAGAAGTAAAGGATCTCTTCACAGAAAACGATAGGTCACTGAAAAAAGAAATATAAAAAAGAAGATATAAAAAAGTGGAAGCATATACCCTGTTCCTGGATTAGAATACTTAACTTCTGTAAAATGTCCATACTACCCAAAGTAATCTACAGATTCAATGCAATCCCTCATTAAAATACCAATGACATATTTCACAGAATTAGAACAAATCCTCCAAAAGTGGTTATGGAACCAAGAAGACCCTGAATAGCCACAGCAATCTTGAAAAAGAAGAACAAAGTAGGAGAGATCGCAATACCAAATATCTCGTCATACTACAAAGCCATTGTAAAACAATAAATAAATAAATAAATAAAGAAAGAAAGAAAGAAAGAAATAACCTGGTACTGGCACAAGAACAGGCATATAGATCAATGGAACAGGACAGATATTAAGTCAAAATATTATGCTCAAATTATATTTGACAAAGGTGGTAAGAGCATACAATGGAGTAAAGATAGCCACTTTATTTTTTTATTTTATTTTTTTTATCCTCACCCGAGGATATTTTTCCATTTGTTGTACAGATAGAGTGGGAGGGAGAAAGAGGAAGGGAGAGAGAGAGAGAAACATCGACGTGAAGGGACACATCGAGTGGCTGCCACCCGCACGACCAACCAGGGCTGGGGACAAACTGCAACCGAGGTACATGCCCTTAGCGGGAACCGAACCCTGGTCTCCACGGACCGCAGACGGATGCTCTAACCGCTGAGCCAAACCGGCCAGGACAAGATAGCCACTTTAATAAATGGTGTTGGGACAACTGGACAGCTATATGCAAAAAAAATGAAACTAGGCCACCAACTTGCACCATACACAAGAATAAACTCAAAATGGATAAAAGACTTAAATGTGACTCATGAATACATAAAAATCCTAGAAGAAAATGTAGGCAAAAAAATTTCAGGCATCACATGTAGCAGAATTTTAATTGATACAATGCCTAAGGAAAGAGAAACAATGGAAAAAATCAATAAATGGGATTACATTAAACTAAAAAGTTCTATACAGCAAAAGAATCAAGTATAAAAAATGGAGAGGGAACCCACTATATGTGAGATCATTATTGCCAATGATCATCAGATAAGGGGTTAATTTTCCAAATATATACAGTACTCATACAACTCAACAAAAGGAAGACAAAGAATCCAAAAATAAAATGGGCAGGGGACCTAAATAAACACATCTCAAACAGGACATACAAATGGCCAAGAGACATATGAAAAAATGATCAACCTCACTAATCATCAGAGATGCAAATTAAAACAACAATGAGGTATCACCTCACACCTGCCAGAAAGTCTGCCATCAACAAATCATCAAACAAGTGCTGGCAAAGGTGTGGAGAAAAGGGGACTTTAGCACACTGCTGGTAGGAATGCACACTGGTGCAGCCACTATGGAAAACAAGATGGTGTTTTCTCAATAAATTAAAAATTGAGCTTCCATTTGATCCAGTGATCCCACTTCTAGGATTATATCCTAAAAGCCTGAAACACCCATCAGAAAGAGTATGTGTACCCCTGTGTTCATAGCAACACTATATACAATTGCTAAGATCTGGAAACAGTCCAATTGTCTATCAATAGATGAGGGGATAAAGAATGCTGTGGTACATATACACAATAGAATACTATAGAGCTGTAAGAAACAAATATTTCTTATCCTTTTGTACCACATGGAGGTATCTGGAGAGTATTATGTAAGCAAAATAAGCCAATCAGAGAAATACACATACACCATGATCTCAATTATTTGTGGAATATAATAAAGAAAATAAGCTGATAAACAAAATAGATCCTAAGACATAGAAGTAGGGTTCAGACTGACAAACCTCAAAGGAGGGGATTGTGGGGTGGGAAGAGATAAACCAAAGAACTTATATGTGTATATGCATAACAAATGGACAAGGACAACAATGCTGCGGGGGGGATCAGGAGAAGGGTATCAATGGGGGAAAAAGGAGAATCATCTGTAACAAAAATTAATGAATTAGTAAAAAAATAAATAGAATAAATAAACATGCAGTTACCATTTCTTAGCAATTACACTGTTGGGCATTTATCCCAAAGATGTGACAGTATATATTCACACAAAAACCTGTACACAAATATTTATAGTAGCTTTATTTATCAGTCCATATATCATTCAACACGTGAATAGTTAAATAAACTGTGCTAGATCCATACCATGGAATACTACTCAGCAATAAATACATACATACATAAAACTAGGTATGTATGATGAAGCTCCGGGATATTATGCTGAGTGGAAAAAAATAAAAACAACAATGAGGTATCACCTCACACCTGTCAGAATGGCCACCATCAACAAATCATCAAACAAGTGTTGGCGAGAAAAGGGGGCTCTAGTGCACTGCTGGTGGGAATGCAGACTGGTGCAGCCACTATGGAAAACAATATGTTGTTACCTCAAAAAATTACAAATTGCACTGCCATTTGACCCAGTGATCCCACTTATAGGAATATACCCTAAGAAGCCTGAAACACCAATCAGAAAGAATATATGTACCTCCATGTTCATAGCAGAACTATTTACAATAGCTAAGATCGGAAACAGCCCAAGTATCCATCAGTAGACGAATGGATAAAAAAGCTGTGGTACATATACACAATAGAGTACTATGCAGCTGTAAGAAAGATCTCTTATCCTTTGAGACAACATGGAGGGACCTGGAAAGTATTATCCTAAGTGAAACAAGCCAAGCAGAAAAAGACAAATACCACATGATCTCACTTATTTATGGAATATAATGCACATAACAGTCAGGAATAGGGTAGACCCAGAAACATGGAAGCAGGGTACAGACTGACAGTCCCCAGAAGAAGGGGGGAGGGGGGAGGGAAGCGATAAACCACAGAACTTATATGCATGTATGCATAACCAATGCACATGGACAACAAACCCAGGACAGGGCGGGGGGGATGGGGAGGAGGGTGTCAGTGGAGTAAAAAAGGAAAAACATCTGTAACAAAAATAAAAATAAAAAATCCCAAAGGGTTACAAGTTGTATTATTTCATTTATATAACTTTAATTTTTTAAAATTCATTGTGATGATATTTGTTAATAAATTTATTTGTTTCAGGTGTACAATTCTGTAATACATCATATGTATATTGTATTGTGTTTACACCACCCAAAGGCAAGTCTCCTTCCATCACCATTATTCCCCCTTTACCCTCTTCTACCTTTCCCACCCCCTTTCTATTTATACAACTTTTTCAATTACAACATTTTAGAAATCAAGGTGGGATTAGTGATTGCCAGAAGTTACATGAAGGGAGAGGGAAGAGTGATTGTCCTTATAAAAGTGCAACATTAGAGATCTTTATAGCATTGAAAATGTTAAATATTCTTGACTGGGGTAGTGAATATACAAAACCACATGGGTGATATAATTATGTAAGAAGTAATATAGACATAAACATACACAAAAACAAATGAATACAACTAAAGCTAGGGAATCTGAGTAAGATCTGAGTAAGATGATTGCATTTTATGAATGTTAATGTCTTGGTTGTGATACTATGTTATAGTTTTGTTAAATAGTGCCATTAAATGAAACTAATTAAAAAAAAATAAATTATACTGGTCACCAAAAGTAACACAATTGGCCTCCTAGAAGTACTCACACATTCTTAGAGATACTGGATGGAGCAATATTAATACTGTGATACAGAGGCAAGATCAGGACCTTGTAGAAAAAGTAACTATACAAACTGTGGTCATGTATTTAACTTATTTTAGGCTCAGTTTCTGTGTCTCTAAAAGTGGACTGTTACTCCATGAGTTGTTAGAATAATTAATAAAAGAATGAATGTAAAATAATCAGCATGGTTCTTAGTATTCAATAAATATTATTGTTTTTTCCTTACCATTATTAAAAGTTTTTCATATACTTGGAAGTTGATACACTATTCCATTAATAATATTTTATTTAATCAATTAAGCAACATGAATTACTGAATAATTTAAACATTTAGTTAGCATCTATTATGTCCTAGATACCATCCTAGGTATAAGTTAAATATCCATTCCATGCCTAGAACTATTCTAGCTGTCCTTGAGAATGCAATAAAATTTTTAATAAAGTCCTCTTCTCCAGGTTAAATATTACAAATAATTCCATCCTACCTTGATTATTAAATCTGCCAAGTCATTTAGGCCAATCTTTGATTGTCTGTATTTCCCTAGTGCCAGTAAAGAGTTTTGTTTGAAATATCCTTCTTTAAAAAAAGAATTTGTTTCATCTGAAAATACCAAAATTATCATTAATATACTAAAGCTCTCTGTGCAGTATTTTACAAACCTCCAACAACTGTGACTTTCATTAAAAGCTTTATTCTTTCTATTAATATTTGTACCTGATTAAACTTCAATACAGGTACATAAAGCATAGAATCACACTTTTATATTTTGCATGCAACTTAGTGATACAAAAATTTGCATAAATATGTTATGCACTCCTGGAAAAATGAATGCTTAAGCAACTTTTATTTTTATCTAATCAAATCACTGCTTAATAAAAAATGACTGACTGCTTTCAGAGGTGTACTGAGCTACACTCTGGAGATTGGTGCATTTACAATTCAGTGGGGAGTTCCCTCCAAGCATTTGACTCCAGTACCACTCAAGTACTGTTGAAAACTCAGCCCTGTAAAACCAATCTGATCTAAACTATTCATGGGGAGAGAGCTAGAAATAAATTTTTTAAAAATTTCTTTACAGAATAAAACATATAAAAGAAAGTCAGAGGGGGTTTATAGCAGTAGCATCAACAGTCACAGTAAAAGCATACTTGTAACTGACAGGGAGACTTAACAATCACACTGTCCCAAAGCAGATCAGCTTTTGTTAAAGGAATGAAAAACTAGAGGGAAAACAAATATTTCTTTTGGTAAATTTTCACTTTTCACATTCCTCCTGATCCATCCAGCTGCTGCTATACCACTTTCTGAATGAGGAGGAAAGGGATCCAGTCACTCTATGCTTCTCTGTGAGCTGTTCATCACTGTCCCATCAATGGTGATAAGTGGCCACAAATAATAGTTACACCACTCTGGATATATAAAACTACTTTATGTTTTGCAAAGTGAATCCATATATTTGTCTCATTAATTTATGTATAATTGATAACTTGCCTAATCCCAAGGATATTTTGAAGTTAATTATAATGATTAAATCTAGATAAATAAGTAAAAAGTAAAGTTAAACAATAAAATATTACATGGCTGTGAAACAGAAGGAGCTCTTACCCCTTGGGACAGCATAGGTGGATCTAGATATTATTATGCTAGGACCCCTGCACTGAGCCAATAACCTACAATGCAGAAATCACTTTCTTATTAAAGCAACTTCAGCCCAGGGGAAATCAATTTCTCTACCCTCTGGAAATCCTCTTACCCTGTCCATCTGAGGGATCTTTCATTCAGCTGAGGGATAAAACCTGAGGATCATTAAGTAATTGAGACTAGTAGCCTGCAGGCAAAAGCTCTAGTCTAGGGTAACTGAATCTCTGCTTGGCCTACAAATCTACCCAGGAAATTAAAACTAGACATTGGTGTTTAACATGGGCCCTCCCACACTCATCCAAACCCAGTACAAGAATCCACAATCAGTGGAACACTGACACCCACAGGGAAAATTAGGCAAGCACCAAAATCCACTGAAACAGCCAAAATGGTGAATCAAAGAAACAAATCCCAAAATAAAAGAACAAGAGAAGTATACAGAAGAAGAGTAAATCAAATGGAATCAAGCCAGTTATCAAAGGTAGAGTTCACAGTAATGATTATGAGGAAGCCCAACAGCATGAGTAAAGAGCTCAACAGCATGAGTAAAGATATAAAAACAATGACAATCAACCAATTGAAAATGAAAAACCACCCAGTGGAAATGAAGAATGGCATAGCAGAAATAAAGAACACATCGGAAGAAATAACCAGCCAATTAGAGGAAGCCGAGGATCAGATCAGTGAATTAGAAGACAGGGGAAATTATTATGCTAAATGAAATAAGCCAGTGAGAGAAAGACAAATATCACATGATCTCACTTAGATATGGAATCTAATGAACAAAATAAACTGATGAACAAAATAGAAACAGAGGCATAGGTACATGGAAGAGACTGGCAGCCATCAGTAAAAACGAGGATGGGGATCTGAAAAATGGTGGCGGAGTGAATGGAGCTATACAGACCATCTCCCAGGACCAAACTGGATTTACAACAAAAATAAAGGCAAATCATCAGGAAGGGGTAACCGAAAGACACCTTGGAGGACCACATAACCAGGGACACCGAATCAATCCTGGTAGGCTTGCAAGGACATGAGAGGGGGCTGGGAGCCCACGATCTGCAGCGGCCTGGGCGGAAACCAGGGACTAGGCGGGAAACTACTGCTGCCACCTCGGCTGCGATCCCACATGAGTCCTGCGAATTCTGCTGCCTGCTAAGCCTTCAGCTGGTGCCGCGTGGACTGGAATGGACTGGCTGCGACCAGGGGACTCTGCAGGAAGCTGCTGCTGCCTCAGATGTGACCCCGGCTAGGTCCTGCAAACTCTGCTGCCTGCTAAGCCATCGGCTGGTGCTGCACAGACTGGCACTGACTAGCTGAGACCAGGGGACGCGGCGGGAGGCTGCTGCCGCCTCAGCAGTGTCCCGCTACCGCGGCTTAGTCCTGTGGCTTCTGCCGAGTGCAACGCCGTCGGCTAGTACCACAGCCGCGGCCACCCTTCGCTGGAAGCAGCGCTCTTGGGTTAAAAGTCCCAGGCGGCTCCATGACGCAGAGTCCAGACATAGGCTAAACTGGCAGCAGCCACTCACCTTGGGCTCTGGCAGAGGGAAGGCAGACTGGACTGGAACTGGGTGGGGACACTCGGGTTTAGGAGGGTGCTAAGAGCTTTTGCTGAGTGCAGCCACGCAGGACTGTGGTCATTTTACTCCATCCCAAGGCCCTGAGGAGAGGTGGAGGCCCCTCCCTCACAGATTCAACCCCACCTGGTGCCCATTGAAATGCTAATTGAGGCCCATTAACAACCAGCAGCTGCCCCACCCTCAGGAAATCCTCTTACACTGAGCACCTGAGGGAGTTTTTCAGTCAACTCAGAAACCAAGGGTCTTCAGGTGACCTCTACTAATAGCGTCCAGGCAAAAAAAGCTAGAGGATAACTATCATTCCCTGGGATAGCAACTCTAACAAGAAAAGCTAAGACTTGACGGTGGTGTTTAAAGTAGGTCCTCCCTGGCTCATCGAAACCCAGGGGAGGGAGCCACAAACAGCAGAACACAAACACCCACAGGGAAACTTTTGCAGACTCCAAAGCCCACTGTGATAGCCAAAATGATGAAAAACAGAAACAAAAGCCAAATGAAAGAACAAGAGACGTCCACTAAAGATGAGATAAATGAGGTGCAGTTAAGCAAGTTAACAGAACTAGAATTTAGAGCCATGATGTTGAGGAAGCTCAACAGCATGTGTAAGGACATGGACACCATGGGAAAAGACATAAAAATGTTGAAAATCAACCAGTTGGAAATTAAAAACCACCAAGAAGAAATGAGGAATGACATATCTGAAATGAAAAACACATTGGAAGGTCTAAAAAACAGAGTAGGGGAAGCTGAGGACTGGAAGTGAATTAGAAGACAGGGTAGAAAAAATCAGACCAATCAGAAAACCAAAAGGAAAAAACGATTAAAAACCAAGAAGAGCCCTGGCCGGTTTGGCTCAGCGGTTAGAGCGTCCGCCTGCGGTCCGGAGAGACCCGGGTTCGGTTCCCGCTAAGGGCATGTACCTCGGTTGCAGTTTGTCCCCGGCCCTGGTTGGTCGTGCGGGTGGCAGCCACTCGGTGTGTCCCTTCCACATCGATGTTTCCCTCTCTCTCTCTTCCTCTCTCCCTCCCACTCTATCTGTACAAAAAAAATGGAAAAATGTCCTCGGGTGAGGATAAAAAAAAAACACAAGAAGACAGCTTAAGAGAACTGTGGGGCAACTGGAAACGTAATAATATTCGCATCATAGGAGTCCCAGAAGAAGAAGAAAATGAGCAAGGGTTAGAAAATATATTCAAAGAAATAGTGACAGAAAACTTCCCTAATTTGGTGAAGGAAGAAGGCATTCAAGTTCAAGAAGCACAGAGAGCCCCAAGTAAGAAGAATCCAAACAGGCCCACACCAAGACACATAGTAATCAAAGTGCCAAAAATTAAAGACAAAGAGAGAATCCTAAAAGCAGCAAGGGATAAGCAACAGGTTCCCTACAAAGGAAACCACATGAGGCCCCCAGCTAACTTCTCACAAGAAACACTACAAGCCAGAAGAGAATGGCATGAAGTAATCAAGGTCATGAAGAACAAGGATCTGAATCTAAGACTACTCTACCCAGCAAGGCTATCATTCAAAAGAGAAGGTCAAATAAAGAGCTTCCCAGACAATAAAGGCTAAGGGAATACATTAGCACCAAACTAGCACTGCAAGAAATGTTAAAAGGACTGCTGTAATTACCAGGAGAAATGGGAAGAAAAATAGAACCGCATTAAACAAAAATGGCAATAAATCAGGACATATCAAGAATCACCATAAATGTAAATGGATTGAATGCTCCCATAAAAAAAAAACACAGAGAAGTTGATTGGATAGGGAAGCATGACTCATCTATATGCTGTTTACAAGAGACCCACCTCACAACAAAAGACTCACATAGATTGAAAGTGAAGGGATGGAAAAAAATCTTCCAAGCAAACAGAAAAGAAAAAAAAAAAAAAGCTGGGGGAGCAATAATATATCTGATAAAAGAGATTTCAAAATGAAGGCCATACTGGAGACAAAGAAGGCCACTACATAATATTGAAAGGATCTATCCAACACGAAGATATAACCTTGATAAACATATATGCACCCAATATAGGAGCACCAAAATATATTAAAAAACTTCTGGAAGACTTCAAATGAGAAATCAATAGCAATACAATCATAGCAGGGGACTTCAACACCCCGCTGACATCACTGGATAGATCCTATAGACAACAAATTATCAAGGAAACAGAGACTCTAAATGAAGTACTAGACGAAATGGATTTAATAGATGTCTACAGAGAATTACACCCCAAAACTACAGAATTCACATTCTTCTCAAGTGCACATAGGACATTCTTGAAGATAGACCACAATTTAGGGCACAAACTAGGTCTCTACAAGTTCAAGAAGATTGAAATCATATCAAGCATCTTCTCAGATCACAATGGCATGAAACTATAAATCAATCGCAAGAAGAACATACAAAGATATTTGGACACATGGAAGCTAAATAGCATGTTATTACACAATGAATGGGTCACTGAGGAGATCAAGAAAGAAATCAAAAACTTCCTGGAAACCAATGAAAATGAAGACACAACAACACAAATTCTATGGGATGCAGCGAAAGCAGTTCTGAGTGGGAAGTTCATAACACTACAGGCCTACCTCAAAAACAAGAAAAATCTCTAATAGATTATCTAACCTCACAACTTAAAACTAGTGAGCAAACAAAAAGAAAACCCCAGAGCAAGTAGAAAGAAATAATAAAGATCAAGCAGAAATAAATGACATTGAGACCAAAAAAAAAAAAAAAAAAAATTGAAAGGATCAATAATACAAAGAGCTGGTTTTTCAAAAAGATAAACAAGATTGGTGGACCCTTAGTTAGACTCACCAGGAAACAAAGAGAGAGAACCCAAATACACAAAATCAGAAATGAAAGAGGACAGGTAACAACTGACACAACAGAAATACAAAAGATGGTTAACAACTACTATGAACAATTATATGGCAACAAATTCAACAATCTAAGTGAAATGGACAAATTTCTAGAAACACATAGTCTCCCAAAACTGAATCAGGAAGAGACAGAAAACATGAACAGACCAATAAAACAGAAGAAATTGAAGATGTAATCAAGAATCTCCCAGCAAACAAAAGCCCAGGCCTGGATGGCTTCACGGGGGAGTTTTACTGAACATTCAAAGAAGAACTAATACCCACTCTCCTCACACTATTTCAAAAAATTCAAGAAGAAGGAATACTTCCAAACTAGTTTTATGAAGGCAGCATAATTCTAATTCCAAAAGCAGAAACAGACACAACAAAGAAAGAAAACTACAGGCCAATATCCCTGATGAACATAGATGCCAAAATCCTGAACAAAATACTAGCAAATCGGATCCAGCAATACACCAAAAACATTATCCACCATGACCACGTGGCATTCATTCCAGGGATGCAAGTCTGGTACAATATTTGCAAATCAATAAATGTGATACACCACATAAATAAAATGAAGAATAAAAACCACATGATCATATCAATAGATGCCGAAAAAGCCATCATCCAGCATCCATTTCTGATAAAAAACCTCAGCAGTGTGGGAATAGAAAGATCATATCTATACATAATAAAGGCCATATATGAAAGACCTACAGCCAACACCATACTCAATGGGCACAAACTAAAAGCATTTCCCTGAAGAACAGGAACAAGACAAGGATGCCCACTTTTGCCACTCTTATTTAACATAGTACTGGAAGTCTTAGCCACAGCAATCAGACAGGAAGAAAAAATAAAAGGGATCCAAATTGGAAAGGAGGAAGTGAAATTGTCATTATTTGCAGATGACATGATACTATACATAGAAAACTCCAAAGATTCCATCAAAAGTTTACTAGACTTAATAAATGAATTTGGCAAAGTAGCAGGATACAAAATTAATGTCAAGAAATCAATGGCATTCTTATACACCATAGATGAACTCACAGAAAGAGAAAACTAAGAAAACAATCCCATTTACCATTGCGGCACATAAATTAAGATAATTAGGAATAAATTTAACCAAGTAAATAAAGGACCTATTCGCAGAAAACTACAGGTCATTGAAAAAATAAATAGAGGAAGATATAAAAAAGTGGAAGCACATACCGTGTTCATGGATTGGGAGAATTAACATCATTAAAATGTCCATATTACCCAAAGCAATCTATAGATTCAACGCAATCCCCATCAAATTACCAATGACATACTTCACAGAATTAGAACAATTACTTCAAAAGTTGGAACCAAAAGGGCCTCGAATAGCCACAGCAATCTTGAAAAGAAAGAACAAAGTTGGAGGGATCACATTACCAGATTTCAGGTTATACTACAAAGCCAGTATAATCAGAACAGCCTGGTACTGGAACAAGAACAGGCATATAGACCAGGGGAACAGAACAGAGAACCCAGAAATGGACCCAAGGCAATATGCTCAATTAATATTTGACAAAGGTGGCAAGAACATACATTGGAGTAAGTACAGACTCTTTAATAAATGGTGTTGGGAAAATTGGACAGCTACTTACAGAAAAATGAAACTAGACCATCAACTTACACCCTACACAAGAGTAAACTCAAAATAGATAAAAGACTTAAATGGGACTCATGAATCCATAAAAATTCTAGAAGAAACTGTACGCAACAAAATTTCAGACATCATATGCAGTAGAATTTTTACTGACACATCACCTAAGGCAATAGAAACAAGGAGAAAATGAACACATGGGACTACATCAAAATAAAAATCTTCTGCACAGCGAAAGATACAATGATCAAAACAGAAAGGCTACCCCCAGTATGAGATAGCATAATTGCCAATGATATATCAGATAAGGGGTTAATGACCAATATATATAGACGGCTCATACAACTCCACAAAAAGAAGACAATGAATCCAATTAAGAAATGGGCAGAGAAACTAAATAGACACCTCTCCAGACAAGACATACAAATGGCTAAGAAACATATGAAGAAATGCTCATCATCACTAATCATCAGAGAGATGCAAATTAAAACAACAATGAGGTATCACCTCACACCTGTCAGAATGGCCGCCATCAACAAATCATCAAACAACAAGTGTTTGCGAGGGTGTGGAGAAAAGGGGACTCTAGTGCACTGCTGGTGAGAATGCAGACAGGTGCAGCCACTATGGAAAACAAAATGGTGTTTCCTCAAAAAAGTAAAAATTGAACTTCCATTTTACCCAGTGATCCCACTTCTAGGAATATACTCTAAGAAGCCTCAAACACCAATCAGAAAGAATATATGTACCCCCATGTTTGTAGCAGCACTATTTACAATAGCTAAGATCTGGAAACAGCCCAAGTGTCCATCAGTAGACAAATGGATAAATATGCTGTGGTACATATACACAATGGAGTACTACGGAGCTGTAAGAAAGAAAGATCTCTTATCCTTTGAGACTACATGGAGGGACCTGGAAAGTATCATCCTAAGTGAAACAAGCCAAACAGAGAAAGACAAGTTTCATATGATCTCACTTATTTGTGGAATATAATGAACATAACAGTCTGAGGAATGGGGTAGTCCCAGAGACATGGAAGTGGGGTACAGACTGAAAATCCCCAGAAGAGGGGGGGTGGGGGAGAGATAAACCACAGAACTTATATGCATGTATGCATGAACAGTGGACATGCATAACAAACTGGGGAAAGGGCAGGAAGGGAGGGGGAGGGGGGAATCAGAGGGGGGAAAAGGAGAAACATTTGTAACAAAAATTAATTAATTAAAATAAAAAAAAAGAAAGACCATGGATGGGGTACTCGATTAAAGAAGGTGGAATTGCAGGCCTGGATGGCTTCATGGGGGAGTTTTACCAAACATACAAAAAAGATCCAGTACTCATTATCCTCAAACTATTCAAAAATCTAAGAAGGCGGAACACTTCTAAACTCATTTTATGAGGCCAGCATAATCCTAATTTCAAAACCAGATAAAGACACTACAAAAATTAACCTACAGGCCAATATCCCTGATGAACACAGATGCCAAAATTCTTAACAAAATATTAGCAAATCGGATCCAGCAATACATCAAAAAAAAAAATTATTCATCATGACCAAGTGGGTTTCATCCCAGGCATGAAAGGATGGTAAAATATTCGCAAACCAATAAATGTGATACACCATATAATCAAAAAGAAAGATAAAAAGCATTTGATCATATCAATATATGCTGAAAAAGCGTTCTACAAAATCCAGCACCTATTTTTTATAAAAAGGCTCAGCAATAGGAATAGAGGGTTTATATCTCAACATAATAAAGTCCATATATGAAAAACCTACAGCCAACATTATACTCAATGGGCAAAAACTAAAAGCATTTTCCTTAAGAACAAGAACAAGATAGAGAGGCCCACTTTCACCAATTCTATTTAACATAGTACTGGAAGTCATAGCCACAGCAACTAGACATGAAGAGAAAAATAAAGGAGATCCAAATTGGAAAGGAAGAAGTGAAACTGTCATTATTGGCAGATGACATGATATTATACATAGCAAACCTTAAAAATTCCATCAAAAATCTACTAGACTTAATAAATGAATTTGGCAAAGTAGCGGGATACAAAACTAACATCATGAAATCAACGGCATTCTTATACATCAATGATGAAATCACAGAAAGAGAAACTAAAAACATAATCCCATTTACCATCAGAGCAAAAAATTAAGATACCTATAAATAATTTAACCACAGAAGTAAAGGACCTCTTCACAGAAAACTACAGGTCACTGAAAAGAGAAATAGAGGGCGATATAAAAAAATGGAAGCACATACCTTGTTCATGATTGGAAGAATTAACATCATTAAAATGTCCATATTACCCAACGCAATCTATAGATTCAATGCAATCCCCATCAAAATACCAACAACATACTTCACAGAACTAGAACAAACACTCCAAAAGTTTTTATGGAACCAAAAAAGACCCCGAATAGCCACAGCAATCTTGAAAAAGAACAAAGTAGGAGGGATCACATTTCCAGATTTCAGGTTATACTACAAGGCCAGTGTAATCAAAACAGCTTGGTACTGGCACAAGAACAGGCAGATAGATCAATGGAACAGAATAGAGAACCCGGAAATGTACCCAAGACAATATGCTCAGTTAATATTTGACAAAGGTGGCAAGAGCATACAGTGGAGTCAAGACAGTCTCTTCAATAAATGGTGTTGGAAAAATTGGACAGCTACCTGCAAAAAAAATGAAGGCATAACACCAACTTACACCATACACAAGAATAAACTCAAAATGGATGAAAGACTTAAATGTAACTCGTGAATCCATAAAAATTCTAGAAGAAAATGTAGGCAACAAAATCTCAGACATCATACACAGCAGAATTTTCACTGATACAACACTTAAGGCAACGAAAACAAAGGAAAAAAATGAACGCATGGGACTTCATCAAACTAAAAAGCTTCTGCACAGCAAAAGAAACAATCACCAAAATGCAAAGGAATCCCACTATATATGAGACCATAATCGTCAATGATGCATCAGAAGAGGGATTAATTTCCAAAATATATAGAGTGCTCATACAACTCAACAAAAGGAAGACAAAAAAAACAAAAAACAATTAAAAAATGGGCAGAGGACCTAAAAAGAAAGCTCTTCAAAAAGGACATACAAATGGCCAAGAGACATATGAAGAAATGCTCAACATCACTAATCATCAGAGAGATGCAAATTAAAACAACAGTGAGGTATCACCTCACACCTGTCAGAATGGCTGCCATCAACAAATCATCAAAGAACAAGTGTTTGCGAGGGTGTGGAGAAAAGGGGACTCTAGTACACTGCTGGTGGGAATGCAGACTGGTGCAGCCACTGTGGAAAACACTATGGTGTTACCTCCAAAATTTGAAAATTGGACTGCCATTTGACCCAGTGATCCTGCTTCTAGGAATATACCTTAAGAAACCTGAAACTCCAATCAATAAGAATATATGTACCCCTATGTTCATAGCAACACTATTTACAATAGCTAAGATCTGGAAACAACCCAAATGTCCATCAGTAGACAAATGGATAAAAAAGCTGTGGTACATGTACACAATGGAATACTATGCATCTGTAAGAAAAAAAAAAAAAAGATATCTTATCCTTTGAGATGGCATGGAAGGACCTGGAGAGTATTATGGTAAGCAAAACAAGCCAAGCAGAGAAAGACAAATGTCACATAATCTCACTTATTTGTGTAATATAATGAACTAAACAACCTGCTGAACAAAATTAACCCAGAGACATGGAGGTGGGGTACATAATGACAAGCGTCAGAGAAAATGGGAATTTATGGGAGAAGAGTTAAACCACAGAATTTACATGCATATATGCATGACCAATGAACATAGACAACAAAGCTGGGAATGGGGAAGAGGGGAAGGGGAGGAGGGTGTCAATGGGGGAAAAATGAGAAACATCTGTAACAAAAAGAAATTAATAAATAAAAAATTATATTAAAAAAATAAAAATAAAGTGTTACTACGACCTTTTAAAAATATATATAAAGAAGGTGGGATTAGCCACAGAACATCTATGCATAACACATAGACATATAGAAAACAATGTAGTGATGGCAAGAGGGAAGGGGGGCCGGGGTTGGTTGGAGGGGGGGCAATGTGGGGGAAATGGGGACATTTGTAATAGTGTCAACATAATAAAAAAGGAAGAGAGAGATATTGAGAGAATTGAAAAAGAGAGATCATCATAGTATTCATTGGTTTTAAACATACAGAGTCGTGCTCAATAATGTTTTGCATGAATAAACTACTGGGAAGTGCCTGGTACTCATATTAGGCTATTTGTTGAGTGAATGAATAAGAAACTAAACAAATAGATAAAGAAACAACACCTACTGTCTATTCTCATAACTAGTCTGAGAATAGATCTGCAATTGAAAACACATAAAAAGATAAATGATGAAGGCCACAATGGATAATTAACCTACTATACTTTGAGAAGCCTATCAATGCTCTCTGTAGTACCAAATTCTTGAAAGACAAATTTGCATAAACAAATACATAGATATATAGATTAAAGCTTGAGGATCATTCCTTTGATTTCCTGAATTATATTGAAAATATATAAGACTTTCATAAATATTTAAATGCACTCAAAACCAACAGTAGCTCAAAATATTCTTCCCTCCCAAAGAACAGTCATTCTTGCTATTTTCTCCCCATAACAATCAAGACTACTTAAAATTAATTTTTACCTCACACCTGGTAGAATGGTTATTTTCAACAAGACAAGTAATAACAAGTTTTGAAAAGGTTGTGGGGAGAAAGGAACCCTCATTCACTGCAGGTAGGATTGTAAACGGGTATAGCCACTATAGAAAACAGTATGGCGTTTACTCAAAAAATTAATAGATTTACCATATGACTCAGCAATCCCTCTTCTATGTATCTAACCCCAAAATTATATACAAAGATATATGCACCCCTATGTTCATTACAGCATTATTCACAGTGGCCAAGACATGAAAACACCACAGTGTCCTATGATAGATAATTGGATAAAGAAGATTTGGTACATATCTACAGATATCAGTATGATGGTTACCAGAGAGAAGGCAGTAGGGGGAAAGTAAAGGGTAAAGAGGGTCAAGTATATGGTAAAGGAGACAATTTGACTTTCAGTGTTGGGAACACAATGCAATATACAGATCATGTATCATAGAAATGTATAATTGGAACCCACACAATCTTATTAACCAATGTCACCCAAAAAAAGTTAATAAAAGAAGAAAAAAGACTGCTTAAAATGTATTTAGCCAATATTTCCTCATTCACATTTTCCAGTGTCTTACCCTCTCCTGTTTCCTGACCCCATCTCCCCCCAGCCACTAATCGCTTTGTGTACAGTAAATACATTCACTCAGTCAGCCTCTTGAATTCTGGTTATCATCATTGAACATTCCCCAACTCAGGAACCATGCACTTGCCCTGTGATTAGGTTAGTTTGTTATCTGCCTGCAAGTAGGCATAAATGAAGCCAAAGCTGTATGCTTGCTTTGTGTATAGGTTGGATTTATTTGCTCTGTAATTGTGTACCTTTGCCATCAACCATCATAAAAATATGTGTCCTGGTGAGCACGCTACACCAAATTATAATGTTGTACCCCTAAATCTCATATAAAGTTATTAATTAGTATTATATCAATAAAATATTTTGTTTAATTTTAAAGTAAAATCATGTGCACTGGGTTTAAATATGCAGCAGACAATTTACCTGACCACTAGGGAAAAAACACTTTCTACTGAATAGAACTCTATAAACTTGTCTGTATATGAAAGACTTCACATATTCTTCTTGCAGAATATTTTCTTTTGCCCACTATATTCAAGCCCAATGAAGCAAGCAGCAAGGATCCTTTTGTGCCTCAGGCTAAAGAAAAGCTCAGAGTTTAAGTTTCCAGAAAGCACAGAGAAGTACCAAATGACCATAGAAACTCTCTTGCAGTCCTAAAATGTTAGGCCATGTGACCAAAAAGCACTTGAAGTTTCTTTGAATTAATGATAATTTAAAAAAAGTTTAAGTGTAATTATTCTTATATAAGCCAAAGTGTTTACTTTCAACTCTACTGTGGTTTTCAATCAGAGAGAGGTAAACTCTGAACTTGAAAAGTGTTCCTTAACAGGCTCTCAAAACCAATTTCAATTACCTTTGTATGAGAATAATAAACATGTAAGTAAGTAAGTAAGTACGTAAGGAAGGAAGTAAATAAATAAATAAATAAATAAATAAATAAATAAATAAATAAATAAATAAATAGTTCTTGAAACCAAAATCAGAAAAGGCAGGAAGAAAGTCCAAAGCAAATGAGTGGCTTCAAAGAGGGAACATAAGATCAATAATAACTTTGAAAAATGTATTACTATATATTTAAGAACATTGAAAAGAGGTAACCAAAGTAAATACAGCCCGTGAAATTGAGAGTAAATTTACACACACAACTTACTGAATTTCAAGGTTAATTAAATCCTCTAATGAGCCATGCCAGCTACTGCTCAACTTTTTAATCTGGTTCATAGCAGAATTCTAAACAGAAAGTAGTTTTTTATACATTTCTATAAAACTTACAAGCAGAATTACTGTCCTCATTTAAACTGGTATATTCCAAGCAGGTCAGCTGGATACAGAATAGACACTTAAAATTGGCACTGAATTATATTAAACTCACAGTTTTGTGTGTGTGTAGTTTTTAATTTAGTTGCTATTGCCACATTTCCTATTTGCCTTTGAAATCTAAAAGTAAATTGCCCTGCCAGATTCTGCAGCCATACCAAAAGTTGTTTTCCCTTGCTTCATGGATGCTCCGTGACCATGGGTCAAAAGTTTTCTTTGCGAGTTAGAAACAGTTAAGCATCAACGATTTGGGGTTAAAATGTCAGTTGTACCTCCTGAAGTGGTGAGCAGGTAAGCTGAATATGTGCCTTTGGAATGTCAAGCAAAATCTCAAAGCACTGAATGACTTGACTTACTATTAAAAATATCCAACAAAAGTGCTTTCTGACTATGGATTTGGAACTATCCTAGACACGATGAGGCTCATTTTCTCAATGTTATTATTTTCATTTTATTTTTTTTATCCTCACCCAAGGACATTTTTTCCATTTTTCGTTCAGATACAGTGGGAGGGGGAGAGAGGAAAAGAGAGAGAGAGAGAGAGAGAGAGAGAGAGAGAGAGAGAAACATTGATGTGAAAGGGACACATAAAGTGGCTGCCACCTGCACTACCCAACCACGGCCAGGGACAAACTGCAACCGAGGTACATGCCCTTAGCCGGAACCGACTTGGGTCTCTCTGGATCACAGTCCAATGCTCTAACCGCTGAGCCAAACCAGCCAGGGCTCTCAATGTTATTAAATAGACACTTACTGAGTGCCTACTATGAGCTAGTCTAGTATTACTGTGAAGTTCCAAGTAAATAAAAACTAAGATTCTTGACCTTGAGGCATTTATAACTGGCCAAGGAAACATAATTAAGTTGCATGTGTACAAACACATGCAACATTTATTGAAATGAAAGACTGTCTAAGATGCCTCACACTTTCTTTCCTTTAGGTCACTAAAACCTCCCACAATTACTTATTTCAAAACATATCCCAAATGTAAGTTCAGTGAAAGCCACGAGAAAATAGCACCATGTACTTCCAAATGCTTATAAAGCAAGTAAAATGTGTCTTAAATAATAGTTGACCCTTCTTTGTTCCCATTGAACAAAATGAACATAACTCTCCCCTGCCAAGATTATTCTGGCAATAAACAGATTTTGCAGTTATCAAACTCAAGAGTGTCGCTTCTGTTTTAAATCAAACATAACTGATATTAAACTGCTTGGTCTCCTCATTCAGCCAGAATATTACCCTGTGCATATTACCCTGTGCATATACCCTGTGCATATACCCTATTCATAGATTTAGTTCAGAGATCTGCATTTTGTTATAGAGAGAATGGGAAAACTCTGTTCATAATGAGAAAATATCTCTACTGTTTTTTTACCAATCAACTCAGTGGATCAAAATAACTGGGCAGTGTCATGAATTACAGGCTTATAAGAATCTCACTATTTAGCTGTCATAATATTTTAATATATGAGAGTGACCTTTATCCTGCACTGAATTTCATGATTGATACTCTTAGCTACAGTACTTGAAGGTTACTTTCATAACTGAATAATTTAGTTATTGGTCTATGGATGTCAAGTCATTTTTTGCTGATCCTCAGTGCTGAAACACTATATATATATATATATATATTCCCCCTTGATTTTGTTTCTTCCCTCTTGGTTGACATCTCATGTAAATAGACTGCCATCACAATATGAAGCATTTATAAATTCTACAAATAACAATGCATAGATATTATTGCAAATGAATGTGGAGGCTAGAGACAGTAGGTTCACCACTTATCTTGCTACACATTTCCTTTAACTAAAATAGTAAAATAATTAGACAGCTAAAGGAGGTAGTTTTTCATTTAAAAATGAAGAGAGCATTAATTCAAATACAAATATTCGTCACCCTGTGCAATAAATGCATTCCAGAAAGGTGAGTCTAAACCAAAAATTTGCAAATTAAATCATTTTTCCATAGGTTTATTTGAAATTATTTGTTTCCATTCTGAAGTTTATAGCACTTTGACCTATTTTTCCCACACCTCCATTTTCTATTAATTATAGATTTATAAACAGATATTTAAACACACTAAAGGAACTTAAATTTAAACAAAACCCATGGAAAATTATTTCCAACAAAATGAAGGCTAGTAATGTGATCACTTGTACCACTACTAATCTATATAGTAATTTTGAGACTTAATACAATGACTTTCTTAAAAGGGAGCTACCTTACTTGAAAGATACAACATGTGAAATACATATAAGCACCCTTCCAATTCAGTGAAGTCCACATTGGGACACATTAGTATCAAAGCAGGAGAAGTAGGCCTGCTTTCTAAAGAGTTATGTACAAGGGCACTCAACTGGACACAGCAGTTTAATAACCGCAGAGTCACCATGCAGATGTTTATATTAACACAAAGTTTGAAAGAGAAGCAGATGGCTAGAAAACACTTACTAAGATTCTCTAACAATTTCCAAAGGTAGAAAAGCAAGTAGCTTTTATGTATAAATTATGTTCACTTAATAGTAAAACATAATTGAATATTTTATATAAAAATCAAACGATTATAGTTAGATTAAATAGTCAAGGCCAATTAAAAGTAGAGTTGAGTTTCCCTAATAAATAATCAACTAGGCTTGGAGCAGTAACTCTAAACCAGCTGCCAAAAGAAAAAAAAAAAAAAAGAAAGAATGCAAAGAAAAAGTAAAATAAATAGGTTTTCATAATATCAAAACCTTTAATTTCTCAAATATGAATCCCAATTCCATTATAGCTCTGGTTATTGCTTTGAAAATATATTTTGAAGAGATAAATCTGACATTTTTAGGCAGATTAAAGACAATGAAACATGGACACCAATACAACAGACATTAGCAATTTTCTGGTCTAATGTTTGAGGTCCCATAAGAGTTGAAAAATTATCATAATATAACTCCAGTGGATATTTCATATGAAGTAAGTAATGACTTTGAAACCACAGTTCACAGATCCTGGCTAGCAAATCAAATACATTGTCTACCCTGTCTACCCAATGACATCTCTACCTGACAAGTGTCCAAACCACTCCACAGGTCACTGATAACCTGCAGGCATGTACCAGGACTATGCAAAAAGAGTGTTTATGTCAGTGTTGCAGGCAATAATAGATAAACAACAGAGAGAACAAGTAGTGACTGATCTAACCAAGAGAGGAGAAAAATATACATGCCCAGATAGGCTGTTTATAATCTGCTTCCTTCCATTAGTTTCTAGTAAAATATTACTTTTACCCACACCCTAAAACACTTCAGAAAAGTACAATATTCCTTACCACCCACCCCATCTAGCAATGCTTCACTATTAGCCATGGCAGGATAAAGATGCATTGCATTACTTGACCTAATTAGATATATAATGCTCTATAACTGGTGGGCTCCAACCTGAGAAAAAAATCCAATAAATATTCAAATATACAAAATGGAAAAATTAGGAGTATATTATCATGATAAGATAATTATACATTCATTCAGATTTTGATAATTTATGGATTGTAAGGAGTAGAAAAAAAGACATGTAAATTGTTAGAAGTCGTGCTGTACTTTAAATTCTGGTCTACAGACCAAAATTTCACATATATCTCTTTCTTCCTAGCCTTTCTCTCCCAGAAACAAGAGCATCCTCCCTATATATTCAACCCTCTCTTCCACATAAAAGTTCCAGCTTCATTGGGAGCTAGCTGTATGTTCAAAAGCTCCACTGAATTGAAGATGTATCAAAATTTCTAAGAGCAAGATCAGTGGTTCTCAAAGTTTAGAATCATATGGGAGATTTAAAAATTCTTGATCTCCTGGCCACACCCCATATCTAATGAAATCAGAATCTCTGGGGGTGGGCCTTAAGCATTGGTGTTTTAAAACAACTACCCGGATCATTACAGAGTGAAGCCTTATTTGAGAACCATTAGGTTAGATCTTCAGAAAGTTGAACCTGGTTTTAAAAAATAATTAAAATGCACATTTCCCCTCCAGAAACACATCTCCATGTTAAAGCAAGAAAAACAAAGAGCCATGCCCTGACCAGTTTGGCTCAGTGGTTGGAGCTTCAGACCAGAGAGTCCCAGATTTGGTTCCTGCCAGGGGCAAGTACCACAAAAAAAAAAAAAAGAGCCAGAATTTCCTGGGGATTTTCAATGGGAGGTTTCTACACTTACCACCTGCTATGCCAACTGTTGCAGCTCAAGTCAACAAATTAAAAGGTCTGCTATCAGGAGGATATGTACTTCCTGGCCTCTATGTAGCCTGGCTTGATATTACATAAACAGTGCCAGACTGAAGGCTAATGTAGTAGTATCTCCTCCTATCTGGTCCCCCTCCCTACTCACATCATTGTTCCCTCCTATTAACCATTTTAAAATGTAATGTCTAAAAGCTTCTACATCACTGCAATTTTAAAAGAATGGAACTTGACTCTTTATATTAAACCTATATTTCTAATTCTAGATCTTAAATTCAGCTATTAGTTTATACCATGCTCACCCACCTAGCTACATTGTTTCTTATTCCCTGATGTTTATCCTTCTCCCTACTCATGTTTTTCTTTTTGAGGTTAATTCTGCAATAGGTCTGAACTACCATATGTGTGTATGTATGTGTGTGTGTGTATATATATATCTTGGTTGATCCATTTTACCCCAGAACAATTATGTTTTTTCACTGTTTTCTTATGTGGACAAAAAGAGGCCATATGCTAACCTGACAAGCTCAAAGAAGGCATGTGTGGCAGCCTTGCAAACCCAGAGACCTAAAATAACCACAAAAATGAGCTGAAATAAAAAAATGTTTTACCCAAAAGCAATGTATGGCAGGTAGTCATGCCTTAGACTGCATCTTCCCTGACAAAGGTCAATCCTGACCTTAACTGGTCCTGTCTATTATCTTTTTGCATCTACAATCGCATATCTTCGGAATATCAAAATATATTTCCTGTTTCTAGACCCCTCAAAGCACAGGCACCACTCCATGGAGACCACAAATCCCCTCATTGCTATTGAGTTAGTTGTTGACTGTTAATTATTCTGTACCCACTTATATAAAAGATGTTTGTGTTTATCATTTTACTTTTCACCCAATCCCAGAGGTTTCCCTGCTTTGATTTCTCCCACTTCCCGAATCTATCACCAACAGATTTCATGTAACCCAATTACATCATTTCTTTTCATAGCAATGTACAAAATAATGTACAAAACTGACATTCTCTGGAGCATTATCTCAATCTGGTGAGATTTTGCTTCCCATCAATTGTCGACAGTTTGGCTCAAATAAACTCACAAAATTCTTCACAGGTTTGAATGTTTCTTATGTTGACACTTATAAAGTCTTTTAAAGATACAGAAAATAGAAGTGATTTAACAATAATCACCACTGAAAAGCTATCACTAATATGTAATTGCATTTGCTTTGTCACATATACATTCATCTATACTCCTTCTTCTACTCATCTAGCAGGCCATCCTACTTTTGGATGCATCTCAAAGGAAGCTCAGCATAATTATCAATGGCACCTTCTTGTACTCTCAAAAGTGTCCTTGTTTGGAAAATGAATTATACTGTGACCCTATTATGGAGCAAATGTGGTGTGTGTGTGTGTGTGTGTGTGTGTGTGATGTTGCTGCATATATAGAGTAGTTGCAGGCACTATGGAAACATCAAGGCAAATAAATTAATGAGTTTTGATATTCAATTTGATATTCAATTTAAAGCCTATGTGAAAGAAATAAGTTAAGAAACCAGAATACAGTGACTGAATGCTGAAGGATATTTTATAGCCAAAGAAAACTAGAGGATCAGAGCAAGTAGAACTCAGTGGATACAGAAATAACTAAATGGTACTTTCTGGAAAGGTCAGATTTTTGCTGAATCTTAAAGGATGGGTAGAACTGGAGTGTTAGACAGAAAGTGAAAAAAAAAATTGGAGTGGGAAGAGAGAATAACATGAGTAATGATCGTTGTAGAGCAATACGAAGGCTAGAAAGAGCAAGCCAAAAGGTTCATGAACTCACAAACTTTGCCTACTGTTCAGTAATATTAAGGAGCTTCTTATCTTTACCTGTGAAAATAGATAGTTATCTCACTGGCTGAAAGGCTAAGTTACTGACAGGTCTCTGCCAGGCACTACTAGCAGAACATCATCTACAATAACTGTCATCTATTTACCCCTTCTAAGATGACTTTGCTTTCAGATGGCCATGTTTCTATGCTGGAAGAAATGCTAAGACAGATTCAGTGCTCATTCCAAAGTAATATCTCACTAAGCTATGATGATTCTTGTTATTTACAGCAGAGTTTGCCTTCTTCTTTTATTTCTAACTTATTGGAAGCTAATCAATTGGGCTGTGAATTATATCAGACAGAACCTATATGCATGAATAACTTTTTATTTCAGCAGTATAAAAATCAATAGTCACTGGATTTGCTACAAAGCAAAAGCTCTGCTTTCCAATTTAAAATGTATTTTTCCACACCGCAAATAAATTCTGTATATACATATTGCTTGCTTCAGTCTCTTCAGAATGTTTGTTGTTGTTGTTGTTTTGTGTGTGTGTGTGTGTGTGTGTGTTTGGTCCAGCCTGTGTGTGTCAGTGGTTGAGCTTGAGCGTAGACCCATGCACCAAGAGGTCACCAGTTCAATTCCTGGTCAGGGTACATCCCCAGGTTGTGGGCCCAATCCCCAGTGGGGGGCATGCAGGAGGTGGCCAGTCGATGTTCTCTCTCATCGATGTTTCTCTCTCTCTCTCTTTAAAATCAATAAAAGAAACATTTTTTTAAAAGAATGTGTTTTTGTGTGTGTGTGTGCTAGAATATAGGATAATCTTTTCTCTGTAGCCTACACTACTTACTGAGAGCAGATTAAGATACTTAGCCTGGTTTTACATGTCCTTGAGCTGGTTTGAACTACAATTGATTTTTGCCAAAATGAGAAATAAATAAAACGGTTCTGAATGAAGCAAACATTGATTCGAGTTAAAGGTATACTTGCTGCTCTTTTAAATACTTCTATGATTTCTGCTATGACTGAACATCCAGTTCTAGTGCACTGCCAGTATTTTGAATGCCTAGTTATATTATTTCAAACCTTTCCATGAACCTCTGCTTTTAGCCAAACACATAATTCTCCTGTTTCTAACCTTTTGGTCTACCTCCATCATTGATTACCATTCACTGTTTTTGCATGCCACAGAGTTTAAGTCCTGAGTTTATAGTGACATATTATTCAAAGTAAGATTGCTAACATCATAATCACCACCAATAGCACCTTGATTATTATGCTATTTTCCAAGAAGCTTTAAGCTCTTGGCAAAAATTTAGTCAGATATTGAACTTAGTTGCTTGTCCTTGAGGAGAAGTTCAACTGTATTAATGGCAAAACACTTTTTATTTTCATTGCCTCAGGAAGTTACCTTGGCTTTTGGTATCCCAAAGTTGTTATAAGACAGAAAGCAGCACCAGAGCTTCAGTGTTCATGGATTAGAATAATTAACATCATTAAAATGTTCATACTACCCAAAGCAATCTATAGGTTTAAGACAATTCCTATTAAAATTCCAAAGGTATATTTTATAGACTTAGAACAAATATTTTAAAAATGTATACTGAACCAAACAGCCTCAGCAATCTTCATAAAGAGTAACAAAATTGGAGGGATCTCAGTACCAGATATAAGGTTATACTACAAAGCTGCTATAATCAAAATAGCCTGGTACTGACACAAGAACAGGAATATAGACCAATGGAACGAAACAGGGAGCCCAAAAATCAACTCACAACTTTATGGTCAATTAATATTGGACAAAGGTGGCAAGAGCATACAATGGAGTAAAAACAGTCTCTTCAATAAATAGTGTTGGGAAAATTGGACAGCTACATGAAAAAATAAATAAATAAAACTAGACCACCAACTTCTACCTTACACAAAAATAAACTCAAATGAAATAAAGATTTAAGACTTAAATGTAAGTTGTAAAACCATAAAAATCTTAGAAGAAAAGACAGGCAGTAAAATCTCAGACATATATTATACCAATATTTTTGCTGATATATCTCCTAGGGCGAGAAAGAAAGGGGGGAAAATAAGCAAATGGGACTACATCAAACCAAAAAGCTTCTTCATAGCAAAAGAAACCATGATCAAAATAAAAAGGGAACTAATTGTATGGAAGAACATATTCACCGATGATACATCTGCTAAGGGTTTATTTTCCAAAATATATAAAGAAATTATACAACTCAACACCAGGAAGACAAACAACCTAATTAAAAATGTGCAAAAGACTTGAGTAGACACTTCTCCAAAGAGGACATACAGATGCCAATAGACATATGAAGAAATGCTCAACATCACTAATCATCAGAGAGATGCAAATTAAAACAACAATGAGGTGTCACCTCATACCTGCCAGAATTTCTATTATGAACAAATCAACAAACAACAAGTGCCAGTGAGGATGTGGGGAAAAGGGAACACTAATGCATTGTTGGTAGCAATGCAGAATGGTGCACTCACTGTGGAAAACAGTGTGGAGTTTCCTCAAAAATTTAAAATTTGAACTGTCTTTTGACCCAGTAATCCCACTTCTGGGAATATATTCTAAGAATCCCAAATACCAATCAGAAAAGAATATATGCACCCATATATTCACAGCAATGTTATTTACAATAGAAAAGATCTGAAAACACCTCATATACCCAAAGCTAGATGGGTGGATAAAGATGTTGTGGTATATTTTCATAATGGAATATTATGCAGCTATAAAAAATAAGAATTGTTTACCCTTTGCAACAACATGGAGAGCCCTGGAAAGTACTATGCTAAGAGAAGTAAGCCAGTAAGAGAAAGACAAATACCATATGATCTCACTAATATGTGGAAACTAATGAACAAAAGAAATTGATGAAAGCAGAACCAGAGGTATGGATACATGGAACAAACTAACAAATTTCAGAGGGGAGGGAGTTGGTGAGGACTGGTTGAAAGAAGGTAAAGACATTAGTCAAAAAACATATATGCTTAACCCATGGACACAAACAACAGTGTAGTGAAGGCCAGGGAAGGGAGGGCTGAGTCTGGGTGGTGGGCAAGGGAGGGTGTAGGAGGCATCTTTAATAGTGTCAACAATAAATGTTTTTTAAAGTGACTATAAACCATGCTAGCTGCAAGAAGATATGTATTGCATATTTATCCAGGAAATATGAAAGAATGAATCAGTCAAGGGCAATGAAGCGCAACATGCTTGGCATTAAAAAAAAAGAGCAATGTTAAGAGGTGAGGAATAAATTATTTAAATATAAACAGACAGAAGAAGTAGGGTACAGATTTGGGTTCTTACCTTAACTCCTTCTACTTGAACCCAGTACCATTTTACTGCAATTGTTAACTAAATAATTTGTTCTAGCCACAAAGGATGAACTATCTATATCTTGTTTACTCTAGAATTGAATATTAAAAAAAAAAAAAAACAAGGAAAGAAAATTTGTGAGGAAATAAGTAATAGCTGAAATTCAACTTAAAAATAGAATGAACTTTGGAGAAAAAATAAAGCTTTAAATCGATTTTGTTTAAAAAAAAAATCATAGACACAGAGAACAGATTGTTACCAGAGGTAGGGAGACAGGAGAAGGGGCAAAATGGGTGAATATGGTCTAATGACACAAACTTCCAGTTATTAAATAACTCCTGGGTATGTAATGTATAGCTTGATGACTATATTTAATAATACTATATTATACATTTGAAAGTTGCTAAGAGAGTAGATCTTGAAAGTCCTCATCACAAGAAAAATATTTTGTAACTATGTGACATGAAAGATGTGAATTAAATTTATTGTGGTGATCATTTTGCAATATATACAAATATTGAATCATGGTGTACACATGAAACTAATATAATGTTGTATGTCAAGTACACTGTAATAAAAATAGAGTTTGTTTCCTATCTTACATTTTAAAAGTAGCTTGGAATTGTGGTAACAAATGAAATATAACAATGAAAGAGTGGTTATTGGCATGGATTGTTTTATTTATCTAATTGGTCCAGAATTGAGCATTCCATCCCATTAAGTCAACATTATAAGCAGAGAAAGAAAAGAAAAAATGCTGTAAAATAGTAACAATGTTTCCCCAGAGTATGGAAGAGTAGAGTTGATAGAAAGAGTACAAAATAACTTCAATAAAATACTAGCAAACTAAATATAGCAATATATAAAATTAATTATATATCATTTCCCCATGTGATTTATGATGCAAGATGGGTTTAACATCTAAATGTCAATTATTTTAATGCATTATATCAACAGAATAAAAAAACAAAAATCACATGATCATCTCAATAGACTAAAAATATAATCTAACAAAAATATAACACCCTTTTATGAAAAATTACTCAACAAACAAGAATTAGAAGGGAACTTTCTAAATCTGATGAAGAGCACCTAGTAAAAACCAACAGATAACATGACACTTAATGGTGAAACACTGGATATTTTCCCACCAAGATCAGGACTGAGGCAAATACAGTAAAGCACCCTTATCTGCAGTTTTGTTTTTGTTTTAGTTATTCACAGTCAACCATAGTCTGAAAATATTAAGTGGAAAATTCCATAAATAAACAATTCATAAGTTTTAAATTGCATGTCATTCTGAGTAGCATGATGAAATCTCAAATCATAATACTCTACCCCACCCAGGACTAGAATCATTCCTTTCTCCAGTATCTCCACACTGTATACGTTACCTGGCCTTCAGTGACTTAGTAACTGTCTTGGTTATCAGATTGACTGCGGCAGTATCACAGTGCTTGTGTTCAAGGAACCCTGATTTTACTTAATAATGACCCCGAAGGGCAAGAATAATGATACTGGAAATTCAGATATGCCAAGGAAAAGCCATATGGTGCTTCCTTTAAGTTAAAAGGTATATTTAAAAAAAGTACATATAAGATTCAGTACTATCTGCAGTTTCTGGCATCCACTGAGAGTATTATAATATATCCCCCGTGGATATGGGGGGGTGGCTATTATATTTCTTTTTTCACCATTCCAGTGTTGTACTGGAGGTTCTAGGTAGAGCAATTAGAAAATACATAAACAAAGGTTATCCAGATTGGACAAGAAGAAGTAAAACTATCTTTATTCACAGATGAGTTTTCATATAGAAAATACTAAGGAATCTACTAAAAAAACTGTTAGTACTTCTCTCTCTCCCTTCATCTCTCTCCAAAAAATCAATTAAAGAAAAAAGCATAGATAACAATGCTCGGGGGGTTGGCGGGGCAGATGTCAAGGAGGGTGTCTAGGGGGGAAAAAGGAGAAACGTCTGTAATAAAAATTGAAACAAAAAGCATATCCTCAGGTGAAGATTACTAAAAAAAAAACAAAAAAACAAAAACAAAAAAAACCCAACTAGTACAAATAAGTGAGTTCAGCAAGAGTACAATATACAAGATCAACATACAAAAATTAATTATATTTCTATACATTAGTAATAAACAATCCAAAAACAATGAAATTAAGAAAATAATTCCATTCACAACAGTATCAAAATAAAATACTTCAGAATAAATTTAACAGAAGTACAAAACTTATTCACTGAAAACTACAAAATAGTATTGAAGTGAAATTAAAGATCTAAATAAATAGAAAAATATCCCATTTTCATGGATTTGAGTAAAACATTGTTAAGATGACAATACTGCCCTGGCCAGTTTTGCTCAGCGGTTAGAGCATCGCCCTGCGGTCCAGAGAGACCCAGGTTCGGTTCCCGCTAAGGGCATGTACCTAGGTTGCAGTTTGTCCCCAACCCTGGTTGGGTTGTGCAGGTGGCAGCCACTCGATGATGTGTCCCTTCCACGTCGATGTTGCGCGCGCTCTCTCTCTCTCTCTCTCTCTCTCTCTCTCTCTCTCTCTCTCTCTCTCTCTCTCTCCCCCCCCGCCCCACTCTACCTGAACAAAAAACGGGGAAAAAAAAAAAAAGATGACGATACTCCTCAAACTAATCTACAAATAAGTTCAATCTCTATCAGAATCCCGGCTGACTTTTTTGTAGAAATTGAAAGGCTTATTATAAAATTAATATGGAATTGCAGGGGACATAAAACAGCCAAAACCATCCTGGATAACAAGAATAAATTAGGAGAACTGATCTTCCCAATTTCAAAACTTACTACAAAACAGGTAATCAAGATAGTATAGTACTAGCACAAGAATAGACATATAGATTAATGGAATAGAGCATAGAATATAGAAATTAACTGATGCATAAATGATCAGATGATATTTGAAAGGGTGCCCATACCATTCAACAGGTAAAGAACAGTCTTTTCAACAAATGGTTCTGGGACAACTAGATATCCATTCACATGTAAAAGAATGAAGTTGGACTTTTACCTCACACCACATATAAAAATGGACTCAAAATGGATCAAAGACATAAATATAAGTGCAAAAAGTATGAAATGTTCTCAAGATAATATGGGGGAAATTTTTCACAGTCTTAAATTTTGCAAAGATTCTTAGCTATGATACCAAATGTGTAAGCAATGAAAAAGGATAAATCGAACTTAGTCAAAATTTAAAACTTTTGTCATTAAAAGACCAAAATCAATAAGGTGAAAAGAAAGCTAATAGAATGAGAAAATATTTTTGCAAATTCAATATCTGATGATAAAAAACTTACATCTAGAATACATAAAGAACTCTTATAAGTCAAAAGTAGAAATCAATAAATGTGATACACCACATAAACAAAATGAAGAATAAAAACCACATGATCATATCAATAAATGATAAAAAAGCATTCAACAAAATCCAGCATCCATTTCTGATAAAAACAATCAGCAATGGGGGAATAGAGGGATCATATCTCGATATAATAAATGCCATAAATGAAAGACCTACAGCCAAAATCATACTCAATGGGCAGAAACTAAAAGCATTTCCCTAAAAAACAAGAAGAAGAGAGGGATGCCCACTTTCACCACTCTTATTTTTTTTTTTAATTAATTTATTTGTTTTTGTTAAAGATGTTTCTCCTTTCCCCCCCACTGATTCCCCCTGCCCCGCCCTCCCTGCCCTGTCACCAGTTTTGTTGTACATGTACATTGTTCCTGCAAACATGCATAGAAGTTCTGTGGTTAATCTCTCCCCCACCACCCCCTCTTCTGGGGATTGTCAGCCTATACCCCACTTCCACGTCTCTGGGACCGCCCCATTCCTCAGACTGTTATGTTCATTATATTCCACAAATAAGTGAGATCATATGATACTTGTCTTTCTCTGTTTGGCTTGTTTCACTTAGGATGATACTTTCCAGGTCCCTCCATGTCATCTCAAAAGATAAGAGATCTTTCTTTCTCTCAGTTGCATAGTACTCCACTGTGTATAAGTACCACCACTTTTTATCCATTTGTCTACTGATGGACATTTGGGCTGTTTCCAGATCTTAGCTATGGTAAATAGTGCTCCTACAAACATGGGAGTACATATATTCTTCCTGATTGGTGTTTCAGGCTTCTTAGGGTATATTCCTAGAAGTGGGATCACTGGGTCAAATGGAAGTTCAATTTTTAATTTTTTGAGGTAACTCCATATTGTTTTCCATAGTGGCTGCACCAGTCTGCATTCCCACCAGCAGTGTACTAGAGTCCCCTTTTCTCCACACCCTCGCAAACACTTGTTTGATAATTTGTTGATGGCCGCCATTCTGACAGGTGTGCAGTGATACCTCATTGTTGTTTTAATTTGCATCTCTCTGATGATTAGTGATTATGAGCATTTCTTCATATGTCTCTTAGCCATTTGTATGTCCTGTTTAGAGAGGTTTATATATAGGTCCTCTGCCCATTTTTTTTTTTTTCATCCTCACCTGAGGACATTTTTTCCATTTTTTGTACAGATAGAGTGGGAGGGAGAGAGAGGGAGAGAGAGAGAGGGAAACATCGATGTGAAAGGGACACATCGAGTGGCCGCCACCCGCATGACCAACCAGGGCCGGGGACAAACTGCAACCGAGGTACATGCCCTTAGCGGGAACCGAACCCAGGTCTCTCCGGACCGCTGGTGGACGCTCCAACCGCTGAGCCAAACCTGCCAGGGCCCTCTGCCCATTTTTTAATTGGGTTCTTTGTCTTCCTTTTGTTCAGTTGTATGAGCACTCTATATATATTGGAAATCAACCCCTTAACTAATACATCATTGGCAATTATGCTCTCCCATACAGGGGGTTATATTTCCATTTTGATGATTGTATCTTTTGCTGTGCAGAAGCTTTTTAATTTGATGTAGTCCCATGTGTTTATTTTCTCCTTTGTTTCTGTTGCCTTAGGTGATGTATCAGTGAAAATTCTACTGCATATGATGCCCGAAATTTTGTTGCCTACAGTTTCTTCTAGGATTTCTATGGATTCATGAATCCCATTTAAGTCTTTTATCCATTTTGAGTTTATTCTTGTATAGGGTGTAAGTTGATGTTGTAGTTTCATTTTTTTTTGCATATAGCTGTCCAACTTTCCCAACACCATTTATGAAAGAGGCTGTCTTGACTCCACTATATGCTCCTGCCAACTTTGTCAAATATTAATTGAGCATATTGCCTTGGGTCCAGTTCTGGGTTCTCTTTTCTGTTTCACTGGTTCATATGCCTGTTATTGTGCCAGTACAGGGCTGTTTTGATTACAGTGGCTTTGCAGTATAACCTGAAATGTGGTAATATGATCTTTCCAATGTTGTTCATCTTTTTCAAAATTGCTGTGGCTATTCAAGGTCTTTTTTGGTTCCATATGAACTTTTGAAGTATTTGTTCTAGTTCTGTGAAGTATGTCATTGTTTTTTTATGGGGATAGCATTGAATCTATAGATTGCGTTGGGTAGTATGGACATTTTAATGATGTTAATTCTTCCGATCCATGAACAAGGTATGTGCTTCCACTTTTTTATATTTTCCTCTATTTCTTTTTTCAAAGGCCTGTAGTTTTCTGCAAATATGTCCTTTATTTCCTTGGTTAATTTTATTCATAGGTATCTTAATTTTTTTTGCCAGAGTGGTAAATGGGGTTGTTTTCTTAGTTTCTCTTTCTGTGAGTTCATAATTGGTATATAAGAATGCCGTCAATTTCTTGACGTTAATTTTGTATCCTGCTACTTTGCCAAATTAATTTATTAAGTCTAGTACATTTTTGATGGAGTTTTTGGGGTTTTCTAAGTATAGTATCATGTCATCTGCAAATAATGACAGTTTCACTTCCTCTTTTCCAATATGGATCCCTTTTATTTTTTCTTCCTGTCTGATTGCTGTGGCTAAGACTTCCAGTACTATGTTAAATAAGAGTGGCAAAAGTGGGCATCCTTGTCTAGTTCCTGTTCTCAAGGAAAATGCTTTTAGTGTTTGCCCATTGAGTATGATGTTGGTTGTAGGTCTTTCATATATAGCCTTCATTACGTCAAGATATGATACCTCTATTCCCACATGGCTGAGCATTTTTATCAGAAATGGATGCTGGATTTTGTCAAAGGCTTTTTCGGCATCTATTGCTATGATCATGTGGTTTTTATTCTTCATTTTGTTTATGTGGAATATCACATTTATTGATTTGGGAATATTGTATCAGCCTTGCATCCCTGAGATGAATCCTACCTGGTCATGGTGAATAATTTTTTTTGATATGTTGCTGGATCTGATTTGCTAGTATTTTGTTCAGGATTTTGGCATCTATGTTCATCAGGGATATCGGTCTGTAGTTTTCTTTCTTTGTAGTGTCTTAATCTGGTTTTGGAATTAGAATTATGCTGGAATTAGAATTATGCAGATATAATTAGAATTATATCTGGTTTTGGAATTAGAATAATTAGAATTAAACGAGGAAGTCGTCCTTCTTCTTGAATTATTTATAATAGTTTGAGGAGAATGGGTGTTATTTCTTTTTAGAATGTTTGGTAAAAGACCCCTATGTAGCCGTCTGGGCCTGGGCTTTTGTTGCTGGGACAGTCTTATTACATCTTCAATTACCTTAGCTGTTATTGGTCTGTTCAAATTTTCTATCTCTTCTCGGTCCAGTTTTGGGAGACTATGTCTTTCTAGAAATATGTCCACTTTGCTTAGATTGTCGAATTTCTTGACATATAATTGTTTATACTAATTGTTAACAATCTTCAGTATTTCTGTGGTATCAGTTGTTACTTCTCCTCTTTCATTTCTGGTTTTGTGTATTTGGGTTCTCTCTCTTTGTTTCTTGGTGAGTCTAACTAAGGGTCCATCAATCTTGTTCATCTTTACAGAAATACAGCTCTTTGTTTCATTGATCTTTTAAATTTTTTTTGTCTCTATGCCATTTATTTCTGCTCTGATTTTTACTATTTACTTCCTTCTACTTGCTCTGGGGTTTTCTTTTTGTTTGCTTTATAGTTCTTTAAGTTGTGAGGTGATAGTCTATTAGAGATTTTTCCTGCTTCTTGAGGTAGGCCTGTAGTGCTATGAACTTCCATCACAGAACTGCTTTCGCTGTATCCCATAGGTTTTGTGTTGTTGTGTGTTCATTTTCATTGGATTCCAGGAAGTTTATAATTTCTTCCTTAATCTTCTTGGTGACCCATTTGTTGTTTAATAGCATGCTATTTAGCCTCCATGTGTTCAAATGTCTTTGCATGTTCTTGTTGCAATTGATTTCTAGTTTCATGCCATTGTGATCTGAGAAGATGCTTGATATGATTTCAGTCTTCTTGAACTTGTAGAGACTTAGTTTGTGCCCTAAAATGTGGTCTATCTTTGAGAATGTACTATGTGCACTTGAGAAGAATGTGAATTCTGTAGTTTTGGGGTGTAATTCTCTGTAGATATCTATTAAATCCATTTGGTCTAGTGCTTCATTTAGAGTCTCTGTTTCCTTGATAATTTGTTGTCTAGAGGATCTATCCAGTGATATCAGCGGGGTGTTGAAGTCCCCTGCTATGATTGTATTGCTATCGATTTCTCCTTTGAAGTCTTCAAGAAGATTTTTAATATATTTTGGTGCTCCTATATTGGGTGCATGTATGTTTCTCGAGGTTATATCATCCTGTTGAATAGATCCTTTCAATAGTATGTAGTGGCCTTCTTTGTCTCTAGTCATGGCCTTCATTTTGAAATCTATGATCAGATATGAGTATTGCTACACTTTTATTTCCTTTCCATTTGGTTGGAAGATTTTTTTCCATCCCTTCACTTTCTTTTGTTTTTTAGGGATTTTTTATTTATTTTTTTGTTACAGATATTTTACCTTTTTACCCCATTGGCACCCCCCACCCCACCCCACCTCCGCCCCGTCCCCGGCTTAGTTGTCCATGTCCATTGGTCATGCATACATGCATATAAGTTCTGTGGTTTATCTCTTCCACCCCCTCTTCTGAGGGATGTCAGTCTGTGCCCTACTTCCATGTGTCTGGGTCTACTGTATTCCTCAGACTGTTATGTTCATTATATTCCGTATATAAGTGAGATCATGTGGTATTTGTCTTTTTCTGCTTGGCTTCTTTCACTTAGGATAATAGTTTCCAGGTCCCTCCATGTCGTCTCAAAGGATAAGAGATCTTTCTTTCTTACCGCTGCATAGTACTCCATTGTGTATATGTACCACAGCTTTTTCCATCCCTTCACTTTCAATCTATATGAGTCTTTTGTTGTGAGGTGGGTCTCTTGTAAACAACATATAGATGCGTCATGCTTTCTTATCCAATTAGCTACTCTGTGTCTTTTTATGGGAGCATTCAATCCATTTACATATTAAGTGATTATTGATATGTACTTCTTTATTGCCATTTTTGTTTAGTGTCGTTCTATTTTTCTTCGTATTTCTCCTGCTAATTAGAGCAGTCCTTTTAACTTTTCTTGCAGTGCTGGTTTGGTGCTAATGTATTCCCGTAGCCTTTTTTGTCTGGGAAGCTCTTTATGTGACATTCTATTTTGAATAATAGCCTTGCTGACTATAGTAGTCTTGGATTTAGATCCTTGTTTTTCATGACCATGATTATCTCATGCCATTCCCCTCTGGCCTGTAGAGTTTCTGTTGAGAAGTCAGCTAAGAGCCTTATGGGGGTTCCTTTTTAGGTAACCTGTTGCTTCTCTCTTGCTGCACTTAGGATTCTCTCTTTGTCTTTAATTTTTGGCATTTTGACTATTAAGTGTCTTGGTGTGGGCCTGTTTGAGTTCTTCTTACTTGGGGCTCTCTGTGCTTCTTGAACTTGAATGCCTTCATCTTTTACCAAATTAGGGAAGTTTTCTTTCACTATTTCTTTAAATATATTTTCTAACCCTTGCTCATTTTCTTCTTCTTCGGGAACTCCTATGATGCTATTATTATTATGTTTCCAGTTGTCCCACAATTCTCTTAAGCTGTCTTCCTGTTTTTTAATTGTTTTTTCCTTTTGGTTTTCTGATTGGTTGACTTTTTCTACCATGTCTTCTAATTCACTGATCTGGTCCTCCACATCCTCTACTCTGCTATTTAGACCTTCCAATGTGTTCTTTATTTCTGATATGTCTTTCTTCATTTCTTATTGGTGGTTTTTAATTTCCAACTGGTTGATTTTCAACATTTCTATGTCTTTTCTCATGGTGCCCATGTCCTTACACATGCTGTTGAGCTATCTCAAGATGATGGCTCTGAATTCTAGTTTTGTTAACTTGCTTAACTCTACCTCATTTATCTCATCTTCGGTAGAGGTCTCTTGTTCTTTATTTGTCTTTTGTTTCTTTGTTTCACCATTTTGGCTATCACAGTGGGCTTTGGAGCCTGCCAAACTTTTCCTGAGGGTGTTGGTGTTCTGCTGTTTGTGACTTCCTTTCCTGGGTTTGGATGAGGCAGGGAGGACCCAAGTTAAACACCACTCTCAAGTCCTAGTTTCCTGGTTAGAGTTGATAGCCCAGGAATAGTATAGTTATCCTCTAGCTTTTTGCCTGGAGGATATCAGTAGTAGTTGAAGAGCCTTGGCTTCTCAGTTGAGTAAAAAAACTCACTCAGGTGTTCAGCATAAGGGAATTTCCTGAGGGTGGTGCAGATGCTGTTTGTTAATTGGCCTCAATTTGCATTTCAATGGGCACCTGGTGGGGTTGAATCTCCCAGGGAGGGGCTGCCACCTCTCTCCAGAGCCCAGGGAAAGAGTGATATGACTACAGTCCTGAGTCTGCATGGCTGCAACTCAGCAAATCTCTGTGTGCCCTGCAAACCCTGAGTGTCCCCACACACTTCCAGTCCAATCCGCCCTCCCTCTGCTGGAGCCCAAGGTGAGTGGCTGTGACTATTTTAACATCTGTCATGGCGGTGCACTGTGGGGCCGCTTGGGAGTTTAACTCGAGGGTGCTGGTCACAGCTAAGGCTACTGATATCTGTGGGCTCACAGCCCCTCTCTCGCACCTCTGCAAACTTACCAGGGTCAAGTCATGATCCCTGGTTATATGGTCCTCACAAACTGCTTTTCTGTTTCTTTATCCTGACGATTTGTCTTTATTTTCAATTTAATTCCAGTTTGGTCCTGGGAGATGGTATGTGTAGCTTCCATTTACTCTACCGCCATTTTGGAATCCATCACCACTCTTATTTAACATAGTACTGGAAGTCTTAGCCACAGCAATGAGACAGGAAGAAAAAGTAAAAGGGATCCAAATTGGAAAGGAGTGATAGTGTCATTTGCAGATGACATGTTATTATAGATAGAAAACTCTAAAGACCCCATCAAAAATCTACTAGACTTAATAAATGAATTTGGCAAAGTAGCAGGATACAAAATTAATGTCAAGAAATCGATGGCATTCTTATATACCAATGACTCACAGAAAGAGAAACTAAAAAATCAATCCCTTCTACCATCGCGGCAAAAAAATTAAGATATGTAGGAATAAACTTAACCAAAGAAGTAAAGGACCTATTGGAAGAAAACTACAGGATACAGGATATTGAAAAAAGAAATAGAGGAAAATATAAAAAAGTAGAAGCACATACCTTGTTCACGGATTGGAAGGATTAACATTATTAAAATGTCCATATTACCCAAAGCAATCTATAGATTCAATTTAACCCCCATCAAAATACCAATGACATACTTCACAGCACTAGAACAAATATTTCAAAAGTTCATATGGAACCAAAAAAGACCCAGAATAGCCACAGAAATCTTGAAAAAGAAGGACAAAGTAGTTGGGATCACAATACCAGATATCAGGTTATACTACAAAGCGACTGTAATCAAAACAGCCTGGTACTGGCACAAGAACAGGCATATAGACCAGTGGAACAGAATAGAGAACCCAGAACTGGACCGAAGGCAATATGCTCAATTAATATTTGACAAAGGTGGCAAGAGCATACAATGGAGTAAAGACAGCCTCTTTAATAATGGTGTTTCAAAAATTGGACAGCTACATTCAAAAAAATGAAACTAGACTATCCACTTACACCATACACAAAAATAAACTCAAAATGGATAAAAGATTTAAATGTGACCCGTGATTCCATAAAAATTCTAGAAGAAAATGTAGGCAACAAAATTTCGGGCATTATACACAGCAGAATTTTCACTAATACATCACCTAAGGCAACAGAAACAACGGAAAAAATAAACACATGGGACTACATCAAAGTATAAAGCTCCTGCACAGCAAACGAAGCAATCAACAAAATGGAAAGGCAACTCACTGTATGGGAGAACATCATTGACAATGATGTATCAGATAAGGGGTTAATTTCCAATATATATAGAGTGCTCATACAACTCAACAAAAGGAAGACAAAGAACCCAATTAAAAAATGGGCAGAGGAGCTGAATAGACACCTCTCCAAACAGGACATACAAATGGCCAAGAGACATATGAAGAAATGCTCAACATCACTAATCATCAGAGAGATGCAAATTAAAACAACAATGAGGTATCACCTCACACCTATCAGAATGGCCGCCATCAACAAATCATCAAACAACAAGTGTTGGCGAGGGTGTGGAGAAAAGGGGACTCTAATACACTGCTGGTGGGAATGCCGACTGGTGCAGCCACTATGAAAAACAATACAGTGTTACCTCAAAAAATTAAAAATTGAACTTCCATTTGACCCAGTGATTCCACTTCTAGGAATATGCCCTAAGAAGTCTGAAACACCAATCAGAAAGAATATGTGTGCCCCCATGTTCATAGCAGCACTATTTACTATAGCTAAGATCTGGAAACAGCCCAAATGTCCATCAGTAGACAAATGGATAAAAAAGCTGTGGTAGATATACACAATAGAGTACTATGCAGCTGTAAGAAAGAAAGATCTCTTATCCTTTAAGGAGACCTGGAGCAACCTGGAATGTATTATCCTAAGTGAAACAAGCCAAGCAGAAAAAGACAAATACCACATGATCTTACTTATTTATGGAATATAATGAACATAACAGTCTGAGGAGTAGGGTAGACCCAGAAACATGGAAGTAGGGTATAGACTGACAACCCTCAGAACAGGGGGTGTTGGGGGGAGGGAACAGATAACCAATGGACATGGACAACAAAGCCGGGGATGGGAAAGAGGGGGTCAATGGGGTAAAAAATGCGAAACATCTGTAACAAAAATAAAATTTAAAAAAATTTAAGCAGAAAGATAAATAATCCAATTTAAAATGTACAAAGGCTTTAAATATATTTTAACAAAAAAGTTATACAGATGACCAATAAGCATATGCAAAGATACTCAACATTACTAGTTATCAGGACAATGCAAATTATAACACAATAATATGCCACTTCCAATCCATTAGGATGTCTAGTATCAAAAAGTCAGATAACAAATGTTGGTAAGAGTGTGGAGGATGTGTAACCCTCATACACTACTGATGAGAATGTAAATGGTGCATCTGCCTTAGAAAATAAGGTTGCAATTTCTCAAGCAATTAAACATAGAGTAACCATATGACCCAGTAATTCTATTCCTAGGCATATATGCAAGTAAATTCAAACCATATGTCTGCACAGAAACTTTTGCATGAATGTTTATAGCAGAATTATTCACAACTGCCAACAAATGGAAACAACCCAAAAGTTTATAAAGACACAAATGGATAAATGAAATGTATTATATCCACATAATTTAATATTATTCAACCAGAGAAGGGAATGAAGTACCGATGCATGCTATGCCACGGATCAACATTGAAAACATTATGCTAAGTGAAAGAAACCATTGAGAAAAAGCCCCATACTATATGATCTCATTCATATGTAAGTACGGAATAGGGAAATCTATACAAAGTAAATTAATGGTTGCTTAGAGATCAGGGTAAGGGATGAAAAGATGCAGGGTGATAGCTAAAGGGCACGAGGTTTCTTAGTAAGGTGATGGAAATATTCTAAATTTTCAGGTTGCACATATATCAATAAACCTATGAACTGTGGAGTTTAAATTGGTGAATTGAATTGTATGATATGTGAATTATAGCTCAATAAATTGGTTTTTAGAAAAACAGAAACAAATTAAAGAGATAAACAGTGAGATATCATTGTAATACCCAAATAAGAGCCATGTCTACTTCCTCAGAGGAAGTGGGTTGGGGGAACGGATGGTAATAATCTATGATGACATTTTTACATAAGGGGAAAAGCCTTCCTTGCATTACTATGACTGAAGTGAGAACTTCAAAACAATTTTAGTTCTGTGAAAAAGATTTGTCCTTAAAGGAGTTTTGCAAATGGATTGCAGAAAAATTATATACCTAAAATTATCAAATTAAAATTGCACTTAATTAAACACCATTATCATCTTTTAGTCAAAGGCAAACAGTAAGTCACAGTATTGTACCAAGTCACACTTCCAAAGAGAACCTGCTCATAAGATGCACGTCATGCTAATGACATGATTTTTATTTTATCCATTAAAACAGTGAGTTACAATAATATATTCTAGTTTTTTAGTAACTACTGTGTCTGCAGTTTCTCTCTGGTATTAGAGTAGTAGTGGTTCCTTTCCTCAAGATGGCTATTTTTCATGTAATTGCCAAGCCCAGACTTGTGTAATGAACACCATTCATATATATATCACCGAATGGGGAAGTTTCAGTCAGAACAGTCAGAGGATAGGTAGGTAACATCACCACTTACCATTTCACTTTTCAACAACAGGAAACAACCACCATTTCTAGTCACCCACTTGCCTCAAGAACTGATCAAGTCTAACACAGACATAAGCTGTTAATTAAAAGTTACTTTATTATTTTCTTTCCATTGAGAGCCACCTTGTATTTATTCATTTTTACTTTAAATGTTGTCATATTTATTAATGACAGCTACAGCCTTTATTTCTGTCCTCTCCCTAGGAATGTTCTGTGTTTCTGTATGTGATTGGTAAACAAAACAATGTATTTTTTTTTTACTGTTGCTTAACATAACTTAAAAAGAAATAGTGTCACATTTAGGGTGACTGTATAATACACCATTTAAGCAAGACATTTCAAGGGTTTCATTGGTAATAGTTCTATTAATTTTAATACATTTATAGATGTAACCAAGACCACAATCAGGATACAGAACAGTTCCCTTATCCTAAAACACAACCTCGTGCTACCCCTTTGTAATCACATTCTCCCTCTACTCCTAAATCCTAGCAACCACTATGTCACTATAGTTTTGTCTTTTGGAGAATGTCATATAAGTGAAGTTATAAAGTGTGCAACCTTTTGAGACTGGCTTTCTTCATTCAGCATGCTGCCTTTATGAATCATCCAAGTTAAGACATGTATCAAAAGTTCATTTTTTTCTTATTAGTTAAGTAGTATGCCATTATGTGAATGTACTACAATATGTTTTATCTATTCATCTGTTGATGGACATTTGAGTTGCTTCTTCCAATTTGGCTTATTAGAAATAAAGTCTTCTATACATTCAAGTACAGGTTTGTGTATAAACATAAGTTTCCATTTCTCTGGGATAAATGCCCAAAAGTGTAATTGCTGGGTTGTATAGCATTATATGTTTAGTTTTACAAGAAACTACCCAATTGTTTGCCAGAATAGCTGTACCATTTTACATTCTCACTAGCAATGTATGCAAGTTACAGTTGCTTGGCATTCTCACTCTGACTGATATTGCATGTTCTAAAAAAGTATTTATCCATTCTGATAGATCTGTAGTTAAATCTCATTGTGGTTTTAATTTATATTTCCTAATGTCTAATGGCATTGAGCATATTTACTTTCCATCTGTTAGTCTTCTTTGTAAATCATTTTGCCCATTTTTATGTGGGTTGTTGGATTTCTTATTGCTGAGTTTTGAGAGTTCTTTACACATTCTGGATACAAGTTCTTCATTAGATATGTGATTTGCAAATGTTTCTCTCAGTCTATGGCTTGTCTTTTTATTCTCTTCACAGTGCAGAAGTTTATAATATTGAAGAACTATTTTCCTAACTGCAGGTCATGAAGATGAACTCCTAAGTGCTATTCTAGAAGGTGTGTGTGTGTGTGTGTGTTTTATACCCGTAAACTTTACTGAATTATTAAGTCTAATAGTTTACCTGATTAGATTATTTTATATTTTCTATAAAGACAATTTGATTATGAAGACATTATAAATGATTACAAAAACAATCATTTTCTTAACAGTTCTGGTTTGTTTTGTTTTCCAATCTTGTAACTTTTATTTTTCTATTCTCATTTTCTGTTACATGAAACTAAGAATTGTAGAAAACATTATTTTGTTCCAAATATTACTTAGTCAATGACATCCAATTTTAATAGCCTTATTTTATTCCTAGATTGCTAGTTTTAAAATAAATAAGGATATTGAATTATACTAAATGATTTGTTAATCTGTTGAAATGATTATATAACTTTTCTTTAAGGTGATCAGAAAAATTTATACATTTTAAAAAGTTAAACTATTATTTAATATACCTAATATAATCCAAATTGATATGATATGGATTTTTATTGATCAAATCCATTAATAAGTTCAATTTATTGATATGTATATGGAAACAAAAATCATACATATAAGTGCAAATATTCTGTAATTTATCTTTCTCAAAGTATGTCTGTCTAGTTTAAATGACAAGATTTTATTAGACTAAAAATTAGTTGAGGGGAGTTTTCCTTCTTTTCTGTTCTCTGAATTTGTATACAAAATAATTTCTTAAAAACTTGGTAAACTTACATTAAATTATCTAGACCTGGTGATATTTTTGTACTAAATTGTTGACTATTAAAAGAATTTCTCTAATGGTTATATTTCTCCAAGTCATTTATTCCTCCTTGAAACAATTTTAGTCCATTTTATTATTGTATAAAGTGCTCATTCGTGTAATTCTCAGATTTACAAAGTTGTTTGAGGTATTGTTAGTGTGCTTTTATTTTATTGTTTTATTATTTTTATTTTTTGTTAATCCTCACCCAAGGATATTTTTTCCATTGATTTTTCAATTTGCATCTCTCTGATGATTAGTGATGTTGAGCATTTCTTCATATGTCTCTTGGCCATTTGTATGTCCTGTTAGGAGAGGTGTTTATTCAGCTCCTCTGCCCATTTTTTTCATTGGGTTCTTTGTCTTCCTTTTGATGAGTTGTATGAGCACTCTCTATATATTGGAAATTAACCCCTTATCTGATATATCATCCATTGATTTTTCAGTAGAGCGTGGAAGAAAGGAAGAGGCGAGGCAGAGAAAGAAAGAGAAAGAGAAAAAAAATCGATGTGAAAAGAACAAATTGATTAGTTGCCTCCTGCATGCGCCCCAACCAGGGCCAGGGATGTTTAAGAAAACATAAAAGAGAGGAAGCCCAGTGTTTTTATGCAGTGGCTAAGGGAATGTGATTATGAAAGCATGTAGCCCTAGTTAATGCTGGCAACCATTATGTAATCATGAGAGCATCCAGACAGGGATCAAGGCTAATACCCACAAAAAGACAGAGTCAAAAGAGAAAAAGATAAACAGGGCTAGGGCTCTGATTAAACTACACATGAAGATAATGTCTTAATTTTTTAGTCAGATGGGCTAACACATTTATAATTGTACATAACAACTTTGAGTTTCTTTCTTCCCTTGAGACCAAAAGCATCCTGATAGGTTCAGGTATACTTTGATATAAAATGTCAATATTCATGGCAAATGCTGAATTAAACATATCAAACACTATTTCTCATGGACTTAACTAACCATTTCAGAGTAGTTTTGTCTTTGTGATGGACCATCACTGACTTAGTTTTGAAATTTATTTACCTTGCTCTACTTACAGTATCTTTGAATTTTCTTGTTCACTAGGAAATGTCACTATTTAAAGCAGGAGTTAAAAACTAAAGCTTGCTGTTCATTTTTTCAAATAAAGTTTTAATAAAATATAGCTATATTTTTATTATTTGTTTGTTTGCTTGCTTTTTACTTATTTATTGCCCATGGCTGCTTTCACACTGCAATGGCACAGATTGAGTAGTTGTGACATAGACTATATCACTCACAAAGCTAAAATATGCACTATCTGGGCCTTTTCAGAACAAGTTTGGTGTCCTTTGACTTAAAACAATCCTGTAGTGCCCCAGCTGGTTGGTTCAGTTGCTTGGAGCGTCTTTCCAATACACCAAAAGGTTGCAGGTTCGATCCCCTGTCAGTGCACATAGCTACCAACATTGCAGGCTCAATTTTCTATCAGGAAGTACAGGCGTGGCAATAGACTGATGTTACTGTTTTTATCTCTCTCTTATCAATAAATATATATATCCACAGTGAGGATAAAAACAACCATGCAGTAAATCATTTTTCAAAATGTGAGACTACATATACCATGAGCACTCAGTATGTTTGTTGATTGTTTACTCAAATATACACCTTTGATTTATTTATTTTGTAAGTTTGGATTTTGTGTATTAATTTTCCTTAAATTACACTTTTGAAAAATTATTTTTAATTATTTTTTTAGAGAGATAGAAACATAAATGTGAGAGAGAAATATCGATCAGCTGCCTCCTGTACACCCCCTACTGGGGATTGAGCTCTGCAACCTGGGCATGTGCCCTGACTGGGAATCAAATAGGGACCTCTCTGTCCATGGGATGGATGAAGCTCAATCCACTGAGCCACTCCAGCTGGGTGTTAAAGTACACTTTATAGATAACTGATCTAAGATCTTTTTACTAAGTTGAGTATACTTAGCTACTTCTCTCTAGGACTCTCAGCTAACTTGGCTTAAATCAGTTTTAAAAACACACAAATAAATAAGCTTGCCTTCTTTTATACAATCACTTTGAAACTTTTCTTATACAGACCTATTTAGTACAACTTGTCATATACATTTCTAGTATCTGCCTATATCTAGTTATCCTCCCCTTCTGAAAACATGGAAGAATGTATTTTTTAGGTCTTTGTTTCCCCTTTAAGATGGGCAGGGCTAGTTAGGTAGTTCTGGTACATGGCCTGTAAGGCAAAGTGAATGTATGTCAAAGCTGGGGATGGGGTTGAAACTATCAGGTCAAAGGTATCTGGATCATTGAGTCACACTATGAAAGGTGCCCTGAAAAGTCACCTGGACTCCTAAAATTTGCAAGAATGAGAAATACACTTCTATTTGGTTAAAACACTAAAATTGAGGGGTTGTTTGTTACTGCAGCATAGCTTATATAAGCTCAATTGACTAACACAGAACTCAACTAAAATAACTCGTTATACATCTACTTTTGCATATTCGTAGATAATAAGATGCAGTGTTATACGGAAGAATAGACTTCTTTTTAAATAAAAAAAATTTAAATTATAGTTGACATTCAATATTATATTAGTTTTAGATGTACACATAGTGGTTAGACATTAATAGAACTTACAAAGTGATCCTCCTGATAAGTCTAGTACCCATCTGTTACCATACATAGTTATTACAATATTATTGGAATAACTGGCACCATACATAATATTACAATATTACTGACTATATTCCTTATGCTTAAGTGTCCATGGATAGATGAAAGATGATGTGGTACATATATAATGGAGTTTTGCTCTGTCATAAAAAATAATGAAATTTTACGACTTTTACATTTGCAAAAAAAGAATAGATTTTTTACACTTGCATTAAGTCAAAACCCATCTTGCCTGTGGTTGCATTAACTCTGACTATTGAAATATAAAAGTCCCTGGTTTCAGAAACAATTCTCAATATCCACTGCTGAGGTTTAAGTGACAACCAAGAATAAGGTGGGAGGGATTACCTTTTAAAACTTTTTAAGTAATGTAATTTTGAGCTTGTATTCTTGGTATGTGTAGGTGGTTTATTAAGGAAGTTGATCACAAATTGGTTGTATTTCTCTCATTTCCAGTGGGGAGGAGGAAGTGGAGAGATAATGAGGAGAGTTAGGTTATGGAATCACAAAAATAAAAGTGACCGTGGAGGGTCACTCAGTCCATTATTCTTTACTCAGACCAGGTTAGAGCCATCCTTAAACAGAAGAAGAATAAAAAATGTTGAAAAATTTTGCAGCCTTCTTTATTAACTAATTAGGGTATTAAAATTGTCCCAGGACCTATCCAGTTCATTATTTGCTCACCAATAGTGAAAATAGATGCAATTTTGTGGGAAAGTAAGACATTTGTGTTCTGTAACTCCAACATTGAAAGCTTAGGGAACTGGTCCAAACATACGTAATACGTACTAACAAACTGTTATGAAGCTTTTGCCCATGAGTCTGTTTTTATCAATGATATGGAAAAATAAAAATTCCCTACCAATAAAATCACTCGTTGTTTTGTAGAGGTCAGTTGGCAATAGATTTTGTTTTTTTTTATAGATAGAAATTAGATTTTCCTTTCCATTGAATTTATTGGGGTGACAGTGGTTAACAAAATTATATAGATTTCAGGTGCACAATTTGATAATACATCATTTGTACACTGTATTCCGTGTTCACCACCCAAAGTCAAGTCTCAGTCCATCACCATTTAAGCCTCCCTATACTCCACTCCACCTCCACCCATTCCCCATCTCCTGGCAATCACCACTGTTGTCATGTCCATGAGATCTTTGTCTTTTTTTCTCTTTTGCTCAATACCTGTACACTCCCAACCCAGCCCTCCCTCCTCAACAGCTGCCAACCTGCCATCTATCAATGAGTCTGTCTCAATTTTTCTTGTTAATTCATTTTGTTCATTAGATTCCGCATGAGTGAAATCATATGGTATTTGTCTTTCTCTGACTGGCTTATTTCACTTAGCATAATGTTTTCCAAGTCCATCCATGCTGTTACAAAGGGTAAGGTTTTCTTCTTTTTATGGCTGAGTAGTATTCCATTGTATAAATGTATGACAGCTTTTTTATCCACTCATCTACTAATGGACACCTGGCCTGTTTCCAAATCTTGGCTTTTGTAAATAACTTTGTAGTGAACATAGGGGTGCATATATTCTCACAAATTACTATTTGGGGTTTCTTTAGATAAATGCCCAGAAGTGAAATTGCTGGGTCATAAGGCAGTTCCATTGTTATTTATTTGAGAAACCTCCATACTGCTTTCCACAGTGGCTGCACCAATCTGCATTCCCACCAACAGTGCATGAAGATTCCCTTTTCTCCACATCCTGGCCAACACTTGTTTGTTGATTTACTGATAACAGACATTCTGACAAGTGTGAGGTGATATGCCATTGTGGTTTTAATCTGCATTTCTCTGATGATCAGTGACACTGAGAATCTATTTTTATTTTTTAATATTTTTTATTGATATTTTTAGAGAGGAAGGGAGAGAGAGATAGAAACATCAATGTGAGAGAGAAACCTCAATTCACTGCCCTCTGCATGCCCCATACTGGGGATCAAGTCCACAACCTGGGCATATTTCCTGACTGGGAATCAAACCAGGAACTCTCAGTCCATGAGATGATGCTCAATCTACTAAGCCACACTGGCCAGGCAAGTATCTCTTGGCTATCTGTATGTCATATTTGGAGAAGTGTATTTAGGTCCTTTGCCCATTTTTTAATTGGATTGTTTGTGTGTTGTTTTTTGTTGTTGTTCTTGTTTTTGGTGTTGAGTTGAATGAGTTCTTTATAAATTTTGGACATTAATCCCTTATTAGATGTATTCTTGATAAACATGTTTTCTGGTTCAGTGAGTTATCTTTTCATTTTGTTGATAGTTTCCTTTGCTCTGCAATTTTTTTTTTTTAGTTTGATGTAGCCCTGTTTGATTTTTTTTGTTTCCCTTTTCTGAGGAGATATATCAGAAATTATATTGCAATGAGAAACAGCTTATGTATGGTATGAGATAAGAAGGTAGTTTAGTTTCATTGTTTTTGCATGTGTCTGTCCAATTTTCCCAACACCATTTATTGAAAAGACTATCTTTACCCCATTGTATGTTTTTGCCTCATTTGTCAAATATTAATTAACCATAGAGTTGTGAGTTTATTTCTGGGCTGTCTATTCTGTTCCATCTATCTATGTATCTGTTTTTATGCTAGTAAAATGCCATTTGGGTTACTATGTCTTGTTGTATAGTTTGAGATCAGGTAAGATGATGGCTCCAAGTTTGTTCTTCTTTCTCAAGATTATGTGGCTATTCAAGGTCTTTTGTGGTTCCATGTAAATTCTTGGAATTTTTTTCTAGTTCTGTGAAATGTACCATTGGTATTTTGACTAATACAATTTCTTGAAATAATTCTTATCTTACTAAAATGTCTCCTGATTCAGCCAATGTCTAACTCTCCTTGTGTATTCTTAGTGGAAGATTAAATTAGCTGTCAAAGAGGACTCAGTCGAGATGCCCACAGATCAGGTGCTATTACAAAGGCTAGTAGAATAAAGTCAGACCAACAAAATTTACTGTTTGTCATGGGTAGTACAAACCTGTGATGGTGGGGTAGTATCACTATCAGATATGCAACCAAATACTGATATTTGAAATGACCATTCAGTAGAATCAAGAAAAAAAATCACTGGTCTACTCTCAACCTCTTATTAGGTTAAATCTGTATTATGGTATTTTCTCTTATTTGATTGTATATTTATTTCTGGGCTAGGGATTTGTAAACACCATAGGAGGAAAATAAATATCTCAGAGAGGCAGGGAGTAATTTTCCCATTTTTGTCCCTATAGACGTATAGGTCTAAAGGACATGCCAGCCAGCAGAAATGAATCATCTGCAGAGGCCAACAAGTTTTCATTTAAACCCAGTCTTAACTCTTTACTGTACTCTTTTCTCTTCATCATTTCTCTTTTCTAGCCTTGGAGGTAAAAATACATTTGTCATCAATTTATTCCCTGTGGTAAAACTTTGCCCCTCAACCCCATCAATCCATTAAATAAACCCCAATTAAATTGGTCTTCACATCACAAAAAATGGCAGGTGGCCCCAGGGGCATGGTAGACTTATAACACTGCCAGAGACAATCAAACAGCAATGACAACTCAGAAAGAAGGGGAGACTTTCTCCGTTACTCTCCCTTCACTCGTGACCTCACTTTCTGGTCTTATGAGCCTGTCTTTCAGCAATGGATCATGTATAACTTCAAAAACAATCTTCTTCAAAATTCAAGCTCTTTTTGTTATAAGATAGAGCCCGTGGCCCAAGCAGGGACTAGCTGTAAATAAAGCTATCAGACTTTGAAAGCTGGCAGGATGTCCCTCATTCATCTCCTAGTACTATAGTTCCCTGTAAGAGTCAGATCTGGCATTTTTTCTCTGCTGTTCAGAAAATATTTTTCAAAGTGAAGTACTGAAGTAGAAATTTTAATTCCATAGATTTTTTATGACTATGTTTACTTTGGAGATTAATTTGAGTACAAACACATCCACATTTACTCTTTCTCCCTCTTCTAGCATCTTCCCTAGCATTATAAATCCCTGTTAGACATGGTTGAAATTCAGAATAGTCACCAGAAACCTTTTGTTTTGTTTTGTTTTGTATTCAACAAGCCAGGTCAGTGCCCTCAGTCCTGCTTATCCTTTTTTTTAAATTTCCATTTTTTGCTTTTCTAAAGACAGAAGTTAATCTCAGGCCACTATGTTCTATCTCATCTTTTAGCACAAAGACAAATCCTTTGACCTCATGTTGCCAAATTTGTCAATCACTATATTTCTATACGTGCATACATTAATGATTTTAGCTTTTCTTATATTTGTGAAAGGAGCAGGTAGGTGTTACTTTGACTGTATTTCTTAGATTTCATAACATATCTTGGGGTTGGGTTTTTCTTCCTATCAGATGCTACTGAACTGCTTTTTCCCAACCCTCCTATACATATGCACACAAAGAGAACTTAATGAGAATCACATGAAGGTAAAATGTAACTTAATGTCAGTAGTTTTAAGGGGTATGTGTATATGTGTACTGGTGCATTTGAGAAATATGAGATTAGATATCTGATTTTTAAATTAAGAATCTGAAACATAAATTTAGAAGGTATACCATAGATACATAGATAAAGATGACAGATATAATTTATTGAAACAAAATTCACGTAACATGAAATTAACCAACTTAAAATGAACAATCCATACTGGCTGGTGTGGCTCAGTGGACAGAGCATCATCTGTCCCACAGACCGAGAGGTACTGGTTTGATTCCTGGTCAGGACACATGCCCCGGTTACAGGCTTGATCCCCAGTAGGGGGCATGCAGGAGACAGCTGATGGATGTTTTACACATCAATGTTTCTATCTCTCTCTCCCTTCCTCTCTCTAAAAAATAAATAAAAACACATTTAAAAAAGAAATACAGTAAAGATATTTTTAGAAAAAGAAAAAAAAAGTGAACAATCCAGTGGGACTTAGTATATTTACAATGTTGTGCAGACACCATCTCTATCTAGTTCTAAAACTTTTCCATTACACCCAAAACAAAACCTCATAGCAATTAAGCATTTTCTCCCCTATTTCTCCTTACCTTAGACCCTGACAACTACTAATATTATTTCTGTCTCTATGGATTTGCTTATTCTAGATTTTTTATATAAATGGATCATACAATATGAGGCCTTCTATGTATGGGTTATTTTACTTACCATAATGTTTTCAGGGTCCATCTATATTGAATGAATCAGTACTTCATTTCTTTTTATAGCTAAATATTCCATTGTATGGGCATACTACAATCTGTCCATTTATCCATTTATGGACATTTGGGCTGCCTCTACCTTTGGCTATTGTGAATAGTGGTGCTGTAAACAGGCATGTACAAGTATTTGTTAGAGATCCTTTTTTAATTCTTTTGGATATATATCTAGTATAATTGCTGATTCATATGGTAATTCTGTGGTTAAATTTTTTTGAGGAACTGTCAAAATATTTTCCACAGTGGCTGAACCAATATCCATTCCACCAGCAATGTACAAAGATTCCAATTTCCCCACATCTTTGCCAATACTTATTTTTCATTTTTTTTTATTTTTATTATAGCCATCCTATTGGGTATGAAATGACACCTAATTATGGTTTTGAGTTGAATTTCCCTAATGACCAATGATATTGAGCATCATTTCATGTGATTGTTAGCAAGTTGCATATCTTCTCTGGAGAAATGAATCTTTAGGTCTTTTTCCATTTTTAAAAATCGGGTTGTTTATCTTTTTGTTGTTAGGTCATCAGAGTTCTTTATATATTCTGGATACTGAACTAGATATCAGATGTGTAATTTGCAAAATTTTTTTCCTATTTTGTCAGTTGTCTTTTCACTTTCTTGATCATGTCCTTTGAGGCACTCTTTTTTTTGAAGAAGAAGAAGAAGTTGACAAATATTTTTATTATACTCTGAGTTAATACTATATACACCAAAATGAGAGGATGAGGATAGATAAAAGAGACACAATGGGATTGAAGAATGGGGTTAAAGGAAAAGGCAATTCACAGAAAAGGAATGGTTCAGAGGCAAATGGAAGGAAATACACAGAAATAGCATAAGCAACAGAATAGGGAGAAGAGAGACATTCAGATACAGGAAGTGGCCATTCCTAGGACAATTGAAGCAAGGTGTGAGGATGAGAGGAGTTCAGTTTGTTCGAAGGTATTAAATTAACTAATCTTTTCCATATTCTACTTTTTACTTGGTAATCAGCTTTGGTAAAACCTCAGCAATCTTTTGGCTCTGTTATCTGAAACAAGATTTATTGAATGTGCCATTATTCAGACTGTTTATTCTTAAAGTTTCTGAACCCCTCTCTTAATGGAAAAGTCCAGGAGCCCACCATGGGGGGAAAAACATTTTCTAAGCTGCTGTAACAACAAATCAACATTCCAATTAAGCAATAAAAAGGCTAGGCATTTTGTCTGTTTTAAGGCTGCAGCCAAACTTCTGGTATCTTAAGAGTATGTTAATAAAACCCTGTGTTATTTTTTCTTATATAGCTTTTTTTTTTTTACAGTTTACAAGAAGGCTGTTTCATGGGAGAAGGAATTCACAGGTATCCTCAGTAAGACTACAAATTATTATTTGAAGAGAGAGATAATGGGAAACCTGCGAGAGAAAACCTTGGGAAGCTCCACTACCCTCAGCAACCCCCCCATCACTTTATTACTTGGGAAAGATAGTTTGCCCACACCTGTCCCCTGGTCTCTTCTACTTTCCCTCTCCCTCCTTATAAAAACCTCTGCATGCACTGAGATCTTAAGATAAATTTTTGAGGACTGGTAAAAGTCCCCCATCTTCTGGAGATACTGATACGCAAATAAATGTCTTTCCTTTTACCAGCACCTATCTCACAAGTTTGGTTTTTGTTGTGGAAGGCAGTAGAATCCAGATTTTCAGTTACACTGACACAGCAGTATTGAAATCAACAAGTAACTTGCCCATGATCACACAACCAGAATGATGCTGGAGTTTAAATTCAGTCTATCTGACTCTAGAGCCATACTCCTAAGCATTGTGCTATAGATCTTCCCTATACCATGTAAATTCATTGCATATGTTTAACCTGAAAGAGCAGATAATCCAAAATTTATCATGTATTTTATGAGATTTTAAAGATTTCAATAGCAGATATTTCACATTTATTAAATTTGGCAGGCTAGTATTAAAATTAGTCTGTATTTCCCAAGCACACATCAATTGGGAAGGTAGCCCAGGGGTGTGCTAAAACCAAAGAGAAAGAAACTTGAGTTTGAAAATCTGCCAGAGATAATCTATAGAGTGGATCATTGAAGTTGATTGTAATTTGAAGATCAATGTTCCCCAATGCCTTGCACAGACGTTAACAATCTCTTAATCTTGTGTTCTACAGCATTTTCTTTGCTTCCTACATCACCCCACCTCTCACTCACTCTACAACCCAATAGTGTATTCTAATTTAAATATAAAATAAGTATAAATTAGGTTAATTTTTATTTCCATGTTGCCTTTGATTCATTTTCTGCTCTGTGGGTCAGTGACTACTGACTAATAAAAGTCTTTCCACTTCAGAGCAGAGGCTGGAAAGCTATGCCATCAAACAAAGGGCTCTAGTGAAAATATTTGAAGCAGACAGATGGCTCGATCATCCTAAATAAATAAACAAAAGGCATAAGAGACAAATAAGGTAAGCCTGTCCCAAGGGTAAAAAGACTAAAGATAACCAGGAGAGCCAGATAGAAAGAAAAAGACCAAAGAAAAGTATTAATAATTGTGTGATGATCTAAATGTCAATAGAGAAAAGGAACAGAAATCTTAAACTGAATTAGATAGGGAATTTATGGATGAGGAAGCCAAAGTTGAAAGAAACTGTAATTTTGCCAAAATCACAGCAATCAAGGATATTTATATAGCTTAGAGTGAGAAAAAAAACACTAATCCAGACCATTCCTCATGTGTCATTTATTCTTGACTGCTGTCTTACAATGATGAGACCTGTCATACTCCTTTTCTTTTGATACCATTATTATAATGTGGTTATTACATAACAGAAAAGGAGTAAAGAGGAGACTAGATAATACAGGCATACCGATTATACAGCTTTGCAGGAAAACTGAAGTTTAGACACATGCCCAGTAAGGTCTGGGTGATGTGGGAATATGCTTACCTGTCAATCACACCTGGAAATAGGCCATTGGTCAGAATAGTCATGGCCAACACAAGGGCACAAAATCTGAGATATGTAAACTCCTAAACAAAGGAAGTTCTCTCTCTTGGCTCGCTTGCACACAGGGCTCCTGGCTCTCTTGTTGCAGGGGACATGCTCCCCTGCATTTGCCCATGTGGCCCACAGCTTTGTGAACTCTACACAGTGGACTAATGAACAGTGACTAGCCTGATGCTCTGTCAGACTAATCTTCACCGTGGAATGAAAACCCTGGACACTGGTCCCACCTCTAGCTCTGCTGAAATCCCAGCTGCATGTCTTCCAGGACTGCTTTAAGGGAATTGGGACTTTGCAAACCAAGGGATATAATTTCATGCAATTAGATACCATTCATTCTCATGTGTGAGTTTTAGAAAATTCATTTTCTCAAGATATCACAACAACCCCACTCCCACTAGTGACCGAGAAATTTGAGCCACTCATTTGTCTGGCAATACCTTCATGAATAAATGAATAAAGCTCCCCAGTAAACATTAGCACAAAGAGTGAGGAGGGTGAAAAGTAATTATAAAGAAGCTAAACAACATTGTTAATGTTTGCACTACTGTGAAATAAAATCTAGATAAAACAAAAGAACTTTGAAACCACTAAATTACAGAAAGCCTAGCTAAAGTCAAGTTATGAGTCAAGGAATGAACGTATTTACCTTGAAAGAACAACCCCATGCAATATTTACATTCCCTGGTTTAGTCAACAGAAATTATAATAATTCTTCTAAATATCATTGAAAAGTTTAAGAACAATAATTAGCACACTAGAAACCCAATTCCTGGAAGGAGCATCATTATAATTGGTTAATATCTATAAACAACTTCACTCATGATAAACATTAATAAAGCATTAATAAAATAATATTTACTGTACAAAATTATCTTATCAGCAATATGTAAACTGATTATTAGAAGAAATAAAAATTGTCTGGCCAGCGTGGCTCAGTGGATTGAGCACAGTCCCATGGACTGAGAGGTCCTGGTTCAATTCCAGGTAAGCGCACATGCCCAGGTTACAGGCTCGATCCCCATTAGGGGGCATGCAGGAGGCAGCCAATCAATGTTTCTATCTCTCTCTTCCTTCCTCTCTCTCTAAAAAAAATTAATAAAAACATATTTTTAAAAAAGAAATAAAAATTAGATCCAGGCTCTGTCAATCAATTAAAAGAAGGTAGCAAGGAAACACCTTTTTCCTATATCTCAATTAGACATTCTGCACACTTATTTATGTAATGTTTACCGCTGGAACTCTTCCATACCAGGTTTTCTGATGAAAAAGACTTGAGTGGGTGGTGAATATTAAAAACCACCCCATAAGCACCTAATGCATTTAATTAGTTGATAGTAGGTGTCAAGTACCCTTTCCCTTTAGATAAATTACCCCAAACAGTAGGCTAACAACCCCGATTTGCTGACTAATTGAATTTTGATATATTCTCCATAGCTGTTTTTTTCCCTGACTAATTGAATTTACAAGCAGTTAAATCTGACAGGTTCAGAATATCTGCCAAAGGCCTTTCATATTTAATTAAATTATAGAAACTTAGCCAGTGTGTCATGAACTAGAGAAATACAATACATTTAAAGAGTCTTTCCCAAGGGGAGGGGTGGTGAAGTGGTAAGGGAACATGATTTAACATAATATATGTTAAAATGTCCAGTAGTAGATTTGATATTTTGTCATTTGATGTATCAAATTTTTTTAATATTCTAAATGGGTATATGGGCAGATTTCTTTGTTCATAATGTAATATCTGCAGTAATATGTAAGAATCTATATTAAAGCAAAGGCAAGTGTACTTCCTATTGTTAGTGAGAATAGACATAGCTCAATTAGCACATGGATTTCATTTCTAACTCAGCTAAAATGTACAATCCTTCATAATCTGCAGAAGGTTTGCATCAGGGCAAACGCATTTTCTTTACCTAAAAGCCAAGGCATACTGCAGAAGAATAAAGGAAAGTCTCATTAACTAAGACCACAAGATTGTAAAATTCCTAATAAGTCAACTTTGGTCGGCTTGATATTTGGAAACGAGTTTGCTGAGTAAATTAACAATCAAATACAACTGGAGGAGACTTTTTTGAGGACATAAGGGAATAAATGATTTTTTCAAGCATTTTGGAAGCATTATTTACCTACAGGTAGTTATTGTGTGAAAACAGCTGTGCTACCAAGAAAAAGGACTGATTTGAGTCAAAAAATGTCCTCAGTAGTAGTACAAATTACTTCCTTGATCTGAGCCTTGGTTTCTTCATCTGTAAAATTGAGATATTTATTTTACAACATTGTGGGAGGCCTAAATGAGATAATGTACATGAGTCTTTGTAAATACTCAGGAGCTAAATAACTACTGGGTATTTTTATTATGTGCATAAAACAATAATCGTATGAATAAAAATAATTTTAGGGACATTCTACACTCTGCTCTTTAGAGTTAAAGCAACTAGGGCACAGAATAGTAAAATGGTTTGTCCAAGGGCACATAGCTAGTTAGTGGCAGAGTGAAACTATTACTAATATCCTTATCTATTAATAATAGCAGTTACCCCAAATAGCTATTATGCTTCCTTGACTTTGTTCTCATAGCCTGAATTACTTTAAAAGATACCTATTTTAAAAAAGTGTTTATTTTTTAAAATTTGTATTCATTTATTGATTTTATTTTATTTATTTTACTTTATTAATTTATTTTTGTTACAGATATTTCTCCTTTTCCCCTGCATTGACATCCTCCTCCCAACCCCTCCACACCCCATCCCCAGCTTTGTTGTTTATGTCCATCGCTTATGCATACACGCATATAAGTTCTGTGGTTTATCCCTCTCCCCCACTTCTGAGGATTGTCAATCTGTACCCTATTTCTATGACTCTGGGTCTATTTTGTTCTTCAGTTTTTTTACTTCATTATATTCCAGAAATAAGTGAGATCATGTGATATTTGTCTTTCTCTGCTTAGCTTGTTTCACTTAGCAAAATACTCTCCAGGTCCTTCTATGCCATCTGAAAGGATAAGAGATCTTTCTTTCTTACAGCTGCATAGTATTCCATTGTGTACATGTACCACAGCTTTTTAATCCACTCATCTACTGATGGACACTTGGGCTGTTTCCAGAGCTTAGCTATTGTAAATAGTGCTGCTATGAACATGGGGGTACATATATTCTTCCTGATTGGTGTTTCAGGCTTTTTAGGGTATATTCCTAGAAGTGAGATCACTGGGTCAAATGGCAGTTCAATTTTTAACTCTTTGAGGTAACATTATAGTGTTTTCCACAGTGGCTGCACCAGTCTGCATTCCCACCACTGTTTCTTTGTTTATTTTTTTGTCTGGAAGTTCTATACAGTGATGTCGGTGGGGTTTTAAAGCCCTTTACTCTGTGTATTTCTGTCTATCTTTTCCTTAAAATCCATCAAACATCAAAAGTTTGTGTGTGAGTGGGTGGGTGGATGTGTGTTTTAAGTATTTAGGTGCATATAGGTATTGGATGCAAATACATTAACAAGAGCGATATTTTCTTGTTGGATTGATGTTTGTTATTGTGTAGTGACTTTTTTTGTCTCTTTTTATGGCATTTGTTTAGAAGTCTATTTTGTTATATATGAGTATTGCTACCCCAGCTTTTTTTTTTCCATTTGCTTGGAATATTTTTTCTATCCCTTCACTTTCAGTCTGTGTGAATATTTAGTTCTAAAGTTGGTCTCATATATATACACACACACACACACACACACACACACACACACATACACACATGTCATCTTTTCTGATTCATTCAGCTACACTGTATCTTTTGACTGGAACATTTAGTCCATTTATATTTATAGTTATTATTGATAGGTGCTTATTGTTGACATTTTTCTCTTTATATCTTTTTTTCTCTCTCATTATCTTCTTCTTAGTATTTCTTGCAATGTTGGTTTGGCCAACCTTGCCAATTTTTAATATGGCTCAGTTGTTTCCTATCACATATATAATGACAGGGACATACTCTTGCTCAGAATTGGATGAGGATGAAGTAGAAATAGAAAGACTGTATGTTTATATACCATTTTCTTTTTTTTGTATGTTTTGTATTTATTTATTTTTTCTCTTTTGAGAGAGAGAGAGGGAGACAGAGATAGAAATATTGATGTAACAGAGAAATATCAATTGGGTGCCTCCTGCACATCCCTACTGGGGATTTGGCCCACAACTTAGGCATGTGCCCTGACCAAGAATTGAACTGGGACCTCTCAGTCCATGGAATGATACTCAATTCGCTAAGCCACACCAGCCAGACTATATGCAATTTTGAAAAAGTTATAAGGTATACAGATACATAAGCTCCCTACATATTTCTTCAATGGGTTCAAAAAACTTTGCCTAAGTGGGCATTGATTTCCTTTTCTGTAAAATAGGACCATCTGGTACTTGAGAAGATCTAGCTGTTCAGTTACTTGTTCTGTCTGGATGAATGTGTCTGTTTTCTCAATGTATCATTACCATTCAGACATAAGAGTCTCACACAGACCACCACTGAAGAAAAAAAAAAAAAAAAAGGAAAGAGGCAAAAGCCCAGTCTTGACTATTTTGGAATAGAATTCAGGGTCTCAGAGCCTAACAGTGGTGTCCTCGTTTCAACTCTCTCTGCCAAAACTAAGTACTTTCTAAAGACTCAGTACCAATGTTTAAAACTCCTTTTGGTTTTGAGAGAAAAATACTTAATTAATGGTGTTCCTCTATCTATAAAGCTAAAACAAGGTGCATGAGCTAGTTTTTGTACAAAGGTCCCTGTTGTCTTATTAAGGTTAAACTTAAATGGAGAGAAATGACATTAAATTTGAAAATTTACCCAGAGATTATATCCATTTGTCTTGTCTGTCATCTAATAATAACCCAGCAAAATATCAATTAATAAATAGACTATTGCCCTTGGAATTTAACCAAAACAGCCATATCTCTGAGGTACAAATGAGCTTATTTTTGCCATTGTGGTGACAATGAGCATCCCACATTGTAGAACTTTAAAGTATTGTTATTCCATACTGATTAGGCTCTGGTAGGGGATGATATGGAAGAAAAAACTACCAGGGAGAGGATCAGGGGGAAAAGGCTTCATGGGGAAGCTAGGCCCTGAAGTGGCAAGTGTAGCATCTGCTTTAAGAAATGTGATGCACATGGAGACCATAGTAGAGTTGTGTTAAAATGGCTGATCTCATTCTCAGCATTATTAATTAAAATTTTGTGAAAATCTTGAACCACTACTGATTACAGATCTTATAACCTACCAATCTTGGTTGGGGAAATATGCAAAATATCCAAATTTCATTCTTACATCTTGCTTTCCATCCTTTCAAATCCCTCCGCCTCTGGACCTTAATCAATTATAAATGACCCAAGGGCATTGTATTGTCATAGTACCACTCTTCTAAGCAAAAGGCATGGAAAGCAGGCTGTCTGGATGTTTTTGTGTCAGTGTTTGGCTCTATTCCAAGACACATTTCCTAATTCCATTTATCAGGGGGAGAGAGCTGTGAGAAAATATTGTACTTCACCAGACAAGAAGTAAAGATGTTCCCCTTAAGTAGTTGCTTATCTACATAAAACTAAAAGGAGCCCTAGGTATTGATAAACACTTTATCTGGCTGCTTTCACTGAAGATACCCAAAGCTGGGATTTCTGAAGAGGGAAATGAACAAGAAAAGGGAATGTTAAAGCATGGGCAAGGTGAAGAAAAGATATAAGGGTGTGATGTTGTTAAAACTCATTGCAGTCTTCAAGTTGCTTCTTAAGAAAGACAGATTGGCTGAGAGAAAGAAAGGAGATACAAGATTTAAAAATGACCTATGCATTATTACTTGGAGCTTTTGCAGTAGCTTGGCAACTAGGGGATAAAATAGAACTAGTGAATTGGCTGTCACATGCATTGTCCTATTTGAAGTATAGTCATGCCATCTCTGATGTAACTACTGGCTTGCTGTCAGAGAAACTAAAGCATATTTATGGAACATTTCAGTATGAACACCTTCAGCAAGGTCCTTGGAGATATTGGAATAATATATTAACAGGTCACATTTGAGAAAGCATTTGACAAGAAAGAAAAAGAAGAAATAGTCAAATACAATTCCAAATAAACATTTATTGCATTAGGCTTAGAATTCATTTCTCCCTGAAGGCAATTATCCTTGGATAAATGAGTTACTGAATAAATAAAGCTGATATGATGAGTCAATTCTTACTATAGAGTATTTTCATGAAAGTAAATTATTTTGAATATTGATCATAATCTGTTATTTATATAGAAATTTGAAAACTGTAAATATTATCAAATCCATTCTCGTAAATAAATATACCAAGTTACAGAGAGATAGCACAGTGAACAAGAGCCAAGTAATAGACAGTTAGAATAGGTTTGTCTTATTAATATAGTTTTTTCACATATATTTTAAATACCTTTGAACACATTACCATCTGTGTGTACTCTACTAATTAGTTGCAGCCGCCACGAAGGTCAGTCACTTAGCATTGATTAGTTAGATACAGACTGTTTAATTTCCAAGCCATTAATGAGGCGCACTCTCTCATTATGTTGACTCTTCTTCTTATCAGGACAAATAATCTATTAATGAGCCTTTAGCATATCTTGGTGAAGCCCGCTTGACAATGAAACTGAAACACGACACAGAAACTCAACACAAGGTGTATTGGCAATGCTATGGCACTTCGATTAACTGATAATAAACAACACACACAAATAACCTCCTGGGGAGTTCCTTTGGTCTGCACCTTTCCACCATATTTTTTGGGGGGTGGTTGAGGTGTACTCTTCAAGGAATTGCCCTTCTCAAATAACTATCACAGGGCACCTTTCTCTATCCAGTCACCAGGAAGTAACCTTGGGGGCTATACACTGTGCTCTGTCCTCCTGCCAGCTCTACGTGTATCAGCACTCTCCAAGAGGCCCAGAAGACTCGGAGAATTAGGCAAGCAAGTGCTTCATTTGGTTAAGAACCTTGTTAATGCACCCAATTTATGATTTCCTTGATCACAAGGTCCAGTCAGTTTTTTACTCTACAGATAACAATTGAACTTGTAATACTACTTGGTAGCAATAAATTAGTGTTCCATGTATCACAAGAATAAGATGAAAGAATGTGTATAACAACACTATACATATTTACTGTGTACTCATGCTGTGGTTTTTGGGTTTGCAGTCTCAGCATTCATCAGGCATTTCCCTATTTAAGGGTCTTCAGGCCTACTCTGGCAGATCAAATGCTACCAGGCTCACAAAGGGCTTGAACTTCATGACCTAAGGAAGGTTTCCCACAAATATGTTAATTGGGAAATGAAAGCTATAATGCATTATTTCACACTGTTATTTTACTTTAAACTGTAACTTTAAAATGTTTAAATCTAAAGATATATTTTATTATTATTATTATTATTTTTTATCCTCACCCGAGGACATTTTCCCATTTTTTGTTCAGATAGAGTGGGAGGGAGAGAGAGGAAGAGACAGAGAGAGAGAGAGAGAGAGAGAGAGAGAGACATCGATGTGAAAGGGACACATCGAGTAGCTGCCTCTTGCATGACCCAACCAGGACCGGGGACAAACTGAAACCGAGGTACGTGCCCTTAGCAGGAACCAAACCCGGGTCTCTCAGTCTCTCAGGACCACAGGCCGATGCTCTAACCACTGAGCAAACTGGCCAGGGCTAAAGATACATTTTAAATAATTATTTTAATTATAAAAATGTAAATATTAAAGAACTTACATAAAACGTTTAAAATAGTAAATAAAATATTAAATCATTTAAAAAGATTATTCATTTTAAAATATAAAAGCCAGGTATTGCTATCACTAACCCTCAATTGCTACCAATCAGTGCTGAATCTAATTCTAGTTTTCCCTTCAAAAGTGATCTGGTTTAAATAAGAGGGGAAAATCTTGAGTAAGAAGAGATTATATCAAAAATATTAAATCATTCAACAGCCCCATTTTAAAACAGCAGGCCAGCAGCGATAAGAATCATATTAATTTATTCACTCATTCAGCAAATGTTTACTGAACCCATATCATGTACCAACACTGCATTAAGCATTGGAGGTACAGCACTGATGAATAGACATGGTTTCTGCTCTCATGTCTCATAGACTGTAGTAAGAAGATAGTTATTAGACAAATAAACATTGTGATAAGTGAGTTGAAAAAAGAACAGGGTATTGTATGTCTCTCTTGAAATTCATAATACATGTTAACATATCAAAGGCTCTGAGAAGTCCTACTGTAAAGAAAGCCCTTTAACTTTAATCCAGAAAAAATTAGGTACTCTAATTTCAGGGGTAATTAGTGACAATTTATCTGAAAAAACAACATTTAAGAAAAAAAAGAGGATAAGGAAGAATAGCAAGACATATAAAAGGAAATTCCATACAGAGGGAATAAAATATGCCCTGAGGAGGAATTAGCCTGGAACATCAGTAGAATTGCCAGTGTTGGAGCAGAGGAAGCCTGTAGGGGAAAATGGTAAGCAGTAAGGCTGCAGAGATTGGCAATATTAAGGCCATGAAAAGCTTTGTATGTCACAGTAAGGTGTTAGAATTTTATTCAAAGTGTAATGGAAAGTATTAATAGATTTTTGGTAAAAATAATAGAGTGGTGCTTAAAAAAAAAAAAAAAAAAAAAAAAAAACATGTCCCAAACGGTATTCTATCTTTCCAGATGTCCTCTGGGGAAAAAAGAAATATGCTCCCACACACTTGGGAAAGCAGCATACTCTAAGTCCCTCTTGGAGTTCATAACATAAATTAGCATATTGAAGGCTGTGATAAATTTTGCAGTAAAGAAACCTCTTTAATTTTTGTACCCAGTATTTTGGAACTTTTCACCTATGGACTCTTTTGTCTTTTGTAACACTTATTATAGAGATTTTGTGACCATTAAGTGTTCAGCACAGGATCTGGTACATAGTAAATATTGACTGCTATAGTACTTGTTGGAATTGTTTTCATTGATTCCAGAAATGAGCCATAACATCTAGGACCACACTGAAGAAATAACAATTAACCTAACTTCTGAGAACTTTGAATTATGCATTGGGAGAGTTCAGGCCAACTATTCAGTTCTGCCTTGCTTGAACAGTAAGTCTGGGAGTGTGTTTTATGCTTGCCAACAGGGCTCCATCTTCAGTATGAATAAACTCTCTGAGATAAGGGGTTGGAGAAAGCCTTGAAGACCAGCCCATACCTCCTCCTTCCCAGGAAACTCTAGACCATGAGTTATTGAAGTTCGGAGCAAGCAAACAAATTCTAAAATGTTGAGCCAAATTTCGAGTTCCTCTTAGAGGAATAGGTTTTTATATTTATTTTTTATTTATTTATTTATTTTTTATCCTCACCCGAGGACATTTTTCCATTTTTTGTACAGATAGAGTGGGAGGGAGAGAGAGGAAGAGAGAGAGAGAGAGAGAAACATCAATGTGAAAGGGACACATCAAGTGGCTGCCACCCGCAGGACCAACCAGGGCCCGGGACAAACTGCAACCGAAGTACGTGCCCTTAGCGGGAACCGAACCCGGGTCTCTCTGGACCGCAGGCCGATGCTCTAACCGCTGAGCCAAACTGGCCAAGGCTAGAGTAATAGGTTTTTAAATGAGATACCCTTCTTGAAGAAATTTTTGTGGGCAAAACAAAAATACCTCTATTACTTCTTTTTAAAGCATTGAAAGGAGATAAAAGATACTGACTTCCAGTTATAAAATGAATGAATCATGGGGGTGTAATTTATAGCATGGTGGCTAGAGTTAATAATTCTGTATTTCATATTTAAAAATTACTAAGAGAGAAGATCTTAAAAGTTCTCATAACAAGAAAAATGATTGTGTAATGTTATATGATGATAGATGTAGGCTGGACTTATTGTGGTGATCATCTTGCAACATATAAAATATCCAATCATTATGTTGCATGTGTGAATCTAATATAAGGTTGTGAGCCAATTATACCTCAATAAAAATTAAATAAACAAAATAAAACTAGTATTTCTTTTTATTTTTCTTTATTTTTATTTATATTTTTTTATTAATTAATTTTTGTTACAGATGTTTCTCCTTTTCCCCCCACTGATTCCCCCTCCCCCTTCCTCCCTGCCCTGTCCCCAGTTTGTTGTCCACGTCCACTGTTCATGCATACATGCATATAAATTCTTTAGTTTATCTCTCCCCCAACACCCACTCTTCTGGAGATTGTCAGTCTGTACCCCACGTCCACGTCTCTGGGACTACCCCATTCCTCAGACTGTTATGTTCATTATATTCCAAAAATAAGTGAGATCATATGATATTTGTCTTTCTGTTTGGCTTGTTTCACTTAGGATGATACTTTCCAGGTCCCTCCATGTAGTATCAAAGGATAAGAGATCTTTCTTTCTTACAGCTGAGTAGTACTTCATTGTGTATATGTACCACAGCATTTTTATCCATTTGTCTACTGATGGACACTTGGGCTGTTTCCAGATCTTAGCTATTGTAAATAGTGCTGCTACAAACATGAGGATACATATATTCTTTCTGACTGGTGTTTCAGGCTTCTTAAGGTATATTCCTAGAAGTGGGATCACTGGGTCAAATGGAAGTTCAATTTTTAATTTTTTGAGGTAGCACCATATTGTTTTCCATAGTGACTGCAACAGTCTGCATTCCCACCAGCAATGTACTAGAGTCCCCTTTTCTCCACACCCTCGCCAACACTTGTCTGATGATTTGTTGATGGTGGCCATTCTGACAGGTGTGAGGTGATACCTCATTGTTGTTTTAATTTGCATCTCTCTGATGATTAGTGATGAGCATTTCTTCATATGTCTCTTAGCCATTTGTATGTCCTGTTTGGAGAGGTGTCTATTTCGTTCCTCTGCCCATTTTTAATTGGGTTTTGTCTTCCTTTGGTTAAGTTTTATGAGCACTCTATATATATTGGAAACTAACCCCTTATCTGACAGATCATTGGGAATTATGCTATCCCATACAATGGGTAGCCTTTCCGTTTATTTATTTTTATTTTTATTTTTTTATGAATTTTTATTTATTTTTTTGTTACAGATATTTTAGCTTTTTACCATTGAACTTCCATTTGACCCAGTGATCCCACTGCTGGGAATATACCCTAAGAAGCCTGAAACACCAATCAGAAAGAATATATGTACCCCCATGTTCATAGCAGCACTATTTACAATAGCTAAGATCTGGAAACAGCCCAAGTGTCCACCAGTAGACGAATGGATAAAAAAGCTGTGGTACATATACACAATGGAGTACTATGCAGCGGTAAGAAAGAAAGATCTCTTATCCTTTGAGACAACATGGAGGGACCTGGAAAGTATTATCCTAAGTGAAAGAAGCCAAGCAGAAAAAGACAAATACCACATGATCTCACTTATATACGGAATATAATGAGCCTTTCCGTTTAGATGATTGTATCTTTCGCTGTGCAGAAGCTTTTGAGATTGATTGAGTCTGATTGCTTCATTTTCTCCTTTGTTTCTATTGCCTTAGGTGATGTATCAGTGAAAATTCTGCTGCGTATAATGTCTGAAATTTTGTCGCCTACAGTTTCTATAGGACTTTTATGGATTCATGAGTCACATTTAAGTCTTTTATCCATTTTGAGTTTATTCTTGTGTAGGGTGTAAGTTGATGATCTAGTTTCATTTTTCTGCATATAGCTGTCCAATCTTACCAGCACCATTTATTAAAGAGGCTGTCCTTACTCCACTGTATGTTCTTGCCACCTTTGTCAAATATTAACTGAGCATATTGCCTTGGGTCCATTTCTGGGTTCTCTGTTCTGTTCCACTGGTCTATATGCCTGTTCTTGTGCCAGTACCAGGCTGTTTTTATTACAGTCATTTTGTAGTGTAACATGATATCTGGTCTTGTGATCCCACCTACTTTGTCCTTCTTTTTCAAAAATGCTATGGCTATTCGAGGTCTTTTTTGGTTCCATATGAACTTTTGAAGTACTTGTTCTAATTCTGTGAAGTATGTCATTGGTATTTTGATGGGGATTGCCTTGAATCCATAGATTGCTCTGGGTAGCATAGACATTTTAATGATGTTAATTCTCCCAATCCATGAACAGGGTATGTGCTTCCACTTTTTTATATCTTCCTCTATTTCTTTTCTCAATGACCTATAGTTTTCTGCGAATAGGTCCTTTATTTCTTTGGTTAAGTTTATTCCTAGGTATCTTAATTTTTTTGCGGCAATGGTAAATAGGATTTTTTTTTTTTTTTTTTTTTTTTTTAGTTTCTCTTTCTGTGAGTTCATCATTGATGTATAAGAATGCCATGGATTTCTTGACGTTAATTTAGTATCCTGCTACTTTGCCAACTTCATTTATTGAGTCTAGTAAATTTTTGATGGAGTCTATGAGGTTTTCTACATATACTATCATGTCATCTGCAAATAATGACAATTTCACGTCCTACTGTCCAATTTCGATCCCTTTTACTTTTTCTTCCTGTCTGATTGCTGTGGCTAAGACTTCCAGTACTATGTTAAATAAGAGTGGTGAAAGTGGGCATCCTTGCCTTATTCCTGTTCTTAAGAAAAATGCTTTTAGTTTTTGCCCCTTGAGTATGATGCTGGCTGTAGGTCTTTCATATATGACCTTTATTATGTCTAGATATGATCCCTCTATTGCCACATGGCTGAGCGTTTTTATCAGAAATGGATGTTGGTTTTTGTAGAAGGCTTTTTCAGCATCTATTGCTATGATCATGTGGTTTTTATTCTTCATTTTGTTTATGTGGTGTATCACGTGGATTGATTTGTGAATATTGTATCAGACTTGCATCCCTGGGATGAATCCCACTTGGTCATGGTGGATAATGTTTTTGGTGTATTGCTGGATCCGATTTGCTGGTATTTTGTTCAGGATTTTGGTGTCTATGTTCATCAGTGATATGGGCCTGTAGTTTTCTTTCTTTGTAGTGTCTTTTTCTGGTTTTGGAATTAGAATTATGCTGGCTTCATAAAACGAGTTTGAAAGTCTTCCTTCTTCTTGAATTTTTTGAAATAGTTTGAGGAGAATGGGTATTATTTCTTCTTTGAATGTTCAGTAAAACTCCCCTGTGAAGCCATCCAGGCCTGGGCTTTTGTTTGCTGGGAGAGTCTTGATTACATCTTCAATTTCTTCTGTTGTTATTGGTCTGTTCAAGTTTTCTATCTCTTCCTGGTCCAGTTTTGGGAGACTATGTGTTTCTAAAACTATGTCCACTTTGCTTAGATTGTCAAATTTGTCGCCATATAATTGTTCACAGTAGTTGTGAACGATCTTTTGTATTTCTGTGATGTCAGTTGTTACTTCTCCTCTTTCATTTCTCATTTTGTGTATTTGGGTCCTCTCTCTTTGTTCTTAGTGAGTCTAGCTAAGGGTCCATCAGTCTTGTTTATCTTTCGAAAAACAAGTTCTTTGTTTCATTGATCCTTTGAATTGTTTTTTTGGTCTCTATGTTGTTTATTTCTGCTCTGATCCTTGCTATTTCCTTCCTTCTACTTGCTCTGGGGTTTTCTTTTTGTTTGCTCTCTAGTTCTTTAAGGTGTGAGGTTAGATAGCCTATTAGAGATTTTTCTTTCCTTTTTTTTATTTTGAGGTAGGCCTGTAGTTCTATGCACTTCCCTCTCAGAACTGTTGTTGCTGCATCCCATAGATTTTGTGTTGTTGTGTCTTCATTTTCATTGGTTTCCAGGAAGTTTTTGATTTCTTCCTTGATCTCCTCAGTGACCCATTCATTGTTTAGTAACACGTTATTTAGCTTCCATGTGTTCAAATGACTTTGTATGTTCTTGCTGCAATTGATTTCTAGTTTCATGCCATTGTGATCTGAGAACATGCTTGATATGATTTTAGTCTTCTGGAAGTTGTGGAGACTTAGTTTGTGCCCTAAAATGTGGTCTATCTTTGAGAATGTCCCACGTGCACTTGAGAAGAATGTGAATTCTGTAGTTTTGGGGTGTAATTCTCTGTAGATATCTATTAAATCAATTTGGTCTGGTGCTTCATTTAAAGTCTCTGTTTCCTTGCTAATTTTTTCTCTAGAGGATCTATACAGTATTGTCAGAGGGGAGTTGAAGTCCCCTGCTATGATTGTATTGCTATTGATTTCTCCTTTGAAGTCCTCCAGAACATGTTTAATATATTTTGGTGCTCCTATATTGGGCGCATATATGTTTATGAAGGTTATATCTTCCTGTTGGATAGATCCTTTCAATATTATGTAGTGGCCTTCTTTGACTTTAGCTATGACCTTCATTTTAAAATCTATTTGATCAGATATGAGTATTGCTACCCCAGCTTTTTTTTTTTGCTTTCCGTATACTTGAAAGATTTTTTTCCATCCCTTCACTTTCAATCTATGTGATACTTTTGTGGTGAGGTGGGTCTCTTGTAAACAACATATAGATGAGTCAGAGTTTCTTATCCAATCAGCTACTCTGTGTCTTTTTATGGGAGCATTCAATCCATTTACATTTAAGGTGATTATTGATATGTACTTATTTATTGCCATTTTTGTTTAGTGTGCTTCTATTTCTCTTCCCATTTCTCCTGCTTATTACAGTAGGCCTTTTAACATTTCTTGCAGTGCTGGTTTGGTGTTAATGTATTCCCTTAGCCTTTTTTTTTTTTGTCTGGGAAGCTCTTTATTTGACCTTCTATTTTGAATGATAGCCTTACTGGGTAGACTAGTCTTAGATTCAGATCCTGGTTTTTCATGACCTTGATTACTTCATGCTATTCCCTTCTGGATTGTAGTGTTTCTTGTGAGAAGTCAGCTGAGAGCCTTATGGGGGTTTCTTTGTAGGTAACCTGTTGCTTATCTCTTGCTGCTTTTAGGATTCCCTCTTTTTCTTTAATTTTTGGCACTTTGATTACTATGTGTCTTGGTGTGGGCCTGTTTGGGTTCTTCTTACTTGGGACTCTCTGTGCTTCTTGAACTTGAATGCCTTCTTTCTTCACCAACTTAGGGAAGTTTTCTGTCACTATTTCTTTGAATATATTCTCTAGCCCTTGCTTATTTTCTTCTTCTTTGGGGATTCCTATGTTGCGAATATTACTATGTTTCCAGTTGTCCCACGGTTCTCTTAAGCTGTCTTCCTGTTTTTTAATCATTTTTTCCTTTTGGTTTTCTGATTGGTTGATTTTTTCTACCCAGTCTTCTAATTCACTGATCTGGTCCTCAGCTTCCTCTACTCTGCTTTTAAACCTTCCAATGTGTTTTTCATTTCTGATATGTCATTCTTCATTTCTTCTTGGTGGTTTTTAATTTCCAACTGGTTGATTTTCAACATTTCTATGTCTTTACTCATGGTGCGCATGACCTTACACATGCTGTTGAGCTTCCTCTAGATGATGGCTCTGAATTCTAGTTCTGTTAACTTGCTTAACTGCACATCATTTATCTCATCTTCAGTAGAGGTCTCTTGTTCTTTCATTTGGCTTTTGTTTCTGTGTTTCACCATTTTGGCTATCACAGTGGGCTTTGGAGCCTGCCAAATGTTCCCTGTGGGTGTTGGTGTTCTGGTGTTTGTGGCTCCCTCTCCTGGGTTTGGATGAGGCAGGGAGTACCCACTTTATTCACCACTGTCAAGTCGTAACTTTCCTGGTTAGAGTTGCTAGCCCAGGGAATGCTTGTTATCCTCTAGTTTTTTTGCCTGGAGGCTATTAGTAGAGGTCACCTGAAGAACCTTGGTTTCTGAGTTGTCTGAAAAACTCCCTCAGGTGCTCAGTGTAAGAGGATTTCCCAAGGGTGGGGCAGATGCTGGTTGTTAATAGGCCTCAATTAGCATTTCAATGGCCACTGGGTGTGGTTGAATGTCTGAGGGAAGGGCTGTCTCCTCTTCCCAGGGCCCTGGGAATGAGTAAAATAACCACAGTCCTGCTTGGCTGCACTCAGCAAAAACTCTGAGCACCCTCCTAATCTTGAGCATCCCCCACAATTCCAGTCCAGTCTGCCCTTCCTGTGCTGGAGCCCAACGTGAGTGGCTGCTGCCAATTTAGCCTTTGTCTGGACCCTGCGTCGTGGAGCCGCCTTGGACTTTTAACCCGAGGGTTCTGCTCCCAGCTAAGGGTGTCCAAGGCTGTGGCACCAGCCGATGGCGTAGCACCCAGCCAAGTTGGCAGGATTCAGCCGAAGGCGTAGCAGCCAGCTGAGGCCACAGGACCCAGCCACAGTCGTGGGACCCAGCCAAGGCAGCAGCAGCCTCCAGCCGAGGCAGTTGGACCCAGCCCAGGCCACTGTTGACTGTGGGCTCCCGGCCCCCTCTCGCGTCCTCACAAGCCTACCAGGATTGAGTCAGTGTCCATAATTATGTGATCCTCCAAGCTGCCTTTCGGTTGCCCTTTCCTGATGATTTGTCTTTATTTTCATTGTAATTCCAATGTTGTCCTGGGATATGGTCTGTGTAGCTTCTATTCACTCCACCGCCATTTTTTCCCCTCTAGTATTTATTTTTAAAAAGCATTAACTAACATCCTACATAAAATGTAATAAGCTTTTCAAGTTATCCTTTAAAGACCTCTACTTGAAATGTAAGAGTAAAAAATAAGGTATTTGTATGTATGCTCAGTTACATGTTCTTCCTCTGGGTGAACAATCTTTCATGAATTGACTTGATTATGTAATGACACCTTAAACACGAAAGAAAACTATAGGTGACCACTAGTTATGGAATAGGAGAGAAATGAAATAAGAGAAAAAAAATAAAACCTACTGCCTAATGCTACCCCTTAAACTTAAATACATAGCCCTGGCCAGTTTGGCTCAGGGGTTAGAGCATAGGCCTGTGGACCAGAGAGTCCTGGGTTTGGTTCCCACTAAGGGCACGTACCTCAGTTGCAGTTTGTCCCCGGCTCTGTTTGTGGTCATGTGGGTGGCAGCTGGTCAATGTGTCTCTCTCATGTCGATGTCTCTCTCTCTCTCTCTCTCCCCCTCCCTCCCTCTCCCCCACCCCCTCTCCTCCAGCTCTATCTGAAGATAAATGCAAAAATGTCCTTGAGTGAAGATTAAAAATAATAATCATAAAAATAAATAAATCAACTTAAACACATAAAATGTTCTCTTGTCCAGAAGAGCAAACCAAAGGCATTTCCTTGGGACCACTATCACATTTATTTTATCTACAATAACTAAGAAAATTTTAACATATGGAATATAACATGAGTAATAACAACAAAACAACTGACATTTCCTGAGCATAATACACCAAAGCCTCATGTAGGTATTCTTTCTACACATTTTCTCCAGTTCTTACAGATTACTTTATTTAACAGATAAAACACTGGTGATTTAGTAAAGCACTCAATGTTTAATAGCTACCTATTGCATATATTGGATTTAAACCCATATGGAAATAGCTCCAGAGCAAGGCCTCTTTCTATATACCTCTTCCTAAGTTGTTTACCTAACTTGGCTGAACAGGTGTCTACATTACAGAGAAACAATACATGTATATTGTACAGTTAAAAATGGATAAAATCATATCTTACAGAAAGAGAAGAATATTTTTTAATGATTAAGCAGAAGTGCAACAAAAATTATTTCCTACTGCTCAATTAGTCATGAAGTTTTCTTGAAAGAGGATTAAGGGTAATGGCTAAATGGACTTTCAAAGTTACTCCTTTTCTCTCAGTTAAAGGAAATAGAAGTGAATATCCTTTTCCCTCCTGCATGTGTCTGACAAACAAGTGAGTGTTCAATGCACACTTACCCAACAAATAAACCTAGAAGCTTGAATTCCATATAGCAATTATTAACCCTATATATAACTTGTTTTTGTGTTTGCCTTTCTTCTTCTCTCTTCTTCTGCTCACTTTTCAATGGTCTTAAATGTTTTTGAGCCAATGAGTGGTGATCTTGAGTTGAAGGGGAAAGTAGCAGCTATTTTGGCTGCCAAAACTGAGGATCTATAACTCAAAACACAGCCCTGTCCTAACTTTGGGGCAAATCAGTGTGGAAGCCGCATTATCAGTGAACTCTGAATGTAATCCATTACTATAGGCAGTCCAAGATGCATTTTATTAAAACAAAATAAAATAAAGCAATGCTTGGTGAGTCTTTCTTCCATGCCTAGATACCCAACTTTCAATGTTTTTTTTTTTATTTTTTATTTTTTATTGATTTTTTTTTTAGAGAGAGAGAGGAAGTGAGAGAGAGAGAGAAAGGGAGAGAGAGAGAGAGAGAGACATGGATAAGAGAGAACATCGATTGGCTGCCTCCTGCATGCCCCCACTGGGGATTCGGCCTACAACTTGGGATTCGAACTGGCGACCTCTTGGTGCATGGGTCGATGCTCAACCACTGAGCTACATTGGCCAGGCTCAATGGTTTTTAGATGAACAATGTCAATAGTTTCCCTACCAACCTTCTCCATTAGCTGGTTTTCCACAAGAAGCTTGAAGCTGCTTTATTCCCATGAGATCAAGCCCCAGAGGGAGCTCTTCAGATGACCCTAAAGATTAGGACAAAGCACTAGCCACACTTTGCCATTGTCTAGTAAAGGCCTGCAACTAGCTTTATTAGGACTGTACAGTGTCCCTGTAGGAGAAAATTGGAACCACTGACAAGATATATATATATATATATATATATATATATATATATATATATGCTTGTGGAAACTTGATGCCCATAAAATTTACCTCTGCCATTAACTTACCATGTGACCTTGAGCCAACTCACTAGTTCCTCTTTGAACATATGGCTCCTTATCTGTGAAACTGGAATGAAAGCAGTGACCATCCACATGACCTTCAACCACTGGGCAAATGGTAAATGCTACACACAATCAGTATTAAATAGTAATAACAAAATCTAAGGAAAAAACGCAGGTCATTTCCACTGAGAACCCATCACACGTTGAACCACAGATCAGTGAATACTTGAAAATAAAACACACATTTTAGACCACAGTGTATTTTCCCCTTTTCTAGTCCATCTCTAGAGTATATGTCTTCCTGACAACCTATTAGAAGCATTAATCATGCTTCTTATAGTGAAAAATCAATTAGATTTGAAAGGATGAGAAATTTAAAAATTGATAAAATGCATACTCTTGAGGTGACTGTTACTTGGATCAATTTAGCTTTCACTATGTAGGTAGGCAATCATTAAGAGGAATTCTATCTCTAGGCCTTGAGAGTGAGGTATAGAGGGGAAGAGTGTGTGTTAATAGAACTCCATCTAGTCCTGCTCAGAATTATTTAACCGCTACCACAATCTCCACAGGAAGGAAAATCAGCCTCTTATTCCACTACTGAGCTCATAATGTCCACATCTTTAAAGCTACTGCTGAGTTGATTCGAGTATAGGTAGCCAGGTGGCCAACAAGATAGTCCCTTGCATCAACTGATCAGATTGTCACATGATCAATTCAATTATTGTGTGTGTGTGTGTGTGAATTTGTATCAACTTGTTTGAAAAACTAGATAAGATGCATTTAATACTCCTCTACCTTATTAAAAATATATATTGAATATCCCTGGCCAGTGTGGCTCAATGTTTAGAGCATCATCCTGTGAACTGAAGGGTCCCATGTTTGTTTGATTCCCTATCAGGGCGCATACCCAGGCTGCAGTTTGGTCCCTAGTCAGGGCATATATAGGAGGCAACCAATCGATGTTTCTCTCTAAAATCAATGTTTCTGTCTTACATTGATATTTTTTTTCTCTCTCTCTTTCCCTCTCCCTTCCCCTCTCTATAGAATCAATGAAAAAAAATATATATCCTCAGGTGAGGATTAAGAAAAGCATATACCGAATATAACTTGAATCCTTTCTTGATTCCATCAACACCATCCTAAGAACATCACTTAATGTATTAATTAGACACTAATAATGTCTGCTTTCAGGGGTTATAGGATATGTTGGGCCAGTAGCCCCAAACTAAATGATATCATGCTATCTTTCGTCTCTCTCTTTTTTTAAATCCTCACCTGAAGATATTTTTTTATTTATCTTCAGATAGAGTGGGAGGGAGGGGAAGGGAGAGAGAGAAATGGTCAATTCAATTCAATCAGCAACACCAAAAGTCAATAATATTGGGCCATGAAACAGTAGGTAGAATAATTTTAACCACCTTAATGACTAAATTACATTTACTATGTACTCTCAGTATGTCAGAGAATACAGTTTTCAAACAAAATCTTTCAGGGAAGCACAGCATATCAAACAAATAAAAGTGAAGCTGCTCTGATTGAAATGGAGTGGGTGAACCCAGAGTCCTCCTTGTTCTGCATCTCTCTAATTCCTGTATTGTCCCTGAATCACCTTTAGTGAATCACTAGGAATTCATAGGACACAAATTGAAAACAATTTGGACCTATCCCAAACCCCTCATTATTTTTAGGTGATAACACCAAGGCCCAGAGAGAAAAAGTGATTTAACCACAGTACCATAGTTTCTGAGTAATATCACCAGACTAGAATCCAGGTGTCCAGATTCCTTGTCTAGCACTTGACCCTATAGGGATTCTTCATGTGTTGCCAAGGTAGGTCAGGTCTCTGTCCCATGGGTACAGCTCTTCTCAGAATTGTGAAAAGTGGGCAGAAATGTGCACTGGCCAGCACATGGGAAGTGCAGATACCAAGGAGTGAAGTACATATCAGGCGAAAGCTTGATATGCAGCAGAGTATTTTTTTCCCCCCACAGATCTGATCTCTTCTTACCAGAGCACAAGTATATCCTTACAGAAGCAATATCAGACCAAACTATTCAACATGGTACTTGGCAGTTAGCAGGTACAAGACCAAGAAGAAATCACATTTTAATTTGGTTCAATTTTTAAATGTCTGAATAGAACAACCTTTATATATTTATAGAAAGCTCTTACTTAACTGTAATCACAACAATCTGAATGCTCAAATAACCAGATTACTTCCCCTTTCCTACCCCACAGTTCTGAATAATAATTAACACTTATAATTACAACTTTTAGATGCTGTAACTTCTGGCAGAGTCTTCCATACTCCTAAATGTATTCATATACTTATTCATTCAGTGACTACTTATTGAGTCCCAACAATTTATTAGGACCTGACTAGGCACCTGGGAAACCAAGATATTCTTGGGAGTATACTGACAGTCTTCCTGGAAAGATATTTCATCTGAAATATGAATATGAAAATGATAGAGATGGAGATTAGGGCATTAGACAAAAGGGTCTCTAAGGGATTTCAAGAGTTAATATTCTATGGTTGTACGACTATACTTTGTTAATTGACTATATATGTATAATATTATATTTTTAATTTTAAATTTTGATTATTTTTCTTTACTAGCCATTAAGTTCACCAAGTAGCACTGTTTTAGGTTCTAATTTTTTTTTTCAATTTCTCTCTTAATTGTGCCACCAAGTAAGTTTGGTTGCAAATCACAGAAACACCCTATTGCTATACAGTTATAACATGATTTTCACTGAAAGTGCATTACCACACTGATCTAATTAGTAAGATAAGTAGATATAGATATAAAAGTATATTTACTACTTTAAAGAAGCAAATCTCTCTTAAAGGTTAGGTCAAAATTGTAGTTATTTGTCTCATGTCATGGGGGTCTCATGAAAATTTTCAAAAAGTAGATGCAAAAATGTTTTGAGTAGTGACAACAAAATCCAAATAACTATATAGCCTCACATTGAAAATGACAATGCCCACTTAGATACTTAAGGATGGTGATTGTGGCCACTCAACAAGGTGCTTCTTTCCTTCCTGCCTTATTTCCCCAAGAAGGACATGTGCCCAACACATAATTAAGAATAAAGATGAAGCCCTGGCCAGTTTGGCTTAGCGGTTGGAGCATCGGCCTGCGGTCCAGAGAGACCTGGGTTTGGTTCCCGCTAAGGGCACGTACTTCGGTTGCAGTTTGGCCCCGACTCTGGTTGGGTTGTGCGGGTGGCAGCCACTCGATGTGTCCCTTTCATGTAGATATTTCTCTCTCTCTCTTCCTCTCTTTCCCTCCTGCTCTAGCTGAATAAAAAATAATAATAATAATAATAAAGATGAAAAGTCCAATATCAACATGAAAGGCAAATAATACAAAAAGCCCCTGCCAGGTTTGATGTACCATAGAAGAAAGACTTTAAGCCCAAGGATAGAAACAAAATTTGAAGGAAACCCTAGAAGTCATTGGCTGAAGTCTTTGTCTTGGCTAAGTAAATCTATAATCTGCATGGAAAATGATTCGTTTGATTTAAAATAATGTTTTTCAAATGTCAACCTAAATCTTAAAGTATCTATTACTCTTTGACTACAGAAGACAACTCTTCTTCATCAAAAATACCTAATTTCTTTCTGTTTTCTTCTGTTTGAGATGTAAACCTTTAAGCTTATTGTCAATCAATGGTTGATTTTAGGGAACTGTTTTTATTTTACTGATGTCACCTCAATAAATTTAAGTAAAAAACAGGAAATAATTCCCTCATTTCTATCAAGTCATCCTTTAGATGTCTTTATTCCAAGGTAAAACAATTGCCTTTCATCTTAGAGCTTATTTTCTTTCCCTTTCATCATCTTGAAAGATTAAACTTACCCTCAGCTGACCAATATGGATTTGTCTCAAATCACATTCAATGTTCCAAATGGCTGTGATCTTCCTTCCTCTACAGCTGAAGGCGAGATCACCAAGGAGCAATAGTATATTTTCCTAGTGAGCTTCAGGGTAACCTGTACTTAGTGTACTTCTCCAATACAATTACTAATGTGCTATTAACTATATTTTAATATGCTGAAATAAAATATGCCATTAAATTTTTAAATTGTTTTTTCAAGTTTGATGTTACAAATTACACACGTAATTTGGTATAAGGATACATAATACAGTGTATTAAATTTATTAAGAGAGTATTATATGTGAGTGAGAAAGACCCTGATCAATCACAAAAAGAAAGAGATAAATTTAAAGGCTTTCGTATAGAGCAAGATAAGATAGAACTTAATCAAAGTAAATTGGATACACCTGAACTGTCTACTTTAAGAATATATTATTTTCTCTGACAGAACTCACTGTGCTCAAATTCTAGATATCCGAGGAGTAAAAGAACTCTCCTAGTGTTAATGAAAATTGTTAATTTTCTCTATTTTGACTCAATCTGCCTTTGTATTCAAGTTGGTTTCTAGGTTTGAAATACTATATAGATAAATTAGACTTGTTCTAAAATGACAATAAATTCTAGGTTAGAATCCTTATAATAGGGCCAGAAAGAAACAGGAGAGAACTTAAAGAGGAAGCACAGATTGCTCTTGTTTTATTCCAAATTAAGAAAATAGTCCTGGCTGGTTTGTCTCAGTGGTTAGAGTGTCAGTCCGTGGACCAGAGAGTACTGGGTTCAGTTCCCGCTAAGGGCACACACCTCAGTTGCAGTTTTTCCCCAGCCCTGGTTGGGGTTGTATGGGTGGCAGCCACTCAATGTGTCTCTCTCACATCAATGTTTCTCTCTCTCTCTCTTCCTCCTTCTCTCCCTCCCGCTCTATCTGAAGATAAATGCAAAAAAAAACAAACAAACAAACAAAAATTTAAAACTGGAAACACAGGGTCAGAAGCTAATAGAAGGATGACATATGACTCATAGAAGTAGAACTATGCAAAGTCTTATTTTCTAGAAATTTTGGTGATTTGTTTGAGCTTCATGTCATTGAGTAGTTCTCTCATAATTTGATAGGTCTAGTGTGAACTGAATATACAAGGTCACTTATTATAAAACTATTAATAAATCAAGATGTGACCTTAAACAAATAGACAGCCAGATATTTCTCCAGCAAAATGACTTTCTTCAGGAACACCAAAGAATTAAATTTCAGGACATGGTCTAATGGTGAACCATGTCAACCAAAATAAACAGAAGAATGATCTTTTATGGATTTGAGAAGAGCTATTGTGAACAAAAAGTCTATTGGAGGAAACTAAATTTTTGAAGTATAGTATAGACTTTTCTATACTATAGTATAGACTTTTCTAAGTGAAGTATAGACTTTTCTTTGGCTGAATTATGACATTCTCTCATTGGCTGAGCTGTTACTGAACAAAGAGAAATATTCTCTTTTTCCTGCTGAGGTAGTAAAATAGTATTACTTCCTGTTGGAGATGCATTGGGATCAATAGTGTGGGTTGGGTAACATATACATTAAAGTTCTGTCTTCTTCCAACTTCATTTTAAATGAAGTGTCTGTTTATTAATTTTTATAATGTCAACAGCAAAGTGTTAAATCAAGTGCAGGTCCCTTCTAAATGTGGGGTCCTATTCAAATGTACAAGTTGTATACTTATAAAGCCAGCCCTGGTTGTTGTAAATATCTAGAGAATCATAGATTCCCTTTGAAAATGAAATAGAAGTTATAGAAACAAGCATACATTTGCACACACCCACACAACTTTGTGTAGAGCTTCAGGGGTGTTATGGGCTCATTTAAACCCTGTCTATGAACTATAAGATCCATTAGATTAGATTGATTCTGTGAAACTCCAGGAGGCAGAGCTAGGATCTACTGCTGGAAGTTTAGAAAAAAAAAGCAAAGTTTGGCTCCCTAACAAAGGATTTTAAAAAAATAAAGAGGCTGCTATACTAGGCATTAAGCTTTGAAAATATAAGTGTCAAAGGATCATCATCTCTATGGTATGCTCTAGAAAGGATTCCTGTACTGACTGGTAAGACGCTGGATTAGATAACCTGTCTATTGAGTTAACTATAAGAAGTTTCTACTTTACAGCTTTCTTTGCCCACCCCATTTTCTGATAGCTTGAATATACTTGGTTTCAACTGCTTTGACAAGGTCTTTACCTTCATGAATGTCAGGTTTACGTTAATTAACCTATAACCTGTGGGTTTATATAAAATGAACATATTAATTTTATGCAAAATGATGCAAAAGATCCATCCTCCAGTTTCTCCAGGGAGGAAAAAAAATATCTCCCAGAATGGTCATTCAAAGCAGCATCAATAATCAAGAATACGAAAATGGCATATAAAGTATTTAATAAAGAACAACAAAAAGAGCACCGAGTAAATGTGAGAGGAAACATCCAAGAAGGCTGATGATACATGGCCCTTCTAATTAAACCACTGAGGGGTCAGAGGACATGACAAGACTATCTTAAAATTCAGGGAATAAAAGTACATAAGTAAATCCCCTAAGACCACATTAGAAAAGAGAAAGATGAGATTACCATAACATAAAGTTTCTCATTCTCTTCTCTGTTCTTGTAGGTATAAGAGGTAAACCTAAAATCCTGGGCCTCAAAAACATCGTGGACACAGACAGTGTGGTGAAGGCATGGGGTAGGGCATGAGCTGAGTGGAGGGGGACAAAATGGGGGGGAATTGGGGACCTCTGTAGTAGTGTCAACAATAAAAATAAACTTAAAAAACACTAGGGTCAGAGTTCACATCTTCTAAGAATGCCCTCTTCTGACTGACTAAAAAACAACTGCAAAAACAAATGTCATTCTGGCAACAAATTGTCAAAGCCACTAAGGATGTTTTTGCTCTAACTTCCTGGTCATAACATTTATCATAAAATTATGTACTTACTGTTAATTTTTCTAATCAGCAGGATGAGTCAGTGAAGCACGTTGAGTGCCATTCAGGGGCTCTACTCCAGAACTTAAAGCGACAACTAAAAAAAGGAGGGGACAAAGGTATATGTCTGGGTAATAAATTTTTTAAAAAATATATATGTCCTGGAGAGTATTATGCTAAATGAAATAGACCAGTAAGAGAAAGACAAGTATCACATGATCTCACTTATTTATGGAATATAATGAACAAAACAAGGTAATGACCAAAATAGACCCAGAGACATAGAAGTAGGGTTCAGATTGACAAACCCAGAGTAGTGGAGGGAAGAGCTAAACCAAAGAACTTATGCATATAAGCTTAACCAATGGATATAGACAATAATACTTGGAAGTAGGGGTGGGAATGAGAGGAGGGTGTCGATGGGGGAAAAAAGAGAAACATCTGTAACAAAAATAAATTAATTAGATGAAAAAATAATAAAAATAAATAAATAAATAAATAAATAATATATGTCCTAAGGGCCCCTTCACTGTACAGTTCTTATTTTTATGATATTCAAGTTCTAATCAGGATCTAACATAGATTTCTTAAACTCAAAATAAGATTTCACATATCTGCTCACTAACAGGTCTGCTCTTTACAAAAATGGAATTGATCTTAAGTAAAAAAGCAAACCATGGTGTCAGGAAAATTGGACAGGTACATTAAAAATAATAAAACTAGACCATCAACTTACACCATACACAAGAATAAACTTAAAATGGATATAAGACTTAAATGTAAGTCGTAAAACTGTGAAAAAATTCTAGAAATAAACACAGGCAACAAAATCTCAGACATCTCATGTAACACAATTTTTACTGATACATTGCCCAGGGCAAGAGAAACAAAGGAAAAAAATAAACAAATGAGGCTACATCAAAATTAAAAGCTTCTGCACAGCAAAAAAAAACAAAAAAAAACAAAAAAAACAACAACAACAAAAAAAAAAACAGTATCAAAATAAAGAGAGAACTCACTGTTTGAGAGAACATATTTAACAATGATACACCTGATAAGAGGTTAATTACTAAAATATATAAAGTACTCATACAGCTCAACAAAAGAAAGAAAAACAATTCAATTAAAAAATGGGTAGAGGACCTGAATAGACACTTCTCTAAACAGGACATACAGATGGCCAAGAGACATATTAAAAAATGCTCAAAGTCACTAATCATCAAATAAATGCAAATTAAAATGACAATGAGGTACCTCCTCACACCTGGCAGAATGACTACCATTCAATAAATCAACAAACAACAAGTGCTGGAGAGGATGTGGAGAAAAGGAAACCCTAGTAACTGCTGGTGGGAATTCAGACTGGTACACTGTAGAAAATGGTATGGAGGTTTCTCAAAAAATTAAAAATAGAACTGCCATTTGACACAGTGATCCCAGTTCTAGGAATATATCCTAAGAAGTCTCAAACACCAATCAAAAAGAATATATGTACACCTATGTTCATAGAAGTGCTATTTATAATAGCTAAGACCTGGAAATAGCCCAAGTGTCCATCAATAGACGAGTGGATTAAAAAGCAGTAGTACATATACACAATGGAATATTATGCAGCTGTAAAAAAGAACTTATTACCCTTTGAGACAGCATGGAGGAACCTGGAAGTTATTATGCTAAGTGAAATAAGCCACTCAGAGAAAGATAAGTATCACATGATCTCACTTCTATGCGAAATCTAATGAACAAAATAGACTGATGAATAAAATAGAAACAGAGGCATGAAAACATAAAACAGACTGATGTACCTCAGAGGCAAGGAGATGATAGGAAGAAATTAACCAAAAAATGTATATGCATATATGCATTACCCATGTACACAGACAATAGGATGGGAACCCGGAGGAGGGGGGCACTGGGGGAGGGGCATCTGTAATACTCTCAACAATAAAGACTTATTTGAAAAAGCAAGCCAAAATTAATAACAGCAGCTTTGGCCAAGCAACAGTTATGTGAAACAAAAAAGATGTGAGAATAACACCTAGGCATTAAATAAAATGCAAAATGGTACAAGAGGCCTGGGGTCTGATATCAAAGGAGAAATTAGTGATTGAGGAAGAGCTCAAGAGCTAGAAGACTTTTCTCTGAACAAAAGTAAAAAGGAAAGATGAGATGCATAGGCTCTAAAAAAGGCTAACTGTGACTTGGTCAATATAGCAACATGCAGATACAACCAGGCTATCCTACTCCCCTGCCAATCGGGGGCCCAGTTGCTATATATTACCATTCCACTGGGTATGTTGTATAAGGGGTAAAAACACTTTCAAAAGAGTTTAAAGCATGCTTGTTGCCAGTTCTGCCATATGTGTCATTTTGTCTATTTTGAAGCAAAGTCATTAAGTTTAATATGGTATTTCATGGCCTATATGTCAGAAAGGGACTTTGGCTGTTCATTTACACAGTATTTTATTGAGGCTCTTTTTAAATCCAGGCCACATGGCCTGGCCAGTGTGGTTCAGTGGCTGAGTGTCAACCCATGCACCAAGAAGTCACCGGTTTGATTCCCAATCAGGGTACATGCTCAGGTTGTGGGCCAGATCCTCAGTGGGGGCATGCAGGAGGCAGCCAATCAGTGGTCTCTCTTATTGATGTTTCTCTTTCTCTCTCTCTCTCTCTCTCTCTCTCTCTCTCTCTCTCTCTCTCTCTCTTCCTTACTCTAAAATCAATAAAGGAAAAAAAAAACTAGTTACAAACATTTCACAAGACATTATTTAAATAAATAAATAAATAAATAAATAAATAAATAAATAAATAAATAAATAAATAAATACAGGCCACATGGATGGCACTTTTGCTTAAGAAAAATAAAAAGAATGCAATTGGTCTGCCCCTCTCCAAGTCAACAAGATTTACTTGCTCTCCCATGCTGTCTTTAGTTAGTTCACATCACATGAGTCATAAATACATCAAATCACTAAACACTGAGGAGATTGCGCTTAAAAGGGTGGTGTTTACATATTAAAAGTGCATTAGAAACCATAACATATATATGAATGTGGACTCTGCAAATGAGGATAGAGCTGCAGAGGGCTCAGATAGCACTTGATAAACCCTTCTTGTTGAAACAGCAGAACTGAAGAATAGGCAGTCTGTGTTCTGGCCACAATCCCAAACTGAGAGGTGAAATACTTGGTAATCCAAGGTTTCTCAGTGACTTCCTTTCTCAATTATTCTGTTCATCCAATAAATATTTCTAGATCAACTACTCTGTGCAAGGTAGTCCGCTAGGTGCAGACAATTTATAGAAACAATTCTTGCTTTTGAATAGTTCACAGGTGTGGTGTAAAAGCGAGACATAAAAATAACTAAGTCACAATATGACCAGTTCCAGTATAGAAGAATAAACAAATGCTATAGGAGCACAAAAGAGGGACAATTAATTCTGCATGAAAGAGGGGTATAGGTGGAGTAATCCAGGAAAGCTTCAGAAAATAACATTTAAAATGGGTCTTCAAAGATGAGTAGGATTATCAAAAGGAAGTGAATGTATGAAGTGATTCACAAATGAAGAAAAGCATAAGATAAAATGTTCAGAGATGGGAAAATGAACAGTTTTATTTTTGGAATGAATAACCCAGGATGGCTTGTGTGTGGAGGGGTGTGGACCTACGTAAGTGTTGAATGAATAAATGAACTAAGGAATAAACTAAGAAGGATCTTGTCCACCACAGAATTTATCTTGTATGCAGTAGGGAGTCAGAGGAGTTTTATTTTATAAAAAAAAAATATGATCATATATAAAATTAAAAGCAAATCAACTAGTAAAAATACCATCTGCAAGTATTATGGAAAATGGGTGATAGTATAGAAGAGACTGGAAGCTGAAGTCAAGATGGGAGACTTGTGAAATCAGTTTTTAGGAGGCAAATGACAAAAGGTTGAACTCAATCAGTGGCAGGTCGAATGAAAATAAGTGGGGTGGATTTGGAGGATTTTTTTAGAAGTAGAATTTGTAGAACTTGGTGATTACTGTATATGCAAAATTATGAAAGATTTGGAGATCACACCACATATTCTGTTTCAAAAAGAATGACTACCATTTTAACCAAGAGAGGAAGAAGGGTGGGATTTGAAGGAAGGAGATTAAAACTTCAGTTCTGAACAAGTCAATTCCAAGTACCTGTGTGACAGTCAAATGACCATGTCTAGCAGGAAAACAGTAAGTGTAATTCAGAAGAGACATAAAGACTAGATCTAGAAGCCTCAAAGGTCAGGTGTTCTGATCCACAGCTGCATATTAGAATCAACTCAAAGTTAAAAGAAACAAACCAAAAAAAACAACAACAAAAAACACTGATGCCTGCACCTCACCCTAGCTTAAACATATCAGTATCTATGTATCTATAAGGGCAATAGTTGTGCGAGGGTATTTTTTAAACTCCACATGTGATTCAAATAGGCAATCAGTGTTGAGAAGCTCTAACAATGGATAGTTAACAACAAGGGAATGTAAACTCAGGAAAAGTATAGAGTGGTTTATAAAGATCATATTAAGGAGAAAATGCTGACAGAAAATACCTTTTTAGGAATAGTCAGAAGAGAATGAGGTAAAGATAGAGATTGAAAAAAAGTGGCCAGAAAGATATGGACAGACCCAGGATAAAGTAGTGTCACCTGAGCAAAAGGGAAGAGACTATCAAAAAGGAAGGTGTGGGAGGAGGCTCAATGGGGGGGAAAGGGAGAACACCTGTAAGGAGGGAGGGAGGGAAGGAGGGAGGGAGGGAGGGAGGGAGAGAGAGAGGGAGAGAGAGAGAGAGAGAGAGAGAGAGAGAGAGAGAAAGAAAGAAAGAAAGAAAGAAAGAAAGAAAGAAAGAAAGAAAGAAAGAAAGAAAGAAAGAAGAGGAAACGAAAGGAAAGAAAAAGAAATGAAAAGAAAAGAAAGGGAAAGAAACGGAAAGAAAGGAAAAGAAAGAAAGGTAGATAGGTAGGTATGTTTAATAGCATCAAATGCTCAGGACTGTCCCAACATATCAGCCTGGAATGGTTTGCTGATGAGCTAGCTGTCACCTGTTAAAGAACAGGATAGTTCAGAGCAAAGGAAAAATAGATCAAGAAAATAGTGAATAATTTGGATATTCAGCCTTGGTGATGGCTAGATGTCCAAGAAAGAAGCAAGGGTATTAGAGTGCCTGTGGGGAGTGGCAAGAAAAAAAAATCTGCCAGCCTCATAACTTTTCCCTGCCTTCAACCTCTGAATACTTAACTGAAGAAATGCTTAACAAGTAACTAGAGCTGTGTCTCATAAGTCAACCTTCTTCAGGGGAAATTGGAAAAATCCAGCAGTATAGTTCTGTGATAACCCAAGCAGGGTAGCTCTCACAAACTAGAGAATCATAATTGGGGGTGATTGGGTGGGGAGGGTGCTTGGGGCACATGTGCCAAGATTGGCCCAACCACAGTATGGTGACTAGAAAAGCTGTTATTGTCCTTTTGTAAAGTAGGACTTCAGAGCTATAGAAGGAATGTATTATAGTGCCACCTGCTGGTAATAAGACCAGAGCAAGTTTCCTTAGTTTTTTTTAAAAAATCATGAATTCCCTGAGGCTGAAGATTGAAGAATACAGATTAAATAAACTTCATTCTGATTTATAATTGAGGTTGACATCTCATTCAGTACCTTCTTTTCTTCAAAAAATGTTTTCATAATTGAAGATAACACTCTGATTGCTCCTTCTTAGTACAGCAAATGGAAAGCATGTGCACAGAAACACTAGAAGCCCGACTGGAATGTCCCATCAACCTTGTCCCTTGCCTTCCAATCTAAGGCACTTTGACCCACATTTCTTTTCTATACTCTCAATTTTATATATATATATAAATTAGGTATATACTCAAGACACCATCTGTTTAGCTACTTCTTTCTGTGCAAATATATCTTCAACTAGTTGAATCATATACTATCCTCCAGCTAATCTGGGGCATTAAGTAATCAAAAATCGCCTGCACTTTGGGCATCCATACATTTGCTGCTGCTTTTCCCTCTGTTAATAATATCACCCCATCACTATTCTCAACCCAGCCTTCATATTTAATGTCAAATGACACCTCTCCCCTTATCACCCTCACCTCCCAGCTGGAAATAATTTATCATTTATCTGAACTGTTCTGTACTTCTTATATTTTATCTTTTATAAGAGTTGTAAACAAGACATATCCATGGTGCAGTAAAAAAAAAAGCATAAACTTTAAAATCAGTCCATGGTCCAAAACCTGGATTTGCCATTTAAACTTACCCTCCCTGAGCTTCAGTTTTCTCATCTGTAAAATGAGGATAATGATGCCCACACAAAGGGGCCATAAGGCAGAAAATTTTAGAGAAGGACTATCGAGTCAGTTATACCTGAATTTAATTTCTGGTCCTTCCCCTTACTAGCTATATAAATGTGGTCAAATTATTTATCCACTCAAAGCCTCAATTTTCCCATCTGTAAAACAAGACAATAATTTGACCCACCTACCTCAGTGACTTTGTATGAGGAGACAATGTATGCGAAATGCCTCCATATAACTATACACAATGCTTGTTAGTTTCTCCTTTCCCTTATTATTCACTAAATTCCTTGGGGGCAAAAAGCCTGCTCTGTCTAGTTCTGATCACCTAAAGGTGCCAAACACAGGACTATTTACATATTCTGCTTGCATGTTTGGTAAATTAATAAATTTCATGACACTATGATATGTCTTAGCAGAATTCAGTTCCAGGCAACCATTGTCTCATTTCTCCACAAAGCAGTGATGCCAAATATGTGTCATGCATCTCAAGGGTTTAATGGTTGCCTCTTGAAACCAAGTGTTTCTTGTCTGTAGCCATTTAGGGAGAATACACTCAAATACAGCTCTCCTAAGTCACATCCACAGAAAGTAGCAGAGCTTGATTCTTCTTAGTCTGGGGGAAGGCCACTCAATTTTAAGGCATTTCTTTTTAGAGATCAGACCTGATGCAATCCTCACAAAGCATTGTGCTTCTCTATGATAGTTTCAGATACATATATGGCAGCAAAAATAGGGCAAGAATCAGAATATGAATAAAAGTTTAAACCTGCATATGCAGTATTCCTCTAATAAACTATGGGTGTCATGCATATTTTCAGAAATCTCTGGATGCCAGCTTTGTATCCAGACCAAACTAAATAGGCAATAATGGTGTACTTTTGCAGAGCACATATTTCATTTAGGGAAAATTATACCTGTAGAAATCAACAGAGCCACAAGAGATACACTTTAGCTTGACATGCCTACATGAATTGGGTTACGATAGAAACTAAACTAGTAGAAATTATATGCATTCAAACCTTCTCTCCACTCTGGCATATGCAATATCCTTTCATTCCAAAACAACAGAGTAGAAAGAAGCTCATTCACAACAGTTCTTGGCTGTTCTTGTTGCTATATTAAATCACAACATCAAAATTAATAGAATGCTCAATTTATTCTTACTTCTCTCTTACTCTTTACCATTATGGACAATAACAAATCCAACACAATGCCAGTTGCCAACTTCTTTATTTGGGTAATGTTACAAAGCTGGACAAGATCCCCAGATGAAATTATTCTCAGACTTTCCTGCTTTTAAATTCATTGAATATTTTAATTACCTACTTAAGCACACATTTTCATTTAAAGAGGACCAGTGCCATAAAGGACTTAAATATTTAAATCATATCAGATACTGATGTATATAGCAATCAAAATAAAGAACTTGGGTTTTAATTCACATTTTCTCCTCTTCCTCTGCCATTCTACATTGCCCAAACTCTTAGAATAGCCAGAGATTTCCCCTTCCAGATTGCTTTCCTGCTTTGCTAATCTCTTACAACCCCCTCTCAATCTCTCTCTCTCTCTCTCTCTCTCTCTCTCTCTCTCTCTCTCACACACACACACACACACACACACACACACACACACTTCCAATGTTCTTTGAATCCAAAGAACATACTCATCATAGCTAACATGGGAATTTTAGTAAACAATGAGATGTTTTTCATTTGGATTTAGATTTGCAAACATTCTTTAATTGGGGATATTCTCTTAGTAAATGTGTAATGAGAGAGGATTCTGATATTTTGTTGGTGGAAATATAGGTTATGTACAATGACTATAGTGGACAATCTGTTGCATCATTCAAAAATTTAAATAAATATTTTATCCAATATTTTTATACTTCTCCCTAGATACAGGTGCTTTACTCCCTGCCATGTCCATTACTTACACTGTGCTCCTCCTTGCTTACCTCCAATGTCCTCCTCCCTTGCTCCTGTTCACTTTGGTCCTACCTGCTGTTTAGGCTTGCTTTAAGCCTCTCATCTTCTAGATTATGTCCAATATTGACCCTGCCCTTCTCAGACTCCCCTAGCTTTGGAGTCCTGTACTGTTCAAGTTTAATACTGAATCAAATTACCTTTAATTATTCTACAGGAGATTAATATGTGAAGTATCCCCAACAAAAACATTTCCTCCCATTTAAGTATATCTCTTATTTTTGATCACAGATTTAAGCAACTCTGTGGAAAAAAAGATATTTAACTATACATGCTAATCATCATTCCAATTTTTTTCAATTTTGATTAGTATAAATGCATATTTTTATCATCTGGGGTTTTGTTTGTTGGTTTGTTTCAATCCTCACCCAAGACATACATGCTTATTGATTTCAGAGGGGGGGGGAGGGGAGAGAGAAACAGAGAGAGAAAAACATCAATTGGCTGACTTCCCATATGTGTCCCAACCAGGGATCAAACCCACAAACTAGGTAAGTACCCGGACCAGGAATTGAAACAACCTTTTAGTGTACAGAACAACGATTCAACCAATTGAGCCACATCAGGCAGGGCATGATCTGGGGTTTTGTTGCTTAATATTATTTATATTCATATTTCTGTGAATGGATATGGTCTAAATACTGGTCATTTTAATAACCACATAGTGTTCCATCAGGTTAGCATAATTTGCTTAGCCATTTATTTATCGAATGAGGTTAAGTATTATTGAACGAGGGAATCTTATTTATTTCCTCTTCCCTCTCCCTTCTCACCTCTCCCCTCACCATAGCATTTGTGGAATGTTGCACATACAGTAAGATTTCAATAGTATTTCATGACTGGCTATGCTTTGGTCACATAAAATTCAATGACTAAGAATTCTAAAATTATTTTCCTGTCAACTTATTCAATAAGTTTGAGTTGAACTCAGTTCCATTCTGCCTTTAAATTCTTTCTGACTATCTCTTTTATCCCTGATTACTCCTAACATGCCGTAATGTTTAATACCAATACTATACCACTTCAATACCAAATACATCCGTCCAGTACGACTTTCCCTCCCTTCAAAGAATCAGTTTCCTTCATGGAAGTCAACACAATTATAGACATAAAAATATCAAGACTTAGATTATAACTTTCAATTAAAGAAGATATCATGGGGTGGTATTTTTAATCTTGATTTCGCTAATAAGAACAAATTTAGGAGATGGAATTTCAGTAGCACTTTTTTAAATTAATTAATTTATTTTTGCTACAGATATTTCCCCTTTTTCCCCCACTAATTCCCGCTACCCCGCCTTCCCCGCCCTGTCCCCAGCTGTGTTGTCCATGTCCATTGTTCATGCATACATGCATATAAGTACTGTGGTTTATCCTTCCCCAACACCCTTTCTTCTGGGGCTCGTCAGTTTGTACCCACTTCCACGTCTCTGGGAATACCCTGTTCCTCAAACTGCTATGTTCATTATATTCCACAAATAAGTGAGATCATAAGATACTTGTCTTTCTCTGGTTTGTTTCGCTTAGCATGATACTTTCCACATCCCTCCATGTCGTCTCAAAGAATAAGATATCTTTCTTTCTTACAGCTGCATAGTACTCCAATATGTATATGTACCACAGCTTTTTATCCATTCGCCTACTAATAGACATTTGGGCTGTTTCCAGATCTTAGCTATTGTAAATGGTGCTCCTATGAACATGGGGGTACATATATTCTTTCTGATTAGTGTTTCAGGCTTCTTAGAGTATATTACTAGAAGTGGGATCACTGGGTCAAACAAAAGTTCAATTTATAATTTTTTGAGGTAACACCATATTGTTTTCCATAGTGGCTACACCAGTCTGCATTCCCACCAGCAGTGTACTAGAGTCCTCTTTTCTCCACACCCTCGTCAACACATATGGTTTGATGATTTGTTGATGGTGGCCATTCTGACAGGTGTGAGGTGATACCTCATTATTGTTTTAATTTGCATTTCTCTGATGATTAGTGATGTTGAGCATTTCCTCATAAGTCTCTTAGCCATTTGTATTTCCTGTTTGGAGAGGTGTCTATTTTGTTCCTCTGCCCATTTTATAATTGGGTTCTTTATCTTTCTTTTGTTGAGTTGTATGAGCACTCTATATATATTGGAAATTAACCCCTTACCTGATATATCATTGGCAATTATGCTCTCCCATACAGTGGGTAGCCTTTCGATTTTGGTGATTGTATCTTTTGCTGTGCAGAAGCTTTTGAGTTTGACATAGTCCCATGTGTTTATTTTCTCCTGTTTCTGTTGCTGTAGGTGACATATCAGTAAAAATTCTGCTGCATATGATGTCTGAAATTTTGTTGTCTAGAGTTCCTTCTAGAATTGTTATAGGTTCATGAGTCCCATTTAAGTATTTTATCCATTTTGAGTTTATTCTTGTGTATGGTGTAAGTTGATGTTCCAGTTTCATTTTTTTTTTTTTTTTTGCATGTAGCTGTCCAATTTTCCCAACACCAATTATTAAAGAGGCTATCTTTATTCCACTATATGTTCTTCTCCCCTTTGTCAACTATTAATTCAGCACATTGCCTTGGGTCCATTTCTGGGTTCTCAGGTCTGTTCCACTGGTCCATATGCCTGTTCTTGTGCCAGTACAAGGCTCTTTTGATTACAGTGGCTTTGTAGTATAACCTGAAATCTGGTAATGTAATACCCTCCTATTTTGTTCTTTTTCAAGGTTGCTGTGGCTATTCAAGGTATTTTTTGGTTCCATATGAACTTTTGAAGTATTTGTTCTAGTTCTGTGAAGTATGCCATTGGTATTTTGATGACGATTGCATTGAATCTATAGAGAGCTTTGGGTAGTGTGAACATTTTAATGTTAATTCTTCCAATGCATGAACAAGGTATGTGCTTCCACTTTTTCATATCCTCCTCTATTTCTTTTTTCAATGACCTGTAGTTTTCTGCAAATAGGTCCTTTATTTCTTTGGTTATGTTTATTCTTAGGTATCTTAATTTTTTTGACACAATAGTAAATGGGATTGTTTTCTTAGTTTCTCTTTCTGTGAGTTCATCATTGGTGTATAAGAATGCCATCAATTTATTGACATTCATTTTGTATCCTGCTACTTTGCCAAATTTATTTATTAAGTCTAGTAAATTTTTGATGGAGTCTTTGAGGTTTTCTATATATAGTATCATGTCATCTGCAAATAATGACAGTTTCACTTCCTCCTTTCCAATTTGGATCCCTTTTATTTTTTCTTCCTATCTGATTCCTATGGCTAAGACTTCCAGTACTATGTTCAATAAGAGTGGTGAAAGTGGGCATCCTTGCCTTGTTCCTGTTCTTAAGGAAAATGCTTTTAGTTTTTGCCCATTGAGTATGATGTTGGCTGTAGGTTTTACATATATGGCCTTCATTATGTCGAGATATGATACCACTATTCCCAGATTGCCGAGCATTTATATCACAAATGGATGCTGGATTTTGTCGAAGACTTTTCAGCATCTATTTATATGATCATGTGGTTTTTATTCTTTATTTTGTTTATGTGGTGTATCACATTTATTGATTTGCGAATATTGTACCAGCCTTGCATCCCTGGAATGAATCCGACTTCGTCATGGTGAATAATTTTTTTGATGTATTTCTGGATCCGATTTGCTAATATTTTTTTCAGGATTTTGGCGTCTATATCCATCAGGGATATTGGCCTGTAGTGTTCTTTCTTCGTAGTGTCTTTTTCTGGTTTTGGAATTAGAATTATGCTGGCCTCATAGAACGTGTTTGGAAGTCTTCCTTCTTCTTGAATTTTTTGAAATAGTTTGAGGAGAATGGGTGTTAGTTCTTTTTTTAATGTTTTGTAAAACTCCCCTGTGAAGTCATCTGGGCCTGGGCTTTTGTTTGCTGGGAGAGTCTTGATTACCTCTTCAATTTCCTTAGTTGTTATTGGTCTCTTCCTGGTCCAGTTTTGGGAGACTGTGTGTTTCTAGAAATGTGTCCATTTCGCTTAGATTGTCGAATTTGTTGCCATATAATTATTCATAATAGTTGTTTACAATCTTTTGTATTTCTGTGGTGTCAGTTGTTACCTCTCCTCTTTAATTTCAGATTTTGTGTATTTGGGTTCTCTCTCTATTTCTTGGTGAGTCTAGCTAAGGGTCCATCAACCTTGTTTATCTTCTCGAAAAACCAGCTCTGTGTTTCATTGATCCTTTGATTTGTTTTTTTGTTTGTTTGTTTGTTTGTTTGTTTTTTGGACTCTATGTCATTTATATCTGCTGTGATCTTTACTATTTCCTTCCGTCTACCTGTACTGGGGATTTCTTTTTGTTTGCTTTATAGCTCTTTAAGTTGTAAGGTTAGATAGTCTATTAGAGATTTTTCCTGCTTCTTGAGGTAGGCCTGTATTGCTATGAACTTCCCTCTCAGAACTGCTTTTGTTGTATCCCATAGGTTTTCTGTTGTTGTGTGTTCATTTTCATTGGATTCCAGAAATTTGTAATTTCTTTCTTGACCCCCTTGGCGAATCATTTGTTGTTTAATAACATGCTATTTAGCCTCCAAGTGTTCAAATGTCTTTGCATGTTCTTCTTGCAATTGATTTCTAGTTACATGCCATTGTGATCTGAGAAGATGCTTGATATGATTTCAATCTTTTGAACTTGTACAGACTTAGTTTTTGTCCTAACGTGTGGTCTATCTTTGAGAATGTCCCATGTGCACTTGAGAAGAATATGAATTCTGTAGTTTTGGAGTGTAATTCTCTGTAGATATCTATTAAATCCATTTGGTCTGGTGCTTCATTTAGAGTCTCTGTTTCCTTGCTAATTTTTTGTCCAGAGGATCTATCCAGTGATGTCAGCAGGGTGTTGAAGTCCACTGCTATGATTGTATTGCTATCAATTTCTCCTTTGAAGTCTTCCAGAAGATTTTTAATATATTCTGGTGCTCCTATATTGGGTGCATATATGTTTATCAAGGTTATATCATTCTGTTGGATAGATCCTTTCAATAGCATGTAGTGGCCTTCTTTGTCTCTAGTTATGGCCTTCATTTTAAAATCTATTTGATCAGATATGAGTATTGCTACCCCAGCTATTTTTTCCTTTCCATTTGCTTGGAAGATTTTTTTCCATCCCTTCACTTTCAACCTATGTGAGTCTTTTGTTGTGAGGTGGGTCTCTTGTAAACAACATATAGATGAGTCGTGCTTTCTTATACAATCATTTACTCTGTGACTTTTTTTTTCGAAGCATTCAATCTATTTACATTTAAGGTGATTATTAATATGTACTTATTTATTGCCATTTTTGTTTAGTGTGGTTATATTTTTCTTCCTATTTCTCCTATTAATTACAGCAGTCCTTTTAACATAACTTGCAGTGCTGGTTTGGTGCTAATGTATTCCCTTAGCCTTTTTTTTTTGTCTGGGAATCTCTTTATTTGACTTTATATTTTGAATGATAGCCTTGCTGGGTAGAATAGTCTTGGATTCAGATACTTATTTTCATGACCTTGATTACCTCATGCTATTCCCTCCTGGCCTGTAGTGTGTCTGTTGAGAAGTCAGCTGAGAGCCTAATGGGGTTTCCTTTGTAAGTAACCTGTTGCTTCTCTCTTGCTGCTTTTCGGATTCTCTCTGTCTTTATTTTTTGGCATTTTGATTACTATGTGTCTTCGTGTGGGCCTGTTTGGGTTCTTCATAACTGGGGCTCTCTTTGCTTCTTGAACTTGAATGCCTTCTTCCTTCACCAAATTAGGGAAATTTTCTGTTACTATTTCTTTGAATATTTACTCTAACCCTTGCTCGTTTTCTTCTTCTTTGGGGACTCCTATGATGCAAATATTATTATGTTTCCGGTTGTCCCACAGTTCTCTTAAACTCTCTTCCTGATTTTTTAATTGTTTTTTTCCTTTTGCTTTTCTTATTGGTTGATTTTTTTCTACCCTGTCTTCTTATTCACTGGTCTTGTCCTCAGCAAAAGATACAATCATCGAAATGAAAAAGAAACCCACTGTATGGGAGAGCACAATTATCAATGATATATCAGATAAGGGGTTTATTTCCAATATATATAGAGTGCTTATAAAACTCAACAAAAGGAAGATAAAGAACCCAATTAGAAATGGGCAGAGGAGCTAAATAGACACCTCTCCAAATGTTATATACTAATGGCCAAGAGATATATGAAGAAATGCTCAACATCACTAATCATCAGAGAGATGTAAATTAAAACAACAATGAGGTATTACCTCACACCTGTCAGAATGGCCACCATCCACAAATCATCAACAACTGTTGGTGAGGGTGTGGAGAAAAGGGGACTCTAGTACATTGCTGGTGGGAATGCAGACTGGTGCAGCCACTATGAAAAACAATATGGTGTTACTTCAAAAAATAAACAATTGAACTTCCGTTTGACCCAGTGATCCCACTTCTAGGGATATACCCTAAGAATCCTGAAACACCAATCAGAAAGAATATATGTACCCCCATGTTCGTAGCAACAATATTTACAATAGCTAAGATCTGGAAACAGCCCAAATGTCCATCAGCAGGGAAGTGGATAAAAAAGTTGTGGTACATATACATAATATAGTACTATGCAGCTATAAAAAAGAGAGATCTCTTATCCTTTGAGACAACATGGAGAGACTTTCAAGGTATCAACCTAAGCAAAACAAGCCAAACAGAGAAAGACAAGTATCATATGATCTCACTTATTTGTGGAATATAATGAACATAACAGTCTGAGGGATGTGGTAATCCCAGAGACATGAAAGTGCGTACAGACTGACAATCCCCCAAAGAGGTGTGGCGGGGGAGAGATAAACCACAGAATTTATATGCATGTATTTATGAACAATGGACCTGGACAACAAAGGTGGGGACAGGGCAGGGAGGATGAGAAGGGAGGTATCAGTGGGGGAAAAAGCATAAATACCTGTAACAAAATTAATTAATTAATTAAAAACAAATCAATTAATGACAATAAAAATGTTAATTTAAAAATAAAATTAATTAATTAATTACCCATTTTGGAACCTCCCCCCCCAAAATAAATATTTCAGTAACATCTTGTTGACCTTCTGTCTTTTAATCTACTGCTCTTACACTCCACAGGTAAAAGCATAATGTAAGTTATCCTCAGAGAAACATGACTTTTTTAAAAATTTAATTTTTTGGTTACAGATTTTTTTTTCCTTTTTCTCCATTAACGCCCTCCCCCCAGCTTCCACCTCACCCTTTACAGGATTATTGTCTATGTCCATTGGTTACACATATATGCATATAAATTCTTTAGTTTATCTCCCTCCACCCTCCCCCTTGCCCAAGGTATGTCAGTTGGATTCTTACTTCTATGTCCCTGGCTCTGTTTTGCTCATTCACTTATTCTGTTCATTATATTCCATAAATAAGTGAGTTCAGCCCTGGCCAGTTTGGCTCAGCAGTTAGACGGTTCCCGCTAAGGGCATGTACCTCAGTTGCAGTTTGTCCCCGGCCCTGGTTGGGTTGTGTGGGTGGCAACCACTCGATATGTCCCCTTCATGCGATGTTTCTCTCTCTCTCTCTCCCTCCCACTCTATCTGAACAAAATATCAAAAAAAAAAAAAAAATGTCCTCGGGTGAGGATAAAAAATAAATAAATAAATAAATAAATAAATAAATAAATAAATAAATAAATAAAAAATAAGTGAGTTCATGTGATATCTGTCTTTCTCTCATTGGCTTATTTTGCTTAGCATAATAATCTCCATGTCCCTCCATATTGTCTCAAAGGATAAGAGATCTCTCTTTCTTACAGCTACATAGTATTTCATTGTGTATATGTACCACCGCTTTTTTACCCTCTAATCCATTAATGAAAACTTGGGCTCTCTCCAGATCTTAGGTATTGTAAATAGTGCTGCTATGAACCTGGGGGTACATATATCCTTTCTGATTGGTGTTTCAGGATTCTTAGGATATATTCCTAGAAGTGGGATCATTGGGACAATTGGAAGCTCAATTTTAAATTTTTTGAGGAAACACCATATTGTTTTCCATAGTGGCTGCACCAGACTGCATTCCCACCAGCAGTGTACTAGAGTCCCCTTTTCTCCACACCCTCACCAGCACTTGTTGTTTAATGATTTGTTGATGCGGCCATTCTGACAGGTGTGAGGTGATACCTCATAGTCATTTTAATTTGCATCTCTCTGATGATTAGTGATGTTGATTATTTTTTCATATGTCTCTAGGCCATTTGTATGTCCTGTTTGGAGAGATCCTCTGCCAATTTTTTAATTGAATCATTTGTCTTCTTTTGTTGATTTGTATGAGTACATCGTGTATTTTGGAAATTAACACCTGTTCTGATGTATCATTGGCAATTATGTTCTCCCATACAGTGGGTTCCTTTCCATTTTGATTCTTGTTTTTTGTTGTGCAGAAACTTTTGAGTTTGATGTAGTCGCATGTGTTCATTTTTTCCTTTGTTTCTGTTGCCTTAGGTGATGTATCAGTGAAAATTCTGCTATGTGTGATGTCTGAGATTTTACTGCCATTGTTTTCATGTAGGATTTTTATGGTTTCATGTGTTAAATTTAAGGTTTTTATGCATTTTTAGTTTATTCTTGTGTATGGTGTAAATTGGTGGTCTAGTTTATTTTTCTTTTCTTTTCTTTCTTTCTTTCTTTCTTTTTTTTTTTTTTTTTTTTTTTTTTGCGTATAGCTGTCCAATTTTTCCAACACCATTTCCTGAAGAGACTCTCTTTACTTCATTGTATGTTCTTGCTAATCTTTGTCAAATATTAATTGAGCATAATGTTTTAGGTCAATTTCTGGATTTTCTGTTCTGTTCCCTTGATCTCTGTGCCTGTTTTAGTGCCAGAACCAGGCTGTTTTGATTACAATGGATTTGCAGTATAACCTGATAAACGGTATTGTGATTTCTTCTACTTTGTTCTCCTTTTTCAAGATTGCTGTGGATCTTGGGGGGTCTTTTTTTTTTTTTTTTTTTTTTTTTTATGGTACATGTCCTGAGCGGGAACCAAACCCAGGACTCTCTGGTCCTCAGGCCAATGCTCCAGCCAATGAGCCAAACCAGCCAGGTTTATTTTATATAAACTTTTGGAGTATTTGTTCTATTTCTGTGACATATGTTGTTGGTATTTTAATGGGGATTGCACTGACTCTATAGATTGATTTGGGTAGTATGAACATTTTAATTATGTTAATTATTTCAATCTATGAACAAGGTATATGCTTCCAATGTTTTATATCTTCTATTTTTTTTTTTTTTTTTTTTTTTTGGTCAATGTCTTGTAGGTTTCTCTGAACAGGTCCTTTATTTCTTTGGTTAAGTTTATTTCCAGGTATCTTAATTTTTTTGTTGCGATGGCAACAAAGGGGATTGTTTTTTAGTTTCTCATTCTGTGTGTTTATTAGTGGTGCATAAAAGTGCTGCATTTTTTATATTAATTTTGTGTCTTGCTACTTTGCCAAATTCATTTATTAAATATAGTAGTTTGTTGTTGTTGTTGTTGTTCTTTTGTGAAGTCTTTAGGATTTTCTGTGTACAATATCATGTCATCTGAGAATAATGACAGTTTCACTTCTTCCATTCCAGTTTGGATCCCTTTCATTTTTTCTTCTTGTCTGATCGCTGTGGCAAAGACTTCCAGCACTATGTTAAGAGGGATGAGACTGGACATCCTTGTCTTGTTCCTGTTCTTAAGGGAAATGCTTTTAGTTTTTGCACATTGAGTATGATGTTGGCTAAAGATCTGTCATATATAGCCTTCATCATTCCCACATAGCTGAGAGTTTTTATAAAAAATGGGTGCTGGGTTTTGTCAAATGTTCCTTCAGTGTCTATTGATATGATTATACGATTTTTATCTTTCATTTTGTTAATGTGTGTCACATTTATTGATTTGTTTATTGTACCATCCTTTCATTCCTGGAATAAATGCCACTTGTTCATGGTGTATAAATTTTTTTATATATTCCTTGACCCAATTTGCTATGATATTGTTGAGAATTTTGGCATGTATGTTCAATAGGAATATTGGCCTGAAATTTGATTTTTTTTTGTAGTGTTTTTCTGTGGTTTTGGGATTAGGATTATGCTGGCTCCATAAAAAGAGCTTGGAAGTGATCATTCTTCTTGAATTTTTTGCAATAGTTCAAGGAGAATAGGTTATACTTCTTTGAATGTTTGGTAAAACTCCCATGAAGCCGTTTGGACCAAGGCTTTTGTTTGCTGGGAGTTTATTGATTACTCCTTCTATTTCCTTACTTGTTATTGGTTTGTTAAGGTTTTCTGACTCTTTCCAGTTGAGGTTTTGAAGACTGTATGATTCTAAGAATTTGTCTATTTCACCTAGGTTGTCAAATTTATTGGCATATAATTGTTCATAGTATTTTTTTTTTTACAACACTTTGTATTTCTGTGGTGTCAGTTGTTACTTTACCTCTTTCATTTCTGATTCTATTAATTTGGGTCCTTTCTCTGTTTCTTGATGGGTCTGGCTGAAGGTCCACCAATCTTGTTTATCTTTTCAAGGAACTAGCTCTTGATTTCATTGTTCCTTTGTATTTTTTTTTTTTTTTTAGTTGCTAGGTCATTTAATCTCCTCTGATCTTTATTATTTTCTTCCTTCTACTAGCTCTGCATTTTTTTGTTGTTGTTGTTGTTCTCTTTCTAAATCTTTAAATTATAAGGTTAAACAGCACATTATAATGTTTCTTGTTTCTTGAGGTAGGCCTGTAGTGCTATGAACTACCCTGTCAGGACCACTTTTGCTGTGTTACACAGATTTTGTGTTGTGCTCATTTTCATTAGTTTCCATGAAATTATTTCTTTCTTTCTGGATCTCATTGGTAACTCATTCACTGTTTAATAACACACTATTTAGCCTCCATGTGTTTTAATGCTTTTGATTGTTTTTATTGTAATTGATTTCTAGTTTCATGCCATTGTGATCTTGATATGATTTCAATCTTCTTGAATTTGTAGACTTTCTTTGTGTCATACCATGTGGTCTATCTCTAAGAATGTCCCACATACACTTGGGAAGAATGTACATTCTGCAGCTTCGAGATGAAATATTCTGGAAATATCAATTAAGTCCTACTGATCTAGTGCATCATTTAGGGACTCTATTTCCTTGTTAATTTTTTGTCTAGAAGATCTGTCCAGTGGTGTCTGTGGGGTGTTAAAGTCAATTACTATTATTGTATTGCTATCAATCTCTCTCTTGCAGTCCTCCAGAAGTTTTTAAATATATTTTGGTGCCCCTATAGTTGGTACATGTATGTTTACCAGCTTTGTATCTTCTTGTTGGATCAATCCCTTTAATATTATGTAATGACCTTCTTTGTCTCTAATTATGGCCCCTGTTTTGAATTCTGACTTATCAGATATTGGTATTGCTACAACAGCATTTTCCCCCTTTTCATTTGCCTGCAAAATTTTCTTCCATCCTTCACTTTCATCTTGTGTAAGTCTTTTGTTGTGAGGTGTGTCTTTTATACATATGGGTAGTGTTCTCTTATCCAATCAGCTATCGTATGTCTTTTGATTGGAGCATTTAAGCCATTTACATTTAAAGTTATTATTGATCAGTACTTATTAGTAGCCATTTTTATTTTATGCCTGTGTTCACCTCTGTATTTCTTCTTCTTACAACAGTCCCTCTAGCATTTCTTGCAATGCTGGTTTGATGGTAATAAATTCCTTTAGTTTGTTGTTGTTGTTTTTTGTTTTTTGTTGTGTTTTTTTTTTTGTTTTGTTTTGTGTTTTTTTTTTTGTCTGTGAAGCTCTTTATTTCACCTTAAATTTTGAATGATAGCCCTTTGGAGAGAGTAGTCTTGAATACAAACACTTGCTTTTCATTACTTTGTATACTTCATGCTACTTCCTTCTGGCCTGCAGTGTTTCTATTGGGAAATTAGTTGACAGTCTAATGGGAGCTCCCTTGTAGGTAACTTTCTGTCTCACTCTTGCTGCATCTGATTCTTACTTTGTCTTTAACATTTGCCATTTTAATTATGATGCATCTAGCTATGAGTCTTTTGGGGTTAATCTTGCTAGGGACTCTTTGTCTTTCCTGGTCTTGTATGACTTTTTCCTTCACCAAATTAGGGAAGTTTTCTGTCATGATTTCTTCAAACAGGTTCTCTATTCCTTTCTCCAATTCTTCTCCTTCTGGTACCCCTATGATGCAGATGTTGTTATGTTTTGTCTTGTCTCAATGTGCCCTTAAACTTTCCTCCTGCTTTTTAATTTTTTTCCCCATCTGCCTCTCTATTTGGGTGTTCTTTTTGTTTTTTGTTTTTTGTTTTTTGTTTTTACCTTGTTTTCTCACTCTCTGATTTAAACGTCAGCTTCTTCTAATCTATTATTGAATCTTTCCAAGGTATTTTTTCATATCAGCTATGTCATTTTTTATTTCCACATAGTTTTTATTTTTAAACTTATCTTTATTGTTGAATATATTACAAATGCCCCTCCTCTTCCCCCATCGACACCCTCTTCTCTGCTCCCACCCCCATCCTGCTTTCCCTACATTATTTTCTATGTCCATTGGTTATGCATGTAAGTTCTTTGGTTATCACTTCCCGGCCCCTCCCTTTTTCCCATTAAGAATTGTCAGTCTAACAACCAATTTGTACTTCTTAATCCTTTTACATTTTTCACCCATTCCTCCAACCCCCTCCCATCTGGCTTCCAACAAAAATTCCTCTGTATCTATGAGTCTGTTTCTGTTCTGCTTGCTCATTTTGTTTGTAGATTCAATTGCTGATAGATATGTATTTATTCCCATTTTATTGTTCATATTTTTATCTTCTTTTTCTTCAAGAAGACCCTTCAACATTTCATACAATACTGGTTTGGTGGTGATGAACTCCTTTAGCTTTTTTTTGTCTGGAAAATTCTTTATATGTCCATCAATTCTAAATGGACAGGACAGAGTAATCTTGGTTGTAGGTTCTTTCTTTTCATCACTTTGAATATTTATTGCTATTCCCTTCTAACCTGCAAAGTTTCTTTTCAGAACTCAGCTGACAGTCTTATAGGAGCTCTCTTGCAGTGCTTTTCTCCTGCTGCTTTTAAGATTCTCTTTTTCTCTTTAATTTTTGCATTTTTATTATGATGTGTATTGGTGTGGGCCTCTTGGGGTTCGTCTTGAGACTCTATGAGCTTCCTGGACTTCTATGTCTGTTTCCTTCACCAAGTTAGGGAAGTTTCCTGGCAATAGTCTTTCAAATAGGTTTTCAATGTCTTGCTCTCTCTCTCTTCTCCTTTTGGCATGATATGAATATTCGTACACTTGACGTTGTCCCAGAGGCTCCTTACACTATCTTCATTTATTTTTTTAATTCTTTTTTTCTTTCTGCTGTTCTGATTGGGTGTTTTTTGCTTCCTTATTTCCAAACTGATGGTTTGCTTCTTGGCTTTACTTGCTGTACTATTGATTCTCTGTAAATTATTCTTTATTTCAGTTAGTGCCTCCTTCAATTCTGGCTGTGCATTCTTCATTTGTGACGGGTCCTTTTTTATGCACTTGAGACCCTCACTAAGTTCATTGAGAATCCTAAAAACTAGTGTTTTGAACTCTGCATGTGTTAGATTGCTTATCTCCATTTCATTTAGTTCTTTTTCTGGAGTTTTGTTTTGTTCTTTCATTTGGGACATATTTCTTTGTCTCATTTTGACTGCCTCCCTGTGTTTGTTTCTATGTATTAAGTTGAGTTGCTATGTCTTCTAGGCTTCCTAGGGTGGCCTATTGTAGTAGGTGTCCTGTAGGGTGTGGTAGCACATCCTCTCTAATCACCCCAGCTAGCCCCTCGAGGTTCACCCTTCATGTGGACTGTACACCCTTCTTTTGTAATTGAGTCTTGATTGCTATTGACACATTAGTGGGAGAAATTTACTCAGGCTGATCTGCTGCAAGGACTGGCTTTTCCCACTGACCACTGACCTCTGATTTCCTTGAAGGACCAGCTATGTAGGGTCCCACCACACAGAGCAAGACTTACTTCAGCAGGACTCTGGTACCCACTGTGTCCACTTTTTGAGTGTGTCACCTGTGGAGGTGGTTGAGTGGTGGTGCTTCACTGTGGTCTGAAGCTGTCCACTGGGTGTGCTAGCTCTGAGGAAAGGTCAGCTACTGGCTATGTTCTACCCGGGGCCACCAGGCATTAGCTACAAGGTGATCTGCAGATGGCTGCTTCTTGGGCTAGGCTTGGATGTGGCCAGGCAAAGCCATCTTGTGAACCAAAGATGGCTACTTCTAGTGTCAGGCCTGGAGACACTTAGTGAGAAGTATGGGATTTGCTGAGGCCAAATGCTGCTTTTTTGAGAGAACTTAGAAAAATCTGAAACAGAAGCCAAGACAAGCTATTCTTATGGTGAAACCACTGGAAACAGCTTGGGTGGCCCTAAAAGTTGGGTGGTGCAGGGCTTCTTGTAATCACCAGGGTAGGGCAAACAGTGTAAGCCAGGTTGCTAGAGTCACAGATATGGTACCTGTCTGCTTCCATGGGGAAGGGCTCAACAAAGACACAACAGCCTCCACCAGCCCATCTGTGCAGGAGAAAACTGCCTGTTCAGCTCTTGCCAACAACTCAGTTCTTTCCTGTGTGTCTCTGGTGCCTTTCAAGCTACCTCCCCAATGCTGGAGCCTGGAGGGAGCAGGTCCAAGTAAGTCTGTGTGTGGCCCTTTAAGAGAAACTGCCTGGGCCTCCAGACACCTCAGCCTCCCTTATCCTCAGTTTCCACTGGCATTTACAGTCAGAAGTCATGGGGATTTTTTTTCTGGCACTGGAATCTTGAGCTGGGGGGCCTGGTGTGGAATGGGGATCCCTCACTCCTCAAGAAGTACCTTCACAGCCGAGGTGTGCCTCCTGATTTTTATCCACCACACGTGGGTGTGAAACCAGCCCATCTGCATCTCTATCCTTCCTACCAGTCTCAATGTGGCTGCTTCTTTAATTTTGTAGTTGTAAGATTGCCACTCAGCTCAATTTCAGGTGATTCTGAATGATGGTTGTTCTGTAGCTTAGTTGTAATTTTGATGTTGTTGTGGGAGGAGGCAAATACCTTGTTTACCTACACCGCCATATTGACAGGAAGTCTCCACTTGATTTTTATTCATAGCTTCTACCTTTTTTTTATGCTGATGTAGTACTCACTGAGTTCTTTATAATTCTCCTTAAGTAGCTTGTAGTTCTCGCTAAATTGTTTGACTACCCTTAATACCATTGCTTTGAATTCTTTATCTGCCAAATTTCTTGCTTCCATTTTATGTAGTTCCCTTTCTGGTGATTCCTCCTTTTCTTTTACTTGGAGGTTGTTTCTTTGTCAACACCATTTTAGCAATCTGGTAGTTCCAGGCCAGGTGAGGTTGTTGGGATGTTTAGTCTGGTTGGTGCGCATCAGATGAAACTGCTATGCCTCCCAGACTGTTCTGGTGGGGGGAGCTTCTTGTCTGCTGTAGGTCCTGGAGGGCTGACAACTGGCAGCTGGTGTTGGTCTGTTGTGGTAGGTGCTTCTGGGGTGCTTGGATCCAGCTGGTGCGCTGCTGGGGTGTGCAGGTCCTCAGGTACCACTGCTAATCAGGTCCTGATCAGTTGCTGCTAATGCTGCTGGGGTGAGTCTCAGCTCCCAGGTTGTGCTGCTTCTGCTGCCAGGGAATTGTCTCAGCTCCCAATCCTCTGCTGCTGTAGGGGGCCAAGGATGCTCAGCTCCCAGGACTTTGCTGATACTGAAGGAGGGGCTCAACTCCCAATCTGCTACTGCAGTTGTCAAGGGCAGGTCTCTGCTGCCCGAGCCTTGCTGCTGCTTGGGCTGGGGTACCAGTCTGATCAGCCTCTGCTTGATGCTGCTGGGGGCGGGTCTCAGCTGCTGATCTGTGCTGCTACTGCTGCTGGAGAATGGGTGTCAGCTCCTGAGCCTCTGCTGCTGGGGGTGTGTCTGAGCTTTGGAACCTCAGCTGCTTTTGGGGTTGGGGCTCCACTCCCCAGCCAGTCTCTGCTACTGTCAGGGATGATGCTTGCTGCTGTTAGGGATGGTGCTTGGCTCCCAAGTTGGTGCTACTGCTGCTGGGGTGGTGTTGGGCTTCCCATCAGGTTGCTGCTGCTATGGGGTATGGTAATTGGCTCCCAGCCCACCGCTGCTTCCAGGAACAGGTACCTTGACAGTGCCACTACTATGCACTGGTCCACATTGGCACAGTGGAGGCCACTGGTCTGATGGTACAAGGTGCACTGGTGGTCTCTGGTTGGTGGGCCCTAGCTGCTCTCAGCTGCCTCCTCCAATAGAAGACCCAGTGGATCTTCTACAATGGCAAGACCTTCCAGCCCTGAACAAGGATAGCACCCTGACAAGCAGTACACAGTAGTAGCTATCTGTTCCCCGTCCACAGAACTGGAACCCTCTGCCCTAAGTTTCTGCACTGCTGCATGGTTGCTCATCCACACTCATGTCCACACCACACTCTCTCTTGCACTTACACTCTCACACACTCAGCCTCACTCAGGTCCTGCCTAATGCCATCTTCCACAACATTCGAGAAACATTACTTTTAATCACCATCTCAAAATAAAACATCATATCTCCTTTTTAAGAAGTCAAAGCATATTTCATTTTATTTTTAATTATATAACAATCAATTTCACAGTTATTTTGTTTATACTTGGAAGTTGTTGAGAGACTCTATCTTTTGACAGAAATATAGACTCATATAACCTCTATTTCTGCCTTTATATTCTTCTTCCATCACCTGACTGGAAATTCTAAAAGAAAAGAATTTCTAGTGAGAACATGCTGCTATTCTCTCATCAACAATCATAAAATTCCATAAATCTATAAACTTATATGTCAAAGCTTCAGGTAAAGCCATTCACTCGTTATATGGAATTGAATGGTTCTGTTTAAGTCAATCCAAAATGTTTCTGTAACTACCTACTGTGTGCCACCAGGCCTTCACATCTTCCTTAGCAGTAAAGACTACATTTTTCTAGTTAAAATAATTTGGTAATTCTGAAATTTTCCTTCAAACACCAGATCACTGATAAGTTGCTTTATTATGACCATCCTCCAGATATACTGACTGCAAAATGACTCAATTTGAGTTCATAATTAAACATATCCTCTCATCAAACTGGTTACCCCATTCCTTTCTCTTCTGGTATGGAGATCCAGGCTGGGAGAGCTGAATACCAACAACTACATTAACACGGTTCACAATTTCCTGCAGCAGCAATAGCAATAACAACAAAAAAGTCAGAGAGAAGTGAAGGTAACAATTTAATGCACCTTAATAAAATCCATGTATACTCTGGGGACATAATTTTTGAGGTAAAAAGAAATAGGTAAATGCAAGCCCTTTGGTGATCTCTTCATGAAAGAGAGTTATTTCTCCCACCCATCCTATTAAAAATTAGTTTTAACCACATATGTCCTCTACTGGGCGTTTCTGCCATTACCCTTTGTCAAGAAAGATATTAGCTAAATACCTACCATAAAAATGACACCTTTAAGAAATGTAAACCTATTTTTCATAGAGTAGACTGACCCCATTTATTAGCCCTAAATTTAGAGAATGCCAATGCTATAGGACCTTATGAGTACTCTGTAAAGAATATGAAAAGCCCATACTTGTCCAATCAGCTACAGTCCTTAAAATTAGACGCTGTGCATTTTGATATGTTCTAATGCAACCAGGTCCTAGATAGAATCTCAGAGTCCTCTTTGCTATTTCTCTAGCCAAGGTTGATGGTTGGGCTTGCCCAGTATAAATGAGTATTACCTAGAAACATAGCCTGTGCTGCAGCTTCTAAAAATGTATACTACTGGAAAACAAGAGGTTTGTTTCAATATGTGCCCAGAACAGATTAAAAACAAAATAAAACAACAAAAACAAAAAAACTACGAAGTGTTTTACTATTTTCTTTGGTCAACAAGGACAGAACAATAAACTTCCATCCCTTGGGACTTTGTCTTGTGCATAAGGGAGGCCCTTGGCATCAACAGTTGTAGGGATCTTAGCAAAAGGGAACCCCGTCTACATTGAAATGAACAGAAATCATTGTAATTGGATTCACATCTGACACCAAACAATTATAAATGTAAATAAGTAAAGGACACATTCTTCATTTTTCAACTTGGAGGAAGGAAAGAAAGGAATAAAAGTAAAAGTTCTGAGTTTCATTGGTGATTCCAAGAATAACTATGCAAGCTTAAATTCACATCTCTTTAATTGGCAAAGGCCAAAGGACCTCAAAGATTGCATACAACAAAATTTTGTACAAAAAATTTGCCAAAGTGATTTTTAATATTCTCCATAAGGCTAAATCAAATAGGACTGTCATGATAACAGGGCAAGTAATCTGTTTTCTGCATAAAATTATATTAAGAGAAGTATAAGATCTGGGAAGGGGGTAATGATGAGAGTGGCTAAATAGAAGAAAAGAGTAAAAAGAACCTCAAGGTACTCCCATGTTTGTCAGCTATGGGCAACTTAGGATGTTTTTTATTCATCCCATGCTTGGTTTTGTCTGTATTTTGAAATAAAAAACAAACACCACACACAGAGACATGCACAAAACAACATCATGTTATTAGTCTTCTATGCCTACTCCATATACATCATAAACAAAAAAAAAAAAAAAAAAGGAAAGCTTCTTATAAGAAAAAAGACCAACTACACTCAAATCATCTCCATTTCTCAGACCTATAGGAAAAGTTTTGTTCCAATATTACAATTGCTATTTCCCTAATAGGTGGATGGGAGAGGGGAGACTGAAATCATTCAAACACATTCACTCTCAGGGGAATATTTATTTGGGTAATATATTTTCAATAAAACTCATTGCAGATATGGCACTACTTGGCCACACTAAGAAGACAAAGCTAAGAACCCTTAGAAAGCCACAAACAGCCCCATACTTGAAAACTAAAGAATAAAAAGACAAAGCATTAAAAAGTTGATCTTTTTACTTCCTCTGTGTATATACATTTTTTGGTTTTTTGTTTTTATTTATTGGTTTTAGAGAGAGAGAGGAAGGGAGAGGGAGAGATAGAAACATCAGAGAGAGAACATTGATTAGCTATCGCCTGCATGCCCCCCACTGGGGATTTGGCCCACAACCTGGGTATATGCTCTGACTTGGAATCAAACTGACGACCTCTTGGTGCATGGGTTGACACTTCACTGAGCCACACTGGTCGGGCCTTTTTTTTATTATTTTTTTTAACAGCCTCTTTCCTCATTAATAATATGCGAACCAAGAAAACAAAACAGAATACCTTGGTAGCAACTTGTTTTCATTTATTCAGTTTGGATTTTACTGTAATTAACCTACCATAATATAGATAGCTTTTAAAACTCTCAATTCATTTTGGGTTTTTTTCCGACTCTGATACAGACATTATGATGCAACTAAGTGAGAAAAATGTTGTCTGGCCCAACAGATTACATTTGTTAGTAAGTAATAATATCCCCAAGTATTTTATTTTTTCTTAAGGTTTCAGTAAAATTTTATTTGACCTAGAATAAAACCGTCTAGAAGTGACTTTGACATTTAAAATCCACTTCATTTAAGCAAGGCAGATGACCAATTTCAAGCATCACAATTATTTACCATAAATACTTTTTGGTTACTGGGCTGCAGGTTTGATCCCCAGCCTTGGTCAGGGTCATGCAGGAGGCAATCAATTAATGTGTCTCTCACATCAATGTTTCTCTCTCTCTCTCTGCCCCTCCCTCCCACGCTCCCCCCTCTCTTTTCCCCCCTCCCTCACTTCCACTCTTTCTAAAGAAAAAATCAATGGAAAAATATCCTCAGGTGAGTATTAAAAAAAGAAAAGAATTATTGTTTAAACTGTTTCTCATCTTTACAAGAAGAAAAAATAAGTTTAGAAGAGAAGAAAACAAAATTTTCATTTTTTAATAACATATTTTGATTCCTTAAAATACTAGAAATAATCTGCTGAAACTAAACTTCAACAAGGGGCAGGATTTACCTCAATACTATGTCCACCTGCAACCTGCAATCTCTATTAGGATACTTAAGTGACTGCACTGCAGCCACTATCCTGCATCTACCTCACTTTACCATAAGCAAATCACAGGAACTGTGCCTTCATAATCTCTGAATGCTCAGAACATGGAAACAACAGCAATCTGCTTTCAAAGAGCTCATATACCTGGACTTGAAAGGAACTTACAAGTTCTTTATAGCTGATTTCTGATTCAGATAGTGTTCTGGGTAAATATTTCCACAGGTTGTTACAGCACATATTCATAATGAGAGGTCAGATAACAAATAGTTAACTAAAGTCCTACAGGATGAGCACATATCTATGAACCCCCATTTCTGTGTAAAAGGTATGTAACAAGTAATCAAAGTTTCATCTTCACATTTTGTTATTCCACATATATTGCTGAATAGGAAATGACAGAAGTGATAGGACTCATCTTTATCCATACAGTATCTGACTACTAGAACACTGCTGTTATATTCTCCTTAAAGTGGTCGGAGATTGGCGGTGTCTGATCTCTTTCACAATTCCTATTTCTTTCCAGCAAGAATTTTATTTTAGCAATAATCATCAAACTGAACCAAGAATGGAAGTGAAAATGTGACTTCAAAACTAAGGCAAGGAAAGACAGCCACATAAAATATAGCAAGTTAGAAATAATACAGGTAAAATGTTACACACAAATATGGCTGAAAGAAAGTCGCAAAATATAATGTGTTAAATACATACAAATGTGTGTAAGGGGAGAAAAATCCAATATATTGGTATTTCTACATTTACCATTCCACAATCCTTTGGACTTTAGCTTTGCCCTATTTTATAACCTGTGACCCACTTTTGTGAAGACTTACTAATATACTATCAACTGAAAACCAATACTAATCTTTAGCTATTTCAATTAGCAATTATACTCACCACAGAAAACAAACATTAACTAAACTCCAAGCTCCAGTCAGCATTTACTGCTTAAAAAAATAATAGGCAGGTACTTTATTGCCTGGGTTTTGTACTTAATGAGAAAGTAAAGAGCATACACTTAATTCTAGGAAATAACTGAATTAGTAGCCAGCAGAAAGTCCCATCATAGTCTTTTGTTTCCATATTCATAATACATTCCTCAATGTCTTACTAGAATAATTACAGACAGAAAATCAATTCTTAAAATCTCATGCATGGTTTGTAATTATACCTTGAATACATAATAAAAAATAAAAGACACATATTCAATGTTATTAAACAATGATTAAGATTTAATTGGGATATCTCCTAGCTATAGCTATTCTCTTAATTTAATTATGGCTGCCTGCCACACCAACATGTTCTAGGAGCAGATATTTCTTCTCAAGAATTTCCTCTTCAGGCAATGAGCTAATACATCTGAACTTGGAGGCTTTAACCCTCTGACTGTTAGGAATTTTGTACAAATGTAAAGATGTGAGGAACTAAAGCTCACTGATATTTGTCAAAAGCTTTCATTTAATGCTGCACACTCAATTAGAAGGTAAAGGACATATATTTGTGTATGTTTCCTGTCTTTTCATTTGAAAATATTTGCTCTAGGTGTATATCCATTAGCAAATTTAACTAGCCCTAAGTAGGCCATTAACATTTCATTGTCCACTGAGAGTATACTGCCATTGAAGTTGAACAAAATTCCACTGGTTTCCCAACATTTTCTCAGTGGTAGACTAGAATCTCATTTTTATTTTGGCTACTTTGGAACACAGTTGGAATACAAATGCTTCTGTTTAAAGATATTCATAGTTAAAGCAAAGATGCTCTCTGGATATTCAAAAAAACACTCTTTTTGGCCAAAAAAAAGTTGTAAAAGTGCCAGCAACTTACCAGAGTTTCTCTTTGACACCACCTTCAAATTTGTGCTGACTACAGAACAGACCACAAGGGCCAAAAGAAATGCTGGCTTCATTGTTCTCTTTCCTTGGCAGCTGAAAAGTAAAAAAAAAAAAAAAAAAAAGGATATTAAGTTTGAATCACAGATTTTGGCCTCAACAAACAGCAACTATATTTTCACATATCTCAAAGACACATTACAGAAACAATGACATTCTGGTGACTTTTAGGTTATTTTTATGCAAATGGAAGAAAACATAAATGTTCAAAGTTGAATTATGTCAAAGCTCCATGTTTATAACTTTTCAATAGCTTCTCACTGTATTTAGAGTAATATCTAAACTCTTCATTAGACTTTCAAAGGCCTGCAGGAGTGGCTCCAGTAAAGCCTTGTTTGTTAGTTTGTTTTATCTTATTTCACAACACTTTCCTCCTTGTTGGCTATGCTTCAGCCACTTTGGACTTTGTATTTGTATTAGGAAAGTACGAAGAAGGTCATTTCCTCTTTATGGCCTTTGCATTTTGTCCTCCTCCTGGGATATTCTTTCCCATTCTTTGTGCATTTAATTCTCTCATCATATCAATTACAGTTTCATAAAAAGGCCCTTCCTGAATACCTAATCTTAAAGTCTCATTCCACCATTCTCTAGCTCAATTACTTGCTTGTTTTATTCATAAGACTGATTAATTCTTAGTTATTTTGTTTATTTAAGTTAAAGGAAGAATTTTCACTCAACTTTGACACTAAATTTTTTTTGACACTGACATTTTAAAATACAGTACTGAATCTTAAACAATCGGAACGAAACTGTTCCAAAACCAAAAATATATGAAAGAGTATTGAACTAGACTGAGATGTTGTTAAGTACCTTGCCACACCCACCACCACCTCTCACCTATAACAGAGAAAAGGGTTGACTAAAGGACCATCAGTAGACATCTGGGGGTAAAAAACAAAACCATTAATAAAAACATTTGTCCCACTGAGTTAAGACTTTTCAGTAAATTGGTTACCTCTATGAGGACTCATCTAGTATCCTTTAAGAACCAGAATATAAGCACCACAGAGGTACATTGGGAAGATCATAAACATAAAAATGGCAAAACGGACCATGAAGGGGAAACCACAGTGATCCCTGAAATAATGGATAGAAACAAATCTGATTGGAAAGGCAAGAGCAGCCTCTGGATAACATTTAAAGATCCAGAATTCCATGTAAATATTTGTTTTCTGAATAATTGGCTTGTACCTAAAGATACAGAACCTTATCCAGAATGTAAAAGTAACAAGATAATATCAAATGTTGGGTGGAATCCTTCTTTCCCAGAATTTATCTCAAAGATCCATTTGATATCCTAAATTTAGAAAACTTCCAGAGTTTGGTGCTAAGATCACCAGTTCAGCTATCCAATGCAACTAGTTCCTGATCATCCCACCCCGACTGCATCAATAGACACAGAGGCTTTTGAAGGAGGAATAGATTACCTTTTGATAAAGAAGACAGGCTTTTCTTTCCCAGTTGACAGGCTGAACTTCTCCTACACCACTGGAGCAGGATAAAAAACCCAGTCTGACTTTGCCATCCCCTTGTAGTACTTCCTGGGATCACCTCTTAAAGAAACTACTTACATCCAAGTGCTTGTCTTTGGGCCTGCTTTTGGGAGAACCCAAACCAAGTGTCTGAAAAGACCATTATGAGCTCCATACAATACTTTGTCTTATAGAAAGTTTAACTATATGATTTCCATCTCAGAAGATTGTGTAGGCTCTGGACTTTGAAAGAAAGCTTATTTTTTTAAAAAAATCTTCCTGAACCACAGACACACTCTACCTCTTCTATCTTCTCTCTGTTTAGAATTTATATCATCCCCAGTGATTTTGCTAAAAATGGGCTCATCTGATTTAATTCTTTCTGCTCTGTTCACACAGTTGCCAACTCAATCCTACTGGTTAGATATTAAGAGTTTGCCATGCTCTCTTTACCCTCAGCCTATCCCATCCATGACTGTACTTTCACTATGTCTGTCTGAAAGCCAATGGTTTGGAAGGATGGTAATTTGCAAAAAACAAAACAAAACAAAACAAAACTGAGTTTAAGGATTTTAAGATTTTATAAATGGTTAACAAAATGTAATAAGAGTATTTGAGAAAGCCTTTAAAAAAAACCCTAAGAAACCCAGTAGCTACAATTTTCACCCAAAAGAACTATATTTTATAACTAATATGCAACTAACTCAAAAATATTTCTACTTCACTATTTAAATGACTCCTTCCTATTCTTTGTAAAATTAAATACTTAATGTTTGGCTTTGACCAATGAAACAATCATTGGAATTGAATACGTTAACCACATAATTATTTTATATATTCCCACAAGAGAGTTCATTAATTCAACAAACTTTGAAGAATAACTATTATATTTTACCATAATAATAATTAAAATTTAGTGAGCATTTTTTGTGTAGTGACCACTGTGCTAAAGCATTATATATATATATATATATATATATTTTACCCTCTCAATGACCTCATGAGGTATTATAATCCTCATTTTACTTTCCCAAAGTTGACACTATAACTTACCAAAAGTCACAAGAATAGTAAATTAACTGAAAAAGGAGTTTAGTTTAGATCTGTTTGACTAGAAAACACTAGCTCTTAACCACTACTAAATTATTGTTTGTTCTAGAAGTTAGATGCTATGGGAGTCATAAGTCAAGTCTAAGATTATTAAACATCACTCCTTGCCTTCAAGGAGCTATAACTTAAGTGTGAAGATACATGCATACCAGAGTGCTTAGTCAAGTGCAAGACAATGAAGAACAACCTGTATATGTTAAATGTTAAGGGAATATAGAAGAAGAAAAGTGTTTTGTAGTATGTTCGGTAGGTAATTCAGGTTTCCCATAGAAAGGGAAAATCTGCCATAATGACAATTTAAACATTCACAAAGAAAGGCCAGTGCAATTAATCACCTAGCAGCAATCCACCTGAAATATTATTGTTGATAAAGGAATGTCTCAGAACTGTGATCACTAGATTCCTGACATAGGGTTCCACACATCTATTTAAATGCTAAAAGTGACAGAAGCAGCTCAGGTTATCTCCTGGAAATATTACACTGAAATTTTCATTTATTACATTATAACATTTTCCCCTGGGTGATTTTAAAACCAACTTACTGTTGTGTAAAGAATGTGTGCTGGAGCATGAATAATACTTTATAAGATGTCAATTATGCTGTCATTCAGCTATTTCAAAATTACTTTTTTCCCCCCAAAAACGAGTCTTTCCCCTACCATGGCTATAAATATGCATACAATTATTTCTACTCCTGAAGTTCATATTTTCCTGAGGGCTTTATGTTTACTTATTCCCTAAGGTCAGCATGTAAAAATCTCACAAGGCCACATGAGGAATTCTAAAGACTGAAGATGCTGGCACAATGGTTAATGAAGCGATTAGTATTCCTATCCTTGGAGTACGAAATCCTGATATGAGTAGGGCCATCTTGACAAGAGTTTCAAAAATGTAATTGAACTAAATCTTTTGACAGATAATTATAATGACAATGTTAGGCTCTCATGGTTTTTAAATATAGCTTATAAATTACTTTCTCCACTTTACTTTTTCCTCCCTTAAAGTACCAAGTATGACAGGTGTCCTGGTTCATGTTAACTTTTTAAAGTATCTGTATGGCATCTGCATAACTCTATAAACCAAAACAAGCTTAACTTATAAATATAGTTTGATACAATTGAAAGACCCAATTAGATATGTCATCTAGATTGCAGAGAATACACAATTATATTATTTCTTAATACATTCTTTCCATCAGAGACAATTTTGTTATTTACAATGTTTTTCAATTATCTGTACCAGATATATATATATATATATATATATATATATATATATATATAATCTCTCAATAATTTGGAAATTACAAAGACACACCCACACATATACCACAGATGTATTAGTAATAAAGATAATTAACTTTCAGAGGCAATTCCGCTGCCAATACACATTTATCTCCATCTCTCATATCTTTTAATTCTGTAGTTATCTATAATGAAGTGTGCTGTTCATATAGAGATGGCTCTAAAGTCCTAATAGATCTTCAATCAGAAAACAAATAATCAATGATGTTAATGAAATTCTACTTAATAAATAGAAAAAGTTGATTCTCACTTTGACTCAAATTTGGAAAAGACTTTAATAGTTATATAGTCCAACAATCAACCTATCATGAAATACTTCTTAATCTGAAGAAAATGGCAGCGGAGTGAATGGAAACTACACAGATTGTCTCCCAAGATCAAACTGGAAGTACAACTAAAATAATAACAAATCATCAGAGAAAAAACACTGAAAAGAAGCTGGAGAGAAACTTTATAACCAGGGACAGAAAGAGGACATCAAATCAAGCCTGGTAAAAAATGCATAGTGGTGAGTGGGTGGGCTGGGAGCTCATGGAAAGCAGCTGAGGGTTGTTTTAGCTGTGAGCAGTTCCCTTTGAGAAGTCAGGGATTAAAATACCAAGACGGGCTCCACAGAACAAAGGAGCAGCTCCCCAGCACAGAGGGGTGGCTTCCTAGCACAGAATAGTAGTTCCTCAGCAGAGTGGTGGGACAGAGAAAGGCACCCACATAACACCTGGCTGGTATCACCAGAGCTAAGGCTTTGTCCAGAAAGTAGAAGCAAAGGAAAACAGACACTTCCGTGAAGGTCCAGAAAAGTATACCAGCTACAGACACTAACTTTGGGCTCCTGCAGAGAGAGGTTGGACTAGACTGGAACTGCATAAAGAGAGTCAAGGGTTCTTGGCACGGGAGAGAAAGCAGGCAAGAAGGACACTAAGAGTTTTATACTGAATCACTCCCTCATAGGACAGTCGCCATCTTACTCAAAGAGCCCCTTCCCAGAGCCCCATGGAGAAGCAAAGGCCCATCCCTCAGGAATTTATACCACCAGGCCAGGCCAGAGAAAAGCAAATTCAGGCTCATTAATAACTAGAGACTACCATCACCAAGAAGTGGGAAAAAAATCCACGGCACAACCCACTGGAAATCCTCTTATATCTGAGAAGGTTTTCATTTAGCTGAGAGCTATAACACCAGGCTCATCAAGTAATTGAGACTAATTGCCTGCAGGCAAAAGCTAGAAGATAACTAAACCTTTGCTTGGCCTAAAAATCTATTCAGTAAAATAAAACTTGACAGTGGTGTTTAATGTGGGTCCTCCCACACTCACTCAAACCCAGTAGAAGGAACCACAGACAGCAGAACATCAACACCCACAGGGAAAATTTGGCAGGCTCAAAAACCCACTGAGACAGCCAAAATGTTGAAACAAAGGTACAAATCTCAAATGAAAGAACAAGATAATTCTACAAAAGGAGGGATAAATGAAATAGATTTAAGCAAGTTATCACAGGTAGAGTTCAGAGTAATGATTATGAGAAAGCTTTATAGCATGAGTAATGATGTTGACAGCATCAGTAAAGATATAGAAACATTGTAAATCAACCAATGGGAAATGAAAATCCACCAAGCAAAAATGAAGAATGACATACCAAAAATAAAAGAATACATTGGAAGGAATAACCAGCAGAATAAAGAAAGCCAGGTCCAGATCAGTGAATTAGAAGACTGAGTAGAAAAAAAAAATCACCTAATCAGAGAACAAGAAAGAAAAGAACAATTAAAAAACAAAGACAGATTAAGAGAAATGTGGGACAACATAAAACATAACATTAGCAACAAAGAAGTGCCAGAAGAAAAAGAAAATTAGCAAGGTTTATAGAATATATTTGAAAAAAACAGTGACAGAAAACTTCTCTAACTTGGTGAAGGAAAGGGGCATACAAGTTGTAGATGCAGACAGCCCAAAATTAGAAGAACTCAAAAAGACCCAAGCAAGACACATAATAATTAAAATGCCAAACATTAAAGACAAAGAGAGAATCCTATAGGTGCAAAGAGAAAAGCAACAGGTTATCTACAAAGAAACCCCATAAGGCCATCAGCTGACTTCTCAACAGAAACATTAAATGCCAAAAGGGAATGGCATGAAGTAACAAAGAAATGAAAAACAAGTATCTGAATCCAAGACTACTCTATCCAGCAAGGCAATCATTCAAACAAGAAGGTCATATAAAGAACTTCCCCAACAAAATAAGGATAAAGGGGTATATTAGTAACAAACCAACACTGAAAAAAAATGTTAAAAGGGTTGCTGTAATAAGCAGAAGAAACAGGAGAGAAACATAACCATAATAAACAAAAATGGCAATACGTACATAATAATAATAACCTTAAATGTAAATTGATTAAATGCTCTGATCAAAAGACACTAAGTAGCTGAATAGATAAGAAAGCATGACAAATATATATGTTGTTTACAAGAGACTTAACTCACAACAAAAGACTCACATAGGTAGAAAGTGAAGGGATGGAAATAATTTTCCAAGCAAATGAAAAAAAAAAAAAAGACTGAGGTTGCAATACTTATATCAGATAAAATAGATTTCAAAATGAAGGCGATAAATACAGATAAAGAAGGCCACTATATAATATTGAAAGGATCTATTCAACAAGACCATATAACCTTGGTAAACATATATACACCCAATATAGGAGCACCAAAATGCATTAAAAAACTACTGGAGAATTTTAAAGGAGAAATCGACAGCAATACAATCAAACAAGGGGACTCCAACATGCCGCTGACATCACCAAATAGATCGTCTAAACAAAAAATTAAAAAGGAAACAAAAACTCTAAATGATGCACTATATCAAATGAATTTAATAGATATCTACAGAAAATTACAGCCAAACCTGCAGAATTCACATTCTTCTCAAGTGCACATGGGACATTCTCAAAGACAGACCACAGCATAGGACACAAACTAAGTCTCTACATGCTCAAGAAGATCGAAATCATATCAAACATCCTCTCAGACCACAATGGCATGAAACTAGAAATCAATCACAATAAAAACACACAAAAACATGCCAACACATGGAGGCTAAATAGCATGTTATTAAACAATGAATGGGTTACCAAGAAGATCAAGGTAGAATTAAAAAACTTCCAGGAAGACAAAAAAAAAAAAATGAAGATACAACAGCACAAAATCTATGGGATGCAGAAAATGCAGTCCTCAAAGAGAAATTTATAGCACTGCAGACTTACTTCAAGAAACTAGAAAAACTAAAGAAAAGAAAAAAGATGATGGCGGCAGGCAGAACCTGAGGGAAGGGGAGTGTGTGAGAGAGGGAGCGAGTGTGTGAGAGAGTGTGAGTGGATGTGAAGGTGGACAAACAAATCCAAGCAATGCAGAGAGACGGAGCAGAAGGTTCTTGTGCTGTGGATTGGAGCAGCCGGCTACCTCAGTAAGCGGCTCTTTAGGGCACTTCTCCCTGAACCTCAAAAAGGTCCCACCATTTTGGAAAATCACAGGTCTTCCCTGGGAGGAGGCAGTGAGAGCTGCTAGGGCCCAGCAACCTGAGCCCACCAGCACACCTGGCACCATCGGACCAGTGGACACTGTGTGTCAACACAGACCAGTGCACAGTAGTTGAGCTACCAAGGTGCCAGTCACAAAAGCTGCAGACAGCCTGAAGCCCAGCACCATCCCCAAAGTAGCAGCCCAATCAGAGTCAAGATATACCCCCAGCAACAAAGGCTGGGGAGTAGACATATATCCCCAGGCAACAGAAGCACAGACCAGGAGCTGAGACCCATTCACAGAAACTACAGCAAAACCTGAGCAGGAGTTGAGCCCCACGGGGCAGCAGTACTCTCCAGCCACCAGCTGGGAGACCTGGGGCTCCACAGAGGCCTGTGCAATTCAGCAGCTCACAAATGCAGTGGGAAGCCAGAGGCCAAAAGGGACTGGTGAGATCCAGCTCCCTTCCCATGGGCCCTACAGGCTGCAGGGGCACCAGAGAGGCCTGTGCTACCCAGCAGGGACTGTGTGATGCACTTACCCGCAGGACTTGCGGGATGATGAAGCACCTGAAAGTCCTGTGCCACTCAGGAGCCCATAACATAGGCATAGAGCTGAGTCCCCAAAGGGACTGTGCGATCCAGTTACCAGAGGGACCTGCAGGGTGCGGGGGCACCAGAGAGGCCAGTGTGATCCAGCTGCACACAAGACAGGCTTAAAGGATGTGAAAATGGAGGCAGAGTGAATGGAAGATACACAGACAATCTCCAAGGACCAAACTGGTACTACAATTAAAATAAAGACAAATCTGAAAAAAGCAACAGAAAAACAGCAGGACAGGACCATATAACCAGGGACACCAGTAGGATCTGCTGAGGCACAAGAGTGTTGTGGGCTGGGAGCTGATAAACAGCAGCAGTCTTAGCTGTGAGCAGCACCCTTGGAGAATAAAGACCAAGCCCACTCCACAGCACAGAGAGCTGGGACATAGCACTAAAATAGCCACAGCCACTCACCTGGGGGCTACGGCACAGGAAGGGCAGACTGGGCTGCAACTCTGAAGGACAGCCGAGATGTGGAGGGCACTGAGAGTTTTGCTAAGTAGTGGCCACAAAGAACGGTGGCCAGTGTGCTCCTTCCCAGAGCTGTGGAGAAAAGCAACACACCAAACCAGGAGATTCAGCATTTCTCAGGTGAGGCAAATTATGCAAATTGAGGTTCATTAACAACCAGTATCTATTCCACCCACTGTAAATCCTCATACAGAACACCAGGGCAACATTCCAAGGCACTGAGTTACTGAGACTACTAGCCTCCACAAAAAAAGCTAGAGGACAGCTGAACCTTTCCTGGGCGTGCGAATCTACCTAGGAAAGTAAGACTTGACAGTGGTGTTTAATGTGGGTCCACCCAGGCCCATTAAAACCCAATAGAGGGAGCCACAAACAGAAGAACACCAACACACACAGGAAAAATTTGGCAGGCTCAATTACCCACTGAGATAGCCAAAATGGTGAAAATAAGAAACAAATCCCAAATGAAAGAACAAGAGAACTCTATCAAAGATGAGATCAATGAAATTCAGTAAAGCAAATTATCAGAGGTAGAGTTCAGAGCCATGATCTTGAGGAAGCTCAACAGCATGAATAAAGACATCAGCACCATGAGTAAAGATATAGGAACATTGAAAACCAACCAAGTGGAAATGAAGAATGACACAGCAGAAATAAAGAAAATTGAAAGGACTAACCAGCAGAGTAGAGGAAGCTGAGGACCGGATCAGTGAATTAGAAGACAGGGTAGAAAAAATCGACCAATCAGAAAACCAAAACAAAAAGCAGTTAAAAAATATAAAGATAGCTTAAGAGAACTGTTGATCAACTGGAAACGTAATAACATTCGCATCATAGGATTCCCCGAGGAGGAAGAAAATGGGCAAAGGATAGAAAATATACTTGAAGAAATAGTGACAAAAAACTTTCCTAACTTGCTGAAGTAAGAAAGCATTCAAGTTGAAGAAGCACAGAGAGTCCCAAGTAAGAAGAACCCAAACAGGCCCACACCAAAACACATAGTAATTTAAATGCCAAAAATTAAAGATAAAAAGAGAGGATCCTAAAGGCAGCAAGAGAAAAGCAACAAGTTACTTACAAAGGAAACCCCACGAGGCTCTCACCTGACTTCTCAACACAAACACTACAGGCCAGAAGGGAGTGGCATGAAGTAATTGAAGTTCTGAAAAACAAGGATCTGAATCCAAGGCTACCTTATCCAGAAAGTCTATCATTCAATACAGACGGTCAAATAAAGAGCTTCCCAGACAAAAAAAAAAAAAAAAAGGCTAAGGGGATATATTAACACCAAACCAGCAATGCTAGATATCCCCCCCCCAAAAAAAAAAACAAAAAAAAAAAAACGGCTTTAATTAGTATAAGAAAGAGAAAAAAATATATAACCATAATAAACAAAAATGCCAATAGATCAGTATATGTCAATTATCACCTTAAATGTGAATGGTATGAATGCTCTGATAAAAAGACATAGAGTGGCTGACCGGATAAGAAAGCATCACTCACATATATGTTGTTTACAAGAGACCCACCTCACAACAAAAGACTCACATAAGGTGAAAGTGAAGGGATGAAAAAAAGTCTTTCAAGCAACCAGAAAGCAAAAAAAGCTGTGGTAGCAATACTCATATGTGATAAAGTAGATTTCAAAATGAAGAACATAACTAGAGACAAAAAAGGCCACTACATAATATTGAAAGGATTTATCCAACAGAAAGATATAACCTTGATAAAAATATGGACCCAATATAAGAGCAGCAATATATATTAAAAATCTCCTGGAGAACTTCAAATGAGAAATCAACAGCAATACAATCATGGCAGGAGACTTTCACACACCACGCACATCACTGGATAGATCATCCTGACAAAAAATTAAGAAGAAAACACATACTCCATGTGAAGTGCTAGATCAAATGGATTTAATTGATATCTACAGAGAATTACACCACAAAACGGCAGAATTCACATTCTTCTCAAGTGCACATGGGACATTCTCAAAGATAGATCACATATTAGGACATAAACTAAGTCTCTACAAGTTCAAGAAAATTGAAAACATATCAGGCATCTTCTCAGATCACAATGGCATGAAATTAGAAATTATTTCCAACAAGGACATGCAGAGACATTTGAAAACATGGAGGTTAAATACCAAGTTATTGGACAATGAATTGGTTGTCATGGAGATCAAGAAAGAAATTTAAAACTTCCTGAAAACCAATGAAAATGAACACACAACAACACAAAATCTATGGGATGCAGCAAAAACAGCTCTGAGAAGAAAGTTCATAACACTACAAGACTACCTCAAGAAGCAAGAAAAGATTTCTAATGGACTATCTAACCTCACAACTTAAAGAACTAGAAAGCAAAAAAAAAAAGAAAACCCCAGAGCAAGTAGAAGAAAGAAATAGTAAAGATCAGAGCAGAAATAAATGACATGAAGACAAAAGAAAAATAACACAATTCAAAGGATCAATGAAACAAAGAGCTGGTTCTTTGAAAAGGTAAACAAGATTGATGAACCTTTAGCTAGACTCACCAAGAAACAAAGAGAGAGAACCCAAATACACAAAATCATAAGTGAAAGAGGAGAAATATTAACTGACACCACAGAAATACAAAGGGTTGTTAACAAATATTATAAATAATTATACGCCAACAAATTTGACAATCTAAGCAAAATGGTCAAATTTCTAGAAAAACATAGTCTTCCAAAACTGGACCAGGAAAAGATAGAAAACTTGAACAGACCAATAACAACAAAAGAAATTGAAGATGTAATCAAGACTCTGCCAGCAAACAAAAGTCCAGGTGTGGACGGCTTCACTGGGGAATTTTACCGAATATTCAAAGAACGAATACCCATTCTCCTCAAACTATTTCAAAAAATTCAAGAAGAAGGAAGCCTTGCAAACGTGTTTTATGAGGGCAGCATAATTCTAATTCTGAAACCAGGAAAAGACACTACAAAGAAAGAAAACTACAGGCCAATATCTCTGATGAACATAGGTGCCAAAATCCTGAACAAAATACTGGCAAACTGAATCCAGCAATACATTAAAAAAAAAAAAAAATTATTCACCATGACCAAGGGGGATTCATCCCAGGGATGCAAGGCTGGTAAAATATTCGCAAATCAATAAATGTGATACACCACATAAACAAAATGAAAGATAAAAATCATATGATCATATCAATAGCCACTGAAAAACTATTCGACAAAATCCATCACCCATGTCTGATAAAAATGCTCAGCAATCTGGGAATAGAGAATCATATCCAGACATAATAAAAATCATGTCCATACATGAAAGACCTACAGCCAACATCATACTCAATGGGCAAAAACTAAAAGCACTTCCCTGTAGAACAGGAACAAGACAAGGATGCCCACTTTCACCACTCTTATTTAACACAGAACTGTAAGTCCTAGCCACAGCAATCAGACATGAAGAAAAAATAAAAGGGATCCTAAATGGAAAGGAGAAAGTGATACTGTCATTATTCACAGATGGCATGATACTATACATAAAAAACCCTAAAGACTCCATCAAAAATCTACTAGACTTAATAAATGAATTTGGCAAAGTAGCAAGATACAAAATTAACGTAAAAAAAAAAATCAATGGCGTTCTTATACAACAATGAACTCACAGAAAGAGAAAGTAAAAAAAAAAAAAAAAAAAATCCCATTTACCATTGCAGACAAATAATTAAGATACCTAGAATAAACTTAACCAAAGAAATAAAGAACCTATTTGCAGAAAACTACAGGACATTAAAAAATGAAATAGAGGGAGATATAAAAAAGTGGAAGCACATACCTTGTTCATGGATTGGAAGAATTAACTTCATTAAAATGTCCATATTATCCAAAGCAATCTATAGATTCAATGCGAACCTCATCAAAATATCAATGACATATTTTACAGAACTAGAACAAATACTTCAAAGGTTTATATGGAACCAAAAAATACCCTGAACCGCCACTGCAATCTTGAATAAGAAGAAAAAAATAGGTGAGATCACAATACAGGATATCAAGTTATACTACAAAGCTACTGTAATGAAAACAGCCTGTACTGGCACAAGAACAGGTGTATAGACCAGTGGAACAGAACAGAGAACCCAGAAATGGACTCAAGACATTATGCTCAATTAATACTTGAAAAAGTTGGCAAGTGCATACAGTGAAGTAAACACAGCCTCTTTAATAAATGGAGTTGGACTATTGGACAGCTACATGCAAAAAAATGAAACTAGACCATCAACTTACACCCTACACAAGAATAAGCTCAAAATGGAAGAAAGACTTAAATGTGACTCATGAATCCATAATAATCCTAAAAGAAAATGTAGGCAACAAAATTTCAGACATTATACGCAGCAGAATTTTCACTGATACATCACCTAAGGCAACAGAAACAAAGGAAAAAATGAACACATGGGACTACATCAAACTCAAAAGCTTTTGCACAGCAATAGAAACAACCATCAAAATGGAAAGGGACCCACTGTGTGGAAGAGCATAATTGCCAATGTTATATCACATAAGAGGTTAATTTCCAAAATATATAGAGTGCTCATACAACTCAACTAAATGAAGACAAAGAGCTCAATTCAAAAATGGGCAGAGGAGCTAAAGAGACACCTCTACAAACAGGACATTCAAATGGCTAAGAGACATATGAAGAAATGCTCAACATCACTAATCATCAGAGAGATGCAAATTAAAACAACAATGAGGTATCATCTCACACCTCTCAGAATGGCTGCCATCAACTCATCATCAAACAAGTGTTGGCGAGGGTGTGGAGAAAAGGGGACTCTAGTACACTGCTGATGGGAATGCAGACTGGTGCAGCCACTGTGGAAAACAATATGGTGTTACCTCAAAAAATTAAAAATTGAACTTCCATTTGACCCAGTCATCCCACTTCTAGGAATATACCCTAAGAAGCCTGAAACACCAATGACAAAGAATTTATGTACTCCTACGTTCATAGCAGCACTATTTACAATGGCTAAGATCTGGAAACAACCCAAGTGTCCATCAATAGATGAGAGATTAAAAAGCTGTAGTACATGTACACAATAGAATACTATGCAGCTGTAAGAAATAAAGATCTCTTATCCTTTGAGATGGCATTGAACAACCTGGAAAGTATTATGCTAAGTGAAACAAGCCAAGCAGAGAAAGACATGGTCTCACTTATTTGTGGAATATAAGGAACATCACAGTCTGAGGAACAGGGTAGATTCAGAAACATGAAAGTAGGGTACTGACTGACAACCCTCAGAAGAGAGGGTTGGGTGGAGGGAAGTGATAAACCACAGATCTTGGAAAACAAAGCTGGGGACAATGTGTGGGAGTTGGGGAAGAGGGTGTCCATGGGGAAAAAAAGAAACACGTTACAAAAATAAATGAATAAAAAAAAAGAATTGCGATGGATATATACATATAAATATCCTGGCATATTCATAAAATGATATCATTGATACACACACACATATATACAAGCAATAGAATAATATTCAGTCATGAGAAAGAAAAATATCCTGCCATTTGTGACAACTTGGATGAAACTTGGGGGCATTATCCTAAGTGAAATTGTGCTAAATGAAATAAATCAGAGAACCACTAGTACCTTTTCTTTTTCTTCAAATATTTTTTCAGTTACAGTTTACATATAATAATATATTAGTTTCAGGTGTACAACTGAGTAATTAGACATTATATAAACCAAAAGCAATAAATTGAAAAGACGAATACATCCATATGTTCATTGCAGCAGTATTTACAATAGTCAATATATGGAAGCAAACTACGTGTCCATCAACAGAGAAATGAATAAATAAGAAGTGATACACACACACACACACACACACACAATGGAATATGACTCAGCCATAAAAAATAATGAAGTCTTTCCATCTACAACAATATAGATGGACCTACATAAACTAAGTCAGACAGAAGAAGGTAACATCATACTTAAGAGTGAAATCTTTCCTCCTAACATTAAGAACAAGACAAGGATATCTGTTCTCGCAACTTTTATTCAACAATGTACTGGGGGCAATAAACAGGCAATTGGACAAAATAATTAACTAAAAGATATCCAGATTGGAAGGAAAAAATAAAACTGTCTCTATCTGCAGATGACATTATCATATATATACGGTATCCACTAAAACCCTCTATAACTAATAAACTAATTCAGCAAGGTTGCAAGATACATGATCAACCTATAAAATTCAAAGGTATTTCTATACTCTAGCGATGAATAAACTAAAATATGAATTAAAAAACATTTCAATTTTAAATTAAAACATTTAAATTTTAAATTAAAAATGAGAAATGCTTAGGAATAAACTTCACAAAATCTTAGAAACTCATATTCTGAAAACTGCAAAGCATTACCAAAAGAAAGTTTAAAACACCTAAAGGGAAAGACATTCCAATTTTATAGATCAGAAAACAATATTGTTATCATGAAAATATTCCACTAATTGACATATACATTTAATGCAATCCCTAGCAAGATCCCAGTTCCTTCTTTTTTTTCAGCAGAAATTGACAAGCAGATTTTAAAATTTATATGAAAATGTAACAGATCCCGAATAGTCAAACCAAACTCAAAAAAGAAAAAAGTTGAAATACTTATACTTCCCAATTTCAAAACTCACTACCTTAGCCTAAAATATAGGAGTAAATCTTTGTGACTTTCAATTAGGCAAACATCTTAGATATGACATCAAAATTACAGTCAACAAAAAGTAAAATAAATTAAATTCCATGGAAATGAAAACCTGTGTTACAAATAGTACTATCAAGGATGTAAGGGATGACAGAGGAATGGCAGCATGAGAGATCCCCTTGGCCTCTACACCTGAAACTTTAACAAGTTAATCAAACTATAACTTAACAAAGGACTCCCTGCTCAATATAGAAACATGCCTAAGAGACTCACCCATTGAAGCATCTAGAGGTGGAGAACAGGAAATAAACAATGAAGCGAGAAAGAGGGGAAAGCTAAGATGCTCATGGACATACTCCTGAAGCCAGGGGCTGGCAGACAGCTCAGCCTGAGAGGAGGAGGATGCTGGTGGTAACAGGAGATTCAATTGGCCTGGAGAAGCAGAGAATCTTGATGGGCTATCCAGCACAGTGACCAGAGCAAACAGAGGCTGAGCCAGAAGAAGTGCCCAGGCAAGGACACAGCATATGGGTTCTGCCAAGGCTGTTTGCTCTCTGTTGGTGGTATTTCAGGCAAATAAATGGTGTCACAAAGCCATTGAACCCCTTGAACTCCTAAAAATCACCTCCAGTTGTCCTTGCCTTCCTACCAAGAAACACATTATCTGGAAACTGAGAGCTATTGCATTACAATTGCTGTTTCCCTCTGTGTTTGTTCCCCAGGTGGGATATGTGGTGCAGACCCTGTGAAGTCCAGTGTTGCCATTATGGTGAAGATAAACAAACCTCACTCCCAAGCTGTATGGCTATACTGTCTGATGGAAGCCTAGGAGGTCAGTTCTGGTGGGTCACAGAGGTAAAAATCTTGGTGATTCCATGCCACCTACTAGAAAAGAATAGAAAGACCTCTTCAGAGAAAGCTGCTAGACAATGGTCAACAATAAATATATGCCTAGTCAGAGGAGACCAGCAAATACCATTAATAACCACAGTAATGAGGAAGCTCAGAAAGAAAATAAAAAATCTCCAGAAAGCAAACTGGAACATATGGAATTATGTGATATAAATGACAGAATTCAAGAATGCAGTTCTGAAACTACTTAACAGACATATTTACAGACAGGCAATTCAATGCACCCAGAAAACAAATTAATGAACAAAATGAGTAGATTACCAAAGAGATTGAAATTTTGAAAAATAACCAATCAGAAATCTTGAAAATGAAGAATGCAGTTAAGGATATTAAGAGTAAACAACTGAGCATAGGAAACAGAGCTCTCCACATGGAAGAAAGAATTAGTCATATCAAAGATAGTAATCTAGAAATGACACAGAGGGAAGAAGAGGGAAACCTAAGTACTAAAAAAACAAAATAAAAGAGTTCTATGAGAACTATCTGACTTCATCAGAAAAAGTAATATAAGAATAGTAAGTAGACTAGAGGAAAAAATGGTGGTGGAGTGAATGGAAGCTACACAGACCATCTCCCAGAACCAAACTGGAATTACAACGAAAATAAAGACAAATCATCAGGAAGGGGCAACCGAAAGGCAGCCTGGAGGACCACATAACCAGGGACACTGACTCAATCCTGGTAGGCTTGGAAGGATGCAAGAGGGGGCCGGGAGCCCATGGTCCACAGCGGCCTGGGCTGGGACCTGCTGCGACCTTGGCTGGGACCAGCAGCCTCGGCTGGAAGCTGCGCCCTGGGCTGGGTCCTATGGCATTGGCTGGGACCAGCAGCTGCCTCGGCTGGGTGCTACGACTTTGGCTGGGACCAGTGGCCTCAGGTGGAAGCTACACCCTCGTTGTGTCCTGCGACCTCAGCTGGATGCTATGCCCTCAGCTGGGAGCTACAGCAGCCTCGGGATAAAGTCCCAGGCAGCTCCATGACGCAGGTTCCGGACAGAGGCTAAACTGGCAGCAGCCACTCAACTTGGGCTCCGACAGAGGGAGTACAGACTGGACTGGAACTGTGTGGGGACACTTGGGATTTAGGGGTGCTCAGAGCTTTTGCTGAGTGCAGCCACATAGGACTGTGGTCATCTTACTCCTTCCAAGGGCCCTGGGGAGAGGAGACGGCCCCTCCATCAGAGATTCAACCACACCCAGTGGCCATTGAAATGCTAATTGAGGCCTATTAACAACCAGCATCTGCCCCACCCTTGCGAAATCCTCTTACACTGAGCACCTGAGGGAGTTTTTCAGTCAACTCAGAAACCAAGGTTCTTCAGGTGACCACTACTGATAGCCTCCAGGCAAAAAGTGAGAGGATAACAACCATTCCCTGGGCTAGCATCGCTAACCAGGAAAGTAAGACTTGCAGTGGTGTTTAACTTGGGTCTGCCCTGCTTCATCCAAACCTAGGAGAGGGAGCCACAAAGAGAAGAAGAGCAACACCCACAGGGAAAATTTGGCAGGCTCCAAAGCCCACTGTGATAGCCAAAATGGTAAAACAGAGAAACAAAAGCCAAATGAAAGAACAAGAGACCTCAACCGAAGATGACATAAATGAGGTGCAGTTAAGCAAGTTAACAGAACTAGAATTCAGAGCCATGATCTTGAGGAAGCTCAACAGCATGTGTAAGGACATGAGCACCATGAGTAAAAACATAGAAATGTAGCAAATCAACCAGTTGGAAACTAAAAACCACCAAGAAGAAATGAAGAATGACATATCAGAAATAAAAAACACATTGGAAAGCCTAAATAGCAGAGTACAGGAAGCTGAGGACCAGATCAATGAATTAGAAGACAGGGTAGAAAAAATCAACCAATCAGAAAACCAAAAGAAAAATAATTAAAAAACAGGAATATAGCTTAAGAGAACTGTGGGACAACTGGAAACGTAATAACATTCACATCATAGGAGTCCCCGAAGAACAAGAAAATGAGCAAGGGTTAGAGAATATATTTGAAGAAATAGTGTCAGAAAACTTCCCTAATTTGGTGAAGGAAGAAAGCATTGAAGATCAAGAACCAAAGAGAGCCCCAAGGAAGAAGAACCCAAAGAAGCCCATACCAAGACACATAGTAATCAAAGTGACAAAAAACAAAGACAAACAGAGAATCCTAAAAGCAGCAAAAGAGAAGCAACAGGTTACCTACAAAGGAAACCCCATAAGGCTCTCAGCTGACTTCTCAACAGAAACACTACAGGCCAGAAGGAAATGGCATGAGGTAATCAAGGTCATGAAAAAAAAAAAAATCTGAATCCAGGACTACTCTACCCAGCAAGGCTATCATTCAAAATGGAAGGTGAAAGAAAGAGCTTCTCAGACAAAAAAAAAAGGCTAAGGGAATACATTAGTACCAAACCAACACTGCAATAAATGTTAAAAGGACTGCTGCAATTAGCACAAGAAAAAGGAAGACAAATATAACCACACTAAACAAAAATGGCAATAAATAAGCACATATCAATGATCACCTTAAATGTAAATGGATTGAATGCTCCGATAAAAAAACACAGAGTAGCTGACTGCTAAGAAAGTATGACTCATCTATAGGTTGTTTACAAGAGACCCACCTCACAACAAAAGACTCACATAGGTTGAAAGTGAAGGGATGGAAAAAAGTCTTCCAAGCAAACGGAAAGCTAAAAAAGGCTGGACTAGGAATACTCATATCTGATCAAATAGATTTTAAAATGAAGGCCATAACTGGAGACAAAAAAAGTCCACTACATACTACTGAAAGCGTCTATGCAACAGGAAGATATAACCTTGATAAACATATATGCACCCAATATAGGAGCACCAAAATATATTAAAAATATCCTCGGGGACTTCAAAGGAGATATCGATAGCAATACAATCATAGCAGGGGATTACAACACCCCGCTGACATCACTGGATATATCATCTAGACAAAAAATTAGCACAGAAACAGAGACTCTAAATGAAGCACTAGACCAAATGGATTTAATAGATATCTACAAAGAATTACACCCCCAAACTACAGAATTCACATTCTTCTCAAGTGCACATGGAACATTCTCAAAGACAGACCACATGGTAGGGCAAAAACTAAGTCTCTACAAGTTCAAGAAGACTGAAATCATATCAAGAATCTTCTCAGATCACAATGGCATGAAACTAGAAATCAATTGAAAGAAGAACATACAAAGACATTTGAACACATGGAAGCTAAATAGCATGTTATTAAATAATGAATGGGTTACCAAGGAGATCAAGGAAGAAATCAAAAACTTCCTGGAAACCAATGAAAATGAGGACACAACAACACAAAATCTATGGCATGCAGCGAAAACAGTTCTGAGAGGGAAGTTCATAGCACTACAGGCCTACCTCCAAAAACAAGAAAAATCTCTAATAGACTATCTAACCTCACAATTTAAGAACTAGAGAGCAAACAAAAAGAAAACCCCAGAGCAAGTAGAAGGAAAGTAATAGTAAAGATCAGAGCAGAAATAAACGACATAGAGTAAAAAAAAAAAAAAAAAAAAAAAAATTATTCAAAGGATCAATGAAACAAAGAGCTGATTTTTCAAATAGATGAACAAGATTGATGAACCCTTAGCTAGACTCACCAAGAAACAGAGAGAACCCAAATACACAAAATCAGAAATGAAAGAGGAGAAGTAACAACTGACACCACAGAAATACAAAAGGTCATTAACAACTACTATGAACAATTACATGTCAACAAATTTGAAAATCTAAGTAAAATAGACAAATTTCTAGAAACACATACTCTCCCAAAACTGGACCAGGAAGAGATAGAAAACTTGAACAAACCAACAACAACAGAAGAAATTGAAGATGTAATGAAGACTCTCCCAGCAACCAAAAGCCCAGGCCCAGATTGCTTCATGGGGGAGTTTAACTGAACATTCAAAGAAGAACTAACACCCATTCTCCTCAAATTATTTCAAAAAATTCAAGAAGGAAGACTTCCAAACTCCTTTTATGAAGCCAGTATAATTCTAATTCCAAAACCAGAAAAAGACACTACAAAGAAAGAAAACTACAGGCCAATATTCCTGATGAACAGAGACGCCAAAATCATGAACAAAATACTAGCAAATCAGATCCAGAAATACACTGAAAAATTATCCACCATGATCAAGTGGGAATCATCCCAGGGATGCAAGGCTGGTACAATATTTGCAAATCAATAAACATGATATACCACATAAATAAAATAAAAACCACATGATCATATTAATAGATGCCAAAAAAGACTTTGACAAAATCCAGCATCCATTTCTGATAAAAACGCTCAGCAATGGGGGAATAGAGGGATCATATCTAGACATAATAAAGTCCATATATGAAAGACCTATAGCCAACATCATACTCAATGTGCAAAAATTAAAAGCATTTCCAATAAGAACAGGAACAAGACAAAAATGCCTACTTTCACCACTCTTATTTAACATACTACTGGAAGTCTTAGCTACAGCAATCAGACAGAAAGAAAAAATAAAAGGGATCCAAATTAGAAAGGAGGAGGTGAAACTCATTGTTTGCATATGACATGATACTATACGTAGAAAACCCCAAAGACTCCATCAAAAATTTACTAGACTTAATAAATGAAATTAGAAAAGTATCAGGATACAAAATTAACGTCAAGAAATCGATGGCATTCTTATACACCAATGATGAACTCACAGAAAGAGAATCTAAGAAAAAAATCCCATTTACCATTGTGGCAAAAAAATTAAGATACCTAGGAATAAACTTAACCAAAGAAATAAAGAACCTATTCGAAGAAATCTACAGGTCATTGAAAAAATAAATAGAAGAAGATATAAAAAAGTGGAAGCATACACCCTGTTCATGGGTTGAAAGAATCAACATCATTAAAATGTCCATATTACCCAAAGCAATTTATCGATTCAATGCAATCCCCATCAGAATACCAATGGCATACTTCACAGAATTCAAAAATTACTTCAAAAGTTCATATGGAACCAAAAAAGTCCTAGAATAGCCACAGCACTCTTGAAAAAGAAGAACAAAGTTGGAGTGATCACATTACCTGATTTCAGGTTATACTACAAAGCCACAGTAATCAAAACAGCCTGGTACTGGCACAAGAACAGGCATATAGACCAGAGGAACAGAACAGAGAATCCAGAAATGGACCCAAAAAAATATGCTCAATTGATATTTGACAATGGTGGCAAGAGCATACAGTGGAGTTAGGATAGCCTCTTTAATAAACGGTGCTGGGAAAATTGGATAGCTACATGCACAAAAATGAAATGAGACCATCAACTTACACCCTACAAAAGAAATAACTCAAAATGGATAAAAGACTTAAATAGGAATCATGAATCCATAAAAATCCTAGAAGAAACTGTAGGCAACAAAATTTCAGACATCATAGGCAGAATTTTCACTAATACATCACCTAAGGCAATAGAAACAAAGGAGAAAATGAACACATGGGACTACATCAAACTCAAAAGCTTCTGAACAGTGAAAGATACAATCATCAAAATGGAAAGGCTACCCACTGTATGGGAGAGCATAATTGCCAATGATATGTCAGATAAGGGGTTAATTTCCAATATATATAGAGTGCTCATACAACTCCGCAAAAGGAAGACAGAGAACCCAATTAAAAAATGGGCAGAGGAATAAAATAAACACCTCTCCAAACAGGACATACAAATGGCTAAGAGATATATGAGGAAATGCTCAACATCAGTAATCAGAGAGATGCAAATGAAAACAACAATGAGGTATCACCTCACACCTCTCAGAATGGCCGCCATTCACAAATCAGCAAACAACAAGTGTTGGCGAGGGTGTGGAGAAAAGGGGACCCTAGTACACTTCTGGTGGGAATGCAGACTGGTGCAGCCACTATGGATACAATATGGTGTTACCTCAAAAAATTAAAAATCGAACTTCCATTTGACCCAGTGATCCCACTTCTAGTAATATATCCTAAGAAGCCTGAAACACCAATCAGAATGAATATGTGTACCCCCATGTTTGTAGCAGCACTATTTACAATAGCTAAGATCTGGAAACCGCCCAAGTGTCCATCAGTAGACGAATGGATAAAACAGCAGTGGTACATATACACAGTGGAGTACCACGCAGCTGTAAGAAAGATCTCTTATCCTTTGAGTCTACATGGAGGAACCTGGAAAATATCATCCAAAGTGAAACAAGCCAAACAGAGGAAGACAAGTTTCTTATGATCTCACTTATTTGTGGAATATAATGAACATAACAGTCTGAGGAATGGGGTAGTCCCAGAGACATGGAGGTGGGGTAAAGACTGATAATCCCCATAAGAGGGGGTGGTGGGGGAGAGATAAACCACAGAACTTATATGCATGTGTGCATGAACAATGGACATGGACAACAAAGCTGGGGACACGGCAGGGAGGGATGGGGAGGCGGGAATCTGTGGGGGGAAAAGGAGAAACATCTGTTACAAAAATTAATTAATAAAAAAAAGAATAATAAGCATATTATCAGAAGACATGGAGAAAAGAACATAGAGCCTATTCCAACAAATAGTAGATGAGAACTTTCCAAACTTATGGAACAAACTAGATCTTCAAATCCAAGAAGCAAACAGAACACCTTCTTTCCTCAATCCCAAGAGGCCCTCTCCAAGGCATTAAAACTGTCAAAAATTAATGACAAAAAAAAAAATCTCAAAGCAGCCAGGGAAAAAAAGGAAGTGACCTACAAAGGAAAATTCATCAGAATCCTATCCGACTTCTCAGCAGAAACTCTACAAACCAGAAGAGAGTGGAATCAAATATTCAAATGACTAAAAGAGAGAAATTTATCATACAAGAATAATATAGTCAGCAAACTTATTTTTAAAATATAAAGGAGAAATAAAGACTTTCTGAGACATACAGAAGCTTAGGGATTTCTTCACCAGAAAACCTCCATTGCAAGATTTACTCAAGGGGGTTATGAAACAAAGAGAATAAGGTCATAACACTATAGGTAAGATCATTAAAAAACTTTCAGAATGAACAAGGATAAATTGTGACAATAAAAGTATAAAAGGGGAGAGGGTAAAGATCTGAACCATCAAAGGAGGATGGAGATCAGATGCCCTCAAAAGAAAAACAATTACTGTGTATATATATATACAAACCACAAACCAAAAAAAAATAATGACACACAGCACTAAAAAGAGGAAATAGAGCCCAACCAGTGTGGCTCAGTGATTGAGTGTCAACCCATGCACCAAGTTTGATTCCTGGTCAGGGCACATGCCCAGGTTGTGGGCCCGATCCTCACTGGGGAGCATGTAGGAAGCGGCCAATCAATGATTTTTCTATCTCTCTCTCCCTCTCTCTTTCTCTCTCTCTAAAATCAATTTAATTTTTTTTTAAAGAGGAAAGAAGTATGGAATACTAACCAACAGAAACAACAGATAGAAACATAAATAAAAAGAACCAATGGGTGAACAGAGCTACCAGAAAACAAAAGATAAAATGGCTGTAAAAAATCCTCATACATCAATAATTACCCTAAATGTAAAGGGACTAAATTCACCAATAAAGAGGCACAGAGTAGCAGACTAGATTCAAAAACAAAACCCAATCATCTACTGCCTTCAACAGACACATCTAAGCTGCAAAGACAAAGGTAGATTTAAAATGAAAGGGTATAAAATGATTATCCAAGCAAATAACAATCATAGAAAAGCAGGTGTAGCCATACTTATATCTGACAAAATAGATTGCAAGATAATGAAGGTAATAAGAAAACACATGGACATTTTACAATGATAAAGGGGACACTACATCAAGAAAACATAACACTTCTTAATACATATGCATCTAATTAGGGAGCACCAAGATATATGAAGCAACTACTCACAGAACTAAAGAGAAAAAAAATTTTAAAAAAAACACAATCATAGTAAGGGACCTAAATATTCCATTGACAGCTCTAGACAGATCATCTGAACAACAAAAAAAAAATCAATAAAGAAATAGTGGCCTTAAATGAAACACAAGACCAAACGGAAATAATTGACATTGACAAAGCCTTTCATTGCAGAACATCAGATTGTACATTCTTTTCCAGTGCACATAAACATTCTCAAGGATAGATCATATGCTGGGTCACAAAACTACTCTCAACAAATTCAAGAAGATTGAAATCATACCAAGCATATTCTCTGACCACAATGCCTTGAAATTAGAAATCAACTGCAGAAAGGAAGTAAAGAAACCCACAAATATGTGGAGATTAAACAACATACTACTAAAAAATTGACTGGGTCAAAGAAGAAATAAAATGTGAAATCAAAAGATATATAGACAAATAAAAATGACAATAGTACGTATCAAAACTTCTGGGATACAGCAAAAGCTGTAATAAAAGGGAAGTTTATTTCATTATAGGCCTACCTCACAAAACAAGAGAAATCCCAAGTAAACAGCCTAGTGTTACATCTTAAAGTACTAGAAACAGTAAAACAAAGCATCCCAAAGTCAGCAGAAGAAAGGAAATAATTAAAAAATAGAGAATTGGATGAAATAGAGAACAAAATGACTATACAAAAATAATAATAATAACAAAGAGCTGGTTCTTTGAAAAGATTAATAAAATTGACAAACCCCTGGCTAGATGCACTAAGAAAAAAAGAGAAAAGACTTATATAAACAAAACCAGAAATGAAAGAAAAGAATCACAGACATCTCAGATTTAGAAATGATCATACTAGAATACTATGAAAGACTATGTGGCACCAAATTCGGAAGAAATGGATAAGTTCCTAGAAATATATAACCTCCCTAGACTAAATGATGAAGACTTGAAAAAACTAAATAGACCAATCAACAGTGAGGAAATTGAAACAACCATCAAAAGCCTCCCCAAACATTAAATTCCAGGACCAGATGACTTCTCCAGTGAATTCTATCAAATGTTCAAAGAATATTTAAAACCTGTGCTTTTCAAGCTCTTCCAAAAAAAATCAAAGAGGCAATACTTCCTCACACATTTTATGAGACCAACATAATCCTGATACCAAAATCTGGCAAGGATAACACAAAAATAGAAAACTGCAGACTAATGTCTCTGATAAATACAGATGCAAAAATGCTAAACAAAATACTAGCCAATTGAATACAACAACATATCAAAAAAATAATACATCACGATCAAAGCGGTCTTCATTCCAGAGACAAAAGGATGGTTCAAAATATACAAATCAATCAAAGTAATACACCATATCAGTAAAAAAGGATAAAAATCTTATGATCTTATTAATAGATGTAGAAAAAGCACTTGATAAGATACAACATCCACTTATGATTAATACACTCAATAAAATAGGAATAGAAGGAAAGTACCTCAACATTATAAAGGTCATATATGACAAACCCTTAGCCAATATCATACCAATGGAGGAAAACTGAAATATTTTCTTATAAAGTCAGAAACAAGACAAGGATGCCCACTTTCACCGCTCTTATTCAACATAGTTCTGGAAGTTCTAGCCAGTGCAATAAGGCAAGAGAAAGAAATGAAAGGCATCTAAATTAAAAAGACAGAAGTAAAAGTCTCACTTTTTGTAGATGACATTATTCTTCACATAGAAAACCCTAAAGACTACACCAAAAATTATTAGAAACAATAAACAAATACAGTAAAGTGGCAGGATACAAAATCAAAGTACAAAAATCCACTGTCTTCCTGTATACTAACAACAAAACTTTAGCAGGAGAAATTTTTTAAAAATCCCTTTTGCAATTGCAACCAAAACAATAAAATACCAAGGAATAAACTTAACAAAGAATATGAAAGGGGTTTGGGGTGGGGGATAAAGGGGTCCTAATATATGGTGACAGAAGATGATTTGACTTTGGGTGGTGGGTACACAGTGCAATATACACATCTTTAACCTATATGATCCTATTAACCAATGTCACCCCAATAAATTTCATAAAAAAGTAACAAGACAACCCACAGTACGTGTGTAAATACCTGTAAATTACATATCTGATAAGGTAACATTATATAGAATATGTAACTAATTCTTAGAACTCAACAATAAAAACACAAATAACCCAATTAAAAATTTAGATAAACCCCTGAATAGATATTTCTCCAAATGGATGTATAGTCAATAACCACATGAAAATATGCTCAACATCATTAGCCATTATGGAAACAAAAATAGAATGAGATACCATTTTACATCCACTAGATGACTATACTTAAAGACATACTAATAAGTATTGGTGAAAATGTGGAGAAATTGGAACTTTTATACATCACTGGTAGCACAGTAAAATGGTGTACCTGCTTTAGAAAACAGTTCGGCAGTTTCTTAAAAGATTAAATAGAATTTCCCCCGCTGGGTGGTTCAGTTGGTTGGAGCATCATCCCATATACCAAAAAGGTTTTGGTTTCAAATCCCTATCAGGACACATACCTAGGTTGTGGGTTCAATCCCTGTGCATATAGGAGGCAACCAATAGATGTTTCTCGCTCACACTGATCTCTCTCTCCCTCTGTCTCTCATCAATAAACATATCCTAAAGTGAGGATTTAAAAAAGAGAAGAAACAAGATTAAATAGAATCATCATTATGATCCAGCAATTCCATTTTTAGTATCCACATAAAAGAATTTAAAATGCATGTCCACACAAAAAATTATACAAGAATGTTTTGGCAGCATTATTCATAATAGCCAAAAATTAGAAAAAAATTCAAATGCTCATCAACTGATGAATAGATAAGATGTACTATATGATAAAATCTTATTGGGCAATGAAAAGGAATGAAATAATGATATGTGCTACAATATAGATGAATGTTGGGGAAATTCTGCTAGTGAAATAAATCAGTCATAAGAAACCTCATAGCAAATGATTCCACTTATATAAAAAGTCCAGAACAGGCAAATCCATAGGAACAGAAAGCAGATTGGTGGTTATTAGGGAATTAGTGATAATTGTTACACAACTCTGCATATACTAAACACTATTGAGTTATACCTTTGAAACCAATGAATTGTATAGTGTATAAATGATATCTCAATAAAACTGTTTAAAAATCAGTCATTTGACAAGAGAATTGAAAATTAGTTGATGGGATTTTTTTCACTTTTCAATCATATGTTTATACATCAAAATCATAGTTCTAGATTATGTGCCAAATGCATCATTCTTAAAGTTAGTCCTTTTAGATATACCTAGCAGACTGGGCAACTTCTGGTCTCATTCAACCCAGAGGCCTACTAATTTAAACCTCCATTACCAGGTTCCTTTTTCAGGTCCTTTAAGTTTTATATGTCATGAGACAGATATCTTGAAATATCACCTAATCACCATAGTCTTCACCATCATGTTCCTTTATTGATACATGATATCTGGGGAGTTCCTTTTTCACAATAGGAATGGTTAGTATTAAAGTTGAGTTACCAAAATCTTTATACTCAGGGAAGATTAAAGATATGTAAAAGCAAACTGGTATTTGTGGTCTTTGTTGACATTATGATAATGTGATATTAAAATGTAGACATGAATTCATGTTTTTAAAAGACTAATTCAAGCCAATGCTTTCCTCAATAAAATTAAAAATCGGCTTCCACTGCTCAACCCAATTCTATGAGCAAGGATTTGTCTCAAGAGATATCTACAAAACACTACAATGGGAACAATCAAGGATTCAGTAAGAAACAATGTGGTCCAATTTAGCTTAGCAAATTTCATTTTCTATATAGCAATAAACTGGCAGAAACTGATAATTCATCTACAATTAAAAGAGCATCTTTTTTTTTTTTTTTTACTGAGTTATAGCCTAAAGATCTACTATATAGACAGAAAAGTCGGCAGAATTTTTATTGAGCACAGTAATCTCTACTCCTTAACTGATTATTCTATTTCTTAACTAAACTTTAATAAAAGAATTAAATTCTGGGCATGTATTGCTACTCAGCATCCATTCATACATTTTACTTTTTTTTTTAATTTTTTATTTAATTTGTTTTGTTACAGATGTTTCTCATTTTTCCCTCATTGACACCCTCCTCCCCAACCCAGCTTTGTTGTCTATGTTCATTGGTCATGCACACATGCATGTAAGTTCTGTGGTTTATCTCTTCCCCCAAAACCCCCCGCCCCCCCGCCTGAGGCTTGTCGGTCTGTACCCCACCTCTATGTCTCTGGGTTAATTTTGTTCCACAGTTTGTTTAGTTCGTTATATTCCACAAATAAGTGAGATCATGTGATATTTGTCTTTCTCTGTTTGGCTTGTTTCACTTAGCTTAATACTCTCTAGGTCCTTCCATGCCATCTCAAAGATTAAGAGTTCTTTCGTTCTTACAGTTGCATAGTATTCCATTGTGTACATGTACCAAAGCTTTTTTATCCACTCATCTACTGATGGACACTTGGGTTGTTTCCAGATCTTAGCTATGGTAAATAGTGCTGCTAAAAACATAGGGTTACATATATTCTTTCTGTTTGGTGTTTCAGGCTTTGTAAGGTATATTCATAGAAGTTAAATCACTGGGCAAAATGGCAGTTCAATTTTTAACTTTTTGAGGTAACACATAGTGTTTTCCACAGTGTGGCTGCACCAGTCTGCATTCCCACCAGCAGTCTACTAGAGTCCCTTTTCTCCACACTCTTGCCAACACTTGTTGTTTGATGATTTATTGATCGCAGCCATTCTGACAGATGTGAAGTGATACCTCATAGTTGTTTTAATTTGCATCTCTCTGATGATTAGTGATGTTGAGCATTTCTTCATATGTCTCTTGGCCATTTGTATATCCTTTTTGAAGAGGCATACATACATTTTAATAAGAAATTATTAATCCTGAAAATATTTTCAATTATATATCTCATATTGTAGGCTACCAATGAAGTATTTGGACATTGGCAAAATCAGAAATAAAGCATCTGAACATCTAACTTTGAAGTCAAGTATAGAATTGTACCACAGGGTAACAAAACCCACTCCCACACATACAAATATGCATGTGTGCATGCACACACACACACACACACACACACACAAGAGACATCTACCATCCAGATATCCTTTAATTTAATTCTGAGAATCAACAACATGTATTTAGCAGGCACTAAGGATATAGTATTGTGACAAAGCTAACACTGAGGATATTCCAGTTAGAGAGAACAAGATGTGCATGGGCAGGTTATAATGGTCTGTTTCAGAAACTAAAGATAGAACAATACAGCTGGAGCAGAGAATGTATATGAAAGAGTGGCAGGAGAGAAAGTTGTAGAAGTAATCAGGAGCCAGAATTTGCAAGGCATCATAAGAAATGTGGACCTTATCCTAAGTACAGTGGGAAACAAAAGGTTTTAAGCAGGGAAGTGACACGATCTGACTCACCATTCTGGAACAGACCACTTTAACTGCTGGGTTAAGAATAGACTCAAAGTAGAAGCAGAGGGATTCTAAGATGATGGCAGATTAAGTGGAATCTATACTAACCTTCTCCCAGGACCCAACTCAAATTACAACTAAAATATAGAAAAATCATTCTGAATGACCAACTGAAGACTAGCTGGAGAGAATCTTTATAACCAAGGACATAAAGTGGAGTCCTCATTGAGACTGATAGGCATCGCAGAGGTGCTAGAGGACAGGACAGGCTCCCACAGGCAGCCTCTGAAGTTCTGTGGGATATGTCAGCTGCAGGGTTTCCCCTTGAGAAGTCTGGGGTCTAAAACCCAAGCCAGGTTCCCCAGCCTTGAACACCAGAACTAAGAAAGGTGCTCACATAACATTTGGCTGTGAAAAGCATCAGGGGTCTCTGTCTGGCAGGGAGAGATAGCTAAAAACAGAGGCACACTCTTTAAGGGCTAACACACTAAATTTCCTTTGCAGTCACTCAACTTGGGTTGTGGCAGAGGGAGAGCAGAGTGGAGTGGAGCTACATGATGAGATTCTGGGTTGGTGGCTCTTAGGAGAGAGCTGAGAAGACAACTGCTGTGCTCAGTCATTCCCCAAGCCATAAGAAGCCATTTTTCACAGGCAGACCTTTGCCATACAACCCTCCTTAGCCTATGGAAAAGCAGTATCCCCACCAATTGCAAATATTCTCACCCCACCCTGCAGAGATTATGCCCTGTTGGAAGCCTACAACCTGAGGCTCATTAAGTGACTGAAACTAACAGTCAGACTGCAGGCAGAGGCAGATGTCTGAATTTTTTTAGTCTTTGCCTAACCTGCTTCTGGACACAGGGCTAGTAAAAGCAGATCTTTGTGCACACATTGGTCTTGCCCACATTTGCCCAGCCCAAACAGAGGGAGCCACAAGCTGTGGATCACTGATAGGTTCAAGGAGAGTACTTAGGACTTGTCATAAACAGCACTTAAATTGGCCTGCACTCGAGACCCTCTGAAGAGTCCCAAAAGCAATAAACCAACCCAGTGGTCAGGTTCACTCAAGAACAGAGCAGGATCCAATAAGCTTCATAAGCAGTATATCTACAAGAAGATATTGGCACACTCCAAAACCTATTGAGGCAAATTCTGCTTTGTGTGAAAACCACCTGCACAGCAGCCTGAATGCTGTATTAGGGATTAAGGAACACTGTCAGCCAGCCTGAGTGTCATGGACATGTACAAATGGTCCAATAGCAATCAAGACATCATTACAACCAGAGGACCTACACAACATGAACAAGGGGCATTGTTAGAGCACCCAAGTTTGGTGATCAGGGAGACTGCACCACTGGTTCCCACAGGTCACCTACTACATAAGGCCACCCAACAAGACTTGGAGTGATAGTAGATCTACCAGAATACATAGAAAAAACAAACAAACAAACAGGCTGCCAAAATGGCTGGGAGAACAACATCCAGTGAAAGAACAAGAGAATTATCCAGTAGAAAAGCTAAATAGAGATAAGCAGTTTATCAGATATAGAGTTCAGAGTAATGATAATAATGGTGCTCAATGGTGTAAAGAAAGAAATAGAAACTGAAAAACAGCCATTTGGAATTGAAGAATGACATATCAGATACAAAGAATACACTGGAAGAAACAAACAGCAGATAGAGGAAGTCAAGGACTGGATCAGCAAATTAGAAGACAGGGTAGAAAAAAAAATCACTCAATCAGAGAATCAAAAAAATATATAATTTACAAACAAGAAGAAAGTTTAAGGGAGCTGTGGGACAAGATGAAACAGGACAATATCCACATCATAGGAGTAGCAGAAGGAGAAGAAAGTGAGCATGGGATTAAGTTGCTGTTTGAAGAAATAATGGTAGAAATCTTTCCTAACCTGGTGAAGGAAAAAGTCACACAAGTTCAGGAAACACAGAGAGTCCCAAGCAAGAAGAACCCAAAGAGGCCCATGCCAATACACATCATAATTAAAATGCCAAAAATTAAAGACAAAGAGAGAATCTTAAAGGCAGCAAGTAAAAAGCAATTTGTTACCTGCAAAGGAGCTCTCATAAGGCTGTCAGCTGATTTATCAAAAGAAACAATACAGGCCAGAAGGGAATGGTATGAAGTATTCAAGGTGATGTAAAGCATGTATCTGAAACCTAGATTACTTTATCCAGCAAAGCCATCATTCAAAAATGAAGGAATTTCCCAGACCAAAAAAATAAACAAACAAATGGCTAAAGAAGTTTATTATCACCAAATCAGCATTGCAAGAAATGTTAAAGAGACTGCTGTAATAAGAAGAGAGCAAAACACAGGCATAAATAATAAAAATGGCCACAAATAAATACCTATCAATCAGCGGTTTTCAACCTTCCTAATGCCATGACCCTTAAATACAGTTCCTCATGTTGTGGTGACCCCCAACTATAAAATTATTTTTGTTGCTATTTCATAACTGTAATTTTGCTACTGTTATGTCTTAGCCAACCCCTTTGTTCAACCCTCAAAGGGGTTGCAACCCACAGTTTGAGAACCACTGATAAATGTAAACAGATTAAATGTTTCAATCAAAAGATATGAGGTAATAAAGTAGATTTTTAAAAAATGACCCATATATATGTTGTCTATAAGAGACCCACCTCAGATAAAAAGACACACAGGATGAAAGTGAAAGGCTAGAAAAAAATTTTTTCATGAAAATGAAAAAAAAATCAGTGGCAGCAACACTTATATCTGACAAAATAGATTTCAAAGCAAATGACATAACAACAGACAAAGAAGAACATTACATAAAACAAAAGGACCAATCCAAAAAGAGTATATAACCCTGGTAAACATATAGTCACCCAACATAGGAGCACCTAAATTAATAAAAAAGACCTCTTAGAGAACTTTAAGGGAGAGATCAAAAGCAATAGAATTGTAGTAGGGAATTTTAGCAACCTACTACTTCCCTGGATAGATCTTCCAGACAAAAAAATCAACAAGAACACAGTGACCCTAAATGACACACTAGATAAGATGGATTTAATTGACATTTATAGAAAATTTCACTCCAAACATGCAGAATATACATTCTTCTCAAGTGCACATAAGATATTCTCAGATATAGAACACATGTGAGGAAACAAAATAAGTCTCTACAAGTTCAAGAAGATTGAATTCATATCAAGCATCTTCTCAGATCACAATGTCATTAAATGAGAAGTTAATTACAATAAAAACACTCAGAAGCATTCAAACACAGGGAGACTAAATAGCATGTTATTAAACAATGAATCAGTTACCAATGAGATCAAGGAAGAAATTTAAAACTTTTTGGAAACAAGTAAAATTGAACACACAACAACCCCAAATCTATGGAACACACAAAAACAGTCCTGAGAGGAAAGTTCATAGCCCTACAGGCCTACCTCAAGAAACAAGAAAAATCTCTAATAAAGTATCTAACTCTACAACTAAAAGAATTAGAAAGAGAACAAGACAAGCCCAGAGTAATTAGAAAGAAGGAAATAATAAATATCAGAGCGGAAATAAGTGACATAGAGTCTAAAAAAGAAATACAAAAGATCAATGAATCCAAAAACTTGGTTTTTGAAAAGATAAACAAAATTGATGGATCTTTAGCCAGACTTGTAAAAAAAAAATAGAAGACCCAAATAAGTAAAATAATAAACGAAAGAGGTGAAGTAACAACTGACACCACAGGAGTACAAAGCTTTGTAAAAAAATATTGCGAACAACTATATGCCAACAAATTGAACAAACTAGAAGTGGACAAATTCTAAGAAACGTATAATCTTCCAACACTGAATCAGGAAAAATCAGAAAACTTGAATAGATCAATAACAATGAATAAAATTGAAGCAGTAATAAAAATAAAAATTAAAAAAAAAAAAACTCTCAGCAGACAAAACTCCTGGACCAGACAGCTTCACAGGGTAATTTCACCAAACAATAAAAGAAAAACAAACACTAATCCTCCTCAAACTATTCCAAAAATCTTCAAGAGGAAGGAAGACTATCAAACTCTTTTTATGAGACCAGCATTTTCTTAATTACAAAGCCAGATAAAGACACTATGCAGAAATAAAATTACAGGACAACATCCCTGATGAACATAGATGTGAAAACCTTCAACAAAATATTAGCAAATAGGATCCAGCAATACATGAAAAAGATCATACACCATGACCAAGTAGGATTTATCCCAAAGATGCAAGGCTGGTATAATATTTGCAAATCAATAAATGTGATACATCACTTAAACAAAATGAAAGATAAAAATCATATGACCATCTCAATAGACACAGAGAAAGCATTCAACAAAACTCAGTAGTTGTTTTTGTAAAAACTCTTACCAAAGTGGAAATAGAGTGATAATACCTCAACATAATAAAGGCCATATATGATATACCTACAACCAACATCATACTCAATAGGCAAAAACTAAAAGCATTTCCTTTAAGAACAGGAACAAGACAGGGATGCCCACTTTTGCCACTCTTATTTAACACAGTACTGGAAGTTTTAGCTACAGCAATTAGACATGAAGAAAAAATAAAAGGGATCCAAATAGGAAAGGAGGAAGTAAAACTGTAGTTATTTGCAGATGACATGATATTGTACATAGGAAGCCCTAAAGACTTCACCAAAAAACTACTATATTTAATAAACAAATTCAGCAAAGTAGCAGGATACAAAGTTAACATCCAGAAATCTATGGCATTTTATACACCAAAAATGAAATCTCAGAAAAAGAAAATGAAAAAACAATCTTCTTTACCATTGCAACAAAAAAGTTAAGGTACCAACAAATAAACTTAACCAAAGAGGTAAAACACTTTTATTACTCAGAAAGCTACAGGACATTGAAAACAGAAATAGAAAAAGTTTTAAATACGTGGAAGAATATACCATATTCATGAAATGGAAGAATTAACATCATTAAAATGTCCATACTAGCCCTGGCTGGTTTGGCTCAGCAGTTAGAGTGTCAGCCCATAGACCAAAGAGTTGCAGGTTCAGTTCTGGTCATGGGCACATACCTGTGTTGTGGTTTGGTCTCTTGCCCTGGTTGGGGTTGTGCAGGAGGCACTGATCAATGTGTCCCCCTCACATCGATGTTTCTGTCTCTCTATCTCTCCCTCCCACTCTGTCTGAAAATAAATGGAAAGGTATCCTGCAGTGAGGATTAAAAAAAAAACAACAAAAAACAAATAGCCACAGCAATTTTGAAAAAGAACAAAGCAGGTAGAATCACAGTACCAGATATCAAAGTATACTACAAAACCATTGTAAGCAAAACAGCCTGGTACTGGCACAGGAACAGACAAAAAGATCAATAGAACAGAACAGAGAACCCAGAAATCGACCTGACCCATTACACTCACTTAATACTATTTGACAAAGGAGGCAAGAGCATGCAATGGGGTAAGAACAGTCTCTTCAATAATGGTGTTGGGAAAATTAGACAGGTACATGCAGACAAATAAACCTAGATCACCAACTTACACCATACACAAGAATAAACTGAAAATAAATAAAAGATTTAAATGTAACTTGTGAAACCATAAAAATCCTAGAAGAAGCCATAGGCAGCAAAATCTCAGACATCTTGCCCTGGCCGGTTTGGCTCAGCGGTTAGAGTGTCGGCCTGCGGTCCGGAGAGACCTGGGTTCGGTTCCTGCTAAGGGCACGTACTTCGGTTGCAGTTTGTCCCCGGCCCTGGTTGGTCGTGTGGGTGGCAGCCACTTGATGTGTCCCTTCATGTCGATGTTTCTCTCTCTCTCTCCCTTCCTCTCTCTCCCTCCCACTCTATCTGTACAAAAAGTGGAAAAATATCCTCGGGTGAGGATAAAAAAAAAAAAAATCTCAGACATCTTACATAGCAGAATTTTTGCTGATACATTGCCGAGGGCAAGAAAAAGAAAGAAAAAATAAACAAATAGGACTACATCAAACTAAAAAGCTTCTGCACCACAAAAGAAACCATCAAAAAATAAATAAATGAAAAGGCATACCACTGTATGGAAGAACATATTTGCCAATGACACATCTAGTAAGTCACTAATTTCCAAACTATATGAAGAATTGATCCAATTTAAGAGCTAGATAAACAATCCAATTAAAAAATAGGCAAAGTATCTAAATAGACATTTCTCTAAAGAGGATATATAGATGCCAAATAGACATATGAAAAAATGCTCAACATCACTAATCATCAGAGAGATGCAAAGTAAAATCATTATGAGGTTTCACCTCACATGTGCAAGAATGGCTGCCATCAACAAATTAACAAATGACAAGTTCTGGCAGGGATGTGGAGAGAACAGAACTCTGGTACACTGCTGGTGGGAATGTAGACTGGTGAAATTCACTATCAAAAACAGTATAGAGTTTCTTTAAAAAATTATAAATTGTTTGCCATTTGACCCAGTGGTTTCACTTCTAGGAATATATCCTAGGAATCCTGAAGTACCAATCAGAAAAAATATATGCACTCCTATGTTCATAGCAGCACTACTTATAATAGCTAAGATCTAGAATCAGCTCAAGTACCCATCAACAGATGAGTAGATAAAAAAGCTGTGGCACATGTACACAATGGAATACTATGCAGCTGTAAAAAGAAGGATATGTGACAAAGTATGAAAGAACATACAATGGAGTAAAGACAGTCTCTAATAAATGGCCTTGGGAAAATTAGACAGGTACATACAAAAAATAAAACTCAACCACCAACTTACACCTTATATAAGAAGAAACTCAAAAGACTTAAATATAAGTCATGAAACCATAAAATCCTACAAGAAGCCATAGGCAACAAAATCTCAGATATCTTAGATAGCAGAATTTTACCCTTTGAAACAGCATGGATAGATCTAGAGAGTATTATGCTAAGTGAAATAAGTCAGTCAGAGAAAGATAAGTATCACATGCTCTCACTTATATGTAGAATCCAATGCACAAAATATACTGACAAACACAATAGATCCAGAGACATGGAAGCATGGAACAGACTGAGGAATCTCAGAGGGAAGGGAAGGGAGGAGATGGGAGATTAACCAAAGAACTTATATGCTTACCTGCATAACACATGGACACAGACAATAGTGCAGTGAAGGTCTGGGGGCGGGGAGTGGGAGTAAGGTGGAGGTGGACAATGGGAGAGTAAAGGAGGGACATCGGTAATACTTTACACAATAAAAATAATTTTTGTTAAAGTAGAAGCAGAGCTATTAGGGTAGCATTGTCAAAAACTGGTAGTATTTTCAAAGGTAATCTGTTGACATAATACCAATTAAGACAAAAATGAAAGATATTGCAGAAACAGTGTAAAAGAAGAGCTTAAAACATACAAAAATGGTGAAATACTATAGAAAAAGGTAGTCAAAAGTGGTACTTTTGTACTTGTTTGATCTCCCAGAAATCACAAATCTACTTTGCCTTGTTTTTATATCTTGGCTACTCCTCTGATTGAAGAGGGGAGAGACTGGATACAGAGAGACCAGTTTGGTCTCCTCTGTAGTGGTCCAGATGAAAGGTGATATTGACCTTGATTAGAGTAATAACAATGAACAAAGAGAAAAGAATATCAAAAGTGTTATCTAAGCAGTAAAGAGATATCTTACATAACTGATAATAGCTCTTTGTACAAGTTCACATCCTCTCTCTCATCTGACGTCTTCTAAATAAATTCTCTCACTGAGAACTACCATTATTCCCTTGCCTTATTGTTTTTTCACCTTCTCCAGTGACCATGGTTTTCTTGCAAAAATACAGATGTATTTCTTATGTATTTCTTATCACTTGAACTTGACTTGTCTATCTATCTGCTTTGGGGAACTCTGAAAAGCATAAATCTATTATTGTGGCTCAATTGTTCATGTTCCTCTGGACACTATAGGAGACATGAATATCTAGGGATGTTGTCAAGTTTTCTACAAACTGAGTTTAAATGCTGCAGAAAGGAAGTGATAGGCTGCTATAGCTCAAATCTCTAAGAAGTGTAACAGTTCAGTCTGAGCCAAGTTAATGTTAATGCTTCAAATAATAATACCAAACACTTTGTATAGCAATTCAGAGTTTAAAGCAAAGCATACAATGGCTTGCTTTTTTTAAAAAAGAGAAAAATGACTATAATTTTGTATAATGTTTCATAGACTCCTTTGAGTTGAAAGATGAAAATCTATCAGTCAATCTAGTAAGGAAAGTAGAAATACACACACACACACAAACATACACACACACGTTAAGAACTACTGTGTGTCATATACCACACTAGGTGCTTTAGAGTATAACTATATTACAATATACTTATACAACCTGTAGTCAGATTGCCTCAGTATCAGTCCTGGCTATGTCATTTGCTAGCTCTAGGTTTTGGGAAAGTTACTTAATTTGTTTGTATTTGTGTGTTTTTTTCCATTTGTAAATGAGATAACAATAGTACTTTTCTCATGTATATTCTATTACATAAAGCACTTCATAAATATAAAGAACTTAGAATCACACCTGGCATATAATAAGCAGTCAATAAATATTATAAATATGAATTGCTACCACCATTATCATCATCTAACTCTTATAAGGTTTTACAGATAAGGACACTGGGACCCGAAGATTAATCATGTTGCCCCAAGATCACATAACTAGATAGGGGTAGAGCTGGGATTTCAAATCAAGTACTTTCTACTCCAAAGTCATGTTCTTTTCTCTTTATCATGCCATTAAGAGTCCCAGGAATTCTGGGTGAGAATTTCAGCTAAACACCACACTGCAACATAGCCCTCCAGATTCTAGGTAAGGGGATGGTACAGGGAAGAGACCACATTTTCTGCTCTAACTGCATTTATTTTCCTTTCTGGTTCTGTCCCTTCTTTGATAGTCAGGGTACCCTCCAATAGTGTGCTCTTATACAACTTTCCATTTTGGTCAAATGTCCCAAATTATGAAATTAGCCAGGGTTAGATTTCCTCATATTTATTTCTTCTGAGCCTAGCACAGAAAGACAAAAAAAGCAGAAGAATGGGAGGAGAGGAAAAGAAACAATGAAGGGATACACATGTCATTAGTGTTAAGTTATTAATATTATAATATTATTGCTATCAACATTGTTATAAGATGTTATTTAACGGTATAAAAGTAACCACTAGAATAGAAATTGTTAATAGTGCTTGCCTCTGGAGAATGAGACTAGGTTGCATTTTTTTTTTCTTTTGTACTCTTCTCTAACTGTAACCTTTTTTGTTATCTTTATTTTTGCTTGCTTGTTTGTTGTTTTGTCCAAGGGCAAGCGATGCTTCTATAAGTTGAAAAGAAAATGGTTTAAATTATCAAGCAAAAAATAATTTTTTGGATAGGTAGGTGAATACAAAAAATATGTGGATGTAGGGATGGATGGATGGATGGATGGATGGATGGATGGATGGATGGACAGATGTTGGATGAGTCATCTACAAGGTGGAATCCTGTGCAGCAGTTGGGAAGAGTGAAGTAGGGATAAGTTTAAAGTATGTTGTTGGTAAAAGGGTAACAGTTTGTAGAAAAGTATAAAAACAAAATTATTTCTTATATTGGTTAAACACAAAAGTAATTTCTACTTAGTATCAAATACTCAAAAGATGAAAATGCATGCATATTAAAGAGTGTTATCCTTCCTTCTCATACATACTACCATTTCACAATCAACAGAGGTACATAACTATCGTCAACTGCTTGATGTGACTCCATCCAGACATTTTATATATAAATAAAATAATTTTATAATGAATATCCTTGTGTATATCTGTGTGTGTGGTGTGTGTGTGCATGTATGCGTATTGTATTAACATACAGATATTTCTGTAAGATACATTCTCAGAAGTAAGAATGTTCAGTCTAAAGCTAAATGGATGTTACTTTTTGAAAGATAGTACCAACTATTTTCCAGTAAAGATAATACCAATTTAGCCACGGTCAGTGTTGGGCTCAGTTGTTAGAGCATTGGCCCATGCACCAAAGGGTTGCAGGTTCTATTCCTGGTCAAGTGCACAGACTTGTGTTGCAGGTTTGATCCCCCACCCTGGTTGGCCTGTGTGCGGGAGGCAATTAATCAGTGTGTCTCTCTCACATCGATGTTTCTTTTTCTTTCTCTCTTTTTCCTCCCTCCCTTCCACTCTCTCTAAAATTCAACAGGAAAATATCCTTTGATGAGGATTAACAAAAAATATCATATAATACCAATTTATACTCCCATCAATACCATACGAGAGTGTTATTTACTTCAAACTCTCAACCAACATTGATATAGTGTTTTAATTTGCATTTATATTTTCAATTATAAGTAAAATAGAGCATATTTTCACATATTTATTGATTACTTATATATTTTTTCTATACATAGCTTTGTTTCTATCTTTTGTCCTATATTGCATCCATGTGTTTAGTTTTTTAAATTATTTGCAATGAAATAATCCTTATGTCTATTATATGTGTTGTAAATTTTTTTACCAGTAAAAAATGATTTAAAGTCAAGAACTATTCCAAAAGTGTTCTGAAAGTCAAAAATATTAACTGCTAAGTAGGATGAATGTTCATTCTAAAAACGAAAGCACTAAAGTCCAGGTGTCTGAGGCATTCTTCTGAAAAACACAGGAGGTTCAATTTTCTCAAAACAAAAAAGAAAGAAATAAAATACAGTTTATGAAAATTGCCTTCTTCAATATCACTGACTATTTACAATGTTTTGATGATCATTAAGCCAAAAGAATCTGCAGGAAGGGATACACATGCAATACATTAGCTCCTGCCAGGGAGCTGAATCACTTACAGTGTATACTCAAGTTGAGGACTTCTTTTGTTCCTCTATTCCTTTGCCACAAATGGATAGGAAGGTACTTGTTTGGTAAATTGTTCCAGCAACAAAAGATTCCACATTTCTTATTTACATTAAATGACTAGCACCTGGAATCAGTCTGTTAGACAACATAGCTGCGAATGCAAGAAACTGAATGCCAATTCAGTCCCATCCTGCCTCTTCACTCTTTGAATAAATGACTTCGCTGTTTCTCATCCAGCTTCAAAAATATGGATTTGAACTGACTTATTGCTCAAGATTGTTCCCCAAAAGACACCAGGAGTCTGGGTCAGCTTAATGTCTAGTTAGGGCACATACAAGAATCAACCAATGTATGAATAAATAAGTGGAACAACAAATCGATGTTTCTCTCTCTCTCTCTCTCTCTCTCTCTCTCTCTCTCCCTCCCTCCCTCCCTCCCTCCCTCTCTCTCTCTCAAATCAATAAATAAAATTTTAAAAATAAAATAAAGTGTATTGAGTCTACTCTGAGATAGGCCTAAATGGCTGGAATAATGGCCCCCAGCCATTGGTGTGCTGGTAAATGTTTAATAACCAGCACTCAAAGGGGAAGGGAAGTCTAATGGACAGCCTTTTCTGTGGTACAAATATTCCCATCATGACTGATTACAGTCTACCGATATGATGTCACTCAACATAGCATTGGGAAGAAATGTACACATCAGACTCTTACTAGCCAGAGCAAGTTGGTTCCAGCATACTACTATCCTTATCTGTTTTATAAACCTACCAGTGTATGCTTGGGGTTACACCAGGAGCAAACCATGCTTTGGAACCAATGTATATTCAGACTGAGCTGACTTCTGCCAATCAGGCTAAGCGAATGCCCTGGTTGACAGATCATGATGCCAAATATCTAGAACTCAAGTTATTGTTGTTCCCTTTAACCCAGAATAGTACAAAACATACAGTCTTCCCAAGAGATTATAGTATACCTCCCTTACTATTTAAAAGTAAAATATTATCAATAGGTTACTATAGACCATGGATAAATACAAACAACACTGCAATATAAAGGTGGTTTCTAGAAATTATGTACACAAAATATTTTTTAAAAAACATAATGAGTCTCAATTGAACTAAATGTTATGACACTTTGGTAAACAGTATTTGACTTAGAAAGCCAAGAAAACAATGAGAGATTATCGGTGGAAACAGAATACAAAATTCTGGGATCTTTTTTTCTTAAAAGATGAATAAAATAGATAAAAATAATTTTATGTTCCATCTCAACAAGAGACATCTGCATACTCTTCAGTTATATTTTTGTTCATTGATTAAATAGACAAGACACATTTTTGTGAGTGAATCATGCCATTTGAGATCCATTGGTACCCTACAAGAAACCTCACTCAGCTAAACTAAGGTCAGCACTGAGGTCAGAATTGCACTTAGATCCCATGCAGGCCACTGGGACTTGCTCTGTAGCATAGCATGGACCAAAAAAAGCCTCACCATAACCACTGCCCTCAAAGGCATTACATTGGTCCTCAAGGAAGTAAGGCGAGTGGAAATTCCAAATGCAACCTATTTCTTCCAAATGTGAAGAAAATCAGAGCTGCTTTATACTGTGTGTGGCTTAGCATCATCTTTCTATATAAAAAACACCCATTATTGGCCTTAAGTGGTAAAAACAGTATTGATTATTATAGCTTTGAAAGAGGCAGGAAAAGTTGACAGGGTTCGCTATGTGACTAACAGTCTCTTACAACCACATTCTGGGCAACTGCTCTAGAGTATGAGAAAAATCTGGAGAAAATATCTTTCTTGTTGTTCACACCCTAAATCAGGATATATTCACAGTACTCACTGCCATTCTGTAAAATTGTTACACCAACACCAGGAGAGAGAAGGAAGTCAATACACCTGCCATAAGAGATATATCAAAGATACATACTCAATACTATAATTAGAGAAATGTGAATATTATAGAGCAGCCTGCTTATGTTGTCAAGGCCCTACTAAAAAAATTTCTTCAAAATGTGTTTCTTTTCTAAGAAGATGAAGTACAAATAAGTGTAAGATAACAATTGTAATCAAGACTTCTTGCATGAGTACCTCTCTCTGGAGCTCAAGATACTCTAAACAACATTATTTCATTAGGTGAACTTGCATAATGTTTGGTTCTAGGCCAGAGATGAATTTATTATATAACACTAAGGCATGACTAATTTAAGTGATTTCCTAAGGAAGTTACTATGATAAGTCAAATGAAAAATAATATAATCAAATCCAAATTACCTGAATCACACTTTATCCATTGACAACGTATGGCAAAGCTGCCTAATACTGTTCATAGTCTATATTGCTAATGGGTCATATATAACCTTCTTTTTTCTCTGTTCCCTTCCTTTATTTCTTTATCTCATTTTGGGAAAGAAAGAAATAAATTCTCTCCCTCTTTATTGGCCAATACCCACTCCAACTAAGAACCAACATCTCCTAATTTATATTTGCTTATTAAAATTGAACATAAAGTAAACCCAGCCAGAATCTCTTGAGGTGGTTTTTATTTGACAATCATTAGTTGGTTCCAAAGTTTCATGGAATGCAAATAGATCATTCCATGTCATGGTCTGGTAAGTACAGCTCAATATCTAAGCATAGTACTAAACTCACTAACAAAATATAACTAGCTACCTATTACTTTCTTCAAAGTAGACCTCAACATCCCTTTGCCATCTCTTAATCTACTTTAACATCAGTCATTTTATGTTCTTAAAAACTTTAATGCCTTCCCATTGTCTTTAAAATAAAGACTAATAACCTTAATATGGTCTACAAGACCACTCACAATATGACTCCTGGCTTACTCTCCAGTCTCACCTTCAAACCTCATTATTTCCTATGCATCTGCCACACTGAGCTTCATAGGGTTCCTAGAATATGTCATGTTTTCTCTCATCTCCAGGACCCCACACATGCTCCCCCTTCTAACCAGAATGCTAGTATTTCTTTACCTGACTTTTTCTCATCTTTCACGTCACAGTTAAATATACAATTCCTCACTTTAACAATTCTATTTCACCCTGAACCTCTCCATTAAATGCTCAGCACATCTGTAAACATTTCTTCAATGTCTGTCTTTCTTTATTTTTATACCTTCTTTTTCATGGCCTCTAATACAATATTATACGTACAGAAAGTGGTAAATAAATACATGTTTATTGGTAATATTTGGATAATCTTTCTAGGTAACTGCTCATGGTTTGTACATTTTATCCAAAGCCTAAGCTAACTGAAATTCTGTAACAAAATAGAGTTTTGCTATTGTACCTAATTTTGAATAGGTACCATGAACATGCTTTTATCATTCTATTTTACAGCATAAAACTTCATTTACTAATAATCTGGACAGATTTGTAGCTTCTAGTTTTGTACTTTAGCTGCACATACAAGATATTAAAATAAGGCCCGGACTTGATGGCAGTTTTTCATTGTTAGGTTTCATGTCAAAAAATACCTCTAGGAAACCCCAGTCAGAGTGGCTTAGTTTGTTGGAGCCTTATCCTATACATCGAAGGGTTGCTGGTTTGATTCCCAGTTAGGACACATGCTTGGGTTGAGTTCAATCCCCAATTGGGGCATGTATGGAGGGCAGCCAGTTGATGTTCCTCTCTAAACCGATTGATGTTTCCCTCTCATATAGATGTTTTTCTTTCTCTCCCTTCCTCTCTCTAAGCACCTCCTTAATCGAGAATTAAAACAAAAAAAGTGTTGAAAATTGATGGAAAGGGCAATAACTAAATGTTATTAAAAATACCTCTAAGAAACAAATTACTGTTTTCTACATAAAGCATAAACTACCTCCAGTAATCCTTTGTCTTTTAGTTAGCTCTATAGATAATTATTTATATTGCATTGCCTTTTATGCTGTTTCTCATTTTTCTTTGGTATTTAATTTTAATGAGAATTTCTATCTTGTTCCTGCCTGTGGTCCCAACCAGCTTGTGCTACAGGTCACACAAAGGGCTTTGTTCAAATTTTCAATCTCTCTCACAGTGTTGATTTCTTAACATCAGTTTTCCTTCTAAGATGTTGTTGTAATGGACTTGTTACCACAGCATTTCTATTAACATATACCTGAGACTAGTAAACATTTAAAAAGATAAACAAAACATGTACAATAACCTCACAGCTCACACAGAGATGAATAGTCAACCTAAAGACTCCTTCATCAGCACCACCTGTTATGAGTCACAGAACTTTCTTCAATCTGGGGTTCATTGAGGAATAAATGTGTTTTAATTTTTGCCCAATTCACTAGGTACCTCAACCAATATCTGTAAATAATATATATTCATTCATCCCATGGAATTTTTAAAATTCTATCTTGATTTAGGGGATAGCTCAAGGTAAAAACAAACATATAGAAGGTATTTTATTAATAATTCCCATAAACAGATCTGCTCACTTATTTAAACTAAACACCACTACACTCTATGGATGAATCATTCTTCCAGGCTCCATGGAGGACACAAATTTCAAGTCATAATCCCTGCCCTCAAAGTCATTTCAACTAAAACGTGCAACATCTCCTTACCCCACTCCACTCTACTGCTATCATCATCTTCAAAAAATGATGCATCTGTCCTCCTTCACTGAAGCTTCTACAGATGAACTCAAGATAAATCTACTTTTACTCACTATTCCCTCAGTCTTTATAAAGAAATACATTTTCTTCTGTATTTCCTGAATATTTTAAACATGCATATCATATTATTTAAAAATTATTTTAAAAAATCATCGGGCCTCAATTAACATGGTACCTCCAGTCCCTACCATTAGAGTAACTCTTTTAAGTTAAAGATTGTCCCAAGAACCCTCTTAAAATGTGATCATTACCTGAAAGTTATAACACAGTTTAAACCATGAGTCTCTATAAATGTGTATACAGAGTAGTTATCAAATATAGGAACAAGAAAAATTTATCATAGAAGGAGAAAGATCAAAGGAAAGATGCCTACTACAGAGTACAAGTCTAGGCAAGATGCTTAAGTGGAATCTGTGACCCATTCAGGACCTAATACAAAGGCACCAAGTAGAAGGATTTAAAATAGCCAGGCAGTGGAGAAAAGTACACCAAAGACAAACACCACTTCCCTCACAATTTTGTTAAAAGTCAATTCTGCATTTCAATATCCCACTTTTACAGTAAAACTACCCCACTAATCCCAGACCTCAAAACCTGAAAGGGCGATGAATATGGAGATGGCTGCAAGCAGCCAGTTCCCTTTGTGTCCATACCAGTTGAGAATATTTTGCAAACCACAGAGCTATTGTAAAAACTAGCTGCATACCACTTTTGCTGCTTCTTGGTCCCACCCTATCTATAATTTTGTCTTCCTGCAATCATGATAGAAAAGTAAGTGAAGCCTGGCCAGTGTGGCTCAGTGCTTGAGCCTCAGTCCATCCACCAAGAGGTTGTGGGTTCAATTCCCAGTCAAGGTGCATGCCCAGGTTGTGGGCCAGATCCCCAGTGAGGGACATGCAGAAGACAGCCCATCGATGTTTCTATCTCTCTCTCTCCCTCTCCTTTCCGTTCTCTCTAAAATCAATAAAGATAAAAAAAAAAAAGAACTAGAAAGGCAAGTGGAGAATACAAGAACTGTGTAAACCCTTGGTATGCAGACAAGCCTACTGATATTCTCCATTGCCAGAACACATTACCACAAGCATATGAAGGTGTTTTGTTTTGTTTTGTTTTTTTAATTTAGAAGAATTAACTATAGAACTATAACCCTTTGGAGGACAGCTATTCATTGACATTTTATTAATAGTACTAAAAGAACAATATAATGACTAATTCTATAAATTTATGAAATGTAACTGTCCCATAATTTGCATGAAAGCAATCTATTAATTTCTAAACAAAAATAATGTTTTACATCATTTTACCTAAAGATTACTATGAATAATTGTAAAAATACAAACTACAATTATCTCTCATTTGATGTTCAATAGGCACTTATAACTCAGGCTATTCAAAACAAAACTAAAAATCTTCTCCCAAAAACCTGCTTGTGCTTTGTGTGCAGTTTAAATTAGTGGAACTTCTTAAAATGTTAGACCACAAAGGGATTTAAGGAATGTGAAGGCGTGTAGGTATGTGTGAGTATGTATATTATCACTGTACATCACCTAGCCTTACACCATATTCCTAAAGATATTCAGTCAGTAGGCTAAATTTGTAACTACAATCAATCCTCCATCATCTGGGAATGGATAGTCTCAAATTTCCCTTTGCAGGCAACTAGTAAGATCTATATTTTGGGAATTTGGAAACAGAAAAATGATGCATGCAAGCAGCAGTAGGATGCGTGTGTTTGTGTGTATCTACTAAATAGGTACCTTTACGTAGTCCAAAACTAGATAAAATAACATTTTTATTCTAAATACTTCTGCTCCACTGCATTACCTCAAATAATTCACACACACACACACACACACACTCACAAATAATGGAGCATTTTTTTTAATCCTCATCTGAGGATATTTTTCCATTTTTTGTTCAGATAGAATGGGAGGTAGAGAGAGGAAGAGAGAGAGAGAGAAACATCGAAGTGAAAGGGACACATCAAGTGGCTGCCTCCCGCATGACCCAACTAGGGCAAGGGACAAACTGCAACCAAGGTACATGCCCTTAGCAGGAACCAAACCTGGGTCTCTCTGGACCACAGCCCGACGCTCTAACCTCTGAGCCAAACTGGCCAGGGCAAGGACATTTTTTTTTAATCTTATGACATCTTCTAAGGCACAAAAGATGCCAATACTGTTTTCAGTTTATTAAATAAAACCCCAAAGACCTAAAATAATTTCTATATTTCTTATAAAAATAACTTAATTTATACCCCATGATATAATATTATCTAGTCTCATTCTTAGCCAATATCAGAACTTAAGGCCTTGAAGGAAAAAGAATTTCTTGAGTTTACTAGTAGCATAAATAAGATATACTCCCAGATTCTATTTTCACACATATAATCATATTGCAGATAAGAGAAACATGCTTCATAATTTAAGTGTAGCAATGCTTCTGTTTTGATATTATCATAAAGAAATTACTTTTGTTCACAGTGTTATCTGACCTTCACGCAGAAACTGATTAAAATGTTTTTCCCCCTACAACAATGACAACTGTAAATGAAAGTTGAAATGAAATATATGGCCTAATATCACTGCATAGGAGCTTTTTAGTTAAAAAAAAAAACCCATTACAGAAGAAACTTAGGAAAGTTCATTTCTTTTTCTACAATCAACACAATTGCCTTTTATACAAAGGATATTTCATCATTCATGACAGCAAGTTGTCAATTCTGGGGACATCTTTGGTATAGCTTGGTATTTTATACAGCTTATTTACAAGTATTATTTATTTCAAAATGACTTATGACTTACACCTAGGACAAATATAGAAATAATCTGATAGGCTATGGTATATTATGTATGCATAGTAGGTGGGCACAGAGGTTTACTGGTAGGGATTGTTCCTTTTAGTTTCTATAGCTATTTTTTTGGTGATGGAGGTTGAGGCAGATCAGAGTACAGTATGTAGATATTCAAGCCTCTCCTTTGCTCTTTAATGCTAGCCTGGTACTAATACTACTTGTGTTTTTCTGAAAAATTGCAAATCAAAGAAGAAGCAGATTAACCAGATTGTCTCAACTCATAAAGCAGAGAGAACAGAAGAAGGTAAGATGTTTTCTTTATAGGCCAGAATAATTTCAGACATTTGTCTAGTAGTAGGTAGAACATACTTATTTTCTGTGTGTGTGTGTGTGTGTGTGTGTGTCCGCGCGTGAGCGCCTTTTCTGATAATGGGATGCAGAAGAGTCCTGAATCTCAAGAAATCATTAATATTATGAAAAAAATATTCTGGTCTGGGATTTTTCCAGAATATAGGTCAATGTGTTCCACCACCTGTATGTTAAGGACAGTCAATTGGATTAGAGGACGAATCATGAACAAATTGAGGAAATAAAATCATCTCAAAAACAGTGATTTAAAGCACAGCATTAAGTGCCTTTAAAACTGTAAAGGAACTAAGTAGTCATTACAGCAATCTATCTCTATGAAAACAAGTCAGAAAACAGGCCAAAAAGGATCAGGGTGAGATCACATAGATAGTCAGTGGCAGAGACAGCCTATAATGCAAGTCTCCTGACCCACAGCCCAGCATACTTTTGATACCCTTGATCATGCTGAGATTTGGATCACAAATTATTTTCTCTCTTGATATGTGCTGTATTTTTTAAACCCATAAGAAGTGCATATACTAGTGTTCCTTTTCTGATCTTTGCTAGCACAAAGTTTGATTCTATTTAGATGGGGGAAGAGGGAATATGATTTAGAACTCCTATCATCTTTTTAAGAATGTTCTATCTAGAGAAGAACAATAGGTTCATTCATTCAAGAAGTGGCAATTTTCAAATGAATATTATCAAAAGCCTTATGGTAAAATATTTAAACTAGTCTGGTAACTCTGTCAAGGATAAAGACCCAACTCAGGCTAATATGGATGATAGACTGGTATATTAATTAGAATTTACTTTTCTTTCCATTTTCAATGCTAATAATTTGTTTGAAATAAAGCCTACTACGTCCATTAACATCTGTGAGCAAATTATAACTTGTTAAAATTTCAGTAATCTATTATTTCACTCTAGCAATAAAGTCTGAATCTGATAACTAGTATCAAAGTAGACAGTCTTATTAAAGCAAGTAGGTAACTCACTTTCACAACACAAAATGTGGCAAATTGCTTATTTTCTTTTCCCTTTAAAAAAATCTTTGTAATTTTAATTTTTTAAGCCATTGGCCAGATCCTGGTTCATATAATTGCTGATGGTTTGTTTGTCTTTTCTAAAAATATTAGCCCTCTTTGAGACTTAAATATAACAAACAACATTTACTAATAATTACTAAAAAATCCATGTCACAAACTGGAAAAAGACTTTATAAAATGGCATTAAAAGATGAGGTTATGCCTATATGGCACAAAAATATAAGAGTAACCTTGGAAAGTTTTTTCAATAACTCCAAAAGTCAGACTATGAACAGCTGTAATTTACACCAATACAAAAAAATAAAGAAAGAAAGAAATTAAACAATCTTTATTCTCTATTTGTAGAAGTCATTTCTGAGAAATAATCCCTTTCCTCTTATAAGACTCAAATTGCATGCATACTTCCAAGAAATATGGTTGCCCCAAAGCAAGCATTCAGGCATTGAAACAATAAGGTTCATTGCTCTCTCTGAAAGCCATAAGCAAAGAATATTTAGAACTCAAGACTCCAAGAACTTAAGAAATGCAGATACCTATAGAAATCATGTATTGCTTGTTTTCATGAAATTAGCCATCATTAATCTAATTTAGTTCACTGAACTAAATGTATTCCAAGTACATATTTCTAAAGCAAGAGTTAACTCTCCAAAGCTCCAAACAAATTTTTCTGCAACACCTGAAAAACATGACAGTGAACAAAGCTTACATGGATCTAAAATAATTTAAGTTTCTAGGTTCCAGAAGTCAATTTTAGACTGGAGATTTCTGCTGCATTTCAAAAAGATAGACTTTCAGGAATGCTCTTCATTTATTTTAAGTCCCTAGCACCAACATGAAGGCTGATCCTGGATGTGGTCTGGACCGCAAGAATGTACAAGTAGAATATAAGTCCACAAACTACTGCCTTTTACACATTTGTAATAAAGATCAGGGGTGCTACTGAACAGAAACAGGGATCAAGAAGTGGAAAAGATGAGATGCCTAGGCGAGTGTGTGTGTGTGTGTGTGTGTGTGTGTGTGTATAGGGGACAGGCATTAAACCATGCAGAACTTAAAGGTTAGTGAGTTTTAAATATGCTATAGAGACTTAGAATATCACTATAACTGGAAAGTTCTATTTCTACAATGAGTGGGGAGTTAGTATTTGCAGCATGGGCTAAGGACAAATGAGGATTCAAAATTCCTCAAAGCTCTCATTTTTCTCTTTTCAGGTGTTATAGAATGGAAATTTATTTAATACAATCAAATAAAACATTTGTCACTGGAAAGAAAAAAAATTGTCAGGCTCATTAAGCACCAGTCACATGATGAATGCCCAGTATGAACTCAAAGCAGGCCAGCTTCCTACTTTCTACAGTTTTTTTCTGTCTATTGTCAGCTAAGCTCAGGTGATAGGGCACAATGCTAATGACTCAAGAGCCAAAGGTATGATTCCTATTGTCAAAGGTTCTCTTTCCACATGATTAAATGACTTTTCTTAGTTCCATGGCTTGAGACCACACCCCTGCAGCCATCATACAATGGAATTCTTTTGATCAGGAGGTAGAGGATGCATATCTGTGCTAATTCCTTACTGAGACTGAAAATATACTTTATAGTTTGTTCTTTTTGCTCCTTTAAAAATGAGTCAGCAGTATTAATTTTGTGTTGTGGGCTACTCCAATAGTACCTTGGCAGTCTTAAAAAGTTATCACAATAGATAACTACAGTAAAGGAGGGGTGTGTCTTAGTTAGCATTGGTTGCTATAACAAAATATCATAGGCTGGGTAGATTAAACAAAAGAAATGCATTTCTTACAGTACTGGAGGTTGGAAAGTCCAAGATCAAGATGCCAGCAAATTTGGTGATTTGGTTCCTGGTCAGAGCCCTCTTCTTGGCTTGTAGCCTTCTCCCTGTGTTCCCACATGGTGAAGGGGTGGTGGAGTGAGGGAAGAGGAGGGAAGAAGGGAGAGAAAACAAGAGAGAGAGACAAAGACAGAGAGAAAAAGAGAAAGAGAGAGAGAGCAAGCTCATATCTCTTTCTCTTCTCATAAGAGCACAAATCCTATCATGGGGGCTATGCCATCAGGCATCATCTAAACCTAATTACCTTACAAGGCCCCACTTCCAAATACCATCACATTGGTGGTAGTATTTCAACATGAGAATTGTGGAGGACACAAAAATTCAGTCTATAACAGGGTGCTAACATGACTCCTCTGTAGCAGTATTTGCCAATGGTGCTCTGCAGACCTGCATTCAAATTACCTGGACTTTTAGTTAAAATGCACATTTTTGGGACCCTACCACAAGATCTAGAGTAACAGTACAATTTCTAGGGGTTGGGCTTGGAGTTTTACAGTTGACCCTCGCCACTTTGCACTTCGACTTTCACAGCTTCACTCTATCGTGGTTTTCTCAAATATATTCATTTAAAAGTTGATCGAGACAATGAAAATTATACAGTACACGCTTGGTTGTCTGAGTCAATTATACACCCCTGTATTACAATTAAAATTAAAATTACTGTATGTATGCACTGTAGACCTATGTATTTGAGCACCCCAGGAATCCTTCAATGCCAGGTGCAATCTGGAACGGATTAATCGTGATAAATGAGGGACAACTCTATTTTTAATAAGTCCCCTATCCCAGGTGATTCTAATATACATTAAAGTTTGAGAATCACTGTCTAGAGCAGGAGTTCTTAACTAAGAGGTGGCCATCAGAATTCCCAAGGAACTTTGTTAGAATGTACATGCCTGTGCCACAGCCCCAGGCCTAATGAGTCAAAATCTCTTCAGGGGATAGGCCTTGGTATCTGTGCTAGTGGCAGTGGAAAACAGCTACTACAATGCTAGTAAACCAAGTGCTATCCTAAACCCTTTATATGCACTACCTCATTTAATCCTTACAACCCTTTGAGGTATGTACTATTATCCCTCATTGTACACGGATGGCAATTGGGACAACCTCACCGAAGTTAAGTGACTTAGACAGAATCTCAGAGCCAATAATGGTGCTCCTGGGCTGGTCCATTTTCGGTGGATTACTGCTGCCTTAGAGATTGTTGAGGGGTCATTTCAGGGTCACATTTTAAGTGTTCTGATCCTCTTATATGACAAGGCTTACAGAGTCTGGAAGTATGCTGGCCTTCTCCTCACTGTGATCAGAACTGGGGAGCTGTTTTTCAACAACCTAAGAATGGTTAACGCACAAATAAAAAGAAGAGCAACTATAAAAAGAGGAATACAAGGTTCCTAGTCAAATACTTTTAGTCCTACTCAGTGGAAGGGAAAAAAAGGTAAAAAACTGCTTTTAGAATTAAGACAGGAAAAGAGCTTATTAAAGTCAGACTCTAGATTTTTCCAAAGCAAATCAAGTGGGAGGCCCATAACAAACAACAAAATGCTTTGAGTTAAATTAAAAATTAATGCTGACACGATAACCAAGATGCTTGACTTTATAGCCCAAAGAAAATGCTTGTGGGTGTTCAAAGAACTTGATTGTGACCTGACAGTTGGCTACTTCAGAAGGTGAAATTTCACAGTCCTAACAAGAGTATAGTGTAGTAGCAAGAATTTAAGAGCTGGGAGGAGCTGCATACACTGCAAAAGTAGACGCATTTAAGCAACATCTCTCAAAATACTGACCTGAGAAACTGGTTTATTGAAACAGGCTGGGGCAGGAGAAAGACTGGTATTGTAAAGACAGAATAATCTACTGGGGAGATTTGGAGGAAGAAGCCAAAAGAGCAAAGGAAAGAAAAAATGAATACCAATATCTACTTTTGCCCCTTTTCTCAAACCAGAGCTCACTCTGTGCTGCTTTAGCACTATTTATATCAGCATCTCCTTCCCCTCCCCTACATACAAATTCTCTCACGTACAGCACTTCTAACTAATCTTCCAAATCACCTAGCTCTACGCTTCTGCCAAAGTTTCAGTTATACCTACAACATAGAAAGCCACAAAACACCAATAGAAAAACAAAGCAAAACATTTATACCACCTCTAACCATATTCAGGATTAATATATTGATTGATCTCACCATGACCTCCACAGTGAAAGGTGTTTTGCCACTGGTCCATTTTATTATTTTCTTCCTCCAACCTCTCATTTTACATGTCCTCATTGTAATCCTTCTTCCACATCATATCCTATATAAACACCCATGTTTTGTCATAACTTCTATATTTGAACAACCATTCATTTTATAGACATTACAAGTAAAACACATGGTCCTGCAAGGGATATTACAGTTATGCTTCAGGCCCTCATACTTTACGATATCAACAAGAGAGATCCATTAATTTACTGTTTTGTGTTTTGTAGGGGAGCCATATAATATTCTTCATATATTTAGTTCTCCAGAATGTAGTTTAATCAATATGGCACCTCAGGCAACCTGAAATACTGAAGGAAACATAAAAGTAAGTTTGTCAGACCAAAATATTTTATGTCCACTGGTGGGAGATTAACTACTATGGAGGCTGCATAAGGTATATATATTTAGAAGATTATAGTAAAGTCAATGATGGAAAAGAGTCAAACTGATATGTATAAAAGATTCCAAGGGAGAGAGAAGTCTGTGCTGAGGACCCCAAGGCAAGGACTTCCAGGTTCTAATCCTTGACTGCCAACCTTGAGCACTACAGTGATTTCAATAACATTTTCTACCTCTGAGTGTCATTAGACATTTTAAAAAGTGAGTGCTTCACATAGGAATACCTGTAGTTTCACCTTGAGCAAATCATTGACCTTCATTGTGTCTCAGTTTTGACACATGCCAAGTGGGGTGGGCAGTTAAACTACTTGCCTTCGGTTGCCTTTGAACCCTATGATTGCAATACCATGCTTTGGTTTATCTCAAAGGGCTATACTGAGGTTCAAATGAAATATTCAAAATGTAAGGGCAATAAAAGTTTTAAAGTGCTATACAAATGTAAAAAGTGTTTTAGATTATGCATCTCTAAATATAACCAACAACTTGCACGTGGTCTCCAAAACAAAGCAAATGTATTTCTAGATTTCAATTTTCAATTAGTCCCAAGACACATGAATTTCCTTTGTTCTAATTATCAGAAGCTAAAAGAACAAAAGGTTCAAATTATAATCTTTATTAAGGAGATTCTAAGCCATTTAGAATTGCAGGGCAGACATGTGGCTAGGTAGATGTTTTTCACTGCTTGTGGGTCCCCTGAATAGCTTTTACTGTGAAAACTAATAAAAATGATAAGAAAGTTGAAACTGAGCAAAATTATATTAAATTTCTATCTCAATTCTGCAGTGGTTTGTATGAAGGGGGATACTTTCTTCTATGCTTCTAATTTTCTCACATGGTTTATAAACCATCTGTTAGCTGTTTTAGCATGTGATTAATATTTAAGTATTTGAAAATCCATGTGGTGCATGACTGTGTATTTAGCAAGGGTCTGAATCTGCATACTCACCTCAGGAACACTGGGATCTAAAGGCAAGCCCAGAATACTGTTTGTATGAAGGACACTACCTAGGGCCTCTCCAGATCCCCAAAGGAAACAATGCAGAAGACATTCTTTCATTAAACAAATATCCATTAAGAACTTAATAGGTGTCACACACTGTACTAACTGTTGGGAACACATAGATGAAAAAGAGATGCCCCTTTTTTAACAGTTCATATATTCTAAAACAGAGAGAGAAACAATGGCCAACTCCCATGACACTAAGACATATTCTAGAATAAAGAAAGGAGAGTAAAAAAACACCCAAACTCTTCCTGAGTTGGCAGTAGGGGGAGCTGTACCCTGGTAAAACAAGGAATTCAAAGGACATACAGGTACTGGGGATTTTTTATTCAATCTGAAGTACAACTCTTTCTAAATAATAATGCATAATAATGCATTTATTTTGAAATCCCCTTTGAAGGTATGCACACTCTGCAGCTATTTACACAACCATAAATGCAGATAAGGTGGACTGCTACCACACCTGCTGTTGCAGTTTATTAATGGACAAAAACACATGAATGTAATTAAAGCAAGAGCAACAAAGGTTTACTTACTATCAACCAACTAGCCCACAGAATGGACCTTAAAGACCCATCCAAAATGGTGTGCAAAGAGTGATTTAAAATGTGTATGCATAAAAAAGAGACTGATAAAACCAACATGAGTTTCATTTTCAATTTATATTAAGCATTGGTATACTTTCTTTCAAGTTGGTAAACAGGTAACAAGCAAATAATCTTACAACCTTTTCATACACACACACACACACACTATTAATATAATTTACCTACCATAAATTCACCCATTTAAAGTGTTTAATTCAGCCCTTGCCAGTTTTGCTCAGCAGTTAGAGCATCGGTCTGTGGTCCAGAGAGGCCCGGGTTCAGTTCCTGCTAAGGGCATGTACCTCAGTTGCAGTTTGTCTCAGGCCTTGGTTGCTCGTGTGGGTGGCAGCCACTCGATGTGTCCCTTTCATGTCGATGTTTTTCTCTCTCTCTCTCTCTTCCTCTCTCTCCCTCCCACTCTATCTGAACAAAAAAATGGAAAAATGTCCTCAGGTGAGGATAAAAAAAAAAATAATAAAGTGTATAATTCAGTGCTGAAAAAAATGGCAGCAGAGCGAATAGAAGCTACATGGACCGTCTCCCAGGAGCAAACAGGAATTACAACTAAAATAAAGCAAAGTCATCCAGAAAAATCAACTAAAGACCAGCTAGAGAGAACCCTTATAACCAGGGACATAAAGAGGAGCCCAAATCAAGTCTAGAGAAGGTGCTAAGCTATGAGACAGCTGGCTGGGCTCCCACAGGCAGCAGCTGAGGACTATCTTAGCTGTGAGAAGTTTGGGGTTTAAACCCTAAGCCGGGCTCCCCAGCACAGAGTAGTGGAAATGAGAAAGGTGCTCACATAATATCTAGCTTTGTAAAACACCAGAGCAGAGGTCCTGTCTGGCAGGGAGAGGTGCTGAGAACATGGGCCCCTGCCTGAAGGGACAACACACTAAATTACAGCTACAGCCACTCACCTTGATCTTGGGAAGAGGGAGCACTGACTGGATTAGAGCTGCATGAGCAGAGTCTGGGGTTCCTGACACTGCGGAAAGAGCTGGGAGGAATGCCATCAGGATCCCTATGCAGAGTCATTCCCCCACGCTACAGAAACCATTTTTCTTGGGCAGACTCTTCTCATCAAGGCGGCTTTAGCTGTGGGGGTGAGGACCACCCATCCCACCTCCTAGAATTTCACTCTGCTCACCAGGAGGAGTTTGTACCTAGCACAGAGGCTGCAACCTGAGGCTCATTAATGGTCAGAGACTACCAGCCAGCCTGCAGGCACAGACAGGTCTCTGGGTACCTTGAACCTTGGGCCTGGTTCACAGTTGTTGGGTTTCATGGCTCTGGGGACCAAGCTGTGAAGATAGCTGCCTAGGTCTTTGTGCTGAGTCATTAACCCATGCTTCAGAAACCATCTTATGCAGACAGAGTTTTCCTTTCAAAGCAGCTTTAGCCTAGGGGGGAGCAAATGCCTCACCCAATGGAAATCCTTTCACCCTGGAGGGGGAGCTTACATTTAGCTGAAGACTATAATATGAGGCTAATAAAGTGACTGACACTAGCAATCAGCCTGCAGGCAGAGGTGGATCTCTGGGAAATTTGAATCTTTGCCTGTCCTAGGATTCTACCAAGGGAGAATAAGACCAGTCATTGGTGTTCATCTTGGTCTCTTCCATAATCATCCAAACCCAGCAGAAGGAGCCACAGTATGTGGAATATTGATAACCACAGGGAGATTTTGGCAGGTTCCAATCCCTGCTGGTAGAGCCAAAATTGTGAAACAAACAGAAAAGTCCCAAATAAAAGAACAAAAGAATTCTCCAGAAGAAAGGTTAAATGAAATGGAGATAATCAAGTTATTAGATATACAATTTAGAATAATAATTACAAGAATGTTTAACAGCTTGAGAAAAGATATAATAACAATGAAAATCAACCAATTGGAGATCAAGAAGACATGGCAGAAATAAAGAACACATAGAAAAGATTAAACAGCAGATTACAGGAAGCTAAGGATTGGATCAGTGAATAAGAAGACAGGGAAGAAAAAAAATCACTCAACCAGAGAATAAAAAAAAAAAAAAAAAAAAAATTAAAGAACAGGAGGACAGTATAAGAAAGCTGTGGGACAACATGAAAAGAAACAACATTCACATCATAGGAGTACCAGAATAAGAAGAAAGTGAGCTAGGGTTAGAGAACCTGTTTGAAGAAATAGTGGCAGAAACCTTCCCTAACTTGGTGAAGAAAAAAGGCATACAAAGTCAGGAAGCACAAAGACTCTCAAGCAAGAATAACCCAAAAGAGGCCCACAACAAGACACATCATAACTAAAATGCCAAAAATTAAAAACAAAGAGAGAATCTTAAAGGCAGCAAGAGAAAATCAATAGGTTACCTACAAAGGAGGTCCCATAAGGCTATCAGCTGATTTCTCAACAAAAACACTACAGGCCAGAAGGGAATGTCATGAACTATTCACGGTAAAGAAAAACAAGAATCTGAAACAAAGACTACTCTATCCAGCAAGGCTATCATTCAAAGTAGAAGGTGAAATAAAGAGCTTCCCAGACAAAAAAACAAACAAACAAGAAAAAAAAAAAAAAGAAAACAAAACAAAAAACTAAAGTAATATATCACCAACAAACCAGCTTTGCAAGAAATGTTAAAGGAAGTGCTATAATAAGCAGAAGAAATAGAGAGAAAGAAACATGGACATAATAAATAAAAATGGCAATTAATAGATAAATATCAATAATAATCTTAGATGTAAATGGATCAAATGCTCCAATCAAAAGACACAGAGGAGCCCTGGCCGGTTTGGCTCAGCGGTTAGAGCGTCGGCCTGCGGTCCTGAGAGACCCGGGTTCGGTTCCCGCTAAGGGCGCGTACCTCGGTTGCAGTTTGTCCCCGGCCCTGATCGGTTGTGCGGGTGGCAGCCACTCGATGTGTCCCTTTCACGTCGATGTTTCTCTCTCTCTCTGTTCCTCTCCCTCCCTCCCACTCTACCTGAACAAAAAATGGAAAAATGTCCTCGGGTGAGGAAAAAAAAAAAAAAAAGACACAGAGGAGCTGAATAAGTAAGAAAGCATGAGCCACATATATGCTGTCTACAAGAGACCCACCTCAGAACAAAAGACTCAAATAGGATAAAAGTGAAGAGATGGAAAAAAAAAAAAAGTCCAGGCAAATGGAAACAAACAAACAAAAAAAGCTGGGACAGCAATGCTCATCTCTGATAAAACAGATTTCTAAATGAAGGCCATAACAAGAGACAAAGAAGGCCACTACATAATATGAAAAAGATTAATCCAACAAGAAGATATAACCTTGGTAAATATATATGCACCCAATATAGGAGAACCAAAAAATATTTTAAAACTTGCAGAGGACTTCAAGGAGAGAGTGACAGCAATACAATCATACTAGAGGATTTCAATACCCCACTGACATCATGAAATAGCTCCTCTAGACAGAAAGTTAACAACAAAACAGAGACCCCAAACCACACACTAGATCAGATAGATTTAATTGACAGTTACAGAAAATTTCACCCCAGTGCTGCAGACTATATATTCTTCTCAAGTGCACACAGGACATTCTCAAAGATAGACCACATGTTAGGACACAAACTAAGTCTCTACAACTTCAAGAAGATTAAAATCATAGCAATCATCTTCTCAGATCACAATGGCATGAAACTAGAATTTAGTTACAGTAAAAACATTCAAGTATTCAAATATATGGAGGCTAAATAGCATGTTATTACATAATGAATGGGCTACCAAGAAGATCAAAGAAGAAATAAAAACTTCTGGCAAACCAATGAAAATGAACACACAACAAAACAAAATCTGTGGGACACAGCAAGATTAGTCCTGAGAGGGAACTTCCTAGCACTAGAAGCCTAGCTCAAGAGACAAGAAAATTTTCTAATAAACTATCTAACCCTACAACTTACAGATTTAGAACATAAACAAAAAGAAAAATGCTAAGTAGAAACAAAGAAATAAAAAAGATAAGAATGCAAAAATAAAATGACATAGAGACTAAAAAAAAGCATAGAAAAGATCAATGAAATGATGAACTGGTTCTTTGAAAACATAAACAAGATTGATCAACCTTTAGCCAGATTTACTAAGAAACAAAGAGAGAGGACCTAAATAAACAAAATCAGAAACAAAAGAGGAGAAGTAACAACTGACAACACAGAAATACAAAGATTTGTAGAAAATTATATACCAATAAATTGGACAATTTAGGCAAAATGGATAAATTCCTAGATTCATACAGTCTCCCAATACTCAAACAGGAAGAATCAGAAAACCTGAAGAGACCAATAACAACCAAGAAAATTGAAGCAGTAATCAATAAACTCCAAGCAAACAAAAGTCTGGGTCCAGACAGCTTCATTTTGGAGTAGTGCCAAACATCCAAAAACTAACACCCATTCTCCTCAAACTATTTAAAAACATTCAAGAGGAAGGAAGATTTTCAAACTCTTTTTATGAGGTCAGCATAATCCTAATTCCAAAACAGATAAAGACACTACAAAGAAAGAAAACTACAGGCCAATATCCCTGATGAACATAGATGACAAAATGTCATAGATGAACAAAATATTAGCAAATCAAATCCAGCAATACATTAAAAAAATTATTCACCATGACCAAGTAGAATTTACCCCAGGGATGCAAAACTGGACCAATATTCACATTTCAATAAATGTGACATACCACATAAACAAAATGAAAGATATATATTATATGGTCATATCAATAAATGCTGAAAAATCCCTTCACAAAATTCGGCACCCATTTCTGATAAAAATGCTCAGTAAACTGGAATGGAGGATCATATCTCAATATGATAAAGGTCATATATGAAAAACCTACAGTGAACATCACACTCAATGGGCAAATCTTAAAAGTAGTTTCCTAAAGAACAGATATGAGACAGGGATGTCCAATTTCACCACTCTTATTCAACGTAGTGTTGGAAGTCTTAGCCACAACTATCAGACAAGAAGAAAAAATAAGGGCATCCAAATTGGAAAGGAGGAAGTGAAAATCATTATCTGCAGATGATATAATATTGTACATAGAAAACCCTAAAGACTCCATCAAAAATCTACTACATTTAATAAATGAATTTGGCAAAATAGCAGAATACTAAATTAGCATCCATAAATTGATGGCATTCTTATACATCAATAATGAACACTCAGAAGAAGAAATTAAAAAAAAAAAAAAAAGCAATCCCATTTACCATTGCAACAAAAAAATAAGATACCTAGGAATAAACTTAACCAAGGAAGTAAAAGACCTGTTCTCAGAAAGCTACAGGACATTGAAAAAAGAAATAGAGGGAGATATAAAAAAAAGTGGAAGCATATACCATGTTCATGGATTGGAAGAATCAACATCATTAAAATGTCAATACTACCCAAAGCAATGTATATATTCAATGCAATCTCTCTTAACGTGCCAATGGCATATTTCACAGATCTAGAACAAATACTCTAAAAGTTTACCTGGAACCAAAAAAGACTCCAAATAGCCACAGAAATATTGAAAATGAGGAACAGGGTTGGAGGGATCACAATACCGGATATAAAGTTATACTACAAAGCTATCGTAATCAAAACAGCCTGGTACAAGAACAGGCATATAGATCAATGAAATAGAATAGAGAACCCAGATATCGATCCAAGATATTATGCTTAATTAATATTTGACAAAGGAGGCAAGGGCATGCAATGGAGTAAAAGTAGTCTCTTCAATAAATGGTGTTGGGAAAATTGGACACCTACATGCAAAGAAATAAAACTAGACCACCAACTTACACCATATGCAACAATAAACTCTAAGTGGATAAGAGACCTATATGTAACCCATGAAACCATAAAAATCTGAGAAGAAAATGTAGGAAGAAATTCTGACAGCACACACAGCAGAATTTTCACTGATATACCTAGGGCAAGAAAAACAAAGTAAAACATTAATACATGGGAATACATCAAACTAAAAAGCTTCTGCACAGCAGGAGACACTACCTTCAAAATGAAAAGGGAACAACTCTTTGTAGAACATATTTACCAATGATACATCTTATAAGGGGTTAATATCCAAAATGTATAAGTATTTATACAGCTTAACAAAAGACAAACAATCCAATTAAAAATGGGGTGAATATCTGAATAGATGCTTCTCCAAACAGGACATACAAAAGGCCAAGAGACATATGAAAATATGATCAACATCATTAATTATCAGAGAGATGGAAATTAAAATGAATATGAGGCATCACCTCACGCCTGCCAGAATGGCTGCCGTCAACAAATTCTCATACAGGTGCTGGCATGGGTGTGGAGAAAAGGGGACTCTAGTACACTGCTGGTGAGAATGCAGACTGGTACAGCCACTATGGAAAACAATATGGTGTTTCCTCAAAAATTTATAAATTGAACTGCCATTTGACCCAGTGATTCCACTTCTAGGAATATATCCTAAGAAGCCTGAAACACTACCCCTATGTTCATAGCAGCACTATTTACAATTGCTAAGATCTGGAAATAGCCAAAATGCCCATCAATAGATGAGTAGATAAAAAAAAAAAAAGTTTTGGTACATATACACAATGGAATATTATGCCCCTGTAAGAAAGAAAGTTCTCTTATCCTTTGAGATGACATGAAGGAACCTGGAGAGTACTATGCTAAGAAAAATAAGCCAGTCAGAGAAAGACAAATATCACAAAATTTCACTTATTTTTGGAATATAATGAACAAAATAAGCAGATGAACAAAATAGACCCAGAGAATTGGAAGTAGGGTTCAGACTGACAAACCTCAGAGAGGTAAGCAAGGGGCAGAGAAAAGATAAACCAAAGAACTTACATGCATATATGCATAACCAATGGACATAGACAACAATGCTCTGATGGGGGGAGGCTGGATTGGGAGTAGGGTGTCTGGGGAGGGGGGAAGAGAAAGATCTGTAACAGAAATAAACTCATTAATAACAAAAAGAAATAGGAATATTACAAAGGCAGGCATAAAACATTCAAATATGAGTGACTTAATTTTCAACTTAGCAAATGTAAGAATTAACTGTAAAACTTCAGAACTTATTAGATCTTTGTAAAAAGGTCACTAATAATCATTCCTTTTGCTATATATCAATTATAGCCAAATAAAAATGTGTAATGGAAAATATTAATAATAGCAAGTAAATTTTAAAATACATATGACTAGACTCACCAATGTGTCCAAGATGTATATGAAGAAACTATAAATTTTATTGAAAGATATGAAGAGAAGATAAAAATAAATAAATAGAGGGCTCATTGGGGGGAAAGTGGAAACATCTGTAATTCAACAATAAAGATGAAAAATAATAAAATTTAAAAATAAATAATTGTTATCATCATCACTAATCATCAGAGAGATGCAAATTAAAAGGACTATGAGGTATAACCTCACACCTACCAGAATGGCTGCCATAAACAAATTATCAAACAACAAGTGTTGGCGAGGGTGTGGATAAAAGGGGACTCTAGTACACTGCTGGTGGGAATGCAGACTGGTGCAGCCACTATGGAAAACAATATGGTGTTTCCTCAAAAAATTCAAAATAGAACTTCCATTTGACTCAGTGATCACACGTGAAGGAATATATCCTAAGAAGCCTGGAACACCAATCAGAAAGAATATATGCACCCCTATGTTCATAGCAACACTATTTACAATAGGCAAGATCCGGAAATAGCCCAAGTGCCCATTAGTAGATGAGTGGATAAAAAAGTTGTGGTACATTTACACAATGGAATACTATGTAGCTGTAAGGAAGAAAGATGTCTCACCAGTTGATATGACATGGAGGGGCCTGGAGAGCATTATGCTAAGTGAAATAAGCCAGTCAGTTAGACAAGTACCACATGGTCTCACTTATTTATAAAATATAATGAACAAAATAAGTTGATGATTAAAATAGGTCCAGAGGCATTGATGTAGGGAACAGACTGACAAACTTCAGGGCAAAGAGAGATGGGGTGAGTGAAGAGATAATCCAAATAATGTATATGTATATATGCACAACCAATGGACACAGACAGTAGCGTGGAGAAAGCAGGAGAGGGGTGAGAGTGGGGAGGAAGGGATCATTGGGGGGAAATGGGGGACTATCTGTAATACTTTCAACAATAAAGATAAAAATAAATTTTTTATAAAAGGGAATCGTTACAAACAGAAAATAAAGTGTATAATTTAATGGTTTCTACTATATCCACAGATTTGTGCAATCATCACTACAATCAATATTAGACATTTTATCACTCCAAAAAGAACCCTCATACCAATTAACAGTTACTCCCCATTAACCCAATTTCATGTCCCAAGCCCAAACCCAGGCAACCACTAATCTATTTACTATCTCTATTAATTTTCCTATTCTGAGCAATTCATATAAATGACATCACATGTGGCAATCTGTGTCTCCTTTCCTTTACTTAGCATAATGTTTTCAAAGTTCATCTATTTTGTAGCAGGTATTTGTATTTATTTTTTATTGATGAATAATATTCCATTATAAGTATATACCTCAATTTGTTTATTCATTCATCGGTTGATGGACATTTGGGTCATTTGTATTTTTTAGCTATTGTGAGTAATCTTATCACTTCTTACATTAGTTTGTAATTTAACATGCACATCACTAAGCACTGGTCTAGATATTAAAAGATACTATTCTTTATAAGCTGACCATCCCCTATTTCCTTCCCCAGTTACCAAAATAAAAAATGAAAACATGTTGGGAAAAACTGGACAACAGGTCTTCAATAGGTACTTAAGAAATATTTGCTGACTCAGAGAATTAAAGAATGAGAGAGATATTTCCTTTAAATCCCTGCTTTTCCTTTTAATCACATCCCAACAAGTGCCACCTGGATATTGTAGCTGTTACAACTGGAAAAGACCTTGGAGTCCGGAATTCATCCAACTGTGGTTGAAGAAACACATGTTTCAGAACCACCAAAGTAGCTTGTTATAAATATTTCTGCCCCTCACACCCCCAGAGAATCTAATTCAGTAAATCTTGGGGGGTGAGGCCATGGAATGCCACATATGTTGTCATTTATATGAAGTATTCAGAATAGGAAAATCAAGAGAGATAATAAGTAGATTAGTGGTTGCCTAGGTTTGGGCTTGCAATATGGAATTGGGTCAATGGGGAATAACTATTAATTGGTATGAGGGTTCTTTTTGGAGTGACAAGCACCCCAGCTAATTCCAACACATAGTAAAGTCTGAGAATTAATGATGTAGTCTAAACTTCCTATTCTAAAGAGGAGAACATTTAGAATTCACATGAGGAAGTGACATGCTCAAGTCTCAGAGTATGGTAGAGTTAGAGTCACAGGGATCTGAGGTTACAAATCCCCATGTAACACCTTCCATTACCTCGGTATCCTCCTTTATTACATCTGAATCTTCTCCCTGTGAATATATACCTCTCACAGAATTGCTCGATAAGTGTCAGTGTCTGACACATCTTAAGTGATCAATAAATAGTAGCTATCTATTTTTTTTTTTTTTGGTACTGTGTGAACTAGATAACAAAAGGGTCTCCTATTTTGGCACTGTTTGCTAAAAGTATAAAGTAACAAATATAGCCCATAGTAGAGAATACCTGATCCAGGACGAAGGTCTCTGTGGTCCCTGACCCAACTGTCGAAAAAGGAGCATAACTGGAAACTGTCTTCAACCATGGGCTTTTGGTGGCCAAAGAAGCTATATAGTGACATTTCCTATCCAAGGTTTTGAAACTACTCTATAAACCCACTGTGATCTATTTAAAGAAGCCAGGTCTTTTTAAAGAAAAACTGTTTCTGCCAAGTTTTCTATCAGAGACAAATCATAAATCATAAAGTAGGTGAGCTTCAGCCATGACTAAAAAGGTAGTGGAAATTTTTCTAAGTGAAAGTGAATATGCCTATCAAAAAGTTAGACTCATTGCTAACCCATTATCATACAACAGTGAAGAAAATCATAGGAGCCTTTAAATTTTTCTTTAAGTTTTTAAATGACAAAAGTAGTGATTTTTTATAATGAATCAAACAAAACAGAGGTGAATAAAAAAAATCATAATCTCTCCTTCCTTCTTCTGATCTTCCTCCCCTAATGTATCAATTTGGAATAACACATGCAGATATAAAGTTAAAAATCCAAGTCTAACAGTGAAGTAAAAGGCAATAGAATCTGCTTTAATGGAGAGATATAGCCTGAGATAATTGGTGAATATTTGGAATAGCTGCTATGGAAAACAGAGCGAAAGCTGAATAGGTACATGTAAAAAGTCTTCCTAGCAGCTCTGAAAGCTCCAAATTAAGTTGTAGACCATGTGCAGTGGTTGTGGCACTGATCCCAACAAAGGTGTGATTTTCTCTGGAGGTATTCAGCCATAGATATTGGAACATAGAAAGTGGTGTTTAGATTGATCCAAAAATAGGAGATTTTCTGGGCAGGTTTAGTAACAAGAAGAGACTAGAATTAGAAAAAGCTATTAGCAAAAGGAGCATACTACAGAGTTTAGCCTGGAAAAGAAGGGAAGTAATATCACAAAGGGGTCACAAGATTTCTCATTTGGCTCAACTTGTAAATAACTGTACATTTTAGGCTCCAAAGAAAAAGGTTCAGGGGTGTTCCCATTACCCCTTTCAATTGCAAAATGCAGTTATCTTTGTATCGACAGACATGCAAGTACCACTTCCAAATAATAAATGGGCTTTTTGAGTAATATGTACCATGTTACTAATGCCTTATATTGCTTTTTTTTTTATTAAAGTAGAGTTGACATACATTATATTAGTTTCAGGTATACAATATAGCAACTCTAATTTATATACCTTATAATGTGATCGCTATAATAAGTCTAGTAACCATCTGTCACTGTACAAAGTTATTTCGGTATTATTGACCATATTCCCTGCATTGTACATTACATCTCTGTGGCTTATTTATTTTATAACTAAAAGTTTGTACTTCTCACTTTCCTTCACCTTTTTCAAGAAAAAGAAAGAGAAAATAAAAGAGCTAAGAGGGTTATGTTCATGGTTCCACCTGAAGTTTTAATTTATTTTTTAATATCATATATTTTTGTGATTATAGAAGTAACATATCCTAATTGCAGAAAATTTGAAAGCTACACAAAGGAACAAAAAATGAACTGCTACAACAGCATCCAGGAAAAAAACAATAACTAAACTACCTTACACATACAGTGTTGTGTCATGTTTAAATGCATGGATTCTGGTTCAGCTGGTGTGGCTCAGTGGTTGAGGGGTCGACCGATGCACCAAGAGGCTGCTGGTTTGATTCCTGGTTAGGGCACATGCCAAGGCTATGGGCCAAATCCCCAGTGGGGGGCATACAGGAGGCAGCCAATCGATGTTCTCTCTCATCGATGTTTCTAACTCTCTCTTTCCCTCCCCCTTCCTCTCTCTTTAAAATCAATTAAAATAATTTTTAAAATAAATGCATGGATTCTGGAGCTAGACTGGTTGAGTTCTCAGCCAAGAACATATTAGGCAAATTGCTGAACTCCTGTGTCTCAGTTTCCTTTTCTGAAAATGGTAATAACAATACCACTTACCTCCCAATTAGATAGATTATAAGGATAAGGTGAGTTAATACATATACAGCACTTAGAACAGTGCACAGAACATAAGTCCCCAATAGAGTGTGTGTGTGCATGAGATTTTTGTGGTCATAGTCTTTTTTTTTTTTTTGCTGATTTTTTTAAATTTAATTAATTTATTTATTTTTCTTTCAGATGTTTCTCCTTTTTCCCCCACTGATTCCTCCCTTCCCCTCCCTCCCCGCCCTGTCCCCAGCTTTGTTGTCCACGTCCATTGTTCATGCATATATGCATATAAGTTCTGTGGTTTATCTCTCCCCCACCATCCCCTCTTCTGGGGATTGTCAGTCTGTACCCCACTTCCACATCTCTGGGACTATCCCATTCCTCAGACTGTTATGTTCCTTATATTCCACAAATAAGTGAGATCATATGATACTTGTCTTTCTCTGTTTGGCTTGTTTTGCTTAGGATGACACTTTCCAGGTCCCTCCATGTCATAGTCTTTTGTTTAAAACTCGGTGTTACAGCTACCCATTAAAGAGGGCATTAACTAAAAACTAGGACGTGGACCTCAAAGAAATGGACTTTTCTGTATCCTAGAAAGCTGAAGGTAGATACTTTGTTTGAGGACATCTGGGCACTGATTTGACTCTCTTTCCCCAATTGAGAATATGGCCTTGTTAACACTGAGTTTGGTTCTAGAACTAGAAAAGCCTGTTAGTTGTAACAATCCCCCTAAATGGAAATACACAGATTGTTGGTATAAGGCTTTTTCCTAGAATGGTGATATATACTCTGAGTAAAAAAAACAACAACAAACAATGTTGCAAGAGGAAAATAAATCAGTTATGTTTTTTAATCTGGCAGGACAGTTCCCTTTACAGATAGTAGCACTGGCAGTTGTAAATCTAAAGGGAACTAGGAAAAAAAACTGAGTCTATGCTAAGATATGCTGCATCTGCTCCCACCTTATGAGGCCTTTTCTTTGTTAAATTAATCAGGAAATTATAATGTGTGGTCCTTTCCCCAGAAATCTATAACTCACTAGAAGTAGTACATGTATTATCAGAAGTGGGATGTAAAATACTACAATAATTATGTGTATGTATTAATTGATTTATACTTATAATATAAACAATAAGAGTCCAAGTAACACTTTATTACTTGGGAGTACTTGGATAATGGAAAGTTGTATTTTGGAGTAAATATAGTTCATTATCTATCATATACTGAAATTATTTGTCCCAATTTATCTTTATCTGTTATTGTTTTGTTTTACACATATATACTTTCAATGTTAAGTAAAAATTATCTATTGCCTCTTGATCATTTCTTCCCTTATTTTTATTATTAGAAAGTCCTCCAAGTTACTTTTATTTTATTCTAGTTTTTATATACTTTTCTTTCTTACATCTAAGACGTTAATTCTTCTGAAATTTGCATTTAATGTTGACTAGCTAATTTTGTTAGTGATATAAGCATAATAATTACCACCATGTGTTCAGCATTTGAGTATTGCATACTGAGATAAGCATTTTATGTGCATTATATCATATATGCTTTTTATCATTTTCACTGTAAATACAAACAATAATTAAAAGCATAAATATTTTTTTAAATCCCAAAATTTCTCCACCTGAAATTATAATTTTGGTGAATAAATTTTTATACATTTTCAGATACTGATATGCATATGTAGATGTACAGAAATACATAGAAGTATAAAGAAATTGAATTATGCTGCTTTGTAACCTATCTTTTCTATTAAATTGTGTATGATATCTTTCCATAATAGGTATAGGCATACATAATTTTTAATGGGTATATAGGAATTGGCTAAATTGACACATTCCAATTTTCCTACTCAATCCACTATTGCTGCCAGTAAAGTTGTTTGCAGTTTTGTTAGTATAAACAAAACATTAATGAATATTCCCGTGCATATATCTTTTAGTACTTGCATTTATCTTCTTAGAATAAATTCTTACTGAAATTGTTAGATCGTAGAAGCATTTACATTTTATATTTTTATACAGATTGCCAAATGAACCTCTGGAAATGTACCAATTGAAACAGTGCTTTAGATCAGCAGTATGTCCACAGCCTTGCCAACAGTAAGTTTTGTTAATATTTTAAAACTTCTCTAATCTGATAGGTGAAAACTATTACTTTTTATTTGCAAAATGAATTTGTCCATTAATATTCAGTCTTTTATGAATATTCTATTCATAACTTTTCACCATTTTTCCATTGGGATATTTACTTAATCCATGTGTAGTTCTTTATATAGTAAGAATATCTACCCTTTATTATGTGTCACAAATATTTTTCACAGTTTATTTTTTATCTTGATTATGGTATTTCTTTGCCACAGAGTTTTTGTTTTTTTTTAACTCATTTTTATTGTTCAATGTATTACAGATGTTTCTCTCTTTTTTCTCCATTGACCCCCTCCTCCCCATTCCTGCCCCCTCCTGCCTTCCCCACACTACTGTCAGTGTCTATTGGTTGTGCATATATGCATAGAAGTTCCTTGGTTTATCTCATCCCATCCTCCCTCTCCCTTTCCCTTTGAGGTTCATCAGTCTAACAACCAATTTGTACTTCTTATTTCCTTCATCTTTTTAACCCACTCTCCCTGCCCCCACCCATCTGGCATGCAACAAAAAGTTATCTGTATCTATGAGTCTGTTTCTGTTCTGCTTGCTTATTTTGTTTGTGGATTCAATTGTTGATAGATATGTATTAATTGCCATTTTATAGTTAATATATTTGTTCAAGACCTTTCAACATTTCATATAATACTGGTTTGGTGGTGATGAATTCCTTTAACTTTTCTTGTCTGGGAAACTCTTGATATGGCTATCAATTCTAAATGATAGCTTTGCAGGATAGAGTAATCTTGGTTGTAGGCATTGCTTTTCATCACCTTGAATATTTCTTGCCACTCCTTTCTGGTCTTTCTTTTGAGAAATCAGCTGACAGTCTTATGGCAGCTCCTTTGTAGGTAATGGACTGCTTTTCTCTTACTGCTTTTAAGATTATTTCTTTGTGTTTAACCTGTGGCATTTTGATTATGATGTGTCTTGGTGTGGACCTCTTTGGGTTCAACTTGTTTGGGACTCTCTGTGCTTCCTGGACTTGTATGTCTGTTTCCTTCACCAAGCTAGGGAAGTTTTATGTCATTATTGTTTCAAATAGTTTTTCAATTTCCTGTTATCTTTCTTCTCCTTCAGGCACCCCTATGATGCGAATGTTGGCATGCTTGAAGTTGTCCCAGAGGCTCCTTACATTTTGGATTCGGTTCCCACTAAGCACACATACTTTGGTTGCAGTTTGTCACCGGCCCTGGTTGATCGTGCCAGTGGCCGTCACTCCATGTGTCCCTGTCATGTCGACGATTCTCTCTCTCTCCCTCTTCCTCTCTCTCCCTCCCACTGTACCTGAACAAAAAATGGAAAAATGTCCTCAGGTAAAAATAATAATAATAAAAAAGGAACTGCTGGGGCTTCCGCAGCTGCAGCCTCCCTCTGCCTCAGTTCCCATTGGTTTTATAACCAGAAGTTATGAGGACTTTCCTCCCTGGCATTGGGACCCTGAGCTGGGCACCTGGTGTGGGACAAGGACCCCTCACTCCTCAGGGAGGACCTTCCAAGTCGAGGTGTCCCTCTTGATTCTTATCTGACACACGTGGGTGTGGACCAGCCCATCTGTAACTCTGCACCTCTGCCCCTCCGCCCCTCCTACCAGTCTCAACGTAGTGGCTTCATTAATTCCATAGTTGTAGGACTTCCATTCAGCTTGATTTCAGGTGGTTGTTAATGATGCTTGTGTTGTAGTTTTGTTGTAATTTTGATGTGGTTGTGGGAGGACGCAATACTGCGTTTACCTACACCGCCATCTTCAGAACCGGCTCCATAGAGAGTTTTTTAAAGATTAAATTTATTAATCCTTTCCTTTAAGTCTTCAGTCTCCATAAAATGATTAGAAAGCCCTCCTTGGTCTCAAAACTTTACAAATATTATAAATATATAATACATTACAACTAAAATATTGTAAATTATTTTCTAATATCATTATAAATTTACTTTTTCATTTAAATATTTGACTCAACTAGAATTAACTTTGATTTACACAGCAAGTATAGATGTAATTTAATAAATTTCCCCTGAAATGACTAGCCCTGTTGTCTTAACCACATTTATTGAAAAACCCATTCTCTCAACCCATGGGTTTGAAATGCCTCTTTATCATATCTTAAAATTCATAATATAATTAATTGGGTTTATTTCTTTGGCCACTGTTCTGTTACATTGATCTGTCTGTCCCTGTACAAGTACCACAGTATTTAATTATCATAAATTCTAGTACAATTTATCTGTAGAAATGCAATTTCCTTAAGATTTTTCTTCAGAATTTCATCTGGTATTTATTTTGGTGTTTGATATAAATATCTCATTTTCCCTCAAATGGTATAAAAATGATTCCTGTAATGTCACTAACTGATTTATGTTCTGAGACAGAAGAAAGTGGTAGCACTATCGCACTAGGGACTGTGAATAACTATGCATAAACATATGAAAGTGCTCGTCTTTGTGAACACATTTCTAGGCAAAAATAAAGTGAAGAACCATTGTTGTATAACAGTGCTATCTAATAGAACTTTCTACATTAATGGGAATGTTTTATAGCTATACTTTTCAATACAGTAATCATTAGCCACATGTGGCTATTGAACACTTGAAACATGGCTAGTGTGACTGCAGAACTGAATTTTTAATTTTATGTAATTATAAACCAATTTAAATTTATACAACCATATGTCTATTGGACGAAGTACTTCTAGAGCATAACTATTAAAAAATAAATCACTATGCCCAGCTGGTGTGGCTCAGTGGTTGAGCATTGACCCATGCACCAAGAGGTCGCCAGTTCGATGCCCAGTCAAGGCACATGCCGAAGAAGTTGCTGGTTCAATTTCCAGTCAGGGCATATGCCCAGCTTGTGGGCCAAATACCCAATGGGGGGCATGTTGGAGGCGGCCAATCGATGTTCTCTCTCATCGATGTTTCTATCTCTCTCCTCCTTTCGTCTCTAATATCAATAAAGAAAAAAAAAAGATTTTTTTAAATAAATAAAATAAATCACTGCCCTTCATAGCATTATTGGCCAATAATAGGTTTGGCAATTTACTATTAAACCTGAAACTATCACTTAGAGATTTTAAGTAAAATACTAAAACTAACCCTGTTATCTCAATGGTAATTCAATTTAATAAATATATATTAGATGTCCACTGAATGCATGGCACTCCAGAATAAGAGACAGATAAGACAGTTTTCAAAAAGTGTAATTTTAGGTAGGGGAGATAACATGATAAGCAAATGATAATAATAGTTTCAGAACAGGGTAAGCAACACAAAAGAGGAATCAACAAACTGTTAAGAGAGTTTCATGAAGGAAGAAACTCTTTTGGCTATGGAACATGAGAGAGAAATTATAGAGCTTTGCATGGAAAAGGTGGCACTTAAGCAGAGAAGTAGAAATATAAAGGGGAGGAGGGAAAGACTCCAGGTTAAAAGAATGGCATAAGCAAAGGTACAAAGAATGGATACCAAAGTTCATGTTAGACAATGAGAAGGTAGTAAAAAAATAATAATAATAAGGCTAACCAGGTAGGCTGAGGCTAAATCTCAAAGGGCCTCAGATTTGTGTCCAAAAAATCTGGTCTTGATGTTATAACTAGTGGGGAGAAAATGAAGTTGCTTTAGACTAGTGTCACCTGAGCTCAAGACATCAAAGCAATAATAGGTTTGTGATGTGAATAAACTAAAGTTTCCCAACTTACTTTTACTACCTTGGGAAAATCACTTAAATATTTGGATACTTGGTTTCCAGCATATGTAAAAATAAAAAATCACCTACCTCATAAGATTATTTTTAACATTAAGCAAGATAAGGAAAGGGAAAAAGCATTTAACAAATAGAATAAGCATAATATAAATATTAAAATTTCATAACAAAGTACAGTGATTTAAATGTTTTCTGAACGTGTGACACACACCCCAGTTAACCAGGACAAAGCAACCTATCCAGTCATAGTAACAGACAATAAAAGGAGAAGACTCTAAAACACATCCATAATGATAAATTTTAAGGTGTAATTGCAGCAGGGAAACTGATAGACAACACCTCAATTTTGTTCCTCGATGTTTATTAAAGGATGATAGACTCTCTTGGTTAGTAGTAAGAAAAGTCATCTAGCTTACTCTCCCAAATCTAATATTTGAACTCCCACCAGATGGCTGGCCAGGCTATGTGCATACCTGGAGTAGTGGAGAAATTCCTAGGGTTAGCATGCAACCTATTTAATGTATCAGGCATCTCTAATTGTTACCAATTCTTTCAGATTCAATGACAATCCATACACTTATTATCCATTCACTAGATACCCAATATGTTTAAGTAAAGAACTAAATGAGCTTCATGAAGATTTGTCCTAATATGTAAAGTATATTGAATTGGTGAGCAGATGAAAGACAAGAGGCAATTATAGTAAGCCAGATCAAGAATCCAGATGGCCTAAGAAAAAGAATGCTGAGGACTTAACAGGGAGTGGTGAGAGTAAGGATATAAAGGAGAAAAACTATTCCAGACACAGAACTCAGGCATTTAATAAAAGATAGGATGCACAAGGCAGGAATGAATGAGGCATGTAGGAGTCACAGATGAATAAGATTGGGGGAGAAGTGTAAAATTAGTGTTTGAATAAATTTTACATGCCCAATAAAATACCCAGATAACTCAAGGCAGGTAAAAAAAAATCTTGGAACTCAGAAGGAAAGACAAAGTACAGCTACATGAAAAGGTGAGGCTTAAGGGGGGGGGGGGGAATAAAACAAGCAAGAAGGCTAAAGCCATGCTCCTTGGCACAAAGGATATATATTTAAGTTATCTGATCAAAGATTTGGAGCCATGACTGTGGCCAGGGAAGGCAGAGAGAAACTTTCCCACAATGAATTCACACCAATGCTTTTGATCTCATTGGGGGCCAGCTCAAAGTGAACCAGCATAAAGAGCTTAAATTCTTAGTGGCTTTGGCTAAATGGACCTATTTAGTACATTTTTTATCGGGCTTTATATTGGCCAGGCATGTTTTACTTCAGCAAATCCCTCGGCATTGACAGCTCAGAATCTAAACTTACTTAATAAGAGGCTTATTTTCAAGTCCTAGCCCAGGATAACTAAGGCACACAATGCACACTCAACATTTATTTATCTTTCTCTACCAAGCTGACTGATCATGACTGAAGAGACAAACCTCAAGAGTTAAGAGATATGGGATGCTGGCTAAAGCTAGAAACCAACCATGAAAAGCCCTATTAGACCACACCTTGAGGTGTTCTAGAGATTTCTTCTTACTTTAATATCTTATTATAAAACAGCTGAAAGTTGGGATTTTTATTATTTCTTCTACTTGGTTATAGTGCATTTTAATCAAGGAGTTTATAATATTTTTCAAATGGATAAGACAACCTGTGATTTTCCCCACCAGTCCTGGCTGCAATCAGTAATACCACAGTTATAGAAATATTCAAGTACAAGCTAGGGAATATATTTTTCTCCTTTAAGTTTCAAAAGATTGCAACAACCTGCCGCAAATTTTCTGAGACTATTAAACTGCACACAGAGATTACTTCATTAAAGGAACAAATGTGAACACACAATTCTGTTTAACCAAAGTATATGATCATTTCAACCATATTTTAGCAAATGTTTTTCCCTGAGCCACTTCAATGAACTATACAACGGGATATATTGGATAAAGCGAAGATTATTGTTTTAAACAAAACTGTAATAGTCACTTCATTATCTCTTTTCATAAGGTTGGACTCTTTAGAATATGTCTCCTTAAAGCTAAATAATATTTCAATGGTTTTCTACCTGTGGACATATGCCAAGTGCGTAATTTGGGCTAGTCCTCAGCTAGCCACACCATCATTTCACCCTGGCAAGCAGCATATGCTTGTAGGAATTCTATCACCATATTGGCAAATAAGAAAGTTCTAGTCAATTAAAGAAACCTGTCTCAGAAAATGAGTGGGTAAAGCAAGACTCACATTTGATTTTACCTGTAAAAGCTACATCCCGGGGGTCTCTCTATATCCACCATGCCTGACCAGTGCCTTTAGCCTCTGCATAGAGAGATCCTAGCAGTAGGAACCTCTTAGAAACTGAAAATTACCTAATTGTTCAACTGTGTTGAAACCATTCGGAAATCAGTGAGGGCAGCAGAAGCCATCAAAGCCAGTTTAAAACCCCAACCCTACTGCTCTGAAGGCCTTCTTCATCTATCTCAAAGAAGCAGGCACAGAGCAGCTTTGGTTACTCATTGTTCCTCCTTCCAACCAGCTGGGGCTAGAGTGGAAGAACAGGGAGCCTTCGGTGTCTTGCAACCTTTTATCCACACTTAAATGTTTTATATTTAAATCATTTGTTTCCACCACATTGTGGGCTTTCTAGCTGAAGGCAGCCCCAAATTGAAGAGCTCACACAGTGAGCAGGATTAAAGCTGGAGACACTACATCTGGTCCAGCCATCTGGATAGCCCTATAGGTGTTGCTCAGCAAAGGAAATGTAGAAAGGATGGAATGGGTGCAGGTAGGCACTAGCCCCCAAGCCTTGGCTCTGGTATACCTGGGAATTTTACTCTTCCTTAGCCCTCAGGGTAGGAGCACTGGGAAACATGCTCTGAATGACAATACCCAACGAAGTCAAAGTGCCTGTGACCCTATTAGCAAAGAGCCCAGTGCTGCTGCATCTCACCATCACCACTGCTAACACCTCAGGGAGAGCCCTGCAGGGGTGGGCATGGGGGATCTGGGGTGTCAGTGGAAAATACTCCCCAACCCCTACACCTGTCATGGACACTTAACTTCTTCCCCCACAGGGTCCCTGCAACTGGAGTAGCCTTCCTATGAAGTACATTTCTGTATTGTACTTACAAGACCTCAGGGACAAGTCCTTTCATCCCTCCCCTATTCCATTCTTGGGGTCTGACTCCCACCCACCACCGACCCCCTTTGCCACATGTTTAATAATCTACAACTTGTTTACCCTGGCAAGGAATAGAGAGAAGGATTTCTTCTTGGAAGTCTACAGAAGATGAGATTGAATGTAGTGATGGAGGCTAATTATTCCTAAATAGATTGCCCCCCACCAGAAAAACAAATAATAACAAAACCCGCTGTAGGCTCCAGGGTAGCTTTCAATCCAGACATACTTTTCCAGTACTTCAGCCTAATTACAACTTTGGTAGGTGACCTGGAGGAAACTGTTAATACCTGTTTACAAATATTTCCTCCTAAGTCCCTGGGTCACAGAAATGGGGGGGGGGGGTGGCTGCAGAAACCAGGAGAAGCCCCTGGAACATACAATTATTATAACACACACTTCCTCTGCCAGGTCTCTTTGCCAAAGCATTTTTCTTAGACCTCTAATAGTAACGAATCAAGTTGCTCCAACCCTGAGACCGGAGCAGCAAGGCAGGTCACATGCAATAATAGCCATTCCTCCTCTCCCTCTTTGGGGTTCCTTCACTGGGAGTCTGAAGCGTAACTTGGCATGGGTCAGTCCTTTCCCCTGAGCAATGATTCAGAAGGGTCACTCAAATAGAGAAACCGACTCAAAGGGCAGTGGGGATTCCTGTGGGGAGAGAACCCTGGACATCCCAGGGTCTGCGCTGGGGTCCCTTCAGATTCTCAGGGCAGGTGTACAGAAATGGACTCAGATCGCAGGAGCTACTCCCTGTTCTGGTGCTCGCTGGGAATCCCCAGGAGCAGGAGTACATTGCTGGGGAATCCCTAGCTGCTCCGAACAGGAGCGGTCTTGATCCCCATTCCTGCAGGCGGTTGCTTTCCTGGCTTTGGGCAACAAATGTGGGGAGAGTGAGAAGGAAGAGCCCAGTTGGGAAAAGTGCCTTCCAGGCTGAAGAGCCCGCGCGTCCGCCACAGAAAGGACAAAGATCTTGCCTCGGAAATGCAACATACCAGCTCACCTAGCAGGTGGCGTGGGCTCCTACTTTGCAAGGAGCCCCTGGCCTTGGCAGCTCTGGTCCCTAAACTTTCTGGGAGGGCTGAAGGGAGAGAAAAGAAACTGGGGAGCATTTCCAGGAGCAGAAATCAGGGCTGCAGGAAAGGTAGTGTCCCTGTTGACTGCAGCTACCCTGCTGCCTGCTATCACTTGAGAGCTTAGCATGTTCTCCTTTGGTCCTTGCCAGCCAACTATCCGGGCATTACCTGTCTGAGTCATGCAAAACAGCTGGCGATGTCCAGCAGGACTCACGCTTGCAGTTCCATGTCTGGGGCGCTGAGCCTCGCGGTCCAGGGCGAAATGGCGAGCCGAGTTCCGGAGAGTGTAAGCTCGAGCTTTCCAGGCGGCAATAGAGGCTGCCCAAAGACAAACGCAGCTGGAGGGGGAGTAGGGGAGACCTCGTCTTCCACAATAGCGACCAGAGCAGCCGTGCCCGTTTTCTCTACCCCCTGTCCTAGCCAAAGAGGATGCTAGGAAACTTCTCCCCGCCCAGGGAAGATTTCTAGAGTTGAGCAGAGCTCCTGTGGACTTCAGGGGGGAGCTGGACAGGCAGAGCTTAAAGAAGGTTCTTAATCACTTGGCCCCTTCACTAGGATAGCAAGTGCCACCTCTTGGCTCCGTGACCAGATTCTCCTAAGTCGCCTGCCTCCTAAGCTCTTCCTTCTTTGAGACTTTACTTTGGAGAAGCCTTACTCCAGCCAAACCTTGCCTTGGTCAAATTGTGCAAGGCGGGCCACAGGCAACTCAGTCTGTGGCCCTCGCACCCCTCATGAGGCGCGCAGGCTCCAAAAGGCAACAGCCCTCTCACCCAGATGGCAGTACGGACGGCAGGTGAACTCTGACTGCCCGCCTTTCTCCTGCCTGTTCGCTGTTCAAGCCTTTCTCGGGAACCCTTTCCAGCCAGTGCACAAAAGCCAATACGTCTCCAAAAAGGGAGAGGCGCCCGGAAAGTGCACTCTGGGCATTCCTCACATCCAGCCACCTTTGCTATCGCCTCCAAAATATGCCTAGAGTTGGTGTAGGAGGGTAGTGAAAATTACCTACAGCTGCGTCTCAGTCGCTAACTGGTGCCTCCGGGCTGAATGATTACACCCAGAGGATGTGGGGATCACAGAGAAACGCTCAGGCGCGTCACGAAAAAAGATTGCTGCTCCTCCTCCTCCTCTTCCACACCCCTTGGGTTTGGGAGTGCGGGGAGGAGAGGGAGAGTGGGAAAGGCTGCCAACCCTGAGTGCCCCATCCCAGGGCTTAAAAACAAACAAACAAACAAACACAAAAACCGCTTCTCTCTTACCTTCCGGGAAGAAGGAAAGTGCGTCCCGGCAGCGCCGTCTAGCGTCGGTACCAGAGAAGGCCGCCTACAGTGTTGGGGCAAGCGCTGAACTGAGTGCAGACGTGGAAAGCCACTAAGCAAAGTTTTTCTGCTAACCTGGTCCCCAATTCCACCTACTAAGCAGGTGTCTAGTTCAGTCAAGAGTTCACATGCTTGGTTCCCCCAAGGCCAGAACTTAACGCAGGCCACCTAATTGTATTCTTAATGCTAGCTTCCTAGTACCAGAGAACTGTCTTGCACCCCTCCCACGTTAGAGATCCTTAAGTCTCAGTTCTCCAGTTCCACCAATCACACGGTGGTCAGGAAGGGTCCTGATACTCCAACACGGGCTCAGCGATCAAACTCGGGCAGTGATTGCTTATGCCTAGCGCCTGAGGCTCGCCAGCTAAGCTCAGGACCACCTGCTCCCCAAGGTCATGCCAGGGAACTCCTCTTTTTAAGAGTGTAGAGGAGAGGGACTATGACTTAGGAGTCTGGATTGTAGAAAATGAGGAGTGTCGTTGCCACAACATAAGTTTCCCAGAACGTTCCAGTGGACTCATCAGCGCCTTGCTGATTAACAAACAGGATTGCTCATTTAACAGGTGAGCTGAGCTCCAGCATTTGCTACTGCACTGGTCTCTGTCTTTCTCTGAGCTTTCTCCAGTTGTTCTCCGGAGGCTGCTCCATCGCTCTGCATTAGCTACAGAGAGCCAGCGAGCAAGAGGGGTGGGGGGTGGGGGGCGGGGACAGACACAGAAAAGGAGCAACTGAGCACTTGGTGTGTGTTGTGTAGCACAGACCCACTACTTCCCATCCACTTCCTTGGCCGCTTAACCTAGTTTGACCATCCACCGGACTTGTAAGGCCTCAGACTGTGCACAATTGAAATCATTATCCCTTACTGACCTCTCATGCCAAATTTATACATTTTTCTTCCGGCGGACCATCTCACCCATCAAATCTCACATAACCCTACCCTGGAAAATTCCTTCTGCAATTGAAGTTAAGTCAAGGTATTGAGAGAGGTCAGGTGTACAAATAAAGGTCCTTTAAGCAGGAACCAATATCAAGTTATCCTCCCAGATTCTTATTGTTAATGTGCAGGGGGAGGGAGGAGAGGAATGGGCTGTTTTTGAAACAGGGAATATATCCGGCAGCTTCTGCTTGGTTTGTAACAGCTCTTCTTTTCAGATGAAAGCTCGTTTTTCCAATGGAGACTAGACAGTCAATTCTACCTTACTTTTTGCCATAGAGTTCATGTAAACTTCCCTCTGCCTATTAGCTTACCCTGTGGAGCCCTCATCACTTCCAGCTGAGCAGTCCCATATATATTAAGCTACTGGCCTTTGATGTCATGTGTTCCACTGCAGCAATGTAAGTGAAAGAACACCACTTCATGTTGCCTTCCAGTTTGGGAGCCTAACACCTTCAGTCTAAGCATTTAGCATAATGCCAAACCTAAGGCCCTGGACCTGAGCTAAGCCCCTCAAGTTGTCTTGGGTGAGGTCATTTGGTCAAACCAGGGAGCCCCTCACTTGCATTAGGGTATTGAGGAGCAGGCAGTCAGGGTGAAGAGAATTCATTGAAGATAGCAGCCAATAATATCCCTAGGTAAATCGTCAAGTAAACACATTAAAAACAAATATAATAAAAAATCCCATTTTTGCCCTGGTGATTCCTGCTTTCATCACTTCTGGATAACCAATTTGACCCAGCTAAACTTTAACACCCAATAACTCTATGAATCCAAGATCTACACCTCCCACTCCACCAAAACGTATTCTGCTGTGTCCCTACCATTATTTTCAGTACTTTCTCTGATTATGACAATGGTGGTGTTCCAGGATGATTGATGCCTAACAAGTCTGGCTAACCTCACTGTCCTGGGTAACATCACTCTTCACCAGAGACTTTAAGAACATTTTCCCTGCCCAGCCAGTGTGACTCAGTGGTCGAGCATTGATCCATTTACCAAGAGGTCACCAGTTCGATTCCTGGTCAGGGCACATGCCAAGGTTGTGGGCCTGATCCCCAGTAGGGGGCATGTGGGAGGCATCCAATTGATGTTCTCTCTCACTGATGTTTCTATCTCTCTCTCCTTCTTTCTTCCTCTCTCTCTATGATCAAATAAGAAAAAAAAAAAACTTTTAAAAAAAAATAACATTTCTTAGAATTGGGAATTTAAGGTTCCATGGCAGATCATTGGATTTTCTTTGGATGGGGAAAGGTCTCTTAGTGCCCATCAAACAGTGATGTTTGTTTGGCCAATTCTAATGCTCTGGTTTATGGTTCAATGAAATAATCACAAAGAAGTTGAAGGATGGAGAAAATAAAGGGTCCAGAAAGAAACAAGATACCAAGAAAATGGGAAAGGGACCAGTGACCTCTCAGCAATGATTTAATGATACTTATGGTCTAGGGACTTGCTCCTCACAGTGTTATATATGGGCCAGCATTATTGAGGCATCACCTAGGAGGTTGCGAGAAAATGCAGAATCTTTGGCCCCACTCCCAGAAAAATTGAGACTCATCTTTAAGAAAATCTTTTATTGCTTCCTAGCCCAAGAAAGGAAAAGGGGTAGTGAGTATAAACACCCCAAGCTAATAATGAGGATTTGGCATCACCATTATCATATGATGAGCACCAATGAACAAGGCCAGAGTCATATCTGTTTTAGGCCATTTTTTTTTTTTAATTTTGCTTTAACTTTTGAAACATAGTCTTGCTAGATAAGGATTCTTCATTGATAGTTTGTTTTTTTTTTCCTTTCAGCACTTTGAATATGTAATCCCACTACCTTGTGGTCCCCATTGTATCTGAGAGAAATTATCTGTTTGTCTAATCGGGTTTCCGTTCTATATGATGAGTCATTTCTCTCTTGTTGCTTTTATTATTTTCTCTTTGTCTTTAAGAATTTTTACTATGATGTGTTTGTATGTGGATCTCTTAGTGTTTATATTTTTTAATAATTCATTGGCCTTCTTGGATATGTAGATTAATGATTTTCATTAAATGAGGGAAGTTTTCAACCATTATGTGTACATTTTCCTCTATTCACTTTTTTCTTCTCCTTCAGGAACTCCCATTATGCATAATTTGGTGTGCTTTAATGGCATCCAAATTTCACCAAGACACTATCATTTTTAAAATTATGTTTTTTTATCAGTTGTTTAGATTGCACAATATCTAACAATCTATCTTCAAGTTCATTGTTTCCTTCATTGGCCAGTTCAAATCTACTGTTGGGCTCCTCTAACAAACTTTTTTTAAAATTTTGGTTATTGTATTTTCCAATTTCAGAATTTTATTTGGTTCTTTTTAAATAATTCTCCTGGTTGATATTCTCTCTTTTATTACATTTTCATCATAATTTGTTTTACTTCTTTAAGTATAGTTTTAGTTATTTAAACATATTTATAATGACTGCTTTATAGGCCTTGTCTGTTAAATCTGACATCTTGGCACTCTCACAGACCGTCTCTGTTGCCTGGTTGTTGCTTTCTTTCTCTTTCCTGTATATGGGGTATGCTTTTCTTGTTTTGTTTGTTTATTTATTGGTTTCTTTTGCATATCTTGTAATCTTGGGTTAAAACGGGATTTAGGTAATGTATTGTAGCAATTCTGGACACTGATTTTTTCTCCCCACTTTCTGGGGTTTGTTTTTGTTGTTGTTGTTGTTTTGTTTTGTTTTTCTTGCTTGTATGCTTAGTAACTTTGCTATGCTATATTAGTGAAATATATTTATTTTCACATGTAAAGATTTTGGTGTCATTTCTCAGAGGACAAAGCCTTGGCCATGCATGCAATCATCCTTGTATGACTGTGGTTTAGCAGGACTCTCCTTAATTGTCTCTTTCCCTGACTTCTCTGTTAGGCTGTATGCCTCATTTGGTATCACACCCAGCCATTATGCTCCAGTAATTGGGTTAACTTCTCTATTGTTTTCCACAATGCCTTGGACATACTGCTCCACAGTCTGATTTTGGGGGCCAGTCTTTGAGGTTCTCTCTGACCCCAGGAGGGTTCTTCTTAGCTCTCTTTTCCTTTTTTTCTCTAGCAAACCAGCTACCCGGTCATTTACCTTGTTCTCCTTAGCTAAGTGGAGTTACTATCCTCCTCTTATTTGCTTACCACCACTCTCTCTATTGTTTTCAAGAGTGTCCTTAGGCTTAAACTTTCCTCTCATTCTGTTTCAAATAACTCAGCTAATTTCAGGAAAGCTTCAGAATTATATGTTCTTATGTACTGTCTCTCCACCTGGGCAAAATCTCTGAGCCACTATTTCAGGCAGGGGCAATAGCCTCTCATCTTATTGGCTTGTTTTTTATGGTATAAACTCTGCTGTACAAGTGAGTTACAGTGAGTATGGTCAGGGCCCCATTATTTTCATCCTGCTATGGCTTAGGAAGAGCTTCCACTCTGTAAGTGGGAATTGAGTAAAGGGAAATAACTCTCAATCTATCAGCCACATTCACAAGAAATTTAAATTTAGCATCTTCAAATTCAAATTGGATCAGATAAGAAATGCTGGTGGTCTGCTCCTTCCAGTAAGATACCATATACCTTGATTGGAAACTAAGGAGAGAGAACCCCCATCTTCTCTGCCACATACATATGGGGGGGGGACCTTCCATCAATCTGAGCTGGGTAGGGTTGGGAAAGAGCAGTCATAGATTAACTACCACAAACCCTAACTGTTTTAACTTAGTTTTAATAGATTTTCTTGAATAAATATGTATTTGTTGTATTCCTTACATCAATTTCCATATTTATTTGTTTATTTTTAGATTTAATCAGTTTTTCTTGTTTCACCAGGTAGTAGATCTGTGTAGCTCCTCATGCTGCAATCCCAGAAGTAGAAATTTTAAATCAGCTTTTTAAAGTTAAGATGTTTGTGAAAGGGGTATGAATAAAACACAGATTATACCCTCACGAAACAAATATTTACCAGAAAAAAGAAGAAAACTCATAGGTCACAATGATGCCACAGGTGAGAATACAGTGAGTTCATGTCAAACAGGAGAAATTGTAGGGATTCAGAGGAGGGAACAATAATGTTGGGAGGAATCAGGGAATCCTTCATGAAAGAGGTCACATCTGGATGTGGTTTAAAAAATAGGTAGAACATGAAGAGAGGGAATTGAAGACAGATGGAATAGAATCAGTGCATTTATTTGTTCAGTTAACATTTATTAAGAGCTCACTATATACCAGACACTGTTTCTTGATGCTGGGTATACAGCAGCGAACAAAACAGATATACCTCTCTGCCTGAATAAAATTTAAATTCTGGTGTTAAGGAAATTGGGGATGGTGGGGTGGATACAGAAAAATATATATGCAGTATATAAGTAAGTGGTATAATACAGCATAAAAGGGTGTATAAAAAATAAAGCAGGATAGGTGATATGGAGAGGGTCAGGAAGACTGTTATTTGAAATAGGGTGGTCAAAGAAGGTCTCACAGGAAATCAAGATCTGAGGAGCATTTTAAAGGAGATAAGAGAAAAAGTCCACCTTATATATGGACAGAGTGTTCTAGGTAAAAAAAAAATGAGAAGTACAAAGGTCCTGAAGCAGGAGAATGCTCAGGAAAGAACAGTAGAGACCAGTGTGGCTGGGACTAAGTGAGTGAGAGAGAAAGTGGGAGGATTAATGTTCAGTGAAATTGCACGACTAGAGAACCTAAGCATGTGCCAGTATGTCTGTCAGAACTCTGTGGTGCATTTTATTAAAAAAGGGGACCATTCAATGTGGTTTGTAACCCAGTGTGCCTAGAAAAGACCCAAAGCAATGGATTAGAGCCAAGTAGTAGAGGGCCTCAAACGTCAGGCTGAGGAGTTTGTATTTAACTCAGTGGGAAAGACAGAACTGCATATGTACTAACCTTCAAAACCCAGTCATAAGCAGATAATATATGTCACCTTTTCTTCTCCCCTCATCTCTCTTCTTGCTTTATCCCCATCTCCCTACTGACTTGATGTGGACAAGTAGTGAGGACAAGCATCAAAGGTGGATACAGGCCAAGGATAACCATTGCACTAGCTCTCCTCTCTTTCACCTCAAGCCTTGGGTAAATTATTGGTGGGAGGATATATCTGTCTGAGACTCAACAACTAACTTTCTTTGACAAAACTAGTTCTTGTGCCTTACTACATTGTCAGAAAATTTCTCCTTACATCTCACGAAATCTCCTTACCTTTGGTTTATTCCTTAGAGAAGCAAGTAATTCTTCCATCAGCTTGGGTTTCTGAAGAAAGCAAGAAAAAAAAAATAATAAGCTTCACACTGCAAAACTTCTGTCACCATCAAAGAAAGGGAGTCAATATTTATTTATTTTTATAATGACCAAGAAACCCCTTGTCAAAGGAAAGTCAGATATCACTAAGCATCAGCACATTCGCCAGAAAGGTAAAGTCATTTACAGATGACCTTCTAAATCAATTGAGTGTAGTCCAGGCTTTTAGTACTAAAAGAAAAAAATCCTCTGCATTATAATACAAAAAAATATCTCAATCATAGAACAAAAAAATCAGCAATACGAAGCTTAAAGAAGTACCGCTGACAGAGAAAAGGGTTTGCTAGTTCAGGAACCAATATTGTCTCTATAAAGATGCATTAAATTACAATTGTATTTAAATGGTGATGCTGTAGGTTAAGGTTTCTGGTTTTGACATGAATACTTTTATTTTTTTTTATAATCAATTCATTGATTTTTGTCACAGATGTTTCTACTTTTTCTCCCTCTGATTCTCCCATCCCCCTCTTCGCCACACTATCCCCATATTTGTTGTCCATCATGTTCATTGTTCATACACACATGCATATAAGTTCTGTGGTTTATCTCTCCCTAACACGCCCTCTCCTGGAAATTATCAGTCTGTACCCCATTCCACATCTCTGGGACTAGCTTTTCCTCAGATTCTTATGTTCATTATATTCCACAAATAAGTGAGATCATATGATACTTGTCTCTCTGTTTGACTTGTTTTGCTAAGGATAATACTTTCCCGGTCCCTCCATGTCATCTCAAAAGAGATCTTTTTCTTAAAGCTGCATAGTACTCCATTGTGTATATGTACCACTCCTTTTTTATGCATTCATCTCCTGTGGGACATTTTGGCTGTTTCCAGATCTTAACTATTTTATATAGTGCTACTACGAACATGGGTAGGGTATATTCCTAGAAGTGGGATTACTGAGTCAAATGGAAGTTCAATTTTTAATTTTTTGAGGTAACTCCATATTGTTTTCCATAGTGGCTGCACCACTCTGCATTCCCACCAGCAGTGTACTAGAGTCCCCTTTTCTCCACACCCTCGCCAACACTTGTTGTTTGATGATGTGATGATGGCGGCCATTCTGACAGGTGTGAGGTGATACCTCATTGTTGTTTTAATTTGCATCTCCCTGATGATTAGTGATGTTGAGCATTTTCTCAAATGTCTCTTAGCCATTTGTATGTCCTGTTTGGAGAGGTGTCTATTTAGTTCCTCTGCCCATTTTTTAATTGGGTTGTCTTCCTTTTGTTGGATTGTATGAATACTCTATATATATTGGAAATTAACCTCTTATCTGATATATCATTGGCAATTATGCTCTACCATACAGTGGGTTGCCTTTCCATTTTGCTGATTGTATCTTTTGCTGTGCAGAAGATTTGAGATTGATGTAGTCCCATGTGTTCATTTTCTTCTTTGTTTCTGTTGCCTTACGTGATGTATCAGTGAAAATTCTGCTGCCTATCATGTCTAAAATTTGGTTGCCTACAGTTTCTTTCAGGATTTGTATGGATTCATGAGTCATATTTAATTCTTTTATCCATTTTTAGTTCATTCTTGTATATGGTGTAAGTTGATGGTCTAGTTTCATTTTTCTGCATGTAGCTGTCCAATTTTCCCAACACCATTTATTAAAGAGGCTGTCTTTACTCCACTGTATGCTCTTGCCAAGTTTGTCAAATATTAATTGAGCATATTTTTTGGGGTCCATTTCTGGGTCCTCTGTTCTGTTCCACTGGTCTATATGTCTGTTCTTGTGCCAGTACCAGGCTGTTTTGATTACAGTGGCTCTGTAGTATAACCTGAAATCTGGTAATGTGATCCCTCCAACTTTATTCTTCTTTCTCAAGATTGCTATGGCTATTTAAGGTCTTTTTTGGTTCCATATAAACTTTTGAAGTATTTGTTCTAGTTCTGTGAAGTATGTCATTGGTATTTTGATGGAGATTGCATTGAATGTATAGATTGCTTTGGATAATATGGACATTTAAATGATGTTAATTCTTCCAATAATGAACAAGGTATGTGCTTCCACTTTTTTATATACTTCTTTCTTTCTTTTTTTTTTCTTCACAGACCTGTAGTTTTCTGCAAATAGGTTCTTTACTTCTTTGGTTAAGTTTATTTTTAGGTATCTTAATTTTTTTGCCGAGATGGTAACTTGGATTGTCTTTTTAGTTTCTTTTTTTGTGAGTTCATCATTCTTGTATAAGAATGCTGTCTATTTCTTGATGTTAATTTTGTATCCTGCTACTTTGCCATATTCATTTATTAAATCTAGTAGATTTTTGATGGAGTCTTTTGGATTTTCTATGTATAGTATTATGTCATCTGCAAGTAATGACAGTTTCACTTCTTCCTTTCCAATTTGGATCCCTTCTAGTTTTTTCTTCCTGTCTGATTGCTGTCGCTAAGACTTCCAGTACTATGTTAAATAAGAGAGACGAAAGTGGGCACTCTTGTCTTATTCCTCTTCTTCAGGGAAATACTTTTAGTTTTTGCTCACTGAATATGATGTTGGCTGTAGGTCTTTCATATGAGGCCTTTATTATGTTGAGATATGATACCTCTTTTCCCAGATTGCTGAGTGTTTTTATCAGAAATGGATGCTGAATTTTGTCGAATGATTTTTCAGTGTGTATTGATATGATCATATAATTTTTACCTTTCATTTTGTTTATGTGGTGTACCACATTTATTGATTTGCGAATATTTTACCAGCCTTGCATCCCTGGGATGAATCCTACTTGGTCATGGTGAATAAGTTTTTTGATGTATTGCTGGATTTGATTTGCTAGTATTTTGTTCAGGATTTTGGCATCTATGTTCATCAGGATATTGGTCTAGAGTTTCCTTTTTTTGTAATGTCTTTTTCTAGTTTTTAAATTAGAATTATGCTGGCCTCATAAAATGAGTTTGGAAGTCTTCTTTCTTCTTGAATTTTTTGAAATAGTTTGAGGAGAATGGGTATTAGTTCTTTTTTGAATGTTTGGTAAAATTCCCCTGTGAAGCCGCCCAGGCCTGGGTTTTTGTTTGCTGGGAGAGTCTTAATTACATCTTCAAATTCTTTTGAAGATTTGTTCAAGTTTTCTATCTCTTCCCCACCCAGTTTTGGGGGACTATGTGTTTCTAGAAAGTTGTCCATTTCGTTAGATTGTCAAATTTGTTGACGTATAATTGTTCATAAAATTTGTTAACAATCATTTGTATTTCTGTGGTGTCAGTTATTATTTCTCCTCTTTCATTTCTGATTTTGTGTATTTGGGTTCTCTCTCTTTGTTTCTTGGTGAGTCTGGCTGAGGGTCCATCAATCTTGTTCATCTTTGCAAAAAACAATCTCTTTGTTTCATTGAGCCTTTGAATGGTTTTGTTTTTTTTAGTCTCCATGTCATTTATTTCTGCTCTGATCTTTACTATTTCCTTCCTTCCACTTGCTCTGGGGTTTTCTTTCTGTTTGCTTTCTAGTTCTTTATGTTTTGAGGTTAGATAGCCTATTAGAAATGTTTCTTGTTTCTTGGGGTAGGCCTGTAGGTCTATGAACTGCCCTCTCAGAACTGCTTTTGTTCCATCCCATAGATTTTGTGTTGTTGTGTGTTCATTTCTGCTGGTTTTCAGGAAGTTTTTAATTTCTTCCTTGATCTCCATGATAACCCATTCATTGTTTTATAACATGCTATTTAGCCTCCATGTGTTCAAATGACTTTGCATGTGTTTGTTGCAATTGATTTCTAGTTTCAATCCATTGTGATCTGAGAAGATGCTTGATATGATTTCAATCATCTTGATCTTGTGGAGACTTAGATTGTGCCCTAACATGTGCTCTATTTTTAAGAATGTCCCATGTGCACGTGAGAAGAATGTGATTTCTGCAGTTTTTGGGTGTAGTTCTCTGTAGATATGTATAAAATCCATTTGATCTAGTGCTTCATTTAGAGTCTCTATTTCCTTGCTAATTTTTTTGTCTAGAGGATCTATCCAGTGATGTCAGTGAAGTCCCCTGCTATGATTGTATTGCTGATGATTTCTCCTTTGAAGTTCTCCAAAAGATTTAAAATATGTTGGTGCTCCTATATTGGGTGCATATACGTTTATCAAGGTTATATCTTCCTGTTGGAACAATTCTTTCAATATTATGTAGTGGCCTTCTTTGTCTCTAGTTATGCCCTTCATTTTGAAATCTACTTTATCAGATATGAATATCGTTACCCCAGCTTTTTTTGTTTAACTTTTGCTTGAAAGATTTTTTTCTCCATCCCTTCACTTTCAACCTATGTGAATTTTTTGTTGTGTGGTTGGTCTCTTGTAAATAACCTATGTGTGAGTCATGCATTATTACCCAGTCAGCTACTCTGTGTCTTTTTTTCGGAGCATTCAAGGTGATTATTGATATGTACTTATTAATTGCCATTTTTATGTAGTGTAGTTCTATTTTTCTTTCTACTTCTACTAATTACAGCAGGTCTTTTAGCATATTTTGCAGTGTTGTTTTGGTTTTAACATAATCCCTTTGCCTTTTTTTTTTTTTTTTTATCTGGAAAGCTCTTTATTTGACCTTCTATTTTGAATGATAGCCTTACTGGATAGAGTAGTCTGGGATTCAGATCCTTTTTTTTTTTTCATGACCTTGTTTACCTCATGCCACTCCCTCTGGCCTATAGTTTTTTCTGTTGAGAAGTCAGGTGAGAACCTTATGGGGTTTCTTTGGTAGATAACCTGTTGCTTATCTCTTGCTGCCTTTAGGATTCTCTCTGTGTCTTTAATTTTTGCCATTTTAATTACTGTGTGTCTATTTGGGTTCTTCTTACTTGGGGTTCTTTGTGCTTCTTAAACTTGAATGCCTTCTTCCTTCACCAAGCTAGGAATGTTTTCTGTCACTATTTCTTCAAATATATTCTCTAACCCTTGCCCATTTTCTTCCTCTTCAGGGACTCCTATAATGCAAATGTTATTATCCCACAGTTCCCAGGTGTATCCCAGTTGTCCCACAGTTCTCTTAAGCTGTCTTCCTGTTTTTTAATTGTTTTTATCCTTTTTGTTTTCTGATTGGTTGATTTTTTCTACCCTGTCTTCTAGTTCACTGATGTGGTCCTCAGCTTCCTCCACTCTGCTGGTTTGTCCTTCCAATGTGTTCTTTATTCCTGCTATGTCATTCTTCATTTCCACTTGGTTGGTTTTCAATATTTCTATATCTTTACTCATGGTGCTGATTTCCTTACTCATGCTGTTGAGCTTCCTCAAGATCATGGCTCTGAACTCTACCTCTGATAATTTGCTTAACTGCATTTCATTTATTTCATTTTCGATAGAATTCTCTTGGTTTTTTTTTTATTATTATTATTTGGGATTTGTTTATTTGTTTTACCATTTCTGCTATCTCAGTGGGTTTTAGAGCCTGCCAAATTTTCCCTGTGGGTGTTGGTATTCTGCAGTTTGTGGCTCCCTCTACTGGGTTTGTATGAGCCTGGGTAGACACATGTTAAACACCACTGTCAAGTGTTACTTTCCTGGGTAGATTTGCAAACCCAGCAAAGGTTCAGTTATCCTCATTTTTCTGGTGGCTAGTAGTCTCAGTTACTTGGTGCCGTGGAATATAGCCCTGCTCTTCTGCATAAGAGGATTTCCAGAGGGTGGGATCAATGCTGGTTCCTAATGAGCCTCAATTTGTATTTCTTTGCCTCACATAAAAAAGGCTTTATCTCCAAGGGGGGGGGGGGTGCTGCTTTTCCCCACAGCTAGGGAAAAGAGTACACTGGCTACCGTTCTTTGTGGCTGCAACTCAGCAAAAACTCTGATTGCCCTCCAAATCCCGGGTGTCCCCACAGATTTCCAGCTCAGTCTGCCCTCCCTCTGCTGTAACCCCCAGGTGAGTGGCTGTGGCTATTTTAGGGCTCTGTTCCAGATCTCTGCGCTGTGGAGCAGGCTTGGTCTTCATTCCCTAAGGGCACTGCTCACAGCTAAGACTGCTACTGTCCTTGGGCTCTCAGCCAGCGATGCTCTCTCACCTCCACAGATCCTACCAGTGTTTCTGGTTATATGGTCCTGTCCTGCTGTTTTTTTGTTTCCTTTTTCAGAGGATTTGTCTTTATTTTAGTTGTAATTCCTGTTTGGTCCTAGGAGATAATCTGTGTAGCTTCTATTCACTCTGTCTCCATTTTCACATCCTCTATGCCTATCTTGTGCACAGCCGGGTCACACAGGCCTTTCTCGTGCCCCCTCACCCTGAAGGGCCCACAGATAACTGGATTGCACATCCTTTTGTCGACCCAGTTCTATGCCTATGTTATAGGCTGCTGTGTTGCACAGGCCTCTCTGGAGACCCTGAACCCTGCAGTTTCTGCAAGTGGGCAGCTAGATAGCACCAGTCTCTCTGGAGCTCTGGCTTCCCCCTGCACTTGTGAACTGCTGGACCACACAGGCCTCTGCGGAGCCCCAGGTCCTGCCACTGGCAACTGGGGAGTGCTGCTGCCCCGTGGGCCTCAACTCCTGCTCAGCTTTTGTTGTAGATTTTGGATATGGGTCTCATCTGCTGGTCTGTGCTTCTGTTGCTTGGTATTGGATTTCTGCTCCCCAGCCTCTGTTGCTGGGGGTATATCTGGACTCTGTTTGGGCTACTACTATGGGTGATGGTGCTGGGCTCCCAGCTGTCCACAGCTTCCATGACTGGCAACTTGGGAGCTCCACTACTGTGGACCGGTCTGTGTTGACACAGAGTGTCCTCTGGTTCGATGATACCTGGTGCGCTGGTGTGCTCAAGTTGCTGGGCCCTAGCCACTTCCACTGCCTCCTCCCAGGGAAGACCCGGGATCTTTCAAAATGGTGGGACCTCCCTGTGGCACAGGGAGAAGGGCCCTGAAGAGCTGCTTAGCACTGTAGCCGGTTGATCCAGTCTACCGTACATGAACTTTGTACTCCATGGCTCTGCACTGCTGGGGTTTGGTCGTCCACCTTCACATCCACTCTCACTCTCTCACACACTCTCTCATTCTCTCACACACTCACCCTCCCTCCCATCCTGCCGCTGCCATTTTCAACATGAACACTTTTAAAGCACTGAGAATCTGGAGCCAATCCTTAAAAAGAGAGCTCCATAAGACAATTAATAATTGTTGTGTGTTTCTAGACAAACACCCTTATACAGTGTTCTTGAAATTGAAAATCTCAGCTATCACTTCAGCTTATTTGTGGCACAAGGAAAACTGTTCTTTTTATTAATATGTCATGGCAACATTATGCATCCTAGATCATCAGAGAAAATTTTAATTGTACTCAACATCAATTTATTGTCTAGTACATACTACTGTTGTCTCAGTACTTCAAAACTGGCATATGCATGATAACTTTTTTTATTAACCAGGATGCTCGATTAACCAAAACATCATTTTCCTTAGCCATAGCCAAAAAGCTGGTATCTTAACACAAGAAAAATCACATTTTACTAGTGAGTATTTTTACATAGCAAGAACAAACACAAGGATTAGCTTTATCACTGCATGTCATGGATAGTTAGCTTTGTAATCTTTTCAAAACTTAAAGACAAAGACCTTTTAATGAAATTTCAATACCTGTCTTTGTCAGTTAGGCTTCTATAATTTAAAAAATACCATAGACTGAGTAGTTGAACAACAAATATTCATCTCCCACAATTCTGGAGGCTGGAAATCTGAGATTAGGTGCCGGCATGGTCAGATTCTGAGCAATGGCCTTCTTTCTGGTCTCCTTGTATCCTCACATGGGAGAGGGAGAAAGCTCTTTTGTGTCTCTTTATATAAAGGCACTAATCCATTAATAAGGGCTTCACCCTTATGACCGTATTACCTCCCAAATGCCCTACCTCCTAATACAATCACTTTTGAAATTTAGATTTTAACGTGTGAATTTGGGGTGAGGGCACAAGCATTCAGTCCATAACAAACCTCTTCTTTCTAAAGGTGCTCACTTTGGGAAGGCTGCTTAACTTACAAATGCCATGATCTGTTGAAAGCCTCCAATAAGAACTGTCCCCAACACCCAGGGCCACTGAATCTCTACTTCTTAGAATATAAGACACCATCTCAGGAATCTGGGTAGGTGTTATTTACTTCCCAGGAAGGTATCCAAGAAAACTCAGACTTATCAAAAACATCACTAATTAACTTACAAAAACAAAAATTTCACTTTGTTGGAATTTCACTACATGCTGTTTATTTTAGATCATACACATTTAAGCAAAAGAGCAAAGCTTTGTGTAGTACATATTAGGATAGAAATGAGAAAACCTGAGAAATGTTTCTGTTGCTGTTGTTGTTGCTATTGTATTTAAAATTCTAGTTCTGCTATTCATCTGTTCCTAGTTTGGTATCTCTGTTTTTCTCTCTCTAAATTGCCTTGGGAGGAGGGGGTAGCAAATTTTGTCACTTGACAAGAATATGGCACAGAATAATAAAAAGTGCCTGCAAAGCATTTAGAATGCCTTGGAGATAAATACCAGCTAGCTACTATTACAGGATCATTAATGAGCTAAAAATAATAATGGGACACCTTTAGTAAAAATGCTGGGCTAACATAAAATACACTCTTTTATAGAAGAAAGAAGGGATTTAAATCTTGATATTTTTCTTTCTTTTATTCCTACTGTTGTAATTCCATTATGAATCATTGCAGTTAGCCATTCTCAAGTTCTGAATCAATTTTCTTATGATGGGGACTCAAATTTCTTTCTCTTTTCCTTGTCATGGTAAACTCTAGACACAACAATTGAACCTATGAATCCACTCCATATTAACAAAACCATTATCAAGTGTGAATTTTCTAAATATTTCAATTAGAAAGTATCAATAACAGAACATACTCTTTCATACGCCAAAATTTCACACAGGAATGCTAATACATTTTCAGCAATTTAGAACCTCTGACACTTTAGATCATCTTTCACTTCTCTTATTGGAATTACAGCATAAAAGTGTTATGCTTTAAATTATTTATCATGCCACTCTTACAGTCACCTCTTTTTTTTTTAGTTGCATTAAGAGATTAGGAGTATTGAAATAAAATAACCCATGGACTTTATTTTTAATGATATCCTTGATTTATATTTTAATTTTACATGCACAGATAAAGTGCTACCATTAAACATACTTTTGCTTTTTATAATAAATCAATCTTACCTTATTTATTTTGTTATAAAGTAAGGACAGATAACTTATTCATACATATCTACTGCAAATTGAATTTTTAAAAGTCATTTTATTTTCTATATTCTGCTCTCATCTCAACCACTAGTAGAAAATAGTCCATTTCACAGCCACTACTAATGTGACACAGTTGGCAGTCTTTACTCAGAATAGGCTTAAGAGTGAATGAAAGGAGAAATGTCAGTGTTGTAGAATATAGATCAGATGAGAACATACTTCCAGGGAATTGAGCATTTATGCAATGACAGAATAAGCAATAAGTTCTCAAAAATGTTACCATTGGTTAAAAAATTTTAGATATCCAAATATTTTAGATTTTGTTTCTTGCAGGTTTTTTAATTTTATAGGTTTTTCTTATTTAACTCATTATTTGATGACATTCCAGTAAGGCATGCCTCTCTCTCCCTGTTTGCTCCAATCATCTGTATGCTTTGCTCTTATCCCTTAAGGGCCTCAGTGAGCACAGAACTCTCACTTTATGCCTAGTTAGGTATAAAGAACAGGAAAGGTTGAGGACCAGGAATCAGTGCTGTGATGGGAGCTATAGATTCAGCCTCTGGATGTTATGTCTTTCTGGTGTTCTCCTAGATTGACACAGAAATGCAAAGATGAGTCAAAGGTCCTATTTAACCCATCTCTGCAGTACCATTTGCCTGCCACAGAAACTCCTCCACTGCTTCACTATCCAGGTGGGAAAATCTTTACCAAAAATGGTCAATGTGATTCTGCTCCTGCTTCCTTTTGGTAACTAGCCCCTAAGAGTCCAGGATGCCCCTTTGACTGCCCAGGGGTTTCCATTTAGTCACCTCACCTGGACCTTCTCTTTCCCAGCAGCTCCCACACTAGAAATATTTCCCCTTCTCCTCTCATCCTTCAAATTTGACCCTCCCTTTGCTCCAGCCCCTTAGATCTTTGCTCTCTATTTGCAAACTGAGAGAAGGTACTCAGGTGGTAATGTGTTGTTGTAATATGCACAGTATTGAATGCTAACAGAAACCCTGTCTTTACTCACAAGAAGAGCTGAGAAATGTCTAGCTTGTAGCAAGAAGGAAAATTGTTACATGTGGGGAATTGGACCCCTTCAATCTCGTCCCCTATGGTGCTAGATTACCTAAAGATAAGCAAAGTACTATTTAGGGCACCAACCAATAAACTATCCCCACTAACTCCCTTACCAAAAAAAACAAGTTCTGAAAGATATTGTTATTTTATAAATAAAGGGGAAAAGGCATTGATTTAGTCATGCAGAAGAAAATTACAACTTTAAAAACTTTCCATTATTTTAAGGTTTGGTATTTTTATGGGGGGAGGCATAATCTTAGTACTTAGATGGATCTCAACCTGTGGGTCATGACCCCTTTGGGGGTCGAACGATCCTTTCACAGGGGTCGCATAAGACATAACAGTAGCAAAATTAGTTTGAAGTAACAATGAAAATAATTTTGTGGTTGGGGGTCACCACAACATGAGGAACTGTATTAAAGGGTCAAAGCACTAGGAAGGTTGAGAACCACTGATGAGAATCTCTAAAGTGCCCCAGGCTAGGTGAGAGGTGAACTGTTACAGCCATTGCCACAACCATTTTCCCCTGGTAAGGTCAAACATAATGAGAAAGCATGGAGGAAGAGAATGCAAGCTAGAGTGCATGGGGTCTAATGCAAGTGCAGAAACAATACTTCTAGCCTTTTTTTTTAAAATCTTCACCAGAGGACATTTTTACATTCATCTTCAGATAGAGCGAGAGAGAGGGAGAAAGAGAGAGAGAGAAACATTGATGTAAGAGAGTCACATAGACTGGTGGCCACCCACATGACCCCAAAAGGGGCCAGGGACAAACTGCAACCAAGGTATGTGCCCTTAGCGGGAACCAGACCTCGTTCTCCCTGGACCATGGGCTGACACTCTAACTGCTGAGCCAAACCGGCCAGGGCACTTCTAGCCTCTTTGATGTTTGTGAGCCCCTTAACTGTCAAGAGAGGGTTAGGGTTGCTTCTACTTTGTTCCTGGATATACATTAGTGTCTTAATGTCAAGCTAAAATGATTAGTTCCACTGTAAAGGAGAAGATTCTTTGATGACACTACTAACTCTGGCTATTTTCCACAAGTGTTTATATACTACACAACTTGCTGTCTCTAACTGCGCTATCAGCCAATCAGGTTTATACTTCTTTTTGTCTTTGGCTCCACCCTCTGCCTCCTGCCCTTCCCTAAAATTATTAAAACAAGAACCAGAGAGGAGGAAAAATGGCGGCGGAGTGAATGGAAGCTACACAGACCGTCTCCCAGAACCAAACTGGAATTACAACTATAACACAGACAAATTGATGGGAAAAAGCAACAGAAAAGCAGCTTGCGAGGACCATATAATGGTAGGCTTGCGAAGGCGCGTGACGGGGGCTGGGAGCCCACGGTCAGCAGCTCAGCAGCAGCCTTAGCTGGGAGCGACGCCCTCGGGTTACACTCCAAAGCGGCTCCACAGCGCAGAGCCGGGACAGAGGTGATAAAAGCCACAGCCACTCACCTTGGACTCTGGCAGAGGGAGGACAGACTGGACTGGAACTGTGTGGGGACACTCGGGATTTGGAGGGCACTCAGAACTTTTGCTGAGTAGCAGCCACTCAGGACGGTGGCCATATTACTCCTTCCCAGGGCTCTGGGGAGAGGCAACAGCCTCTCCCTCAGAGATCCAACCCCACCCTGTGAGCCATTGAAGTGCTAATTGAAGCTCATTAACAACCAGCATCTGCCCCACACTCATGAAATCCCCTTGTGCTGAGCACCTAAGGGAGTTTTTCAATCAACTGACAACCCAAAATTCATCAAGTAACCTCCACTGCCAGCCTCCAGGAAAAAAGCTAGAGGATAACAGTACCTTTCCTGGGCTGGCAACTTTAACCAGAAAAGTAAGACTTGACAGTGGTGTTTAACGTGGGTCCTCCCTCGTTCATCTAAACACAGGATAGGGAACCACAAACAGCAAAACACCAACACCCACAGGGAAAATTGACAGGCTCCAAAGCCCACAGTGATAGCCAAAATGGTGAAACACAGAAACAGAAGCCAAATGAAAGACAAAGAGACCTCCACTGAAGATGAGATCAATGTGGAGCAATTAGGCATGTTAACAGAGCTAGAATTCAGAGCCATGATCTTGAGGAAGCTGAACAGCATGAGTAAGGACATAGAGACACTGAAAATAATCCAATTGGAAATTAAAAACCATCAAGAAGAGATAAAAAAATGACATTTCAGAAATGAAAAACACATTGGAAGGTTTAAAAAGCAGAGTAGAGGAATCTGAGGACCAGATAAGTGAATTAGAAGACAGGGTAGAAAAAATCAACCAATCAGAAAAACAAAAGGAAAAAACTATTAAAAAACAGGAAGACAGCTTAAGAGAATTGTGAGACAACTGGAAACGTAATGATATTCGCATCATAGGAGTCCCCGAAGAAGAAGAAAATGAGCAAGGGATAGAGAATATATTAAAAAAAAAAAAAAAAAAATAGTGACAGAAAACTTCCCTAATTTGGTGAAGGAAGAAGGCATTCAAGTTCAAGAAGCACAGAGAGTCCCAAGTAAAAAGAACCCAAACAGGCCCACACCAAGACACATATTAATTAAAATGTCACAAATTAAAGACAAAGAGAGAATCCTAAAAGCAGCAAGAGATAAGCACCAGGTTACCTACAAAGGAAACCCCACAAGGCTCTCAGCTGACTTCTCACAAGAAACACTACAGGCCAGAAGGGAATGGCATGAAGTAATCAAAGTCATGAAAAACAAGAATCTGAATCCAAGACTACTTTATCCAGCAAGGCTATCATTCAAAATATAAGGTCAAATAAAGAGCTTTCCAGACAAAAAAAAAAAAAAAAAAGGCTGAGGGAATACATTAGCATCAAACCAGCACTGCAAGAAATGTTTAAAGGACTGCTGTAATTAGCAGTAGAAATGGGAAGATAAATAGAACGACACTAAACAAAAATGGCAATAAATAAGTACATATCAATAATCACCTTAAATGTAATTGGATTGAATGCTCCCATAAAAGGACACAGAGTAGCTGATTGGATAAGAAAGCATGACTCATCTATATGCTGTTTACAAGAGACCCACCTCAAAACAAAAGACTCACATAGGTTGAAAGTGAAGGGATGGAAAAAATTTTCCAAAAAATGGAAAGCAAAAAAAAGCTAGGGTAGCAATTCTCATATCTGATAAAATAGATTTCAAAATGAAGACTATAACTAGAGACAAAGAAGGCCACTACATAATATTGAAAGAATCCAACATGAAGATATAACCTTGATAAACATATATGCACCCAATATAGGAGCACCAAAATATATTAAAAATCTTCTGGAGGACTTCCAAGGAGAAATCGACAACAATACAATCAGAGCAGGGGAATTCAACACCCCGATGACAGCACTGGATAGATCCTCTAGGCAAAAAATTAGCAAGGAAACAGAGACTCTAAGTGAAGCACTAGACCAAATGGATTTAATTGATATCTACAAAGAATTACACCCCAAAACTACAGAATACACATTCTTCTCAAGTGCACATGGGACATTCTCAAAGATAGATCACATGATAGGACACAAACTAAATCTCTACAAGTTCAAGAAGATTGAAATCATATCAAGCATCTTCTCAGATCACAATGGCATGAAACTAGAAATCAATTGCAACAAGAACATGCAAAGACATTTCAACACATGGAGGCTAAATAGCATGTTATTAAACCATGAATGGGTCACCAAGAAGATCAAGGAAGAAATTAAAAACTTCCTGGAAACCAATGAAAATGAACACACAACACAAAATCTATGGGATGCAGTGAAAGCAGTTCTGAGAGGGAAGTTCATAGCACTACAGGCCTACCTCAAAAAACAAGAAAAATTTCTAATTGACTGTCTAACCTCACAACTTAAAGAATTAGAAAGCAAACAAAAAGAAAACCCCAGAGCAAGTAGAAGGAAGGAAATAGTAATGATCAGAGCAGAAATAAATGACATAGAGACCAAAAAAAAAAACAAATCAAAGGATCAATGAAACAAAGAGCTGGGTTTTCGAAAAGATAAACAAGATTGATGGACCCTTAGCTAGACTCACCAAGAAACAAAGAGACAGAACCCAAATACACAAAATCAGAAATGAAAGAGGAGAAGTAACAAAAAAACACCACGGAAATACAAAAGATTTTTAACAACTACTATGAACAACCATATGGCAACAAATTTGACAATCTAAGTGAAATGGACAAATTTCTAGAAACACACAGTCTCCCAAAATTGGACCCGGAAGAGATAGAAAACTTGAACAGACCTATAACAACTAAGGACATTGAAGAGGTAATCAAGACTCTCCCAGCAAACAAAAGCCCAGGCCCAGATGGCTTCACGGGGGAGTTTTACCGAACATTTAAAAAAGAACTAACACCCATTCTCCTCAAACTACTTCAAAAAATTAAAGAAGAAGGAAGACTTCCAACCAAGTTCTATGAGGCCAGCATAATTCTAATTCCAAAACCAGAAAAAGACACTACAAAGAAAGAAAACTACAGGCCAATATCCCTGATGAACATAGACGCCAAAATCCTGAACAAAATATTAGCAAATCGGATCAAGAAATACATCAAAAAAATTACTCACCATGACCAAGTGGCTTTCATTCCAGGGATGCAAGGCTGGTACAATATTCTCAAATAAATAAATGTGATACACCACATAAACAAAATGAAGAATAAAAACCACATGATCATATCAATAGATGCCAAAAAGGCCTTCGACAAAATCCAGCAGCTATTTCTGATAAAAACACTCAGCAATGTGGGAATAGAGGGATCATATCTCGACATAATAAAGGCCATATATGAAAGACCTAGAGCCAGCATTATACTCAATAGGCAAAAACTAAAAGCATTTTTTTAAGAACAGGAAAAAGACAAGGATGCACACTTTTGCCACTCTTACTTAAGATAGTACCGGAACTCTTAGCCACAGCAAGCAGACATGAAAAAAATAAAATAAAAGGTATCCAAATTGGTAAGGAGGAAGTGAAACTGTCATTATTTGCAGATGACATAATACTATACATAGAAAATCCAAAAGACTCCATCAAAAATCTACTGGACTTAATAAATGAATTTGGCTAAGTAGCAGGATACAAAATTAACGTCAAGAAATTGACGGCATTCTTGTACACCAATGATGAACTCTCAGAAAGAGAAACTGAAAAAAAAATCCCATTTACCATCGCGCCAAAAAAATTAAGATACCTAGGAATAAACTTAACCAGAGAAGTAAAGGACCTATTTGCAGAAAACTACAGGTCATTGAAAAAAGAAATAGAGGAAGATATAAAAAAGTGGAAGCACATACTCTATTCATGGATTGGAAGAATTAACATCATTAAAATGTCCATACTACCCAAAGCAATTTATAGATTCAATGCAATCCCCATCAAAATACCAACGACATATTTCATAGAACTAGAACAAATACTTCAAAAGTTCATATGGAACCAGAAAAGACCCCGAATAGCCACAGCAATCTTGAAAAAGAAGAACAAAGTAGGTGGGATCACAATACCAGATATCAGGTTATACTACAAAGTGACTGTAAACAAAACAGCCTGGTACTGGCAGAAGAACAGGCATATAAACCAGTGGAACAGAACTGAAAACCCAGAAATGGACCCAAGGCAATACGCTCAATTAGTATTTGACAAAGGTGGCAAGAGCATACAGTGGAGTAAGGACAGCCTCTTTAATAAATGGTGTTGGGAAAATTGGACAGCTACATGCAAAAAAATGAAACTAGACCATCCACTTACACCATACACAAAAATAAACTCAAAATGGATAAAAGACTTAAATGTGACTCGCGAATCCATAAAAATTCTAGAAGAAACTGTAGGCAACAAAATTTCAGACATCATACGGAACAGAATTTTCACTGATAAATCACCTAAGCCAACAGAAACAAAGGAATAAATGAACACATGGGACTACATCAAACTAAAAATCTTCTGCCCAGCAAAAGAAACAATCATCAAAATGGAAAGGCAACCCACTGTATGGGAGAACATCATTGCCAATGATGTATCAGATAAGGGGTTAATTTCCAATATATATAGAGTGCTCATACAACTCCACAAAAGGAAGTCAAAGAACCCAATTAAAAAATGGGCAGAGGAGCTGAATAGACACCTCTCCAAACAGGACATACAAATGGCCAAGAGACATATGAAGAAATGCTCAACATCACTAATCATCAGAGAGATGCAAATTAAAACAACAATGAGGTATCACCTCACACCTGTCAGAATGGCCGCCATCAGCAAATCATCAAATAACAAGTGTTGGTGAGGGTGTGGAGAAAAGGGGACTCTAGTACACTGCTGGTGGGAATGCAGACTGGTGCAGCCGCTGTGGAAAACAATATGGTGTTATCTCAAAAAATTAAAAATTGAACTTCCATTTGACCCAGTGATCCCACTTCTAGGAATATACCCTAAAAAGCCTGAAACACCAATCAGGAAGAATATGTGTACCCCCATGTTCATAGCAGCACTCTTTACAATAGCTAAGATCTGGAAACAGCCCAAGTGTCCATCAGTAGACGAATGCATAAAAAAGCTGTGATACATATACACAATGGAGTACTATGCAGCTGTAAGAAAGAAAGATCTCTTATCCTTTGAGACGACATGGAGGAACCTGGAAACTATTATCCTAAGTGAAATAAGCCAAGTAGGAAAAGACAAATACCACATGATCTCATTTATATATGGAATATAATGAACATAACAGTGAGGAATACAGTAGACCCAGAAACATGGAAGTAGGGCACAGACTGACATTCCTCAGAAGAGGGGGTGGGGGGGTGGGAAGAGATAAACCACAGAACTTATATGCATGTATGCATGACCAATGGACATGGACAACTAAGCTGGGGACGGGGCGCGGGTGGGGTGGGGAGGGGGGTGCCAATGGGGTAAAAAAGGTAAAATATCTGTAACAAAAAAATAAATAAATAACTTAAAAAAAAAAAACAACAAGAACCAATTTGGTAAATTCATTTCTAATAATGGGATTAAGGGGGCAGTCATTTGCAGATATATCATGAACCTGAAAGTCACTTAAATTTGGACTAAGAAGGGAGGGGGTTTGGGGGGTAAGAAGGGATTCCAAGAACTAGCACTAAACAAACAAACAAAATTCTATACCCTCAGAGGGCTTATATTCTAGTGGGGAGAGATTAACCCTAAAAAATAAACAAGTATATGTACAACATATCAGATGCTAATAAGTGATAGAAAATAGAAAAAAAAAAAAGTAACAAGGGAATAGGTTGTGTGGGATAAGCAGGGAGTATTGCAATTTTGAATTGGTTGCTTAAGGTTGAGAGATCTATATAGAGATCTGGGGTAAGATTATTCCAGGCAAATAAGACAGCTAGTGCAAAGACTAGTGTGGGAGTGTACCTGATGTGTTCTTTTTTTTTTTTTTTTTTTTATTATCCTCACCCGAGAACATTTTTCCATTTTTTGTTCAGGTAGAGTGGGAGGGAGAGAGAGGAACAGAGAGAGAGAGAGAGAAACATCGACGTGAAAGGAACACATCGAGAGGCTGCCACCCGCACGACTGACCAGTGCCGGGGACAAACTGCAACCGAGGCACATGCCCTTAGCGGGAACCGAACCTGGGTCTCTCAGGACCGCAGGCCGACGCTCTAACCGCTGAGCCAAACCGGCCAGGGCACCTGATGTGTTCAGAGAACAACAAGAAAGCCAGTGTAGCCTTGGCCGGGGGGCTCAGTTGGTTGGAGTGTCATCCCATATACTGAGAGGTTGCAGGTTCAATTCCCAGTCAGGGCACATACCTAGGTTGTAGGTTCGATCCCAGTTGTGGCATGTACCAGAAGGCAACCAATCAATGTTTTGTTCCTCTTTCATACCTATGTCTCTCTCTTTCTCTCCCTTCCCCTCTCTCTAAAATCAATAAGCGTGTCCTCAGATGAGGATTTTAAAAAACAAAAAGGAAGGCCAGTGTGGTGGAAAGCATTAGTGAGGAGAACAGTAATAGAATCTCAAAAAGGTAAATGGCTAATTCAGATTATGCAGAAACTTCTGAGTCATAGTTCTTCGAGTCAGATGAAAAACCACTGTTGGGTTTTCAAACACAGCAGTGACATGATCTGATGTGCCTCCTAAAAGCCACTCAGCAGTTGTGTTGAGATAAACTGCTACAGGAGAAGGGGCAGAAGAAGAAATTCAATTAAAAAAAATTATGGTGGCTTAGACTAGAGTGGTAGCAGTAGAGATGGAGAGAAGTAGACTGGTTATGATATATTTGCCCAGGTCAAGTGGTGGTGAGTACTTGGGAGAAAACTAAATTTACATAAGGAATAAAGTTGTGGTCTGGGTAGGGTTATCAGGGAAGTCTGATGCTTGTAGAACAAACACATTGCAGGAAAGGACAACATTGTAAAAACATGTAGAAAATCTTTTGGGGGTACACATCACTTCAGGGCACTGTGGTCCATCTAGGTCAGTTGTTCTCAAACTTATCTGTGCACTGGACCTCCTAGAGCAGCGGTTCTCAACCTGTGGGTCGCAACCCCTTTGGGGGTCAAATGACACTTTCACAGGGGTTGCCTAAGACCATCAGAAAACATATTTCTGATCGTCTTAGGAACCAAGACACCACTCCTCTATCCATCTCCAGATGGGTCCACCTACATGCAGATACACCCACATACAACATGAGAAACTGCATTAAAGGGTCATGGCGTTGGAAAGGTTGAGAACCACTGTACTAGAGAGATTTTAAAAATGAAACAAAACAAAAACAGGAAATATTAATTCCTTAGGCCTCATTCAAAATCAATTAAATCTGAATTTCTGAGTGTCATGGACTGAGTCTCAGACTTTTCTTACAGTTCCCCAGGTAATCTTTAAGTACATTTAATATTGATAATCAGTGACCTAGATACAAGTCCTACCATGCCTCTTATCTTTAGGGAAAGCTCCAGATGGGTTCCATTCCTGGAAATACTAGTGGGTTAGTTGACTCCATTGTCTTGATCATGTGACACATAACCTCAGAATGTTGCCACAAATCAGGGACTTCCAAATAGCTCCAAAATTGCTACTCCCTCCTTTCCCAGTTAATTTCTTCCCTTCCAATGAAGTTTGCTTTCTTATAGCCCTCCAATTATAAACCTGGACTAAGCTGTCAAATTAACAACCTCTCCTGCTGCTCCACCCTATAGTGCATCAAGGCTGCTTCCTCTAGGAAGCTCTGGTAACTTAATGCACAGCCACAGAATGCTCCCCTAGTCCTTCTTCAAACATCCATACTTAGAGCTTAAAATACACTTCAGAAGTGCTAGTAGTATAAAATAGTTCTTAACATTGATTGCAAATTAGAATCACTAGGGAAGCTTTAAAAAATACCCAGGCTATTCCCAGACAAATTCGATGGTAATGTATGGTGGTGGGGCACAGGGATCACCATTTTTTTAAAGCTCCCCAGATTTTTCTAATGTGCAGCCATAGTTGAAAATCACTGTCCAACATCTATGCTTTTAATATCAGTACTCTCAATTTACATCTCACAATTTTGTTTTAAAATATGTTTTCTAGAGTTTATCTAGGGAACAGATGAAAATCTCTTATTCTAAAAAATTATAAACTTAATAACACTAACAATGATGTAACAAGGATTGAGCAGTGGAGCAATTATCTGGGTGCAGGCAATGGGGGGTATATTTTCTGTAGAGAATTTAAAACAATAATAAAATTGACTAAAAGTCAGTTTGTTTCTTATTATCTTAATGTGCCAATATTTCTAAAGAATGTTTGTCAGTGATAAAATCTTACAAGGCCTATGTTCCCACTGTCCTCTTCTCTTAGTATGCTTCTGCTAAGAAATAATAACTTTCATAACCAGGTGGGAGAAGTGCAATTATTATCAGTTAATTTCAACTCTAAGTTCACAATGAAAAGAAAATAATCATCCAGAATTATTTTTTTTTTCAATTTATTAATTTATTTTTGTTACAGATGTTTCTCCTTTTTTCCACATTGACACCCTCCTCCCCATTCCCCCACCCAGTACCCGGCTCTGTTGTCCGTGTCCAACAGCAAATGCATACATGCATATAAGTTATGTGGTTTATCTCTTCCCTCCCCAAAAACCCTCTCTTCTGAGGGTTGATAGTGTGTACCCTATTTCACGTCTCTGCGTCAACCCTATTCCTCAGATTGGTATGTTCGTTATATTCCACAAGTAAGTGAGATCATGTGATATTTGTCTTTCTCTGCTTGGCTTCTTTCACTTAGGATAATATTTTCTAGGTGCCTCCATGTTGTCCCAAAGGAAAAGAGATCTTTCTTTCTTACAGCTTCATAGTAATCCATTGTGTATATGTACCACAGCTTTTTTATCCATTCTTCTACTGATGGACACTTGGATTGTTTCCAGATCTCAGCTATTGTAAATAGTGCTGCTATGAACATGGGGGTACATATATTCTTTCTGATTGGTGTTTCAGGCTTCTTAGGGTATATTCCTAGAAGTGGGATCACTGGGTCAAATGACAAATCAATTTTTAACTTTCTGAAGTAAAACCATATTGTTTTCCATAGTGGCTGTACCAGTCTGCATTCCCACCAGCAGTGTACTAGAGTCTTATTTTCTCCACATCCTCGCCAACACTTGTTGTTTGATGATTTGTTGATGGCGGCCATTCTGACAGATGTGAGGTGATACCTCATTGTTGTTTTAATTTGCATCTCTGATGATTAGTGATGATGAGCATTTCTTCATATGTCTCTTAGCCAATTCTACGTCCTGTTTGAAGAGGTGTCTATTCAGCTCCTCTGCCCATTTTTTAATTGGGTTCTCTGTGTTCCTTTTGTTGAGTTGTATGAGCACTCTATATATTTTAGAAATTAACCCCTTATCTGATGTATCAATAGCAATGATGCTCTCCCAGACAGTGGGTTGCCTTTCCATTTTGATGATTGTTTCCTTTGCTGTACAGAAGCTTTTTAGTTTGATATAGTCCCATGTGTTCATTTTTTCCTTTGTTTCTATTGCCTTAGGTGATGTATAAGTGAAAATTCTTCTGTGTATGATATCTGAAATTTTGTTGCCTACATTTTTTTCTACAGTTTTTATGAATTCATGAGTCACATTTAAGTCTTTAATTCATTTTGAGTTTATTCTTGTGTATGGTGTAAGTTGATGGTCTAGTTTCATTTTTTTGCATGAAACTGTCCAATTTTCCCAATACCATTTATGAAAGAGGCTGTCTTTACTCCACTGTATGCTCTTGCCACTTTTGTTAAATATTTATTGAGCATAATGTCTTGGGTCCATTTGTGGGTTCTCTGTTCTGTTCCACTGGTCTATATGCCTGTTCTTCTGCCAGTACCAGGATGTTTTGGTTACAGTCACTTTGTAGTATAACCTGATATCTGGTATTGTGATCCCACCTACTTTGTTCGTCTTTTTCAAGATTGCTGTGGCTATTCGGGGTCTTTTCTGGTTCCATATGAAGTTTTGAAGTATTTGTTGTCATTCTGTGAAACATGTCATTGGTATTTTCATGGGGATTGCATTGAATCTATAGATTGCTTTGGGTAATATGGACATTTTAATGATGTTAATTCGTCCAATCCATGAACAAGGTATGTGCTTCCACTTTTTTATATCTTCCTCTATTTCTTTTTTCAATATCCTGCATTTTCTGCAAATATTTCTTTTAATTCTTTGGTTAAGTTTATTCCTAGGTATCATAATTTTTTGCCGCGATGGTAAATGTGATTTATTTTTCAATTTCTCTTTCTCTAAGATCATCATTGGTGTATAAGAATGCCGTAGAATTCTTGACGTTAAATTTGTATTCTGCTACTTTGCCAAACTCACTTACAAAGTCTAATAAATTTTTGATGGAGTGTTTAGGGTTTTCTATTTATAATATTATTTCATCTGCGAATAATGACTGTTTTACTTCCTCCTTTCCAATTTGGATACCTTTTATTTTATTTTTCATGTCTGCTTGCTGTGGCTAAGAGTTCCGGTACTATCTTAAGTAAGAGTGGCAAAAGTGTGCATCCTTGTCTTTTTCCTGTTCTTAAAAAAATGCTTTTAGTTTTTGCCCATTGAGTATAATGCTGGCTCTAGGTCTTTCATATATGGCCTTTATTATGTCGAGATATGATCCCTCTATTCCCACAATGCTGAGCGTTTTTATCAAAAATGGCTGCTGGATTTTGTCAAATGCTTTTTCAGCATCTATTGATATGATAATGTAATTTTTATTCTTCATATTGTTTATGTGATATATCACATTTATTGATTTGCATATATTGGACTATCCTTGCAGTCCTGGGATGAATCCCACTTGGTCATGGTGAATAATTTTTTGATGTATTGCTGTATCCGATATGCTAGTATTTTGTTCAGGATTTTGGCATCTATGTTCATCAGGGATATTGGCCTGTAATTTTCTTTCTTTGGAGTGTCTTTTTCTGGCTTTGGAATTAGAATTATCTTGGCCTCATAAAGCGAGTTTGCAAGTCGTTGTTTTTTTTTTTGTAATTTTTTGAAATAGTTTGAGGAGAATGGGTGTTAATTCTTTTTAGAATGTTTCGTAAAACTCCCCTGTGAAGCCATCTGGGCCTGGGCTTTTGTTTGCTGGGAGAGTCTTGATTACATCTTCAGTTTTCTTAGTTGTTATTGATGTGTTCAACTGTTCTATCTCTTCATGGTCCAGTTTTGGAGGATAAGTGTTTCTAGAAATTTGTCTATTTCACTTAGATTTTCAAATTTGTTGCCATATAATTGTTCATTATATTTGTTAATGATCCATGGTATTTCTGTGGTGTCAGTTATTTCTCTCTTTTCATTTCTGATTTTATGTATTTGAATGCTCTCTCTTTCTTTCTTGGTGAGTCTAGCTAAGGGTCCATCAATCTTGTTTATCTTTTTGAAAAACCAGCTCTTTGTTTCATTGATCCTTTGAATTGTTTTTTTTTTGGTCTCAATGTCATTTATTTCTTCTCTGATCTTTACTATTTTGTTCCTTCTACTTGCTCTGGGGTTTTCTTTTTGTTTGCTATCTAGTTCTTTATGTTGTGAGGTTAGATAGTCTATTAGAAATTTTTCTTGTTTCCTGAGGTAGGCCTGTAATGCTATGAACTTCCCTCTCAGAAATGCATTTGCTGTATCCCAATGATTTTGTATTGTTATGTATCATTTTCATTGGTTTCCAGAAAAATTTTAATTTCTTCCTTGATCTCCTTGGTAACCCATTCATTGTTTAATAACTTGCTATTTAGCCTCCATGTGTTAAAATGTCTTTCCAGGTTCATGTTGAAATTGATTTCTAGTTTTAAGCCATTGTGATCTGAGAAGAATGTTTGATGTGATTTCAATATTCTTAAACTTGTAGAGACTCAGTTTGTGTCCTAACATATGGTCTATCTTTGAGAATGTTCCATGTGCACTTGATAATAATGTGAGTTCTTTAGTTTTGGGGTATAATTTTGGTATATAATTTAATATCTATTAAATCCATTTGGTCTAGTGCTTCATTTAGAGTCTCTGTTTCCTTGCTAAATTTTTGTCTAGAGGATCTATCCAGTGATGTCAGCGGGGTGTTGAAGTTCCCTGCTATAATGGTATTGCTGTTGATTTCTCCTTTGAAGTCCTCCAGAAGCTTTTTAATATATTTTGGTGCTTTTATATTGGGTGCATATATGTTTACCAAGGTTATATCTTCCTGTAGGATAGATCCTTTCAATATGATGTAGTCGCCTTTTTTGTCTCCAGTTATGGTCTTCATTTTGAAATTTAATTTATCAGATATGCGTATTGCTACCCCACCTTTTTTTTTCCTTTCAGTTTGCTTGGAAGAGTTTATTCCATCCCTTTACTTTCAACCTATGTGAGACTTCTGTTGTGAGGTGGGTCTCTTGTAAGCAAAACATTGATGAGTCATTCATTTTTATCCAGTCAGCCACTCTGTGGCTTTTTTTTTTTTTTTTTTTTCGGAGCATTCAAACCATTCACATTTAAGGTGATTATTGATATGTACTTATTTATTGCCATTTTTGTTTAGTGTGGTTATGTTTTTCTTCCTATTTTTATACTAATTACAGTAGTGCTTTTAACATTTCTTGGAGTGTTGGTTTAGTGCTAATGCATTCCCTTAGCCTTTTTTTTTTTTTTTTTTTGTCTGGGAAGCTATTTATTTGACCTTCTATTCTGAATGATAGCCTTTCTGGGTAGAGTAGTCCTGGAGTCAGATCCTTGTTTTTCATGACCTTGATTACCTCATGCCACTCCCTTCTGGCCTGTAGTGTTGCTTTTGAGAAGTCAGATGATAGTCTTATGGGGGTTTCTTTCAAGTTAATCTGATTTTTATATCTTGCTGCTTTTAGGATTCTCTCTTTGTCTTTAATTTTTGGCATTTTAATTATCATATGACTTGGTGTGGGCCTGATTGGGCTCTCCTTACTTGGGGCTCTCGGTGCTTCTTGATCTTGAATACCTTCTTCCTTCACCAAGTCAGGAAAGTTTGCTGTCACTATTTCTTTGAATATATTCTCTAACCCTTGTCCATTTTCTTCTTTTTCGGGGACTCCTATGATGCTAATATTATTACGTTTCCAGTTGTCCCACAGTTCTCTTAAGCTTTCTTCCTTTTTTTAAATTATTTTTCCTTTTGTTTTTCTGATTGGTTGATTTTTCTACCCTGTCTTCTAGTTCACTGATCTGGTCCTCAGCTTCCTCTACTCTGCTAGTTTGTCCTTCCAATGTGTTCTGTATTTCTGCTATGTCATGCTTTATTTTTTTCTTGGTGTTTTTTCATTTCCAATTGGTTGATTTTCAATATTTCTATGTCTCTACTCATGGTGTTGATGTCCTTACTCATGCTCTTGAGCTTCCTCAAGTTCATGGCTCTAAATTCTAGCTCTCTTAACTTGTTTACCTGCATTTCATTTATCTTGTTTTTGGTAGAGGTCTTGTGTTCTTTCATTTGGGATCTGTTTCTGTGTTTCCCAATTTTAGCTATCTCTGTGATTTTTGGAGCCTGCCACATTTTTTTTCTGTGGGTGTTTGTGTTTTCCTGTTTTTGGCTTCCTCTACTGGGTTTGGATGAGCAAGGGAAGTCCCATGTTAAACAATACTGTCAAGTCTTACTTTCCTGCGTATAGTTGCAAGCTCAGGAATGGTTCAGTTATCCTCTCGCTTTTTGCCTGGAAGCTATTAGTCATGGTTACTTGAAGAGCCATGGTTCTCAGTTGAATAAAAATCTCCCTCAGCGTGAGGGGATTTCCTAAAGGTGGGACAGATGCCTGTTGTTAATGAGTCTCAATTTTCATTTCAATGGCCCACCTGGGTGGGTGTGAATCTCTGAGGGTGTGACTGTCACCTATCCCCAGAGCCTTAGGAAGGAGTAAGATGGCCACTGTCCTGTGTGGCTTCAACTCAGCAAAAACACTGAGTACCCTCCAAATCCCATGTGTCTCCACACATTTTTAGCCCTGTCCTCCCTTCCTCTGCCAGAGTATAAGGTGAGTGGCTGTGGCTATTTTAGTACCCTGTCCAGGCCCTCTGCACTGTGAAGTGGGCTTGGCAGTTTAACCCCAAGGGTTCTGCTCACAGCTAAGGCGGCTACTATCTGTGGGCTCCCAGCCCACCTCTCATGCCCCCACAATCCTACCAGGATTGATTTTTTGTCCCTGCTTATATGGTCCTTGCAAGCTGCTTTTCTGTTGCTTTTTACTGATAATTTGTCTTTATTTTAGTTGTAATTCCAGTTTGGTTCTGGGAGATGGTTTGTGTGCTTCCATTCACTCTGCCACCATTTGGGAATCCTCTGTCTTTCAGAATTCTTAAAGCAATTTATGGAGAGACATTATTTTTAAATTACTAGCTTTGCATAATAAGCTCCTCCCTTTTTTGCAAAAGAATAGTGATATTTCAATAAGAGCACATGATAGATATTAAATATAATATACATACACCCTGCTTTGTATAATTGATGGAGTAGATTTGATTAACTGGTACACAATATCCTTCTTTTAGTGCACATATTTATAATACAGACACTAGAAGACTAAAAATTTCAGGATTCTGAATGAAAATTATTTAAAGTTATGTGAGATAGGGACTTTCTCCTGTCATTTTTGCCATTACTTATCAACAAATGCAAGATCTGAAAACCTTGGGTATTGCAACAGCAACATTCCAGGTTCCAGGTGAGTAGTTGTCTCAATTGCTTATTGTTGAATTGCAGATATGGCAATATGGTCTTAAGGCCAACTTTAAAGTTCCAATTGTGGATTCCACATTGCTGTCACTCTTCACCTTTCTGAATGCAGCAGCATTAGCAGTACCTCAACAGTTCAGTGAGAGTGTTGATTGGGGAGTTCACCCTAGAAGCTTAGCCTAGAACCCACTTCTCTAGCTAAGTATTTTTTAAGTTCCTGATTTCATCTATTAGACTTTTTTTTTTTGCTTAACATCGCCAGAGTAGGGATTCCAAAATGGTGGCTGAGTAAATGGAAGCTACACAGACCATCTCACAGGACCAAACTGGAATTACAACAACAATAAAGACAAATCGTCAGGAAAGACCAACAGAAAAGCAGCTTAGAGGACCACATAACCAGGGACACTAAATCAATCCTGATAGGCTTGTGGAGACATGAGAGGGGGGCTGGAAGCCCATGGTCTGCAATGGCCTTAGCTATGAGCAGTGGCCTTAGGTATGAGCAGCACCCTCGGGTTAAATTCCCAAGGGGCTCCACAGTGCAGAGCCAGGACAGAGGCTAAAATAGCCACAGCCACTTACCTTGAGCTCCAGACAGAGGGCAGACTGGACTGGAACTCTGTGGGGACACTTGGGATTTGGGGGGCGCTCAGAGCTTTTGATGAGTTGCGCCCATGCATGACAGTGGTCATCTTAATCCTTCCCAGGGCTCTTCAGAGAGGCAGCGACCCTTCCTTCAGAGATTCATCCGAACCTGGTAACCACTGAAATGCAAATAGAGGCCCATTAACAACCAGCATCTGCCCCACCCTTGGAAAATCCCCTTATGCTGAGAACCTGAGGAAATTTTTCATTCAACTGAAAACCCAATGCTCTTCAGGTAACCCCAACAGATAGCCTCCAGGCAAAAATATAGAGGATAACTGTACCATCCCTGGGCTAGCAACTCCAACCAGATAAGTTAGACTTCACAGTGATGTTCAATGTGGGTCCTCCCTCACTCATCCAGTCCCAGGAAAGGGAGCCACAAACAGCAGAACACCAACACCCACAGGGAAAATTTGGCAGGCTCCAAAGCCCACTGTGATAGCCAAAATGGTGAAACACAGAAACAAAAGCCAAATGAAAGAACAAGAGACCTCTACCGAAGATGAGATAAATGAGGTGCAGTTAAGCAAGTAAACAGAATTAGAATTCAGAGCCATGATTTTGAGGAAGCTCAAGAGCATGTGAAAGGACATGAGCACCATGGGTAAAGACATAGAAATGTTGAGAGAAGAAAATGGCGGTGGAGTGAATGGAAGCTACACAGAACATCTCCCAAGACCAAACTGGAATTACAATGAAAATAAAGACAAATCGTCAGGAAAGGGCAACCAAAAGGCAGCTTGGAGGACCACATAACCAGGGACACAGACTCAATCATGGTAGGCTTGCGAGGACGTGAGAGGGGACCAGGAGCCCATGGTTCACAGTGGCCTGGGCTGGGACCAGCAGACTCAGCTGGAATCAAGGGACTTGGCTGGAAGCTGTGCCCTTGGCTGGTTCCTGTGGACTTGCCTGGGACCAGAGGCCACCTCGGCTGGGTCCTGCGACCTCAGCTGGGTGCTACACCCTTGGCTGGGTCCAGTGGCCTCGGCTGGGTGCATTGCCCTCGGCTGGGTCCAGCGGCCTATGCTGGGTGCAATGCCCTCGGCTGGGTCCAGCGGCTTCAGCTAGGTGCAACGCCCTCAGCTGGGTTCAGCGGCGTCAGGTGGGTGCGACACCCTCAGCTAGGTCCTGCGACCTGGGCTGTGTACTACGCCCTCGGCTGGTGCCGCAGCCTCAGCCGCACTTAGGTGGGAGCAGTGCCCTTGGGTTAAAGTCCCAGCTGGCTCCACGGCGCAGAGCCTGGACAGTGGCTAAATTGGCAGCAGCCACTCACCTTGGGATCCGGCAGAGGGAGGGCAGACTGGAATGGAACTGTCTGGGGACACTCGGGATTTAGAGGGTGCTCAGAGCTTTTGCTGAGTGCAGCCAAGAAGGACTTTGGTCATCTTACTCCTTCCCAGAACCCTGGGGAGAGGCAGCTGCCACTCCCTAAGAGATTCAACCCCACCCAGTGGCCATTGAAATGCTAATTGAGACCCATTAACAACAAGCATCTGTGGACCCTCAGAAAATCCTCATACACTGAGCACCTGAGGGAGTTTTTCAGTCAACTCAGAAACCAATGTTCTTCACGTGACCTCTGTTAATAGCCTCCAGGCAAAAAAGCTACAGGATAACTACAATTCCCCGGGCTAGCAATGCTAAAAAGGAAAGTTAAAACTTGACAGTGGTGTTTAAAGCAGGTCATCAATGCCTCGCCAAACCCAGGAGAGGGAGCCACAAACAGCAGAACACCAACACCCACAGGGAAAATTTGGCAGACTCCAGATCCCAATTTGATAGCCAAAATGGTGAAACACAGAAACATAAGACAAATGAAAGAACCAGAGACCTCTCCCGAAGATGAGATAAATGATGTGAGTTAAGCAAGTTAACAGAACTAGAATTCAGAGCCATGATCCTGAGGAAGCACAACAGCATGTGTAAGGACATGAGCACCATGAGTAAAGACATAGAAATGTTGAAAATCAACTATTTGGAAATCAAAAACCACCAAGAATAAATGAAGAATGACATATCAGAAATGAAAAACACATTGAAAGGTCTAAAAAGCAGAGTAGAGGAAGCTGAGTACTGAATCAGTGAATTAGAAGATAGGGTAAAAAAATCAATCAGAAAACGAAAAGGAAAAAAAAATATATTAAAAAACAGGAAGACAGCTTAAGAGAACTGTGGGACAACTGGAATAATATTTGCATTATAGGAGTCCTCGAAGAAGAAAATAAGCAAGGGTTAGAGAATATATTCAAAGAGAGAGAGAGACAGAAAATTTCCTTAATTTGGGGAAGAAAGAAGGCATTCAAGTTCAAGAAGCACAGAGAGCCCCAAGTATGAAGAACCCAAACAGGCCCACACCAAGACACAGAGTAATCAAACAGCAAAAAATTCAAGATAAAGAGAGAATCCAAAAAGCAGCAAGAGATAAGCAACAGGTTACCTACAAAGGAAACCCCATAAGGCTCACAGCAGACTTGTCACAGGAAACACTACAGGCCAGAAGGGAATGGCATGAAGAAATCAAGGTCATGAAAAACAACGATCTGAATCCAAGACTCCTCCACCAAGCAAGGCTATCATTCAAAATAGAATGTGAAATAAAGAGCTTCTCAGACATAAAAAGGCTAAGGGAATACATTAACACCAAACCAGCACTGCAAGAAATATTAAGAGGACTGCTGTAATTAGCAGGAAAAATGGGAAGACAAATAGAACCAACTAAACAAAAATGGCAATAAATAAGTACATATCAATAATCACCTTAAATGTAAATGGATTGAATGCTCCCATAAAAAGACACAGAGTAGCTGATTGGATAAGACAGCATGACTCATCTATATGTTGTTTACAAGAGACCTACCTCACAACAAAAGACTCACATAGGTTGTAAGTGAAGTGATGGAAAAAATCTTCCAAGCAAATGGAATAGAAAAAAAAGGTGGGGTAGCAATACTCATATCTGATAAATTAGATTTCAAAATCAATGTCATAAACAGAGACAAAGAAGGCCACTAAATAATATTAAAAGGATCTATCCAACAGGAATATATAACCTTGATAAACATATATGCACCCAATATAGGAGCACCAAAATATATTAAAAATCTTCTGGAAGACTTCAAAGAAGAAATCGATAGCAATACAATCATAACAGGGGTCTACAGCACCCCGCAGACATCACTGGACATATCATCTGGACAAAAAATTATCAAGGAAACAGAGACTCTAAATGAAGCACTAGACCAAATGGATATCATAGATATCTACAAGGAATTACACCCCCAAACTACAGAATTCACATTCCTCTCAAGTGCACATGGGACATTCTCAAATACACACCACATGTTAGGGCACAATCTAAGTCTCTACAAGTTCAAGAAGACTGAAATCATGTCAGGCATCTTCACAGACCACAATGGCATGAAACTAAAAACCAATTGCAAGAAGAACATACAAAGACACTTGAACACATGGAAGCTAAATAACATGTTATTAAACAATGAATGGATTACCGAGGAGATCAAGGAAGAAATGAAAACCTTCCTGGAAGCCAATGAAAAGGAAGACACAACAACACAAAATATATGGGATAAAGCGAAAGCCATTCTGAGAGGGAAGCTCATAGCACTACAGGCCTACCTCAAAAAACAAGAAAAATCTCTAATAGACCATCTAACCTCTCAACTTAAAGAATGAGAAAGCAAACAAAAAGAAAACCCCAGAACAAGTAGAAGGAAGGAAATAGTAAAGATCAGAGCAGAAATAAACAACCTAGAAACCAAAAAACAATTCAAAGGATCAATGAAACAAAAAGCTGGTTTTTCGAAAAGATAAACAAGATTGATGGACCCTTAGACAGACTCACCAAGAAACAAAGAGAGAGAACCCAAATACACAAAATCAGAAATGAAAGAGGAGAAGTAACAAGTGACACCACAGAAATACAAAAGATCGTTAAAAACTACTATGAACAATTATATGGCAACAAATTTGACAATCTAAGCGAAATGGACAAATTTTTAGAAACACATAGTGTCCCAAAACTAAACCAGGAAGAGATAAAAAACTTGAACAGACCAATAACAACAGAAGAAATTGAAGATGTAATCAAGACTCTCCCAGCAAACAAAAGCCCAGGCCAGGATGGCTTCACAGGGGAGTTTTACTGAACATTCAAAGAATAACTAACACCCATTCTCCTCAAACTACTTCCAAAAATTCAAGAAGAAGGAAGACTTCCAAACTCGTTTTATGAAGCCAGCATAATTCTAATTCAAAAACCATAAAAAGTCAAAACAAAGAAAGAAAACTACAGGCTAATATCCCTGATGAACATAGACACTAAAATCCTGAACAAAATACTAGCAAATCGGATCCTGCAATGCACCAAAATAATTATCGACCATGACCAAGTGGGATTCATCCCAGGGATGCAAGTCTGGTACAATATTTGCAAATCAATAAGTGTGATACACCACATAAATAAAATGAAGAGTAAAAACCACATGATCATATCAATAGATGCAAAACAAGCCTATGACAAAATCCAGCAGCCATTTCTGATAAATACATTCAGCAACTTGGGAATACAGGAATCATATCTCGACATAATAAAGGCCATATATGAAAGACCTACAGCCAACATCATACTCAAGGGGCAAAAACTAAAAGCATTTCTTTTAATAACAGGAACAAGTCAAGGATGCCCACTTTTGCCACTCTTATTTAACATAGTACTGCAAGTCAGCCACAGCAATCAGACAGGAACAAAAAATAAAAGGGATCCAAATTGGAAAGGAGGAAGTGAAATTGTCATTATTTGCAGATGACATGATACTATACATAGAAATCTCCAAAGACTCCATCAAAAGGTTTCTAGACTTAATAAAGGAAGTTGGCAAAGTTGCAGGATACAAAATTAACGTCAAGAAATTGATGGCATTCTTATACACCAAGGATGAACTCACAGAAAGAGAAACTAAGAAAACAATCCCATTTACCATTGTGGCAAAAAAATTAAGGTACCTAGGAATAAACTTAACCAAAGAAATAAAGGAGCTATTCGCAGAAAACTACAAGTCATTGAACAAAGAAATAGAGGAAGATATAAAAAAGTGGAAACACATACCCTGTTCATGGACTGGAAAAATTAACATCATTAAAATATCCATACTACCCAAAGCTATCTATACATTCAATGCAATCCCCATCAAAATATCCACGACATACTTCACAGAACTAGAACAAATACCTCAAAAGTTCATATGGAATCAAAAAAGACCTTGAATAGCCACAGCAATCTTGAAAAAGAATAACAAAGTAGGAAGGATCACATTACCTGATTTCAGGTTATACTACAAAGCCACTGTAATCAAAACAGGCTGGTACTGGCACAAGAACAGGCATATAGACCAGTAGAACAGAACAAAGAACCCATAAATAGACCTAAGGCAATATGCTCAATTAATATCTGACAAAGGTGGCAAGACCATACAGTGGAGTAAAGACAGCCTCTTTAATAAATGGTGTTGGGAAAATTGGACAACTACATGCAGAAAAATGAAACTAGACCATCAAGTTAAACCATATACAAGAATAAACTCGAAATGGATAAAAGACTTAAATATGATTCATGAATCCATAAAAATCCTAGAAGAAACTGTAGGCAACCAAATTTTAGACATAATATGCAGTGGAATTTGAACTGACACATCACCTAAGGCAAGAGAAAAAAAGGAGAAAATGAACACATAGGACTACATCAAACTCAAAAGCTTTTGCACTTCAAAAGATACAGTCATCAAAATGGAAAGGCAACCCACTATATGGGAAAGCATAATTGCTAATGCTATATCAGATAAGGGGTTAATTTGCAATGTATATGGAGTGTTCATACAACTCAACCAATGGAAGACAAAAACCCAATTAAAAAATGGGCAGAGGAACTAAATAGACACCTCTCCAAACAGGACATACAAATGGCTAAGAGACATATGAAGAAATGCTCATCACTAATCATCAGAGAGATGCAAATTGAAACAATAATGAGGTATCACCTCACACCTGTCAGAATGGCCACCATCAACAAATCATCAAATAACAAGTGTTTGTGGAGAAAAGGGGACTCTAGTACACTGCTGGTGGGAATTCAGACTGGTGCAGCCACTATGGTAAACAATATGGTGTTACCTCAAAAAATTAAAAATTGAACTTCCATTTGACCCAGTGATCCCACTTCTAGGAATATACCCTTAGAATCCTGAAAGACCAATCAGAAAGAATATTTGTACTCCCATGTTTGCAGTTGCTATTTACAGTAGCTAAGATCTGGAGCCAGCCCAAGTGTCCATCAGTAGATGATTGGATAAAAACGCAGTGGTACATATACACAATGGAGTACTTTGCAGCTGTAAGAAAGAAAGATCTCTTATCCTTTGAGATGACATGGAGGGACCTGGAAAGTGTCTTCCTAACTGAAACAGGCCAAACAGAGAAAGACGAGTAGCAAATGATCTCACTTATTTGTAGAATATAATTAACATAACAGTCTGAGAATGGGGTAGTCCCAGAGACGTGGAAGTGGTGTACGGACTGACAATCCCCAGAAGAGTGTGTGGTGGGGGAGAGATAAACCACGGAACTTATATGCATGTATGCGTGAACAATGGACATGGACAACAAAGCTGGTACAGGGTGGAGAGGAGGGCAGGGGGGGGGGAGGAGAAACATCTGTAACAAAAATAAATTAATTAATTAAATAAAAAAATAGCCAGAGTGGTTTTGTTTTATATAAATGAATGCTAACTAATACAGTATTTGGTACTATTCAACCATTCAAAAATATTCATTCAGCAATTATTATAGTGAACATGACAAGTAAAAATCCCTGCCCTTGTAGAGCTTATGTTCTAAGTGGTAAATTACAGAGAATAAAAATAAATGTATTTTTTTAATAAAGAATATAGTATAATAAAAAGTTATAGTACTATCATTGAAGTAAAGTAAGAGAAATAGGAGTACCAAAGTCTAGAGCAAGATGAACGTTTAAATTAAGTGGCTATTGTGTCCTAAGTATCAAGTAGCTTGGAATCAATTTAATAAAAGATACATAGGACATCTATAGGGAAAATTACAACGTTTTAGGATACATTTTTAAAGATCTAAATAAATTATATATGCTTTATTATTGGATAGGCAGACAATATCTTAAAGATATTGATTTTCCCATTTATTTTTGTTTTTACTCCCTTTGCCTTTGGGGTTAAATTCATAAAAATCTTCTCTGACACCAAGGTCCATCAGTTTATTACCTATATTTTCTACTGTGTGTTTCATTGTTTCAGGTTTCATATTTATTTATTTGATCCATTTTTAGTTAATTTTTGTGTATGGTTTCAAATAGCAGTCTAGTTTCATTCTTTTACATGGGACTTCCCAATTTTCTCAGCACCATTTAGGGAAGAGGCTTTCTTTTCTCCACTGTACATTCTTAGGTTCTTTAACTGTTTTTTACTTTTTCTGATTTTTCTTTTCTTTACTGATGAGAGTATTACAAATATGCCCCCTTTTTCCCTCATTGCCACCCTCCACCTGGTTTCCACCATGCCCCAGGCCTTCACCAACCTATTGTTTGTCTCCATGGGCAATACATATATGAATATAAGTTCTTTGGTTAATTTCTTTCTGTTCCCTTTCCCCCTTCCCTCTGAGATCTGTCAGTCTGTTCCATGCTTTCATGCCTCTAGTTCTGTTTTATTCATTTGATTTCACATATAAATGAGATCATGTGATATTTGTCTTTCCCTGACTGGCTTATTTTGCTTAGAATTATACTCTCCAAGACCCTCCATGCTGTGTCAAAGGGTAAAAAATTCCTTTGTTTTTATAGCTGCATAGTATTCCATTGTGTAAATGTACCACAGCTTCTTTATCGGCTCATCTACCAATGGGCACTTGGGCTCTTTTGAGATCTTCGCTATTGTAAATAGCACTGCTATGAACATAGGGGTGCATATATGGCCATTTTAACTACAGTCGGCCCTCATTTATCCCGGTTAATAAGTTCCAGATTCTACCATGATAAACGAATTTCTGTGAAGTAGGATTCTTTATTTATATACAGTCCTCCCTCACTACTTTGCACTTTGACATTTGTGGCTTCACTCTATTCTGGTTTTTTTATGTATAGTATAGTAGTATTTGAAAAAAACTGCAATAGAGTGAAGCTGCAAATGTCGAAGCATGAAGTGGCGAGGGACGACTGTATGTTGATTCTTCTAATCCATGAACACTAAATATCTTTCCATTTCTTTGAGTCTTCTTCAATTTTATTCAGCAATGTCTTGTAGCTTTTAGTGTATAGGTCCTTCACATCATTTCTTAAGTTTATTCCAGGTATTTTATTCTTTTTGTTGCAACTGCAAAAACAATGAAGAAACAAACAAAACAGACAAATTCATAGAGACAGACAACAGCATGGTGGTTACCAGAGGGGAAAGGGAGTTGGAGTAGGTTGAAGAGGGTAAAGGGGGTCAAATATATGGTGATGAAAGAAGATTAGACTTTGGGTGGTGAGAACACAATGCAATATACAGATGGTTTATTATAGAATTATACATTTGAAAATTATATACTGTTATTAACCAATGTTACCCTAATAAATTAAATTAAAAATAATACTTAGGATAGGCATAGCATTAGGTTCATATTTATTTTTATTAAGTAGAATGTCCTATTGAAGTTAATGCATATACAAACGTCAAAAAATAAAAAGTGTATTGACAAACTAAAAAAATAAATATAAAACAAGAAAAAAACAACAACATAAAAAGACATTGGTTTTCCCCAAAATTTATCTAGAAAGAAACTCAATGCTATGCCAACCTATATTCCAGCAGTGTTTTTATGTGACTTAATGATTATAAACTTTATATTGAAGATAAAAGGGTCAATAATAGCCAGGACATAACTAAAGATGAAGAGCAGGTTTAGGGCATTTGTCCCACTACAAATTAGGAATTATTATAAAGCTATACTAATTAAAACAGTGTAGTATTAGGGTAGAGATAAATAAAATGACTACTGAAATATAAAATACCAGAAACACACCAACCTATTAATAAAACTTTGATATAGAATAGAGATGGCACACTTACTCAGTAGAGAAAGTAGAGGCTGTTCAATAAATGCTGGTAAAATGGCTATCATATGGAAAAATATTAAATTGACCCCTATCTCATACCATATCCAGAAAACAATTTCAGATGGATTAAGAATCTAAAAGTAAAAAATAACACTTTATCTTTTTTATTTTTTAAATAAACGACTTCAGTAAAGTTGTAGGATACAGAATCAGTATATAGAAATCTGTTGAGCTTCTATGCTATAATAACAAATAATCAGAAGAAGAAATTATAAAATAATCCCATTCACAATTGTATCAAAAAGTATAAAATACCTAGACTAAATTTCACCAAACAGATGAAAGACCTGTAATGTGAAAACTAGAAGATATTGCAGAAATAAATTGGAAAAGGTACAAATAAATGGAAGGATATACCATTGTCATGGATTGGAAGGATTAATATTGTTAAAATGTCCTTACTAACTAAAATAACATACAGTTCAGTGCAATCTCTATTAAAATACCAATGGCATTCTTCTCAGAATTAGAACAACTAATTCTAAAATTTATATGGAACCACAAAAGACCCTGAATAGTCAAAAACATATGGAGAAAGAACACAGTGGGAGGAATCACACTCCCTGATATCAAATTACATTACAAAGCTACAATCATCAAAAGAGTATGGTACTGACATAAAAACAGATATATAGATCAATAGAATAGAATAGAGACCCTAGAAATAAATTAGCCCTTATATGTTCAATTAATCTACAACAAGGAGATAAAGATATATAATGGGGCAAAGATAGTCTCTTCAATAAGTGGTATTTGAAAAACTGGACAGATACATGCAAAAAATAGAATTGGATCACTTTTTTGCACCATATACAAAAATAAACTCAAATTGAATAAAGACTTGAATGTTAAGCCTGAATCCATAAAACTCCTAGAAGAAAACATAAGCAGTAAATTCTTTGATATTGCTCTTAGCAATATTTTTGTATATATCTACTTGAGCAAGGAAAACAAAAGAAAAAATAAATAAATGGGACCACATCAAACTCTAAAGGCTTTTTACAGTGAAGAAAACCAAATGAAACAATCTACTTAATGAGAGATGATATTGGCCAATGATATATCCAAAATACATAAAGAACACACACAATTTAACACCAAAAAACAAATAATCCAGGAAGTAGATGAAGGGAGGGAAAAAGGATTGAAAGTCAAAGAAAACGGGACACATAAGATAAGGACAGACAGCTACCAGAGAGGAGGAAGAAAAGGAGAAGGGGAGGGTATTTAAATGGTTTCTGGGTAACAGGAGGCTGAGTGCTTTTGCTCCCAGCCATGGACCAGATTTACAGCTAAAATACTGCATGGTCAGCTTGAAAAAAAAAAACAAACAAAAAAAAAAAAAACAGGAGAAATGTAGCTGATTGGATATATTTTGTCTAAGGAGAACTGAAAAAACACCATAGAGACTGGTAAGAGAGGGGGAGTTGGGGCAAGAGGAAGGCCCCTGGAGCTGGTGCTGGGCAGAGAGGCCCCAGTGATATTGGCTGCAAAGCTCCCTCCACTTGGGAGTATGGGCTTGCATTCCCACGCAGGGATCCCAACCCTGAAAAGCAGAGACCGAAAGGAGAGCCCATGCAGTGTGGGGCAGAGGGACTCATTCTGCCTGGGAGGCTGGGTCCATACTTTCCCAGTGAAAGCGTATGCCTAATGGTGGCAGACTCAGTAGGAGAGATTCACCCCTGGATCTGAGTGCTCAAAAGGCTGCTCTGTAGTGTGTGGCTCCAGAATAGAAAGGGTCCTGAGGGCTTCACCCAACAGTGATTTAAAGGGACCCTCTACTTTCCTGGAAGGCATTGTACAGAGCCTTTCTGGGCTGTGTGATGCAGGGAAGGGGCAAGACTCTCCCACCTCCAGAGTGTGTTTGGGACCCCTTCCCCACCTATGGGGCATGCAGGCTGCTCTGTCTTGTGGTGCTGGATTGGGGAATGTTTGGCCTGTACTGAGAATAGTTGGGAGGGCAAGCACAGCTGGGACTATCAGCCCAGCTTTACTGAGACCAGCTGTGCAGAGAGAGTGGACTCCTGCATGGGGCTGACTTTGTAAACCCTTCTGCTTGGACCTGTGGTGTAGGGGTACTGGGCCATTGCAACGTATGGTTTTTTGTTTGTTTGTTTTTATTCTTGGATGGCATCCCCTGGGAAGGCTTATGCTGGACTTTATGACTGCATTGTGGGGAGGTTGAACCAGATACCCTGTGAGTTTAGCCAGCCAGTACTGGGAAGGAGGGGGTGGAGCATGTCTATCCCTTCTGCAGTCTGGGAACACCACTCCCAACAGGAAAGGGTGTGGATCAGCTCTCTGAAGCCAAGGATACCTGCACAGAGTGCAATTCGGTGGGGGTAGGGAGAACAGAACAGAGGAGGGCATTCCAAGAGTAAGATTTTCAGAGGCTATTGTCTGGGACCATGAAGAAATGCTTAGCCCCCCACCCCCACCCCTGCCTTCATGTAGGCTGGGCAGGCAACATGCTCACTGGAGACTCTTTTGATTAATCCCACGGAGCCCAGGGCAGCTGAAACTTCTACTGCAGAAAAGGCAGCAGGCAGTATTCAACTTGAACCTGCCCAGGCCACCTTAGGGGGAACTAGAGTTGGAAGATAAGGCAGATACTGAAAATTTTGGCTTTCAAACAGAGCATAATTTCCCCTCATTGAGTGTCTGATGGTGAAATCTCTCAGTAGGGGGCTCACTAGCCCTAGCTATGTTAGCCTAGCCTCATTCTAATGACTGTCTTCAGAAGACACTGGAGGAAGACCAGGCAACCTCATGGGGAAGGCAGAGTAGCTGAAAGGTGAAGGCAGTCCTCAGAGAGCCTCAAACTGACCACAGCTATAACAGGATACTGAGAGCCAAACTTGGACAGCTCCTGACATTGGCTGACACAAAAGTACCTCCTGGGAGGCCAGAAATCATTATACAAAACAATGAGCTTTGAACAAAATAAGCTGCCCAGACGAACTTCATGGGGCTGAATTTTTAAATTTTGTTTTGTTTTGTCTTGCTTTTTGTTCTTTTTTTTTCAATATTTTCTACATTTTTTTCTGCTATAATGCTTTGTTATTATTATTGTTAGAATTTTTGCTCTTTTCTCTCATGTTTCATTTATATTTCCTACTGGCCTCCTTCCTTTGCTTACTGTGTTTTTATTTGTGCTTTTTTACCCTTTTTCTTTTTTACTCTTTCTTTTGCTTTACCTTTCTCTTTCTTCTGTTTGCCTTTGCATAACTTTTTTTCCTTTCTTTCCCTGTTTTCTTTCTTTCTTTCTTTCTTTCTTTCTTTCTTTCTTTCTTTCTTTCTTTCTTTCTCTTTCTTTCTTTCTTTCTTTCTTTCTTTCTTTCTTTCTTTCTTTCTTTCTTTCTTCTTTACCATTTTCCTTATCTTATTCTCTGCACTTATTGTTTACTCTCCTTTTTTCTTCTTTCAGAATAGTTTTCTGCCCCTTTTCTCTTCCAGTATTCTATTTATTTTATTATTAGCAATATTATCTTTTTCTCACTTTATTTTTTGTTTATAATCCATGTTCTCTTTTCTCTTTTCTAATTCTCTTTGTTTTTCTTTGTGTTTGTTTGTTTGTTTTTGCTATTATTGTTTGCGTTATTTTATATGTTCTTGTTTATTTCCTGTTTGTTTTGTTTTGCCTGTCAACATCTGTAAAACAGCTCACACAACATGGTTGTGGCTAAACCTTACAGTTAGACAGCCTAAGAGGAGAACCCTTCAAAAAATGGGACAACAATAAAGACCCAATTATAAGAGAAGAGCCAAAATAACACACAAAAGGGTCACACCTAGAGCATACATCTCAGTAGTACAAAAATGTATGACTGGGTCCCACTGGACATTTACCATAAAATCCCAGCCCTCAAAAACTAGGAGTCATAGCAAATATATCTAATACATAGATACAAACACAGAGACAAATAAAATGAAGAGACAAAGAAAAAAAAACAAATTAAAGAAAAGGAAGAATTGCCAAAAAAGACCTAAATGAGATGGAGCTAAGTAAGTTATCAGACATAGAGTTCAGTGTAATGCTTACAAAGATGCTCAAGGAACTAAGTGAAAACTACAATAAACTTAATGGGATAAAAGGGGGGACTTATGTAATACTTTCAACAATAAAGATAAAAGAAACTTAATGGGAACTACAAGGAAGGTACATCTGCATTAAAAAAATCATGAATAAGAAGCAGGCATAAATGGAGAATACTATATCTGACATCAAATATGTGCTGAAAGGAATTGAAAGCAGGCTTGATGAAGCAAAGATTCGAATAAGTGAATTAGAAGGCAAGATAAAAAACACCACTCCATCAGAGCAGCAAAAAGAAAAAGTACTTAAAAAGAATGATGACAGTTTAATGGAATTTTGGGACAATGTAAAATGGAACAATATCTACATCATAGGGGTACTTAAGGGAGAAGAAAGTGAGCAAGGTATAAAGAACTAGTTTAAAGAAATAATCACAGAAAACTTCCCTAAGCTGCTGAAGAAAAAAGCCACACAAGTTCAAGAAGCACAGAGGGTACCACTCAAGATTAACCAAAAGAGACCCACTCCAAGATACATCATAATTAAAATGGCAAACATTAAAGACAAAGAGAGAATCATAAGGGCAGCAAGAGACAGTCAGTGATCTACAAGGGAGCTGCCACAAGGCTGTCAGCTGATTTCTCAACAGAAACACTACAGGACAGAAAGGAATGACATAAAGTATTTAAAGTAATGAAAAGCAAAGATCTGAAACCAAGACTACTCTATCAAGCAAAGCTATCACTCAAATTAGAAGGTGAAATAATGAATTTCCCAGACTAAAATAAAGCTAAAGGAATTTATTGCCACCAAACCTGCAATGCAAGAAATGTAAGAACAAGAAGAAATATATATAGAGAGAAATATAGGCATAAAGGATAAAAAAGGCAATAAATAAGTACCTATCAATAATAACCTTAAATGTAAAAATATTACATGTTCCAAAAAAAAGACATGGGGTAGCTGAATGAAATTATATATATATATATATATATATATATATATATATATATATATATATATATATATATATATAAATAAATTCTCCTGTCTACAAGAGACCCACCTCAAAACAAAAGACAAACACAGACTAAAAGTGAAAGAATAAAAAAAAAAATTTCCATGCAAATAAAAATGAAAAAAAAAAAATCTGGGGTAGCAATACTTATCTCTTTCAAAAGAGGCTTCAGAGCCAACTTCATAACAAGAGACAAAGAAGGCCACTACATAATACTAAAAGGATCAATACAACAGGAGGATATAACCTTGGTAAAACTATATATACCTAATATAGGAGCACCTAAACATAAAAAATGCTCTTGTAGGACTATGAGGGAAAGATCAATAGCAATACAATCATACTAGAGATGTTAACATTCCACTGACATCACTGGAAAGATTTTCCAGATAAAACATCAACAAGAAAAGATTGACCTGAAATGACACAATGCATCAGATGGATTTAACTGACACTTACAGAAAATTTTACCCCAATGCAGCAGAATATATATTCCTCTCAAGTGCACAGGGTACATTCTGAAAGATAGACTACATCTGAGAATACAAACTAAGTCTCTACAAGTTCAAAAAGATTGAAATCATATCAAGCATATTCTCACATTACAATGGCATGAAACCAGAAATAAACAACAATAAAAATATTCAAAAAAATTCAAACACATGAAGGCTAAATACCATGTTATTAATGAATGAATTACCAATGAAATCAAGAATAAATAAAAACAATTCTGGGGAAAAAAAATGAACAAGAACACAAAACAACCCAAAATCTATGTGACAGCAAAAGCAGTCCTGACAGGGAAGCTCATGCCATTACTGGCCTACCTCAAGAAACAAGAGAAATTTCTAATAAACTATCTAACCCTATAACTAAAAGAATTAGAAAAAGAATAGCAAGAAAAGCCCAGAGTAAGTAGAAGAAAGGCATAATAAAGATCAGAGTGGAAACAAATGACATAGAGACTAAAATAACAATGCAAGAAATCAGTGAATCCAAGATCTGGTTCTTTGAAAACATAAACAAGATCAATGAATCTTTATCCAGAAATAAAGAGAAAAGACCCAAATAAATAAAATCAGAAATGAACCAGGGGAAGTAATAACTGCCACCACAGAAATACAAAGGATTGTAAGAAAATACTGTGGACAACTATATGCTAAAAAATAAAACAACCTGGGAGAAACGGACAAATTTCTACAAACATACACTCTTCCAAAACTCTATCAGGAAGAGTCAGGAAACCTGAAAAGACCAATAACAACTAATGAGAGTGAAGTAGTAATCAAAAACATCCCGAGAGATTCAAAAAGGGTGGCGGAGTAAATGGAAGCTACACAAACCATCTTCCAGGACCAAACTGGAATTACAACTAAAATAAAGACAAATTGTCAGGAAAAAGCAACAGAAAAGCAAGTTGCAAAAACCATATAACCAGGGACACTGAATTGATACTGGTAGGATTGCAGAGGTGTAAGAAAGGGGCTGGGAGCCCACAAACAACAATGGTCTTAGCTCTGAACAGCACCCTTGGGGTAAAAATCCCAAACCTGCTCCACAGTGCAGGGGGCTGGGACAGAGCACTAAAATAGCCACAGCCACTCACCTTGAGCTCTGGCACAAAAATGTTGGACAGAACTGGAACTGTGTGGGGACACTCACGATTTGGAAAGTGCTCAGAGATTTTGCTGAGTTTCAGCCACAGAGGACAGGGGCCATCTTATTCTTTCCCAGAGCTCTGGGTGATCCATTCCTGGGAGATTCAACCCCACCCAGGTGGGTCATTGAAATGAGAATTGAGGCTCATTAACAACCAGCATTTGCCCCACCCTTGGGAAATCGTCTTATGCAGACCACCTGGGTGAGTTTTCCCTACAACTGAGAAACCAAGGCTCTTCAAATAACTCAGACTAAGAGCATCCAGGAAAAAAGATAGAGGGTAACTAAACCTTTTCTGGGCTTGCAAATCTACCCAGGAAAGTAAGACAAGACAGTGGTGTTTAATATTGGTCCTCCCATACTCATCTGAACCCAGTAGAGGGAGCCACAAACAGTAGAACACCAACACCCACAGGGAAAATTTGCCATGCTCCAAAACCCACATAGATAGCCAAAATGGTGAAAAAATACCAAATGAAAGCACAAAAGACCTCTACTGAAGAAGAGATAAATGAAATGCAGGTAAGCGAGTTATCAGAGGTAGAGTTCAGAGCCATGATCTTGACAAAGGTCAACAGCATGAGTAAGGACATCAACACCATGAGTAGAGACATAGAAACATTGAAAGTCAACCAACTGAAAATTAAAAACCACCAAGAAGAAATTAAGAATGACATAGCAGAAATAAAGAACACACTGGAAGGAATTAAATGCAGACTAGAGGAAGCAGAGAATTGGATCAGTGAATTATAACACAGGGTAGAAAAAATCAACCCATCAGAAACTTAGGGAAAAAAACCACACACACAATTAAAAAACAGGAAGACAGCTTAAGAGAACTGTGGGACAACTGGTAATATAATAATTGCATCATAGGAGTCCCTGAAGAAGGAGAAAATGGGCAAGAGTTACAGAATATATTTGAAGAAATAGTGACAGGAAATTTCCCTAATTTGGTGAAGGAAGAAGGCATTCAACTTCAAGAAGCACAGAGAGCCCAAAGTAAGAACCCAAACAGGACCACACCAAGACACATAATAATCAAAATGCCAAAAATTAAAGACAAAGAGAGAATCCTAAAAGCTGCAAGAGATAAGCAACAGGTTACCTACAAAGGAACCCCCATAAGGCTATCACCTGACTTCTCAACAGAAACATTACAGGCCAGAAGGGAATGGCATGAGGTAATCAAGGTCATGAAAAACAAGGATTTGAATTCAAGACTACCCTATTCAGAAAGGCTATCATTCACAATAGAAGGTCAAATAAAGAGCTTTGCAGACAAAACAAGGCTAAGGGAATACATTAGCACCAAACCAGCACTGCAAGAAATGTTAAAAGGACTTCTGTAATTAGTAGAAGAAATAGAAAAAATATATAACAACAATAAACAAAAATGGCAATAAATAAGTACATATCAATACTCACCTTAAATGTAAATAGATTGAATGCTCCAATAAAAAGACATAGAGTAGCTGATTGGATAAGAAACCATGACTCATATACATATTGTTTACAAGGGACCCACCTCACAACAAGAGACTCACATAGGTTGAAAGTGAAGCGATGGAAAAAAACTCTTCCAAGCAAATGGAAAGAAAAAAAAAGCTGGAGGAGCAATACTCATATCTGATAAAATAGACTTCAAAATGAAGTCCATAACTATACACAAAGAAGATCACTACATAAAGTTAAGATCTATCCATTAGGAAGATAGAACCTTGCTAAACATATATGCACCCAATATAGGAGCACCAAAATATATTAAAAATCTCCAGGAGGACTTCAAAGGAAAAATCGATTGCAATACAATCATAACAGGAGACGTCAACTCCCAACTAATGTCACTGAAGATACTCTAGACAAAAAATTAACAAGAAAACAGACTCCTAATAAAGCACTAGTCCAAATGAATTTAATAGATATCTACAGAGAATTACATGCAAAACTAGAGAATTCACATTCTTCTCAAGTGCGCATTTGACATTCTCAAAGGCAGACCACATATTAAGACACAAAGTAAGTCTCTACAAGTTCAAGAAGATTGAAATCATGTCAACCATCTTCTCAGATCACAATGGCATGAAACTGGAAATCAATTGCTACAAGAACATGCAAAAACAATTGAACACATGGAGGCTCAATAGCATTTTATTAAGCAATTAATAGGTTACTGAGGAGATCAAAGAAGAAATTAAAAACTTCCTGGAAACCAATACAAATGAACACACAACAACACAAAATCTGAGATGCAGCAAAAGCAGTTCTGAGAGGAAAGTTCATAGCACTACATGCCTACCTCAAGAAGCAAGAATAATTTCTAATAGACTATCTAACCTCATAACTTAAAGAACTAGAAAGCAAACAAAAAGAAAACCTCAGAGCAAGTAGAAGGAAGGAAATAGTAAAGATCAGAGCAGAAATAAATGACATGGAAACCTAAAAAAACAATTCAACGTATCAATGAAACAAAGAGCTGGTTTTTTGAAAAGATAAACAAGATTGATAGACCCTTAGCTACACTCAACAAGAAACAAAGAGAGAGAACCCAAATACACAAAATCAGAAATGAAAGAGGAGAAGTAACAACTAACACAACAGAAATACAAAGTATCATTAACAAATACAATGAACACTTATATGGCAACAAATTCAACAATCTATGCAAAATGAAAAAATTTCTAGAAACACATAATCTCCCAAAACTGGACCATGAAGAGATAGAAAATTTGAACAGACCAATAACAACTGAGGTAATTGAAGATGTAATCAAGACTCTCCCAGCAACAATAATGAACTTACAGAAAGAGAAACTAAAACAATAATCCCATTTTCTATTGCAGCAAAAAAATTAAGATTCTTAGAAATAAACTTAACCAAAGAAGTAAAGGACCTATTTGCACCACATAAACAAAATGAAAGATAAAAACCACATGATCATATCAATAGATGCTGAAAAATCATTTGACAAAATCCAGCAGTGGACAAAAATTAAAAGCATTTCCCTTAAGAACAGGAACAGGACAGGGATGCCCACTGTTGCCACTCTTATGTAACATAGTACTGGAAGTCTTAGCCACAGCAATCAGACATGAAGGAAAAATAAAAGGGATCCAAATTGGAAAGGAGAAAGTGATACTCTCATTATTCACATATGACATTATACTATATATAAAAAAATTAAAGACTCCATCAAAAATCTACTACACTTAATAAATGAATTTGGCAAAGTAGCAGGATACACAATTAACATCAAGGAATCGATGGCATTCTAATACACCAATGATGAACTCACAGAAAGAGAAACTAAAAAAAATTCCATCTTCCATTGCAGCAAAAAAATTAAGATAGTTAGAAATAAACTTAACGAAAGAAGTAAAGAACCTATTTGCAGAAAACTACAGGACATTAAAAAAAGAAATAGAGGAAGATAGTAAAAATATGGAAGCACATACCATGTTCATAGATTGGAAGAATTAACATCATTAAAATGTCTATATTACCCAAAGCAATCTAAAGATTCTAATCCTCATCAAAATACCAAGAACATATTTCACAAAACTAGAACATATACTTTAAAAGTTCATATGTAACCAAAAAAAGACCCTGAATAGCCACAGCAATCATGAAAAAAGAAGGACAAAGTAGGTGGGCTCACAATACCGAATATCAGGTTATACTATACAGCTACTGTAATCAAAACACCTTGGTAGTGGCCCAAGAATAGGCACATAGTCCTGTGGAAAAGAACAGATAACCCAGAAATGGACCCAAGATATTATGCTCAAATAATATTTGACAACGCTGGCAAGAGAATACAATGGAGTAAAGATAACCTTTTTAATAAATGATGTTGGGAAAACTGGACAGCTACATGCAAAAACATGAAACTAGACCATCAACTTACACCATACACAAGAATAAACTCAAAATGTATAACAGACTTAAATGTGACTTGTGAATCCATAAAAATTCTAAAGGAAAATCCAGACAACAAAATTTCGCACATCATACACCACAGAATATTTACTGATACATCACCTAAGGCAACAGAAACAGGAAAAAATGAACACATGGGACTACATCAAACAAAAAGCTTCTGCACAGCAAAAGAAACAACCATCAAAATGGAAAGACAACCCACTGTATGGTAGAGCATAAGAGTCAATGATATATCAGATAAGGGCTTAATTTCAAAAATATATAGAATGCTCATACAACTCAACAAAAGGAAGACAAAGAACCCAATTAAAAATGGGCAGAGGAACTTAAAAGACACCTCTCCAAACAGGACATACAAATGACTAAGAGACAATGCTCAACATCACTAATTATCAGAGAGATGCAAATTAAAACAACAATGAGGTATCACCTCACACCTGTCAGAATGGCTGCTATCAACAAATCATTAAACAAGTGTTGGCGAAGGTGTGGAGAAAAGGGGACTCTATTACACAGCTGGTGGGAATGCAGACTGGTGCAGCCACTATGGAAAACACTATGGTGTTACCTCAAAAAATTAAAAATTGAACTGCCATTTGACCTAGTGTTTCCACTTCAGGAATATACCCTAAGAAGCCTGAAACACCAATCAGAAAGAATATATGTACCCTCATGTTCATAGCAGCACTCTTTACAATAGCTAAGATATGGAAACAGCCCAAGAGTCCATCAGTAGACGAAGGGACAAAAATGATGTGGTACATGTACACAACGGAGTACTATGCAGCTATAAGAAAGAAAGATTTCTTATCTTTTGGGAAGACAGAGAGGGACCTGGAGAATATTATCTTATGCAAAACAAGCCACGCAGAGAAAGACAAGTATCACATGATCTCACTTATTTGTGGAATATAATGAACATAATAGTCTGAGGAACAGGGTAGACCCAGAGACGTGCAAGTAGTGGACAGACTGACTACCCTCAGATGAGGAGGGTGTGGGAAGAGATAAACCACAAAACTTATATGCATGTACTCATCACTGATGGACATGGACAACAAAGCTGGGGACAAGGTGTGGGGTATGGGGAGGAGGGTGTCACTGGGGAAAAAAGTGGAAACATCTGTAAAAAAATAAATTAATAATAAAAAAAAGTTTCAGGAAGAAAAAGTTATGAACCAGATTTCTTCACTGTACACTTTTTCCAAACATTCAAAGAAGAACTAACACCTATCCTCTTTAAAGTATTACAAAAAAATTCAAGAGGAAGGAAGACTTCCAAGCTGTCTTTATGTGGCCAGCATTATCCTAATTCTAAAACCAGATAAAAGTATTACAAAGAAAGAGAATTAAAGGCCAATATCCCTAATGAACATAGGTGCTAAAATCCTCAACAAAATATTAGCAAACCAGATCCAGCAATACATTAAAAATACCATACACTATGACCAAGTATAATTTATTTCAGTAATATAAGGCTAAAATAATATTCACAAATCAATAAATGTGATGCAATACATTAACAATATGGAAGATAAAAAAAAACATGATTATATCAATAAATGCAGAAAAAGCATTCAACTAAATGCAGTACTCATTTTTTATAAAAGCACTCAGTAAACGGGGAACAGAGGAATCATACCACAAAATAATAAAGAACATACACAACAAACCTAAAACCAACAACATCCTCAATAGGCAAAAACCAAAATTGTTTTCCTTAAGAAAAGGAAGAAGACAGCGATGTCCACTTTTATCACTGAAGTCCTAGCCACAGTGATCAAATAAGAAGAAAAACAACATCAAAATTGGAAAGGAGGCAGTAAAACTGTCATTATTTGCAGATGACATGATATTGTACATCGAAAACCCCATAGAATCCACCAAAAAACTACTAGAGTTGATAAATGAATTTGGCAAAGTAGCAGGATATATAATTAACATCCAGATAGTGAAGGCATTTTTGTACACCAATAATGATCTCTCTGAAAGAGAAACAAAAAAATCTCTTTTACCATTGCAACAACAATAAAAGAGTATACCTAGGAATAAGCTTAACCAAGCAGCTAAAAGACCCCTACTAGTCAGAAACCTATAGGACATTGAAAAAAGAAATAGAGGAAGAATGCCAGGCCGGTGTGACTCAGTGGTTGAGTGTTGACCCATGCACCAAGAGGTCACCAGTTTGATTCCCAGTCAGTACACATGCCCAGGTTGTGGGCCCCATCCCCAGTGGGTGGCATGCAGGAGGTGGCCAATTGATGTTCTCTCTCATTGATGTTTCCATCTCTCTCTCCCTCACCATTCCTCTGTCTTTAAAGCAATAAAGAAAAAAATTGAAACAAAAAAGAAATAAAGATAAAAACAAGTGGAAACATATACAATGTCGATGAATGGAAAGAATTAACATAATTAAAAAACCATACTACCCAAAGCAATCTATGGATTCAATAAAATCTCTATTAAAATATGAAAGACATATTTCAGAGATCTTGAGAAAATATTCCAAAAGTTTATATGGAACCAAAAATTACCCCAAATAGCAGAACCATGTTAAGAAAGATGACCAAAGTTGGAGGTATCACAATACCAGATGTCAAACTGTACTACATGGCCATTATAATCAGAACACCCTGGTACTGGCATAAGAACAGGCATATAGATCATTGAAATAGAAGAGAGAACCCAGAAATCAACCCAGACCTCTATGGTCAATTAATATTTGACAAAGGAGACAAAAGCATGCAATGGAATAAAGACAGTCTCTTCAATAAATGGTGTTGGGAAAATTGGACAGGTATATGCAAAAAAATGAAACTAGATCACTAACTTATACTTTATACAAGAGTAAACTCAACATGGAAAATTACTTAAATGTAAGTCTTGAAATCATAAAAATCCTAGAAGAAAGCATAGGTAACAGAATCTTAGACATCTAACGTAGCAGAATTTTCACCCCCGATTATTGACAAGGGCAAGAGAAGCAAAGAAAACAATAAACAAATCAAACTACATCAAAATAAAAATCTGCATAGAAAAAGAAACCAGCATCAAAATAAAGAGGAAATCCAGTGTATGGGAGAACATATTTTCCAATATATATATATATATATATATATATATATATATATATATATATATATATAAAATAAGGAGTTAATTTTCAAAATATATAAAGTACTCATACAGCTCAACAAAAGGAAAGCAAACAATCTAATCAAAAAATGGGAAGAGGAACTGAATAGACACTTCTCCAAACAAGACATACAAGTGGCGAAGAGACATATGAAAAAAATTGCTCAATGTTACTAATCATCAGAGAGGTGCAAATTAAAACAATGGGGATGTATTATCTCACACCCACCAGAATGGCTGCCATCAACAAATCATCGAACAAGTGCTGGTAAGGGTGTGGAGAACATGCATTTCTTGTGCACTGCTGGTGGGAATGCAGATTGGTGCAGCCACTGTGGAAACGGTATGAAATTTCCTAAAAAAATTAATAATGGATCTGCCATTTGACATAATCATCCTACTTCTATGAGTTTATTCTAAGAATTCTGAAACACTAATCAGAAATAATATATGCACCCCTATGTTTATAGTAGCACTATTATAATAGCTAAGATCTGGAAAAGAGCCCAAGTGCTCATCAGTAGATGAGTGAATAAAAAAGTGTGGTACATATACACAATGGAATACTATGCAGCTGTAAAAATAATCTCTCTTACCCTTTGTGACAGCATGGAGTGACTTGGAGATGATTATGCTAAGCAAAATATACCACTCAGAGAAAGACAAATATCACATGATCTCACTTATTTGGGGAATTTAATGAACAAAATAAGCTGATAAATAAAACAGATCCAGAGATATGGAAGTAGGAAACAGACTGACAAACCTCAGAGGGAAAGAGGGTGAGGAGCCAGAAGAGATAAACTAAAGAATTTATATGCATATATGTATAATCTGTGGACACAGACAACAGTGCGGTCAAGGCGGTGAGGAGCAAGTGGAGTTAGGTCGACGGTGTCAATGGTGGAAAAAAGAGACATTTGTAATAAAATCAATTACCCAATGAATTTGAAAAAATAGAGGTAAAGTTACAAAGAAAAAAAATACATCCACAGACATGGAAGCATGGAATATTGGCATATCTCAGAGGGAAGGTATGGCAGGAAGAGATTAACCAAAGAATTTATGTGCATATATGCATAACCCATGAACACAGACAATAGTGCATTGAAGACTATGGGGCAGGAGCAAGCTGGAGGAGGTCAATGGGGGAACAAAGGGGGGACATCCATAATATTTCAACAATAAATACATTTTTTAATCTCATTTTTAAAAAATGGGCAGAAAACTATCAGAAACATGTAAATTAAAACGACAATAAGATATCACTTCACATCTGTCAGAATGGCTATCATCAACAAATCAACCAATAACAAGTGCTGGCGAGGATGTGGAAAAAGGGAACCCTTGTACACTGTGGTGTAATTGTAAATTGCTACAGCTATGGTGGTAAACAGTATGGAGGTTCTTAAAAATATTTAACATAGATCTGCCATATGATCCAGCAATTCTACTTCTGGGTATTTATCTGAAAACAAAACAAAACACTAATTCGAAAAGATATATGCCCCACTATGTTCATTACAGCATTACTAGTAATAATGAAGATATGGATGCAGCCTAGATTTTCATAAATAGATGAATGGATAAAGAAGATAAGGTATATATGCAATGGAATATTAGTCAGCAATAAAAAAAGAATTAAATTTTATTTGCAACTGCATAGATGGACCTAGAGGTAAGCTAAGTTAAGTAAGTCAGACGGAGAAAGACAAATACCATATGATCTCACTTACATGTAGAACCTAAAAAATAAAATAAATGAATAAATAAATAAGTAAATAAAACAAAACAGAAACAGACCAATTGATACACAGATCAAGTTGATGGTTGCCAAAGGGGAGGAGATGCAGAGATGGGAATTTAAAAAGTGCATGTTTTTTGTTGTTGTGGAAAAAAAAAACTTTAAAACTCTTTTTTAGAAAATAGGCATGAAAATATTTTAGCCATTGTGGTATGGAAATATTTTTTAACAAGACACTAAAAGATTGATAATATTAACTCTAATAAAACTCATTAAAAGATACCTTAAAAAATTGAAAAAGACAAGTAAACAGTACATACAACCAAGAAATAATCAGTATCAAGAATAATAAATTCTATACAACCATAAGTCAAGCACAAGCAACGTAATGGAAAAATGGACAAAGGATATTGTATAAAAGAGGAGACATAGGATCAAAAATGTATGAAATAAATTTAACATCAGTAGTGAATGAGGAAATTCAAATCAAGACATCAATGAGATACCATTTTATAGACATTTACTAGGGAAAAAAGTAAAAAGTCCAAAAATACCTAAGCTTGGAGATTATGTGGATCCACCATATTGCTTCTGGGAATGAAAATTTCTGCAACAACTTTGAAAAAGTTTTGCATTATCTCCTAAAGTTACATATTTACATAGCCTATGGTTTAGAAATTCCACTTCCAGGTGTATTTGAAAGATAAACTCTTACATATATACAACTGGAAATATGTATAAGAATGTTAAGCCCTGGCCAGTTTGGTTCAGTGGTTGGAGTGTTGGCCTATGGACCAGAGAGTCCCAGGTTGGGTTCCCGCTAAGGGCAGGTATCTCAGTTGCAGTTTTTCCCCGGCCCCAACAGGGGTCCTGTGGGTGGTGACCACTTGATGTGTCTCTCTCACGTCAATGTTTCTTTCTCTCTCTTCCTCCCTCTCTACCTCCCACTCTATCTGAAGATAAATGAAAAAATGTCCTCAGGTGAGGATTAAGAAAAAAAAAAAAAGAATGTTCATAGCAGTACTGTTCACAATAAAAAACAACAACAACAAAAAACAACAACAAAAAACCCTGAAAACAACCCTAATGTACATCAATAAGAGAGAAGATGAATAAACCGGTATAGACACATAATGAATTAGTATAATCCGGTCAAAATGGATGAACTACCGCAACACACAGCAAAAGGTATATAATTGTAGAAAAAATAATGTTAAGTAAAATAAAACAAAATAAATCCTAAACATTACATGTAGCATGATAACCGTTCTATATAGTAAAACACAACTAAAAATTTAAAGTATGGTCTTTAAGAATATATTTTTATGCCCTGGCCGGTTTGGCTCAGCGGTTAGAGTGTCGGCCTGCGGTCCTGAGAGACCCGGGTTCGGTTCCCGCTAAGGGCGCGTACCTCGGTTGCAGTTTGTCCCCGGCCCTGGTCGGTTGTGCGGGTGGCAGCCACTCGATGTGTCCCTTCACATCGATGTTTCTCTCTCTCTCTCTGTTCCTCTCTCTCCCTCCCACTCTACCTGAACAAAAAATGGAAAAATGTCCTCGGGTGAGGATAAAAAAAAAAAGTTAAAAAAAAAGAATATATTTTTATGCAATACAATAGTATAAAAATGGAACAAGGGAATCAAGAAAAGTAGAAATAGGGTGATGCTCTCTCATGTGGAGAGAAATGTAGTGCTGGAAAAAGTTATTTTCAAGGTCCTAGCTTTTGTTTTGAGTGGTTGGGTTGAGAATGCTTATTCTTATTATGTAATGCTTATTACATTATTAAATACACCTACAGTTAGTTAAATAACTATAAATATATATGTTATTAAATAACCATAAATACAAACACACACACACACACACACACACACACACACACACACCTATTTCTTTTCCCTTTCCTAAACAATTTTATATAAAAATATCTTGGCAGCAATTAAGTTATTAGAGTCTTTAAGTTATAGCATCTCCAGTTAGGATTATGACAAAAGCATATGATGAATGAACAGAAGAGAATGGATTCAGTTTAGTTTTTACCAGAAAAACATTGCATAAGCTTAGGCATTACCCTATTGTCATTGCTGTTTTTGTTCCAAAGTGTAAGTATGGAAAGACAAACATGTACAATATTTAGTAGCAAAAGAGGTGATGAGTATGGTGAATTGCATTCAGCACTCAGTCTTACTTCCTAACATGTTTTCCTGTACTGCTTAGCCTGGAAAAATAAAATCTACATTTCTGAAACTCCTTTACACTTATATTTCTGGATGCAAATTATGTTCCATCAACTAGATGTACTTTCATGAGATTTAGAAGGCAGAACTGAATTGCAGATCAGTTTCCTATTGCTTTGGTGGTTGTTGCAGGTAAGCAAAATCTTTGAGGACCTTGGATTTTTCTGCAGCACTTCTAGGGTCCATTACCTTAGCTGATATTGAGAGGCAGTTGTATTGGGGTGAAGGGTGAATTTAGCCCTGGCACCAGCTTCATAACATGAAAAGGTAGCTGCAGTTGTGGTGGCTTTTGGATCACTCAAACACAGTCATGACTTGTGTCCTTGAACTCAACAGTTACAGTGGGGAGTTCCTGATTCTCTGCCTTCCTGCAGTGAACAGAGGTAGCCTATTCTCGGAGAGACTAGTTCTTCAGTGTTATTCTGAGATTCATTTCTGGAAGTTCAGTTCAGAACTCATTCCTTTTAGCTCATACAATATTTTAAGAGGCTCCTATGCCATATATTAAATACTTAGACAGAGTGGTTTTTGTTTCCTACAACTGAATTCTAACTGATACAGATAGTCTTGAGGAATAATTTTTATAAAGTATCCTTATTTGTTTATTGAAGAACATTTTACAAAAGAACATAGTTTCATTTTGATTGATTTTCAGGGGATGTTTGGCTTATAAAATGTTAAATTTAAATTTCTTTAATGCCCAGCTTATCTAGCAAACTTTTAATTATACATGCAAACATGTTTTTATAAAATAAATAATTGACCACCTGACAAATAAAAACCCTGCTCCAAATATTTATGGAATTGTAAATTACTCCTGTCATTTAAACTAAGCTTTTAAAATACAGGCATTTTCACTAAAATAAATTGAATTAAACTTAGTCTAATCAGCTTATATTTATTGAAGGCTTACTCTGAGCTAAGCAGTGTTTCAGAATCCTGGTTTCTTTCTTTCTTTTTTTTTTTTTTATCCTCACCCGAGGACATTTTTCCATTTTTTGTTCAGGTAGAGTGGGAGGGAGAGAGAGGAACAGAGAGAGAGAGAGAAACATCGACGTGAAAGGGACACATCGAGTGGCTGCCACCCGCACAACCGACCAGGGCCAGGGACAAACTGCAACCGAGGTACGCGCCCTTAGCGGGAACTGAACCCGGGTCTCTCCGGACCGCAGGCCGACGCTCTAACCGCTGAGCCAAACCGGCCAGGGCAGAATCCTGGTTTCTTTATTGCCTCCTTACCAGAGATTTTTTAATCCCCAGAAAATATTTTTGTTTTTCTGAAGACAATCTCACATGGGATTATACAACATGGGGTAACACTAGGCTTACAGTTGTGAGTATGCAAAACACAGAGTTTATTCTAATATTATTTATTAATTATTTTACTCTTTTTCATATGAACAGTTATAAACTCACTTTTGTCTCATTCTGTATTAATGGTGAAAGCTCACAAAAGTGTGTTTGCAGCTTGCAAAGGTGCAGTCTTCCATGGATTTAGGTCGCTTTCTAGGCCTAGTTACATCGCTATTAGAATTATCACAAGCAATACAGAGAAAGTAAATTTGGAAGTCAGTAAACCCCTACTTGTATGTTGGTATTAGGAAATATAGTTCCTCTCCATAGGGACTGTGCTATAATGAGTTCATATAATGCTGATGCAGTTAAATAATCTAATTTCAAGAAACACATTCCCCACTGACAAATGAGGTATGTCTTTTATTTCAAATCTTTTCACTTTTCTCCATCTCCACACTACAATACTGTTACAAGATTTTATAATTTCTCATCTTTATTTCTACTGCTGTCTCCTAACTGGTCTCCCTGTTACACTTTTCCTTTCCAAAGTACTTTCTTCACAGCAGCTAGGGAAATTTTTTCTTAACAGTTATATCAAAACATACCCCTGTCCTTCTTAAAACTCTTTAATACCTTATTTATACACTTAAGACAAAAATCCCAAATCCTTAACATAGTCCTCATGATCCTTCATGAACAGTTATTCTCCAACTCTCTAGCCCCACCCTCTTCCTACTTAGGCACCTGGTTTATCTATATATTGGACTTGCATTCACTTTCTTGAATATAACAATTCCTTCTGGACACAATGCCATTTCACTTGCTGTTTCCTCCCCTTGGAACACTATCCCTTTCACCTTCAAATTACTGGTTCCTTCTCATTCTTCAAGGTCTTTAGTGTCACTTCATCAAAACACTATTCTTTTTTACAGGACTCTGTACTCTTCCTCTATAACCCATATCACAGTTATATCTATATACGTGCTTGAATTTACAACACTCCTTTGTTTAAATTTTTCTTTATTGATTTTATTTATTAATTAATTTTTGTTACAGATGTTTCTCCTTCTTCCCCCCACTGATTCCCCCCCTCCCCCTCCCTCCCTGCCCTTTCCCCACTTTGTTGTCCATGTCCACAGTTCATGCACACATGCATATAAGTTCTGTAGCTTATCTCTCCCCCACCAAGCCCTCTTATGGGGATTGTCAGTCTGTACCCCACTTGCACGTCTCTGGGACTACCCCATTCCTCGGACTGTAATGTTCATTATATTCCACAAATAAGTGAGATCATATGATAATTGTCTTTCTCTGTTTGGCTTGTTTCACTTAGGATGATATTTTCCAAGTCCCTCCATGCAGTCTCAAAGGATGAGAGATCTTTCTTTCTTACAGCTGCATAGTATTCCATTGTGTATATGGACCACTGCTTTTTTATCTATTCATCTACTGATGGACACTTGGGCTGTTTCCAGATCTTAGCTATTGTAAATAGTGCTGCTATAAACATGGAGGTACATATATTCTTTTTGATTGGTGTTTCAGGCTTTGTAGGGTATATTCCTAGAAGTGAAATCACTGGGTCAAATGGAAGTTCAATTTTTAATTTTTTGAGGTAATACGATATTGTTTTCCATAGTGGCTGCACCAGTCTGCATTCCCACCAGCAGTGCACTACAGTCCCCTTTTCTCCACACACTAGCCAAAACTGGTTGCTTGATGATTTGTTGATGGCGGCCATTCTGACAGGTGTGAGGTGATAACTCATTGTTTAATTTGCATCTCTCTGATGATTAGTGATGTTGACCATTTCTTCATATGTCTTTTAGCCATTGGTATGTCCTGTTTGGAGAGGTGTCTATTTAGTTCTTCTGCCCATTTTTTAATTGGGTTCTTTGTCTTTCTTTTGTGGAGTTGTATGAGCACTCTATATGTATTGGAAATTAACCCCTTATCTGATATATTACTGGCAATTATGCTCTTCGATACAGTGGGTAGCCTTTCCGTTTTGATGATTGTATCTTTCACTGTGCAGAAGCTTTTGAGTGTGATGTAGTCCCATGCGTTCATTTTCTCCTTTGTTTATATTGGCTTAGGTGATGTGTCAGTGAAAATTCTGCTGCGTATGATGTCTGAAATTTTGTTGCCTATATTTTCTTCTAGGATTTTTATGGATTCATGAGTCACATTTAAGTCTTTACCCATTTTGAGTTTATACTCGTGTAGGGTGGAAGTTGATGGTCTAGTTTCATTTTTCTTCAAGTAGCTGTCCAATTTTCCCAGCACCATTTATTAAAGAGGCTGTCCTTACTCCACTCTATGCTCTTGCCACTTTTGTCAAATATTAATTGAGCATATTGCCTTGGGTCCATTTCTGGGTTCTCTGTTCTGTTCCACTGGTCTATATGCCTGTTCTTGTGCCAGTACCAGCCTGTTTTGATTACAGTGGCTTTGCAGTATAACCTGAAATCTGGTAATGTGATCCCTCCAACTTTGTTTTTTATTTTCAAGATTGCTGTGGCTATTTGAGGCCTTTTTTGTTTCCATATGAACTTTTGAAGTAATTGTTCTAATTCTGTGAAGTATGCCGTTGGTATTTGGATGGGGATTGCATTGAATATATAGATTGCTTTGGGTAATATGGATATTTTAATAACGTTAATTCTTCAAATCCATAAACAGGGTATGTGCTTCCACTTTTTTATATCTTCCTCTATTTCTTTTTTCAATGACCTGTAGTTTTCTGTGAATAGGTCTTTTATTTCTTTGGTAAGTTTATTCCTAGGTATCTGAATTTTTTTGCTGCAATAGTAAATGGGATTGTTTGCTTAGTTTCTCTTTCTGTGAGTTCATTACTGGTGTATAACAATGCCATCGATTTCTTGACGTTAATTTTGTATCCTGCTACTTTGCCAACTTCATTTATTAAGTCTAGTAAATTTTTGATGGAGTCTTTGAGGTCTTCTATGTAGAGTATCATGTCATCTGCAAATAATGACAATTTAACATCCTCCTTTCCAATTTGGATCCTTTTTATTTTTTCTTCCTTTCTGATTGCTGTGGCTAAGACTTGCAGTACTCTGTTAAATAAGAGTGGCAAAAGTGGGCATCCTTGACTTGTTCCTGTTATTAAAAGACATGCTTTTAGTTTTTGCCCATTGAGTATGATGTTGGCTGTAGGACCTTCATATATGGCCTTTATTATATCTAGATATGAGCCCTCTAATCCCACACTGCTGAGCGTTTTTATCAGAAATGAATGCTGGATTTGGTCGAAGGCTTGTTTTGCATCTATTGATATGATCATGTGGTTGTTATTCTTCATTTTATTTATGTGGTGTATCACATTTATTGATTTGCAAATATTGTACCAGCCTTGCATCCCTGGGAAGAATCCCACTTGGTCATGGTAGATCATATTTTTGGTGTATTGCTGGATCCGATTTGCTAGTATTTTGATCAGGATTTTGGCATCTATATTCATCAGGGATATTGGCCTGTAGTTTTCTATCTGTGTTGTGTCTTTTTCTGGTTTTGGAATTAGAATTATGCTGGCTTCATAAAATGAGTTTGGAAGTCTTCCTTCTTGAATTTTTGGAAATAGTTTGAGGAGAATGGGTATTAGGTCTTCTTTGAATGTTTGGTAAAACTCCCCTGTGAAGCCATCCAGGCCTGGACTTTTGTTTGCTGGGAGAGTCTTGATTAAATCTTAAATTTCTTCTGTTGTTATTGGTCTGTTCAAGTTTTCTATCTCTTCCTGATACAGTTTTGGGAGACCATGTGTTTCTAGAAATGTGTTCATTTCGCTTAGATTGTCCAATTTGTTGCCATATAATTGTTCATAGTAGTTGTAACGATCTTTTGTATTTCTGTGGTGTCAGTTGTTACCTCTCCTCTTTCATTTCTGATTTTGTGTATTTGTGTTCTCTCTCTTTGTTTCTTGGTGAGTCTGGCTAAAGGTCCATCAATCTTGTTTATCCTTTCGAAAAACCAGCTCTTTGTTTTATTAACCCTTTGAATTGTTTTTTTGGTCTCTGTGTCAATTATTTCTGCTCTGATCTTTACTATTTCCTTCCTTCTACTTGCTCTGGGGTTTTATTTTTGTTTGCTCTCTAGTTCTTTAAGTTGTGAGGTTAGATAATCTATTAGATATTTTTCTTGTTTTTTGAGGTAGGCCTGTAGTGCTATGAACTTCCCTCTCAGAACTGCTTTCACTGCATCCCATAGATTTTGTGTTGTTGTGTCTTCATTTTCATTGGTTTCCAGGAAGGTTTTCATTTCTTCCTTGATCTCAGTGACCCATTCATTGTTTAATAACATTCTATTTAGCTTCCATGTGTTCAAATGTCTTTGCATGTTCTTTTTACAATTGATTTCTAGTCATGCCATTGTGATCTGAGAAGATGCTTGATATGATTTCAGTCTTCATGAACTTGTATAGACTTAGTTTGTGCCCTAACATGTGGTCTATCTTTGAGAATGTCCCATGTGCACTTGAGAAGAATATGAATTCTGTAGTTTTAGGGTGTAATTCACTGTAGATATCTATTAAATCCATATGGTCTAGTGCTTCATTTAGAGTCTCTGTTTCCTTGCTAATGTTTTGTCTAGAGTATCTATCCGATGATGTCATTTGGTTGTTGAAGTCCCCTGGTATGATTGCATTGCTGTTGATTTCTCCTTAGAAGTCCTCCAGAAGATTTTTAATATATTTTTGTGCTCTTATATTGGGTGCATATATGTTTATCAAGGTTATATCTTCCTGTTGGATAGATCCTTTCAATATTATGTAGTGGCCTTCTTTGTCTCTAGCTATGGCCTTCATTTTGTAATCTATTTTTATCATATATGAGTATTGCTACCCTAGCTTTTTTTCCCTTTCCGTTTGCTTGGAAGATTTTTTTCCATCCCTTCACTTTCAATCTATGTGAGTCTTTTGTTGTGAGGTGGGTCTCTTGTAAACAACATATGGATGAGTCACGCTTTCTTATCCAATCAGCTACACTGTGTCTTTTTATGGGAGCATTCAATCCATTTACATTTAAGGTTGTTATTGATATATACTTATTTATTGCCATTTTTGTTTAGTGTGGTTCTATTTTTCTTCCTATTTCTCCTGCTAATTACCGCAGTCCGTTTAACATTTGTTGCAGTGCTGGTTTGTTGCCAATGTATTCCCTTAGCCTTTTTTTTGTCTGGAAAGCTCTTTATTTGACCTTCTATTTTGAATGATAGCCTTGCTGGCTAGAGTAGTCTTTGATTTAGATTCTTGTTTTTCATGACCTTGATTACTTCATGCCATTCCCTTCTGGCTGTAGTGTTTCTTGTGACAAGTCAGCTGAGAGCCTTATGGGGTTTCATTTGTAGGTAACCTGTTGCTTATCTCTGGCTGACTTTAGGATTCTCTCTTTGTCTTTAATTTTTTGGCAGTTTGATTACTCTGTATCTTGGTATGGGCCTGTTTGGGTTCTTCTTACTTGGGGTTCTCTGTGCTTCTTGAACTTGAATGCCTTCTTCCTTCACCAAATTAGGGAAGTTTTCTGTCACTATTTCTTTGAATATATTCTCTAACCCTTGCTCTTTTTCGTCTTCTTCAGGGACTCCTATGATGCAAATATTATTCTGTTTCCAGTTGTCACAGGTCTCTTAAGCTGTCTTCCTGTTTTTTAATCGTTTTTTTCCTTTTGGTTTTCTGATTGGTTGATTTTTTCTACCCTGTCTTCTTAATCACTGATCCGGTCCTCAGCTTCCCCTACTCTGCTTTTTAGACCTTCCAATGTGTTTTTCATTTTTAATATGTCATTCTTCATTTCTTCTTGGTGGTTTTTAATTTCTACCTCGTTGATTTTCAATATTTCTATTTCTTTACTCATGGTGCTCATATCCTTACACTTGCTGTTGAGCTTCCTCAACATCATGGCTCTAATTTCTAGTTCTGTTAACTTGCTTAACTGTACCTCATTTATCTCATCTTCGGTAGAAGTCTCTTGTTCTTTCATTTGGCTTTTGTTTCTGTGTTTCACCATTTTGGCTATCAAATTGGGATCTGGAGTCTGCCAAATTTTCCCTGTGGGTGTTGGTGTTCTGCTGTTTGTGGCTCCCTGTCCTGGGTTTGGGTGAGGAAGGGAGGACCCACTTTAAACACCACTGTCAAGTCTTAGCTTTTCTGGTTAGTGTTGCTAGCCCAGGAAATGGTAGTTATCCTCTAGCTTTTTTTGCCTGGAGGCTATTTGTAGAGGTCATCTGAAGAATCTTGGTTTCTGAATGGCCTGAAAAACTCCCTCAGGTGCTCAGTGTAAGAGGATTTCCTGAGGGTGGTGCAGCTGCTGGTTGTTAATGGGCCTCGATTATCATTTCAATGGCCACCAGGTGGGTTTGAATCTTTGAGGGAGGGGCCACCGCCTCTCACCAGGGCCCTGAGAAGGAGTAAAATGACCACAGTCCTGCATGGCTGCACTCAGCAAAAGCTCTTAGCACCCTCTAAATCCCGAGTGTCCCCACACAATTCCAGTCCAGTCTGCCTTCCCTCTGCCGGAGCCCAAGGTGAGTGGCTGCTGCCAGTTTAGCCTCTGTCTAGACTCTGTGTCGTGGAGCTCCCTGGGACTTTTAACCCGAGGGCATGGCTTCCAGCCAAGGGCGGCCGCGGCTGTGGCACCAGCCACGGGCGTCTCACTGAGTAGAAGCCACTGGACTACACTGCGGTAGTGGGACACTGCCAGGGTGGCAGCAGCTTCCAGTCGAGTCCCCTGGTTCCAGCAAGTTCGTTTGGCACCAGCCGAGGGGTTAGCATGCAGCAGAGTTATCAGGACTCAGCCGGGGTTGCATCCGAGGCAACAGCAGCCTCCTGCCGAATCCCCTGGTCTCAGCCAGTCCGTGCGGCACCAGCTGAGAGCTTAGCATGCAGTAGAGTTCGCAAGGCTCAGGCAGGGTCACAGCCGAGGCGGCAGCAGCAGCTTCCCACTGAGTCCCCTGCTCCCAACCAAGTCTACTGGTCCCAGCCCAGACCGCTGTGGACCATGGGCTCCCGGCCCCCTCTCACGCCCTCTCAAGCCTACCAGGATTGAGTCGGTATCCCTGGTTATATCGTCCTCCAAGGTGTCTTTTGGTTGCCCCTTCCTGACAATTTGTCTTTATTTTCGTTGTAAATCCAGTTTGTTCCTGGGAGATGGTCTGTGTAGCTTCCATTCACTCCGCCACCATTTTTTCTCTTTATTGATTTTAGAAAGAGAGGAAGGGAGAGACAGATAGAAATATCACTGAGAGAGAACTTCGGTTGGCCGCCTCCTTAATGCCCCCCACTGGGAAATAGGCCCACAACCTGGGCATGTGCCCTAACCAGGAATCGAACTGGCAACCTTTTGGTGCATGGGTCAACGCTCAACCACTGAGCCATACAGGCCAGACTGAATTTACTTCTTTATTGCCTGTCTTTCTCACTAGACTGTAAGCTTCAATATGGTAAAAATAGATGATTCTGATTACCTCATCCAATAGTGCTGATTAGGACAAACTTAGGACCAAATCTTTTATCTTTTACCTGGGGGAAGCAGACGGTTCTCTGATTTTCCCCTCATATGGTCAAGTTTTGCTGATTCTCTTGTCATGATGTGTCATTGGTGTCCAGCGGAGAGCTGTGACTTCACCCACACCTGACATCAATGGAACTGAAGGACTCTGCAATTTGGAGCTATTAATCACTTTTCTCTCCCCTATACCTTGTACCACTGACACCTCACACCCAGTGGAGATCTGAACCTACACACACACAGCTGCCTGTAATAAGACTACACGAGGTAGTGTGAAGTAAGTTTAGTTAGCATTCCAGCTCCCAATTCCTCTGGCATCGAAAGAACCCACTGAGAATCTGATCCTCAATACCTACCAGCATTAATGAGACAGAACAAGGTAGTGATAGGCAGGGTTATTTGGCATTCCACTTCCTCTTCTCCCTCCACTGGGTCAGTAAGTCCCAGTGTGAGCTGATATTCTGCCTGCTGCAACAAATCAGTGTGAGTCAGCCTATTTCCTCTCAATGGGGGACAGTGGGGCCAGGTAGGAGCTACTCTTACATCCTCACCTGGAGTCAATGAGAAGACAAGTCTGCATCCCACTTCCACTGTTAAGTGTCAGCAGGACCAAGCAGGAAGATGATCTTCCACCCCAGGCATCTGCAATGAAGAAGTGTGAGTCAGCAATCCACTATGCCAGGTGGTTACAGTGAGGCTAAGTAAGAAACTGAACATATACCCCAATACAGCTCTCATGCTACATCTCAACAGAGGATTACTTGCAAAAAAAAGATTAAATGAGATCAAGTCTCATACTACTCAAAATGTTCAGGGTAGAATAAAAAATCGCTTCTTATATCAAGCACCAGGAAAACTATAATATGAATGATAAAATACAATCAACAGATGCCCACATTGGGATAAATCAGATGTTGGAAATATATGAAAAATATTTTAAAATAATCATCAAAAAAGTAATTGATCAAGCAATTACAAATTGTCTGAAACAAATGAAAAAATAGAATATAGCAAAGAAACAAAAGTAATAAAAAAGAATCAAATTGAAATTATAGAAATAAAAAATATAATAACTAAAATTTAAAATTCATTGATAGGCTTAAAATAGAGTGGAGATGACAGATGATAGAATCAGTGAACTTTGAAGCAGACTAAAATAATTTACCAATATAAGCAACAAAGGAAAAATAGAATTAAAAATTAATAGTTTTGGGGTCTGTGCGACAAAAACAAGTAAACTAACACCCCTATTATTGTAGTACCAGAAGCAGAGGAGTGGGAGTGTGAATTATTTTAAATACCACTCTCACATATTTTCAAAAAGGTTAAAAAGTCCCCAAATTTTGGGGGAAAATACCCTAAACCTACAAATTCCAGAAGCTAATCAAATCCCAATCAGATTTAATCCAAAAAAAACTATGCTAAGACACATCATAATTAAACTTCTGTAAACAAAAGACAAAGAAAGAGTCTCAAAAGCAGCCAGGAAGAAAACACACATTACCTGTAGGTGAAGAACCATTCAAATGAGAGTAGACTTCTATTCAGAAACCAAGGAGGCCAGAAGGAAGTGGTGCAGCATTTTTCTAATACTGAAGGAAAAGACTTGTAAACAGAAAATTCTATATACAGCAAAAATAACTTTCAAGAATGAAGGAAAAATACATTCCCAAAGAAAAACTAAGAGAATATGTCACTAGCAAATATACTCTTACAATATAGATGAATAAAATTATTTGAACAGAATGGAAATGATATAAAAAAAATCTGGAACTTCAGAAATGAAAGAACACAGGAATTAGTAAAAGTAAGAATAAATATAAGAGGTTGTCTACTTTTCAGGAATTTATGAAATCATATTTGATGGTTGAAGCAAAAATTATACTACCATTTGAAGTGATGCTCAATGAATAATTGTAACATATATATATTTGAAAAGGAGGAAAAACAAAGAAACCTAAATAGAAGTTTTCTATAGTTTACTCAAAGTGGTAATATGGCAATAACAGTAAACAGTAATAAGTCATATATGTATGTTGTAAAACCTAGAAGCAGCTACTAAGAAACTTATACAAAGCAATGTACAAAGTGCTTTAAAAATCTGCCTTGCGGCCACACAGAATGCAAGCTCCCTGAGAGCAGTGGCCTTGTATGGCTTGTTCAACTCTATACTCCAAATACCTGAAACGGTGCCTGGCTCAACAACCGTCAGAGGTTCTTTTTAAAAGAGTACCTTGAGAGATTCCAAAATGGTGGCAGAGTGAACGAAAGCTACACAGACCGTCTCCCAGAACCAAACTGGAATTACAACTACAGTGATACCTCGGTTCTCGAACATAATTCGTTCCAGGAGGACGGTCGAGAACCGAATTGTTCGAGAACCGAAGCAATGAAACCCAATAGGAAAGCGTGACTCCACAAAGCGTGACTCTCTCTCTGCACTCACACTGATGACGCTAGCAAGGCTCGCTGGGCCGAATGAACGCCATTCGGCTCAACTCGGCTCATCTCGGAAGTTCGAGTTCCAAATATTTGTTCGGATTCCGAGACAAAAGTTTCTCGAATCTCTGGTCGAATACCGATTTGGTCGAAAACCGAGGCATTCGAGAACCGAGGTATCACTGTATGACACAGACAAATCGATGGGAAAAAGCAACAGAAAAGCAGCTTGAGAGGACCATATAACCAGGGACACTGACTCGATCCTGGTAGGATTCTGATGGTGTGAGAGGGGGACTGGGAGCCCAGAGAACAGCGACCTTAGCTGTTAACAGCGCCCTCGGGTTAAACTCCCAAGCGGCTCCACAGCGCAGAGCCAGGACAGAGGCTAAAATAGCCACAGCCACTCACCTTGGGCTCCGGCAGAAGGAGGGCAGACTGAACTGGAACTGTGTGAGGACACTCGGGATTTGGAGGGCACTCAGAGCTTTTGCTGAGTTGCTGCCACACAGGATGGTGGCCACATTGCTCCTTCCCAGGGCTCTGAGGAGAGGCAGCAGCCCCTCCCTCGGAGATCCAACCCCACCCTGTGGGCCATTGAAATGCTAATTGAGGCTCACTAACAACCAGCATCTGCCCCATCCTCCAGAAATTTCCTTACCCTGAGCATCTGAGGGAGTTTTTCAATCAGCTGACAACCCAAAACTCTTCAAGTAACCTCGACTGCTAGCCTCCAGGCAAAAAGCTAGAGGATAACAATACCTTTCCTGGGATAGCAACTTTAACCAGGAAAGTAAGAATTGTCAGTGGTGTTTAACATGGGTGGTCCCTCGCTCATCCAAACCCAGTAGAGGGGGCCACAAACAGCAGAGCATCTACAACCACAGAAAAAATGACAGGTTCCAAAGCCCACTGTGATAGCCAAAATGGTGAAACACAGAAACAAAAGCCAAATGAAAGAACAAGAGACCTCCACCGAAGATGAGATCAATGTGGACCAGTTAGTCAAATTAACAGAGCTAGAATTCAGAGCCATGATCTTGAGGAAGCTCAACAGCATGACTAAGGACATAGAGATGCTAAAAATAAAACAATTAGAAATTAAAACCACCAAGAAGAGATCAAAAATGACATATCAGAAACAAAGAAGACATTGAAAGTTCTAAAAAGCAGATTAAAGGAAGCTGAGGACTGGATCAGTGAATTAGAAGACAGGGTAGAAAAAATCAACCAATCAGAAAACCAAAGGAAGAGACAAATAAAAAATAGGAAGACAGCTTAAGAGAACTGTGGGATAACTGGAAACATAATAATATTCACATCATAGGAGTCCTCGAAGAAGAAGAAAATGAGCAAGGGTTAGAGAATATATTCAAAGAAATAGTGACAGAAAACTTCCCTAATTTGGTGAAGGAAGAAAGTACTCAAGTTCAAGAAGCACAGAGAGCCCCAAGTAAGAAGAACCCAAACAGGCCCACACCAAGACACATAGTAATCAAAGTGCCAAAAATTAAAGACCTCAAGAAATTGATGGCAATCTTATATAGCAATGATGAAGTCACAGAAAGAAAAACTGAAAAAACAATCCCATTTACCATCGTAGCAAAAAAAATTAAGATACCTAGGAATGAACTTAACCAAAGAAGTAAAGGACCTATTTGCAGAAAACTACAGGACATTGAAAAAAGAAATAGAGGAAGTTATAAAAAAGTGGAATCACATACCTTGTTCATGGATTGGAAGAATTAACATCATTAAAATGTCCATACTACCCAAAGCAATCTATAGATTCAATGCAATCCCCATCAAAATACCAATGACATATGTCCCAGAAATAGAACAAATACTTCGAAATTTATATGGAACCAAAAATGTCCCCAAATATCCACAGCAATTTTGAAAAACAAGTACAAAGTAGGTGGGATCATAATACCAGATATCAGGTTATACTACAAAGCGACTGTAATCAAAATAGTCTGGTACTGGCTCAAGAACAAGCATATAGACCAATGGAACAGAATGGAGAATCCAGAAATAGACCCAAGGGAATATGCTACATTAATATTTGACAAAGATGGTAATAGCATACAGTCGAGTAAAGACAGCCTATTTTATAAATGGTGTTGGGAAAATTAGGCAGCTACATGCAAAAAAATGAAACTAGACCATCAACTTACACCATACACAAGAATAAACTCAAAATGGATAAAAGATTTAAATGTGACCCATGAATCCATAAAAATTCTAGAGGAAAATGTAAGCATCAAAATTTCGGACATCATACGCAGCATAATTTTCACTGATACATCACCTAAGGCAACAGAAACAAGCACAAATGATCACATGGGACTACATCAAACTCAAAAGCTTCTTTACTGCAAAAAAAGAAACAATCATCAAAATGGAAAGGCAACCCACTGTATGGGTTGCCAATGATATATCAGATAAGGGGTTAATTTCCAAAATATATAGAGTACTCATACAACTCAACATAAGGAAGACAAAGAACCCAATTAAAGAATGGGCAGAGGAGCTGAATAGACACCTCTCAAAACAGAAAATACAAATTACCAAGAAACATATGAAGAAATGCTCAATATCACTAATCATCAGAGAGAGGCAAATCAAAACAACGAGGTATCACCTCACGCCTGCCAGAATTGCCGCCATCAACAAATCATCAAACAACAAGTGTTGGCGAGGGTGTGGAGAAAAGGGGACTCTAGTACACTGCTGCTGGGAATGCAGACTGGTGCAGCCACTATGGAAAACAATATGGTGTTACCTCAAAAAATTAAAAATTGAACTTCCATTGGACCCAGTGATCCCGCTTGTAGGAATATACCCTAAGAAGCCTGAAACACAAGTGAGGAAGAATATATGTACCCCCATGTTCATAGCAGCACTATTTACAATAGCTAAGATCTGGAAACTGCCAAAGTGTCCATCAGTAGACGAATGCATAAAAAAGCAGTGGTGCGTATACACAATGGAGTACTATGTAGCTGTAAGAATGAAAGATGTTTTATCCTTTGTGACGACATGGAGGGACCTGGAAAGTATTATGCTAAGTGAAATAAGCCAAGAATAAAAAGAAAAATACCACATGATCTCACTTATATATGAAATATAATGAACATAACAGTCTGAGGAATATGGTAGACCCAGAAACATGAAAGTAGGGTACAGACTGACAACCCTCAGGAGAGGGGGTGGTGGGGTGGGAAGAGATGAACCACCGAACTTATATGCATGTATGCATAACCAATGGATATGGACAACAAAGCCAGGGACGGGGCAGGGGGGATGGGAAGCGGATGCGAATGGGGTAAAAAAGGAGAAATATATCTGTAACAAAAATAAAATTAAAAAATAAATAAATTTTTAAAAATAAACATAATTAAATCATTATGGATTCCTTAAAAGATGTTCAATCAACACACTGGAAGGTAGGAAAACATAAATTAAGTATCAAGAATCACACAATGAACAATAAAATGTCATCTGTTAAAATTGGGGAATTCTATGAATAATTATGCCTGAAAATTTGATAACATCTGAAACAAACCAATTTCTTGAAAGACACAAATTAACAACACTCACACAAGGGGAAACACACAATCCAATTTCAACTGCACCTACTTAAAATTAACAACTTTTGCTCTACAAAATGCTATATTAAAGGATAAAAAAATGAGCGGTACAACTGGAAAAAATCATTGTAAGCCATATATACAGCAAAATACTAGTATCTAGAATATCTTAAGAATATCTGAAAACTCAAAAATAAAAATACCAAACAATCCATGTAGAAAGTAGACAAGACACAACCAAAGAGCATATAGAGATAGCAAATAACGCACGTAAAATTATATATACCATATCATTAACCATTATGGTAATGCAAAATAAAACTACAGTGAGATAGCATTGAACACCTATCATAAAATTTAAAACAATGACGATATTAAATCCTGGTGAGAATACTCAGAACTGCATCACTCATGCCATACATTGCTGGTGGGTATGTAAAAAAATAAGCCACTCTAGAAAACAGATCAGTAGTTTCTTATAAAATTAAACATGCAACTATCTAATGACTCAGCAATTACACTCTTGGGAAATATATCCCAGAGATTAAAGGTAATGTTTACACAAAAACCTGTACATGAATGTGCACAGCAGCTGTATTAGTTTGCTCGCGCTGCCATAACAAAACACCACAGACTACATGACTTAAACAACAGACATTTATTTTCTCACAGTTCTGGAGACCATAAGTCTGAGATCAAGGTCTTGACAGGGCTGGTTTCCTCTGAGGCTTCTCTCCAAACCTTGCTTTTGGCTGCCCTCTTGCTGCCTCTTCACATGGTCATCCCACTTCCATCTATGCACATGTGCCCCTCGTATCTCTGTCTTCTTTTGTAAAGACATCATGAATATTGAATTAGAGCTCCACCATAAAAGCTTCATTTTTACATAATTACCAATTAAAGACCTCATCTCCAGATACAGTTACAATCTGAGTTACTGGGGGTTGGCACATCAATATATGCTGTTTGGAGGAACATAATCCCGCCCATAACAGCAGCTTTATTTGTAATAACCAAACAAATGGAAGCAACCCAAATATCCTCCAATAGGTTAAACAAGCTGTGGTACATTCATACCATGGATAACCACCCAGCAATAAGAAGAAACAGATTATTGATACACATAACAACTAGAATAAATTTCCAGGAAATTATACTGAGTGAAAAATTTCATACAAAAAGGTTACACATTGTATGATTTCTATTATATAACATTCTTGAAATGATAAAATTATACAAATAAAAAAGAAATTCATGGTTGCCAGGGTTCACTGTAAGGGGTGTTGTATGTCAATAAAAGAGACACATATCCACAGGGAAATGAGCGTCAATGTAAAAGGACAACAACAGGAGGAATCATTGTGGAAATGAAATGGCTCTGTATCTTATCGAAATACATGTCAATATCCTGGTGTTGAGATTGTACTATAATTTCTCAAGATATTGCCGCATGGGATCTCTGTGTATCATTTCTTCCAACTGTACCTGAATCTATAATGAACTCAATATAAAAACTATAAAAATTACCTAATTATTTTCTTTTGGAAGTCCCAAAATTTTTATGTATTAATTGTTTTGTTTTTTAAATTAATTAATTTCTGTTACAGATATTTCCCCTTTTTCTCCCATTAATTCCCCCCTCCCTATCCCTCCCCACCCTGTTCCCAGCTTTATTGTCCATGTCCATTGTTCATGCATAGATACATATAAGTTCTGTGGTTTATCTTTTCCCCACCACCCCCTCTTCTGGGGATTGGAAGTCTGTACCCCACTTCCACATCACAGGGACTACGCCATTCTTCAGACTGTTATGTTTATTATATTCCACAAATAAGTGAGATCATATGATACTTGTCTTTCTCTGTTTGGCTTGTTTTGGTTAGGATAATACGTTCCAGTTCCATCCAGGACATTGTAAAGAATAGGAGATCTTTCTTTATTACAACTGCATAGTACTCCATTGTATATATGTGCCACAGCTTTTTTATCCATTCGTCTACTGATGAACATTTGGGCTGTTTCCAGATCTTAGCTATTGTAAATAGTGCTGCTATGAACATGGGGGTACATATATTCTTTCTGAATGGTGTTTCAGGCTTCTTAAGGTATAGTCCTAGAAATGGGACCACTAGGTCCAATGGAAGTTCAATTTTTAATTTTTTGAGGTAACACCATATTGTTTTCCATAGTGGCTGCACCAGTCTGCATTCCCAGAAGCAGTGTACTAGAGTCCCCTTTTCTCCACACCCTCGCCAATACTTGTTGTTTGATGATTTATTGATGGCGGCCATTCTGACAGGTGTGAGGTGATACTGTTGTAACCCAGGAGATCGACCACACTCAGACTCCATTTTTCAGTTTTGGGGTATGTTTTATTACCTGCGCAGGGACTGCAGCCAACCTACACAGAGGAGAACTGCAGCCCCGAGCTCAGGGGGAGGGTTGCTTATATAGGGCAGGGGTCATTCAAGAGTTTAGCAGAGCAAGCAAGCTGCTTGTACAGAAGCAGAGGCAGTTAGAGATAAGCAGGAGGGAACGGAGGTGGGGAGGGAGCTGAGGTGAAAGGGAACTGGGTGAACTGGGTTAGCATACATCTGTCCTGCTATTCATTCCATTATCCAAGTTTTAAAAACTAACAAATTCGAGACAGATATCAGCAGTCAGTCAGGTGCAATACACACATGTTGAACAGTTACAGTTTTATGGGGTAAAGGGAGCTTCAGTTTCTCCCTATCAGTTTCTTTACAGAGCATGCAGGACACTCTGGCCTTGGGGCCGTTTCTGTCCTCCCTTTTCTTGAAGGATGTTGCTTTTCAAATTCCCAGTGAAGGTCAAACTCTAGTTAATTTTTATGGGGCTAAAGCCCTCTATAACATTCCCCATTGTTCATCTTGCTGTCTCTGAGGTTGTTAATTAGGGCAGCTTAAAGACAAGTTGGATTCTAAGGACAGTGAGCTACAACAATACCTCATTGTTGTTTTAATTTGCATCTCTCTGATGATTAGTGATGTTGAGAATTTCTTCATATATCTATTAGCCATTTGTATGTCCGGTTTAGAGATGTGTCTATTTGAGTCCTCTGCCCATTTTTTAATGGGGTACTTTTACTTCCTTTTGTTGAGCTGTAAGAGAACACTATATATTTTGGAAATTAACCCCTTATCTGATGTATCATTGGCAATTATGCTCTCCCACAAAGTGGGCTGCCTTTCCATTTTGGTGGTTGTTTCTCTTGCTGTGCAGAAGCTTTTGAGTTTGATGTAGTCCCATGTGTTCATTTTCTCCTTTGTTTTTGTTGCCTTAGGTGATGTATCAATGAAAATTCTACTGTGTATGATGTCTGAAATTTTGTTGCCCACAGTTTCTTCTAGGATTTTCATGGATTCATGAGTCACATTTAAGTCTTTTATCCATTTTGAGTTTATTCTTCTGTATGGTGTAAGTTGATGGTCTAGTTTCGTTTGTTTTTTTTTTTTGTTTTGTTTTGGTTTTTTTTGCATGTAGCTGTCCAATTTTCCCAACACCATTTATTAAAAAGGCTGTCTTTACTCCACTGTATGCACTTGACAACTTTGTCAAATATTAATTGAACGTATTAATTTTGGTCCATTTCTGGGTTCTCTATTTTGTTTCATTGATCTATCTGCCTGTTCTTGTGCCAGTACCAGGCTGTTTTGATTACAGTGGCTTTATAGTATAACATGAAATCTAGTAATTTAATCCCTCCAACTTTGTTCTTTTTCAAGATTGCTGTGGCTATTCGGGGTTCTTTGGGTTCCATATAAACTTTTGAAGTATTTGTTCTAGTTCTGTGAAGTATGTTGTTGGTATTTTGATGGGGATTGCATTGAATTTATAGATTGCTTTGAGTAGTTTGGACATTTTAATGATGTTATCTCTTCTAATCCATGAACAAGGTATGTGCTTCCACTTTTTTATATCTTCCTCTATTTCTTTTTTTTTTTTAATGTCCTGTAGTTTTCTGCAAATAGGTCCTTTATTTCTTTAGTTAAGTTTATTCCTAGGTATCTTCATTTTCTTGCCGTGATGGTAAATGGGATTGTTTTTTCAGTTTCTCTTTCTGTGAGTTCATCACTGGTGTATAAGAATGCTGTTGATTTCTTGACGTAAATTTTGTATCCTGCTACTTGACCAAATTCATTTATTAAGTCTAGTAAATTTTTCATGAAGTCTTTGGGGTTTTCTACGTATAGTATCATGTAATCTGCATTTAATGACAGTCTCAATTCTTCCTTTCCAATTTGGATTCCTTTTATTTATTTTTTTCATTTGATTGTTGTGGCGAAGACTTCCAGTACTATGTTAAATAAGAGTGGCAAAAGTGGGCATCCTTGTCTTTTTCCTGTTCTTAAGGGAAATCCTTTTACTTTTTGCTCATTGATTATGATATTGGCGGTAGGTCTTTCATATATGGCCTTTATTATGTTGACATATGATCTCTCTATTCCCACATTGCTGGGCATTTTTATAAAAAATGTGTTCTGTATTTTGTCAAATGCTTTTTTGGCATTTATTGAAATTATCATATAATTTTTATCTTTTACTTTTTTATGTGATGTATCACATTTATTGATTTGCAAATATTGTACCAACCTTGCATCCCTGGGATGAATCACGCTTGGTCATGGTGAATAATTTTTTTGATGTATTGCTGGATTTGATTTGCTAGTATTTTGTTCAGGATTTTGGCATCTATTTTCGTCAGGGATATTGGCCTGTGGTTTTCTTTCTTTGTAGTGTCTTTTTCTGGTTTTGGAATTAGAATTATGGTGGCCTTATAAAACAAGTTTGCAAGTCTAACTTCTTGAATTTTTTGAAATAGTTTGAGGATAATGGGTATTCGTTCTTCTTTGAATGTTCGCTAAAATTCCCCTGTGAAGCTGTCCAGCCCAGGCTTTTGTTTGCTGGGAGAGTCTTGATTACATCTTCAATTTCTTCTGTTGTTATTGCTCTGTTCAAGTTTTCTGTCTCTTTCCAGTTCAGTTTTAGGAGACTATATTTTTCTAGATATTTGTCCATTTCGCTTAGATTTTCAAATTTTTTGCCATATAATTGTTCATAATATTTGTTAACAATCTTTTGTATTTCTGCGTGTTAGTTATTATTTTTCCTCTTTCATTTTTGACTTTGTGCATTTGGATTCTCTCTCTCTGTTTCTTGGTCAGTCTAGCAAAGGGTCCATCAATCTTGTTTATCTTTTCAAAGAACCAGCTCTTTGTTTCCTTGATGCTTTGAATTGCATTTTTGGTCTCCATGTCATTTATTACTGCTCTGATCTTTACTATTTCCTTCCTTCTAGTTGCTCTGGGGTTTTCTTTTTGTTTGCTCTCTAGTTCTTTAAGTTGTGAGGTTAGATAGTTTATTAGAAATTTTTCTTGTTTCTTGAGTTAGGCCTGTAGTGCTATGAACTTCACTCTCAGAACTGTTTTCACTCATCCCATAGATTTTGTGTTGTTGTGTATTCATTTTTATTGATTTTTGGAAGTTTTGTTTTGTTTTGTTTTTATCCTCATCCGAGAATATTTTTCCTTTTTTTTTCAGGTGTGTGTGTGGGAGAGAGAGAGAGAGAGAGAGAGAGAGAGAGAAAGAGAGAGAGATTGATGTGAAAGAGATACATCGAGTGGCTGCCACCCACATGACCCAACCAGGGCCGGGCACAAACTGCAACCGAGATACATACCCTTAGCGGGAACCGAACTTGGGTCTCTCGGGACCACAGACTAATGCTCTAACCTCTGAGCCAAGCTGGGCAAGGCAATCAGTTATGGTTCTTATCCAGTTAGCTACTCTGTGTCTTTTTATTGGAGCATTCAAACCATTCACGTTTAAGGTGATAATTGATATGTACTTATTTATTGCCATTTTTGTTTAGTGTGGTTATATTTTTCCTCCTATTTCTTCTACCAAATAAAGCAGTCTTTTTAGCATATCTTACAGTGCTTGTTTTGTATTAATATATTCCCATAGCCTTTTTTTTTGTCTGGAAAGCTCTTTATTTGAACTTCTATTTTGACTGATAGCCTTGCTGGGTAGAGTAGTCTTGGATTCAGATCCTTGTTTTTCATGACTTTGATTACTTCATGCCACTCTCTTCTGGCCTGTAGTGTTTATGATGAGAAGTCAGCTTAGAGTCTTATAAGTTTTCCTTAGTAGGTAACCTGTTGCTTATCTCTTGCTGCCTTTAGTATTCTCTTTTTGTCTTTAATTTTTGGCATTCTAATTACTATGTGTCTTGGTGTGGGCCTGTCTGTGTTCTTCTTTCTTGGAGATCTCTGTGATTCATGAACTTGATTGCCTTCTTGCTTCACCAAGTTAGGAAAGTTTTTGTCACTATTTCTTCAAATATATTCTCTAACCCTTGCCCATTTTCTTCCTCTTTGGGTACTCCTATGATGTGAATGTTATTACGTTTCCTGTTGTCCCACAGTTCTCTTAAGCTGTCTTCCTGTTTTTTATTTTTTTTTATTTATTTTTTTTTTCTGTTTGGTTTTCTGATTGGTTTAGTTTTTTTTCTACCCTGTCTTCTAATTCATTGATCCGGGTCTCAGCTTCCTCTATTCTTCTATTTAGTCCTTCCAATGTGTTCTTTATTTCTGCTATGTCGTTCATCATTTCCACTTGGTTTATTTTCAATGTATCTTTATCTTTACTCATGGTGCTGATGTCCAGACTCATGCTGTTGACCTTCCTCAAGATCATGGCTCTGAACTCTACCTCAGATAATTTGCTTAGCTGCATTTCATTTATCTCAGCTTCGATAGAGTTCTCTTGTTCTTTCATTTGATATTTGTTTCTTTGTTTCACCATTTTGGCTATCTTAGTGGGTTTTGGAGACTGCCAATTTTTTTCTGTAGTTTTTGGTGTTTTGCTGCTTGTGGCTCCCTCTACACCATTTGGATGAGCCTGGGTGGGCCCACGTTAAACAACACTGTCAAGTCTTCCTTTCCTGGGTAGATTTGCAAGCCCCAGAAATGTACAGTTATCCTCTTTCCTTTTTCTGGAGGCTAGTAGTTTCAGTTACTCAGTGCCTTGGAATGTAGCCCTGGTGTTCTGCATAAGAGGATTTCCAGAGGGTGGGATAGATGCTGGTTTTTAAGGAGCCTCCATTTGCATTTCTTTGTCTCACCTGGGAAAGTCTGAATCTCTGAGAAAGGGGCAGCTGCTTTTACCCACAGCTCTGGGAAGGGGCACACTAGCTACCATCCTTTGTGGCTGCAACTCAGCAGAAACTCTGAGTGCCCTCCCAATCCTGAGTGTCCCCACAGAGTTCCAGCCCAGCCTGCCCTCCCTCTGCAGTAGCCCCCATGTGAGCGGCTGTGGCTATTTTAGCACTCTGTCCCGGGTCTCTGTGCTGTGAAGCAGGCTTCGTCTTTATTCCCCAATGGCTAAGACTGCTGCTGTCCTTGGGCTCCCAGCTCACCACCCTCTTGCGCCTTCGCAAATTCTACCAGTGTCCCTGGTTATATGGTCCTGTCCTGTTGCTTTTCTGTTGCTTCTTTCCCAGAATTTGTATTTATTTTAGTTGTAATTCTTGTTTGGTCCTGGGAGATCCTCTGTGTAGCTTCCATTCACTCCACCTCCATTTTCACATCCTCTAGGCCTATCTTGTGTGCAGCTGGGTTGCACAGGCCTCTCTGGTGTCCCCGCACCCTGAAGGTCCCGTAGGTAACAGGATCTCACAGTCTCTTTGGGGACCCGGCTCTATGCCTATCTTATGGGATGCTGGCTGGCACAGGCCCCTCTGGTGCTTCAGCACCCCACAAGTCCAGAGGGTAACTGGATTTCACAGTCTCCGTTGGGTCACACAGGCCTCTCTGGTGCCCCTCCACCCTGCAGGTCCCATGGGAAGGCAGCTGGATCACACCAGTTTCTATAGGGCTCCAGCTTTCCACCCCTCTTGTGTGCTACTGGGTCTCAGAGGCTTCTCTGGTGTCTTGGCTCCCTGCAGTTTCCGAGGGCAGGCAGCTGGATTGCACCTGTCCCTCTAGGGCTCAGGCTTCCCACTGCTCTTGTGTGCTGCTGGACTACACAGGACTCTGTGGAGTTCTAGGTGGTTGTGGAGTGCTGCTGCCCCATAGGGCTGAACTCCAGCTCAGCTTTTGCTGTAGTTTTAGGAGTGGGTCTCAACTGCTGGTCTGTGCTTCTTATGCCTGGGGATGGATGTCTGCTCCCCAGCCTCTGTTGCTGGGGGTATATCTCCACTCTGATAGGGCTCTTACCATGGGGAATGGTGCTGGGCTCCTGGCTGTCTGTGGCTTCTGAGACCAGCACCTTGGGAGCTCCACTACTGTGCACTGGTCTGTGTTAGCACAGAGTGTCCACTGGTCCGATGGTGCCAGGTGTGCTGTTGGGCCTTAGCTGCTCCCACTGCCTCTTTCCAGGGAAGACCTTGGATATTCCAAAATGCTGGCACCTCCCTGTGGTGCAGGGAGAAGGACTCTGCAGAGATGCTTACCGTGGTAGCGGGCTGCTCCAGTTCACAGCACAGGAACCTTCTGCTCCGAGTCTCTGCACTGCATAAGTTTGGTTTTCCACCTTCAGATTCACTCATACTCTTTCACACACTCACTCTCCCTCTGGCCTGCCCGCTGCCATCTTTTCACTGCCATCTTTTTGGTCACATGTTTTTATCAGTATATTATATTCTTATTCCCATTTTACAAGTGAGGAAACCCAGGCACACAGAAATTTAATAACTTATTCAAGGCTACACAGCCTTATTAATTTGCATTCACCATTTTGGAAAATTGTGTTACTGATGGGAATACTTCTCATGGTATTTACTCCTTTTTTTTTTTTCTTTTATTGATTTTACAGATAGAGGAAGTGAGAGAGAGAGAGAGAGAGGTAGAAACATCATTGAGAGAGATCATTGATTGGCCACCTCTTGCATTCTCCCCACCAGGGATCAAGCCCACAACCTGGGCATGTGTCCTGACCAGGAATCAAACCAGCAACCTCTTGGTGCATGGGTCAACGCTCAACCACTGAGTCACACCAGTTGGACTTTTTTTTTCTTTTCTTTCTTTCTTTTTTTTTTATTTATTTTTTATTTATTTATTTTTTTACTTTTCTGGTATTTGTCACTTTGTGTGTGTGTGCATTCAAGTATGTTTGGTACTGTACTTCTTTTGCCTGAAGAACTTTTAACATTTGTTGTACTATAGATCTGCTGGAAATAAATTATTTCATTGTTATCTGGAGATGTCTTTGCTTCTATTTCATTTTTTAAAGTTATTTTCATTGATATAGACTTTTGTGTTGACATTGTCTTTCTTTCAGTACTTTAAAGATGTCACACCACTGTCTTCTGGTATGCATAGTGCTTATAGGGTTTGAAACAGAAATACAACACTGCTGAATCAATCTGCATATAGCTGTCACATTAACAGTGGACATTTGAGTCCCATATTATGTCTCCTAGTGTAGTCATATCAAAGCATTTATATATTAAACACATATTATTTTATTATAAATCACTGTCCCTTTCTCTTTTATATTACACTTAGGGCATCATGTTATTTTCTAAATTTATGTATATGAGAGTTATATTATCTATGAATTTTATTTTATTAAAGTGAACATTGAAAATAATTATTACAATAAAGGGAATGTTGAGTCTGATGGGTTGGAAATCTCTTTCCTAGACAAAATTATTAATTCAGGAAAATTGGTTTTCAGTTAATGCTTCCTCATTTGATCTTATCTTCTACTTGGCTCTTATTAACCCTTATGGATGTGGTCACTTCTGGATTGGTATTATATTTTCCAAATTTTCTACATGAACAAAAATTACTTTTATAGTCATGAACTAAAAAAAAAGAAGAAAGACTTCAAATAAGAAGAAAAACAAATAATTTCTTCAAGTGTTATTAGTAAAGCTTTGTAAGTGTGACAAATATTTTGGATGCTTTATTTTATATGAAGTATTAAAGGCCAATAATGATGTCATGCACCACAGCCAACCCGTCTATCGAAATAAACAAGCATTCTAAAACATTTGTGAGTTGACAATTTCTTCGAGATTTAAATACCTACTTTGAGACTTTGAGACAATGTAGGAAGATATTCTAAGGTAGGTGATATTTTGGAAGCTGTATTAATTATCTACTTCTGAACAACAAACTTTCCCCAAATGTAGCTCCTTCATACAATAAATATTCATTATCTCACAATATCTGAGGGTCAGGAATTTGAGAGTAGTTTAGTTGAGTTGTTCTGACTCTGGATCCTTCATGAGATTTTAGTCAAGCTGTCATCAATGGCTGCAGTTATCTGAAAGCATGACTGCCACTAAAGGATATGCTTCCAAGCTCACTCATGTGACTGTTAGCAGTAGCCTTCAGTTCCTCATTATATGGGTCTATTCATAGTGCTGCTCAAACATGACAGCTAGTGAGAGGGGGATAGTGTCAGCTTAGCTTAAATAGGAAACAGGGTTATGATAAAGTATATTAGAGGATGAATAACATTGGATGTGTTTTGTGAGGGAGGGTACAGTTCAGTACCTGGAGTATTTCCTAGAGAAGTCTCACGTCAGGAGGCAGCATGAGAGAAATGAGAGAGGCAACCAGCAGGTGGGGGAGGGTGCCAAATGGGAAGAGAGTTATGAGTATAGAGAGATTAAATGGGAGCCAAAAAAAACCTAATCCATTTTACAATTGTGTTGAGGATCTGGTAAACGTGTGTGTGTGCGCGCGTGTGTGTGTGTCTGTGAGTGTGCATGTGTGGTCATTGAAAAAGAGAGCCCTTTACCTTGCTGCAGAATGCCTTACAAAAATGCCTCATTTAGAAAATAATATTGGAAAAGATTTTCACTTCAACCTCAAAACATGGACATTTCACACAGCTAAATGCTGGGCATTTCCTTCCTACACTTTCCAAAGCTATTTCTCTCTTTACTTGGTGGTGAGCAACAAGTGGACATTTCTCAAAATACCCGCCTTCTTACCTTCAATAAGAGCAATTACATGTACCCCGATAAAGCATTTTCATTAGAAACAAAGAGTGCGGTGGGATGTAATTATTCCATTTCTTAATAAGAAGGAGGGTTTTTAATATTATTTTTGCACATTTACACAGCGTTTTTAAGAATTTGTTTAGTGCAACCTTGGATTTCAGGATCAGATGCAGTAGGTGCTGAGGAAACCCCTATCTCCATCCCAATACAGCAAAGCAGCCCATATCAGCTATGAACACAAATCTTATGGACACTTAGGCTCCAGGGTCACATGCTAAATGTGATGTGAAAAAAAAAAATTATGCTAAATGTAGAATTTTTACATAGATCTGAACTTGACTTTCTAATGTACTCTGTACTACTGTTATAAAGAAATTTCTGACAGGGGGCCAGTCTAAGAAAAACAATACCAAGTACAGAAAACTATCCCAAATAAGAACTAAGGAAATTGAAGCTATAATCAATAAAGTTCCAGGAAATAAAAGTTCAGGTCCAGATGGCTTCACAGGGGAGTTTTACCGAACATTCAGAGAAGAACTAACACCCTTTCTCCTCAAACTATTTCAAAAATTTCAAAAAGAAAGAAGACTTCCAAGCTCTTTTCATGAGGCCAGCATAATCCTAGTTCTAAAACCAGATAAAGACACTACACAGACAGAAAACTATAGGCCAACATCCCTGATGATCATAGATGTCAAAAACCTCAACAAATATTAGCAAATCAGGTCCAGCAATATATTAAAAAAATATTCATCATGACCAAGTGGGATTCATGCCAGGGGTACAAGGCTGATACAATATTCACAAATCAATAAATATGATACATCACAGAAACAAAATGAAAGATAAAAACCACATGATCATATCAATAGATGCTGAAAAAGCATTTGAAGAAAGCCAGCAACAGTTTTTGATAAAAATGCTCAGCAAAGTGGGAATAGAGAGATCATATATCAACACAATAGAGGCCATATATGAAAAACCTACAGCCAACATCATACTCAATGAACAAAAACTAAAAACATTTTCCTTAAGAACAGGAACAAGACAGGGATGCCTACTTTAGTCACTCTTATTTAACATAGTACTGGAAATCTTAGCCACAACAATTAGACAAGAAGAAAAAAAATAAAAGGGATCCACATCGGAAAGGTGGAAGTGAAGCTGTCATTATTAGCAGATGACATGATATTGTACATAGAAAACCCTAAAGACTCCATCAAAAATCTACTATATTTAATAAGTAAATTTGGCAAAGTGGCAGGATACAAAATTAACATCCAGAAATCGATGGCATTCTTATACACAAATAATGAACATTCAGAAAGGGAAGCTAAAAAAAATTCTACTTACTATTACAACAACAAAAATAAGATACATAGGAATAAACTTAACCAAGGAGGTAAAAGACCTATTCTCAGAAAACCACAGGACATTGAAAAAAGGAACAGAGGAACACATAAAAAAGTGGAAACATATACCGTGTTCATGGGTTGGAAAAAACATCATTTAAATGACTATACTACTCAAAGCAATCTACATATTCAATGCAATCCCTATTAAAGTACCAATGGCATATTTCACATATCTAGAAAAAATACTCCAAAAGTTTATATGGAACCATAAATGATCCCAAATAGTCACAGCAATCTTGTAAAAGAAGAACAAAGTGGAAGGGATAAAAATACTGGATATCAAGTTGTACTACAAAGCCATCATAATCAAAACAGCCTTTTACTGGCAGAAGAACAGTCATCTAGATCAGTGAAACAGAACAGAGAACTCAGATATTGACCCAAGACCATATGCATAATTAATATTTGACAAAGAAGGAAAAAGCATACAATGAAGAAAATGCATTCTCTTCAATAAATGGTGTTGGGAAAATTGGACAGCTACAAACAAACAAACAAAAAATGAAACTAGACCACCAACTTACACCATACACAAGAATAATCTCAAAATTGATAAAAGACTTAAGTGTAACCTGTGAATCCATAAAAATTCTAGAAGAAAATATAAGCAGAAAAATCTCAGACATCACACATAGCAGAATTTTCACTGATACATCTCCTAGGGCAAGAGAAACAAAATGAAAATAATCAATAAATGGTACTACATCAAACTGAAAAGCTTCTGCACAGGACAAGAAATCAGCATCAAAATGAAATGGGAACCCACACTCTGAGAGAACATATTTGCCAACGATACATTGAATAAGGGGTTACTATCCAAAATATATGGAGTACTCATACAACTCAACAAAATAAAGACAAACATTCCAGTTAAAAAATGGGCAGAGGACCTGAATAGACACTTCTCCAAACAGGACATACAAAAGGCCAGGAGACATATGAAAAAATGCTCAACATCAATAATCAGAGAGATGCAAATTAAAACAACTAGGGGATATCACCTCACACAGGCCAGAATGGAAGCCATCAACAAATTCTCAAACAACAAGAGCTGGAGAGGATGTGGAAAAAGGGGACTCTAGTCCATGCTGGTGAGAATGCAGACTGATACAGCCATTATGGAAAACAATATAGTATGTCCACAAAAAAAATGGAACTACCATTTGACCCAGTGATCTCACTTCTTGGAATATCCTAAGAAGCCAGAAACACCAATCAGGAAGAATGTATGTACCCCTATGTTCATGGCAACACTATATACAATAGCTAAGATCTGGAAACAGCCCAAGTGCCCATCAGTAGATGAGTGGATAAAAAAAAATACAAAACAAACAAACAAACAAAAAACTGTGGTACACTTACACGATGAAATACCATGCAGTTCTAAGAAAGACACATGGAGGGACCTGAAGAGTATTATGCTACATGAAATGAGTCAGTCAGAGAAAGGCAAGTACCACATGATCTCACTTATTTGTGGAATATAATGAAAAAAAGAAGCTGTTGACCAAAAGAGATCCAAAGTCATGGAAGTAAGGAACAGACAAACAAACCTCAGAGGGATGTGGGTAGTATGGGTGGATAGAGATAAACCAAATAAATTATATGAATATATGCACAACCAATGGACACTGACACTAGATTGGAGAAAACAGGAGGGGGGTTGGAGTGGGAAGGAGGGGGATAATGAGGACAGAAGCATCTGTAATACTTTTAACAATGTTAAGTAATTAATTAACTAATTATTTAATTGAAAAAAGAAAAATATCCCAAATCTCTTATTAAGCTATTAGCACTGTAATATAGCTCATTAGTTTTCACCTTCCAATTATTGAGTTTTTCAATTAGAGGACATACTCAGAGTTGAACTGCACCCAGTACTTTCTGCAGAACTTCATGCCAATTTTGCTATATAAAAATTTTACCTTGTGCCAGGAAGCTTGGAAAATCCAATGTGGCTTTGAAAAAATTGTCCACTCCTCCTATTGTGTGTTCTTTGCTGGTTCACAAAAGAAACATCCACATCTTATATAATAAGATTTGCTTGCTATATTGATGGCTGACAAGTTATCAGAACTCACACTTACTTCAGCAGCACATATACTAAAATTGGAACGATACAGAGGAAATTAGCATGACCCTGTGCAAGGATGACACACAAATTCATGAAGCATCTCATGTTTTTTTTTTTAAAGTTACCAGAGGTCAAAACTACCTCTACTTAATCTTGGGATCTCAGATTACTTTTTACTCATTTGCCACTCTAAAATTGGATAGCAATGGGCAGTGTAAGATGTTCAAAGAATAGTGACTAATTAGTGTAATCTATTTTTTATCAGTAAATCAGGTGATTATGACACACTTTAAGCTTGAAAACCCCTAATTATGGCTAATACATTAAAAATTTAGAAAAAGTCACTTTGGTGAATTTATTTTGTAGAATGATGAAAATAGTAAACATAGATGGGAATGAATGCAATTTACAACTTGGAATTGAATGATTTTGCAATTAGAATGGTAACTATGTACTTTTTACTACATAAAACTATATAGCAAAATAGAGACAAATGATGAAATTTTAAACCAGCAGTTAGAACAGTATTTTCATGACAGTAGTGGAATACGTAAATTATCCCTTGTTTATAAGGTTTACATTAAGCATGGCCCTTCATTAATGATACTTGTGAATTCTCATTCTTATTTTTTCTTTAAGCTATTATCCTTGGTCTAAGACTTGGACTCTAAGTCCATTCTCCTTGTCTCATTAGGGGGAGTACCAAGTATCACAATATAAAACTTCTTCAATACATCCAGTGACATTTCTCCTACTATTTCCCATATTTTTTCAATGGTAAATTCATAGGGGGAGTCCTATAATTTCTTATAAGTTTTTCTGTGCAGAGGCATGTTGGTTGCTACATAGTACATGAAGTTCTTCTAAGTAATGACATCAGCAAGTATTTACTAAGCATCTACAATGTGCTCGCTTTGTTCCAGGTGCTAGGGGAAGAACATGAAAAAACATGAAAGAAAGAGTTCACCTTTCAAATTGCAATGTGGGCCACAAGTAAAGTAAACTAATGTTTTGTAAACTAGGCTTCTGCACTTCTAAATGTTTTTTTTTATTTTTATTTATTTATATTTATTTATTTATTTTTTTATCCTCACCCGAGGACATTTTTCCACTTTTTGTTCAGGTAGAGTGGGAGGGAGAGAGAGGAACAGAGAGAGAGAGAGAAACATGGATGTGAAAGGAACACATTGAGTGGCTGCCACCCGCACGACCAACCAGGGCCGGGGACAAACTGCAACCGAGGTACGCGCCCTTAGCGGGAACCGAACCCGGGTCTCTCAGGACTGCAGGCCAATGCTGTAACCGCTGAGCCAAACCAGCCAGGGCGGCTTCTGCACTTCTAAAGTAAATCTCTAAGGCTTCATGTGTGCCAGTTTTCTGAAAAGGCCTATTCAGCATTTTTTAAAATAATTTTTTTATTAATTTACTTTTGTTACAAATGTTTCTCCTTTTTTTCCCCATTGACACCCTCCTCCCCATCCTCCCACCTCATGCCCGGCTTTGTTGTCTGTGTCCATATGTTATGAGTACATGCATATAAGTTCTGTGGTTTATCTCTTCCTTCCCCCCACCAACCCCTCTTCTGAGGGTTGTCAGTCTGTACCCTACTTCCATGTCTCTAGGTCTACACAATTCCTCAGACTGTTATGTTTTTTATATTCCAAAAATAAGTAGATCATGTGAAATCTATCTTTTTCTGTTTGGCTTGTTTCGCTTAGGATACTTTCCAGGTCCCTCCACGTCATCTCAAAGGATAAGAGATCTTCCTTTCTTACAGCTACATAGTACTCCATTGTGTACATGTACCACAGCTATTTTTATCCATTTATCTACTGATGGACATTTGGGCTGTTTCCAGATCTTAGCTATTGTAAATAGTGCTGCTACGAACATGGGGGTACATATATTCTTTCCGATTGATGTTTCAGGTTTCTTAGGGTATATTCCTAGAAGTGGGATCACTGGGTCAAATGGAAGTTCAATTTTCAGTTTTTTGAGTTAACACGATACTGTTTTCCATAGTGGCTTCACCAGTCTGCATTCCCACCAGCAGTGCTCTAGAGTCCCCTTTTCTCCACACCCTGGCCAGCACTTCTTGTTTGATGATTTGTTGATGGTGGCCATTCTGATAGGTGTGAGGTGATACCTCATAGTTGTTTTAATTTGCATCTCTCTGATGATTAGTGATGTTGACCATTTCTTCATATGTCTTTTAGCCATTGGTATGTCCTGTTTGGAGAGGTGTCTATTTAGTTCTTCTGCCCATTTTTTAATTGGGTTCTTTGTCTTCCTTTTGTTGAGCTGTATGAGCACACTATATATTTTGGAAATTAACCCCTTATTTGATGTACCATTGGCAATTATGCTCTCCCATAGAGTGGGTTGCCTTTCTATTTTGGTGGTTGTTTCTTTTGTTGTACAGAAGCTTTTGAGTTTGATGTAGTCCCATGTGTTTATTTTCTCCTTTGTTTCTGTTGCCTTAGGTGATGTATCAGTGAAAATTCTGCTGCGTATGATGTCTGAAATTTTGTTGCCTACAGTTTCTTCTGGGGTTTATATGGATTCATGATTCACATTTAAGTCTTTTATCCATTTTGAGTTTATTCTTGTGTATGGTGTAAGTTGATAGTCTATTTTTATTTTTATTTTTATTTTTTGCATGTAGCTGTCCAATTTTCTCAGCACCATATATTAAAGAGGTTGCCTCTACTCCACTGTATTCTCTTGCCTCCTTTGTCAAATATTAATTGAGCATATTTTCTTGGGTCCATTTCTGGGTTCTCTATTCTGTTCCATTGATTTATCTTCCTGTTCTTCTCTGGTACCTTCATTTTAGAATTCTAGCCTCCAGAATTGTGAGTAATAAATGTCTGTTGTGTATAAGCCACCAAGTCTGTGGTAGTTTTTATAGTAGCCTAAACAGACTAAGATTCCAAGAGTGGTCAGAAGTAGAAATAGACAGAGATGTACATCTTAAGTAAAAGCTTAGGAAGCACAATTCTACTCATAGATTTAAAAACAACAACAACAACAACAAAGAATGGATTAGATAGCAGCTAAGAGCTATAGCCCAAGTTAGGACCCAAAGTAAGAGGGGGTTCCAGAATCATTTCTGGAGGCTAAATAATCTTAAAGCTAGTTTATATTTATACTGGCTTCCTGAGTGAGCTGGTCCGGTTCAAAGGCACTGGATCAAGGTGAACAGAAGTGGATGTTGAGTTCCTTTAAGGATGGGGACAGTTGCATCACTGGCCATCTTCACTTCTATTTTGGCACTACTTATTGTCTGTCAGGCATTAAAGGCATTAAATCCATACCTAAGTTTCCTTCAATTAGCAGGCATTGATTATTTGAAGATAGCCTTTTCTATTAAAGTTAGAATTATACATTTCTTGAGATCAAAATATATGTGGTTTGAAACCATTATTTTGCAGGGAAACATATCTATGTCACCATTTTGCAATTAATGTCCCATTCAGCTTGTTGGAAGGTAATGTTTTATTTTAATTATTTAAAAATCAAAACATGGAGGCCCCATTTCCCCTATTCAATTAGCAAAAAAAAGTAATAAATCTTGCATTAAAACCTATCTCTTGACAAAAGTACAGGCTTACCTCTGTTTAAGGAAATTTGACATACAAATAGTACTTTATGAAATAAAGCAATTAAGGGGAGAGGAAGATTACAAACCAAACAGAAGATAACTGTGAAAATAAATTTAACATACTGATGACACTAATAAACAGTTTCTACCTAGAGGAGAACTAAGGGAAGAGAGAGAATTTCCAAAGAAGATGTTCTTCAAGTTTTCAACTTTTCCTGTTACTTTTCCCAGGAACCCATCTCTTTCAACAGTGCTCCTCAGCAAGGTTCATGATCAGTAAGCTAGTTAAAGCATGCTGTTTCTTTACTGAAGCTTATAGTGGTTTCAAAATACTTCTAAGTACATGTTGGTCAGTTACAGGGCATTGAGATCATTACTTAAACAATTCTGATATAACTCTAGCTTACTAGTGAGCATAGTTAAGTTGGCTGATGCACTCTTACAGCTTTTCCTGTCCTCTCTTGGTAATCTCTTCCTTACTTTGATTTCAGGCCAACCTTACAGCTGATTTCCTTTCAGTTGCCATTGACTGATAAAGCAAGTTCCATGTTTGCTCCAACCCTTAATGCAAGACCAAACCTATTCTCTGTACAGCCATCTAAACCCTATCTGAGTAAAGCTTCCTTAGTGCCTTACTCCCAGGGCACTTCCTTAATAATGCACCTTGTTCCTGTGCAAATGTTGCCCAGTTAGCTGTCCTTCTTCTGTTCCTGCCCTCAGATTTTCACACCAATCCCAAAGGTAGTTACCTACAATCATTTATAATATCTGTCCACTCATTTTCTTATCCTTTTTCTCCTTGACAATCTTATAGTTTTCATATGGCTTTCTGGCATCAACATCGTCATCAGTGATACATGTACTGGCAGAGCATCACATCTGGGTAAATAATATAGTTAGTGGTTATGCAATCAAGCTGTAAAGTTAAACCATTCATTCATTCAACATATACCTTTTTATAGACAACAATAATTCTTATATATATTTTATGAAAATCTGTTTAACAATTAATTAGAAGGAAGATGGTGGTGGGCAGGACCAGAGGGAGGGTGAGTGTGTGAGAGTGAGCTAGTGTGTGAGAGAGTGTGAGCAGATGTGAAGGTGAATGACCAAACTCGTGCAGTGCAGAGGTGTGGAGCAGAAGTTTCCTGTGCTGTGGACGGAAGCAACCAGCTATCATGGTAAGCCTCTATTCAGGGAGCTTCTCCCTGCACCTCAGGGAGGTCGCACCATTTTGGAAGATACTGGGTCTTCCCTGGGAGGAGGCAGTGGGAGCGGCTAGGGCCCAGCAAACTGAGCCCAACAGTTCACCTGGCACATCAGACCAGTGGACACTCTGTGTCAACACAGATCAGTGCACAGCAGTGGAGCCCCCAAGGTGCCAGTCACGGAAGCCTCAGACAGCCCGGAGCCCAGCACCACCCCCCATATTAGCAGCCCAATCAGAGTCGAGGTATGTCCCCAGGAAAAGAGGCTGGGGAGCAGACATTCATCCCCAGGCAACAGAAGCACAGGCCAGCAGCTGAGACCCATCCCCAAAAACTACAGCAAAAGCTGAGCAGGAGTTGAGTCCCACAGGGCAGCAGCACTCCCCAGCAACCAGCGGTGGGACCTGTGGCTCAACAGAGGCCTGTGTGGTCCAGCAGCTCACAAGACCAGTGAGAAGCCTGAGCCCGAGAGGGACTGGTGCAATCCAGTTGCCCACGGGTCCTGCGGGGTGCTGGGGCACCAGAGAAGCTGTATGACCCAGAAGGCCACAAGAGTGGTGGGAAGCCGAAGCCGGAGAGGAAACAGTGTAATCTAGATGACCGCCCATGGGACCAGCGGGGTGCTGGAACACTAGAGAGGCCTGTGCCACTCAGCAGCTGATACGAGTGGTGGGAAGCCAGAGCCCAACAGGGACTGGTGCAATCCAGTTGCCTGCCCACAGGACCTGCAGGATTTGGGGGGCACCAGAGAGGCCTGCACAACCTAGCAGAGACTGTGTGATCCACTTACCCATTGGACCTGCAAAGCGCTGAAGCACCAGAGAGGCCTGTGCCACCCAGCAGTACATAAGATAGTCAAAGAGGTGGATCCCATAAGGGACTTGTGATCCAGTTACCTGCAGGACCTGCAAGGTACGGGGGCACCAGAGAGGTCTGTGCAACCCAGCTGTGCACAAGATAGGCACAGAGGATATGAAAATGGAGACAGAGTGAATGGAAGCTACACAGAGGATCTCCCAGGACCAAACAAGAATAACAACTAAAATAAAGACAAATTCTTGGGGAAAAGCAACTGAAAAGCAGCAGGACAAAACCATATGACCAGGGACACAGGTAGGATCTGTGGAGGCACGAGAGGGTGGCGGGCTAGAAGCCCAAGGACAGCAACAGTCTTATCTGTGAGCAGCACCCATTGGGAATAAAGACCAAGCCTGTTCCACAGCCCAGAGAACTGGGACACAGCCCTAAAATAGCCACAGTCACTCACCTGGGGGCTATGGCACAGGGAGGGCAGACAGGGCTGGAACTCTGGGGACACCCGGGATATGGAGGGCACTCAGAATTTTTGCTGAGTTGCATCTACAAAGGACAGTGGCCAGTGTGCTCCTTCCCAGAGCTGTGGGGAAAAGCAGCAGACCCTGCTCCTTCAAAGATTCAGCCTTTCCCAGGTGAGGCAAAGAAATGCAAATGGAGGCTCATTAACAACCAGCCTCTATCCCATCCTCTAGAAATCTTATCCAGAACACCAGGGCTACATTCCAAGGCACTGAGTAACTGAGACTACTAGCCTCCAGACAAAAGAAAGAGGATAACTAAACCATTCCGGGGCTTGCAAATCTACCCAGGAAAGTAAGAAATGACAGTGGTGTTTAAAGTGGGTCCACTCAGGCTCATCCAAACGCAGTAGAAGGAGTCACAAACAGCAGAACACCAACACCCACAGGGAGAAATGGGCAAGTTCCAAAGCCCACTGAGATAGCCAAAATGGTGAAACAAAGAAATAAATACAATATGAAAGAACAAGAGAACTCCATCAAAGACCAGATAAATGAAATTCAACTAAGCAAATTATCAGAGGTAGAGTTCAGACCCATGATCTTGAGGAAGCTCAACAGCATGAGTAAGTACATCAGCACCATGAGTAAAGATATAGAAACATTGAAAACCAACCAAATGGAAATGAAGAATGACATAGCAGAAAAAAAGAAGACATTGGAAGGACTAACCAGCAGAGTAAAGAAAGCTGTGGACCGGATCAGTGAATTAGAAGACAGGGTAGAAAAAAATCAACCAATCAGAAAACCAAAAGAAAAAAAACAATTTAAAAAAACAGGAAGACAGCTTAAGAGAACTGTGGGACAACTGAAAACGTAATAACATTTGCATCATGAGAAAACCCCATAAGGCTCTCAGCTGATTTCTCAAGAGAAACACTACAGGTCAGAAGGGAGTGGCATGAAGTAATCAAGGTCATGAAAAATAAGGATCTGAGTCCAAAACTACTCTATCCAGCAAGGCTATCATTCAAAATTAAGGGTCAAATAAAGAGCTTTCCTGATTAAATAAAAAAAATAAAAGTCTAAGGTAATATATTAACACCAAACCAAACCAGCACCACAAGATATGCTAAAAGGACTGCTATAATTAGTAGAAGAAATACAAAAAAAAAAAAAAAAAATAGAACAACATTAAACAAAAATGGCAATGAATAAGTACATATAAATTATCACCTTAAATGTGAATAGTTTGAATGCTCCGATAAAAAGACACATAGTAGCTGACTGGATGAGAAAGCATAACTCACATATATGTTGTTTACAAAAGACACACCTCACAACAAAAGACGCACATAGGCTGAAAGTGAAGGGATGGAAAACAATCTTTCAAGCAAACAAAAAGAAAAGAAAAAAAAAAAAAAAAACCCGGGGTAGCAATACTCATATGTACTAAAGTAGATTTTAAAATGAAGGCCATAATTAGAGACAAAGAAGGCCTATTGAAAGGATCTAGCCAACAGGAAGATATAACCTTGGTAAACATATATGTACCCAATATAGGAGCACCAACATATATTAAAAGTTTTTTGGAGGACTTCACAGGAAAAATCAACAGCAATACAATCATATCAGGGGACTTCAATACCCCAATGACATCACTGGATAGAACTTCTAGACAAAAAATTAACAACAAAACACAGACTCTAAATGAAGCGCTAGATCAAATGTATTTAATAGATATCCTCAGAGAATTATACCCCAAAACTACAGAATTCACATTCTTCTAAAGTGCACATGAGACATTCACAAACATCGACATGTTAGGAAACAAATTAAGTCTCTACAAGTTCAAGAAGATTGAAATCATATCAAGCATCTTCTCAGATTATAATAGCATGAATCTAGAAATCAATTGCAACAAGAACATGCAAAGACATTTGAACACATAGAGGCTAAATAGAATGTTATTGAACAATGATTGGGTTACAGTGGAGATCAAAGTAGAAATTAAAATCTTCCTGGAAACCGATGAAAATGAACACACAACAACACAAAATCTATGTGATGCAGCAAAAGCAGTTCTGAGTGAGAAGTTCATAGCACTACAGGCCTACCTCAAGAAACAAGAAAAATTTCCAATGGACTATCTAACTTCACAACTTAAAGAACTGGAAAGCAAACAAAAAGAAAACCCCACAGCAAGTAGAAGAAAGGAAATGGTAAAGATCAGAGCAGAAATAAATGACATGGAGACCAAAAAGCAATCCAAAGGATCAATGAAACAAAGAGCTGTTCTTTAAAAAGATAAACAAGATTGATGGACCTTTAGCTAGACTCACCAAGAAATACATAGAGAGAACCCAAATACACAAAATCATATATGAAAGAAGAGAAATAAAAACTGACACCACAGAAATACAAAGGATTGTGAACAAACATTATGGACAATTATACTGCAACAAATTCAACTATCTAAGTGAAATGGACAAATTTCTAGAAAAATATAGTCTCCCAAAACTGACCCAGGAAGAGAAAGAAAACATGAACAGACCAATAACAACTAAGGAAATTGAAGATTTAATCAAGACTCTCCCAGCTAACAAAGTCCAGACGCGGATGGCTTCATGGGGGAGTTTTACCGAACATTCAAAAAAGAACTAACACCCATTCTCCTCAAACCGTTTCAAAAAATTCAAGGAAAAAAAAACAAAAAACTTCCTAACTCATTTTATGAGTCCAGTATAATTCTAATTCCAAAACCAGAAAAAGACATTACAAAGAAAGAAAACTACAGGCCAATATTCCTGATGAACATAGATACCAAAATCCTGAACAAAATACTAGCAAATCGACTCCAGCAATACATAAAAAAAATTATTCATCATGACCAAGTGAGATTCATCCCAGAGATGCAAGGCTAGTACCATATTCGCAAATCAATAAATGTGATACACCACATAAAAAATAAAGATAAAAATCATATGATCATATCAATAGGTGCTGAAAAAGCATTCAACAAAATCCAGCATTCATTTCTGAATAAAACACTCAGCAGTCTTGGAATAGAGGGATCACATCTCGACATAATAAAGGCCATATGTGAAAGACCTACAGCCAATATCATACTTAATAGGCAAAAACAAAAAGCATTTCCCTTAAGAACAGGAACAAGACAAGAATGACCACTTTTGCCACTCTTATTTAACATAGTACTGGAATACTTAGCCACAGCAATCAGACAGGAAGAAAAATAAAAAGGATCCAAATTGGAAAGGAGAAAATGAAACTATCATTATTTGCCAATGACACAATACTATATGTAGAAAAGATTCCCCAAAGATTCCATGAAAAATTTACTAGACTTAATAAATGAATTTGGCAAAATAGCAGGATACAATATTAATGTCAAGTATTCAGTGGCATTCTTATACACCAATGATGAACTCACAGAAAGAGAAACTAAGAAAACAATCCCATTTACCATTGCGGCAAAAAAATTAAGATACATAGGAATAAACTTAACCAAAGAAATAAAGGACCTATTCACAGAAAACTACAGGTCATTGAAAAAAGAAATAGAGGAAGATATAAAAAAGTGGAAGCACATACCATGTTCATGGATTGGAAGAAATAACGTCGTTAAAATGTGCATACTTCTGAAAGCAATCTATAGATTCAATGCAATCCTCATCAAAATACCAACAACATACTTCACAGAACTAGAACAAATACTTCAGAAGTTCATATGGAACCAAAAAAGACCTAGAATAGCCACAGCAATCTTGCAAGAAGAACAAAATTGGAGGAATCACATTACCAAATTTCAGGTTATACTACAAAGCCTCTGTAATCAAAACAGCCTGGTACTGGGGCAAAAACAGGCATATAGACCTGTGGAACAGAACAGAGAACCCACAAATGGACCCAAGGCAATATGCTCAATTAACCTTCGGCAAAGGTGGCAAGAGCATACAATGGAGTAAAGACAGCCTCTTTAATAAATGGTATTGGAAAAATTGGACAGCTTCATGCAAAAAAAAATGAAACTAGACCATCAACTTACACCATACACAAGAATAAACACAAAATGGATAAAAGACTTAAATGTGACTCATGAATCCATAAAAATCCTAGAAGAAAATATAGGCAACAAAATTTCAGACATCATACGCAGCAGAATTTTCACTGATACATCACCTAAGGCAACAGAAACAAAGGAGAACATGGACACATGGGACTTCATTAAGCACAAAAGCTTCTGCACAGCAAAAGATATGATCATCAAAATGTAAAGGCAACCTCCTGTATGGGAGAGCATGATTGCCAATGATATATCAGATAAGGGGTTAATTTCCAATATATATAGAGTGCTCATACTGCTCAACAAAAGGAGGACAAAGAACCCAATTAAAAAATGGGCAGAGGATGTAAATAGACACCTCTCCAAAGAGGACATACAAATGGCTAAGAGACACATGAAGTAATGCACAACATCACTAATCATCAGAGAGATGCAAATTAAAACAATAATGAGGTATCACCTCACACCTGTCAGAATGGCTGCCATCAACTAGGCTTCAAACAACTAGTGTTTGCGAGGGTGTGGAGAAATTGTGACTCTAGTGCTGTTGGGAATGCAGCCTGGTGCAGCCTCTATGGAAAACAATATGGTCTTACCTCAAAAAATTAAAATTGAACTGCCTTTTGACCCAGTGATCCATCTTCTAGGAATATACCCTAAGAAGCCTGAAACAACAATCAGAAATAATATATGTACCCCCATGTTTGTAGCAGCACTATTTACAATAGCTAAGATCTGGAAACAGCCCAAGTGCCCATCAGTAGACGAATGGATAAAAAAGCAGTGGTACATATACACAATGGAGTACTATGTAGCTGTAAGAAAGAAAGATCTCTTATCCTTCAAACCACGTGAAGGGACCTGGAAAGTATTATTCTAAGGGAAACAAGCCAATTAGAGAAAGACAAGTATCATATGATCTCGCTTATTTGTGGAATATAATAAACATAGCAGTCTGAGGAATGGGGTAGTCCCAGAGTCATGGAAGTGGGGTACAGACTTACAATCCCCAGAAGAGGGGTTGGTGGGGGAGAAATAAACTAAAGAACTTATATGCATGTATGCATGAACAATGGACATGGACAACAAAGCTGGGGACAGGGTGGAGAGAGCGGGGGTGGTGGGTATCAATGAGGGAAAAAGGAGAAACCTCTGTAACAAAAATAAATAATTAAATAAAAACAAGAATAGTGTGTACTTTTTAGGGTTTTGTGTGGATTAGATATGTTAATATATATAACATACTTACAGCAGTGTTTGGGACATAGTAAGCTGGAGAAGTGTTAGCTATTATTATCACTGAATTTCTAAACAAAATAAAATAAAATCTTTGTTCAATAGCAATATTACTCCTAGAAAATTTAGTATGTATTAAAACTGTGCAAAATATATGTTGTATTTACAAGTAAAACAGACTTAGTTTCTAGGCTTGAATAATTTTATCTATCCTTTATTTCTACTTGAACACCTTGGCGGACAGTCATAAGTCTTGTGGGACTTGAATAGGATGGTTCGTTGTGTGTGAATGTCTTCTTCATTGCAGAACATCTAACATCTGTGACCTTTCCCTCTACCTTGTTGCACTCTCCAACATGTGACAACCAAAAACACCCTGACAAAATTCCAAAACTTCTCCTTCTGCCAATATAATTCTATTGGGAATCCCAATCCAGGAGCAGGCCTAAGTACTATGTACCATTCCCTAAAGGAAGTGGGAATAACAGCTAGTTTCCTAGAAGGTGAGTTTTGCTACACTTCAAATGTAGTTCTATCTCAACTTGGGTTCAAGAACTTATTAAGTATGTGATCTTAGGCTACTTTCTTAATCTTTTTGTGCCTCAGCTTCTCATTTGCAAAATTTGATTATAATTAGAGCCTACCTTATAAAGTTGTGAGGATAAAATGAAAAGCATATATACAATACTTAGCAAAGCTATGTGGCTCAAAATAAATAATAGTAGTAGTAATTGTTGTTTTTATTAATATCCTTGTATGCTGCTAGAAGAAAAGAGTTACCCCTTGTGGCATAAATTATTAGTTCCCACCAAATACTCCATGCCCTGCCTCACATTTCCCAGCCTCTTTTGCAGTTAGGGTAGGGCCTTGTGACTGGTTCTGGCCAATAAACTATGAGCAGAGTGATGCGTCACTTAGAGTCTGAAGTAGGTAAGAGCTTATGTGCAGTCACCTTGCCTTTGTTCTCCATATCAACCTTGCATGAGAGAGAAATGGGCCTCTGATTAATGCATCTTTATTTAACAAATGAGGAAACTGGGGTATAAATGTAAGATCAAATTAACTTTAATAAGCAGTGACTTTCAGTCTCATGTATTCTATATAATAGGCCTGTCACAAAAACAAGGATGTTTCCAAATTCACCATTACATATAATTTCCATCATGAAACTGTATCTAATAAGTAGAGGAAAATAGAAACGTATTGAGACAAAGGTGCTAGGTGGTTGGCTGCACAACTAGCTAGGCAACTCTGTCCCATACTCTAGCCTCAACTGGGAAATTAAATTTAATGACTTAGCAAAATGTCAGACTTATCCACCATGGACCTGAAGTGTTATTCTTAAAGTTTCAAGGCAAAAAATTATAAAATTATGTATGTTAGAGATCTATGCACCAATCACAGAATGTTAGAAATGATAGTGGCTATTGGAAGTGACATCATTCATTGCCTACACTTTACACATGAGAACACTGATGCCAGAGAAGGGGGGAATAATGACCCCAAGATGATCAAGCTAGATAATGATAGTCTTGAGATAATAAACAAGCCCTCTTGCCTCTTAGATCAGCATCTATGCTATCCATGAAGAAAATGTATTTGAAGTTCTTTTGCCCCCAGGATGGGATTGCACAGAAGCATCTACCCTCATTTTATTAACTTCTGAAGTGACTGGATGTCAATAAGGATACATCATAAGGTTAGGGTCAGGAGTGTGGCCTGTTAATGCATTGTGGGAACACTCTCTGGCTTGTAGAAGAAGTGGTCCCAACTTGTGTCTAGGCTTCTGAAGCCTTAGGGATGACCAAATGATCATCGGCCCAGCCTGACCCTTTTGTCTCCAAAAGCATCTAGGACCAAAGGCTTTTATTCATCCTTAAGGAGTCTTGCACCTCTGGCCAAATATCTGTTCAGCCACTTCAGTCTCTCCATCTTTAGGATCAGGTCCAGGTCAGAGGAGAAAATATCATTGGAATGGAATCTGTCTTGATTTCAAACTGCCTTTCTGTGGAAAATCTCCTAGCTTGCTCTCTCCAGTCCCACTGCCATATTTTAAACTAGTAAATCTCAGCATGCAGCTGAAGGCCACATAGGCCCAGCTGCCCTGTGTCGGCCTTGGGAACAACATTTGTGATGTGTTACACACCAGGAGCTTGAATTACAACACGCATTGCTGAGGACGATCCATTTATAAAAAAGACTTAAAAATAGTATATTCTGTTAACTTTGATATCATCTACACCTAGAAATTGAATCTCTCCTTTCCTTGGTGGAAGGTGGGCAGTGGGCAGACAGGGCCTATTGAATGCATCTGTCAGAATACCACGATTATACAGAGGGCTGACATGGCAAAACATGGTGCATACCCTAGTGAGTTTTTAGGTTTTCCAGATGTCAGTGGCTTAGTGAAATCATTAATGAATTGCCTCAAGACACAGAATACACATACCTGCTGGTATATATTTCAAGTTTGTTCACTTTCTTACATTTTTAGCAATTGCTGTTGCTTAGAGTTTTATTACTGTCTAAATGTCTCTATTTTTCTGTTCTTTCCTAAGGATTATTTTAATTACATATATCTTAATTATATGTGTGCCCACATATATACATATATAGGTACATACTCTATGGTTGTGGGTATAGTATTCATAGACACTTTTAGGAGAGTTGCTATTTAAAGATTTGATCTCCCTCAAACATAATTACCCTAAACAAGATTCAAACGATTAAGTAATTCATTCTACACTGCCATTCCCCTATTTTCCTGCTCAAATTAGCTCCCCCTTTACTGGTCCTCAAGGTTTAGAGAGAATGCATTTTGGGACTAATGAATGCTTTGGGGCAGTGGTTCTCAAACTTCAGCATGCATCAGAATCCCCTGGAGGGGTTGTTAAAACACAGATTGCTAAGCACACTCCATTTTTATTCAGTAGGTGTAGTGGGGAGAAAGGTGCTGAGAGTTTGCATTTCTAACAAATCCCCAAGTGATACTGATGCTGGTCCAGGGACCACACTTTGAGAAGCACCGCTTTGGGAGCTGTGATGAAGAGGCTTGGAAGCTTGCTGATGCAAACCTTCCTGATTCTGACTCTGATTCCATAGAGCCAAAATGGTTCCTCGGGTATAAAACAAAAGAAAAGACAGACTTCTGTTTGCATGTGTCAAGTCTGAGGAAAAGGACTCTACAGTTTTATCCCACCCCTCTCCTACAGCTATGCAAATTTGCACAAAACAGGGTAACCCACACTTGTAAGAAATAATGGCGAGAATGTAGAATAACATATACTAGTTAGCCTGTCCATGCTTGCTGGACACTGATATTTAGACAATGACAAATAAAAAGATAAAAGAATGATGAGATTACTAGTTCACCTCTGCCCTAGGCAAGATGAATGTTGTAGGTCTCACACTTTAGTGTGAAAATTTAGATTGCATATCTTGATGTGAACATGGGGGGGCACTGGCCCAGGAACTCAAACTTTACCAAGTGATTCTGGTGTGGGTAGAATAAGGACCACATTTTAAGAAACATTGTTCTAATGGTAAAAAGGCAGAACACGTAGGAAAGAGACCAGAATAATGCTCATTTAAAAAATCTAGAGGCAAGTGTCACTTCATATAATGCAAGCAACATACTCAGGGCTAGCAAACGAATGGAGTGATCAGAGTGAAATTTATTCCTGCAAATGGTATTTAAGATTTTTGGAAACATAAACTGAGTTTTATTTAGTAAAGAAACTATTTCCAGCACTAAACTCATTCATCCACACCTAGAAATGGAATCTTGAAAACTGACTGAGTTATGCAATGATTTTGAATACTTAAACAATTTATTCAAAGTACTTATATTAACTCACTGCATCCTCAATAGTACCTCTATGAACTCACCTTTCCCCATTTGAAAAATTAGTAAATACAGTTATAGAGACTACTTTGCCTCTGGTCACACAAGTTAAGTGACTGAGCTAAGATTAGAACTCAGGCTTTAGGGCTGTCCAGAGACCCCCTCATTTCTGCCAGGCTGAGGTTACGGGAAGAGATAACTGAAAAATACACTCCATGGTGTACCAGATTGGCATCATTGCAGGTGCTACACCATGTTTTTGTGCTGGAATATGAACCAGAATAAACAGGCAGATTGCCTTCTCACTTAGGTGTGTTTTGCTTTCCAGGCTATCCTTCGAAATCTTCTAAGACTGCAGTCACAGAAGGGGAGTAGGGAGGAGGAAAGACACCACCCATGCCCATTACTCTCATTATTCTTTGAATTATCATTGTTTCAGGAACACAACAGAAGACTCTGCTTGGTAATAAGCTTTTTTAAAAAGTTATTGTTGAAAAATTAGCATAATATGGTATTCGTTTGCCATCTGCAAACTGCATTTACCTGAAGCATCTGTCCTTAATTGTTAGACACCAACATGTATCCAGTATGGCCCCATCTGTGTATACAATGAATGGCTTTTGCTAAATTAAAAAAAGAGTCATTGAGGAAAGATAGACCAATCAGGGCCATGTTCAAAGAGTCAGGATACAATTGCTCTGCAGTTGGTCAGAACATGCAATACCTACCAAATTTAAAGACTGATTCAAAGTCCTGGTTTCAAAGACCACCCAATAAAAGGAATTAGGGGGCACAAAGCCACTGATCAGAAAAAGAGATGTGTATAAATATCAAATGTTAACTGGAGCCTCTAAATTTAACTCCTATCCTACTGGTCAAGTCAGAGGACATATATTTCATCCCTACCTGCCCTCCTGATTCCTAAATAACAATAGAGGTAAAGAAGAACCCTTATTCTACCATTTCCTACATAATTATTAGGGGAGGATAGACATTTTGGGTTGGGTTTTTATTGATTTTTTTTTTTTTTATCCTCACCCGAGGATATTTTTCCATTTTTTGTACAGATAGAGTGGGAGGGAGAGAGAGGAAGGGAGAGAGAGAGAAACATCGACATGAAGGGACACATCGAGTGGTTGCCACCCGCACGACCAACCAGGGCCGGGGACAAACTGCAACCGAAGTACGTGCCCTTAGCGGGAACCGAACCCGGGTCTCTCCGGACCGCAAGCCGACACTCTAACCGCTGAGCCAAACTGGCCAGGGCTTGATTTGTTTTTTATGTAATATATTAGCATTCCAACTTGTCAGAATACTTGTTGTTCTGTAGCATTTGGGTTGGAGGGAGCTATAAATAGAGCTGTGAGAGTACATTGTTAGCATGGCTCGCAAGCCATTGCATTATAAAAACACTGGAGTTTGCCTTATTATCTTCTGTGTTCAGTAGCTGGCCTCTGCCCAAAATTAGACTGAAATACCTTGGAAACTTGACATTTAACCTTCCATTTCTTCCAATTCTTGTTTTTTTGTTTTTTGTTTGTTTGTTTGTTTGTTTGTTTTCCTCTATTGCAGCGAGCAGGCGAGATGAACCTCACTTAAGAAGATCCAGAGACAGTTTTATTGAAAATAAGGTATAGGATTCAAGGAAGAAGATGCAGATACTATTTTTGCCTATTGTAAAATAGTGCTTAGTATCAAAGACAGAAGCAAAGCAATACGTAAGTAACAAACTTTCATCAGAGCCGAATCTTTTAAAGCCAATTATTCCTTTACTTTTCAAAATGCACAATTAATACAACAGGTCAAGTTAATATAATTTTCTTCTTTCCTGACATACTTCAAATGTCTCTCTGGGCAAATAGTTCCTTGTAAACCAGCATGAACCATTCAGTTCACTTGTGTATCCCCCACCCCCACCATTGATTTCCATAGAATAACCATGCACAACTATCCTGCCTGGACTGCATATGATCAACAGCCTCCAGTTTGCTTTGATTTTGAACACAAATCACAGTGATCTTCTGTAATTGTTGTGGTACTAGAATGTGGGGAAGGTGCTCTGGGAGAAGTATATAACTGTTCTGGATTGATTTATCAGGGAAAACCACTCTGTATTGCCTCCTTTTCCTTTCTTTTTTGTTTCCAGTTTGCGCTTTCTACACTCCTGGCAGATAGTGTGAGTTTTTGAAACAAGTAAAAAAAAATGAGCAAGTCCCTTTTTTTCTGTTCCCCCCTACTACCTCAAGTATTACATGCAAATTGGGACTTACACAACTTCTGCATTTCTTCTAGAAGAAATCAATTTGGGTTGACATGTCAAGATCTGATCTTGAGATAGTGACCTCTGATGTAGACTCTAGTTCACTTGTTCAACAGGTGCACAAATCAATAGCCATTTATTGATTACTTACTGTTACAAAGCACTTTATATGTTCCCTCTCATTTAATCTTCACTACTTAACTATTATTATTTGCATTTTATTTTACAGTTTTAGAAACTAAGCATTGTTTAACTTCTAGTAATGGAATTGAGACTTAAAAGCAGATGTGGCCCTGGCCGGTTTGGCTCAGCGGTTAGAGCGTCGGCCTGCGGTCCTGAGAGACCCGGGTTCGGTTCCCGCTAAGGGCATGTACCTCGGTTGCAGTGTGTCCCCGGCCCTGGTTGGTTGTGCGGGTGGCAGCCACTCGATGTGTCCCTTTCACATCAATGTTTCTCTCTCTCTCTCTCTCTGTTCCTCTCTCTCCCTCCCACTCTACCTGAACAAAAAATGGAAAAATGTCCTCGGGTGAGGATTAAAAAAAAAAAAAAAAAAAAAAAAAAAAAAAAAAAAAAAAAAAAGCAGATGTGTATGATTCTAAAGCCTGTGCTTTTGATCACTACATTTTACTGCCACTCATAGTCAGACCAACTCTGCCAAGAGGAAAAGGAACAATCATTTAAAAGAGTAAATAGTTTGAAAATGATTGACATGGATTTCTCCTTTGCCTTTTTGAGTACTTAACTTATGCCCTAATCTATCTGAAGCAATTATTTGTGGAGGTAGTGTAGGTGCATGGCAGAGACATTAGTATTTATGTCAGAAGGAGAAGAAACAAAAAGAAAAATACAGGGTAATATTTGCTTCTGAGATAGAATATAAAATCATGAAGTAGGGCAATAACTTTACAAGCCAAGCTTTTGTCTTATGACAACAATAGCATAATTGATAACAATAATGCAATTTTTACTACTGCCAAAATATATTAACTGTTTTCCATTTATTCCCAGAAATTATATATAAACACATATAAATGATATGTTATTTATGTAAATATATGTGTGTGCATATATATGTGAATATATATGTTCTATGTAAACATATATATACATATATATGTGTGTGTGTGTGAGTATATATATATATATGTATACATCTAAATTTCTTTCTCTTCTATTTTAGCAAATCAAGGGTTAAGTTTTAAGGATCTAGATATATCATAGAATGCTCCAGAAAAATAATTAATTTTCCTATGACAGCTAGGTCAACTGTAGGGTAGAAGAACAATACAATCTCGTAGAAGTAAAATAATATCTACCTTTCTAGTTCTAAGAAATTGTGATAGGAACAAGGTAGAGAGAAAGACAGGAAAGAGAGAGGCGTATACAGGGAGAATCACAGTAAGTTGATTAAGGTTAACACTACACCTCAACTGAAACTATTAGAAGAGGCTATGTCACAGACTCTCTTGTCTAGGCCAGCTACATCAAAATCTCCCTGGTCAGGCAGAGAGAGCCCTGAAATCTAGTTTTTCCCAACTACCCTCAATTTCCATGAGGAATAGACACTGAGGTAAGAGACACTGGGTTTGCCTTAAGAACCACTGTGGCAAAGAAATAGGTCCACTCTGGAGACTGGCCAGTGGGCTAGATGGAAGACCTGGCAGAGACACAGAACTTATAAACCATAGAGGCTGAAAAGAAGCAAAGGCAACCAGGGCATATTTCCAAGCTCTGAGCAAATCAACAAAAGGAAATAAAATCATAATTGATAAAACTATAACCTTCATCTGTAAATTCCAGTAAAGCAAACAATAAATGGAAGACAAAGAACATCCATCAGCCACCAGAACCAGAGTATAGTACAAAGGCTACATAGATCCAAGAACTTTCATCTTCTCCTTAACACCAAAACTTTACACAAGCCCTCACCTCATATACTTAGACATCATTTTATGAAAACAAGTAGGGATAGGTTATTTGACAGAACATTTTTACCCAAGAGAAACTAAGCACTATCTAAAGGGATTATTTAAATCGAGAGATGGCAAAATATGACTTCTGGAGGATTTCAAGGGAGAGATTGACAGCAATACAATAATACTAGGGGATTTCAACACCCCATTGACATCACTAGATAGATCTTCTAGACAAAAAAAAAATTAACAACAAAACAGAGACCCTAAACCACACACTACATCAGATGGATTTAATTGATATTTACAGAGAAATACACCCCCAAAACTGCAGAATATACATTCTTCTGCATATCGGGGCATTCTCAAAGATAGACCACATGTTAGGACATAAACTAAGTCTCTACAAGTTCAAGAAGATTGGAATTGTATCAAGCATCTTCTCAGATCATAATGGCATAAAAGTAGAAATCAACTACAATAAAAACACTTAAAAACATTCAAACACATGGAAGCTAAGTAGCATGTTATTAAATAATGGATGGGTTATCAACAAGACCAAGAAAAAAGAAATAAAAAAATTCCTGTAAACTAATGAAAAGGAACACACAACACAAAATGTTTGGGACATAGCAAAAGCAGTGCTGAGGAGAAAGTTCATAGAAATGCAGCCCTACCTCAAGAAATAAAATAAACTATCTAATCCTACAACTTAAAGATTTAGAAAGAGGACAAAAAGAAAAACTCAGTTAGTAGAAGGAAGAAAATAATAACATCAGTGCAGAAATGAATGGCATAGAGACTAAAAAATACTACAAAAGATCAATGAAACAAAGAGATAGTTCTCTGAAAAGATAAACAAGATTGATCAACCTTTTCCTAGACTAACCCAGAAACAAAGAGAGAAGACCCAAATACAAAAAATCAGAAATGAAAGAGAAGTAACAACTGACACCACAGAAATACAAAGGAGTGTTAAAAAATACTATGAACAATTATACGCCAACAAATTGGACAGCATATGCAAAATGGACAAATTCCTAGAATCATACAGTCTTCAAAAACTCAAACAAGAAGAGTCAGAAAACCTGAACAGACCAATAACAACTAAAGAAATTAAAGTGGTAATTAATAAACTCCCAGCAAACAAGAGCCTAGAGAAACATGGCTTCACAGGGACGTTTTACTGCACATTCAAAGAAGAACTAAACCTATTCTCCTTAAACTATTCCAAAAAGTTCAAGAGGAAGAAAGACTTTCAAGCTTTTTTTATAACAACAGCATAATTCTAATTTCAAAACCACATAAAGATACTACAAAGATAAGAAATTACAGGCCAATATAAATATAGATGCCAAAATCCTCAACAAAATTTTAGCAAATTGGATCCATCAATATATGAAAATATTATACAACATCCTGAAATTAATGGCACTTTTATACACCAATAATGAACACTCAGAAAGGGAAACAAACAAACAAAAAGCCCATTTACCACTGCAACAACAAAAAATTAAAATACCCAGGAATAAACTTAACCAAGAAAGTAAAAGAATTGTTCTCAGAAAACTACAGGACATTGAAAAAAGAAGTAGAGAAAGATATAAAAAAGTAGAAGTTCATGGATTGGAAGACTCAACATCATTAAAATGTAAATACTACCCAAAACAATGTATATATTCAATGCAATCTCTCTTAAAGTACCAATGGCATATTTCACAGATCTAGAACAAATACTTCAAAAGCTTACCTGGAACCAAAAAAGACGCCAAATAGCAACAGCAATTTTGAAAAAGAAGAACCGAGTTGGAAGAATCACAATACCAGATCTCAAGTACTACTACAAATCCATCATAATCAAAACAGCCTGGTACTGGCACAAGAATAGACATATAGATCAATGGGACAAAACAGAGAACCCATTTATCAACCCAAGACATTATGCTTAGCTAATATTTGATGAAGCAAGAGCATACAATAAAGTAAAGACAGCTCTTTAATAAATGATGTTGGGAAAATGGACAACTACATGCAAAAAAATGAAACTAGACCACCAACTTACACCATATAAAACAATAAACTAAAATGGATAAAAGACTTAAATGTAAACCTGTGAAACCGTATAAATCATAAAGAAAATGTAAGCAGCAAAATCTCAGACATGACATGTAGCACAATTTTCGATACATTGCCTAGAGCAAGAGAAACAAAGAAAAAAAATTCATAAATTGAACTACATCAAACTGAAAAGCTTCTGCTCAGCAAAAGAAACCAGCATCAAAACGAAAATGGAATCCACTCTTTGAGAGAACTTATGTGCCAATGATACATTGAGTAAGGAATTAATATTAAAAAATGGACAGAGGACCTGAATAGACACTTCTCCAAAGAGGACATACCAATGGCTAAGACAAACGAAAAAATGCTCAAGCTCACTAATCATCAGAGAGATGCAAATTAAAATGACTATGAGGTATCACCTCACACTTATCAGAATGGCTGCCATCAACAAATCATCACACAACAAGTGCTGGTGAGGATGAGGGGAAAAGGGGACTCTAGTCCACTGCTGGTGGGAATTTAGACTTGTGCAGACACTAAGAAAAACAATATGGTTTCCTCAAATAATTAAAAATGGAACTTCCATTTGACCCAGTGATCTGACTTCTAGGAATATATCCTAAGAAGCCTGGAACACCATTCAAAAAGAATATATACACCCCTATGTTCATATCTGTGCTTTTTACGAAAACTAAGATCTGAAAACAGCCCAAGTGCCCATCAGTAAACGAGTAAATAAAAAAGTTGTGGTACATTAGACAATGGAATGATATGCAGCTGTAGAGAAGAAAGATCTCTTACCATTTGATATAACATCAAGGGACATGGAATTTATTATGCTAAGTGAAATAAGCCAGTCAGAGAAACACAAGTACCACATGATCTCACTTATTCATGGAACGTAACAAACAAAATAAGCTGACGATCAATATAGATTCAGAGACATCGATGTAGGGAACAGACTGACAAACTTCAAAGGGAAGGGTGATGGGGGGAAGAGATAAACCAAAGAGCCTATATGCATGTATGCATAACCAGTGGACACAGACAATAGTGTGGGGAAAGCAGGAGGGGTGTGGGAGCAGGGAGGAGGGTTTCAAGGGGAGAAAGGGGGGAACATCTGTAATATTTACAACAATATAAATTAAAAAATAAAATTAAAAATTTAAATTTGTAGGTAGGATAGTGTCATTATTAAAAGTACATACAGGCTCGAAGATGGCAGCTGGCAGGACCAGAGGGCGAGTGAGTGTGAGAGAGAGTGAGCGAGTGTGTGAGAGAGTGTGAGTGGACCTGAAGTTGGAAGACCAAACCTAAGCCATGCAGAGCCACAGAGCAGAAGGTTCCTGTGCTGTGGACAGGAGCAGCCAACTACCACTGTAAGTGGCTCTTCAGGGACCTTCTTCCTGTGCTTCGGGGAAGTCCCACCATTTTGGAAGATCCAGATCTTCCCTGGGAGGAGGCAGTGGGAGTGGATAGGGGCCAGCAACCTGAGCCCATCAGCGCACCTGGCACCATTGGACCAGTAGACAATTTCTGTCAACACAGACCAGTGCACAGTAGTGCAGCTTCCAAGGTGCCGATGGCAGAAGCCACAAACAGCCAGGAGCCCAGTACCATCCCCCACAGTAGCAGCCTGATTAGAGTCCAGATATACCCCCAGAAACAGAGGCTGGGGAGCAGCCATTCATCCCCAGGCAATAGAAGCACAGACTAGCATCTGAGACCCATCCCCCAAAAATACAGCAAAAACTGAGCAGGAGTTGAGCCCCACGAGGCAGCAGCACTCCCCAGCCATCAGCAGCAAAACCTGGGGCACTAGAGAAGCCTGTGAATCCCAGAAAATCACAAGAGCTGTAGGAAGTCAGAGCCCAAGAGGCACTGGTGCCATCCAGCGGCCCATGGGACCTGCAGGGTGCAGGGGCACCAGAGAGGCCTGTGTGACCCAGCAGGGACTGTGCAATCTAGTTACCCACAGGACCTTCAGGGTGCTAAAGCACCAGAAGGGCCTGTGCAACACAGCAGGGACTGTGCAATCTATTTACTCATGGGACCTGCAGGGTACTGAAGCACCAGAGAGTCCTGCTTGACTCAGCAGGTACTGTGCCATCCAGTTACCCACAGAACCTGTGGGGTGCTGAAGCACCAGAGAGGCCTATGCAACCCAGCAGGGATGGTGCAATCTAGTTACCTGCTGGACCTGCGGGGTGATGAAACACCAGAGAGGCCTTTGCAGCCCAGCAGGGACTGTGTAATCTAGTTACCCACAGGACCTGCAGGGAGCTGAAGCACCAGAGAGGCCTGTGCAACTCAGCAGGAACTGTGCCATCCAGTTACCCTAAGGACATGTGGCATACTGAAGCACCAGAGAGGCCAGTGCCACCCAGTAGGGTCTGTGCAATCTAGTTACCCATCATGCCTGCAGGGTGCTTCAGCACCTGAAAGGCCTGTGTGACCCAGCAGGGACTGTGTAATCCAGTTAATCGCAGGACCTGCAGGGTGCTGAAGCACCAGAGAGGCCTGTGCAAACAAGTAGCCCATAACATAGAAATAGAGCCCTGTCCACAAAGGGACTGTGCCATCAAGATACCCACTGGACCTTCAGGGTGCTGGGGCACCAGAGAGGCCTATGTGACCCAGCTGCACACAAGATAGGCATAGAGGATGTGAAAATGGAGGCAGAGTGAATGGAAGCTACACAGACGATCCCCCAGGACCAAACAGGAATTACAACTAAAATAAGGATAAATCCTCAGGGGTAAAAAAAAAAATAGAAAGGCAGCAGGACAGGACTATATAACCAGGGACACTGGTAATATCTTTGGAGGCACGAGAGGGTGGTGGGCTGGGAGCAAGGAAAGAGTATCAGTCTTAACTGTGAGCAGTGCCCTTGGGGAATAAAGACCAAGCCCGGATTCCAAAATGGTGGTGGAGTGAATGGAAGCTACACAGACCATCTCACAGGACCAAACTGCAATTACAACAACAATAAAGACAAATCGTCAAGAAAAACCAACAGAAAAGCAGCTTAGAGGACCATATAACCAGGGACACTGACTCAATCCTGGTACAATTGCGGAGGCATGAGGGGGGCTGGGAGCCCACAGATAGCAGCTGCCTTAGTAATGAGCAGCGCTGTTGGGTTAAACTCCCAAGTGGCTCCACAGCTCAGAGTTGGGACAGACGCTAAAATAGCCACAGCCACTTACCTTGGGATCTGGCAGAGGGGGGGGGGGGGGGTGGATGGGACTAGAACTGTGTGGGGACACTTGGAATTTTGAGGGTTCTCAGAGATTTGGCTGAGTTGCTGCCACCCAGGACAGAGGTCATCTTACTCCTTCCCAGGGCTCTGGAGAGGGGCAGCAGACCATCTCTGTGAGAATCAATCCCACCTGATGGCCATTAAAATACAAATTAAGGCCCATTAACAACCAGCATCTGCCCCACCCAAAGGAAATCCCCTTATGCTGAACAACTTAGAAAGTTATCATTCAACTGAGAACTGAAGGCTGTTCAAGTAACCCAGTTTCCAGGCAAAAAGTTGGTGATAACTACCATTCCTGGAAAAGAAATTCTAACCAGGAAAGTAAAACTTGACAGTGGTGTTTAACTTGGGTCCTCCCTCTCCCATCCAAACCGAGGACAGGGAGCCACAAACAGCAGGACATCAACACCCACAGGAAAAATTTGGCAGGCTTAAAAGCACACTGTGATAGCCAAAATGGTGAAACGCAGAAACAAAAGCCAAATGAAAGAACAAAAGACCTCTACTGAAGAGGAGACAAATGAGGTGCAGTAAAGCAAGTTAACAGAACTAGAATTGAGAGCCAAATCTTGAGGAAGCACAGCAGCATGTGTAAGGAAATGAGCACCATGAGTAAAGATATAGAAATGTTGAAAATCAACCAGTTGGAAATCAAAAACCACCAAGAAGAACTGAAGAATGACATGAAACAAAGAACACATTGGAAGGTCTAAAGAGCAGAGTAGAGGAAGCAGAGGACCAGATCAGTGAATTAGAAGATAGGATAGAAAAAAAATCAACCAATCAGAAAACCAAAAGGAAAAAAAAAAAAAACAATTAAAAAACAGGAAGACAGCTTAAGAGAACTGTGGGACAACTGGAAACTTAATAATATTCACATCATAGGAGTCCCCGAAGAAGAAGAAAATCAGCAAGTTTTAGAGAATATACTTGAACAAATAGTGACAGAAAAATTCCCTAATTTGGGGAAGGAAGAAGGCATTCAAGTTCAAGAAGCACCGAGAGCCCCAAGTAAGAAGAGCCCAAACAGGCCCAACCAAGACACATAGTAATGAAAATGCCAAAAATTAAAGACAAAGAGAGAATCCTAAAGACAGCAAGAGATAAGCAACAGGTTACCTAAAAAGGAATCACCTAAGGCTCTCAGCTGACTTCTCAACAGAAACACTACAGGCCAGAAGAAAATGGCATGAAGTAATAAAGGTCATGAAAACAAGGATCTGAATCCAAGACTACTCTACCCAGCAAGGCTAGCCTTCAATATAGAAGGTCAAATAAAGAGATTCCCAGACAAAATAAGGCTAAGGGAATACATTAAAACCAAACCAGCACTGCAAGAAATGTTAAAAGTACTGCTGTAATTAGCAGGAGAAATAGGAAATAAAATACTACCACAATAAACAAAAATGACAATAAATAAGTACATATCAATAAACATGGTAAATGTAAATGGATTGAATGCTCCGATAAAGTGACACAGAGTAACTGATTGGATAAGAAAGCATGACTCATATGTATGTTGTTTAAAATAGACCCACCTCACACCAAAATACTCACATAGGTTGAAAATGAAGGGATGGAAAAAAATCTTTCAAGCAAACAAAAAGGATAAAACAAAGCTGTGGTAGCAACACTCATATCTGATATAATAGATTTCAAAATGAAGGCCATAACCAGAGACAAAGAATGCCACTACATAATATTGAAAGGATCTATCCAACAGGAAGATATAACCATGATAATCATATATGCACTCAATATAGAACCACCAACATATATTAAAAATCTTCTGGAAGACTTCAAAGGAGAAATCAATGGCAATACAATCATAGCAGGTGAATTTAACACCCCGGTGACATCACTGGATGCATCCTGTAGACAAAAAATTAGCAAGAAAACAGAGACTCCAAATGAAGCACTAGACCACATGGATTTAATAGATATTTACAGAAAATTACACCTCATAACTACAGAATTCATATTCTTCTCCAGTGCACATGGGACATTCTCAAAGACAGACCACGTTAGGACACAAACTAAGTCTCTACAAGTTCAAGAAGATTGAAATTATATCAAGCATCTTTTCAGATCATAATGGCATGAAACAAGAAATCAATTGCAACAAGAACAGGCAAAGACATTTGAACACATGAAGGATAAATAGCATGTTATTAAACAACAAATGGGATACCAAAGAGATCAAGGAAGAATTTAAAAGCTTCCTGGAAACCAATGAAAAGGAAGACACAACACAAAATCTATGGGATGCACTGAAAGCAGTTCTGAGAGGGAAGTTTATAGCACTACAGGCTTACCTCAAGAAACAAGATAAATTTTTAATAGACTGTCTAACCTCACAACTTAAAGAACTAGAAATCAAACAAACAAACAAAAAAACCCAGAGCAAATAAAGAAAGTAAATAGTCAAGATCAGAGCAGAAATAAATGACATACAGTCCAAAAAAAAAAAAATTCAAAGGATCAATGACACAAAGAGCTATTCTTTGAAAAGATAAACAAGATTGATGAACCAGTAGCTAGACTCAAATAGAAATGTACTGAGAGAACCCAATTACACAAAATCAGATATGAAAGAAGAGAGATAATAACTGACACCACAGAAATAAAAAAGATTGTTAACAACTACTATGAACAATTATATAGCAACAAATTCGACAATCTAAGCGAAATGGACAAGTTTCTAAAAACACAGAGTCTCCCAAAACTGTACCGGGAAAAGATAGAAAACTTAAACAGACGAATCACAACTAAGGAAATTGAAGAGGTAATCATGACGCTCCCAACAAACAGAAGCCCAGGCTTGGATGGCTTCACGGGGGAGTTTTACCGAACATTCAGAAACGAACTAACACCCATTCTCCTCAAACTATTTCAAAAAATTCAAGAAGAAAGACTTCCAAACTCGTTTTATCAGACCAGCATAATTCTAATTCCAAAACCAGAAAAAGACACTACAAAGAAAGAAAACTACAGGCGAATATCCCTGATGAACATAGACGCCAAAATCGTGAACAAAATATTAGCAAACTGAATCCAGCAATTCATCAAAAAAATTATTCACCATGACCAAGTGGAATTTATCCCAGGGATTCAAGGCTGGTGCAATATTTGCAAATCAATAAATGTCATACACCACATAAACAAAATGAAGAATAAAAACCACATGATCATATCAATAGATGCTGAAAAAGCCTTTGACAAAATCCAGCATCCATTTCTTATAAAAACGCTCAGCAATCTGGAAACAGAGGGATCATATCTCAACATAATAAAGGCCACATATGAAATACCTACAGCCAACATTATACTCACTGGTCAAAAACAAAAGGCATTTCCCTTAAGAACAGGAACAAGACAAGGATGCCCACTTTTGGCCCTCTAATTTAACACAGTATTTAAAGACTTAGCCACAGCAATCAGACAGAAAGAAAAAATAAAATGGATCCAAATTGGAAAGAAGAAAGGGAAACTGTCATTATTTGCACATGACATAATACTATTCGTACAATACCCCAAAGACTCCATCAAAAATTTACTAGACTTAATAAATAAATTTGGCAAAGTAGCAGGATTTAAAATTAACGTCACAAAATTGATGGCATTTTTATATACCAATGATAAACTCACAGAAAGAGAAAGAAACTAAGAACACAATCCCATTTACCATTGCAGCAAAACAATTAAGATACCTTGGAGTAAACTTAACCAGATAAATAAAGGAACTATTTGCAGAAAACTACAGGTCATTGAAAAAAGAAATAAAGAAGATATAAAAATGTTGAAGCACATACCTTGTTCATGGATTGAAAGAATCAACATCATTAAAATGTCCATACTACCCAAAGCAATCTATAGATTCAATGCAATCCCCATCATAATACCAACGACATAATTCACAGAACATGAACAAATACTTCAAAATTCATATGGAATCAAAAAAGACTTCGAAAAACCACAGCAATCTTGAAAAAGAAGAACAAAGTAGTAGGTATCACATTACCAAATTTCAGGTTATACTACACAGCCACTGTAATCAAAACAGCCTGGTACTGGCGCAAGAACAGGCATATAGACCTGTGGAACAGAACATAGAACCCAGAAATGGACCCAAGGCAATATGCTCAATTAACATTTGACAAAGGTGGCAAGAGCATACAGTGGAGTAAAGACAGCCTCTTTAATAAATGGTGTTGGGAACACTGGACACCTACATGTAAAAAAAAATGAAACTAGACCATCAACTTACACCATACACAAGAATAAACTCAAAATGGATAAAAGACTTAAATGTGACTCATGAATCCATAAAAATCCTAAAAGAAACTGTAGGCAACAAAATTTCAGACATCATAGGCAGCAGAATTTTCACTGATACATCACCTAAGTCAATAGGAACAAGAAGAAAATAAACACGTGGGACTACATCAAACTCTAAATCTTCTGCACAGCAAAAGATATGATCATGAAAATGTAAAGGCAACCCCTTGTATGGGAGAGCATATGTGCCAATGATATATCAGATAAGGGGTTAATTTCCAATATATTTTGAGTGCTCATACAACTCAACATAAGGAAGACAAAGAACCCAATTAAAAAATGGGCACAGTAACTAGACACCTCTCCAAGCAGGACATACAAATGTCTAAAAGACATATAAAGAAATGCTCGACATCACTAATCATCAGAGAAATGCAAATTAAAAAAACAACGAGGTATCACCTCACATCTGTCAGAATGGCCGCCATCAACAAATCATCAAACAACAAGTGTTGGCGAGGGTGTGGAGAAAAGGGGACTCTAGTACACTGCTGGTGGGAATGCAGACTGGTGCAGCCACTATGGAAAACAGTATGGTGTTACCTCAAAAAATTAAAAATTGAACTTCCATTTGACCCAGTGATCCCACTTCTAGGAATATACCCTAAGAAGCCTGAAAGTATATATATGCCCCCATGTTTGTAGCAGCTTTATTCACAATAGCTAAGATCTGGAATCAGCCCAAATATCCATCAGTAGACAAATGGATAAAAAAGCAGTGGTACATATTATCAATGGAGTACTATGCAGCTTTAAAAAGAAAGATCTCTTATCCTTCTAGATTACATGGTGGGACCTGGAAAGTATTATCCTAAGCAAAACAAGCTAAACAGAGAAAGACAGGTATCATATGATCTCACTTATTTGTGTAATATAATGAACATAACAGTCTGAGCAATGGGGTAGTCCAAGAGACATGGAAGTAGGGTACAGACTGACAATCCTCAGAAAAGAGGATGGTGGGGGGTGGGAAGAGATATACCACAGAACTTATATGCATGTATGCATAACCAATGGACATGGACAACAAAGCTGGGTGACAGAGCAGGGGGGATGGAGAAGAGGGTGTCAATGGGGTAAAAAAGGAGAAACATCTGTAACAAAAATAAAAAAATAAAATAAAATAAAATAAAATAAAATAAGTAAATAAAAAGGAGAAATGTGTCATGATTCTGAGGTTCTTGAAGATTTTATTTGTTTCATACCTGAATGCTGTACATTTATTTTGGATAGTATATTGTGTTTGTGTATTTATGCTTTGATTCATAGTGACTTCTCATCTTATGGAATTGATTTGCATTGAACACAAACTGTAAATAAAAGGAAATGGCTGAAAGAGAAAAAAAAAGATTTTATATTTACCTCCTTTTAAAACTGTAAAAATGCATTTCCTTCTCTCCAAGCACTTAGAAATACTGTTTTTAAAAAATCTCAAGTTGATTGGGACCTTGGGAGTTATTCAGATTAGCTAATACAGAAATCCCTTGCACAATTTCCCTAACATATTGTTATTCAATATGAATATCTCTATTGAGAGGAAACTTACTCTCTACCAAAAAAACTCTATTTAGAAGCATATCTAATACTTTAAAAAATGTTCTCTTAGTCTGGCTGGTTTGGCTCAGTTAAGTGGGAGTTGATCCATGGACTGAGAGGTCCTGGTTCAATACCCAGTCAGGGCACATACCCAGATTGCAGGTTTGATCCCTAATGGAGGGTGTACAAGAGACAGCTGATTGAAGTGTCTCTCTTCCATCAGTGTTTCAATCTCTCTCTCCCTTCCTCTTGCTCTAATAAATCAATAAAAACATTTAAAGTAAATGAATAAAATTTTTTCTTATACTGATCTGAAATCTACCTCCCTCCAATTGTTACTTTTGGTTCATGTATTTACATACTCCTTATTACTAAGGAAATAAGGAAAGCATTTTTGGAGGACTTTTAGTATATCAAAATAAATCATCTTTTCTCCATATCGACAAGGAAATAAGACAAGTAGGTAATACCTCTTTCTTTCATTTCATCCCTACAGGCAGATAACTGCTATCACTTCATGTAGAAACATCAGACCAATAATCAACATAATTTAACAAATTCAACAATATATAGAGATAATAATAGGAAATGACAAGACTGTGCCTTGGATTTACATAACACTTTTCTTTAAACAACAGCTAAGAACAAAGTTGGTATCAGAGCCTTTTCTATCTTAGAAGCAAGGAGCTTCTTGCAAACAACTTGTCTTTGTTTTAACTTACTTTATGTATTTATGTATTTATTTATTCTTGTTACCCGAGGACATTTTTGCATTTATCTTCAGATAGAGCAAGAAGGAGAGAGGGAGAAAGAGAGAGAGAAAAATATCAATGTCAGAGAGACACATTGAGTGGTTGCCACCCACACATCCCCAACTAGGGCCAGGGACAAACTGCAACCAAGGTACGTGCCCATAGTGGAAAGCAAACGCGGAACTCTCCAGTCCTTGGACCAATGATCTAACTACTGAGCAAAACCGGCCAGGGCTTAACTTATGTCATTTAGAATAGTGATCTTCAAAGTTTTCCTTTTTTTTATCCATTGCATTAAAAACGAAGGAGGAATCACACAACACAAAATCTATGGAATTCAGCAAAAGCAGTCCTGAGAAGGAAGTTCATAGCACTACAAGCCTACTTCAAGAAACAAAAAAAAATGCCTAATTGCCTTTTAAACTTACAACTCAAATAACTATAAACAACAACAACAAACTGAGAGCTAGTAGAAGGAAAGAAATAGTGGTCAGAGTAGAAATAAATGACATAGAAACAAAAAAAATCAAAAAAATCAATGAAACAAAGAGCTGATTCTTTGAAAAGATAAACAAGATTGATCAACTCTTAGCCAGACTCACCGAGAAACAAAAAAGAGGACCCCCATAAACAAAACCAAAAACGTAAAAGGAGAAGTAACAATTGATACCACAGAAATACAAAGGATCATTAAAACATACTACAGAAGGGAGGAAAAATGGCGGCAGAGTGAATGGAGCTACACAGACCGTCTCCCAGGACCAAACTGGATTTCAAATGAAAATAAAGGCAAATCGTCAGGAATGGGCAACCGAAAGACACCTTGGAGGACCACATAACCAGGGACACCGACTCAATCCTAGTGGGCTTGCGAGGATGCAAGAGGGGGCCAGGAGCCCACGGTCTGCAGCGGCCTGGGCTAGGACCAGCAGACTCGGCGGGAAGCTGCTGCTGCCGCCTTGGCAGCGACCCCAGCTGAGTCCTGCTAACTCTGCTGCCTGCTAAGCCCTCAGCTGGTGCCGCACAAATACACTGGGACCAGGGGACTATGCTGGAAGCTGCTGCCACCTCAGCAGTGTCTTGCTACCACGGTGTAGTCCTGTGGCTTCTGCTGAGTGTGACGCCCTTGGCTGGTGCCACAGCCGCGGCAGCCCTTGGCTGGAAGCAGCACTCTCGTGTTAAAAGTCCCAGGCGGCTCCACGACACAGAGTCTAGACAGAGGCTAAATTGGCAACAGACACTCACCTTGGCCTCCAGCAGAGGGAAGGCAGACCTAAACTGGAACTGTGTGGGGACACGCAGGTATTGGAGGGTGCTCAGAGCTTTTGCTGAGTGCAGCCATGCAGGACTGTGGTCATTTTACTCCTTCTCAGGGTCCTGGGGAGAGGTGGAGGCCCTTCCCTCAGAGATTCAACTCCACCTGGTAGTCATTGAAGTGCTAATTGAGGCCCATTAACAACCAGCAGCTGCCCCACCCAAAGGAAATCCTCTTACACTGAGCACCTGAGGGAGTTTTTCAGGCAACTCAGAAACCAAGGGTCTTCAGGTGACCTCTACAAATAGCCTCCAGGCAAAAAAAGCTAGAGGTTAACTACCATTCCCTGGCCTAGCAACACTAACCAGAAAAGCTCAGACTTGACTGTGGTGTTTAAAGTGGGTCCTCCCTGGCTAATCCAAACCCAGGAGAGGGAGCCACAAACAACAGAACACCACCAACACCCACAGGAAAAATTTGGCAGACTCCAAAGCCCACTGTAATAGCCAAAATGGTGAAAAACAGAAATAAAAGCCAAATGAAAGAACAAGAGACCTCTACCGAAGATGAGATAAATGAGGTGCAGTTAAGCAAGTTAACAGAACTAGAATTTAGAGCCATGATGTTGAGGAAGCTCAACAGCATGTGTAAGGATATGAGCACTATGAGTAAAGACATAGAAATGTTGAAAAGCAACCAGTTGGAAATTAAAAACCAACAAGAAGAAATGAAGAATGACATATCAGAAATGAAAAACACATTGGAAGGTCTAAAAAGCAGAGTAGGGGAAACTGAGGACCGGATCAGTGAATTAGAAGACAGGGTAGAAAAAAATCAACCAATCAGAAAATCAAAAGGCAAAAAAAATTAAAAAAAGAGGAAGACAGCTTTAGAGAACTGTGGGACAACTGGTAATATAATAATACTTGGATCATAGGAGTCCCTGAAGAAGAAGAAAATGGAGGACCGAAATATATTAAAAATATTCTGGACGATTTCAAAAGAGAAATAGATAGCAATACAATCATGGCGGGGGACTTCAATACCTCGCTGACATCACTGGATAGATCCTCTAGACAAAAAATTAGCAAGAAAACAGAGACTCTGAATGATGCACTAGACCAAATAGATTTCATAGATATTTACAAAGAATTACACCCCAAAACTAAAGAATTCACATTCTTCTCTCTTGCACATGGGACATTCTCAAAGATAGACCACATGTTAGGGCTCAAACTAAGTCTCTACAAGTTCAAGAAGATTCAAATCATATCAAGCATCTTCTCAGATCACAATGGCATGAAACTGGAAATCAATTGCAAGAAGAACTACAAAGACATTTGAACACATGGAAGCTTAACAGCATGTTATTAAACAATGAATAGATCACCGAGGGGTTCAAGGAAGAAATCAAAAACTTCCTGGAAACCAATGAAAATGAACACACAAAAATACATAATGTATGGGATGCAGCGAAAGCAGTTCTGAGAAGAAAGTTCATAGCACTACAGGCCTGCCTCAAAAAAAAGAAAAGAAAAATCTCTAATAAATTATCTAACCTCACAACTTAAAGAACTAGAGAGCAAATAACAACAACAACAACAACAACAACAAAATCCAGGGCAAGTAAAAGGAAGGAAATGGTAAAGATCAGAGCAGAAATAAATGACATAGAGAAAAAAAAACAATTCAAAGGATCAATAAAACAAAGAGCTGGTTTTTGAAAAGATAAACAAGATTGATGGACCCTTAGCTAAACTCACCAAGAAACAAAGAGAGAGAACGCAAATATACAAAATCAGAAATGAAAGAGGAGAAGTAAATTACACCACAGAAATACAAAAGATCGTTAACAAGTACTATGAACAATTATATGGTAACATATTCGACAACTTAAGCTAAATAGACAAATTCCTAGAAACACATAGTCTCCCAAAATTGGATCAGGAAGAGATAGAAAACTTGAACAGACCAATAACAACCGAAGAAATTGAAGATGTAATCAAGACTCTCCCAGTCAACAAAAGCCCAGCCCCGGATGGCTTCACGGGGGATTTTGACCGAACATTCAAAGAAGAACTAACACCCATTCTCCTCAAACTACTTCAAAAAATTTAAGAAGAAGGAAGACGTCCAAACTCGTTTTATGAAGCCAGCATAATTCTAATTCCAAAACCAGAAAAAGACACTACAAAGAAAGAAAACTACAGGCTAATATCCCTGAAGAACATAGACGCCAAAATCCTGAACAAAATACTAGTAAATCGGATCCTGCAATGCACCAAAATAATTATCCACCATGACCAAGTGGGATTCATGCCAGAGATGCAAGGCTCATACAATATTTGCAAATCATTAAACGTGATACACCACATAAATAAAATGAAGAATAAAAATCACATGATCATATCAATAGATGCCAAAAAGGCCTTCGACAAAATCCAGCAGCTATTTCTGATAAAAATGCTCAGCAATGTAGGAATAGAGGGATCATATCTCGACATAATAGAGGCCATATATGAAAGACCTACAGCCAACATCATACTCAAGGGACAAAAACTAAAGCATTTCCCTTAAGAACAGGAACAAGGCAAGGATGCCCACTTTCGCCACTCTTATTTAACATAGTACTGCAAGTCTTAGCCACAGCAATCAGATAGGAAGAAAAAGTAAAAGGGATCCAAATTAAAAAGAAGGAAGTGAAACTGTCATTTTTTGCAGATGATATGATACTATACATAAAAAACCCCAAAGACTACATCAAAAGTTTACTAGACTTAATAAATGAATTTGGCAAAGTAGCAGGACAAAAAATAACATCAAGAAATCAATGGCATTCTTATATACCAGTGATGAACTCACAGAAAGAGAAACTAAGAAAACAATCCCATTTACCATTGCGGCAAAAAAATTAAGATACCTAGGAATAAACTTAACCAAAGAAATAAAGGACCTATTCGCAGAAAACTACAGGTCATTGGAAAAAGAAATAGAGGAAGATATAAAAAGTGGAAGCACATATCCTATTAATGGATTGGGAGAATTAACATCATCACAATGTCCATATTACCCAAAGCAATCTATAGATTCAACAGAATCCCCATCAAAATACCAACGGCATACTTCACAGAATTAGAACAATTACTTCAAAAGTTCATATGGAACCAAAAAAGGCCTCGAATAGTCACAGCAATCTTGAAATGGAAGAAGAAAGTTGGAGGGATCACAATACCAGATTACAGGTTATACTACAAAGCCACTGCAATCAAAACAGCCTGGTACTGGCACAAGAACAGGCATATAGACCAGTGGAACAGAGCAGAGAACCCAGAAATGGACCGAAGGCAATATGCTCAATTAATATTTGACAAAGGTGGTAAGCGCATACAGTGGAGTAAGGACCGCCTCTTTAATAAATGGTGCTGGGAAAATTGGACAGCTACTTGCAGAAAAATGAAACTAGACCATCAACTTACACCATACACGAGAATAAACTCAAAATGCATAAAAGACTTAAATGTAACTCATGAATCCATAAAAATCCTAGAAGAGACTGTAGGCAACAACATTTCAGACATCATACGCAGCAGAATTTTTACTGACACATCACCTAAGGCAATAGAAACAAAGGAGAAAATGCACATATGGGACTACATCAAACTCAAAAGCTTCTGCACAGCGAAAAATACAATCATCAAAACGGAAAGGCTACCCACTGTATGGGAGAGCATAATTGCCAACGATATATCAGATAAGCGGTTCATTTCCAATACATATAGAGTGCTCATACAACTCCACAAAGGAAGACAAACATCCAATTAAAAAATGGGCAGAGGAACGAAATAGACACCTTTCCCAAACAGGACATACAAATGGCTAAGAAACATATGAAGAAATGCTCATCATCACTAATCATCAGAGAGATGCAAATTAAAACAACAATGAGGTATCACCTCACACCTGTCAGAATGGCCGCCATCAACAAATCATCAAACAACAAGTGTTGGCGAGGGTGGGGAGAAAAGGGGACTCTAGTGTACTGCTGGTGGGAATACATACTGGTGCAGCCACTATGGAAAACAATATCGTGTTACCTCAAAAAATAAAATTTGATCTGCCATTTGACCCAGTGATCCCACTTCTAGGAATATACCCTAAGAAGCCTGAAACACCCATCAGAAAGAATATATGCACCCCATATGCATAGCAGCACTATTTACTGTAGCTAAGATCTGGAAACAACCCAAATGTCCATCAGTAGACGAATGGATATAAAAGCTGTAGTACATATACACAATGGAGTACTATGCAGCTGTAAGAAAGAAATATCTCATATCCTTTGAGAGAACATGGAGGGACCTGGAGAGCATTATTCTAAGCAAAATAAGCCATTCAGAGAAAGGCAAATATCACATGATCTCACTTATTTGTGGAATATAATGAACTAAAAAAACTGATGAACAAAATAGACCTAGAGACATAGAAGTATGGTACAGAGTGACAAACCTCAGAAGAGGGGGATGGGTGGGGAGGGAAGAGACAACCCGCAGAAGTTATATGCATGTATACACAACCATGGACATAGACAACAATACTGGGGGCAGGGAGAGTGGAATGGATAAGAAGGTGTCAATGGGGGGAAAAGGAAAAACATCTATAGCAAAAATAAATTAATTAAAAAAAAAAAAAACAAAGTAAGGGGGAATAATGAATTATTCAGAGCAACATCCAGGTGTAAAGAATTAACACTGTCGCCCTGGCGGTTTGGCTCAGCGGTTGGAGCGTCGGCCTGCGGTCCTGAGAGACCCGGGTTCGGTTCCCGCTAAGGGCATGTACCTATGTTGCAGTTTGTCTCCGGCCCTGGTTGGTTGTGCGGGTGGCAGCCACTCGATGTGTCCCTTTCACATCGATGTTTCTCTCTCTCTCTTCTGTTCCTCTCCCCCCACCCCCCCACTCTACCTGAACAAAAAATGGAAAAATGTCCTCGGTGAGGATAAAAAAAAAAAAAAGAATTAACACTCTCTTGCATTCGCTGGAAATTTACTTGTGAAATCCTTATTAATGCTAAGGTGAGTTCTGGAACTCTGTAAATCTCCCATATTAAGGCAAACATGCTATCTGGAGGACGTCAATTGACATATGCTATTAACTCTCTGAGATTCCTAACTAATTGAATTTCCTTTAATCACTGCTCTGTCCCCGGTACTGCCCAGACAATGCAAAAAAAAAAAAAGTGTTTTTTATTATGAAATGAATGCAGCTCTTTTTCTCTTTGACCAAGCTCAATTAGGGCATGACCCTTTTAAACCCTTGTTTCTCAGCCAGATTCTCTGCTCTCTCTGCTTCCCATGTAGACGTCAAGGGCTTCTGACCCCTGGGGTACTAAGCACTCATAAAAAAAGTCCCTTCTTAGTAATTATTCCTTTCTTAGTAATTATTGTTATTATATCCCATTTGGTATGTGGCAATATTGTCCACCCAGGCTAAGAGGCCACATCCTGTGTCCTCCTCCCACCAGCTCACACAAAGGTGCTGTCACTACTTCAAATATAAACTTTTGTCCTTGTTTCTTTTTGGTGGTAGCCAGATGGGAGTAGGAAGGAGATGTCTACTAGATTGTCAGCTTTGGGGAATATATATGGCAGTGGGTTATGGGCACAAAACTGGAAGCCAGGATCAGGAGAACCAAGAAAGTCTGAAGACAGAGGAAAAGGCATTAGCACAGTCCTGAGACTCAGTACCCAAGGAGGAGGCTGCTGTGAGCATTCATTCCAGAATTTGTGGGGAGCCAGGAACAAAAGGTCAGAGCAAAGCAGCAAGTCAGAATCAGCCAAACAAGTGGAGTCAGGGCTCAAAGGCAATATAAGGCACTGAGCATTCAGGAAGTCAGAAGTCCAGTAAGTAGATTAGCACCAGAACGTCATAAACATCAGGAACAAAGCAAAATGAAAAACTGAAAATTCAAGCCAGTAAGTTGACCCCAAGAAGACTATAGAAAGAGAATAAGGGTAGAGGTAAGGCCACAGACATAAAAAGAACCTGCAAAACTAAGGCATTGTACTTTGTCCTATGCAAATGTTTATATGATTCTAGTGAAGGCTGAAATCTATTTTTGAATAGCCAACTGAGCACATAACTAAGAATTTGTGCACTGAGACAAGTACCAACTTCTAGCAAAAAAGATCTTGACTTGATATAAAACAGATATACTGAAAAACCGAGGAGACAGGAATCCTGCAGTGTGAAGGGTAATGCCATATTCTACTATTTTGGATTCTGCTGGGCACGATGACCTTTAAGTTTGACCTATCTTTAGCCCCAACAACTTTACCAGATTTCTGGAGAGGCTACTAATGCTGGAGTAAAGAAGCCTATTGTTCTAAAGCAGTATTTGGAACCAAGGAGTAGATGTTCTTAGCAATTCAGAACATGTGGATTAAATTTTGAGAAATCATTTGTAACCCTACTAGACATTTAAATTTTCACAAGGGCATAAAACCCTCTACTCTTTATATTCAAAACTGAGAAGTCAAAAGCATTATGAGACCTTTAAATAATGTTATTTTAAATAAAATCCTGAGTATTTAAAAAGCAAATTATACATATAGAAATCATTAATCCATATAGTAATTCACTGCCTGTGCTGTGCAGCCAAACACATTGGAAAGTCGAAATAGCAGAGCAGAAGAAGCTGAGGACCAGATCAGTGGAATTACGGAATAGGGTACAAAAAATCAACCAATTAGAAAACCAAAGAAAAAAAATAATTAAAAAACAGGAAAACAGCTTAAGAAAACTGTGGGACAACTGTAAAAGTAATAACACTTGCATCATAGGAGTACCCAAAGAAGAACAAAATAAGCAAAGGTTAGAGAATATATTTGAAGAAAATAGTGACAGAAAAATTCCCTAATTTGGGGAAGGGAAGGAGGCATTCAAGTTCAAGAAGTACAGAGAGCCCCAAGTAGAAAGAACCCAAACAGGCCCACACCAAGACACATAGTTACGAAGTGACAAAATTAAAGACAAACAGAGAATCCTAAAAGCAGCAAGAGAGAAGCAACAGGTTACCTACAAAAGAAACTCCCATAAGGCTCTCAGCTGATTTCTGAATGGAAACACTACAGGCCAGAAGGGAATGGCATGAGGTAATCAAGGTCATGAAAAACAAGGATCTGAATCCAAGATACTCT